>NC_062554.1:125546139-126839639 GCF_016906955.1 Phacochoerus africanus
GATTTGTTTATGCTGCGCCATAACGGGAACTCCTGATACCACTAACATTTGCAGTGTCATGACCAGTTTGGTCACATTTTTGATGATTGCATATTTCAAGTGGGTGTACCATAATGTATTTAACCATTTCCTTATGTTTGGAGCCTAAGGTTCTTTTTAGCTTTATATTTATGTTGATGGTGGGAAAGAACAATATTCATTGTAGCAACCAGATGGAAGTAATTAATAAGTTGTTCCTGTTGTCTCCATACATTTACCTTTGCAAGAATGAAGCTGTCTCTGATGGTGATAGCTTGTTGTACGGTATGGCAGAAGAAAACTGGGAAGGTATTAGAGAAGGTAGCCCTTCTTTTCTTGCTTAAGATTTGAAGTTCTTTTTAGTGTCGAGAAAGTGTTTTTGGCCTTCAGTCCAGAGATCTTTTAAGGGTCTGAGAATACTCTGAAATTTTGTGTGTGTGTTCTTTTGTATTTTGTGCCTTGTAATTTCTCCCCCTTAAGATGAGAGTTCCTAGTTTTCATCAGATGCTCAAGGGACGTATAGACTCAGAAAAGAGCCATATACTTGCTGGATTTTGTTAAAAAGGGGGGGGGGGTAGAGGAAAAAACTATATATAAAAGCACACCCAGGCAGTGTCTGTTGTATTGAATTAATGTTAGTTTTCCTTTCCTTTTATTGTTCAGTAATGTGGAATCAGTTTTCCTTAGGAGAGAATGGATTTTGTTGCTTTAGCTACTTAAAAGTTATCATGGTATTATTATGGTTTTCTCTTTTTAACATTGATTGTTTGAAGAACTCTCATTAAGATTTTCAAAGGCAGGAGTTGCCGTTGTGGCTCAGTGGTTAAGAACTCAGTGTGGTCTCTGTGAAGATGCAGATTTGATCCCTAGCCTCACTCAGTGGGTTAAGGATCTGGCTTTGCCACAAGCTGCAGCGTAGATCACAGATGTGACTTCGATCTGGTGTTGCCACAGCTGAGGCATAGGCCTGCAGCTGTAGCTCCAATTGGACCCCTGTCCTGAGAACTTCCATATGCCACAGATGTGGCCATGAGAAGAAAAAAAGAAAAAAGATTTTCAAAGTCTAATTGTTAATAAGTAGATTTGACCTAGTAGACATATATGTATGTCTATGTATTTTTTATTTTTATTTTATTTTACATGCCACAGCCATGGCAACACCGGATCTGAGCTGCATCTGTGACTTGTGTCGCAGTTTATGCCAACATAAACAGATTCTTAACCCACTGAGGGAGGCCAGGGTTTGAACCTGTATCCTCACAGAAATAATGTTGGATCCTTAACCTGCTGAACCACAATGGTAACTCCTATATATATTTTAACATATACGTATTTAAATATATATTTTTTAATTGCTAGTAAGAAACTCTGCCCTAATAGACATACATAAAATCACTAAAACATATTCATTTGATAAATAAAGGAGATTTAGAGCTATATTGACTTTCTCAAAGTTGTGTTGATTTCCAATATATTTGACCTATGCCAAATTTTTGCTCTTTTCATGAACCTAGAAATTATGCTGATCTTTAGATTTATTAGAGCTATAAGAAACATCTTCCTATCCTTAAAGTTCCTGGTTTCTTTTTTTTTTCTTCTTCTAAGACCCTGGCCTTTGAAACTGCAGGAGCTACTTTTTGCTAGTTTTAAAGTTTTTTTTTTTTTTGTCATTTCTTGGGCCGCTCCCGCGGCATATGGAGGTTCCCAGGCTAGGGGTCAAATCGCAGCTGTAGCCACCGGCCTACGCCAGAGCCACAGCAACGCGGGATCCGAGCCGCGTCTGCAACCTACACCACAGCTCATGGCAACGCCGGATCGTTAACCCACTGAGCAAGGGCAGGGACCGAACCCACAACCTCATGGTTCCCAGTCGGATTCGTTAACCACTGCGCCACGACGGGAACTCCAGTTTTAAAATTTTTTGATGCAAGTTGCAGAAACCAAGCAATAAGGAAGGCCAGAAGAGAAGAAAGATTAGATCATTTTACCTTTGGAATTGTATCAAGAACCCAGGAGTTCCCGTCGTGGTGCAGTGGTTAACAAATCCAACTAGGAACCATGAGGTTGCGGGTTCGATCCCTGCCCTTGCTCAGTGGGTTAACGATCTGGTGTTGCCGTGAGCTGTGGTGTAGGTTGCAGGCACGGCTCAGATCCCGCCTTGCTGTGGCTGTGGTGTAGGCCGGTGGCTACAGCTCCGATTTGACCCCTAGCCTGGGAACCTCCATATTCCGTGAGAGCGGCCCAAGAAATGGCAAAGACCAAAAAAAAAAAAAAAAAGAACCCAAAATGAGAATTGGGATCTCTTGAATCCCAGTCTGGCTGCTACTGTTTTCCATAATAGTTGCTTTTCTCCAAGAGAAAAATCTACCCTGTGTGCCAAAGGAACAACAGAAATACTTTCTTCACTTCTCTATTCTCAACTATTGTCTGAAAACTGTTTAAGCCTGTGCTTGTTGTAATTTGGTAATAATAGTAATGGAACTTGAAAAGTGGAGGGAAACCCCCTCCACAAACTCCTAACAACTCCATGTTACATTCTAAAACTTTCACATAGCCGTAATTATAGCACAAATGCAAGTTAGTGGCCTCTCTCATCACTTTACCCTACAAGTATTACTAGTCATTGCATATGGTATTAATAATTGCTCTTTTTAATGATTGAAGAAATTTTCTGTGTTGACATTGCAGCATATGTCTCCATGCTAATGGCTTTACTGTTGCAGTAGTAGTAATAATAATTGGTATAGTGGTTAAGGGCATGGCCTTCTTAGTCAAACAGACCTGAATTTGAGTCTTAACCTCTGACACTGTGAGACCATTAAGCAGGTTGCTTGCTTGTTTATTTATAGTTTGGCTTGATTTCCTTATTTATTAAATGAGAGCAATAATCATACATATTTCATAGGATTGTTAGGATTAAGCAAGATTTCACATAAAGAGGTGTATATTCTTTAAATGTTACCTATTATTATTAATAGCATTATTTCCCAGGATTGGAATTACTTAGTGAAAGAATAAGAATGTTTTCTCTCTGGAAGTAAATTGCCTAGGTGATTTTTGAAAGGGTTATTTCAGTTGCTCTTAGGAGAATGTAGAGGCATCAGCCTTCAGCTTTCTCTTGTTACTTTTCTTAATCTAACTTTTTCCTTTTCTATGTCTTCCTTTCCATAAATTTAATTTTTCAACAGATTATGCCTTTGCCAGAAATTTAGACCCTGTTGGTACATTTCCTGTGACACAAGGGAATGTTGCTGTTACTTCCCACAGTGTTAGTTACTAAAACTAAGGTGTATTCATCAGCACCTCTGCTGCTTCTGGCAGGAATCTGCACCATCTCATTGGGCTTTTCTCTTCCCAAGAAAGGATAGCAACCTGGGTATACGCATACCACTTTTCAAATAACTTTGGGTGTTAGATGTACCCACCTTCACGAGGAAAGAGTGCACTAGGTGGGACAAATCTTTGCTGAGATTTCTCAGTTTATTTTCTAGACTAACCATGGTGACCACAGCCTTGAAAGTCAGGCTTTTGCTTGCACATACCCGAATTTGAAAGAGACTAGGGTCTTTGAATTTCCACAGTTTAGAACTAAATACATAGGGTGCAAAGAATGAAAGAAGCAGAATATATGGTCAATTTGGTGAAAATAAATACCCATGCATATAGAATGGAAACAGCTGGATTACACCGTTCTACTCTTCTATTTGTATATACTCAACTCTCTTGATTATGGTAGCTTTATAGTTTGGCATCTGTTAATGTAAAGCTTCAACTTTGTTTTTTTTTAACCTCTTCAAGATTGTCTTCTTGGCACTCTTTATTTTTATATAAATTTTAGGATCAGCCTGTTGATTTAGAAATACATATACATAAAAAATTATGGGTTTTGATTGAAATAACAAAAAAGACATATGTACTCTGATGTTCATTGCAACACTATTTGCAATAGCCAAGACATGGAAACAACCTAAATGTCCATCAACAGAGGAGTGGATCAAGAAGATGTGGTACATATACACAATGGAATATTACTTAGCCATTAAAATGAACAAAATACCAGCATTTTTAGCAACGTAGATGGACGTAGAAATTATCCTGCTAAGTGAAGTCAGCCATGCAATGAGACACCAACATCAAATGCTTTCACTGACATGTGGAATCTGAAAAAAGGACAGACTGAACTCCTTTGCAGAACAGACGCTGACTCACAGACGTTGAAAAACTTATAGTCTCTGGAGGAGACAGTTTAGGGGGTGGGGGAATATGCTTGGGTTTTGGGTTGGAAATCCTGTGAAATTGGATTGTGGTGATCATTATACAACTACAGATGCGATAAATTCATTTGAGTAATAAAATAACAATATAAAAAAATAAACAACAGATAACTCAGGAAAAAAAAAATCTATTCTGGCCTGTGGGGCTTTGGACCACAGGTCATTAGAATTCTCTTTTTAAAAAGCTTTGCCGTTAATGATGAGCATATGTTGTTAAGCTTTACTTTATACTTTACTTGTTTTTCACATCTCCCTGTCAAAGATAGAAATACTGATTTGTTTCTGCCCTTAAATCTGTGGATTTTAAATTGGGAACCAACTGTGTATGCTGATGGCATAGAGCAACAGTCCACAGTCAGTAGTGAGCTGCTTACATACATCGATGTGCTCTCTTGTTTACAGTTTCCTCTGATTCGTGTAGGGATGTGAAATAAGGTTGGTAGTCTCTCTTGCTCTACTTAGGAACTCAGAATTTTTCTGCTCTGCTCTGGAAGTTATCAATGTCCTTTGTGTCTCTTGGTCATAGAGTACTGGAAAGATTAAAATTAATCCCTAAGAATATGGTTAATTTGTGTTTTAGAGTTGGTGCATGTTCACAGCTGAGAGCTTAGATTATTCCAGAGTTTGAGGTCTAAACTACAGTACTAGTGAATCAATAGTTTGACAGTAGGTCACTAGCTTCAAAAAGTGGATGAAGCAGTAGACTGGAAACCCCTTAGGCAAGCAGAGGTTGAGCCATTTTAGAAGAGTTACAGAATCTAGACTGGCAGATGAGAACCAGGAAGTAAAGTGTCAGTGTAAGGAATGTCTTGTTAGAGGGATAAGAATTCAGGAAATCAACAAAAAACGGAAGGTTCTAAACAACTGGGTCAAAAAGAAAAAATAACAGGAGAAAAAAAGCAAACACTCCTTTCCCCTCAGAAGTACAGCTTTCAGCACAAACCTACCACTTCAGAGGAACATCTATAGCTAGCTCATTGTTTAAAATTGTATACAAGCAAGATGGATGTAGTGGAGTTCCCGTCGTGGCGCAGTGGTTAACAAATCCGACTAGGAACTATAGGTTGTGGGTTCGATCCCTGCCCTCGCTCAGTGGGTTAACAATCTGGCTTTGCCGTGAGCTGTGGTGTAGGTCGAAGACGTGGCTCGGATCCCGCGTTGCTGTGGCTCTGGCTTAGGCCGGTGGCTACAGTTCTGATTAGACCCCTAGCCTGGGAACCTCCATATGCCGCGGGAATGGCCCAAGAAATGGCAAAAAGACAAAACAACAAAACAAACAAACAAAAAAACGATGAATGTAGAGAAGTATGATATCAGCGATTTCCTTTAAGACAAGGAAAAAAATGTAGAAAGCCTTGTATGTGACTTGGAATGCCAGATGTATAAACTTAATACACAATATGCCTTTTGTTGACCTCTTTTGAAAAGATTGGAGGAAACAACTGGTTGTGGTTGAAGTATTCTGGTGGAAAGAAGTTGATAAGTATAGAATACCTTCTTAGCTCAAGAGGACATGAAGGTCTTAGGCACAGTTAAGGACATTTAAGCAAGCTTTTTGATCCACAAAATATTAGAGCTAAGGAGACTGTTGATATTACTTAGTATAAATTTTTAAATTTACAAATTAAAAAAAACTGGATCCTCAGTGTGACTAGCCCTTGTTTAGCCAAGAATTTGGAAGCAGAGCTTCTTTATCATTCTGGTATATTTGTAGAAAATTAGCTGCTGCTTCTAATTGAGTACCCAGTCTTCCTGTTACCACATTGTCTCCTGGAAGCTAAAGGATATGCTACTGAACAACCAGTGGAGCATTGAAGAAATCAAAGAGGAAATCAAAAGATACTTAGAGACGAATGACCACGAAGATACAACATCCCAAAACCTAAGGGACATAGCAAACGTAGTTCTGAGAGGGAAGTTTATAGCAATACAATCATACCTTAAGAAAGAAATTCAAAGAAACAACCTTATCTTGCACCTAAAACAATTAGAGAAGGAAGAACAAAGCCCAAAATTAGCAGAAGAAAAGGAATCATAAAGATCAGAGTAGAAATAAAGGAAATAGACAAAGATAATGATAGAGAAGATCAGTGAAACCAAAAGTTGGTTCTTTGAAAAGATCAACAAAATTGATAAACCTTTAGCCAGACTCCTCAAGAAAAAAGGGAGAAGGCTCAAATCAATATAATTAGAAATGAAAAAGGAGAAATTACAGCCTACTCTGCAGAAATACGAAGGCTCATAAGAAACTGCTATAAGAAACTATATGCCAATAAAATGGACAACCTAGAAGAAATGGACAGATTCTTACAAAGGTCCGACCTATCAAGATTGAACCAGGAAGAAATTGAAAATATGAATTGACCAATCACAAGTATCAAAATTGAATATGTGATTAAAAGCCTTCCAAAAAACAAAAGTCCGGAACCCGACAGCTACACAGATGAATTCTATCAAACATTCAGAGAAGAGTTAACACCTGTTCTTCTGAAGCTTGTTTGAGAAATAGCTGAGGAAGGAACACTCCCAAACTCATTCTGTGAGGCCACCATCACCCTGATACCAACACCAAAGATACCATAAAAAAAAAGAAAATTGCAGACCAGTATCACCGATGAACATAAATGGAAAAATCCTCAGCAAAATACTAGCAAACCAAATACAAGTATATATTAAAAGGATCATACACCATGATCAAGTAGGATTTATCTCAGGGTGCAAGAATTCTTCAGTATCTGCAAGTCTGTCAGTGTGATACACCACATCAACAAACTGAAGAATAAAAATCATATGATCATCTCAATAGATGCAGAAAAGGCTTTTGACGAAATTCAACACCTGTTTCTGATAAAAATGCTCCAGAGAGTGGGGATAGAGGGAACCTACATCAATGTGATAAAAAACATATGTAAAGAACCCACAGCTAACATCATTCTCAATGGTGAAAAATTGAAAACAGTCCCACTAAGATCACAAACAAGACAAGGCTGTCCACTTTCACCCCTATTATTCAGCATAGTTTTGGAAGTCCTAGCTACAGCAGTCAGAGAAGAAACAAATGAAAGGAATCCGGAGTTCTTGTCGTGGCTCACTGGTTAACAAAGTTGGCTAGTATCCATGACGACGTGGGTTCAATCCCTGGCCTCACTTAGTGGGTTAAGGATCTGGCATTGCTGAGAGCTCTGGTGTAGGTCACAGATGAGGCTGGGATCCTGCATTGCTGTGGCTCTGGTGTAGGCCAGTGGCTACAGCTCCAGTTGGACCCCTAGCTTGGGAACCTCGGTATGCCTTGGGTATGGCCCTAAAAAGACAAGAATAAATAAATAAAAGGAATCCAAATGGGAAAAAAAGAAGTAAAACTATCCACTGTTTGCAAATGACATACCTAGAATATCCTAAAGACAGCACCAGAAAACTGTTAGAACTCAATGAATTTGGCAAAGTTGCAGGCTACATAATTAATACACAGAAATCAGTTGCATTTCTATAAACTAATAATGAAGGATTCGGAAAGAGAAATTGGAGAAACTATCCCATTTACAATTGCATCAAAAAGAGTAAAGTACCTAGGAATAAACCTACCTAAAGAGACAAAAGACCTGTACTCCAAAAGCTATAAAACATTGATGAAGGAAATCAAAGGTGACACAGTTGGAAAGATATACCATGTTCTTGGATTGGAAGAGTCAGTATTGTCAAAATGACTATACTACCCAAGGTAATCTACAGATTCAGTGCAATCTGTATCAAATTACCAAAGACATTCTTCACTGAACTGGAGCAGAATATTTTAAAATTTATAAGGAAACGCAAGAGACCCCATATAGCCAAAGCAATATTGAAAAAGAAAAACGAAAATGGAGAAATCAGGCTTCCTGATTTTAGACAATAGTACAAAGCTACAGTCATCAAAACAATATCATACTGGTACAAAAACAGAAATCTAGGACAAAGGTACAGGATAGAAAGCCCAGATACACACCCAAGTACCTAGTATCTATGACAAAGGAGGACAGAACATACAGTGGAAGAAAGATTAACCTCTTCAATAAATGGTACTGGGAAAACTGGAAAGCTTCATGTAAAAGAATGAAAGTAGAACACTATCTAACACCATATACCAAAGTAAATTGAAAATGGGTTAGACCTAAATATAAGGCCAGACTCTATAAATTTAAAACTCCTAGAGCAAAACATAGGCATAACACTCTTTGACATAAATCATAGCAACATCTTGTTTGATCCACCTCCTAGAATAATGACAGTAAAGACACAAATAAACCAATGGGACCTAAGCAAACTCAAAAGCTTTTGCACAGCAAAGGAAACCATTAATAAAAACCAAAAGACAACCCACAGAATGGGAGAAAACCTTTGCCAATGATGCAATAGACACGCGCCTCATCTCCAAAATATATAAACAACTCATGCAACTCAACAACAACAAAATAAACAGCCCAATTGAAAAATGGGCAGAAGACCTAAATAGACATTTCTCCAAAGAAGACATATGGATGGCCAATAGGCATATGAAAAAATGCTCAGTGTCACTAATTATTACAGAAATGCCAATCAAAACTACAATGAGGTACCACCTCACACCAGTCAGAATAGCCATCATTAACAAGTCAACAAATAAAAAATGCTGGAAAGGGTGGGGAGAAAAGGGTACCCTTCTCCACATTGGTGGGAATGTAAAGTGGTACAACCACCATGGAAAACAGTATGGAGGTACCTCAGAAAACTAAGTATAGAGCTACCATATGATCCAGTAACTCCACTGCTGGGCATATATCTGGACAAAACTTTCACTGAACAAGATACATGAACCCCTATGTTCATAGCAGCACTATTCACAATAGCCAAGACATGAAAACAACCTAAATGTCCATCAACAGATGAATGGATTAAGAAGATGTGGTACATATATACAATGGAATATTACTCATCTATTAAAAAAGACAAACTAATGCCATTTGCAACAACATGGTTAGAACTAGAGATTCTCATTCTAAGTGAAGTAATAAGCAGGAAGGAAAAAGACAAATACCATATGATACCGCTTTTTAGATAAAACAGATGATCCTATCTAAAAATAACAAGCAAAAAACAGAAACAGATCATGGCCAAGAAGAGCAGACTTGGGGTTTGGTGTGGGGGCAGAGGGGAAGGGGAGGGAGTGGGATGGATGGGCATTTCAAGGGTTTGGGGGATGCAAACTGTTATATTTGGAATGAATGGGCAATGGGATCCTACTGTACAACACAGGGAAATGTGTGTGATTGGGTCACTTTGTTGTACAACAGAACTCGACAAAACATTGTAAATCAACTATACTTTAATAAAAGAAAATTAGTGGCTAGTCTTGTTTGAGTAACCAATCTTCCTGTTGTCAAATTGTCTCCACCTAGTGGCAACAAATATTTTGCAAGGTTGAGCACAGCCTTGGACCTTTATTCCCCACTGTTTTTGTTTGTTTGTTTTTGCTTTTTAGGGCTGCACCTGCGGTGTATGGAGGTTCCCCTGCTAAAGGTCTAATCAGAGCTACAGCTGCCCGCCTACGCCACAGCAATGCAGGACTCTAGCTGCATCTATGGCCTACACCACAGCTCATGGCAACACCAGATCCTTAACCCAGTGAGTGAGGCCAGGGATCGAACCCACAGTTGGATTCGTTTCTACTGTGCCACAATGGGAACTCCAGTTCCTCACTGTTTTTGAGGAGAATCAGCCTGGTGACAGTTGTTTTGCTTTGGGAAAGGAAAAGGAGGAGACATTGTGCCTAATGCTTACTTTCACTTTTCATAACCTTATAAGGAATTTTAAAACTTTTTATACCTGAGTTAAGCAGCACAATTATTGCTGACCATGAAAGAAATTAGTGTGTTATGCTTATATTTTAAGAGTTTCATGCATACGCACACATGAGCTTTATATAAGCTTATATTCACATATATACTTTTTTCCTTTTTTCATTGTTATGGGTTAAAAGGGAACATGGTAATAACTTTAGTGGAGAAGAGATGAACTAAAATATAACTGTTGGGACAATTGCCAGTTTGGGGGTGGGGCAGGTCCCAACCTCTGTAAAAAATGAAAATCTGAAAGTATTAGCATTAAAGAATGAGTAGATGGTGGTGGTGGTTTATATTTTTAAGAGTATGGATAGCTGTCCAAAGAAGCCACAGAAGAAAAAATATAAATATGTTAAAAATATATAAAAAATAAAATTTAAGGCCTAAAGAAGCCAAAGGCAAAAGACAGAACAACAAACTGGGGAAAAAACACTCACAATAGGCAAAAGGTCAATTTCCTTAGGAGGAAAAGTTCTCACAAATTACCTTTTAAAAAACTAAAATAAAGTAGATATAGGTAAATAATTGACAGACAAAAAATGGTCAGTAGAGCTATGAAAAATACTCAGCTTCACTCATGATTGAGGCGATATTGAAACAACAATGAAATATCGTTTCCCATCTATCAGATTGGGCAGGCTTTTAAACAAAGTGTTGCTAATTCTCATTTGGTAGAAGGGTACGTTGGAATATCATTTTAGCTGTTTTTGTCTTGAATTTGAAGTTACCTGCCTTTTGAACCAGTAATTTTGCTTTTAAGAATTTGCCTAGGCAACTTCTTACCTAGTGTTAACTTACTGTCAACTGTAAAGTCAACACAGCGTATGCTAAACTAGTGAAGGAATGAATGGTGAATCGCATCCTTTATTGAGGGACAGTTTCAGAAACTTAGACTACTGTTTGGAAATGCCAGGACTTACTTTAATCACTGAAAGCTAATGTTTAGCTAGAACAGTGGGTTCTCAACCTTTCTACACATAAAAACCATCTAATAGGCTCTCTATACCAAGAGCCCCAGAGAGAATAATTCAGTTGGCTTAAAATGGGGATCTTGCTATCAGAATTGTATACCATGTCTCCAGGTGATTCCTTTGTGCAGCCAAATTTGAGAACTACTTCTCTAGATGAAGACTTTCCTGAGTGCATTTAATTTTGTTTTGGTGGAAGATAAGACTTTATTGGGCAAGTATACTGAAGTTCATATTTTTTTTCACTTCATCCCACTCTGCCTTTGGCTTTCTCTTGTTAATTTGGGTTCAGTTGGTATATTAGTTTACTATTGCTGCTTTGACAGGTTACTTCAATATATGGCTTAAAAATAACACAAGTTTGTTATTTTATAGTTCTGACAGCCAGAAGTCCACAGTGGGTCTTGGGGGATTAAAATCAAAGTGTTGATAGGCCTGTGTTCCTTCTGGAGGCTCTAGGGGAGAATTCATTTTTTCTCTTTTTTTAGCTTCTTAATGTTGCCTATATCCTTTCGGTTCATGAATTCTTCCTCCATCTTCAGGCCAGCAGTATTGCATCTTTACATTTCTTTGACTTGCACTTCTGCCTCCTCCGTAGCGCCTTCTCTCTTGTAAGGACCCTTGTGATTACATTGGGCCAAATCCAGATAATTTCGCATAATTCCCCATCTCAAGTTTATTGATTTAATCATGTTGACAGAGTCCTTTTTGCCATGTATGGTAACATATTCACAAATTCTGGGCATTAAGATGTTTACATCTTGGGAGTTCCCATTATGGCTCAATGGTTAACGAACCCTACTAGTATCCATGAGGATGTGGGTTTGATCCCTGGCCTTACTCAGTGGGTTAAGGATCCGGTGTGGCCATGAGCTGCGGTATAGGCTGCAGACTTGGCTCAGATCCCACGTTGCTGTTTCTGGCTGTGGCATAGGCCAGCAGCTACAGCTCCAATTTGACCCCTGGCCTGAGAACCTTCATATGTTGCAAATGCAGCCCTAAAAAGAACAAACAAACAAAAAGAAGATATGGGCATCTTTGGGGATCCATTATTCACCTACCACAGTTGGAGACCTAATTTAGAAGTCAGTAAAAGTTTGCAAATGGAATATGTTATCAGTGGAAATTGGTATTATATTGCAGCCCAAAGTAAATTAGCTTTTATATGGTAGGTTAGGATTAATGTTTATTGCCCCTCAGAAACAGTCTGTGGTTTTCCTTTCTCTAGATAGATGTTCTTGTCTTGTTTCTATTATAAAAACAGTTGTAGCTATCATATATTCTTTGTAGAATTGTGCAAAATAGGTACATACTTCGTTTCAACCCTGGCAAGATTTCATACTTTGATTTTTGTAGTATTTCCAAAGAGTAGTTTATAGCAAAGTTGAGGTTCACCAGTAGGTTTCTTCCTATTGCTGTTGAGTTGTTTTTGAACCAGGTGCAGATAATCCATAAGCGCTGATGTATGGTGGGATAATTTTGACTACTACTCTCCTTATACTTGTGAGTTAACTAGCCCAGAATTTGATCCTTATTTCACTTTTTGTTTGCACACTGCATGTTCCTTTCCCTTATAGTTTGACTGCGGTAAATTGAAATTTCCCACCAGAACCTTTCGTGCTTCAGATGTGTTTATTCTTCTTGATGACCTGCATATACCTTTTGTACTTTGGATTTCAGTCCAAAACTGAAATCAGCTTCTTATCCCTTCTTAGAAGATACATACTGTTTCCTGTTTAAAAACATTTAAAAGATTTTTATTGTTGTAAAATGTATATAACATAAAATTTACCATTTAAAATCATTTCTGAATGTACAGTTCAGTAACAGGACATTCACAGTGTCATATAACCATCACCACTGTCCGCTCCCAGAACTTTTTCATCATCCCAGACTATGGCTACTCATTACCAGTCCACCCTTGCCCCAGCCCCTGTAACCTCTATTCTGCTTTCTATGAATTTGACTATTTTAGGTTTTTCTTATAAGAGGAATCATAACTTTATTCCTCTGTGTTTGCCTTATTTTAGTATAAACTGAACTGTTTATACTTTTGGCTATTGTGAATAATGTTGTTAGGAACATGGGTCTACAAACATCTCTATTGAGTCCTTGCTTTCATTTTTTTTGTGTTTTTTTTTTTTGCCTCTTCTTGAGCCGCTCCTGCGGCATATGGAGGTTCCCAGGCTAGGGGTCCAATCAGAGCTCTAGCCGCCAGCCTACACCAGAGCCACAGCAACGCAGGATCTGAGCCGCATCTGTGACCTACACCACAGCTCACGGCAACGCCGGATCCTTAACCCATTGAGCAAGGGCAGGGATTGAACCCGCCACCTCATGGTTCCTAGTCGGATTCGTTAACCACTGCGCCACGATAGGAACTCAGCTTTCAATTTTTTTGATTATATACCCAGGAGTAGAGTTGCTGGATGATATGGTAATTCTGTGTTTAATTTTTTGAGGGACCCACTATACTTTATTTATAAATGGCTGTACTGGAGTTCCTGCTGTGGTGCAGCAGGTTAAGGATCTTGAATTTTCTCTGAGGTAGCACGTGTTCGATCCCCGGCCTGGTGGAGTGAGTTGAGGATCTGGTGTTGCCACAGCTGTACTGTGGGTCACAGCTGTGGCTCAGATTTGATCACTGGCCCAGGAACTTCCGTATGCTGCAGGTGTGCCCCAAAAAAGAAAAAAAAAAATGACAACCATTCTGCATTCCCACCAGCAATACGCAAGTGTTCCAGTCTGGCCACTTCCTTGTCAACACTTGTTATTTCCTTTCTTTTTTCTTTTTCTTTTTAAATAATAGCTATATAGACATCCTAATGGCTATGAAATGTTATCTGATGCTGGTTATTATTTTCATCTTCCTAATGATTAGTGATATCAAACATTTTTTCATGAGCTTATTGGCCATCTGTATATTTTCTCTGGAGAATGGGCAAGTTCTTTGGCCATTTTTGAGTTTAGTTCTTTGGTTTTTTTTTTTTTGTTGATTTGTTATAGTTCTTTATATATTCCGACATTAATCTTTTATCAGGTGTTTGATTTTCAAATACATTCTCCCATTTGGTGAGCTGCCTTTTCACTGTCTTGGTAGTGTTCTTTGATGTGCAAAATCTTTAATTTTAATAAAATCCAGTTTATAAATTTTTGTTGTTGCCTATGCTTTTGGTGTCATATCCAAAAAATCATTGCTGAATCCAGTGTCATGAGGAATTTCTTCATTGTTTTCTTCTAAGAGTTTTATAGTTTTAAGTTTTTCCATCTTGAGAGTTTATTTTTGTTTGTTTTAACATGGGACAAAGTAGGGGTTAACTTTATTCTTTTGCAGGTGGCTATCCATTTTTTTTAGTACCTTTTGTTGAAAAGACTGATCTCTCCCACCAAATGGTCTCAGCCCTTGTCAAAATAATTGACCATTATATATGAGGATTTATTAATTAGCTTTCTATTCTATTCCATTGGTTGGTCTCTGTGTCTGTCTTTATGCCAATAACAAATTATTTTGATTATGTAGCTTTGTATTAAGTTTTGAAGTTAGGAAGTGTGAATCCTAAAGCTTCTTCTTTTCAAGATTATTTTAGCTATTTGGGGTCCATTGAGATTCTAAATGAATTTTAGGATGGGTTTTTGATTTCTGCAAAAACATGGTTGGGTTTTTAGTAAGGATTGTACCAAATCTGTAGGTTGCTTTGAGTAGTATTGTCATTTTAACAATATTAAGTGTTCTGATCTATGAAAAAGTGATGGGATGTCTTTCTGTTTATTTACGTCTTTAATTTCTTTTAGCAGTTTTTGTAATTTTCAGTGTACAAGTCTTTTTTCTCGGTTAAATTTATTCCTAATGTTATTCTTTTTGATGCTTTTGTGAAAGGAATTGTTTTCTTGATTTCCTCTTCAGACTGTTCATTGTTAGTATATAGAAGGTTAACTGATTTTTGCCCCCCTGCAACTTTACTGAATCCATTTATCAGTTCAGTTTTTAACATATTTTTGGTGGAACGTTTAGGGTTTTCTACATATAAGGTCATGTTATCTGTTAAAAGATACATTTACTTCTTCCCTCTATCCCAATTTGGATGCCTTTTATTTCTTTTTCTTGACTAACTGATCTGGCTAGAACTTCCAATAATATGTTGAATAGAAATGGTGAAAATTGGAGTTCCTGTCGTGGCGCAGTGGTTAACGAATCCGACTAGGAACCATGAGGTTGCGGGTTCGGTCCCTGCCCTTGCTCAGTGGGTTAACGATCCAGCGTTGCTGTGAGCTGTTATGTAGGTTGCAGACGCAGCTTGAATCCCGCATTGCTGTGGCTCTGGCGTAGGCCAGCGGCTATATCTCCCATTGGACCCCTAGCCTGGGAACCTGCATATGCCGCAGAAGCGGCCCAAAGAAATAGCAAAAAGACAAAAAAAGAAAAAAAGAAATGGTGAAAATAGCATTTCCTGTATTATTATCTCACTTTCTTAACACCAACAGCTAAAAAACCCACAGTCTTGGGGGCTTGTGGCTTTATTCTTCTCTTTTTCTTATTTCCTATGTCCCATATATTTTACCTCCTATGTATTTTTTAGCTCTATTCCTCCTAATTTATTCTTATTGTAGACATTTCTTATTTGGATTATTGCACAAGCCCTTCATTTAGTATTTTTGCCTCTCTCAAGTCCATCCCCCACTGTTGCCAGAGTTGATACATTTGTCTCAAATACAAATCTATGTCATTGCACGATGGTTTTCCCCTGACACCTTTGCATGGCGTATTTGGTCTCCCTGATTTTGCCCACAGTTTAATTCTTCAGCCTCACTCTATGCTATTTTTATTTCCTTCTTTCTACTGGTTCAATAGTGAACTACCTGGAATTTCCCAAACACCATGCTGAGTTGTGCCTTTGCTTAATATGTTGGTCATTCTGGACTGCTTTCCTTTCTCAGATGGTTAACTTCCACTTAACCTTCAACTTTCCTCTCCAAGGAAGACATTCCTCCTAGTGTCTTTCATTAGGAAATCTTTTATAATTTCAGCTCCTCCATTGGACTGTTTCTTTGAGCTTTTGCAGCATTTATTGAATTGTATTGAAAACATGCTCAGTGTCCACTAGCCAGTAGACATTTGGAGCGTCTCATTTCCGTCATGCAATATGGTAGCTCTCAATAAGAATTTCCTAAACTATTGAACTCTGCTGTTTTTCATTATGGGTCTTTTAGCTTCTCATATAAATAGACGAAGGGACAGAAGGTAAATAAGGCTGCTGCTAATATAACTGGTATGGGCTAATATTAGCCCTTCATAAGTGCCTTTTCTTTCTTTTTCTGTTTTTCTTTGTAGGACATCCATCATGTGCAGTGGCTTGATGTGGGATCTCAGTTCCCAGACCATGGATTGAACCTGGGCCACAGTGGTGAAAGTGCCAGGTCCTAAGCACTGGACCACCAGGGAATTCCCTTGATAGGTACATTATGAAGCCTTGTGGAAAGACTGAATTGGACCATTAAGAAAGTATCTTTGGGAAGTTCCCACTGTGGTTCAGCAGTAATGAACTCAACTAGTATCCTTGAGGACTCAGGTGTGATCCCTGGCCTTGCTTGGTGGGTTAAGGATCCGGTGTTGCCTTGAGCTGTGGCATAGATCACAGACATGGCTTGGGTCTGGCATTGCTGTGGCTGTGGCGTGGGCCAGCATCTACAGCTCCATTTTGACTCCTAGCCTGGGAACTTCCATATACCCTAAAAACAACCCCAGAAAGGTCTATGTGGCGGAAGTGAAGGAGCAGTGTTAGAGGATATGAGATAGGAGAAGAACTAAAGGGGGACACAGCTCACACTAAATTATCTAGATCTGCATTTAAATGCTTTAAAGAAATCTTAAAACATTTATTTTTCCTGTAACAGTAAATTATATATAGACTAGAAAACAGTAAATCTGTTAACAGCAGTACTCAGAAACTTAATTAAGATTGGATAATGAAGATTTTGTAACTCACCTTTGAAAGGTTCCTGCTCTGTGTTCCAGTGTGGAAAGGTATAATCCAATTAGGAACTGATTCGATTACCTTTAAGAATAAAGCTATTAGATTACCAAAAGTAATTTAGGGTAGTATTCCAGATGTTTAATACCTTGACAACTTTTCCAGTAAAGAATACTTGCGTCTTCAGAAGCTTACAGAAATTAGTGTGTGTCTTATAGTTGTAGCTTTAGATTAAACTGCTGTGAGTTGTTTTTATGAGGTGATGTTTACTGCAGGCAGTGTTATGATGGCAGTTGGATTGCTTACTCAGAATTTTTATCGCTCCCTGGTTTGCCTAGTCTTGAATAAATTTCTAAACTAAGGAACAAATTGTTTGCTTATTCACACATTGTATCGTATAATACAAGAGGAAAAAATGCTAAAGATTGGGGGAGTTAATTTGATGACCTTTATTTCAGAGATGGCAATAACTGGAAGAAAAAGTCTGATTACAAAAAAAGTTTCATAGTGTTAGGGAAGCAAATCTCAAATGGAGAAAAATGCTTTCTAGAAAACGGAATTATCTAAATAATTTTCAAATAATTATGTTTTTTGATACATGATTCACAGTTTTAAAAACCAATTAAGGAGGCAAATCATATACAGGAAAAAGACGTTAAGTGTGGACTGTGAGAAGTTGGCTAAAACCTCTGTCTTTAGCAGTTGTAGGCTAAAAAATGGACCTTCAAAAGATGTTCACATCCAAACCCCTGGAATTTGTAAAGTTACTTTATTTGGATTGAGGGGGTCTTTGTAGATGTCATTAAGTTAAAGATTTTGATATAGGAAGATTACGCTGCACTATCTAGGTGAGTCTTTATAATGAGAGACAGAGAGATTGTATGTGGAAGAGGAGGAGGCATTGTGACCACAGAGGCAAAGATTGGAATGATGTGGCCACAAGGCAAAGAACGCCAACAGTTAACTCCATGCTGGAAGAGGCAAGAAAGTCTCCCATTAAAAACCTCTGGAGGAAGCATAGCTCTGCCAATAGCTTCATTTTGGCCCATGGATATCTGTTAGGGTTTTTAACCTTCAGAACTGAGAGAAATAAATTCTTGTTGTTTTCAACCACCAAACTTGTGGTAATTTGATGTAGCAGTCATAGGAAACCAGTAGAGCAAATTACTCTTCAAAGTGTAAATGAACATTTCTGAATAACTCTATATAACTTAACTCTTTTCTTTTTGAGGTAGAGTATATTTATAACTCAGTCACATTAGACTGTAGTTCTGTTTCACATACTCTGAATAGACCAGGTAGTTTTTATTATTAAAGCAACTGGTAAACATTTTTAGGCACTGAACTCTGAGGTTTTAGCTCAAAATAAGTTATGTTTAAAATAATCTCCTTTTGGAGGGAAGTAAGTTTTAATCATTCTGGAATCTCTCTTTTGGCTACTCTCTGTGGCTACACTCTAATAAGAGTACAATTTAGACTCCTAAAATTATACAACACAATGTCAGCCCTTTTAAAAGCCTGTGCATCTGTTGTTTAATAAGAATTCTTCTTTCACCCATACCACAGAAAATGTACATTTGAGGCTTTTACTGAGAATTGATCTATGAGTTTATTATGACACAGCATGTGCCAGGGAGTCTTTGAAACTTGAGCCTTTGGTTTATTGGGAGTCTGTCCAAAGGATAAAGGCCATATAGGTTCTCCTCACTTCAGCTTAATCATAAGAAGGCAGTGTACCTGGCCTGTGTGATCTTATTCTTCTCAAAGACTGTGTATGTTTTTTTGGGGGGTGGGGGGGGAACAAGTATAATCCAAGGAACATCCATTTGAATGTCTCTATATGTCCTTCAAAGCTGTGGTTCAGAATGCCCTTCTTTTGTGTGTGTGTGTGTGTGTGTGTGTGTGTGTGTGTGTCTTTTTGCTATTTCTTTGGGCTGCTCCCGCGGCATATGGAGGTTCCCAGGCTAGGGGTCAAATTGGAGCTGTAGCCACTGGCCTACGCCAGAGCCACAGCAACGCGGGATCCGATCCGCGTCTGCAACCTACACCACAGCTCACGGCAACGCCAGATCTTTAACCCACTGAGCAAGGGCAGGGACCGAACCCGCAACCTCATGGTTCCTAGTCGGATTCGTTAACCACTGCGCCACGACGGAAACTCCGGGAATGCCCTTCTTTGTGTCATCTAGTGCCTCTTTTACAAAGAATCCAAAAGTTTCTAATGGAATTTAAGCCAGAAATGTCTCTATCTAATATCTCTTTTTTCCCTTAACCTTCCAGGAGCTATTCTTAGTATTCACCTGCATATAGGCTACTGGCATTAGACAAATGACAAAGATATTTACCCTTTCTGGCAACTCTTGTTTGTTATGGAAAAGATCTTAAGTAAGGTCTTAAGGTCTTAGATCAGCCTGTCAATTGATATTTTATCGTATAAGGTACAGATAACTAAACATTCTTATGTTCCTTTATAGAATTATGAAAGTATTATTTTTGAAAGAGTATTTATGTAAAATTTTTGATTTTTAATAATTAGGGGATGGCTAAGTAATTTTTTCCCCAGTCTTTTACATATTGGGGGCCTGAGAAATAATACTTCTTATCTGTTGAAATAAGTAAAGGAAATCATGTCTTTTAAGTTTTATGGCTTACCTTTGTTTTTTTTTGAAGTTCAGTATTATACTGCTAGTATTTTATTTTTAAATTTATTACGATTGATTTACAGTGTTCTGTCAATTTCTGCTAGACAGTAGAGTGACCCAGTCATATGTATATATACATTTTTTTTTTGTCTCTTTGCCTTTTGAGGGCTGCTCCCACGGCATATCGAGGTTCCCAGGCTAGGGGTCTAATCAGAGCTGTAGCCACTGGCCTACGCCAGAGCCACAGCAATGTTGGGATCTGAGCCATGTCTGTGACCTACATACACCACAGCTCACGGCTACGCCAGATCCTTAACCCTTTGAGCAAGGCCAGGGATCGAACCCGCAACCTCATAGTTCCTAGTTGGATTCATTTCCACTGAGCCACGACGGGAACGCCATATATATACGTTCTTTTTCTCACATTATTCTCCATTGTGTTCCATCACAAGTGGTTAGATATATAGTTATCCGTGCTATACAGCAGGATCTCATTGCCCATCCACTCCAAATGCAAGAGTTTCCATCTGTTAACCCCAGACTCCCAATCCATCCCACTCCCACCCCCCTCCTCTGGCAAACATGAGTCTGTCCTACATGTCCATGATCTTTTCTGTTTTGTAGATAAGTGATTTGTGCCCTATTTTCGACTCCACATGTAAGTGATATCATATGGTGTCTTGTCTTTCTCTTTCTGACTTACTTCACTCAGTATGAGAGTCTCTGGTTCCATCCATGTTGCTGCAGATGTGTAGTATTCTGTAGTATATGTGTACCACATCTTCTTAATCCATTCATCTCTCAATGGGCATGTAGGTTGTTTCCGTGTCTTGGCTGTTGTAAATAGTTCTTCAGTAAGCATACAGGTGCAAGTATCTTTTTCAGTCTAATTTTTGTCTGGATACATGCTCAGGAGTGGGATTGTTAGGTCATATGATAGTTCTATATTTAGTTTTCTGAGGTAGTTCCATACTGTTTTCCATAGTGGTTGTATCAGTTTATAGTCCCACCAACAGTGTAGAAGGGTTCTTTTTTCTCCACAACCTCTCTAGCATTTGTTGTGTGTTGACTTATCATGGCAACTCTAACTGGTGTGAGGTGGTACCTCATTGTAGTTTTGATTTGCTTTCTCTAATAATTAGTGATTTTGAGCATTTTTTCATGTGCCTCCTGGTGTGGCTTATCATTTATAAAATGCCAGGTATTTTATATGAATGTCTCGTTGAACTTTATCAATGACCCTGAAAAGTTTTGTTGCTTTTCAGATTAAAAAAAGAAAGCCCTTGCACCTGGAACATTCTCCAGGATAGATCACATGCTGGGCCACAAAGCAAAACTTGGTAAATTTAAGAAAATTAAAATCGTATCAAGCATCTTTTCTTTCTTTTATTTTTTGTTTTTTAGGGCCGCACCCATGGCATATGGAGGTTCCTAGGCTAGGGTTCCAATCAGAGCTACAGCTGCTGTCCCACACCACAGCCACACCAGCATCAGATACAAGTTGTGTCTGCAGCCTACACCACAGCTCATGGCAGCACCAGATCCTTAACCCATTGATCAAGGCCAGGGAGCTAACCTGCAACCTCATATTTGTTTCCGAAGAACTGCAGTGGGAACTCCTTAAGCATCTTTTCTAACCACAACACTATGAGATTAGAAATCAACTACAAGGAAAAAAAATGCAAAAATCCCCAAACAGTCAAGGCTTAACAATAGGCTGCTAAACAATTGGTGGATCACTGAAGAAATCAAAAAATACCTAGAGACAGTTGTACATTAATACTACAATGAGATATCTCATTCCAGTCAGAATGGCCATCATCAAAAAGTCTACAAATAATAAATGCTGAAGAGGGTGTGGAGAAAAGGAAATCCTCCTACAGCAAGCACTATGGTGGTTCCCTAAAAAAACTAAGAATAGAGTCATCATATAATCCTGCAGTTCCACTTCTGGGCATATATCCAAGAGAAAGCTATAATTTGAAAAGATACATGCACCACTGTATTCATTGCAGCACTGATTACAGTAATCAAGACATGAAAGCAACCTAAATGTCTGTATGTCCATCAACAGGTGAATGGATAAAAAGGTGCGTGTGTATGTGTGTGTTTAATGGAATACTATTCAGCCATCAAAAAGAATGAAATAATGCCATTTGCAGCAACTTGGATGGACCTAGAGATTATCATACAAAGTAAAATAAGCTAGAGAAAGACAAATACCATCTGTTACTGCTTGTATATGGAATCTAAAACAATGTAAATGAACTTATTTGCAAAACAAATAGACCCACAGACATAGAAAATAAACTTAAACCAAATAAACCAAAGGGGAAAGGGAAGGGAAAAATTAGGAGGATAGGATTAACAGTTAGTTACTACTATGTATAGAATAAAGACCCACTGTATAGTATAGTGAACTATACTCAATATTTTGTAATAACCTGTAAGGGAAAAGAATCTAAAATATGTATATAAACAGAAGCACTGTGCTATACACCTGACACTGACATTACTTCAATTTCAAAAAGGAAAGCCATGAGAGACTGAGATTTTGCTTGTAGATCCATAACCAGTAACTGCTAGTTTTAGGATGCAAACTCAAGCTGATCTAGTTCTAAAAAACTCTTGCTGTGCTTTCCAGTTGTCTCATTTGTTGTACTATAACAAGGACATCCCTAAAGTGTGAAGTTCTTTGACTGTATTCTTGAGGACTTTATGGTTTAGTAGATCTATTTTTCTTTCTGGGGGAGCTAGAGAATGGCCTTGGGAGCAAATGTATGGTCCAGTCAAGGAATTTAGGGTCTTGGAGCTCTCAAAGAGTTGAATAAAACATGTAGTAGTGTTGTCTTCAATCTTTTTTACATGAAAGTTGCTCTTTGCCATATAACCTCTATAGACTAGACTGTGGTTTTTTTATTTTATTTTATTTTTTTAAATACTCCCTTCAACCAATTTTAGGATTATAGACTGTGGGATGAAAATGACACTCTGTAGAGCCTCTACATCACTTTGTTTGCCAGGGAGTATTAAGTGAATTTTTATGTGAAATGATATTATGATTAATGTTTTAAGTCCCCAGACTAGTCTTCAAAAGACTAGTCTATAATTTAATTGAACTGTATGCAAATATAAATCTTCCAGTAGTTCTGACAGTT
This sequence comes from Phacochoerus africanus, assembly GCF_016906955.1. Lineage (NCBI taxonomy): Eukaryota > Metazoa > Chordata > Mammalia > Artiodactyla > Suidae > Phacochoerus > Phacochoerus africanus. The sequence continues at coordinate 125,569,024 of NC_062554.1, forward strand.
AACAAGTATGATATGGTTTTAATGGAAAAACTCAAAATGTAAATGTTAGTTTTTAAGTTGGGGATTAATATACTTTTGTCCTAAAAACATAATTTTTATATTCATTTTAAAAAATCGGTCACTCTTTCTTAAGCCTGAATTACACGATAAATTTTAGGGACCAAATTCTGTACATTAGGATGGTAGAATTTTAGTAACTATTCATATTATTTTGAAAATAGACAAAATTATGATTCTGATAGCTTGTATACTAGTTGCCCACCTCTCCTCCTGAGAGAGGGACACAGACCTTTGCTCCCTAATAATAAACAAATTTTCGGAGTTTCTGTCATGGCTCACTGGCAACAAACCCTACTAGTATCTATGAGGATGAGGGTTCGATCCCCGGCCTCACTCCCTCAGGGGGTTAAGGATCTGACGTTGCTGTGAGCTGCGGCACAGGTTGCAGACGAGGCCTGGATCCTGTGTTTCCATCACTGTGCTGTAGGCCATCAGCTACAATTAGGAGTCAACCTCTAGCCTGGGAACTTCGATATGCTGTGGGTGTAGCCCTAAAAAGACAAAAAAAAAAAAAAAAAATCCGAAACAAAACAAATTCTCCTTGGTTACAGAAGGGGAGAATCCTAGATTCTTAGTCTTTTGAACTATTAAGTGAATGTTCCAGAGTGGAAGATTAGACAAGGCTCAGAATTTACAATTCCTGAAGTGTATTCATAGGCTCACAATTATCCTGCCCTGAAATATAAACACATTCTGAGAGGTAAATCTCTTATCTACATAGTTATCTTTAATTTTTCACAACTTGTTCTTTGAAGGACAGATTTCTTTGATCAGAAAACCCTCACCATGCAGAAACATGAAACTATTTTCTCTACACATAGAAAACAGACCAACTGATAAATCTGCCTTTTTGTCTTACCTTTTCCTGTGTTAATTTGAATTGACTTTTTGTTAGTCATGAAAATGCGAAGTGTTAGGTTGCCTAATTTGAGCTTCTTTATTTAGTCACCATTGTTGAGTTTTTCAGCAAATATTTATTGAGTAACTATCATATGCTAGGCACAGGACAAGATACTGGGAACATTGTAGTAAATAAGATAGAGAATTGCTCTAATTCATAAAAGTGTAATGGTGGGAGAAACAAGAAGGAAAGACATGAGAGAATGACAGTGTTGGAATTTCATTAGAATGAGTGAAGGAGCTAGCTGTGGGAATATCTTAGGGGAAGAGAGCATTCTGTTCCAGGTAGGAGGATGAGTGCCTGAAAAGATTCTAAATCAGTATGAGCTTGCCAAGATGGATAAAGAGAAAGATGACCAATGTGGCTAAAACGCAGTGAACAGAATTCAGAATCACAAACATACATTTAGGTGCTTGAATTTCTTTCTTAATTGCTAAAATGGGATTGATCACAATATACATTTTGCTCCACAGCTTTTTTTAAAAAAGTTAATGGGTTATGATGTGTACATATGTTGGATTCCATGTCAGTACATTCAGCTACTTAGTATTTTGTAGTATGAATCTGTTCCTCCTGTTGGTGTGGGTGTGGGTGTATACATACACACATTCATATATACTTTTACAATTTCTTGCTGTTACAGTGCTGTGATGACCATTCATGTATGTGTACATGAGGATTTTTGTTGGATAGATTTCCTAAGAGAACCATCATGAGGTCACAAGTTCAGCACCTTAAAATTTTTGACAGATACAGGCTACTCTGAGAGGTGGTGGTTCAACCAGTACAGTAAAATGAGTTTTAATTTTTGATTTGGCCAAAGAGCAGAAGCAGTTCTTTTGGCATATTTTGTGTCATTGGCATCTATTTTTCAGATACTGACTTTTGATTCACAGTAGTTAATTTTATTAAATTTCTTGAAGGATAAAAAATGGGATTATTTTGGAGTTTAAAGTACGTGTGTGTTAAAGTAAATGTTGTACTGAAGTTCTAAGACCTGATGTGTCTATTATTACACTTACAGTGTGGATAAAATGACATCAACCAAGAGTTCCTATTGTGGCTCAGTGGGTTAAGCACCGGACTAGTATCCATGAGAATAGGTGTGATCCCTGGCCTTGCTCAGTGGATTAAGGATCTGGTGTTGCCACAAGCTGCAGCGAAGATAGCTGATTTGGCTTGAATCTGGCGTTACTGTGGCATAGGCTGGCAGCTGCAGCTCTGATTTGACCCCTAGCCTAGAAACTTCCATATGCCACAGGTGCAGCCCTAATAAATAAGTAAATAATAAAAGAATTATCTGTAAGTCAATTATACTTAAATAAATAAAAAATTAAAAAAATGAGACATCAGCCGGTAAGTTAATTGTATATTGATCGAAGATAATAAACTGAAAAGTAAGGAATGCCTTTCTGTAGAGATTTCTTTAATAGTCCTATATGGCTTGATTCAGTCAGTTTCCATTTCAAGGAGTACATTCTTTTATTTTTTATTTTTTGGCCGTGCTCAGGGCATGTGGAAGTTCCTGGGTTGGAGATTGAACCTGCTTCACAGCCATGACCCAAGCCACTGTGCCACAAGGAAAACCCAAGGAGAGCATTCTTTTTTTTTTTTTTTTGTCTTTTTAGGGCCGCACCCATGGCATATGGAGATGCCCAGGGTAGGGGTCTAATCAGAGTTAAAGCTGCTGGCTTATGCCACAGCCACAGCACCTTAACCCACTGAATGAGGCCAGGAATCAAACCTGCAACCTCATGGTTCCTAGTCGGATTAGTTTCCCCTGCGCCACAATGGGAATTCCAAAGGAGTACATTCTTAATGCCAGATGCCACTGTACGCTTCCAGTGATTTGAGAATTTCTGTTTCTGCATACTCTAACACCCCATATTATAAATCATCTTAATTGTTGTCAGTATAGCAGACAAAAAATAGAGCATATATAGATAACATTGTCTTGATTTGCAATTTAGTGATCTGTATTGGAGTTAATTACGCACAATTTAATTTTATTGGTCTCTTGTATTTCTCTTAATTACCCATTAATCTTTTGCCTATATTGAGTTGTCCTTTGAATTGATGTATGATATATGAATAATAGACTATTGATTTTGGCCTTTATTATATGTGTTGCAAATTTTTCTCCCTGTTAATTGCATATCTTTTAAATTTGCTTGTGTGTTTTTTTTTTGAGTAGAGTTTTAAAATTTAATGATGTGAAATGTGAAGCATTTTTAAGGGTTTCCTGAGTATTGCGTTTTGCTTAGGCTTCCTTCCTAATGCCAGTAATATGAAGACATTCTACTCTTCTAGCTCTTTCATAATTTTTAATGCTTAATCATCTAGAATTTATTTATTTATTTATTTGTGTGGGTATATTTAACTTCAAAAATTAAAAACTACTTGTTATTCCTCCAATTAAAAAATATGCTGAATAATGTAAATTCACATGTCTATTTTTGAAACCTCTGTTTTGCGTAGTAATTTGCTCATCTTCAGACCATAGTGTTGCTTTTAATTAAGCTTTAGTGCTTGATGTAAGCCTCCCTGGTTATTTTTCAGTTTTAAAATATCCTGTGTCTTCTTGTGCATCTTCCAGGTGAACCTTAGGGCCACTTTGTCTATTGATATTTTGATTGGGATTCTATTGCATTGGATTTATGTGTTTATCCAGTTTAGGTTATCTTTAATGGCTTTCAGCTAAGTTGTAGAGTTTTGTCTTGTCAGTATTTTGTGAACTTTACTTCTAAATATTTTATAGCCTTTGTTGCCATTGAAATGGTTTAGCGTGGGAACTTTAAAAAAAACACACTTCTAAGTGGTCATTCCTGGTTTGTAGGAAATGTATGGCTTTTTGGTATGTTTTTCTCTCCTCAAGCCAATATATGTTACTTTTTTTTTTTTTTTTAGTTCTAATAGTTTTTCCTTTGATCTTACTGGATGTTCTAGGTAGCTATATTATCTGCAGCTGATACTTTTGTCATTCCTTTTCCAATGTCTGTCTTTCTCATTTTTTTCTGTTTGGTGGTATTATTTAGGACTTCTGGCAGAATGTTGTAGGGCACTCTTGTTTTGCTCTTGACTTTTTAAATAGGAATCTTCAGAAGTTTAACATTGGGGCTTCTGGCATATCTTCATCACCTTAAGGGTATTTCCTTGTATTTCTAACTTTCTAAGACTTTAAATTAGTAATAGTCAGATTTGCTTATTGATAAAAACAATTGAATAGATTGATAATTTAATTAAAAATCTGTTTTGTATCTATGTATGAGCATTTGCCTAATTTTTTTTTCTTTTGATTTTGTCTGAAATTTAGCTATTGGATCATCTGTGTCAACTTATTAAATTTTGCTGTCATGAATAAGTCCTTTTTTTTTCCCAAAAGAAGTTGTTTCTATTTGATTTATGCTTTTATAATGATCATTTTTCCTTTTACTTAATTAGGTTCATATTCTTATTTCTAATGCTTGGTTCATAGTTTTTCAGTCTTTACAGTTTTATTATTTAAAAATTGAAGGTTTTAAGTATTTTTGGAGGAGATTTTTCTCATTACACACCCCATACATTTTTATAAGGTAGTATTCTCACTTTATTAATTTATGAAGAACATATATTTTCAGTTTTGCTTTCCTTTTTAACTTTTTTTTGGGCCATACTTGCGGCATATGGAGATTCCCAGGCTAGGGGTTGAATTGGAGCTGCAACTGCCGGCCTATGCCACAGCCACAGCACCATGGTCTCCAGGCTGCATCTGTGACCTACACCACAGCTCATGGCAATGCCGGGGTCATTAACCCACTGAGCAAGGCCAGGGATCGAACCCCTATCCTTATGGATACCAGCAGGATTCTTTTTTTTTTTTTTTTTTGTCTTTTTGCTATTTCTTGGGCCGCCCCTGCGGCATATGGAGGTTCCCAGGCTAGGGGTCGAATCGGAGCCATAGCCACCGGCCTACGCCAGAGCCACAGCAACGCGGGATCCGAGCCGCGTCTGCGACCTACACCACAGCTCACGGCAACACCGGATCGTTAACCCACTGAGCAAGGGCAGGGACCGAACCCGCAACCTCATGGTTCCTAGTCGGATTCGTTAACCACTGCGACACGACGGGAACTCCTCAGCAGGATTCTCAATCCACTGATCAACAATGGTAACTCATTTTTAAACTCACTTCAGAAGTTCCCTTCGTGGCACAGTGGTTAACGAATCCAACTAGAAACCATGAGGTTGTGGGTTCGATCTCTGGCCTCGTTCAGTGGGTTAAGGATCCGGCATTGCCATGGGCTGTGGTGTAGGTCACAGATGTGCTTGGATCTGGCGTTGCTGTGGCTCTGGTGTAGGCTGGTGGCTACAGCTCTGATTAGACCCCTACCCTGGAACCTCCATATGCCGTGGGTACGGCCCTAGAAAAGACCAAAAAAAAAAAAAGACAAAATAAATAAATAAATAAACTCACTTCAATGTGGTTTTTGCCCCTCCACTTACTTAATCCCATTTGCTTCTTGGGAAGATCACCATCATGGCTCTTCATTAACTCTGTAACCTCTTCTAGTATATTCCCTTTTTACTTATTGGTTGCACTGACCTTTCTGTCTTTCTGACATGTCTGTTCCTTTGAAGTCCTTTCCTTGATCCCCTGTCTTAAGTAGCTCCTTTTCTCTCTCTCTCTTTTTTTTTTTAATGATTTTTATTTTTCCTCTTATAGTTGGTTTACAGTGTTCTATTAATTTTCTACTGTACATAAAGTGACCCGGCCTCACACACACACACACATATCTATACGTTCTTTTTCTCACATTATCCTCCATCATGCTCCATCACAAGTGGCTAGATATAGATCCCAGTGCAATACAGCAGGATCTCATAGTTTGCATTTGTTAGCCCAGATTCCCAGTCCATCCCACTCCCCCCCTCTACCCCTCAACAACCACAAGTAGGTTCTCCAAGTCCATGAGTATCTTTTCTATGGAAAGGTTTATGTGTGCTGTATATTAGATTCCAGGTGTAAGTGATATCATATGGTATTTGTCTTTTTCTTTCTGACTTCACTTTGTATGAGAGTCTCTGGTTCCATCCATGTTGCTACAGATGCTGTTATTTTGTTCTTTTTCATGACTGTGTGGTATTCCATTGTGTATATATTACCACATTTTCTTAATCCATTCATCTGTCAATGGACATTTAGGTTATTTCTGTGCCTTGGCTATTATGAATAGTGCTGCAGTGAACATATGGGTGCATGTATCTTTTTCAAGGAAAATTTTGTCTGGATATATGCCCAAGAGTGGGATTGCTGGATCATATGGTAGTTCTATATTTATTTTTCTGAGGCACCTCCAATACTGTTTTCCATTCCTTTTCTCTTCTTGATAATCTAACCTAATGCACTTTCAGGTGTCTTGTATGTTGGACTTAAGAATTTTTAATTTATTGAATGCATAATCATTGTGCTTATTGCTGTTATTCTTAGCATCTTATATAGTGCATGAGTACAATAAATATCAGTATTTGAATGACTGAGTGAATGATGTGTAATCTAATGAAAGGATAGGGACAGGAAGAGGAACCTAACCAGATATACAGGCCTTTTGTCAGGCAGATCAGTTTTAGTAAAAATATTTCAGAAAAACTGATAATCTGCAAATTAAATTCCTTTCAAATTACTAAGTCCCTTAGTCCCTTGGAAAGCTTTTGTGTAGCTCAGGAGTACATATGCATACCCTGCTTTGAAGGATCCCTAGTTAAATCATACAAGATCAGCATTAGTAAGCAGTAATTCTTTACTTTTATTTATTATTTAAGGTTCATTTTTTTTTTCCCTTTCTAAATGCCTTCCCTCACTCACTTAACTTTTATTGAAAAACCAGCTCACTTCTAGGTGTAGGAGAAAATATTAAGATATATCACATTATTTAAGTCATTGGGATAGACATGTAAGCAGAAGTACAAGTAAGTCGAAAGCACAGAAAATACTTTGTACTCTGCATCTCCTTTTTTTGCTATTCAAGCGAGTGTAACCTTTTTTTTTTTTCTTTTCCTTTCCTTCTTCCAAGATTCTTTTATTATCTTTGAATTTCTATAGTTGGAAAACAGTATGCTGAGGTGTGATTTTTGGCATTTATTCTGCTGGGTATTCTCTAAGCTCCCCAGATAGGTGATTTGATAGTTGATGTTAATTTGGGGTCATTCTCAGCCATTAGTGTTACAGATATGTTTTCTCTTCCTTTCTTTCCACTTCTAGTATTCTTATTACATGTATATTCCATCTTTTGTAGTTATTGCCCAGTCCTTGGATATTCTGTTCTATTTTTCTGTTCTTTTTGCGTTTCAGTTTTGGGGGTTCTATTGATATATCCTCTCACTCAGAGATAACTTTCTTTAGCCGTACCCAGGCTGCTAACAAGCCCCACCAAAGGCATTCTTTATGTTGGTTACGGTGGTTTCAAGCTCTGATTTCTTTTTGGTTCTTTCTTAGGATTTCACTCTTTCTGCTCACACGCTCATCTGTTCTTATGTGCCGTTTACTTTATCCATTAGCGCCCTTAACATATTATTCAAGGTTGTTTTAAATTACCAGTCTTATGATTCCAATATCCCTGCCATGTCTGATTCTGATGCTTGCTTTGTCTCTGAAATTGTGCTTTTGCCTTTTGGTATGCCTTGTAATTTTTTCTAGATAGCCTGACATGATGTACTAGGTAAAAGGAACTGCTGCAGAAAGGCTTTTAATGATGTGGCAGTGAGGTGTAGGGGGGGAGGGGAAGGATTATGTAGTCCAGTAATTGGTCTCAGAGCCTATACCTCTGGACTCTGAACTTCACAAGTGGTTCTTAGATTTTTCTAACCCCCTTTATGTGGGACAGAATGATCAGAGTTGGGTATTCCCTTACCCAAGTCACTTAGGTTCTCATAATATCCTAGAAGGTTAGGTTTTGGTTAACTTGTTTTCCCTGAGGGCAGTCCTTGTTAAAAGGACTGGAGTGCTCTGGCATATTTAAAACTGGTTCCTTTCCCTCCCTCTGCTGAGTGTAGGAGGGGATTTTTCTCTGTTAATTGTGCTGGGAATCTGGTTGGGCGATTGGAGGTAAATTTCACAATACTGTGGGGGCTACCCTGTGACTGGGTCTGCCTGGAGTTTTTAATTCTCAGATTTATCCACACTGAGCCACCTTCAACAAATTTTCAGTTGTAATTTCAGAGTTTCCTACCTGACACTGGTTCCTGCTGAGGTTTTTGCTCCTGAGTCTGCTCTGGTATATTGAGATTCCCTGTATTCTGTCTCTCCAATCTTGCGGCAGTGGTTTGCCTTGTGTACCCCCCTGGTATGTGGATCCCAGAAGAGTTATTTTTTTGGTCTGTTCAGCTTTTTACTTGTTAGGGCAGAGTGGTAACTTACATGCAGAACTGGAAATGAAAGTCTAACCTTTTTCTTGTTTTAGAAAAGATAAACTTCCTAAATCTTTTTGTGTAGAATGAATAGGAGTTTTCATCTCTTTTGCCTACTGTATCCTTTGCTTTATGGGTGATCGCTTACTGGGGAATGTTGTATTGAAAAAGCATTTGAAACCACATTGAGCCTCTACAGAGGAACTTGGTGATCTCCCATATGTGAAGATGCGGGAAGTCAGCGTGAATGCCAGGTGTTTGTGGTTCCTAAAAGAGCATTCTGAATATCATGTTGATATTTCCCCTTTAGTTATTGAAGCTGTGAGCTTTGAAAATCTACCTATGGCAAGATCTTTCCTCAAGATTTATTTTTGTTTCTGACACTGCTATTAAAGTTACCTTGTCCAAATTGTAGTGCTAATAACATCCTCTCCACAAATTTGAGTGCCTCTTTTGTACAAGAAATATTTCTGTTTTGTTGGGTATCTCTTGTATTCAGAAGTATAATTTAGGTGTTAAAAACTAGGGCTTGGACTACAGGTAGACCTAGATCTTCTTTCTCTTGTGCTGCAAGTATCTTCAGGCAGTAGTCAACTGGGAAGCACATTTCTGTTGCTGGAAAGAGTCCCTAAGATTCATTTACCACCTTTGTTTAGAGTTTTGGCTCTACTCTCCGGCCCTTCAGGTTATAATTAATACCTGTGTATTAGTAGTATGAGTACGTAGATGACTCTCAAATACTAGTCATCAAAATCAAAATTCATTCCCATCTGAAAAAAAGGTAAATGTCCTTCACATTCTTGGTTTGGGCAAAAATGAGGTACAGGTAGAAATACAGTTTCTCACTAAATCAAAGAAGGGAAAAGGTTTTACATGATTTGAGGGAAGGGTAGAATTTAGGTTAAATGTAAGTAAAACAATGTGTTGACCTAAAGCAAAGAGGAACTAATTCTGGAGAGCTTATCTGTTCAGTAACTGCCAAAAGTGGCAATTTGAGCTTCTTAAATACATGCAGATCATGTGCTTTAGGCCAAAGTAGACATTACAGATTTCTCTGTATATGTGGATTGTGTCTTGAGACAAAAAAAAACAAACAAAAAAAATGGAATTTTTCATTCTTAGATCTCCTTTTGACCCTCCTGGGCCAGGTCACAGGAGAGGTCACTAAATATTGTTCACATCTACCTACACCGCTGAAATGTTCTCAAAAATCGAGGTCACCAAGGTTTTGGTGATCAGCAAGATTGTATCATTTTTTTTTTTTTTTTGATCTCAGTATATTATCTGGTAAGATAGCATCCATGCAGTAGCATATATCTTATCTAGTCACTAGGGAACATGTGATTGGCTGCAATACAGATTTAAACAGTGAGACTGGAAAACTTTTAAGAATCATGTAGTTCTGGGGAGTTCCCATTGTGGTGCAGAGGAAATGGATTCAATTAGGAACCATGAGTTTGCGGGTTCGATTCCTGGGTTTTAAGGATCTGGCATTGCTGTGAGCTGTGGTGTAGATCGCAGACGTGGCCCAGATCCTGCATTGCTCTGACTGTGGCTTAGACCGGCAGCTGGCAGCTCTAGCTCCAATTGGACCCCTAGCCTGGGAATTTCCATATGCCATGGGTGTGGCCCTAAAAAGCAAAAAAAAAAAAAAAAGAAGAAGAAGAAGAATCATGTAGATCTTAGTGTTGCAGATGATACCATGAAATTCTGGAACTACAACTAAGTTGCAAATTTCTTCCTGAATCTGAGTTTCCACAGGTATACAACTATCCAAATCAGATATAATTTGGTTATATCCAGGATAACTTTATCTCTAGAAAATTCTAGGAGAATTTTTTGAAAGTTCTTATTAATTTGCTGAGGAAGCTTTCTCGAGACAGGTGAAAGGAGTGTTCTGTTTATAGTTGACCCCAGAGTAATAGTGGTAGGTTGGGACGTGGGTTAGGATTTGGAATTCTTAGAAATTCCTCCTATCCAAGTAGTTTTAGTTCTCTGATGGAGTCAATATGTGTTATGTAGGATTTATGGTAGAAGTAGTGGCACTTGTATCTTCAGGAAGCTGTAGATGGAAAGCTGACCATCTGTATTTAAAGGTAGTTCACTTTTTAATTTTTTTTATTTTTTGGTCTTTCTGCCTTTTCTAGGGCCGCTTCCCGTGGCATATGGAGGTTCCCAAGCTAGGGGTCGAATTGGAGCTGTAGCTGCCGGCCTATGGCAGAGCCACAGCAACGCGCGATTCGAGCCACGTCTGCGACCTTTACCACAGCTCACGGCAACGCTGGATCCTTAACCCACTGAGCAAAGGCAGGGATCGAACCCGCAACCTCATGGTCACTAGTTGGATTCGTTAACCACTGAGCCATGACGGGAACTCCAAAAGGTAGTTCACCTTGAACTCAACAATAGGAAGTCTCAGAGCATTCTCAGAGCAGCATCATTTGTAGGTTTGGGACCATGTTCACACACACACCCCCTCTTTATTTGCTAATATGGAGCAGTGCCTTTTCTGATATTTTTATGGTTGTTAAAGGCCATATCTTTATGAATAGGTTCTTGAAACTTAGATGCTGAAGGATCTTTTGATTTTGTTTTTTTATCTGAAGGGGTATATGTTTGTTTTAGTTGTAGTTTGTCATTTTTCTAAAGCTCTTCTAACATTTTCAGCACTGTTTTGGAAAATATCCAGATTTGCAGTTTTCCATATTCCTTTTTTTAAAATCCTGTATTTTAGATTTTATGCTATTAAGAAGAAGAGGGGGCAGATTCTTTTTACATTGCCTCTTAGGGTATTGAATGCCTTGAAGCCAGTTTCTTATGTCTCCAAATATTGTTCAGTTTCTTGTTTATAGCCTTGAATTTTAGTCTAGCTTTTAAAGGAAAGAAATCAGAGAAGGCCTTACGTATCACTCTCCTTTTCTTGCTTTCTTAGTCCCTGTTGAATGTTTTGCAAAGGTTTTTTTTTGTTTGTTTGTTTGTTTTTCTTTTTTAGCAACCGTTTTTCAATCACTTTTATACATCTGAGAGGTTACAAGTAAATGGATTCATTAGTATAAGCCTGGGATTCCTAGACAATTAGTGTCTAACAGAATGTGAAATTCAGTAGGAACCATTAGTCTGTCTGCCTTACAGTTTTAGAAGGTCTTTTATTATAACTATTAGCCCTAAACCTTACCTTAATTTAGTTTCCATTGGTTTACCTACCATCACAGCAGTCTTAAGTGGGTATGGATCATTGGTTTTTTTCTTAGGAAAGACCTTGATTGAGGAAAGTATCCTCACTTGGGGTTTTAGGGGAAGCAATAGAGAGGAAAATAGGAAATATAGGTGATGCTAAAACATGCTAGTTTTAGATGCATAAAGAGGGCAGTTTTCAGATAATCTGAGTGCTTTCTTTACTTTGGTTTTTGTTTAGAGAATCTTTAAAGGGATGCTATTTTGAAGTCCAAGTTTTCATTTCGAGGCCTCAGCGTACTAGTCAAAAAGGCTGGCCATTGTTTATTGGTACCTTTCCTCTTTTCTTTTCTGAATCTTCTTTTAGTTGTATTTATCTTTGACATGTCCAAAATTACCAATAATAGCTGAGGTAATTCTAAATCATCCTTGAAGAAATTGTGCCATCTAGCCTAGTAAGCATAATAATTAGGATTACAGTAAGAGTGTATTTAAAGGGCAGGAATTTTGCCAGGAGAGGTTTGCAGCTTAGATGTAGAGAAACTTGCATTGATACACAGACTACATAAAATGGGATCAAGTGATGCTTATAAAATAGTGGCTAAGGGTCATGACTTAAGAGTTATCTTTAGCACCAGACTATACGAAAGGAGAAAAAGGCCTCTTACATTAAACAAGCTGATCTCTCAGATAATCCACTCGAGAAGGTTTCCTTTTTTTTAAATGATCTTTATTTTTTCCATCATAGCTGGTTTACAGTGTTCTGTCAGTTTTCTACTGTACAGGAAGCAAGGTGACCCAGTCACACATACATATATACATTCTTTTTCTCACATTATCCTCCATCATACTCCATCATAAGTCACTAGATATAGTTCCCAGTTCTACACAGTAGGGTCTCACTGCCTAGCCATTCCAAAGGCAATAGTTTGTATCTATTAACCCCTCCTGAAAGTTTTGAAAAGAGCTTATGGCAAAGTTCCTTGCTCCAGAGAGCAGACACTGGTCTGTTGGGTCTCTTGTATCTACTAGCCTCTAAAGTTTGACTAGATAGCAGTTACTAGAGTCTGTGCCATTATTTGATCCTCTGCAGGTTGAAAGATAGAGAGAAGACAGTATTTCATCAAGGAGAAGTTTCTGTCACAAAATTTTTTAAATTGATGATTCTCAGAGAATGGAATCAAAGCACTCAGGGAGATATTCAAAAGAACCACAGGCTGCTAATCCTAGGGTTAACAACAAACTCACCTAGATTAGTGACCAGAGCTCTATGAAAAATTGCTCAGATTTCAGATTTCTGTTGGGCACTCTGATCAGGGTCATGATGGAGCTGAAAGATGATTGTATATCAAGCACAAAAGGCTCCAGGAATGTTTGTTTGGAGTCCATTTGTTCTGATAAGTAAAATGAGTGCCTCTTCAAGGTAGACTCAGTGAACAGCCTCGAAATTATAAACAAAAACCATGAGACTCAAATTTGAAAATTTTGAGCATATTTCAGATTTTTGCTTGGACAAGGGAGAAACTTCATGTGGAAAATGTGGATTTTTTTTTTTTGGTCTTTTTGTTTTTTCTAGGGCCACACCCACGGCATATGGAGGTTCCCAGGCTAGGGGGCTAATTGGAGCTGTAGCCGCCAGCCTATGCCAGAGCCACAGAAACACCAGATCTGAGCTGCGTCTGTGATGTATACCACAGCTCATGGCAATGCCGGATCCTTAACCCACTGAGGGAAGCCAGGGATCAAACCCGAAACCTCATGATTCCTAGTTGAATTCGTTAACCACTGAGCAACAATGGGAAGTCTGCTTTTTTTTTTTTTTTTTAAGAGATAAGGTATATTGGTTTTTAGAAAGGGCTAGATTTTAGGTTAAGTTTCAAGGAAATGCTTTTACTTATCGAAGCAAAATCAAGTCAATTGCACATTGGGTGAGAAAAGGTCTTTTTAAATGTTATCTGCTAGAAATAGGAAATTCAGCTTTCTGATACAAATAGATCATGTCCTTCATTGTTTATATGCCAGCGTAGCATATATGACTTACTGTGACTGTGCAAGTTGTATCTTTAGGCAAGTGTGGGATTTTTCTTTCTCACTATTTACTGGACCACTCTCCTTCCCTCAGTGGTCCGTTAAGTAACTGGAACTCAGTGTGTGTAGCCATGCCTTGCTTCTGTGTTCTGTATCTCAGTGAAAGATAGCTGCTTTCCCCAGATCATATGCGATCCTTCTCTCTTACACCAGTGCCGTGTGTGTCACTTAGTGGTCTGATTCTTTTGCTCTGTTCATGCTTTCCTGCTTTGGTTCAGATATTAACATCATGCAGGTTTTTGAATGACTTCTTCATTGGTCTTCTTACGTCTATCTTTTCTGCCTTGTACCTACTGCTTGAATTTCTGTTAAACTGTTAGATAAAGTCACTCTCTTGTTTACTTCCAGTGCCTTCCAAACTTATACATTACATACATGTTGCTCTACTTATCCTGGAACCCTCTTTCTTTTGTACTTCCGTCTCAGTGTAGTAATCTTTTTCTGTTTTGTTTTGGTTTTTTTAAATGAGGCTGTTTAATCTTCTGTTGAAGTCTTACTTGCCTTGTCAAATTTCTGGATCCTTCTCTGTAATTCCATGTTGTTTTTTCTATACAGTTTTTTAGAATTTATCTTGTCACATTTCACTTTAGCTGTTCACACATTTCTTTCTTCATAGGATGAGAATTCTGAGGCAAAGACCTAGAGCAGTTCTCCTTGGCCAGTAATAGATGCCTACTAATTATGGGAATGACTGAAGCCTCTTCCTTTGCCTTGGAGGGGCTAATTGTCTAAGACTGTCTTCTTTACATGTATACTAGATCTCATCCCTCTGCTTAAAGTCAAGCAGAGAAGTTGGCTGTGCCTTGGTCATTCGTAATAAGAGGAGAGTCACAGTGGTGAGGAGACCTTGAATTGTGTCCGATGGTGAGCAGTAGGAAGGACTAGGATGTTTAACCAAAAGGAAAGAACAGTCAGGTGGGATATAACAGTGTCCAGATAGTTGAAGGACTGTCACGTAGAAAAATTATTAGACTTAATTAGTTTGCTTTCAGAGGGCAGATGGCTATAGGGTGAATAGTTTTGGGCTCACCATTAGGAGGAGCTTTCTAAACATTATAAGCTGACTTATTAGATAGGGGATTTTTGGTGAGTAGAGCTGTGAAAATAGAGGCAGAATGACATGTGGGTTAAAGTGCTTTAAAGTAGATTTTGTATCTAAGTTGGACTAGATGGTCATGCTGAAATTTTCCTGACTTCTAAGTTTCATGACCACTAATTTCAGAAAGATATGTATTATTTTGAGTAAAGAGAGTTTCCTATACATTAATAATAATTAAGCACTCTCTGTGTGCCTGCTGTTAGGTGTTCAAAGATCAGTGATGGCTTCTTGCTCTCAAGTAGCTTGTATTTATAAATGGAAAGATTCTTGAGCTTTTCTTCTTTTTTCATTTTTTAGGAGTCAATGTATAATTTGTTTTTATTATTCTCAGGATTTATAATTCCTAAAAATTAGTTTTGAGATTTACTTTTCTTTCAGATACCAAAATTGTTTTTTTCTCCTCTTTATTTCTAGCAATGTCTCAGGCTGTGCAGACAAATGGAACTCAACCATTAAGCAAAACATGGGAACTCAGTTTATATGAATTACAACGAACACCTCAGGTAATGTAGACTAAGATACCTACGTTAGGGAGAATATGAGACAAATGTAAACTGGGGTACATTTTTCGATAACGAAAACTTGAAAGAACGCTAACAATGATAATAAGTTTATATGCAAACAGTCCTAATTTGTGTATGTTTGGTTGACACTTCATTCATCAGATAATTTGAGTACATTCTCTATGAAAGGTCCTAAGCTAGGCACTAGGGGAAGTGAGGTAACAGATGTGGTACCAGCCCAGGAAGTTTATAGAATTAAACAACTAAATATCTATAGAATTACACATTTGAGAAGCTGTGTAGAGGGAAGGTCCTCATTGCTGTAAGAAAAAGTAACAGAGGGAACCAGGGAAGACTATTTTGAGAAGATGAAGATGGGAAAGACCAGGAGAGCAGCAGGTTCAAGGAGATAAACTGAATTCATTGTAAATTTGAAATGCCTGTAAGATAGGCAGAGATGTTACCTAGAGGTCCAGACCAAATATAAAGTTTTAGGGGCTTTCAAGCACATTTTAAGCATGAGAAAGGATAAGATCAGTTAAAGAGAAATGAACAGAAGGCCCAGAACTTCAGCCAGAGAAGCTTTAACATTTAGAAATTAAGTAATAGAAAAGGACCCAGGGAGTTCCTGTCATGGTTCAGTGGTTAACAAACCCAACTAATATCCATGAGGATGTGGGTTCGATCCCTGGCCTTGTTCAGTGGGTTAAGGATCTGACATTGCTGTGAGCTGCAGTGAATGTCACAGACGTAGCTCAGATCCCGTGTTGCTGTTGCTGTGGCATAGGCCTGCAGCTACAGCTCTGATTCAATTCCTAGCCTGAAAACTTCCATATGCTGTGGATGTGGCCCTAAAAAGACAAAAGACAAAAAAAAAAAAAAGAAAGAAAGAAAAGGAGACAGCAAAGGAGACTTAGAAGGAACAGCCAGAGAAAAGTACGGAAAAATGGACGTTGAAGAGAGTGGATGAAAACCTAAGATGAAGTGTTTCAAGAAAGAAGATGCAGTTACTGTGTTGAGTACTCCTGAGTAGATGAGGAAGATGCGAATTACAGAGGTGAACATTAGAGTTGGCACATATACATGGTAACTTTAACAAGAGTAGACTCACTTGAGTAGACTGTGGTGTATGCCTTTAGGACAGGGAAAAGGTGAAAATATACTGGTAATTCTTCAGTAATTCTTAGCTGTGCAGAAGAACAGAGAAATGGAGTGAAAAGCTGAGGGGAACATGGAATCAAGAAGTTTTAAATTTTGTTTTGTTAGTGAGATGGGAGATGGAACTGCCCCCACCCCATTCACACAGCTCTAAGGTCATCATTCACACTTCACTCTGCAGCAACCCTGTATTAATTTAGGCTGATTTAGTGAAGAGGGAGAGATTGCTGGAGTCTGAGAGCAAACAATCATAAAAAGAGGGATATACTTAAGAAGGTAGGAAGGAATGTACATTTGATAGAAAGAGGCCTACTTTCTCCTTCCTGTGAGAAAGAAGGTGCTCTATAAAGGTTTGGTAGAGAGAAAATGAGAGAGCTCTCTTTTCATGAAATTTGAGGTGAGGTCATCAGGTGGTAGGAGGGCTGTAGAAAGAAAAGTTGAAAAACAGTGTACTGAAAAGATAAACAAGTTTTTTTTGATACCAGTCTGGCTGTGTGATTCCTTTTTTTCTCTCCTGCAGTGCTACACAGATGCACAGGTAGAGGCATGGAAAACATGGATGGATGGTTTATCCAAGATTGGGATATTGCTAGGCAAGTTCTAAAGAGGAAGAGGAGGACAGACTAGATTGCTAGTTTGAGTCATCATCATACTCTGTGTGATTTACAAATTAGAGGTTATAATTCCTAAATCAAGAGTTTGTTTGTAAGAAACTAAGTAAAATACAGAAAGTGTTTTATATGAAGAGGTTGAGACATGATTCTTAATGGACAATATCTGTAGTTTTGATGTCTTTCCTTGTTGGGATCGTCAATCTTTGGCCCTATAGAGAAAACACAAGTATGATGAAGAACTGGCGGAGACAGGAAGTGTTGGTAACGTATGGGAAGCCCCTTATTTCTGTTTCCATCTACTTTTTTAAGTGCCACCTACTAGACCTCTTTTCTTCAGTCTGTAGGAGCCTGTATTGCTGCCTTTAGGAGTTTGGTAGTCTTTGTTCTCAGTGCCACCTTGTGGGAAGGGTTGGTAGTGGCAGTGGTAAAGAAAGTAGGAGCTGTGTCCTGAATTCTGCATTGAAGCTCCAAATGCATTTTAGCACTGAAAACACTTTTAGACATGGCAATTAGCAATACTGTTACTTGTTATTCTTCACATGTGCTGTGGTTTAAATCAGTGGATAGGTTAGCCTGAGAACCTGACCGCTTGGTATAAAAGTGTTTCTGTGGGTCAAGACTTTTTAAGGTTCAAAGAGTGATTTCAGATGAAATTGCTAAGCTGTATATAAATAGGGAATACTTGTATTTGAATCTTAAAATATTTTAATTGATGGCATTAAATGTATAATTTATTATCAAGATGGTACAGTTGTTTTTGTTTTGGTCTTTTTGCCATTTCTTGGGCCGCTCCAGCGGCAAGTGTAGGTTCCCAGGCTAGGGGTCTAATTGGAGCTGTAGCCACCGGCCTACGCCACAGCCACAGCAATGTGGGATCTGAGCCTCGTCTGCAACCTACACCACAGCTCACGGCAACGCCACATCCTTAACCCACTGAGCGAGGCTAGGGATGGATCCCGCAACCTCATGGTTCCTAGTCGGATTCTTTAACCACTGAGCCACAACAGGAACTCCAAGATGGTACAGTTTTGAAGATGTAAGAATTCTTAGGGTTCATTTAGCCTGCTTCATTTTGCAGATAAGACAGGTTTAAAACTAATGATTTAAAGGCACAAAGCTAGTTGTAGAACTAGACATCTGATTTCATATTTGATGCTTTTTAAAAATTATACCAGGCTAGTTTACTATTAGTTATCTTATAAATATGTACTGTTACTATTTTAGCATTAAAATGAGAGCATTTTTGAATACATTAGTACCAGGGATGAGGGAAGTTGGAGATTATAGCTAAAACAAGATTGATTATGAGTTGATCATGCTGGTGACTGGGTGTTCATTTTTGTCTTTTTCTGTATTTTTATATATTTGAACTTGTTCATGATTTTAAGGAAAGTGGGTAACATTTAATTTTAAAGTGATGCTTTTACAGGAGGCAATAACCGATGGCTTGGAAATTGTGGTTTCACCTCGAAGTCTACACAGTGAACTAATGTGCCCGATTTGTTTGGATATGCTGAAGAATACCATGACTACAAAGGAGTGTTTACATCGTTTTTGTGCAGACTGCATTATCACAGCCCTCAGAAGTGGGTATGTTGAAATGAATTTTCCTTGGTACTTAAATTATACCAGGACAGTGCTCAAGTACCTAAGGATGTTGAGAAATACATTCTAAGTATTTGAGAATTGGAAATGTATCTGACGTCTATGTTTTAATCATTGGAAAAATCTTTGCTTTGAAACGTGGTTTTATGCAAATTATTTTTTTATTTTATTTTATTTTTGCTTTTTAGGGACACTCCTGTGGCATGTGGAAGTTCCCAGGTTAGGGTTCAAATCAGAGCTACAGCTGCCCTATGCCACAGCCATAGCAACTCAAGATCTGAGCCATGCCTGCAACCTATACCATAGCTCACTGCAACACTGGATCCTTAACCTAGTGATCGAGGCCAGGGATCGAATCCATGTCCTCATGTATACTAATCAGATTTGTTTCTGGTGTGCCTCAGCGGGAACTCCAGCCTATGGAAGTTCCCAGGGCAGGGGCTGAATCTAAACTGCAGCTGTGACTTATGCTGCAGCTTTGGCAATGTGGGAACTTCTGACCCACTGCACTGAGCAGGGGATCGAACCTGAAGCTCTGCAGTGACCTGAGCTGCTACAGTTGGATTCTTAACCCACCATGACACAGTGGGAACTACACAATTTAAAAAGCTTTTCAGGATGATTTTTTTTTGTGTATTCGTTTGTTTATTTTGGCTGCACCCTGGGCATGCAGAAGTTCCTAGACCAGGGATTGACACAGCAGTGACAATACGAAGTCCTTAACTGCTAGGCTACCAGGGAACTCCAGGATGGGTTTTTGTTTTGAGGAAATGATAAAGCATGAAACCATAGTTTTCAGATCTTAAGTATGTAAAATAATATCCTGATGAATGCTATTTGAATAAAATAATTGATAACATATACATTAATATACATTAGTGGATAATTTTTTTTCCATGTATGGCATTCATATCAGAAAGGGGAAATTTATATTAGAAAAGAATAGATTTTTATTTCTAAAATGGTTATATATAAATTGTCATTGAGAAGTAGAAGTATTCAGATTTCTCTCTATTGGCAAATATATACATATAGAGTGTCTGAGGCTTCAAAAATCTTGCTCAACCACTAGACAGACCTTGAGGGAAAGTCAGGTTAATGAGCTACAATTTCTGTGACCCAGTAAATGTGTTGGAATAAAGATGATAATTATCCTGAAGCTAGATGTTTTTATCTTTAGCTTAAAGACACTGGTATTATTTACATTTCCTTTTTCTTTTTATTTAGCAATAAAGAATGCCCTACCTGTCGGAAAAAGCTAGTTTCCAAAAGATCACTAAGACCAGACCCAAACTTTGATGCACTCATCAGCAAAATTTATCCAAGTCGTGATGAGTATGAAGCTCATCAAGAAAGAGTATTAGCGAGGATCAACAAGCACAATAATCAGCAAGCACTCAGTCACAGCATTGAGGAAGGACTGAAGATACAGGCCATGAACAGGTATATGGGAGACCAGGCACGGTGGCCATTTTTCGGAATACTTTGTTAAATACTGAGTTTACCTAACACCCCCCATTTTGAAAAAGGTGAAATGAAGTAACAAGCAGTGGTTCTGTGTGAGTTACCTTTCTATGCACGTATAACATATGTCTCTAAGAATAATAGGGTATTCTATGAAAAAACTAGAATCTTAAAAAAAAAACAAAACCCTTTTTTATATTCACTTCTCCCACCAATTACCATTCTGTTTCTCCTCTTTATAGCAGAACTCCTTTGAAGAGTGGTCTCTGCTCACTATCTCCGATTCTTCTGCCATTCCATTTTGAACCCCCTCTAATCAGGCTTTATCCCCACCCCTCATATCAGTCTTATCAAAGTTACCATTTACCTCCACATTGCAAAAATGGAATTGCTGATTCTCGGATCTCATCTTCCTCAGCAGCATTTTACACAGTACTTTCTCTTTTCTCTTTGATTTTCTTCCCCTGGCTTTCAAGAGACCATATTCTCCTCGTTCCATTTGTATGTCATTAGCTGTTCCTTATCTCAAATGTAATATGTCCCTTCTGAACTTTGATTTCTTACCCCTACCTCTCTTCATTCTTGTTCATTGCAGGTGATGACAACTCCACTTGCTTTAGCTAGAAACTTTGGAGTTGCCTTTAGCCTCTCGCTTTTTTCTCAGTCTGTATTCCAATCTGTGAGTAAATATATTTCTAGCTTTTTCTTAATATATCCGGCTTTGTCTAGGCCACCACCATCTTTCGTTTGAAGTATTGAAATAGCCTCCTGATTGGACTTTCTACTTTCTGTGCTTACCCCCACATAGTAAGTTCTCAGCATAGCAGGCAGTGATAAGTTGGAAGTCAGATCATGGAGCTCCTTTGCTCTGAAGCCTTTAGTAGTTTCTGTTCACACTCAGGGTAAAAGACCTTAATGATAGCTTCCGTGACCCTGCATAATCTGAATACTTTCTTCACCCCTGTTCTCATTTCTGCTCTGACATTTCCTAATATATTTAGGCCTCAGGGAGAGTCAGCATCTTCCAAAAGTAGGAGATACGAATAAAGCGTTATCCCAGTCTAGTGGCTCTCACCTTGGCTGAACATCAAAATCATTTGGAAAGCTTTTAAATCCTAGGGCCTCAGAGGTATCACTCCAGACTAAGTAGATCAGATTAGGGTCTAAGCATTGGTATTTGAAAGGTTCCAGAAGTGGTTCTGAAGTGCATCTTTAACCACTGGCTTAAAGGTTAAAAGATGTGCTCTCTTCCAATTATATTAAGCTGATCTACAACTCTGTTTAGCAAAGTTAAATTAAATATTAAATGTTGAATACATTTATTTTAGGAGAGTTATGCATTCCTAAGAGTTGGAGTGATTTGAATAGTTTTTCAATTTAGCCTTTTACCAGGAGAAGGAATCTCCTTTGTAAAAGCCTCTATAGATAGACCTTTGATTTTACTCGAACATTTCTAGTGGCTGGATTACATGATAGAAGCCTCTTTCATTGGTAACAACTTCATTATAGCTTTCCTTGCTGTTTTTCAGACTTAGCAAGCTTGTTTGTGGCTCAGGACCTTCATAGTTACTGTTCTCTTTTTCAGGAGCTGTCTTCTTCCAGGGAATCTACATGAAACACTCTCTGTCTTAAAGTGTTTTTTTGAGTTCCCATCTTCCACCCCAGGACTCCATACTTTTCTTACCCTTTCTGCCTCATTGTGGTCTGTATCATTCTTTGAACAAGTATGTGTTGTTCGCTGCATTAAAAATAATAAGAGCCCTAAGAGGCCCTGGTAGTGACTGTTTCAGTATTAATTGCTTCTTATAACACTAGTACCTAAAACCATGTTTGGCTTCAAGTAGCTGCTCAGTAAATATTTTATATGCATAGATTTTCTTTTAAAGTTTTTTCATTGTATTGAATTAAAATTAGTCTCTTGTATAGCACAGGACATTTTGTTTTGTCATAATTCTTACTGGATTCTTCACTTATTTCAGAATTTACTTCTATTACTAGTCTTCAACTAATTTCATATAAACATACATTCTTATATTCTCCTCTAAAGGCTAAATGTTTACATTTCTAACTTCTTATATTGCTCAAGTTGTTGGTGTATAATTTCTTGAAATGCTACCTCTAAAACGGTAGGTAGTCAAGTTCCCGCGGTGGCGTTGTGGGATTGGTGGTGTCTCCGAAGTTCTGGGACGCAGTTTCCATCCCCAACCCTGCACAGTGGCTTCAGGACCCAGTGTTGGCATAGCTTCGGCATATGTCATAACTGCAGCTCAGATCTGATCCCTGACCTGGAAACTCCATATGCTGCAGGGTGACCAGAAAAGAAAAAAAAAAGTAGGTAGTATTATGGATATGATTTAAAAAACAGAGTAGACTTTTGATCTCCGCCTGAACTTTATTCTGTGAATGCTGCCTGAAATTAATCTATCTAGCTCTGTTTTTTGGAAAGAAGTGTGGAATAAAAAGAAATACATTAGCCAAGTAGCCCTGTCGAGCTTTTCGTTACTTTGGTCTGTTCATACACAGTTTAAAATTGTGGTAAAAAACACATAACATAAAACGTAACCATCTTGAAGTATACGCCTCAGTATCATAAGTACATTCATATAGTTGTACAACCAGTTTCCAATGCTCTTTTCATCTTTAAAAACTATACTCGTTAAGCAACAGTTCACTTCTTCCTCTCAGGTCCTGGTAACCATCCCTCTATTTTGTATTTCCATGAATTTGACTCCTTTACTACTTCACATAAGGGGACTCATGCAGTATTTGTCTTTCTGTGATTGGTCTTGTGAGAGACTTAATGTCTTCAAAGTTCATTCATGTGTAGCACCTGCAGAATTTCATTCCTTTTGAAAACTGAGTAATAGTGAATATTGAATCATAGTTTTGTCTTTTAACATATTAATCATTTCCTCTTAGTTTTGAAATGGTCTCTAGATTTCAATAAGTGGTAATTTTTTTTTGGGGGGGGGCATTTAACAAAAGTTCTTGAGCATCTTTCCTAAGCAAGGATGTGCACTCTTACACTTCTATTCAACATAGTCTTGGAAGTCCTAGCCATAGCAGTCAGACTAAAGAAAGGAGGGAAGGAAGAAGGAAAGAAAGGGTAGCTAGTTTGGAAAGAAGATGTAAAATTGTCATTATATGTAGATGACATAATACTCTGTATAGAAAACCCTAAAGACTCCACACAAAAACTGTTGAAACTAATAAGTGAATTTAGCAAGGTAGCAGGATGCAAGATTAATATACAGAAATCCGTTGCATTTTTTACACTTGAAATATCAGAGAAAGTAAAAAAACTATCTCATTTAAAATTACATCAAAAGGAAGTTTCTATCGTGGCTCAGTGGAAACAATCTGACTAGCATCCATGAGGATGTAGGTTCGATCCTTGGCCTCGCTCAGTGGGTTAAGGATCTGTCGTTGCTGGGAGCTGTGGTATGGGTTGCAGACCGTGGCTCAGATCCTGCGTTGCTGTGGCTGTGGCATGGACCAGCAGCTGTACTTCTGATTAGACCCCCAGCCTAAGAGCCTCCATATGCCGTGGGTACTGCTCTAAAAAGACAAAAAAGATAAAATAGTGTCAAAAAAGCCCAGCAACCCTAGGAATAAATCTAATCAAGAAATGAAAGACCAGCATGCAGAGAAGTATAAAATACTGACAAAGGAAATAAGAAATGATTCAAAGAAATGGAAAGATATCCCATGGCCTTAAATTGGAAGAATTAATATTGTTAAAATGGCCAAAGGTCCCTATCAAATTACCCATGACATTTTCACAGAACTAGAACAAATAATCCTAAAATTTATATGGAACCACAGAAGACCCAGAATTGCCAAAGCAGTTCCTGAGGAAAAAGAACAAAGGTGGAGGCATAATCCTCCCAAACTTTCAGACAATACTGCAGAGCTGTAGTAACCAAAATAGCATGGTATTGGCCCAGAAACAGACATAAAGATCAATGAAGCAGAAGAGAGAGCCCAGAAATTAACCCATACACCTGTGGTCAACTAATGTTTGACAACGGAGGCAAAGACTCTACAGTAGAGGAAGAGTTTCTTCAGCACGTGGTGTTGGGGAAGGTGGACAGCCTCCTGTAAATCAGTGAAGTTAGAACACTCCCTCACAGGGCATAAGGAAATAAACTCAGAATGGCTTAAAGACTTACGTAGAAGACATGACACCTTCAAACTCTAAGAGCGGATATAGGCAAAACATTCTCTGACAAATTGTAGCAATATTTTCTTAGAATCCTAAGGCAAAAGGAAGAAGAGCAGAAATAAACAAATGAAATCTAATCAAGCTTACATGTACAGCAAAGGAAATATTAAAACGACAAGACAATGTGTGGACTGAGAAAATATTTGCAAACTGTGCGACTGACACAAGGGTTTACTATCAAAAATACATAAATAGCTCTAGACTCCATATTTAGATACCATGTCACTTTCCACATTGGAATAATTTTGCATTGTGTAGGCAGGCTTTGGGTGAAGGGAGGGAGTGCTTAATTATCATTCCTCTCAAATCTTACTTCCTTAATTCTTAGTATCCTTAAGAATTTTTGTTGGAGTGGATAAGCAATGAGATCCTGCTGTATAGCATAGGGAACTATATCCAGTCACTTGTGATGGAACATTATGGAGGATAATGTGAGAAAAAGAATATATGTATATATGTATGACTGGGTCAGTTTGCTGTACAGTAGAAATTGACAGAACAGTGTAAATCAACTATAATGGAAAAAATAAAAATCATAAAAAAATAAAATGCCAGTAATCAAATTAAAAACATAGTTAAAAATTTATTTATAACCCTGAAACTAGTAAGTCAATTATACCTCTGTTTTAAAAATTTTAAAAAAGAATTTCTAATTAAAGATAATTAAAAATTATCTTCTCTCAGAATTTTAAAATTTCTCTCTGAATTATGTCCTTCTCAGGATTTAAAATCTCATAACAAAATTATCAAAATATATAAAGAT
Source organism: Phacochoerus africanus (assembly GCF_016906955.1). Taxonomy (NCBI): domain Eukaryota; kingdom Metazoa; phylum Chordata; class Mammalia; order Artiodactyla; family Suidae; genus Phacochoerus; species Phacochoerus africanus. The sequence continues at coordinate 125,594,061 of NC_062554.1, forward strand.
TTGCCAATACTTCTTATAATCAATAAAGAAAAATTTTAAGTGAATGTAAACATTTGTTTGATTTATGCAAATGTGTGTGTGTGTGGCATTCTCTAGACCTTTCAGGGACATGTGGGAAATGCTGGTTATTAAACTTGGAGCAAATTCAGTACTCAAGATTTTTATAGAATTTAGTAACTTTAGTAAACATACTTCAAAATTGATATATTGAAAAGGCCTAAATGTCAACTTTGTGCAACCTGTTTTTATTTTCCCTTAACTAGATTGCAGCGAGGCAAGAAACAGCAGATTGAAAATGGTAGTGGAGCAGAAGATAATGGTGACAGTTCTCACTGTAGTAATGCATCCACGCATAGCAATCAGGAAGCAGGACCTAGCAACAAACGGACCAAAACATCTGATGATTCTGGGCTTGAGCTTGATAATAACAATGCAGCAGTGGCAATTGATCCAGTCATGGATGGTGCTAGTGAAATTGAGTTAGTATTCAGGCCTCATCCCACACTCATGGAGAAAGATGACAGTGCACAGACAAGGTAAGTGTGTGGGTTAGTCTCACATTATCTGCATTTATAATGTTTACCTTTAGAGTTGAAAGGCAATTTTTCATCAGAGTTAAGGGGGATATTTGTCATCCCCTTGATTGCCAGGACTCATTTGGATATTCTGGCTGCCTAGATTGTTGTTTTCGTCTTTCCTCATATGCTCCCCACCCACAGTTGCATATCTGAAAGCAATGACACTTCTAGATAGAGGAGGAAAAAGGACCATTTAAATTTCTTAACAGTGATGCGGGGGTACTAATAGGCTCTAAAATTCCTCCTGGCCAGGATGGCTGCTTTACCATTGTATGTCTCCAGACAGCACACTATCTGCCACTGAGTGCAGACAAGCATCAGATATTTGTTGAGTGAGTGAGTGAATGGTATACCATGCTAAAAGAAAATCTTAAGGAGTTCTTGTCATGGCTCAGCAGAAATGAATCTGACTAGCATCCTTGAGCATACATATTTGATCCCTGGCCTCACTCGGTGGGTTAAGGATCTGGCGTTGTTGTGGCTGTGGCGTAGGCCGGCAGCTGTAGCTCTTGATTCGATCCCTAGCCTGGGAACCTCCATATGCAGCAGGTTAAAAACCTGAAGTTAATTCCTGGACAGTAAGAAATTTGTTCATATTCTTAGTATTCTCTTGCTGCTGTAGACCCAAAACTCTCTCCACTGGGGTTGAGGAGTATGTTCTTTTTTTCCTTTCAGTACAGTGTGTGTTTCTATTAGATTTTTTGGTCATGTTTTATGGACAGAAAGGTTGGTAGAGCTTTCATGGCCTGGTAAACAGGGAGCTTATACTTTGTCCTCTGTACCTTTCAATTAATTTTTAGATACTAGAGAAATAAATTTTTGATGTTACTTTGTCAATAATTGAGAGACAGGTACATTTACATAGCTTTTTAGAAATGTATTTTATAATTTTTTAGTACATTTGATTACTAATCTAGAAATTTATGTTTTAATGATTTATTTTTCCAGATACATAAAGACTTCAGGTAATGCCACTGTTGATCATTTATCCAAGTATCTGGCTGTGAGGTTAGCTTTAGAAGAACTTCGGAGCAAAGGAGAATCAAACCAGATGAATCTTGATACAGCCAGTGAGAAGCAGTATACCATTTACATAGCAACAGCCAGTGGCCAGTTCACTGTAAGTATTTCCAATAATAGGCTATTAAACCTGGGAGCACATTGGCTGTCTGAGAGTGGCAAGTGGTTGGGTGGGGCCTAATGAAATGGGACAGACCCTGAAAGAGAAATTGCAGCAGCTAGTTACTGAAATATCCTTTGTTTTTTAATGAGTATTGTAAGTGAAAAGTTTATCTTAAGATTTTTTTAAGATAGACTTTTACGTTTGTTCCTTCTCACTGTTTTGTGCTTTGAGCAGTTTTCATAATTCTTTCTTTCTTTTTTTTTGTTTTGTTTTAGGTGTTAAATGGCTCTTTTTCTTTGGAATTGGTCAGTGAGAAATACTGGAAAGTGAACAAACCCATGGAACTTTATTACGCACCCACAAAGGAGCACAAATGAGCTTTTACTAACACCAGTTCTGAGAATGAACTTTTTTATAGCCTATTTCTTTAATATTAAAGATGTTCCATCATTACTTTTATGGACAGAACATTGGCTTTTGTTCAGTTTTGTTCAGTTTTCTTTCTGAGCCAGACTCGTTTACACTATTAGAATCTTTCCCCCTTAATTTAAGATTTCCTTTTTGGAAGGGACTGCAGTTATTCATTACATTTTCTTTCCTTTTTAAAATACATCTTAGTTCTATGTTTTCACAAAATGTGGTTCCATTTGGAGCACTTTGGAGCTTTTGACCCAGGAATTTTTCATAGATCTGTATTCTTAAGTGAAGATTCATTCAGTTGGCCATCCTTTTCCCTTAAAAGTTTTTTAGGCCTACAGAATGTTAAATTATATGTATTTTGACTTTTTTCCTGGAGTCTTGTATATTTATAGTTTTCTATATAAGCTGTAGTATCTTCAAGAAGACCAAGGCTCAAATTTACTGTGCTTAAAAAACAATTCTCATAGGATTATTATTTCATGGTATTTTCTTCCATAGTATCTCATTATTTTTAAAAGTTCTTTATGAACTTAGTGTCCATTGTCAGGAAATTTTTTTTTTTCTTCCTTTTTTCCCTCTAATTTCACAATTTCTGATTCTGGGAAAGAGAACCAGACACAATCTCAAGTTCTGTGAGAACTTGGTCCATTCACAGATTTCACTGAAGAAAGAAAAATTAAATTGGTCCTATGTAGTCTTCAAGTGTATATTTAAAAAAGTCTCTCTTTTTTTTTATTAGTTCTGCTCTCACTTCAGTTCCTTTATTATGTGTGTTTTTTCTTATTAAAATACCAGAGACATGGAGTTATTTTGCACTTTAGCCTTGATGAAAAGTACAAGATATGTTCAAAGCTTTCCTAATTCTTTTCTTATTGGTAGCCACATAAGTTTCAAAAATAACATGGCACATAGAACTAACAATGGGGAAAAATTTGTTTCTGTTTGAAAAGTGTGTTTAGCATTTTGGGTTGCCATATCAGTTTATAAATTTGGTGCTCTGCTAATTACACTTTATCTAGAGAAGCAAGTTAATGGAGTTTGAACCCTCCGCCTTGATGTGTAGTGGAGGATAATTCTGTAGAAGAATGTCAGCCACTATATGGTGAAGTCATTCTACTCTTCTTAATTTAGTTTTATATTAAAGGACAGTGTTTGGTGTTTGGAGCCAGAGGCTTTATGATTACAGGTCTGAAATAAGGTTGACTTGTGTGTTATTTTTCATCTCTGTCCTGTTTCCAGGTATGTTTCCAAGTTTATATCTTCCCAGTATTTACAAAAACATGTTTGCATTGAGAAATCAGTCATAGAGAGTTTTTACCCAGGGGAGAGTCATCCTCCAGTACCATTGTAATTAAAGCCCATCTAGTTATTGTAAATATTTACCTGTCATTTTTGACAGGTTGGGGCCAGCTTCATGTTTTAAATCTTTACCCCAGTGTGAAAACTTAAAAGGTTTATTCACTTTTTTACCATTTTATTGAAAATAATTCAAATCTGTTTTTAAAGTTTTTTTGGTAACCTGTGCCATGAAATTTGAAAACCATCAAAAACTCAAGGGAAATTTTGTATTCAGTTCCTTTTCTGGTTTAATGTTAAGTTGTATAGATTATTAATGCATGTCCACTGAATATAACCCTGGTTTTGCGATATAACTGATTAGATTTTATTGGTGACATTAGATTAGTGGTTGCATTAAATAACTAAATTCCTGTTGTGATTATTAATTGAAATTTGTCTTTAAGCAAAAAGTTATTTGTAAATACAAGCTTTGTGCTTAGAGAATGTATGTGTTTTTATCAGTATAGGAGGATGTAAATTCTTTGCATCATTAGTGAATTTATTGAATGTGTAATCATTTGCAAAATATAATTATAGGTATTTGGTAGAGCATTGAAGGTGTAGTGTTATGTGTGTGTGCATGTGTGTGTGTGTGTGTGTGTGTGTGTTTTGGGGATGGGTACTGTTTACTGTTACTACCAGCCAAGGTTTCATAACGTGTTATCTAAGTAACTTCTATAACTCCTATCTCAATGAGGAACAAAAAGCTCGCTAAATAAGGTCTTTACATTGTAATGTAAAAATTAATTATGGTTAAAAAAAATGTAACCTGATTTACCATTTTAACCATACAATTCAGTGACATTCAGTACATTCATAGTGTTGCATAACCATCACCATTATCTATTTCCAGAACTTTTCATCATCCTAATTAGAAACTGTATCTATTAAATGCTAATTCCCTATTCCCACCCCCAACTTCAGCCCCTGGTAAACTCTGTGTTCTACTTTTTGTCTTTGAATTTGACTATTTAGGCACCTTATGTATGTGGAATCATGCAGTATTTGTCCTTTGTGTCTTATTTCTTCTAGCATAATGGTTTCAATATTCATCCGTGTTGTAGCATGTATCAGAATTTTATTCCTTTTTATGGCTTAATAATATTCCACTGTATGTATATACCACATTTTGTTTATCCATTTGTCTGTTGATGGGCACTTTTTGCTATTGTGAATAACTCTGCTATAACTATTTTTGTACAAGTATCTGGATACTTGCTATATATACTGGTATATAACCAGGAGTGAAGTTGCTGGATCCTATGGTAATTCTATGTTTAGTTTTTTGAGGAACTTCAAACAGTTTTTCCACAGTGGCTGCACCTTTTTGCAGCCCCACCAGCAAGGTAGAAGGATTCCAATTTCTCCATATCCCTCACTAACTTTTGTTACTTTTATTTTTGTTTTTAATAGCTGTCCTAATGGGTAAAGTGTTATTTCATTGTGGTTTTGATTTGCATTTCCTTAATGGCTTGTGATGCTAAGCATCATTTCATGTACTCATTAGCCATTTATATATCTTCTGTGGTGAAATGTCTATTCAAGTCTTCTGCCCATTTTTAATTGAGCTATTTTGTGTGTGTGTGTGTGTGTGTGTGTGTGTTGTAGGAGTTTTTTTTAATGTATTCTAGATATTAATCTGTTATCAGATAGATGATTTCCAAATATTTTCTCCCATCCGTGGGTTGCCTTTTCACTTTGAATAGTGTCTCTGATGTACAAAAGTTTTTAAGTCCAGTTTTTGTTTTTGTTGCCTCTGCTTTTGGTGTCATATCCAAGAAGGCATTGCCAAATCCAGTATCATGAAGACTTTCCTCTGAGAATTTAGATCTTTGATCCATTTTTAGTTTCATATATGATGAAAGGTAAGGATTCAGCTTTGTTTGCATTTGGATATGCAGTTTCCCCAGCACCTTTTGTTGAAAAGACTGCTTTCTCCTTAATTGACCGTATGTCACAGTTTATTTCTAGGTTTATATTCAGTTGGTGTGAATAGCTGTTCTTTTGCCAATACCACTCTGTTTTAATTACTGTAGTTTTGTAACTAGTTTTATGTTATTATTTTAAATCTTCTGAAAACTGAGGAAGGCAATATTTCACTTGTACATGTGAGCAAATTGAGCCTTGGGATTCTGACTTGGACAGCTAAACAGGAAATAATTGAAATGCCAGTTGAGAAAAGGTATGTCTTAAAATTCCCTCACATTTCTACCTAGAGTTATTTGCTTTTCTCAGTCTTAGAAACATAATCATTAGAGAGAAATAGCAATTAGTGTTCTGTGGTTGTAACTATAAAAGTTACTTCCTTGAGAACTTTCTGAGTTAATGGCCTCTGAAAAGCTGATCTTCCATAAAAGCAATGAGAATACTAAAAGTTGTCAAAATCAACTTTGTCAGAAGACTAAAATTATCTAAAGCCTTTCAACAGTCTAAAAAAGCATTTATTCAATTGAAAGTATAACAGTACAGTTTGTAGCATTTTAAATTGCCTATCCCCGTTTCTCTAGTTCCAGGTTAGCCCTGAAAATGAATAGCCTTCCACCTGTGGTAGCTATGAAAACCAGTAGCCAAGTAGCCACTGGAGGGGGCTTGACATTTCATTTCCCAAAAAGCCCACTCCAGAGAAATGTCGTGTTTGTCCTGTCTGATACTTAACTGAGAAGGTCTGTTTTCAGAGCTTATCTTTATTTGACCCAACTCCACTCACTTGTTGCATACAGCTCCATTCTTTATGCTGTTTGTGAAAAGCAGCTGTAATTGTTCACCAGAGAAGCTGCCTGAGGTGGTGATAACAATTGGGGCTAAGAGGATACTGGCCAGAAAACAAAAGGAAAAGCTGAGGAATGACATGTCTATAAAGGGCTTTGAAAAGCTCCAACATATTCCTGGGACTCCAGAATATGCAAGGCTGTATGCATCCTCAAGAAGAACGAAGAAGGCCCTAATTTCACCTCTGACAGAACTTGAGGCTCTGTGAGTAAAAAGTGAAGGCTAAGGCACAGTTGTAAACTGCACGTTGGAGTGTTGAAGACATATCCCAACACAGTCCTAGAGCACTTCTTCAAGGCTGGGAGAGTTAATGTTTGAAGGCGTTTAAGGAAATTTCTGTCCAATCATTAACTGACCTCTAAGCTAAGAAAGCAGAATACGGTGGTCACACAACAAAGAATGAGGACTTTATAAAATTTGTCCAAAGTCAGTAAACAAATAAACACAACAGACTTGGAGGAGGTGAAGGTATTCTTTTGTTCAGAGTTGCCATGTTATATTATTTTAAACATCTAGTTCTCAACAAAAATTTACAAAGAAACAAACTGAGGAAACCCAGATGTTGGACTTATTAAGCAAAAACTATAAGTTAGCTTTTAAAATATGTCCAAAAGAAAAGAGATCATATCTTAAAAGCTAAATTTGTAGTTCCCATTGTGGCTCAGTGGGTTATCCATGAGTGTGCAGGTTCAATCCCTGGCTTCACTCAGTAGGTTAAGGAGCTGGTGTGGCTGTGGCATAGGCCTGTAGCTGCAGCTTCAACTCCTACCCTGGAAGCTTCCATATGCTGCAGGTGCTGCCCAAAAAAGGAAAAAAAAAAAAACCAAAAAAACAACCAAAAAACTAAATGTGAGAAGAGTCTTTCACAAATAGAGAATAAGAAATTAAAAATCAAATGAAAATCCTGGATTTGAAAAACACAACTAATGAAATAAATTCAATAGAGGGCCTCAAAGGCAGATTTGAACAGGTAGAAATATAGAGGCTAACTGAAAGTATCCTATTAGAAAAAAAAAAAAAGGAGTGGCGGGTGGGAGGGAAGCTACAGAGATTTGTGAGACACTGTCACGTGTACTAACATACATAATAGGGGTCCCAGAAGGGGAGGAGAGAAAAGGGGCACAAAGTGTATTTGAAGAAATAATTGCCCCAAACTTGATGAATCTGCACATTTCAGGAGCATAATAAATGCTAAATAAGACAGACTTCTGGAAGCAGCAAAAGAAATGTGTTCACATTCAAGGGATCTTTAAGAAGATGACCAACTGGCTTCTCATGAGAAGTCATGGAGGCCAAGAGGGTAGTGAATGATGTAAAAAGCAATGATAGAAAAAGTCACCTTAGAATTCTGTGTGCAGCAAAATTACTTCTTAATGAAAGAAATTAAGACATTCCCACATAAAACAGACCAAATTTGTCACTAGCAGAACTGCCTTACCAAAAATATTAAAGAATCATCCTTCAGACGAAAGCAAAAGGACATCTAAGTTGAATCCACACAAATAAGTGTCATTGGTAAAGTTAACTATATAAAAGTGTATTTGTATTAGCTTGGGCAGTTGTAACAAAATACAGTGGACTGGGTGGCTTAAACAACATACGTTTATTCCTCATTCTGGAGGTTGGGCAGGTCAAGGTCAGGGTGTGAGTAGATTTAATTCCTGGTGAGGGCTCTCTTCTGGGCTTGTAGATAACTGCTTTACCACTTTCCCCATGTGGTAGAGCTCTGCTTGCTTTCTCTTAAAAAGACACTAATGCCATCATTGGGGCCTCACCCCCATGATCTCATCTTAATCTAACTCCCATAGACCCAAACTCCTGATACCATCATGCATAAGGGGTTAGGGCTTCAATATAATAGGAGCTGTGTTCATTCTATAATAGTGCTGTGATTATAACTTCTGATTTAAAAGAAAACCATATGAAGTAATAAATATGAAACTGTTGGATGGCATATAATGCATATAGACGTAATTTCTGTGGCAGTGGCATAAAACATCTAGGAGGGAATGGAGTTACTTGGAGCAAAAGTTTTTTAGACTATTGAAGCTAAATTGGTATTAATCTGAATTAGATTATTTTAAATTCATATGTTGTCATCCCTAGCACAACCACTAAGAAAATAAATCCAAAATCACAGCAAAAGAAATTAAAATGGGGAATTCCCTGGTGGCCTATTGGTTAAGGATCCAATGATGTCCCTTCTGTGGCTCAGGGTGATTGGTGGCACAAGTTTGATCCTTGCTTGGGAACTTCTGCATGTTCAGGCCTAGCCAAAAAATTTACATTAAAAAAAATGGCATAGAACAAATTAACATTTAACACAAAAGAAGTTGTGATTGAGGAATAGAGAAATAAGACATGACAGTGAAAACAAGCAAACTGGCAGATAACCATGAATTACATTGAATATGAATATATTAAACACTCCAATAAAAGGTAGTTATTGGCAAACTGGATTAAGAGTATGCAACTATATGCTGCCCATGGGAGACATAATTTAGTTTCCTTTTGGTTGAAAGTAAAGGAGGGGAAAACATCAACAGTAGCCAAAAGAGAACCATAGCTATAGTAGTTACAGACAAGATAGACCTTATGTCAAAAGTCGTTAGTAGTGACTTCCTTTATAATGATAAAAGAGCCAATCTTCAGGAAAAAGTAACATTTGAAAACATGTATCCACCAAACCCTAAAATACATTCCCAGATGAGGCAAAAACTGGCATAACTGAAGGGAGAAACATAATTTGACAGCAATAGTTGAAGTCAGCACACTGTTTTCATAGTGGACTCTAACTGGGTAGAAGATCAAGGAAGTGGACTTGAACAACACTGTAAATCCACTAGACCTAATAATGACAATAGAAAACCTTACCCAACAGCAGCAGGATATATGTTCTCAAATGAACATGAAATATTCTCTAGGGTGGGCAATAAAGTATACAATAAACAAGCCTCAGTAAGTTTTAAAAACAAAAGCATACAGTTTGCAGACTGGCTACAGTGTAATGAAGTTAGAAATCAGTAGCAGAAGGAAATTTGAGTCACAGATATGTGGAAATTAAACAATACCCCTTAAAAATAAGTCAAAAATAGAAAATCAGAAAGTAAATTAGGGGCAAAGTTCCCTTTGTGAATCCGACTAGGATTCATGAGGATGCGGGTTCGATCCCTGGCCTTGCCCAGTGGGTTATGGATCTTGCGTTGCCATGACCTGTGGTGTAGGTTGCAGATGTGACTCAGACCCCACGTTGCTGTGGCTGTGGTGTAGATCAGCAGCTGTAGCTCTGATTTGACCCCTAGCCTGGGAACCTCCATATGCTGTGGGTTTAGCCTTTTAAAAAATAGAAAAAAAAAAAGTAAATTGGGGGAGTCCCATTGTGGCTCGGCACTAATGACTAGTATCCATGAGGATTCTAGTTCTATCCCTGTGCTTGTTCAATGGGTCAGGGATCTGGCATTGCTGTGAGCAGTGGTGTAGGTTGCAGACACAGCTAGGATCCTGTGTTGCTGTGGCTGTGTTGTTGGCCAGCAGCAGTAGCTCCAATTTGATCCCTAGCCTAGGAACTTACAAGTGCTGCAGGTGTGGCCCTAAAAAACAAAAATAAATAGATAAATTGGAAAACATTTTAAAGTGAATGAAAAGGCACAACTGGAACCTGTGGGATGAAGATACAAGGCTTAGAACATTCCATGCCAACGTTGCACAATATATATACATTATTCTCAAGTGCACATGGAACATTTTCCAGGATAGATCACATCTTGGGCCACATATCAAGGCTTGGTAGATTTTTAGAAATTGAAATTTTATCAAGCATTTTATCTATCTGATCACAATGCTGAGACTAGAAATCAACTACAAGGAAAAAAAAAGTGCGAAGTTGTGGACACTAAGTAAATACATTATTAACCAGTGGATCACTGAAGAAATCAGAATAAATCAAAAGATGCATAGAGATAAATGACAATGAAGATACAACAATCCACTTGTAAATGGGAAATAGCAAAAGCAGATTTGAGAGGGAAGTTTATAGCAATACAATGTTTTTTTTTTGTTTTGTTTTGTTTTCTGTCTTTTTTGCCTTTTCTTGGGCTGCTCCCGCGGCATATGGAGGTTCCCAGGCTAGGGGTCTAATCGGAGCCATAGCCACCAGGCTATGCCAGAGCCACAGCAACTTGGGATCCGAGCCGCGTCTGCCACCTACACCACAGCTCACGGCAATGCCGGATTCTTAACCCACTGAGCAATGCAGGGATCGAACCGGCAACCTCATGGTTCCTGGTCAGATTCGTTAACCACTACGCCACAACAGGAACTCCTATAGCAATACAATCTTGTCTCAGGAAACAAGAAAAACCTCAACCTAAACTTATACCTAAAGCAACTAGAAAAGAACAGACAAAGCTCAAAATTAGTAGAAGGAAAGAAATCCTTCCAGTAGAAATAAAGAGACAAAGCAATAGAAGATCAGTGAGACCAAATGTTGGTTCTTCAGAAAGATAAAAAAAATTGATAAAACTTTAGCCAGACTCATGAAGAAAAAAAGGGAGAGGGCTCAAATCAATAAAATTAGAAATAAAAAATTTACAACTAACAGAAATACAAAGGATCACAAGATACTACTATAAGCAACTATATGCCAATAAAATGTACAACCTTAAATAAATGGACAGACTTTTTTCAAGGGTACAACCTACCAAGACTGAACCGGGAAGAAACAAAATATGAATAGACCAATCACAATTACTGAAATTCAAACTGTGATTTAAAAACTTATGTAGTTCATGTTGTGGCTCAGCAGGTTACAAACCAGACAGCTATCCATGCGGATGCTGGTTAGATCCCAGGGATTGTTCAGTGGGTTAAGGATCCCGGCATTGTTGTGAGTTGTGGTGTAGGTTTCAGATGCAGCTTGATTTGACCCCTAGCCTGGGAACATCCTTATGCCACAGGTGTGGCCCTAAAATGCAAACAAAACAAAACCTTTCAAAAAACAAAAGTCCAGGACCTGTTGGCTTCAAAGGTAAGTTTGTCAAACATTCAGAAAAGAGTTAACCTTATCCTTCTGAAACTCTTCCCAAAAAACTGCAGAGGAAGGAACACTCCCAACCTCATTCTATATGAGGCCAACATCACCCTGATACCAACACCAGACAAAGGTGCCCCCCAAAAGGAAAATTATAGGCCATTATCACTGAAGAACATAGATGTAAAAATCCTCAACAAAATACTAGCAAACAGAATCCAACTATATATTAAAAGGTTCACATACCATGATATGAGATTTATACCAGAGATTCAAGGATTCCTCAATATCCACAAATCAATCAGTGTGATACACCACATCAACAATCTAAAGAATGAAAACAATATGATCATCTCAACAGATGCAGGAAAAGCTTTTGACAAAATTCAACACCTGTTTATGATTAAACAAAACAAAACAAAACAAAAAACCTCTCCAGAAAGTGGGCATAGACAGAACCTACCTCAACATTATAAAAGCCATATATAATAACCCCGCAGCTAACATCATTCTTAATGGTGAAAAACTGAAAGCATCTCTGCTAAGATCAGGAACAAGACAAGGATGTCCACTCTCACCAATGCTATTCAACATAGTTTTGGAAGTCCTAGCAACAGCAGTCAGAGAAGAAAAAGCAATAAGAGTAATCCATATTCAAAAAGAAAAAACTATCTACTGTTGTAGATGACCTAATACTATACCTAGAAAATCCTAAAGACACTCACTACCAGAAAACTGTTAGAGCCCATCAATGAATTTGGTAAATTTGCAGAATACAAAATTAGTACACAGAAGTCTATTACATTTTATATACTAACAATGAAAGATCAGAAAGAAATGAGGGAAACAATCCCATTTACCTTAACATCAAAAAGAATAGAGTACCTAAGAATAAACCTACCTAAGGAGACAAAACACCTATACTCTGAAAACTATAAGATGCTGATGAAAGAAAGCAAAGACACGAACAAAGCTATACCACGCTCTTGGATTGGAAGAGTCAAAATTGTCAAAATGACTATACTACCCAAGGCAATCCATCAATCATGATCAAATTACCAATGACATTCTTCACAGAACTAGAACAAAATATTTTAAAAATTGTATGGAAACACAAAAGATGCCAATTAGCCAAGGCAAATTGAAAAAAATGGAATGGGATTCCTGACTTCAGACTATACTACAATCCTATAGTCTTCAAAACAGTATGGTATTGGCACAAAACCAGAAACATAGATCATGCAAAAACGTTCAGTGGAGGAAAGACAGTCTCTTCAAAAAGTAGTGCTGGGAAAACTGGACAGCTATATGTAAACTAATGAAATCATACACAAAAATAAAATAGATTAAAGACCTAAATGTAAGACCAGATATTGTATCTTAGAGGAAAAGATAGGCAGAACACGCTTTGCTATAAATCACAGCAGTATCTTGTTTGATCCACCTTCTAGAATAATAACAAAGACAAAAATAAACCACTGGGGCCTAATTAATATCAAAAGCTTTTACACAGCAAAGGAAACCTTTGAAAAAAATGAAAACCCACAGAATAGTAGGAAAATCATTGCAAACAGTGCAATTTACAAGGGCCTAATCTCCAAAATATACAAACAACTCATACAACTCAACTGAAAAAAAAAATAACCCTATTGAAAAATGGGCAAAAAACCTAAACAGACATTTCTTCAAGGAAGACATACGATGGCCAATAGGCACATAAAAAATGATCAACATCACTAATTATCAGAGAAATGCCAATTAAAACAACATGGTACCACCTCACTCCAGTCTACAAATTACAAATGTGGAGAGTGTGGAGAAAAAGCAACTCTCCTACACTGTTGGTGGGAATGTAAACTGGCACAACAACTACGGAAAACAGTATGGAGATTCCTCAGGAAACTAAATATAAAACTACCATATAATCCAGCAATTCCACTCCTGGGCATCTGTCTGGACACAACTATAATTCAAAACGATACATGAACCTCCCTGTCCATTGCAGCACTATTCACAATAGCTAAAACATGGAAAACACCTCAATGTCCATCAACAGATGAATGGATTAAAATGATGTACATATATACAATGGAACACTACTCAGCTATATAAAAAAAGATGAAATAATGCCATTTGTGGGAATACTGATGCTACTAGAGATTCTCATAACTCAGAAAGAGAATGGCAACTACTCTATGAATCCATGTGAATACTTGTATGTGGAATCTAAAATATGGCACAAATGAACCTATCTGCAAAATAGAAACAGACCCACAGGCATATAGAACAACTTACGGTTGCCAAGAGGGGGTGGGACGGAGGGAGTGGGATGGACTGGGAGTTTGGGGTTAGTAGATGTAAACTATTACATTTAGAATGGATAAGCAATGAGATCCTATTGTATAGCACAGGGAACTGTATCCAATCTCTTGGGATAGAACATTATGGAAAATAGTATGAGGAAAATCATGTATATATATGTTTGACTAGGTCACTTTGCTGTACAGCAGAAATTGGTACAACATTGTAAATCAAGTCTAAAAAAGACTGATGAAAGATGAAAAAATAAAGATAATACAGGCTGCAGAAAACATAAAAAGTCTCAGGAACTTTTACATTCATAAATTAAAACATCTAACAAGAAATATGCAAGAATAAAATAATTTGGAAACAAAAAATACAATAGGAGTGCTGTTTCAAGCCAACAGATGTATTGACATGTAAGTCAGACACCTCTTTTATAAAGTAGTAAAAAGGTGGAAAATAGAGAAAATTTATCTAGAAGGCCCAAAATTTAACTATAAGAAGTTTTAGGAAGATAAGAGAAGTTAAATGGAGAGGAAATTCTTGAAATAACATAATGAAATGATTCAGAAACGAAGAAGCTGGGTTTCCAAATTGAAAGGACTCAGAATGCCTAGCTTGCACATGCACATACACACAAAATAATAAAAAAGATGCACACCAAGCACAGGAACATGGGATAAAATTATTCTAAGAGATCAAGAAAGGAGAAAACACATGCACATGTTCAAAAATTTAGTAGAAAACAAACATAGTACCAGATAATCTCAAAAATAGTATAAGAAAATTATATCCTCATCTTCTGTAGTATTTATTATATATGGATGTAATAGGTGATGCCTAAAATTGATTGAATTGAAAATTCAAAACTGAAAATAGGATTATTGTTATATTATTTAGAAATAAGGAGTGGATACTTGGCTCACTCCTTCCACCTCTGAAAATTAATTCAACTTGTGAAATAATGTATATGTGCTACTTTGGTAAAAATCAACCAAAAAAAGTTGAAAATAAGGAGTTCCCGTTGTGGCTTGGCATGTTAGTGTCCATGAGAATGCAGGTTGCATCCCTGGTCTTGCTCAGTGGGTTAAGGATTTGGTGTGCTGCCAGTTGCAGCACAGATCACAGATTCAGCTGGGATCCATTCTTGCTATGGCTGTGGTGTAGGCCAGCAGCTGCAGCTGCTATTGGACCCCTAGCCTGGGAGCTTCCATATGCCACAGGTGTGGATGTAAAAGAAAATGTATTAATAAATACACTGCATACTGGTCTTATTTCTGTACCTGAATCTGGTGTAACCATGGCCAAGTGTCTTAGTTCCTTAACCCAATTAGCAGTGTCTTCTCTAAGATGAAAGTGGTGGTGGTCTTCATGGTCCTATCTCTAAAACATGAACTTTTATTTTTGAAAGTATGGAATAAAATCTTTACAGGATTGGGCATACATTTAATAGATTCTTATCAAATGTATGGAGATTTTTGAGTTGTAACAGATTACTGAGAGATCTGGAATGTAATGATTTTTTTTTTTAACCTCTTATCTTCAAAGAGTTTTCATTTCCAGTGATTTTGCTATCAATCAAAAACCAAGTCCTGGGAAAATCTTGGCCGTAGAAAATGGGAATGAAACAGAAAGAATAATGCTTTCTGCATATACATAGATTATTGAGTACAAAGTATAATAAATGATTCGGGGTTTCAGATATGGAAGATGCCAGTGGTTAACTATTACAATTTTGTGATAATTCTATTCCAGAATTTTCTGTGGAACTGTCTTTAGTCAAAAGTTTAGAATTAAAATTTTCAGGAGTTCCCATCATGGTGCACGGGTAACAAATCTGACTAGGAACCATGAGGTTGCGGGTTCGATCCCTGGCCTTGCTCAGTGGGTTAAGGATCTGGCGTTGCCATGAGCTGTGGTGCAGGTTGCAGATGTGGCTCAGATCCCATGTTGCTGTGGCTCTGGCCTAGGCTGGTGGCTACAGCTCCAATTAGACCCCTAGCCTGGGAACCTGCATATGCCATGGGTGGGGCTCTAGAAAAGAAAAAAAAAAAGATTCTGGGTTTGTGGTAACATAGAGTTTTTGTCTTTGTCTGACTTATTTAACTTACCATAATACTCTCTTGGTCCATCCACATTGCTGCAAATAGAATTTCATTTTTTTTCTGACTGAGTAATATTTTCTATGTGTTCCATTTATTTTTTTGCCTTTATTTCTTTAAGAGACAGATGAAGAAATATATGTTGCCACAATTAATGTCAGTGTTCTTCCTATGTTCTCTTCTGGAAGTTTTATGGTTTCTAGTTTTTAATCCATTTTGAATTTATGTTTATGGTGTGAGGATGCTCTAATATTCTTTTACATGTAGCTGTCCAGTTTTCCCAGCACCGTTTATTGAAGAAACTGTCTCTCTTTTATTGTATACTTATGTTTCTTTTGTTTTAAATTAATTGACCATGAATGTATGGGTTTATTTATGGGCTCTCTATTCTGTTCCCCTAATTTGTGTCTGGGTTTTTTTTGTTTTTGTTTTTGCTGGTACCATGCTGTTTTCATTACTGTAACTTTGTAGTATAGTTTGAAGTCAGGAAGTATTTCTGTGTATTAATCTCATATCCTGCAACTTTACTGAATTCATTTATTCTGATGGTATTTTGGTGGAGACTTTCTGGTTTTCTATATTTGGTATCATGTCATCTGCAAATAGTGACAGTTTCACTTTCCTTCCAATTTGGATGTCTTTCATTTCATTTTCTTGTATTGTTGCTGTGGCTAGAACATCAAATACTATGTTAAATAGAAGTAATAGTGGGCATCCTTGGCTTGTTCCTGATTTAGAGGAAAAGCTTTTAGCTTTTTACTAGCAAGATGTTTACTATGGGTTTGTCATAAATAATCTTTATTATGTTGAGATGTATATACCTTTATTACAATTTTGATTTTTTGTCAAGAATGGATGTTTAATTTTATTGAATAATTTTTTTCTAAATTTATTGAGGAAGTCATGATTTTTATCCTTTTTGTTAACAATGGATTTGTGAATACTGAAACAGCCTTGCATCTCTGGAATAAATCCCACTTGATCATGGCATATGATTCTTTTTATATATTGTTGAATTTGGTTTGCTAATATTTTGTTGAGGATTTTGGCATCTTTATGCATCAGAGTTATGGAATTCCCTGATGCTGCAATGGGTTAAGGATCTGGCATTGTCACTGCTGTGGCTCAGGTCACTACTGTGGTGTGGGTTTGATCCCTGGCCTAGGAACTTCTGCATGCTGTGGGCATGCGCCCCTCACCCCCAGAAAAGTTATTGCTTTTAATTTGTTGTTGTTGTTGTGTCTTTGGTTTAGGTTTCAGGGTCATGGTGCCCTCATAGAATTTATTTAGCAATGTTTTGTCATGTTCAATTCTTTTGGAAGAATTTAAGATAGGTATTAATTCTTTATATGTTTGGAAGAGTCTCCTGTGAAGCTGTCTGGTCCTGGACTTTTGTTTTCTGGGTTTTTTTTTTTTTTTTTTTTTCCTCCACCCTGCAGCATATGGAGCTTGTAGGCCAGGGATCATCCTACACCCACTGTGCCAGGCTGGGGATCGAACCTGCATCCTGGCACTTCAGAGACACTGCTAATCAAATTGCACCACAGTGGAAATGCTCTTGGGAGTAAACTAGATTCAGTTTCATTACTAATGATTGGTCTATTCAGATCATGTTTCTTCCTTGTTCAGTCTTGGAAGATTGTAGTTTTTTAGAAATTCGTCTAATTTTTATAGGTTGTCCAGTTTATTGGCATGTAACTGTTCAAAATATTCTCTTAAGATTTTTTAGACCTCTGTGGTATTTGTTATTTTTCCAGTTTTATTTCTTATTTTACTTGGGTCCTCTTTCTTTTCTTCTTGATGCCTGGCTAAAGGTTTATCAGTTTTATTTACCTTTTCAAAAAACCAGGTCTTGATTTAATTGATCTTTTCTATTGATTTTTGGTCTCCATTTTATTTATTTTCTAATATTTATTATTTCCTTCCTTCTGCTGACTTGGGCTTTGTTCTTTTTCTAACTCCTTTAGGTAGAAGTTTAGGTTGTTTGATTTTTCTTGCTTCTTGAGGTATGCCTGTATTGCTTTAAACTTCCACTTTATAACTGCTTTTGTGGTATCCATAGCGTTTTGTCTCAAGGCATTTTTTTATTTCCTCGACCCCCCCCCCCCCCATTTAAAAGTAGCATAGTGTATAGTTTCCATGTGTTCATGCTTTTCGCATTTTTCTTCCTATATTTGACTTGTAGTTTCATACTGTTGTGGCTGGGGAAAATGTTTGACATAATTTCTAGTGTCTTAAATTTGTTAAGACTTGTTTTGTGACCTAGCATGTGATCTATTCTAGAGAATGTTTCATGTGCACTTGAAGAGAATGTGTATTCTGCTGTTTGGGGATGGAATATGCTGCAGATACCTATTAAGTTTAACTGGTCTGTTATATCACTTAAGACCACTGTTGCCTTATTTTCTGTCTGTAAGTGGGGTATTAAATTCCCTTACCAATATTATATTATTGCCAAATTTTCTCTTTTTGACTATTTGCTTTAGATATCTGTATTGAGAGCATGTATGTTAATGAGTGATATGAGTGTATGTTAATGAGTGATATTATCCTCTTTTTGTATTGTCTCTTTATCAATACATAATGCCCTTCTGTTATAGCCTTTGTTTTAAATTCTATTTTATCTGAGTATTGTTACCACCACTTTCTTGCCATTTCTGTTTGCATGAAATATCTTTTTTTCATCCTCTCACTTTCCACTTGTGAGTATTTAGTTCTAAAGTGAGTCACTAGTAGAGAGCCGAAAGTCTTTTTAGTTTTTAATCCAGTCACCTTGTTTTGTTTGGAGCACTTAGTCTGTTGACATTTAAAGTAATAATTGCTAGGTATTTACTTAATTGCCATTTTATTACTTGTTTTCTGGTTGTTTTTATAGTCCTTCCCTGTTCTGTTCTTTTTAAATTTTCTCTGTGGTATGATGATTTTCTTTAGTGGTATGTTTCTGATTTTTTCTCTCATTTTTATGTAATTATTGTAAGTTTTTGATCTGTGGTTACTATGGGGTTTGTATTTATTCATTTTAAACACATTCTGAAAAAATAAATACATGTTCTGAAAAAAATCATTTTTTACTCCTTTCCTTTACACTTTGTATTTCTGATATTATATTTTACACCTCATGCTTATCCCTTTAATGATTGTAATTATATTGATTTTACTTTTTTTTTGTCTTTTAATCTTGGTATTAGCTTATTTAAGTGGTTGATCCTCAGCTTTTACTGTATTCTTCCCTTTACCAGTGAGATTTTCCTTTCCTATAGATACTTCATTCTGTTATTTCTTGTCCATTTAGAGAAGACCCTGTAACATTTCTTTTAGGGTTGGTTTAGTATTGATGACTTCTTTTAGTTTTTGCTTGTCTTAGAAGTTCTTTATCTCTTTTCTGATTCTAAATGATAATCTTGCTGGGTAGGGCATCCTGGGTTGCGAGTTTCTCCTTTCATCACTTAAATCATGCCACTCCATCTGTCCTGCAAAGTTTCTGAAGGAAAATCAGCTGCTAGCCTATGGGGATTCCCTTGTACATGCCTCTTTTTCTCTTGCTGCCTCTAGAATTCTTTAACTTTTGCCATTTTTAATTTTGATAATCAGTGTTGGTGTGGGTCTGTTTGTAGACCTTTATGCTTCCTGTATCTGGGTATGTTTCTTCAGGCTTTGTAAGTTTATAGTGATATTTTCATTAATACATTTTTGACCCCTTCTCTCTCTCTTTCCTTCTTGGAAACCTGTATTGTAAATGTGGGTACTACTTAATGTTATTTCAAAGACTAAATTGTTTTGGTTAAATTTGCTTCTTTTTTTTTTGCTGTTCCGATTGGGTAATTTCCATTATTCTATCTTCCATTTCACTTTATGTATCCTGGATCACCTGGTCTGCTGTTCATTCCTTCTAGTTTTTCATTTCAGTTATTGTAGTCTTCAGTTCTGATTTTTTTTTAGTATTTTTCTAGATCCTTTTAAATATTTTCAGTGTATTCATCTGTTCTCTTCTCTAATCGGTTAGCATTCTTACTACTAATGATTTGAATTCTTCATCAGGTAAATTTTTAATTTTTTTTTAACCTTCAAGTGTTTTGTCTTCTTTCAATTAATACAAACTCTTCTGTGTTTTTATTTGGCTTATCTTGCTCTGTCTCCATGAAATTAGGTGAAACAGTTACCTATGGCATTCTTTTTTTTCCCCCTTGGGCCACTCCAGCGGCATATGGAGGTTCCCAGGCTAGGGGTCCAATCAGAGCTACAGCTTCTGGCCTATGCCACAGCCACAGCCACACAAGATCTGAGCCACGTCTGCAACCTACACCACAACTCATGGCAATGCCAGATCCTTAACCCACTGAGCAAGGCCAGGGATTGAACCTGCAACCTCATGGTTCCTAGTCAGATTCATTTCCACTGTACCACGACAGGAACTCCCTACCTATGGCATTCTTAAAGCCATCCTTATGTAGGAGCATACCTGTATAGCCTGCAATGTGCTAGCAGCTATCACTTTGGTGGGAGGTGGGGTTGGAGATGGAGAGGTTAGGGCTGGAATCAGATGTGAGGCAGGGCTTCCCCTCTTCCCAGGCCTTTCGGGGGCAGAGGCAGGTCTCAATCTGCTGAAGCAGAAGCCCTGAGGGTCAGGTCCAAGCTGGCTTAGTTACCTTTAAGTGTGTGCTCCTGCCCCTCCAAGAGGGTATCTGTCTCCCTCACACCAGAGGGCAGAAGTACTGGAGCAGGAGGTGCAGAAGTGAGTATTCAGTGAGGGTTGAGGGTCAAGATGCTATCTGCGTTGTTCTGGCCTGTGTCAGAAATCCTGACTGCCTGTGATGCACTACCTGTGCAGTCCCCAGTAACAGATGCCACCTCCCTCATAGGAGACCACTTAGGGTTTGAGCTGCCTTGGCATCTCATGGCTCGCTGAGTTTTTTCCTTGGTTGTAGCTCTGATATGAAGATGTGATGAAAGACAAGTGGTGTGGGAGTATTTGCTTATTAGCTCAGGATGGAGCAGTCACAGGAAATGAGTCAGCTACCCACATGGTTTCAACTTCACCTTGCTTTGAGAGCAAGTATCTGCATGCTTCTCATGAGTGGAGTCTAGGCTTCTCACAGCCCTCCTGTTAGTCTTACTGGCCCTCCAACCAGCCAAAAAGGCTCAAGTGCCCTTTTACTGGACCCTTGAACTGAGGCACCCAATATATAGCTGAACCACTTACTCTCCAGGAAGGGCCTCCATGCATGCAATCTCTTTTCCTCTCAGTCCTCTCTCCCAGGGTCACAGGTCCTAACCTGATCACCTGTCTTCCCCTCTCACCTGTTTCTGAATGACTCTTTCCTACAGCCTTGGTTGTACAGGAGTCTTTCTGCCAGTCTCCAGTTAGTTTTTAGTGAGAATTGTCCCACATATAGATGTATTTTTGATGTGTTTTTTGGGGAAGGTAAGTTCCACATCATTCTACTTTTTCACCTTGATTCCTCTCCTTATACATATTTTAAATAATCAGATGATCCATGTGCTGGTTTGACTTATGATTTATAGTAATTTTTCTTAACTATACAAAAGTAACTAGTAACTTTCATTTCCTTTCAAGCTCATCTAAGAGTTATAATTTTATTTATTTATTGGCTGTCTAAGGCATATGGAGTTCCTGGGCCAGGGATTAGATCTGAGGTGTAGCGGTCACCTTAGGCCACAGCTGTGGCAACACTGGATCATTAAACCATTGTGCCAGGCTGGCGATCGAACCTGCATCCTGGTGCTCCCAAGATACTGCTGATCCTGTTGGACCAGAGCAGGAACTCCTGTGAGTAATAATTTTAACTGGAAAGAATAATAAAGTTTTTTTAATGGTCATTACAGAAACTAACTTGCACTCTACCTATTCTTTTATTTAACTAAAATTACATTAATTGGAGACAAAGAAAAGCATCTTTCTGGGACAATGCTATAATAACAGAGATTTTCTTTTATTTCTGCTAAATTAATATTCTATGTTGATAAACCCTCACTCCCTAAGTTTCTATATGTCATAGGAGTGCTTTTTTCTTAGTGTATTTAAACTTTACAGTTATTACTCTCTTCAAGCTTAATGCTTGTAAAAAGTTAATTCCTCTAAATATTTCAAGGTAAATATGTATTAAATCTTTTAGACAAAAATCTAAGCTTTTGGTATATATTTTCATCCAAATTTTTATATTCAAATAAAGCAAGAACAGTATTTATTAATGGAAACAAGATTTTTTCCAACTAATTTTCATAGTCATATTAGCCTGGGCTACTTATACAAAACCTAGCACATACACACACCAAAAATCAAACAACACAAAACAAACCACTCTAAAACCAAAAAAATTCTCACTTCATAAATTTCTTAAATTTTACTCCTGAGAGGTAGCACAACCAAGCAAATGAATATTGTACGTGCATTAACTGAAAACATTTGAGATCACCCAACCTGCTTAATTCATAACAAAATTTCTCCTCTTCAGAATTTAGTGCTTGTGAACCATTATTATATTAGAACAATGGTCTCAATTTAACAAAATCTTACTCTGAAGTTCGGTTAACTAGATGTTAAACTTAAAAGAAAAATGTATTTCTATCTTAGGCAAGTATTTAATTTCTCAAAAACTAGTAATAAATTAAAAGATCAATGTATGAGGTATGATTTCTTAAAATCAGGAACATATTTTAGCTTGTAATTGTGAAATAATCCATTAGTGACTTAAAAGGACTTTGTTCCTCCAATATTCAATTTAGGGTCATTTTAATAAAAGGCTCTGGCTTAATCTTATACACTACAAACAAAAAAATATAAACAGCACAAATCAGTTTGAGATGAGATTAAATAAAGGATGTCTTAACACATTAACGTACATAAAATTCCAAACACTTTGCATTTGAAAATTTTTTGAGTTATTTTAAACAGTAGGGTGGGTGATCTCAGTCATAAACTTGGCTTCATATGTAATGTTTTACTAAAATTTGAAGTTTTCTTTAAAATAAAAACTTGGAAAGCACAGTTCCCAAGCCAGCTAAGTTAGAAACTGCTAATTTTCTGAATGAAAACAGCACTGTTTTTTTATTTTTACACCACTGAATTGAAAGAATAGAAAAAGCACTACAGCTGGTATAGAGAACTATTAGGCCATTAATTCAGACATCTGGGAGTAAATTTTTCTTTACATTTACCATCTTCTGCAACCACTTGCTTCTGCTTTGTCATTCACTGACATTTCAACCCTGTTAGCTACTGTATCTTCAGCTGCTGATTGAACATGGCCCTCCGACTGTCCTCCGGTGTAAGTGGGAGTGCTGTACTTTAAAAGGATAGATTTAAACTGCATTAGAGGTGCATCTGTACGAACACCCATTGGGTCAAAATGAGTTCGGCTTACTCGAAAGCCTGCTTGAGAAAGATAGCACAAAAACTTTTTTAACCTGCAAGCAAAGAAAGGGAAAAAAAATAATGAGGGTCTTATTTAAATCACGTGCCATTAAAATAGTGACTACATAAACTTTGTCATTCACTGACTTACTTTGGCATATTCATCCCTTTAATGCTGTGTCTGTGGATGTTATAATAAAAGGGAGGATGTTCAGTACTGACATCGGTCTTTTGCTTCTTGGCTAAATTTGTGATTGCTTCATTACTTTTTCTCTTTCCTAAAACATATCACACAGAAAGTTAGCATTCTGTTAAAACTTAAAAGTTATACCTATATACTGTCTCAAGTCTAAATCTTCTGCCATACACTAATTCAACCTATCCAATCTTAATTCTTACAAGTTTTTATAGTAAGAATAAGACATTTATTCTTGCTATTTTCACTATTCCTCATCCATGTAATTTTAACATTTAAATGTTTGCAGAGTGAGACCTTCCACTCTACCTTCTTCGATTTTAAGCCTCAATTCTATTTTCATCTCTTGTAAAAAGCCATTTATGAATTCTTGGCCTGTCATTCCATAGATTTCATTACTGTCAGTACTACACTACTCAGAGTTTAAGTTCTGTCACTTTTTGTTTTCTTGTTTCTTGTATTTAGTCTTCCATGTGTGGAAATCCTTTCTTCCCAAATTATACTCTAAGTTTCTGGGAATAATGTCCTTCATTTCTATACTTGTATTTTCTACTAAATGCCAATATACTTGATGCTTGAACAATGTAGGTTTGAATTTTGCGAGTCCACTTATACATGGACATTTTCTCGGCAGTAAAAACTGTTGTACTACATGGTCCATGGCTGGTTGAATCTGTGGATGGAGGGTTGACTCTAAGTTATACACGGATCAACCCCTGGGTTGTTCCAGGATCGACTGCATCTGATATACTGGAGGTCTTCAATGCCAGTATGATAAAAATGCACTTTGACGTAGGCCACCAAAGCAATCTCTTCACTTCCAACTACCCTTCTGCTATGTACCCTTGTGTACAGAAACATACATACATATATATGTACATAAATACACATACCTTGTGCAATATGGTTTTCTGCTGTGGTATCATCTGTAGTTTTAAGTACTCCACATTCTTCTGAAATAAAAACAAATGGGAATGATAAAGTATTTTATGAAATGACACACAACAACTCAAAATTTAAATAAAAGCTTACTAAATTCTACACATTGCTTTTATGAGTATAAAAGAGATTCTGTGACCAAAACAGGCAGCAAAAACTGATTTTTTTCTCACCCTCCAATAAGAACTGCTCCCTTCTAATGACATGAGAATGCTAGGATGATTAATAGGCCCACCCTTACATCAATAGCCAGATAAAACTATAATATAAAAGCCTATTTATACTTAAAAAAAAAAGAAAAAAGTTAGCTTTACTAAGTGTACATCTACCTTCTATGTCTCAACAGATATTACAAAATTTTTGGCCACACTATCCTCAGAAATACCTATGGTTTCTCTTTCTAGAAAGCAGATATATGTTAATAAAATCGCAACAGCCTTCTTTTCATCTGCTAAAATTTAAAAATACATCTATTTTAATAAAAGCATTATTCACTTCTTGTCCCAAATATGAACCAGAAGAAAACTACGATTCAATAAAAGTTAACCAGTTATGATCAGACTCATTTAAAGAGGATTTAGTTAAAGCACACTACTTATACTGCTTTTGATCATAACATCAAATAAAGATAAGAACATGGAGTATTTTTCATAACTAATTTGTAAGCTAGTAAATGAGTATTCAATTAGTTATCTTGCTTGTTGAGATTTAAAGGTGCACGAACTGAAAACTGACTTTGAGGAGTGCACTCTGACTCAAAGATTAATGTCTTTATTAGGGTCTGAATGTCATCTAAACCATGGTGAAGAGATTCAAATAGCATTCTTTTGAGGAATCCAGTATTGAAAAGGGAACTCGACCTGAAAAAAGAAGAAAATAGAACTGGGTTTGGAAAATGTTTGCTTTGAAGAAATGTCTTCATAATTTAATCACAACTGAGATAATTTGCCCACACCTTTTATCATATCAGTTCCCTAAGCTTAGTGGGATTAGTCAAGGATATTTTATTCACAGTAGGTCAACAAGAATTTAATAAGCCCTCCTAAGGTGAGTTGTCCTGTGGTACAGAGAGGTGGAGGATATACCAAAGTATAAAATTCAGTGTTTACCGCATGAACACCCATAAATCTAGACAGAATCTAGATAAGGATATAGAGGAACGCAGAGGTTTTTACAAGGCATATTCCTGTCAGTGATTCCACAGTGTATATGGTGGGTTAGGGTGTGGTGGGCAAGAGACATGAGAATTACATGTGTTGATGGTGATGCAGTTAAAAAATGGCCCAGAACTGAGCCTGATATGTTTTCCATTTGAGAATCACAGGTATAATGGACAGAATATGATATTCTAAGTCAGATAAACCTGAATTCCCATCCTGGCCCCACCACTTACTACTAATGTAATACTGAGTAATTAATGCTTTTAAGTCTCATATTCCTCATTACAATGTGGAAAATAAAACCTCTCACTGACTTGTTACGGGAATTAAATGAAATAGTACTCATACAATATCTAGTACAAAGTATATCCTCAAGGAGTATTTGCTATTATTAGGTTTAGCAAATATATATGAAAAGGTACATGATTTTAAAATGTTAAATGAGTTATCAATATAAGATTCACTAAAAGAGAATTTAAAGATTATTTTAGGTTGAAGCACTAAAGAGATTTTCCAGAGGACAAAGAATTTCAACTGGACATAGGGAAGGAGGAAGAGATTGTGAATGAGTGTAAAGACATGAGCAATGGCTTTGAGTGAGAAAATCCTAAATCATGGTGTAGAATTCAGTCTTGGGAGTCAGGAAACCTGAGTTCTGGCCCTACCTGTGCTGCTAATTAAATTTGGTAGGGAGTGGGGGGAGAGGGGTGTCAGTTTTAGCCAGCATTTAAATACTCTGTCCCATAATTTTCTCATCTGTAAAATGATGAAGGAGTTGGGCTAGGAGATTTTCCTTCTGGATCCAGAGACCTATTAATTTCCCCAGTTCTAAGATCAGTAGGACTAACACGTTAACAGTTGATACAGGTAAGTAAGTACTAGAAGGTAAGGCTGGCCAGGTCGTTCTTAATTTAAAAGTATTTATGTGAAATGAAGATAATGGGCATCGGCTCAAATATGTTTAGCAGTGGGCTAATTTTTAGGCTTAGTGGATGGCTAAACCTTGGCCTTGTTAAGTTAACGAGGCTGAAGTTTGTAATGATTCTTGTCACAATGCTGTTAGAAATCTTAAATTGCTAACTCTGTAGTAATGAATACGCTGTGGTAAGTAAGGACTGTGAGTAAAAACAATTCACCTTTAAGGAATTAAAAACACAGTACCTAGTTATTAAGGACCCAAAAGCACATATACATTAAATATTTGTAGCTATGGTCCATCTGAACAGCTTTACCTAACGAAAAAGCAGCCGTTTAACAGGCCCTTCTTACTTAAAACTAATTCCTCAAAGACCTTTTATATTATTTGATTGGTCTATAAAAAGTTGTGGTGATCACTTTACAATCACACCCTAGTTCTACAATTATCAAATTAAAAACCTCATTCTTACTACAGAGAAATGAATTATTTATGTTGCAGATCAGGTAGGCTTCCCTTTGATTCTACTGCATCTTTGCAGTCACAAACTTGAAATCTGCAAACAAAATATCTCAGGTTCATAGGGGAAGAGGAATCATAATTATTTACCAGACTTAAAAAAAATTGGGAGTTCTCCTTGTGGCTCAGCAGGTTAAGGGTCTGGCATCCTCACTGCTGCAGCTCAGGTTGCTGCTGCTGTGGTATAGGTTTGAGCCCTGGACCAGGAACTTCCATATGCCATGGGCATGGCCAAAAAAAAAAAAAAAAAAAAAAATCAAACCTAAATTTGCTTGTCTTTTACCACACACAATCAAAAGTCAGCAATCAAATCAATACATAAATCAATTTTCAATATATTATTATGCTTAGGGACATACCATAGAGGTCCAAGTTCTATTGCTGTCTTTCCAGGCATGCTGCCATAACAGTTACACGGTAGCTGTTTATATGGGTTTTCTGTAGAAAGACAGTAAAAAAAGAAATCAAAGGAGAAATGACAATATAACAAATAGTAATTGTTATATTTATAATACTCTGAAGATACTATGTACACTGAGGATCTACTATGTGCCAGGTATTGTGCTAAGTATTTTATATGCATTAAAAAAATTTAATCCTTACAGCTTTGTGAAATAGATACTGTTAAGATCTCAATTATATAAATCACAGGATTAAAACTTAAGAGAGATGTAGAAATCCATATCAAACAACCTTTTTTTTTGTTCTTTGTTTTTTAGGGCTGCACCCCGTGGCATATGGAAGCTCCCAGGCAAGGAAGGGTTGAATTGGAGCTACAGCTACCGACCTACAACATAGCCACAGTAACCCAGGATACAAGCCATGTCTGCAACCTACACCACAACTCATGGCAATGCTAGATCACCAACCCACTAAGCAAGGCCAGGGATCGAACCTACATCATCATGGATACTAGTCAGATTTGTTTCCACTGTGCCACAACAGAAACTCCCTCAAACAACTTACTACAGACATAACTTTTACTAGCTTTTAATCACTATACTTCCTGAAATAATTTTAAGTAGGAGAAAGTCTTATAAATTCCACAAAATATTTTGAAATTGACTGGGGTATAATTTACATGCAATAAAATGTATACATTTTATGTGAAAAAGCTGATGAGCTTTAACAAATGTATGTATACATGTAACCACACCCCATCAAAATAAAGACATTTCTTACATATTAACTCTCCTATAATTGGGAAGAAAATGAATTGCTCTATTTGCTGGGCTTGATTCATATTCAGCTCCAAAATGTAGGCTGGAAGAAACTAATTCAGTTTAAAGAGCAAAGAGAGGTATAATGTAATCACAAGATGATTGGCTAGGCACAAGAGCCATTCCTAGTCTCCTAGATGAAGTGATAGTCTACTTTACTTTTCATTTAAGACCCAGAGTAGCCGGGTCTTTTGTTTTATTATTACTGTTCCTTTTCGGCCACCTCACAGGCCAGGGATCAGATCTGAGCCGCAGTCACAGCTATGGCAATGCCGGATCCTTAACCCACTGTGCCTGGGTAGGGATCCAACTTGTGTCCCAATGCTCCCAAGATGCCACTGATCCCATTGCACTGTAGCAGGAAGTCTCAGAATAGTCATTTTAAATCAGACTTTCTCCATCGAAGTTCCTCCAGGCCATTCCTGGGTTGATCATTCACTTTCTCATAGAATCCAGGATTATGATAGTAGGAACATCGATCTATAGCCTCTTGCTATCTGGTATCACTCTGTCATCATGCAATTAAACGGCACAACAGTCTGTAAACATTATATTTACTTAAAGGCTTCCTTCATTGTTTGCTCCTAAGTCTACCTTTTGGTCTTAAAAGAACTTATGGTATTCATTGATCTTAGCTTTGTCGACAATGATGTTTCCCAAACATTATATGAATACATTCAAGAAGTCTTCTCCTATACCATTAAATAACTAAATTGCCAGTACAATAGGCAGTATTACTCATATTAGGGTGATTTACATTTATGGTTCTGTCAGCCATACAAATTTACAGCTCACACATAAATTTGTACTAGTCATTTTGGTTACGGATGCATTTTACGAAATGTTCCCAATGTATAAACCTATGTCTTTTCTCAAGCCCCTTGCCTACGATTTTTCAGTGCTAGGCCAGTATCAGCAAATTCCCTCTTTTGAGGGATCAAGGCTATCATTTCAAGTTACCAGTAGCAAATACAAATGAAGAACGAAAGAAAGCAAACTAATATTTCTATGTCATTAGTATACAGGCTGGCTATGAAGGTAATTCCAGATGAGGAATTCAAACATATCTAAAGACCTTTATTTAAATGCAGTAGACTGAACACATACTTTATCTCTGATGTTTCTTTTTAGGGCCGCACCCAAAGCATGTGGAGATTCCCAGGCTAGGTATCTAATCAGAGCTACAGCTACTAGCCTATGCCATAGGCACAGCAATGCCAGATCTGAGCCACATCTGCAACCTACACCACAGCTCACGGCAATGCTGGATCCTTAACCCACTGAGTGAGGCCAGGGATCAAACTCACAACCTCATGGTTCTTAAGTCGGATTCATTTCTGCTGCACCACAATGGGAACTTCTATCTTTGCTGTTTCTTATTAAGTAAAACATTATTAAAGTGAGAAGAGGAGTTCCCATCGTGGCTCAGTGGTTAACGAATCCAACTAGGAACCAAGAGGTTGCAGGTTCGATCCCTGGCCTTGCTCAGAGGGTTAAGGATCCAGTGTTGCCATGAGCTGGGGTATAGGTCGCAGATGCAGCTTGGATCCCACATTGCTGTGGCTGTGGGGTAGGCCGGTAGCTACAGCTCCGATTAGACCCCTAGCCTGGGAGCCTCCACATGCCGCGGGAGCGGCCCTAGAAAAGGCAAAAAGACACAAATAAATAAATAAATAAATAAATAAAGCGAGAAGAAATTAATACACTTCAAACCCCAAGGGTAAATACCATGGGAGAGGAGATAACAAAAGAAGATGAGAGATGTCAATAATATTTTAGAAGCGGGAAGCAGACACATAAGGGGATAACTGCTTTAGCAAGTCAGGGAAAGCTAAAGCCTCAGCCTGAAATGGCTACCAACAAACGGCAAACCCAAATGGTGTGATCCTGAAAGGCTTGAGAATTGAAGGTACTGACTGTCTCTGAAGATGGGAATAGGGTAGTATTGCAAAAAAAGAGGCCTTTAAAATTTAATTTCAGACGCATAGATTGTCTTCTCTAACACTAACAGCCACGCTTCTGTGTCTTCCCCATCCCATAAGATGAAGTTAATCTTGGGTGAGGCTGAACCACAGAGGATCTGGAACCAGGGGCATTAGCCACAGTGAAAGTGAGAAGAAATATGAAAAGACGGACTAAGTAAAAGTCCAATGTTAGGAACTTCCAATCTCCTTCCCTAACATTAACTCCTAGAAAGCTGATAGAAGACTCTAAGATTCCTTTGTAGAAATACTTACCAAAGAGTTCCCACTGGGGCTCAGTGGGTTAAGAACCTGACTAGTATTCATGAGGATGCAGGTTCAATCTCTGGCCATGCTCAGTGAGTTAAGGATCCGGTGTTGCCACAAGCTGCAGTGTAGTTAGCAGATGTGGCCCAGTTCTGGTGTTGCTGTGGCTCTGGCATAGGCTGGCAGCTGCAGCTCTGAATTCAACCCCTAACCTAGGAACTTGCATGTGCCATAGGTGCGGTCCTAGAAAGGGAAAAAAAGAGAGAAAAGAAGTACTTACCAATTCAAGACATACACACACATACTGACTGACTGGCATTTGGGGGTTCTTGTAGTGAAAAGGCAGACTAGTGCCTTCTCATTACATTAAAATCCACCAGTCTATAAGCCCTGCCCCAAGTGCTCCCCACGTAACTGTCAGTGTGGATGACTAAAGACCACTAAACATTTGAGATCTACTATGACAAAGAACAAAACTGAAAACAGAGGAAGTCAGGAAAGAGAAGAATTAAAACAAAATAACAGCAATAATACAAAAATAAACAAAACAAAAAAACTATCCTCTCCTAAATATAAAACATACTGAACTATAGTCAGCACTCTTCAAGAGGTTAAGACTAGATTTTGCAGCTCTGAAGTAAGAGTTGAATACTACTAAAATGGGAACAATGAAGGAGTTTCTAATGTGGCTCAGTGGGTTAGGAGGCTGACTAGTATCTATGAGGATGTGGGTTCAATTCCTGGCCTTGCTCAGTCAGGGTTAAAAGGTCTGGTGTTGCTGTGGCTTGGATACCATATTGTAGTGACTGTGGTGTAGACCAGCAGCTGCAGCTCCAATTCAACCCCTAGCCTGGAAACTTCCATTTGCCACAGGTATAGCCCTAAATTGACTAAAAAAGGAGGGGGGGGGACAATGAAAACATATGAAATTACTTTTGGAAATGACAAGAATTTTTTTTTTCTTTTTAGGACCATACCCATGGCATATGGAGGTTCCCATGCTTGGGGTCAAATCAGAGCTGGAGCCACCAGCCTGTGCCACAGCAACACCATAGTTCATGGCAACGCTGGATCCTTAACCCACTGAGTAGGGCCAAGGATTGACCCTGTGTGCTTAAGGATACCAGTCAGATTCGTTTCTGCTGAGCCACGATGGAAACTCCCAAATGACAGAAATTTAAATAGGAGAGTTGGAAAATAAAACTCAAGGAAACCTATAAAATAGAACTAACTGCCAAAGAAATTAACACTAGAGAAATTTAAAAAATTAAAGTATCAGTCTAGAAGAGCCATTATATAATAACTAAAATGAGTTCCTAGAAGAGAGGACAGAGATAATTTGAGAGAAGAAAATTACCAAAGAAATAGAAAAAAAATTTCCCAGAACTGAAGAACTCAAGTTTAAAGGGCTCACAGATTATCCAGCACAATGAATTAAAAAAGATAAATTCAGGGAGTTCTTACTGTTGCTCAGCAGTAACGAATCTGACTAGTATCCATGAGGATGCGGGTTCGATCCCTGGCCTTGCTCAGTGGGTTGAGGATCCAGCATTGCCATAGCGGTGGTATAGGTTGGGATCCTGTGTTGCTGCAGTGTAGACTGGCAGCTATAGTGCCAATTTGACTCCCAACCTTGGGAACTTCCATATGCCACAGGTCCAACCCTAAAAAGACACACAAAAAAAGATGAACTCATACATCATGAAATTTTTTTTGCCATACCCATGGCACATGGAAATCCCTGGGCCAAGAATCAAACCCATGCCACAGCAGCGACCCAATGCCAGATCCTTAACCCAATGAACCACAAGGGAACTCCATGAATTTATTTTAGAATACTGAGTAAAGAAGAGATATTTTAAGAACACTTAGGAAAAAACAAAAAGGACGAGATATAAGAACAATAGCAGATGTGTTAATATCGGAGGTTAGAAGACTGGAATAATATCTTAAACGTTATGAGGAAAAATGGATTTCCAACCTAGATGTCTATGCTTGGCCAAAGAATCCTTCTCAGGAAGCTACGAGAAGTGTAGTTTCAACATGAGAACATAAACAAGGAAAAGTGGAAAATACTAAGATTCAAAATATAGGAGGTTCATCATAAAGAGAAAGCAAAAGAAAATTTCCAGTATGATGATCTGAAAGGAAGCCCAAGGGAAACAATTTTCAGCAGACTTGGAAAACAACTCAAACTACAGCAGAACTGTCTCCAGGGGAATGAAATGATGTTCTTAACCGAAATAAAAGGAGCACTTAAACTGGATTATGAATTATGAAAAGTATATACATGCACAAAAGGTGACAAATACATAGTAATGATTAATTCCAGAGTAATCAGAGTTGAAAAAAAAGAAATGTTGTTACACTATATTAACTGGTTTATCTGTGTTGTCGCAGCCTTCTGAGAGAGGCAGCAGTGTTTGCAGACTCCTCGTATTCATGCCCTTCTACAGTCCCTCCTCTTGTGTGTGAGATCACTAGACCTAGGGAGTCATTTCTAGTGACTAGAATATGGCAACATTTTCTATTTCTCTCTGGTTCCTCTTGCTTAATCTTTCTGATGAAGTGAGTGGCTCTGCTTTGAGTATGAAGTGGACTTTAGCACAAGAAACTGAGAGCACTTCTGAGCAGTCACCAAGTGCTGAGGTCTTCAGTCCAACAACTACATGCAGGCAACAACCATGTGAATGAGCTTCTAAGAGCCTTCCTCAGCAGGCCTTGACTGCAGCCCTGGCCAACAACTTGACTGTGGCCTGTGAGAGACCCTGAGCTAGTGGACCCAGCTGAAACATGCCCATATTCTTGACTCAGAGTAACAGTAACATAAAAAACACGATTTTAGGCCACTAAGTTTTGGAGTAGATAGGTACACAGTATTAGATAATTAATACAACTTGCGAATGATATTTTTATACTTATGAAATGATAATTGGTATTTTTATACTCATAAAAATATAAACTGAATATTGATTAAGCCAACCCTGGAAAGGAGGACATTCAGGTGACGAGGCTGGTTTGAGATGCTAAATACTCTTCTTCCATGAAAAGAAGTTACAGGCAGTACAATCATATGTCTTAGAAATAGTAAAGACACTAAATTAAAGACTTTAAACATCAGAAGAAACAGCTGTGAGATTTTAGCTGCTTACTTTAGGGAGTGGGGCAGATTAATAAGACTTCTGGGAGTTTCTGTTGTGGCTTAGCGGTAACAAGCCTGACTAGTATCCATGAGGATGTGGGTTGGCTCCCTGGCCAGTTGCCTCCCATCCTTAGTGGGTTAAGGATGCGGCGTTGCTGTGAGCTGTGGTGTAAGTTGCAGACGTGGCTCGGATCCCACGTTGCCATGGCTGTGGCTGCAGCTACAGCTCCCATTTGACCCCTAGCTTATGAACCTCCATATGCCTCAGGTGCAGCCCGAAAAAAGGAAAAGGTTGTTGGAATGATTTGACTTTTTAAGTATTACAAATTGATAAAACATAAACAGTTCTAAGTGAGTTGACTTTTTTGAAAGACATATTCATTTACACTATAAATCCTGTATGATTACAAAGTACAGAAACAAATCATATTACTCCATAATAATTTAAGTCAAAATCCTTTAAAATGTTTAACAAAAACCACTATAATAATAGTCCCAAACTAAAACAACATGAAAGAATTTTGATAGAGAAGAAAAGATGTTACGTTTTTATGGATTCAAGATCAAATTTGAGCAGAGTGCATTTGAGTTAGCTGATAATGGCAAAATACACATGGTTAAGATACGCAGAGATAAAAAAACTCTATGTAATAAAGAAATGATTCATAATTTTAAAGGTAGAAAAATCATCAGTAACACTGGGGTATGAGGTAAAAAGAAATACCAAGATTCTTTTTTCTTCTTTTTATGGCTACACCTGCAGCATATGGAAGTTCCCAGGCTAGGGGTTAAATCAGAGCTGCAGCTGCCAGCCTATGCCACATCCACATCCACTCAGGACCCATCTGTAACCTACACTGCAGCTTGCAGCAACACTGGATTCTTAACCCACTGAATGAGGCCAGGGATCAAACCCCCAGCCTCAGAGAGATAGCATCAGGTTCGTAACTAACTGAGCCATAGTGGGAACTCAAAGATTCTCTTTTTTTTTAATTGAGGTGAAATCCACATTATGGATAGCTTTTTAAACACTGAAAATATTCATTATTTCTTAAATAAAGGAAAAGTGAACTACAAAAAAATATAAAAGAAACAACAGGCCACTACATCAATTTCTCAGGCATACAGGAGGACCAATACTTTCCAAAGTTTCATCAGATATTTATGAAACATTTATTTTAAAAATACCAGAGTGGATACTATAACCCTTCTGATTGTTGCATTAAAACCAAGATTAGGGAGTTCCCGTTGTGGCTCAGTGGTTAACAAATCTGACTAGGAACCATGAGGTTGCTGGTTCGATCCCTGGCCTCACTCAGTGGGTTAAGGATTCAGCAGTGCCATGAGCCGTGGTGTAGGCTGAAGACGTGGCTTGGATCCCAAGTTGCTGTGGCTCTGGTGTAGGCCTGCAGCTACAGCTCTGATTAGACCCCTAGCCTGGTAACCTCCATATGCCACGGGATTGGCCCTGAAGAGGCAAAAAGACAAAAAAAACACCCAAACAAACCAAGATTAGTATGGTGTACTAAGCATTTAAACCTGGCTTTTCTAATTCCAAATCTCTAGAAATGACAGAAAAAATACTTCTTAAGAACAAGTTCTGGAGTTCCTGTAGTGGCGCAGTGGTTAACGAATCTGGCTAGGAACCATGAGGTTGCGGGTTCAATCTCTGGCCTTGCTCAGTGGGTTAAAGATCTGGCATTGCTGTGAGCTGTGGTGTAGGTCGCAGACGCAGCTCGATCCTGAGTTGCTGTGGCTCTGGCGTAGGCTGGCAGCTACAGCTCCGATTAGACCCCTAGCCTAGGAACCTCCATATGCCACAGGAGCGGCCCTAGAAAAGGCAAAAAAAGAAAAAACAAACAAACAAAAAAAGAACAAGTCCTGAACAGTGCTAGAAAACAGGAAGATGGATCATCACACATCCCAAATTATCCAGTACTATCTGAAACTCTCCAAGCTGAGAGATCTCACTATGTGGGAAGAAAATCACAGTGGAGAGAACAGGCACTAAAGGCAGAAATAGCCCAGGGGGCTACACGAACCTCTAAGAATGTCACTAGAGTAGCTCTGGAGTAACTGCTAAAAGGATTGCTTGGAACGCTGTACTAGAAACAGCTGATTAAATATGATCCTTTAACAGTAGTAGGTAACAGAAGATAATCTGTCTCTAGTCTGAAGTGATAAAGGTTTAGTTTGGAGAAGCAAGACACTGTTCCAAATTGGATTAAAAAAAAAAATCATGTATGGACACAAGCAGCTCAATAAAATCCAAGTAGGATAAACACAGAGATTCATTCTGACTCATCAAAATCAAACTTCCAAAAGGTACAAAAAGAGAATCTTTTTTTTTTTTTTTTTGCCTTTTTAAGGCCACACCTGTGGCATATGAAGTTCCCAGGTGAGGGGTTGAACTGGAGCTGTAGCTGCCAGCCTACGCCAGAGCCATAGCAACTTGAGATCTGAGCCGCATCTGCCACCTACACCACAGCTCATGGCAATGCCAGATCCTCAACCCACTGAGAGAGGCCAGGGCTTGAACCTATGTCCTCATGGATATCAGTTGGGTTTGTTACCACTGAGCCACAACAGGAACTCCACAAAAAGAATCTTGAAATAAGAAAAAAATAATTTATCAAGTACAAAGGAACAACAATATGATTAATGGCTGACTTCTAATCAGAGATAATAGAGGCCAGAAAGCACTGGGATGATATAGTCAAAGGGGAGGGGAAGGATGGGACACGACCTGTCAACCAGTAATTCAACATCAAACAAAACTATCCATCAAAAAAAGCAGGTGGAACAAAGACTTTTCAACATAAACAAAAACTAAGAGATTCTGTTGTAGCAGACTCACTCTAAAGAATAAAGGAGGTTCTTCAGGTTGAAAGGAAATCTTCTAGAGTAATGTGAAACCAAAGGAAGGAATAAAGATCAGTGGAAAGGTAATTATGGGGGTAACTATGAAAGATGTGTGTGTATGTTTTCTCTTTGACATTCCAAAGACTTTAAAAAATACAAAAAAATCAAAGTTCCCACTGTGGCTCAATGGTCTAAGGACCTGATGTAGTTTTCATGAGGATGCAGGTTCAATTCCTGGCCTTGCTCACTGGGTTAATGATCCAGTGTTGCTGCAGACTGCAGCATAGGTTGCAGATGTGGCTCAGTTCTGGTGTTGCTGTGGCTGTGGCAGAGGCCTGAAGATGCAGCTCTCATTAGACTGCTAGCCCAGGAACTTCCATATGCTGCAAGTGTGGACGTAAAAAGAAATAAAAAACAATTTAAAAAAATGTAGGAGTTCCCGTCGTGGTGCAGTGGTTAACGAATCTGACTAGGAACCATGAGGTTGCAGGTTCGATCCCTGGCTTTGCTCAGTGGGTTGAGGATCTGGTGTTGCTGTGAGCTGTGGTATAGGTAGCAGACGCAGCTCAGATCCCACGTTGCTGTGGCTCTGGAGTAGGCCGGTGGCTACAGCTCCAATTAGACTCCTAGCCTGGGAACCTCCATATGCCACGGGAGCAGCCCAAGAAAACACAAAAAGACAAAAAAAAAGTAATACTATATTATTGGATTGGGTCTATTTGTAGATGTAATTAACATATGACAAAAATAGCACAGGGAGAGAAAAATAGAATTGTATTATAGCAAAGTTGCTAGATTTGGGCAATCGTAAGTACTAACCTGAGGTAGATCAAGATAAATTAAAAGTATATATTATGATCCTTGGAGGAACCATTAAGAAAATAATTGGAAAACATATAGCTAAGAAAGCAACAGAAGAATTAATTAAAATGACACACTAAAGTATTACTAAAAAAATACTTAACACTATGAAGGCAACAAAGGAACACAGAAAACTTGAGACATATATAAAACAAATAGTAAAAGAGCTGAAATAAAGCCAACCATTTTAATAATTACATCAAATTTGAATAGTCTAAAGAGTCTCATTGAAAGGCAGAAATGATCAGATTGGATAAAAAAGCAAGACAATAAGATATTTTTAGATTCAAAGTAAAAGGATGAGAAAAAATATTATGCAAATAGCAACTAGGAAAATGCTATTTATATTAATATCAGATAGTATAGGCTTTCAGATAAGAAATATCACAGAGATAAAGACGGAAATTTCATAATGAGAAAAGAGCCAAAGAAGATGTAACAGTTATAAGTATAGGAGTTCCCATTGTGGCTCAGCATGTTATGAACATGACTAATATCCATGAGGATGTGAGAATGATCCCTGGCCTCCCTCAGAGAGTTAAGGATCTAGTGTGTGGTGTAGGTCGCAGAAGCGACTCAGATACTGTGCTGCAGTCATCGTGGGGTAGGCCAGCAGTTACAGCTCCAATTCAACCCCTAGCCTGGGAACTTCCATGTGCCACAGGTGCAGCCCTAAAAAAGAGAAAAACCAAACAAAACAATTATAAGTATATATGAGTATTTTCAGAGATAAAATGATAAAGAAGTCAGGTTCAGGAGATCTAACATTGGCATAACAAAGGTAAGATAAATATTAGAATTAAAAAATTTTAAAAATTTCTTGAAATGAAAAGTTTTGAAGCTACAAGTTAAAATGGCACTACATGATTTAGGAAAACTGATCCTAAAAGTTATAACCTAGTAGTATTACTGGATTTTAAAATTAAAAATAAATATTGCTGCCAAGGGGGAGAGGGGAGGGAGTGGGATGGACTCGCAGTTTGGGGTTAGTAGGTAGAATCTATTATATTTAGAATGGATAAGCAATGAGGTCCTACTGTATAGCACATGAAACTATATCCAATCTCTTGGGATAGAACATGAAGAAAGATAATGTGAGAAAAAGCACGTATGTATGACTGGGTCATTTTGCTATACAACAGAAACTGGCACAATATCGTAAGTCAAATACTTTAATAAATAAAAAACTCGGAGTTCCTGTCGTGGTGCAGTGGTTAACAAATCCGACTAGGAACCATGAGGTTGCGGGTTCAGTCCCTGCCCTTGCTCAGTGGGTTAACGATCCGGTGTTGCCATGAGCTGTGGTGTAGGTTGCAGACGCGGCTCGGATCCCGCGTTGCTGTGGCTGTGGTGTAGGCTGGTGGCTACAGCTCCGATTAGACCCCTAGCATGGGAACCTCCATATGACGCAGGGGTGGCCCTAGAAAAGACAGAAAGACCAAAAAAAAAGAAAAAGAAAAAAAGACTGATGATGAGCAGTGAATATATTTAATGTGTGGATTATACTGAAAAAACAGAATATAAATGTTACACATGATAATAACATAAAAATGGTATAGGGAGTTCAAACTGTGGTACAGCAGGTTAAGGACCCAGCATTGTATCTGCAATGGCTTAGGTTGCTGGTGAGGTGTGGGTTTGATCCCTGGCCTGGTGCAGTGGGTTAAGGACTTGGCACTGCTGCAGCTGCGGTGTAGGCTGCAGCTGTGGCTTGGATTCAATCCCTGGCCTAGGAACTACATATGCATGAGTGTGCCCTGCCCCCAACAAATGGTACAATTAAGAAAAATTAGGAAGTGAAAATGGAAAATACACAGCTAATTACCTCATTTTTGTTAGCAAAAAGCCAAAGTATATTACTTAAAACAGATAAACCCAAATTACAGAAGCATACACATATTTACTACTACAGAAGTAGACATTAGGATAATAAATAAATCATGAGAATAAACCAGTATCTAATGTAGTCAAGAGACAAGGGCAGAAAGGACAAACTACAGAAACCAAAGCTATTACAAAGAATCATCAGACAACACTTGGTTCAACTCTACGTAATTATTAGAAAAGCTAAATGAATACTATTAACCCTTTAATGAACAAATAATTCTGACAGAGCAACTGTCCCCAGGCATTGAAAAAAAATGGAAAAATTCCAAATCCTTTTTTTTTTCCTTTGGCTGCACCCCATTGCATGTGGAAGCTCCTGGGCCAGGGATAGAATACGCACCACAGCAGCAATAACTCCAGATCCTTAAGCTTCTATCTCACAAGAGAACTCTCCAAATTCTTTTTGAAGGGGATTTAAACTGATTCTAAGGCCCAACTGAAATTATTCTAAAAAGGAAAACTATATATCATCTTACTTATGAATACTGAAACAAAAAATCCTTTAAAAAATTAGTAAATGGAATCTATATTAAAAGATGACTTCCTGACAGAATAGTTTATTCTAGAAAGTCAGAATGGTTCAATATTGGGAAATTCTATTACAATTAATCAAATTAATAAATCAATGGGGAAATACCATATTATCACCTACACAGAGGCTGAAAAAATCTGACAAAATTCAACATCTTGATAAAATACAAAAATTGGAAATGAAGGTTACTCTCTTAGCAGGATAAATGATAGGTATCTCATTTTCACGCAGGAATCAGAGAACACCAGGGAGAACTAGAACAAGGAAGCTGACAGGACACCCTCTATTCCTACTGGCAATACTGTAATAAAAGTACCTGGACAAATGAAAAACCATACTAGGTTTTTGTTATTGTTTTAATTTAAAGAAAAAAATTATTGGATATCTGAAAAACAATTCTCAAAGACTGACTTTTCCAGAACACTGTAGCTACACAATGCACTGCATCTATCATGGTGAAAGGTGCATTAGACACAAATGCAAAAACCATGACACAAGCCACCATTCTTCAATAATCTGAGCAAACACAAAACACCTATGGAACCACATGGATGACTTGCAAAGGATGGGCTCTTTACTTTTAGCACCATTAAAAAAAAAAAAAAAAATCCTGGGGAATTCCTGCTGTGGCACAGTGGGTTAAGAATCTGAGAGTGGCGGCTTGGGTCACTGTAGAGGCTTGGCTTCAATCTTGGCACAGTGGGTTAAAGAATCCGGTGTTACTGCAGCTGTGGTGCAGGTTGTGGGTGAGGCTCTGATTCATTCCCTGGCCCAGGAATTTCCCTTCCTATGCAGCCATAAAAATAAAACAAACAAAGCCATAAAAAACCCCCCCAAAAACAAATAAAACAAAAAACTACCTAGTACGTAAAGCATACCAGGTTTTTAGGAAGCTTCAAAACCACAGCAATACCTGTATCCTTAAAATGATCAAGATAAACTACCAAATGGTTTATTTTTTCACCTTTTTGTTAAGCAAAAACAGA
Organism: Phacochoerus africanus; assembly: GCF_016906955.1. Classification (NCBI taxonomy): domain Eukaryota; kingdom Metazoa; phylum Chordata; class Mammalia; order Artiodactyla; family Suidae; genus Phacochoerus; species Phacochoerus africanus. The sequence goes on from NC_062554.1 coordinate 125,634,544, forward strand.
ACCAATGTCACAATACTCTGAAAATAGAGCTTTCAGAAGGGATTGCCCTAATAAATATTAAACAACACCAAAAATATTCTGTAATCAAAACAGTGGGGTAGAGGTGTATGAATGGACATCCCAACCACTAGAAAAGAATAGAAAATCCAGAAACTAACTCAAAACCATGTGTGATTTTAGTATGAGATAAAGATGGTATTCTCAAATCAGTGAAGAAGAGGTGATTTAGTCATTAAAACATAACCTTCCTTGAAATTCCCTACTGGTCTAGTGGTTAAGGATTGGGAGTTGTCACCGCTGCGGCATGAGTTTGATTCCCTGGCCTAGGAACTTTTGCATGCTTCAGGTGCAGTCAAAAACAACAATAACAAAAAAAATCCAAAAAACCAAAAAAACCCCCATAAACCTTCCTTGAATAATTTAGGAATAGGAAAGTTCTTTCAAACTACACACAAAATTCAGAGTACAATAAAAGTCTGATTAGCTTTACACAGCAACAATGAAAAACTTGTGCATGAAGGAGTAAAAAAAGATGCAAACACAAGAGACAAAATGAGAAAATATATCTGCAACTATCATGTCACACCATAAAAATTAAACTCTAATACAGAGTTCTTAAAAAACCACATTTAAAAAATGCCAAGAACCTAACAGAAACCAATGGGCTACTGTTTCTACATTTCAGAAAAGCAAAATAGAAGCAGCCTGATGAGGGCTCAAGTCGTATGTCTTTCCTTGATTCACCTCCCCGCCCTAGGCCTGGCATATAGTAGAGGCTCAATAAATATTTATTGAATGAATTTTATTACTGATAGCTTTTATATTCAGCTAGAAACATGAAAATTATTTTTATAAAATTAATGATTTGAAATAGCCTAGACAAAGAGGTAATCTGATTTAAGATTCCTAAAATTAGTTGACAGTGGAAACTAAATTATTTCTAGATGTTTTAAGAGAGGGCAGGGCTAGAGAGCATAAATTATACAGTATGAGTAAATGACTTTAATGAACTCACACGAATGTCTTGTCTGTTGTTGAAAGGAAATCCAGTATAGGAAATAAAGCTAGCACTGTAATCTTCAAAATCAAAGGACAACAATATGTATAATTAGGGATGTGATAAAGGCTTATTCATTGGAGGCTTATACATAAATTAAGCACAACATACAATCAAAAGAAACTTGAATTTACCTTCTACCATATTACCATCCTTCTGAAAAATTCTCTCTTCACACCACTGACAATGGATTAGGTACTGAATCTTCTTGGCTGTTTCATCTGCAGAAGTAGGTCCCCTCAAAACTCTCACAACAACCAACACAAAATGTTCCAGAGCCACTGCAAATAGCACCTCTATGCCTTTGTTACATCGAGCTGCAGCTCTGGAAGAAAATTTTTCTACAGTTATTTTGTGAGCTTATGATTTTGTTTAGTATCACACTAACAATGATAACCAGAAGTGCACTATGGATGGGTTATGGGAAAGTAAGGAAAATTTAATTCTAAGTAGCAGTGCTTTAAAAAAAATCATTACTTTAACTGTTGCACAGATTGAAAACCAAGAACAGGATGCTTGGCAGGATTTTAGTAACTACACATTTTCCTTTATGATATCTTCTCAATGTTCTCTGGTTTTCAGTGTCACTTTCTTATTATCACCACCATCTTTCTATTTTTTTTTTCTATAAAACCTTCTTCCAAACAATATATGCTTACTGAGTACTAACTACATGCACAATAGTATACCAGCTGCTGACTGTTCATTGGAAAATGAATAAGGAAAGTCCTTGCCATTGTTACTTTCATAGACTTTTGGAAAAATTCTACTCAATACACCATTTATGTAGTTTCCCTTCTACAGTTATACACAAACTTAGTTGGTATGTATTCACTTGAATTTGCTATTACTTTATAAACATTTTTAAGTACGTATGATAGATCCTTGGCATGTCCCAACTGAACATCAGAGTTTTCAGTTATTCAGGAATAAACCTAAAGAGCTATAAGTCTAATAATCTGTATTTATCTGCAGGAAATTGGTTTTTTTTTTTGGCTGCCAGGCAGCATATGGAGTTCCCAAGCTAAAGATCAGATCTGAGCCACAGCTGTGGCAATGCTGGATCCTTTAACCCACTGTGCTAGGCCAGAGATGGAACTTGTGCCCCGGCACTGCAGAGACGCCACTGAGCTTGTTGTGCCACAGTGGGAATTCCTGAGGCAGGAACTTCTATCTAAATGCTGTAAAACTAGTGTTGGGCTAGTGAGTGAGCCAGCTGATCATTATCTATAATCTCAATGTTCATTTATATTATCATATTATTTCTCCAGCACAATTTTTTTGCATAAAATGGGTGCTCAAAGAAGTCTTCCTTTCTTTGGTTGTTTAGAAATTCTGATAAGAAATAGAACCTTCTGGGAGTTCCTCTTGTGGCGCAGCAAAAACAATCCGACTAGGAACCATGAGGTTGTGGGTTTGATGCCGGGCCTTGCTCAGTGGGTTGAGGATCTGGCAGTGCTGTGAGCTGTGGTGTAGGTCACCGACGTAGCTCAGATCTGGTGTTGCTGCAGCTGTGGCTGGCAGTTATGGCTCTGATTGGACCCCTAGCCTGGGAACCCCCATATGCCATGCGTACAACCCTAAAAACAAAAGACCAAAAAAAAAAAAAAAAATAGAGCTTTCTGTTTTATAGTGAGATCTTTTCAGAGAATCAAGTTAATAAGCCATCATTTAATTCAAATTACATAAATAAGGAAGATAAAATGGACATTAAAAAATTATTGTTTCTAAATCTTTTCATGGGCTATCTCCTAATGTCCTACATGTTGAAATAAACTGATTTGAAATTAACTTTCATTTTTATATTTTCTTTCTTACTACCTTAATTATTTTTAGTAACATTTTAAATAGAGAGTAAACTATTTAGGCACAACGTTTTAAATCAAATTCTAAAAGAGACAACATAAGATTGCCAAAATAAGGCAAGGTTGCAGATATGGAATGCAGAATTTGTACTTCACGTATATTTTGAAAAATGAAGTAAGCACTTTTTGTAATATTATTTCTCTTTATCATATACCCAGACATACAAGGTGTACAGCTGACCGTTGGGTACCTTGCCACTGCAGCTACAACAATTCTGGCTGCCAGCTCCTTGTAATATTCAGTTCGGACGATGTTACAGCCGTAGTGACGCCGGGCAACATGCTGTGCCTTGGCATATAAGGAACTGATATCTGTAGAAGTCACTGACACTATGCCAAGGTTTCTTATATTTCTGAACGCAGAATCTAGATAGTTCACTGATGTTCCAAAAGGGTCTAGGTGTCTAAAACCAGAAAAAATATTGACATATTTAAAATTATACTAGTATCCAAAATTATACCACTGTCATTATTTCTAATGATAAAAACCCATGGATTCAAAAGTACTTCACAAATCTATTTTAAGTACATAATTATATTTTTAAAGTAAGCAATAAAATGATCATATGACATGTTAGACAAGTAAAAATAAATCATGCTTAGAGGAAAACTGTCATGACCAGACACTTCATTTCAAATGCTAGAAAATGTTCTTATTGCATTCCTTAGGCCAATGCCATAAAAACTGTATTAATCTAAATAAACAATGACAAGCCATCTTGATTTTTTTTTCTTTGTCTTTTTAGGGTTGCATCTGCGGCATATGGAAGTTTCCAGGCTAGAGGTTGAATCAGAGCTGCAGCTGCTGGCCTACACCATAGCCACAACAATGCAGGATCCAAGCCACGTCTGCAACCTACACCACTGCTCATGGCAAGGCCAGATCCTTAACAATGAGTGAGGCCAGGTATCGAACCTGCATCCTCACGGTTACTATTCGGGTTCGTTGCTGCTGAGCCACGATGGGAACTCCAAGCTATCTTGGTTTTTAATAACCCCCTCTCCACTCTTCCTCCCCATAAAATCCAAGTCAGTTTAGAAAGTGACACAAAAAAGTTTTTTACTTACATGAAATCAAAAGACCTCAAATGCATTAGTACATTGGCATCCATTTTGGTCACTTTTACATTACCAAGGTTTTCCTCTCCTTCTTCAAGAATATCATCACTCTCTTCCTTTTCCTTACTGTCCACCACTACTTTCAATTTGTTTAAATGGCAGTTCTCCTGAATCAATGTCACAGAGTTTTCATTCAAATCATTAATTGTGACCTTGACCGCATTTCCGAGATGTTTTGCCCACTGCAGTCCCATTATCCCTTAGAAGAAATTGGAAGAAAAAAGAGTTTTTAAGTAATCAAGAAGGAAAATAGTATAATAATAAAGAATATAATTTTATAAATAACAATTATTTCAAAATATTTCATAAGTAGTATTTTCTTAAGTAATTCTTATCTTACTTTCTTACTGAAATGCCTCTGAAGAAAAAATTTACCACAAAAATATTAGTCCAACAGGTTTTCATGAATAGCTCTCACAGGAGTTCCTGCTGTGGCACAGTGGTTTAAGAATCCAACTCCATTGGCTTGGGCCACTGTGGAGGTGTGGGTTCAGTCACTGGCCTGGTACAACAGCTTGATGGATCCAGCACAGCCACAGCTGCTGCGTGGGTCACAACTGCAGCTCAGATTCAGTCCCTGGCCTGGGAACTTGCAATATGCTGTGGGTGCAGTCATTGGAAAAAAAAAATTTCTTACAAAATTGTTCAAATAAAATACCCATGTATGTTCTTTGAGGATACAGTAGATAATTTTTTCCTTTTTCTTACAGTGGAAAAATTTTTTCAAAGTCTTACAGAGGAAGCCAATATACAATATGAGTAAGAGTGGGGTTCCTCTGCTTGAAGGGAGGAGGGGCAGTTGGAATGCCTCCTACTGAAGTTTACCCTATGAACCAAAACATGAAAACAACTTCTCTGGACCAATGTTTTTCAAATACTGTGGAACAGTGTCATTGTGAATTAAAAGCAACAACTTTGTACACGTGAGCAAATGATCAAGAGGAACTGAGACCAAGAGGGCCTCTCTCACAGGCTTTCTATCCCTACTGGATCTGAGTCATAAGGGACATTCATGACCAAACGGGAGATGGTGACATAAGCCTAGCCAGTACGGATTAGCAAAACCCGTTTACTGGAGGTACTAACCAATATGCCTTATAAGTATAAAAAATTAACATCTACTATGTGCCATAGTCCATATATATATATATATATATATATATATATATTCCTATTCCTATAACAAGCTTGTGAAATAAGTTCTAAGTTTAGAGATGGGGAAATAATGCAAAATGACTGCTACGAGCTTGACTTAAATTTACAAAGGCAGATTAAAAAGTTTGAAAAGAACTTCCTTGAAGATAGTTTTCATTTTAGGTGAGGAAAGAGCAGTTCATTGCAGCATTATTTACAGTACTTAAGACATGGAAACAATTTAAGTGTCCATCAACAGATTAATGAATAAATATGTGGTATATATACTCAATGGAATACCATTCAGACATAAAACAGAAGGCAATCCTGCTATTTCAGACAACATGGACAGACCCTGAAGGTATTATTCTCAGTGAAATAAATCAGAGAAAAAAAGGCAAATACTTTATGGTCTAACTTACACACGGAATCTAAAAAAAAACAAACTCACAGAAATAGAGATCAGATTTGTAGCTGCTGGAGGGGTGAGAGAATTGGCTGAAGGTGGTTGAATGATACAACCTTACAGTTATAAGGTAAATATGTTCTGGGGATTAATGTACAGCATGGTGATCATAGTTAACAATACTATATTCTTTATCTGAAAGGGGCTAACAAAGCAGATGTTAAAAAGTTCTCATCAAAAGGGAAGAAAAACCCTGTAACTGTGTGGTGATGGATGTTATACTTTTTGTGGTGATCATTTTGCAATATATACATATAGCTAATTATTATGTTGTAAACCTAAAATTTACATAATTTATATGTTGATTATATCTCCATAAAACTGGAGAGGAAAAAAAGAAAAAGGAAAAAAAATGGCTCCACTATCAACATATAGAGTACCTAGCCTAGGATAGACATTTAATAAATATTTTTGAATGTGGAAAAAAAAAAAAAGAGAGAAAGAGAGAGAAAGGGTTGTGTGAGGGAAAATGCTGGGAAATAAATTTGGAAATGTAGGCTGGGATCAGATTATAGAGGATATTAAACTGCAATCTGAGAAGTTGAACTCTATTTAGGCCATAAAGATGCATGACTTTTTTGACTGAGAAGTTAACATTATCAATGTGATGTTTTAAAAAAAAGGCTGTTTGGCAATAGCATCCAAGACAGATTTAAGGGTAGAGATTACATTGGTAGATATGGAATGGGGAAGGAGTATGAATCATAATACAAAAGAAAAATTAGAACAGACCCAGTGGCTGAATGTGTGTGAGGACAATGGTCGAAAAAGGAATAATAAAAAAGATTCCAGTTAAAAATCTGACTGGCTCAGAGGATGTGATCACCTTAGAATCATTATTTCATCATTTTTACCATTATTTACACCGAGATGTTACTAATGATGATGATGGTAGTAGAACTAGGACTAATACGATAATGATACTTAATACTTTTTCTAGCATTTATTATACACCAGATACTGTTATAACGTCTTTATATGTCTTAATTTACCTAATCATCACATTATTTTAAGGTGGGTACTGGTGATCCCCTCTTTTAATAGATGAAGAAATTAAAGCTGGCATGCTATAAAGCTAGGATTTAAATGCAGTCAGTTTGACTCCACAGTCCATGCTTTTAACCATTCCTTTTTCCTGAGGAGAAGAATTTAAGGAGAGTTAAGTCATGCTTTCATCCTATTGGTACAAACTTCTTAATACAGTCCTACAACCTTTAGGAAGAAAGACTTGGATTGGCTACAAGTGGTTCTTTAGAAATTTTCTACTTTTTCCATAATCTTTTTTCTATTATTAAGAAATTTTAGGGAAAATGTCCTCAATCTTTAAAACTGCGCCTTACCCAATTGCCTAATGACTAGGCAATATTTACTGCATCACACAAAAAACAAGAAAACCAACCGTTTGCTGATCACAATAAATATTATTGCAAAAAAATAAAAATAATTATAATAAAAATCCTGTCTGAATCTGATCAAACCTGAAGATCCAATTACTAATTTACAGACATTCAAGAGATAGAGGAATATGTTATAAGAACCACGGTGATACAATTAGCAAAAATCTAGATTGTGGGAAACCCTACAGGGCAAACGATGGGTTATACCAACAAATAATTATCACACACAAAATGAGGGAAGGGAATATAGATTGAAAAACAACTTTAGGAGACACACCAAACAATTAAAATATGGTCTTTGTCTGGATTCTGATTAGAATGTTTGAAAAACGATGAGGTAATTAGGTATATCTAAATACTTAATGACATTAAATAATTATTCTTATTTTTTTAGGTGTGATATGGTATAGAGGTTTTATTTTAAAAGTCCTTATATTTTACAGATCCAATGGAAATATTTACAGATGAAATGATCTGTCATTTGCTTCAAAACAATGGGGCTAGAGAATTGAGGAATAAGGTATGAGGGAAAGGGCATGGGAATACAGATACAAGACTGAGTATGAACTGGTAGTTTTTCTTTTTTGCCATGCCTGTGTGATATGTGGAAGTTCCGGGGCCAGGGATCAAACCTGAGCCATAGCAGCGACCCAAGCCAGAGCAGTGACAATGCCAGATCCTTAATCCTGAATTGGTAATTTTTGACGTAAGCGATGGAGGTAAAGTGGTTCGTTTATTACAGGCTCTACTTTTGTATATATTTGAAAATTTTCCTTGTAGCTGGCAGTCTATGGCACAGCCAGAGCAATACAGGATCCCAGCCGCGTCTGCAACCTGCATCACATCTCTTGGCAACGCTAGATCCTTAACCCCCTGAGTGAGGCCAGGGATTGAACCTGCATCCTCATGGATGCTAGTCAGATTTGTTTCTGCTGAGCCACAACGGGAACTCCCTTTTTTTTTTTTTTTTTTGTCTTTTTAGGGCCGCACCTGCGGCATATGGAGGTTCCCAGGCTAGGAGTTGAATCAGAGCTGTAGCTGCCGGCCACGCCACAACAATGCAGGATCCTTAACCCACCGAACAAGGCCAGAGAGCGAACCTGCATCCTCATAGATACTAGTCAGATTTGTTTCTGCTGAGCCACAAGGGGAACTCCTTGTATCTTTTTTTTTTTTTTAAATCAAAATATTCTGCTAGATAATGAAATCCATTTAAGTTTCCTAAGGAAAGACACAGAGAGAAAGGTGGGCAATTAAGTACTGGGGTAAAATGTACAACATTATGATTATGTAAAGGTAATGCTGTTATATAGGAAAGTTATGAGAGCAAATCCTAAGAGTTTTTATCACAGGAAGAAATTTTTCTTCTTTTCTTCTCATTGTATCAACAGCAGATGATAGATGTTAGCTTGAACCTACTGTGGTAATTCTTTCACAATATATGTAAACCAAACCATCACGCAGTGCACTGTAACCTGTGTACCTATACACTGACGTATGCCAATTATTTCTCAATAAACTGCAAGGAAAAAATCTGCTTAGGCTTGCATCATGTAAACATATAAACATCCTTAGTTTTCAAAGTGGTTAAACAACAAGGAAAAAAAAGAAGGGGAGGAAGAAAAGATATTGTACAAATCTGATGGATAAAGTGCAGTTCCAAAAAAAGCATCACTACTTACCAGTAGCTCCAAAGGCATCTAGACATTCCAAAGGTTTTCGCTCCTCAGCCAAAGCAGCCAGTGTACAGAATATGAGCTGCCTAGAAGGAAGTATAATAATATAAAATAATTTTTACTGTACTATTGTTTCATCATTGTAATTTTAAGAATAGTGAGAAATGAGGTTCCATTTACTATGCAAACTATTTTGGAGAAAGATCTAAAAACATATTCCTCACTTAATTGTATAAGAATGAAAATTTGTGAAATTACATTATAAATCAAATTGGGTTCTATTAACAAGCATTCATTCTAAATGATTTTATAAATAAAACTTTCCTACAAAAAGCACCAGCCTGTTCATTTAATTATAGAAAGTCAGACCTATTTTACTTTCTGAGAAAGAAACCAGTTTGGTAGAAAAATAGAGAAAACTATTCTGAGAAAATGCTAAAACAGATGATTTTCCTTCTATAACTAGTTTTAAATGTCAACATATTAGAATATAAAATTAAGAGAACATACATTTGTAATGATTTAAAACATCCCATAACCCTTTTTACAACTTATCTTACCGATTTAGTTTCATTTTGGGATTAAAATAGGAATCTGTTTTCTGTGGCACAGAATAGTTAGGACATACTTGTACATCTGTGTCTGCCTCTTTCAAAATTTCATTTGGTGGTTTAGCAGCAGAAGCTAAGATTAAAAAAAAAATTCCAATGAAATACAAAATAATTCTAAATATCAAAAACGATATACATTAGGGAGTTCCCACTGTGGCGCAGTGGTTAACAAATCCGACTAAGAACCATGAGGTTGAGGGTTCGATCCCTGCCCTTGCTCAGTGGGTTAAGGATCCGACGTTGCCGTGAGCTGTGGTGTAGGTTGCAGACTCGGCTTGGATCCTGCGTTGCTGTGGCTCTGGCGTAGGCCGGTGGCTACAGCTCCGATTCGACCCCTAGCCTGGGAACCTCCATATGCCTCGGGAGCGGCCCAAGAAATGGCCAAAAAAAAAAGACAAAAAAAAACGATATACATTAAAAAACAACCTTTATATTATTTTGTATTAATGAAATCAGGTGGGTTAAAAAAAAAAATCCCCAGCACCACAACTGATGCACTTGGCACTGTCTCTGGAAAAGAGTAGTAACCAGGTAAGTATTTGGTGAACGAGTCTATCAACTTAAAATCTTAACTGCCTAGCATATCAAATATCTGTATACCTAGTAAAGGAAGATAGTACAAAATCCTAAAATACCTTTATTACTCATCAGACATTATATTTATATAGGCTGGTTGCTAAATATAGTTTATTGTGGCATAAATGTCAGAAAATTGGTCTATGTGTGGTTACATTCCATTAGCCAGCACGGATGACTTCAGAGTCACTATACTTCCTGAACATGCTTGACTTCAGAACAATTTCTCATTATGATTTTAAGTTGCAAATTACATTTAAATGGCTATAAACTAATATAAAAAATAATTCATTTAACATGCATCAGAATCATTTAGCTATAAACACAAACGAAACAGTGATATGTTTGTGTGAATTTATTTTATTTTATTTGTCTTTTTAGGGCTGCACCCGCAGCATATGGAGGTTTCCAGGGTACGGGTCTAATCGGAGCTGTTGCTGTCGGCTTATGCCAGAGCCACAGCAACACCAGATCTAAACTGCATCTATGACCTACACCACAGCTCATGGCAATGCCATATCCTTAACCCGCTGAATGAGGCCAGGGATTGAACCCACAACCTCATGGTTCCTAGCCGGATTCGTTTCCGCTGTGCCACAATGGAAACTCCCTGTGTGAATATATTTTAAATATTTAAGAAATTAGATATAGGGAGTTCCACTATGGTGCAGTGAATTAAGGATCCTGTGTTGCTGCAGCTGTGGCTCGGATCTGATCCCTGGTCCATGAATTTCCGTGTGCGTGGTGAAGCCGGGGAAAAGAAAGAGAGGGAGAGAGATATTACATGGGGAAAAATAATTGAGATTCTTTTTGTTCAGATATCTTTTCTGAAAAAATTGTTATTGAAGTATAGTCGATTTACAAGGTTGTCTTAATTTCTGCTGTACAGCAGTGTTTCAGTTACACATAGAATTTTTTATATTATTTACTATTATGGTTTATCACAGGATACTGAATATAATTCCCTATGCCATACTGTAGGACTTTATTGTTTATTCATCCTATATATAATAGTTTGCCTCCACTAATCCCAAACTCCCAATCCTGCTATGAACACAGGGGTGCATATATCTTTCAAATTTTAGTTTTGTCTGGGTATATGCCCAGGAATGGGGTTGCTAGATCACACAGCAACTCTATTTTTAGTTTTTCTGAGGAACCTCAATGCTGTTTTCCATGGTGGCTCCACCAACCTACATTCACGCCAACAGTGTAGGAGGGTTCTCTTTTGTCCACACCCTCTCCATCATTTATTATTTATCAACACTTTAATGATGGCTATTTTGAGCAGTGAGGTGGTGCCTCCCTGTAGTTTTGATTTGCATTTCACTAGTAATGAGCGATGATAAGCATTTTTTCATGTGCCTATTGGCCATCTGTCTTTAGAGAAATGGCTATAGAGGCATTCTGCCCATTTTTCTATTGGGTTGTTTGTTTTTTTTGTGATTGAATTGTATGAGCTTTTAGTAAATTTTGAATATTAAGCCCTTGTTGGTTGCATCACTTGTAATTATTTTTCCCCAAGCCGTAGGCTGTCTTTTTGTTTTGTTTATGGTTTCCTTTGCTGTGCAGAAGCTTATAAGATTGATCAGGTCCCGTTTATTTTTGCTTTTATTTCTATTGCCTTGGGAGACTAAACTAAGAAAATATTTATGTCAGAGAATGTTTTGCCTATATAGTTCTCTTCTAGGATGTCTATGCGTCTTGTCTTACATTTAAGCCCTTTTTTTTTTTGCCTTTTTAGAGCTACACCCAAGGCAAATGAAGGTTCACAGGCTAGGGGTTGAATCAAAGTTGTAGCCATTGGCCCACGCCACAGCCACAGCCAAAGCCACGCCAGATCCGAGCCTCATCTGCGACCTGCGCCACAGCTCACGGCAATGCTGGATCCTTAACCCACTGAGCAAGGGCAGGGACCGAACCCGCAACCTCATGGTTCCTAGTCGGATTCGTCAACCACTGAGCCACGATGGGAACTCCCAGGACTTTATTGGTCTTTAAGCCATTTTGAGTTTATTTTTGTATGGTGTGAAGGTGTGTTCTAACTTCACTGATTTACACAAGGCTGCCTGTCCAACTTTCCCAACACTAGATTTCATGCTAAAATTACAATCAAAAAGTTAATTAAATGGGAACCATATTTCTTTTTATGCAATGCTAAATAAAAGCAATCTTTCCTAGTGTTGTGTTATATATTTTTCTATACCCACCAAAGTGGCAAGTCACGTATCTCACAAGATCAGCCTTTCTCAAACCACGTTCAGTGAGAAAAATAAACCCTTCGAATAATTCTTTCAGTGACTATTTTTTTTTCAACTCTTAAAAGTATCTAGTACCATTCTAGATGCGTATGAAAGAAGTTAATTCATTACATAAAATCAATGCCTTAGAGCATGAGGGCTGAATTCTTAATTCTTGAGAAGAAACTGCCTCAGTATTAACAAGCTACCCATGTACTAAATATATCTGCTCAACTAAGAAGAGCTGAATGTTGTTGGGAGCCTCACAGAAAGAAAAAACGTGACGTAATGGATTAGTAGTTAACTAAATGAAGTGGTTAAATCACTATATTTTATCTGATATCTAAAAAGAATAAACCATTATTTAAAAATTTACTTAGACTATTGTTTAAGAGTTTACTTATTAACCTGTTAAGAGACTGTTCAACTTACCTGCAATATACCTGGATTTGGTCTCTCCTTTATTCACATGGCGCTTAACATGTCCTAGCATATCGGTCCTTCTGGTGATTGTTGCCGAGCAAATGATACAATGATAATGGGCACCCATTTTACTGGATAACTATCAAACAGAGTATTTAATTTGAATGCATAAATACGTTACTAAGACAATGAAACAAGTTTTTTCAGGTTGTGAATTTAAGTATCTTTAGGTTTAACGGTGTAGAGGCTAGTTTTCATTTTGCCATGTTGACTTTCAAAGGATTTTTACTCCCTATCTATGTTTACATATGCTTTTTTTGGTCTTTTTGCCATCTCTAGGGCCGCTCCCGCGGCACATGGAGGTTCCCAGGCTAGGGGTCTAATTGGAGCTATAGCTGCCAGCCTACGCCAGAGCCACAGCAACGCAGGATCTGAGCTGCGTCTGTGACCTACACCCCAGCTCTCGGCAATGCTGGATCCTTAACCCACTGAGAAAGGCCAGGGATTGAACACGCAACCCTGTGGTCCCTAGTCAGATTCATTAACCACTGACCCACAATGGGAACTCCTTTTTTTTTTTTTTGTCTTTTTGCCTTTTGTAGGGCCGCTCCTGTGGCATATGGAGGTTCCCAGGCTAGGGGTCTAATGGAGCCACCAGCCTACACCAGAGCCACAGCAAAGTGGGATATGAGTCACGTCTGCAACCTACACTACCGCCCACGGCAACGCCAGATCCTTAACCCACTGAGCAAGGGCAGGGATTGAACCCGCAATCTCATGGTTCCTAGTCGGATTCGTTAACTGCTGCGCCATGACGGGAAGTCCTACATATGCTTTTTAACCATACTTTACAATAGGCCACGTGTTTAATTCCTTAGTTTTTCCTTTTCATTCTAATCAGCAAACTAGAGTAACTATACTCTACACAAATGGTGTGACACTAGCAGCAGTGCGCTGGCAGATGCACAACTGCCTCTCCAGGAAAATAAACCCCTGATCTGTAGTGTTTGCAGCTAGCTGTCTGTGGCCTAAATACTCTACCAGGGCCAATGTCAAGCTACATTGTGACATTTAAAGCTATCAATGTGACATCACTGAATGTGAATTTGGGAAGAGATATGCAATATCCTACCAGAGAACATTGCCACCATGCACATATAGTATATATAATTCATGAGCACAGGTAAAGTAAAATGTAGTAAAATAACTGAGAAGTAGTGAGTTATGAGTAATCATTACCTTTGTTTTTAACAACTAGCTTTCAAAATTTCTGGAAATTTGGGCAAGTTCCAGCACACTACTAAATGTTAAAGACAAAAAAAAGTCTATTTTTCCACTTTATCGTTCCTCATTTAGTTGAAGGAAAAAATGCTACTCCGACGGCTCTCTCTGGCTTTTTTTGATGTGTTTTACTTTTAGTGCTTCTAACTTCCTCTTAACTTGGGATCACAGAGCAGAATGGAATAGTCAAGAATATTGCAGAGGGTTCCTTATGGTATTGTGGTTACCATATTCAAAATATCTTGGATAGGGTTAAAGGACCAAGCATTACCCTGACTACTTAAGAAATGATTGGGGAGTTCCCTTTGTGGCTCAGCAGTTAACGAACCCAACTAGGATCCATGAGGATGTGGGTTTGATCCCTGGCCTCACTCACTGGGTTAAGGATCTTGTGCTGCCGTGAGTTGTGGTGTAGGTCACAGATGTGGCTTGGATCCTGTGTTGCTGTGGCTGTGGTGTAGGTTGGCAGCTGTAGCTGTGATTCTACCCCTAGCCTGGGAACCTTCATGTGCCATGGGTGCGGCCCTAAAGAGAAAAAAAAAAAAAAAAAGAAATGATTGGTCTCTTCCCCCCAGCACTTTACTCTTTTTAGTGACCTAAAAGGAAAATTAGTAATGAGGATTCATTAGGCTAATATACATTCAAGGTAAGTGTCACTAAAAATATATTTGTACTCTGCAAAGATCAAATCTATCCTAAAAATAAACACAGGCATTTTAAAAAGAATATCTGAAATCCATAAAGTTTTTTCATCCTGAACTTTGACAAATTAAATGGAAGAGTATAGAGAGGATGAGTACAAATCAACACATATTAAGGTATTTACTAAACCACAGAAACTGAAGGCTCTTATACCATAATCAAAATTTATTTTGAAAGAAAAAAATTTACTTTTGAGTTCCCATTGTGGCTCAGCAGGTTAAGATCCTGACTAGGATCCCTGGGCTCATTCAGTGGGTTAAAGGATCCGGGGTTGTTACAAGCTGGGGCATAGGTCATGGATGTGGCTCAGATCTGTGGTGCAGGCTGGCAGCTACGGCTCTGATTTGACCCTTAGCTTGGGAACCTCCACATGTCATGAGTGCAGCCCTAAAAAGACCAAATTAAAAAAAAAAAAAAAAAAGAGAAAGAAAAAGAAAACAATTACTTTCTGTTTAAATTCTTCATTCCAAAATTAGTTAAGTGGGTTAATTTTCCTTTTGAACGTACAGCAGGTTATCTGACTAAAATTAAAAACTGTGAAATGAAAAATTCATTACAGCAACTCTTTCTTTCATACATTTCATATTTTCCCTACTACGGTAATCTGAAAGCACTTGTAAGCAAACAAAACCTTAAACTTCATTGCTGAGTATGCACACTTCAGTCTTAAATCAAGTAAAAACTGCACTTTTTTAAAAAGACAGCTAATCCAAAAAAACGAACCTATAATGTGATTGATTACCTGTTCTCCAATAATGTTTGGTTTCACTGGTCGACAAGGTAAGTGACAGATGCACATTCTGTAACCTAGAATGAAGAATTGCTGCTTGTTTTATCACTGTTCATTAAATATTCAATCATTTTAAAAAAATACTAGCAAATCTTCTAAGAGTAACTGGCATTATTCTTATATTTGTAATGTCATAGTTAATTTATTTGAATGTGAATGCCTTAGTTTATATACTTGTTATACATGACATAGTAAAAAACAAATATAGGAGACCTAAGTTTGAAATCTGGTTCTGCCAAATATATTTGTGTTATTTTGGATTAGTCATTTAGGTTCTTTGGGACTCAGTTAATCATCTACTTTCTGCTATTTTGGCTTTTTCTTAGGCTTCATCTTCTTTGCCTTGTGCTGCATCTACCATAACACAGCCTCTTCTTCCTTGGTCATATGGCACTATCACAGCTCTCTTCGCAACCTTCCTACTTAATTTTCTTCACGTATCCTTTTCCACCTCTCATTCTTTAAAATGCAGATTTTCTGTATGCCTGATCTGCTACATAAATTTTTTTCTCCTATTTTGGTAACTTTACTGCCTTTTATGATTCAACAATCTCTGTCATGAGAAGGAATCCCAAATTATGGCTCTAGTTACTAACTCATTCCTAAGGGCCAGACCTCTACTTCCTATTGCCTATTGAAACATATGGCTGGTTACTGGGTCAGCATTTCAAAACCTACTATCAAGGACTAAACTTATCATTTGCTCTTGAACCAGGTCTCTTTTTCACTTTTTTTTTTTAATATAATGCCTCCCAATTATTCCTAACTCAAAAACTGTAAATTATCTCTTACTCCTCTCTTCTCATACCTTACATCCAATCATTTCTCTTATTTGCATATGTTGAAGTGTCTTAGGACTCAGATCTTGAACAATTTCTTTTCTCTATCTATCTCCACTCTTAGTCTTACGGCTTTAAATACTATCTACATTCTGAAAACTCCCAAATATTTATCTCTAGCCCCAAGCTTTCCCACAAAATCCACATTCATATAGCCTCCAGGCTACTTAGTATCTCCACTAGAAGCATCTCAACCTCTGCGTGCCTCAATCTAAGGACATGTCCTTCTTCCCCATATTTAATGCAGTCTTTTCCAGCTCAGTAAAAGACATTTTTCTAGTTGCTCAAGTCTCAAATTCAAATTTGCTTTTTCTCCCTCATCTCATTTCTGTTCCCTTTAGCAGATCTTATTCAATTTTTTGCCAATTACTTCAAAGCCTACTCACAAAGACAAAAGCTACGATATTCACCATCTAACAGATCACCACCATGTGAACAAAACCCAACAAGCTACTACCCATGACGGAGTAAAGAAGTGCCATGAGCTACCAGAGAGAAGACAATACCTTGGAGGAGGGAGACCAAACCTAAAGCAAATTAAAGAGACCTTTGTAATTAAAATATCTTTCTTTTTTGGTAACATGTCAATACGGCTTACTATAAATTCTAATGTATAATTAAACATAAGACAGTATGGCTTTTGAATCAGTCTCTAATTTCCTTTGCTCTAAGTAACTAGTGATATAACCTTTTACCAACACTGCTAAGGAAATAGTTTCAGTATAGTTCTGGCTTCTTTTTTGGGTGTCTTATACTGGCTATTTCACTTAGTCTGGCTGAAACCCCAGATACCATGTTTAATAATAACTATACTTATTAAGATTGATATTTAGGGGTTTCTACGGGGGGACTTTTTGTTTTTATCCCATATATTGCTATTTTATAAGAAGTTTACCATGGAATTCCTTCCAAATAAGCTGGTATAGAGCTAATATACTCTTTGCAATAGCTACATGATATTCCATGGTATATATGTACCATACTTTATTCAATCATCCCTCTTTTAGTTTCAAGTTTTTGTCACTAAGCACATGCTGCAATGAATATTTTTTTTGTTTTTTTTTTTGTTTTTTGTCTTTTTGCCTATACCAGAGCCACAGCAACGCAGGATCTGAGCTGCGTCTGCAACCTACACCACAGCTCACGGCAACGCCAGATCCTTAACCTACTGAGCAAGGGCAGGGATTGAACCCGCAACCTCATGGTTCCTAGTTGGATTCGTTAACCTCTGCGCCATGACGAGAACTCCCAATGAATATTCTTGTACATCTATCCTTGTCTATTGCTTCTTTTAGTCCTAGCAGAGGGAGTACCTGATGGATGAATATGCATACTTTAAATTTTTTTTTTTTTTTTTTTTGCTTTTTAGGGCCGCACCCACTGCATATGGAGGTTCCCAGGCTAGGGGTCGAATCGGAGCTACAGCCGCCAGCCTATGCCAGAGCCACAGCAATACAGTATCTGAGCCGCGTCTGCAACCTACATCACAGCTCATGGCAACGCCGGATCCTTAACCCACTGAGCGAGGCCAGGGATCGAACCTGCAACCTCATGGTTCCTAGTCAGATTTGTTTTCACTGTGCCACGACGGGAACTCCAATATTTAAAATTTTTTAAGTGTTGCCAGATCTCTTTCCAAAAATGCTACAGTATGTAGTTCACATAATCTACTATCTAAGAATCTAATAACAATTCACTGTCTCTAGGGAAGTCCTTTAACTTGGTTAAGATCTTATTGTCTTTCAACTTCATTATTATTTTTTGGCTGCACTCATGGCATGTGGAAGTTTCTGGGCGAGAGACTGAACCCGTGCTACAGCAGTGACAACACTGGATCCTTAACCCACTGCTCCATGAGGGAATTCTTTATTCATTTTTTAATGAATTATCTTGTTAAGCTTACTCCCCCAAATTGATTCCTTTTTGTCACTATTGTAACTGTTTTTTTTTCTAATTTCCATTTATCTAGACTAGAAAAAGGTTCTTATTTTGAATATTTATCTTGTATCTCTCCACCATTTCAAATAGTCTTATTAATTCTAGATTTTTTAAGCCATCAGCAGAAAAGAGATGTTTTCTTTTCTAATATTCATACTATTTTATTTTCTTGTTTTACTACTTTATTACACCTTCAAATATATGTGTAAAATGGTAGTTGTTCTAATATAAAAGGCAAAGTATTAACTTATTAAAACACTTCAATAAGTGAAACCTTCCAGGTTAAGTAGAGTACCCAGTTCAGAACAGATACTTAATAAATTTTTGCCAAAATATTTGTCATATATACCTATTGCCTAGACAGCTCTATGTCTTTTATTAACAAACACGCTAAAAGAGGGCCTTAAATCCCTCATAATTTTAAACTGAAAATATTTGCTTATGTTCTAATGAATTTCATTTACATCACTTTTTCGCAAGCACAAAAAATACTAACCTTCAAATTCAACTGAGACTTTCCAGTGTAAATTTTGAAGGTGACGATGAAGCTTATGGCTATTACAAGCTCTGAATTTTTCCTTTGGGCACAATGGACAGATCTGCTTATTTCCTGTTTAAAAAGAAAAAAAAAGGACCAATAAATCAGAGAATATACTAGCTATTAATGCCTAAACCTAGCTATAAAAGAAATAACAGGGGACCCTTTCTTGCCCGACCCCCACCCCATAAACAAGCACACATGCTACTTACACTTAGATAGTATCTTTAGAGAGAAGTCATTCCTGCCTCATCAAGTACTTTAACAATAATTGTTGTAGCACATGGTCGGTGACTGATTTTTTTTTTTTACCCTAAAAACTCTCCTCTCTGTGGTTAGCTGATACCCTTGCTGTCAGTGGGAACAGAGAGGACGAGGAAGTGTTAAACTACACAATATTCCTCTAGTCAAAATGCCTGCCAAAAAGAATGTCATTTTGTACTTTGCACAGGTGAAAAGGTAGCAGTTGTTACACTCCCAGAAAGGCAGGACCTGGGCAGGGAAACTACTACTCTAGTAGCAACAAAAAGTGAACACGTGGCGCTGGAAAAATGGGAGGAGATGGAAGGAAAAGAAAGGATCCAATATAAATACTATTCTGAGACTGGGGTCATGGTTACAACCACGGTGTCCGATTACTAAATGTGTAAGTTCTTCTTTCTTCATTAACATATTCTTGAAAGATTACGGATCACTAAAATAGAAGTTTTACTGAATTAGAAATGTTTCTCAAAAACTTTGATAGTATATGAAAGAATGAAAATCTCAAATCTAGGTTTAAAGCAGTAAAAATGTACAGAAATAATAGATAACTTAATTTTTTGGGGCCACACCTGTGGCATGTGGAAGTTCCTGGGTTAGGGAACAAACCTATGCTGCAGCAGCAACCCAAGCCACTGCAATTACAATGCTGGATCCCTAACCCACTGTGCCACAAGGGAACTCCAATAATTCAATTTTTAATCCAACAAGTATCTTTCACATAGAGCACATGGTTAGTATAAGCCAATTTTTTTTTTCATATATTTTTCCCACTTCAAAAAGCCATGAAGTAGTCTTGAGGATGGAATCTAATCACTAAGGATGGCAAAGCAAAAAGAGAAGAGGTTGGGCCACTGATAACACTGTGGAACTCTGTACCAGGCCTAAATGACCAGACTTGGGACTTCTTTACCCATACTAAAATGTAATTTATAGAATACAAAGCATTTCTATATCCATGAGAGTGTAATTTCCTTCACGAGTTTTTTGTTTTGTTTTGTCTTTGCTCTACCTGCTGCATGTGGAAGTTCCCCCGCCAGGGGTCAAACCTGTGCCACAGCAGCAACCCAAGCCACTGCAGTGACAATGCCAAATCCTTAACCCGCTGTACCACAAGAGAACTTCCTCCTTGAGGAGCTGTGAAATAACTTATCTCACAGCACCTGTGCATAAAGAAGGCTACAATTTCCTAAGTAAAAAACCATTATTTTACTTCTGTCTAGTTCAGTGGAAATAAATCTATTCTTAGCACAATTTTCATGAGATAAAAGCTGACAAATCATTAGAAACTGAGAGAGGGGGAGAAAAAAAAACACCTCAAAATAATGAAATACCTGTATCAAGATTATTGGAGTTCAATGAACTGGTAGAATCAAAATCTCCTTCAGTTACAAAAGCTAACTTCTCTAGATCAGCAAGCTGCCTTTGAATTGAGATGTGTCTCTCTGAAAGGAAATGTTAAGAATTATAAGGTTATGTTCTAACAATCTGTACTCCAACTTCATTTTCATTTAATCACATCACACAGGATTTTACACTTTTATTTCCTATAGACAGGGCCCTAGTACCTAGATGGGAAATACTGCTGCAACTCAGTTTATAAAGTGACAAGTGTGTCTCAGCAGGCAAAAAGTCAGGGGGAAAATTCCACTGTGAAACCTCACTGCTTTCAAATTCTATCTTATTATTCAATATAATACTAAAAAAAAGGTTTCTACTCTGTACAAAACACTGAAGCCATGTTTTTAATTTTCAAAGAACTTTCAATCCCATAAAAGAGACTAACATGTTAACTACTAACTATAATAAAAAGGCAGGACTTAATGAATACCAGAGTTAAAGCTAATCTGATGTGGGCATACATAGGAAGGAGTAATTAATTCCAACAAGCGCCTCTGAAAATGTCTTCAATGAAGAAATGGCACTTCATTGAAACTTAAGATATGAATGGAATTTCAATAATTTCAATGGTAGTGTAAAAATATACAGCCACCTCTCTACCATTCCTGGCTAGAAAGTAGTATGTTAGGAGGATAGAGTCTGTAGAAAAATATGCAGCCAAAAATATAGTTCAAATCACGGCAGGCAGAGATTCTATGCTAGTTTGGACTCTATTCTTCAGGCAATGTTGAGTCCTGTCAGGTTTCTGAGGAAATGAATGGTATGATTTGAATGTGTTTCAGGAGGGTATCTCTCTGGTTGTGGAATCAAGAATAAAAAACTGAGGTGAGAAATAAGAAATGGAGAGGTGCAGGAGAATAGAAGGTAGAAGCAAAGAACTTGGGATGTGAGAAGGGTTGAAGACTAAAGAATGATTCTGAGATTTTGAGTTTCTATGGTTTAGAGTAATGATACCATTAACCAATAAAAGGAAGCAGAAAACACTTTTGGCAGAAATGAAGAAGAAAGGAGAAAAGGGAATTTAGTTTTTTACAAAGTGTGTTTCATTACTTCTGGTATTATACACTCAAGTCCAGTAGGCAGGTGAATTGACTTTGGAGCTCAGGAGGGATTCTGAGTAGATATAAATCATGAATGCACATGCTAGGTTAAGCCATGAGCATAAGTAAGTAGCCTAAAAGAAAACTGATGTGAAAAGGAGAAGAAAAAAGCCAAAACCTAGTTCTAGTAACACATTTTCAGGTTTTTCAAATATTACACATTCTTCAAAATACATACATGTAAATTTTGGAATGTATGAATAAACCTTTCCAAAACATAATTAACATATTCTTGATCTGTGGGGGGATGCATTCCCTAATGCTGCTGAACTCACTACTGAGTGATATAAATGAATACAATCTGGAAGTGAGGTATGGGAGGATGAGTATAGTTGTAAGAGACGGTGAGGTAAAAGAATCAAGAGGGTGGATTCAAAAAGAAAAAAATGCATGGAGAATCAAGATAATGCAGAAAAGAGGAGACTCAACACTAAGTATTACAAATAGTTGTAGAGATCAAGAAAAGACTACTGGACTGTCTCTAGTAACCTTGAAGAAAGAAGGTTCAGTGAGATGTTTGAGAGTACAAATGGGTTTGGAAGGAGAAACAAAAGTATAGAAATTCAGCATAGATTATTTTGTTCAAGAAGTTGGTAGTATAAAAAAGAATATGGGTGAATTGCAACTTGCCTTTTCTTTCTTTTTAAGGACAGAGAGACCTGAATATGTATAGCCCCAAGGAAAGGAACATTTACAAAGTGGAATCATGAATACAGAATACTAGGAGGTGGTAAATGATAGGAAAAGATCCCCTATGGGATAAACTATAGGGCTCTCCAATATTCATTACATAATTAGGTTATACAATTTAAATTCTATTCTTGACACTGCTGTCTTCCTGCAGATTCACTCCCAGTTCCTTTGTTTCTCTTCTGTATTATTTGTGTCTTTGTTTGTCTCCCCTACAAATAAGCACTAACTAGACAATAGCTATGTCTTACTTATTTCTGTAATGGTTAAGTGCCTAGTGCACTTTCACAAAGGCGGCAAGTTTTTAAATAATTTTTAAAAATTAGTCTTTTTGGATGCAGTAGCACATTGAATCAATAATTTTGGAATTCAATTCAGCAGTATCAAGACATTCCTGCTAAAACTTACTAAAAGACAATTTTCTTACCTTATTCTAAAATGAGAAAAACAAAGAGCAACAAATGCTGTTGGTTAACTTCATTGGTTAATCAGGTATTGTTCAACTGACTTAGAAATTAAGGTTAAAAAAAAAATTTTTTTTCCATTTAACCAAAAACCTTTAATTGCTAGGTCAGTAAGATTCAGGCAATGAATCCACGTGTACAAACCAACTTATTTAATTAATTTGAAACCATAAAAGCTTTTGGTTTCCAGAGTTCAAAGATCTGTGCATATAAAACAAGATATATAGAACTATATAATAACGTGCTTATTTACTGAAATCATTCTAACTCTAGCACAAAATAAGAGAAAGGGGCATGGTTAAGCTAGGCAACTGAAAAATCCTATGGTCCACTACTGAAGAAAACGCTCAAAGATCTGCCTAAAGCTTCATGATTTGCCTATGTACATCTCTGCAATCACTTTCTAGTTCAAGATAGTAGATATTAGACAAACTGTACTTAAATCACACAACCTTTTCAAAACACTAATATTCCAGAAGTCAGCAGGCAAACCTTTTGTTAAATCAGATGAGTCCAAGATGCTAGGAGGTTCTTTTAAAACTTCTTTTTCCTCAATTTTCAATTCTGCTTCAGATATGCCATCTTCATCTTGCCTAGTTAAGACTGACTTCAAAGGACTAACTAGACCATCTAAAAATAATTGAAAAAATGTGATTAATACATGTGTTTAATGCATTTCAGATTTCTCGGTCATTATATATTTGTCTCAGTAATGCATACTCGGGTTTCTCAAACATCATAAATTGAACTTCAAGTTACATACTTGTAAATTTGGGAGTATGAATAGTCCCAAACTATGTTTAACATGTTTTCGATGTTGGGGAGGTGGAGAAAGCATCATTCCCTAAAGATGCTAAACCATTTCTGATTTACATAAATACTTGATCTAGAGGTGAGTTAGGGAGGATACTTTACTCAGGGGAGTGTACCTCCTTGCCCCCCATGTAGTTGTGGATGAAAAAACTGGCCTTACTTTGTACCTATTACCACCCTCTCGTGTGATGGGGAGAAGCCTCCCTGAGGCTACTGATTGCGTCGTTTCTATGATCTGCCCTACTTCTAAATCTACTGTAACAACTTATATGTTGTTTTAAAATTGCAAAACAATTCCACTAGACCATAACCATCCAAATGTTTTATAAACGTTAATCTCACAACTGGCCTTGAAGTAGGAGAGACAAGAAATTCCTAAGATATTTCGTTATAATTCAGAAAGAGCATAAGGGTCAATTTCAGGACAAAAATTTTAAAAGAAAACTTGCTTAGATTTTACATTAAAAATGTTCAGAAGATTCTTAACAGTGAGTTACTCATCAATCTTTTAAATTCCTTTACGGTCCAATAAAGCACCACTTAGAAAACATGCACGCACATTCAGAAGTACAATAATATTGGCTGTTAATTTTCAACAGCGGACTTGCGAGGGAAAAACGTACTCAATAGGTATTTACGACCGAGGGAAGACATTCGCAATTTAGTCGACTCTTTCTTAAATCACTCATCAGCCTCAAATTCTTTTTGGAAGCAAGCAGCTACAAAGAATGAAATAATGAGAAAAACCCATCTCTTGTCTATGTTGAGGCATAAAAGCTAATCAGCACCGGTTTATACATGTTGGCAGTCAGCGTCTGCTACAGTGAACAGATTGCCTCGGTGACTATTTCATATTTTGAAGGACTTAGTGAACAGGGCTGCGAGGGAAACTACCCAATTAGGTGTAGTTTCTTATTTTTGTACCAGAAATAGGTCCCCTTTAATCAAGAAGCCCTCAATCTCATTACTTCTTTCTGTCCGTAGCACCCTTGGCCTCCACATATGCTTCACTGTGAGGTCCCCGAGGTTTGCGGCGATGCCTTCCCCCATCCAGTGCCCGTTTTACCCGCTACAGGGTCCCTCCTTCCTTCCCCCATTTCTCTAAATTCGCCTTTTCTCATCAAAACCACCCCAGTGAAGAAGGGCCTCCCGTACTCCCCAGCAAGGCGCACTTCTGCTGCAGCAGAAAGAGCTGGGCCTCCTGCACTTACTGCTTTCAGCCTCGTCAGGGGCAGAGGCTAGGGACGGGGACAGGGCCGGAGCCTGGGCCAGGGCAGGGGCTGGGACGGGAGCCGAGGCCGGCGCTGGAGCCGAGTCCGGTGCCGGGGCCGAGGCCGGAGCCGAATCCAGGGCCGGGGTCGGGACCTGGCCCTGGGCCACCTCCACCTCCTCCTTCTCCTGGGGCAGCAGCTCCTCCTCCGCCATATTCTCCGTAGTTACCGCCTCCGTGCCAGGCCCGCCCCGGGACCAGGAGGGGCTCACGGCGGGGTGAGAGAACTGGAGTGAACGCCCAGAGGACGGATCCGAGGAGTGGGGCAGCAAAAGGGGAGGGCAGGATGCGGGCAACAGACAAAAGACGAAGAACCAGTAACCAAATCCTGTCAGCAGAAAAATAAGCCAGAGCCGGCGATTCACGGTCCCGTCCGCTTCCTTTTCCCCGAGGCGTAACGACGTCAGCGCCCACTGCGCAGGAGCGTGCTGGGGACGGCGTCCAATGAGGTAAGAAAGTGTTGTTTCCACGCTGCGTTTTCTTTCCAGCCGCCCGCCCCGAACCCAACCAGGACTGCACTACCCAGGGTGCACTGCGCCTGCGAGGTGGGGCGGAGCCGCGTTCCCAGTCCGGCGAGGAAGTACATGCAAAGCAAAACAAACGCCCGGAGAGTTCGAGCGGTAGCCTGCGTACGAGCGCAGAACTACATTTCCCACCGGGCATCGGGCTCGGGGTCCCTTCCCCTCGGGGTCCCTTCCCCTCGGCCTGGGCGTCCCAAGTGGCCACCGCCGCCGCCGCCGGCACCAGTAAGTTGAGGTAGGGAGCTGGGGGGCTCCCCGCCTGCCTCAGGTGCCCTAGTGGGCGGCTGACGGGATGGAGGGATTCCGGGGCCCCTCGGGTCTGGGCGGGGCCACTGTGGGCGGACCGGGGTTGAGCCTGCTTTCCGAAGGGTGTGGTTCTGGCCCGGCCCTGCCTTTGGGGGGCTCCCCCTTGCTGAGGAGTAGGCTTTGGTCAGTTCGTTCCCGAGCCTGTGGGTTTAGGAGGTTTACGAGCCGCCGACGAAGCTCACCTTTCACTCTGGTTGACTTGAAGTTGGAGGGTCTGCCCTTCGTTTCGCACCCTCATCTGACCCGCACACTCTTTTCCTTTTATCTTTATTTTTGTTTTAACTTAGCTAGTCCCAATATCAGCGCTGCGCTATGGTTGTAAAATTCCTGTGAATTGGGTATTGCGTTTTTGGGTGGGTGCCCTACCTTAGTTTAGGCTTTTAATGCCCAGAGCTCGTCAGTGTGTGGAGCTCGGGGCGCTTGACTAATGCGATTCAGATTCCACAAGGCAAATGCTGTAGTGTTCTCTGGTTCCCACATTTCTCTTCCCTTTACTCTCGGAGCCTGTGGGAGCTTAAGCCGCGCTCCTTCAAGACAGGGGTAGACGGGGAAAATTTGGATTTTCTGGCTGCTCTGCCTGGGATTTTCCGAATGTTAGAGACAGCAAGGAAGGAAAGCGAAGCTGCTTTTAATTTCGGGTGCAAGACTCGCACTTCCTGTTCGGTTCCTCGTTAATAAAACTGATACTTAATGCCAATCTCATTGGTCTGTTTATTTCCTACTTGTTTCAGTACCCAGGGGAGAGGAATTGTGATTATTTGGCAAACAGGAATTTGTCCCCCAGCGGCCCCCCCCCCCCGCAAAGTTTGGAAGTTATGTGGAGGGGTCTTCCCCCCCCCCCACAATCAGATTAGTGGAAGCATAGTTTATCCCCTCGAAGGTTTTGTGAATTCTAGTTCTAAAGCCCTCTTAGTGGCCGCATACCCAACTTTGAGCTCGTATTCCTGAATGTATACTGCCTCACTGCTCTTCACACTTAATTGAAAATGAGATAATAACACATTATAACACAAATGTGAGTAGTGGTTAACTTTGTGCATCATTCTAGAATTGTCGGATTTGTTTATTTCTAAAAAAACTAGATGGATAATTGAAAGCTTGATCCAGTATGTCAGTCTCATCATTTAATACCAGCTGGAAATCAAAAGATGAAAAGAGTTGGATTTTAGCCTGTGCATTCTGTGGTCACTTTAATAAGAATTTCGAAGCATGGTCCCTGCTCTTAAGACATCTTATAGAAGGAGACTTGAAAGTTTGAAGCATTATATTAAGTGAGTGTATTATTCATCTATTGCTGCCTAAGTTATCTCAAAACTTAGTGGCTTAAAACAAGGAAAACATTTATTGTCCTTCAGTTTCTATGGACCAGGAATTCAGAAACGGCTTTCTGGTTCTATCTGGTTCTAGGTTTCTCAGGAGGTTGCAGTAAGATACCTGCCAGAAACGCTGCTATGTGAAGGCATGATTAGCACTGCAGGATCAGCTTCAAAGGTGGCTCATGTGCCTGCCAATTGATTCTTTTGGCAAGAGGTTTTTTTTTTTTTTTTTTTTTTAAACTTATTTATATTTTTGGCTTCACCTGTGGCATGTGGAAGTTCCCGGACCAGGGATCACACCGGCACCACAGCAGTGACAATGCTGAATCCCCAACTGCTAGGCCTCCAGGGAACTCCCTGGCAAGAAATCTTAGTTCTTCCTTGGTGGGCTTCTCATTGGATTACTTGAATGTCCTCAGGACATGGTGGCTGGCTTTTCCTAGAGTGAGCAATTCAAGACACAGAAAGACAGAAGCCATAATGTCTCATTTGACCAAGCCACATGCCGCCATATAGCAAAAATCTATTTGTTACACAGATCAGTTCTTTTTATTGTGACAGGCGACTACTATATAAGACTGTAATTACCAGGGCAGCAGAGATCATCAAGAGCCATTTTGGAGGCTGGCCAGCACAGAAAGTCTCCCTTCATTTAATTTATGTTTTGATTTCCATAAAATCAATATAAATTTCACACTAACATAAATATATAAACATACAGGCATGTCATAAATCCACTCTCTGCAGTGTTTTTTATTTTTTAGTTTGTCTTAAGAGTTCAAATTTTTTTTGTGTGTGTTCAGAGCAACTTCAGACCAACATGAATGGGTTTAAATTGTAAAAGGTAACATACCAGTTCTTTGCCTCTAAGCAATTCATGGCCTGGAAGTTACTGTTTTTCATTAAATCTTTTCTCCCCATGGAATGAAAGAGAAATAAGGATTATTACTCTAATATGGAAGCTCAACTGTGCATTCAATTATTGTCATAAATTCTCTTACAAAGCAACATTTCTGGGTAATTTAGACTCTTTCTGAGAAGTCTAGGTTGACTCATTAATTTTTATTGTTATTAGATTTTTGTTAGCTGTCAGCATTTTTCTTCTTTCCATATTCATCTAAGCATTCTAAAAGTTTGATATGCTATAACTTATGTTCTTTTATAGAACTTCACTTACTGTGATCATGGTTGACCAGGAGCAGCTGCAGTTGCTTAGTTTCTAGTCTTTGTTATAGTGTCAATACATGTCACTACCAGCAATAAACTCTCCTTTGGGCTTTACTTCTGGACCCCTGTTATGTCTTCTTGCCCCAAGAAACCTGGTGACGTTCCCAGTCTCTGGTCTCTCATTCCACCCCAGGGTAGTTGTTTGCACTATCTTGAGAGTGTTGATGACCGTGTGTGTGTGTGTGTGTGTGTGTGTGTGTGTGTCTCCCTCCCTTCCTCCCTTCAGAGCAGGGCTGAGAAAGTGAGTTGGAGATGGGTAGTAGACAGAGGGACTACGATGAGTAAGTTGGAAGTGGCTCAGAATGAGCGATGCAGATTCTCAGGAAGAAAAATTCACTAATTCCTTCACTCAGCAGGCATTTATGAACACCTTCTAAATTTTTAATACAGCGTACACTTCAAGAGGCTCAGGATCTAGTAGAAAGACAAGCAGTGAGCCGGTGTTTAGACCCTCCTTGTGTGTGACCCTGTGCAAGGTATTTTTTACATCCATAGTTTTGCGTTCTTCAAAAACCCTTTGGGTTGCTTACCTCTGTTTTACCTGTAATGAAACTCGAGCTAAAAAAACATACGTGATTTGCCTGAAGTCTCTGTCATTGAGTAAAGGAGTGTGTCAGGAAAATGAAGACTTAAGACTAATTGGTTTTGAGGTGTAGGTGGGGCAAAATACATCAGTCCTGAAGGCAATTGAAAATGGTGATCTGATGCTTGATTGATGTCAGGGCCAAAGGCACTTTAGAGTCATTCCTAGAGGGTGATAGATGAAGCTGGAGGAGAGGAACAGATCATTATGAGGGAGGATATGTGTAAAAGTGGAACAATGAGAGAATCCTGTCACCTTGAGAATGGGTAAAAATGCAGAAATTATTGTATAAAACTGCAGTCTTTGAGAATAATTTCTAATGTTTTTGTTGTGCTGGTGGTAAAAATAAAAAAATCACATAATGTGTTTTTAATGTCTATTTTAGCTTTTAAAAATGTCCAGCAAAGAATCTTGGGGAAAAAAGGAGAAGTCCAGGAGAAAAGGCACCACCTCATCATCCAGTGTTGATGAAGAAGTAAGAATTCTGATTTATCGACCTAAAGATACCTTTTTACAGTTTATTTTTGTGTAATGAAAAAATACACCTCAGTTTTAAAACGAGATGTATAAACATTTTGTTCTTCCCTTCTGACCCAGGATGTCATTTGTTTTTGTCATTCTTTACTTGCGTTATTTTATTTATTCCTCCCAACACTATGAGGTAGGTACTATTACTTTCCCAGTCACCCATTGAAGACACTGAAGTTTGGCCGTGTCCTTTTTGGTTCCTCCTCATCTTCTTAAACTATAATCTTTCAAATGTCCAGCCGTAGGTCTTCCAATTGGGTAAACTACAGTAACAGTCTTTCCTTTGCTTGGGTCAATGTGGGCCAACAGAATGGGTTGCCATGCTCTACTTGCATCCTGTCTATCAGCAAATTCTATCAGCAGTCTGACTATCTCCCCTGCTGCTGTCCCCAGGATCCAGGCAATCAA
Source organism: Phacochoerus africanus (assembly GCF_016906955.1). Taxonomy (NCBI): domain Eukaryota; kingdom Metazoa; phylum Chordata; class Mammalia; order Artiodactyla; family Suidae; genus Phacochoerus; species Phacochoerus africanus. The sequence continues at coordinate 125,664,084 of NC_062554.1, forward strand.
ATTGCTTTCCTAGATTATTTCAGTAGTTTCTGAATTGATCTCCCTGCTTCCGTTTTGCTTTCTCGCATTCTCCACACAGCAGCCAGAGTGACCCTGTTAAAATGGAGGGTCATGTCCCTCCGCTGCTCAGTACTTTACAGTGGTTTTCCTCTGCAGAGAAAAAAACTCAAGTCCTTGCTGGGGCCGACAAAGCAAACCTTTCTCATCTATGTCTCATTCTCCCTTTGCTTTCTCCACTTGGGGGCTTCCTCGTTGTTGTTCCAATAACTAGATACATTCCTGCCCCAGGGGTTTTATGCTTGCTTTACTCCCTTTGAATTGAAAACTCTTTCCCTAGATGTTCACAGTGCTTGTTCCTACATTTCTTTAGGTCTCCAGATGTCAACTTACCAATGGGGCTTTTTCTGACTACTCTGTTTAAAATTGCACTGCCTCATCCTTGCCTACTAGCTATTTCTGACCCCTTTCACTGCTTTATTTTTTTCCATGGCATCCTCTGACACACTGAGTGTTTTACTTGCTTATTTGTAAATTCCTGCAGTAGATTTTAACCTCCATGAAGGCAGGGACTTTTATTGTTTTTTCGTTAATCTGTCTCCACTGTCCAGAATGTCTTTGGTGCGTGGCAGGTCTTCAAAATATGTTTGTCCTCATTGAATTCAGGATCCACTGAAAAATGACTGGATATATGGTTTTGCTTTATAGAAGACTGCATTTCACCCTGGCAGTACCACCTTGCAATGCCCTTACCTGTATTGTTGGCAGCTGTCTGCTGTGGCACCTGTGTGCCATCTCATTCCTAATTTAAGAGCACCTCAGTCCTCTGATTTCTAGTTGCATCTCCCTTCCTCTTACCAATGTTTGTATGCCTTTAAACATTGGTCCTCCCTGAAATTTATTATTAACGTGGAAGGATTTTTTATTTATAGTAACAGTGATGAAATAATGCTCTCTTACACTATGCTTCATTTGGTGGTTTTCTTTCCTTTTTTTCCAAATGGCATTCTTAGGATAAGAAAGAGAAAAAAACCTCAGCAAGTTCTTCTAGTTCAACTTGCTCTATAAGATCCATTTCATCAGAGAAGAGAAAACTGGTGAGTGTTTAGATACTGTAACTAACTATAAAAATTATTTATGTTTACGTTTTAATGTATAGTTGGAGGGTTTATAGTATAAATTCCCTTACTACTTGTCCATTAATTTTTTCTTATATTATGCTTGCTTTTTTTGATGGCCAATTGAAAAAAAAAAACTTAACTATCATGTGGGATTACATAACGTGGATCTAAGTTTAGACTGTTTTACGACTTTTTAGGGCCGCATCTGGCATATGAAAGTTCCCAGGCTAGAGGTCAGATTGGAGCTATAGCTCCTGGCCTACGCCACAGCCGCAGCAATGTGGGATCTGAGCTGCATCTTCGACCTACACTGCAGCTCACAGCAACTCCAGATCCTTTAATCCTCTGAGCAAGGCCAGGGATCGAACCTGCATCCTCATGGATCCTAGTAGGATTTGTTACTGCTGAGCCACAACGGGAACTCCCAGTTTTAAGACTTTTCCCATCTATGGTTATATTTGTCTTTCAAATGTCACTTTGAGGTAGCCAGGGAAGATACAGTATTTGCCCTTTCAGATTCAGAAATGGAGATCCAGAAAGTTAAGTGACTTGTCAAAGAACACAAAATTGTATACAGCAGCAGAGCCAAGTCCAGAGATCATTCCACTGTCTCCCAAATAATTTGAAACAGTGACAGCATACTAAACACATCAAGCTAATGAATGGGTAGTTGGTGAAGTACTTACCACATTCAGCAGGGAGTTAGGTGTGTATCAGGATAGTTACAGAGTTGTTGTGGGTAATAAGAGAGAGTGGTTGTGAAAGTTCCATGTGTGTAGAGTTGTCTTTTTAAGAATTTGTTTTCATATAATGAAACTGCTGTCTCAATTTATAAGAATAAAAATTGATTTCATCATATTTCTTCTGTGTCGAAAAATCATTGCTTACTTTTTAGTTTGTCTTTTAGGACTCTCTTAAATTTGGTCACACCTCAACTATCCAGTTTTCTTTTTTCTTCTTCCTCAGAACAGTCCTGCTTCTAATTAGGCTGGTTTATTTTCTCTTTACTAAATTTACACCAATCAACTCCAACTTCTTAGGTTACCTAAGCAATCTTAGCTGAGAATGTCTCACAAGATGTTTGGAAGGATTAAGTAAATTATTGTGTCAACTTATTTACTAATACATAGATATGGAAAAAAGATCATCTTCCACTCCTCTTCCTCTGTTTTTGTAGCACAGTGCACAATGTGTATTTCCTAAATGATACTTTTTTTTCCAGAGATCAGATCATACAGATATTCTGTACTGTAATACAAAAAGAAGACAAGAACTAAAAAGGTAAATTCTCCCTTTTTCTTGATATCTTCTCACTTTTTAAGCTTAGAATTGTGAGACTGAATATTTAGATTTGCAAAATATTTTGTTCGGCATTTTGCAATGCAAATGTTTATAGCTATTTCATAGATTATGATTATTTTTCTTAATATTTGTGTAAATTTAAGAAAGAGTTGAAAGAAATAAGTTTATCAGAATTCTGCGCTATGTAAATACTACTTTCAAATAAAATGTAAATTTTTATCTCACATAATTTGATTTTTACACACCCTTATAAGATACACAACTTCAGTACATATAGTAATGGAAGAGGTTGTGAAGCCAATTTAATAATTTTGGATAAATTATCTTATTACCCAGAAAAGAATATGCAGCTTATTGAATATGGCTCTAAGACCATGTTAATTAAACAGGTTTCTACAACTGGAGAACTTGGGGAATAATGGTAGGAATGTTGGAGATTATTTCTCTGTAGTTTGCTGTGTTCTTTGGATAAAAATTTCAGAGAATTTTGTGAAGGAATTTCTTGCCACAAATAGGGGTAAATAACTATAAAAAGTATAGTGCATGATAAATGCTGGTAAGATCAAAGTTTCTCTGAAAATAAATTCTGGGGGAACAATTCAAATGGCTTTAAATATAAAAATAAAAATTCTGCTTCCTAGACAAGCTCAGCTAATGGTAGCTAAGAACAAAAAAATCCAACCTGCCTCTGACTCTTCTTCCATTTTTCTCTTGAATCATATCCTATTTTTTCTGTGATGCTTTGTGTCTATGTTATCATCTGTTGCTAAGTCTACTGTCAAAAATTTCATGTTATATTGACTATCACTTTCTAAATTTTTCAGATTTTTAATGCCTTTGGTAGTAGTATCTTTTTTCAAATTTTATTTTGGGTTCTAAAATGCTGCTTGATTTTTTACTAGTTACCTTTTACTTAAGAACACATTTTCTAGCCCTTGATTTTATATCTGTATATAAGAGCATAAATAGACTTCTGATCTATATACTTCCCCCTTAGGCCTATTCATATAGTCCTTGGGAGGAGGAAAAAAATAACGTTGTTGAATTATTTTGAGAATAGGATATGAATTATTCTAAGGATGCAATGCAGTTCAACTTGGTGCTAGTATTTACCCAAAATCTGCTCTTTGGCTTCATCCCTGGCCATACTGAATAGTTGAATGGCTAATTCAACCACATTTCTTGATCTCTGAACCCAGGTGTGATCAATGACCTTGCTATTGTGTAGGTTATCATCATATCTAATCAAGGTAACAGCATCAATAATATGAACAGTGCATAGCATCTAGATTTATTGTTAATATCTGAATATTTACTTTCAGATATTGGCAGGTATCCTGCATGTAACTTGTAGTGAAATTTTCTTTTGTCAAAAACAAAATATGTGGGACACAGTATATTTCAGAACAGCCTTGTCATGCATTTAAACAATGTTGTGTGTATTTTAAAGATTGATTGGACAAAAGAAAGCTGTAATATGGTGCTTTGTATACATTAGTGTCAATAGTGTGGGATTTCTAATGACCATTGGTTGCCTGTGGAGAAAGTAATTCATTTGCTGTTATTGTTTACTTCTTGGAGCAGTAAACAAACTTATTTGCCTTATTCTTATAAGCATTTCTTTATGGCATATGGCATCTTCTGAAAGGACTCCCTATTCCTCTATAGGGAAGGTCCCCAAATTGATGTGCAGAGATGTAGGTGGAAAATCAGAGAGAATGTTGTCATCTTGAAAGCCAGTTACATTATACTGTTACCACAATTCCAGGTCCATGGTTTAAGGGCATGTAGATGTACTTATTAGCAATAAAAATACAAGCAGAGGCAGAAATCTTTTGAAAATATTCAGAAAGCATTTCTTCAGACTGTGCACTTTCAGTTTGTGAGATTTCTTCGGTAAAATTACATCATAACCATTGGCCAAAACTTTAAGTCTAGGAGTCGAAAAGTAGGTAAATTTTATCTCAGTACTGTAAGAGAAATGTCAGTATTGCCATTAACAGTCCCTGTTATTGGCAGAATTAACCAAGAGTACTTTATTCTTCATTTAACCTAAGTTGTAAGTAAATATATAAATTAGTATCCTAAATGTGCATTATAGGCCAATGGAATAATGTAGCACTAGTTATGTTGAGCAGTTATTTCTCTTGCAATATGTTGTGTTTTAAAACCTTGGTTACTAAATTTTTTAATAATCTAATTATAATTATTAAATTTTGACAAGATTTCACATTTATTCTTATATCACAAGAGTTCAATCTGTGATAGTGATATTCAGCTTCAGCTGAATATTGATTTTACACTAAGTCATTCATAAAAAATAAGTATTTTCTACATGTCTAACCTGCCTAAAGAGAGCTCAGAATTTCAGTCTTTTGGGTTGCAAATATACAATATAGCAAAACTCGTTCATAAGAATTAACTAAGATTTAATTTTTTGGTCTTGTTGTTGTTCTTGTTGTTGTTGTTGTTGCTATTTCTTGGGCTGCTCCTGCGGCATATGGAGGTTCCCAGGCTAGGGGTTGAATCGGAGCTGCAGCCACCGGCCTATGCCAGAGCCACAGCAACGCGGGATCTGAGCCGCGTCTGCAACCTACACCACAGCTCACGGCAACGCCGGATCGTCAACCCACTGAGCAAGGGCAGGGACCGAACCCACAACCTCATGGTTCCTAGTCGGATTCGTTAACCACTGTGCCACGACAGGAACTCCTGGTCTTTTAAAAGGTATTATAATGTTGAATTTTCATTATCACCATATAGACCACAGTGCACATGTTGCTGTGAAATATGCAGTACAAGGCTATTGTGAAAAACAAGTAAAATAGAAACTTTTTTTTTTTTGTCATTTATCCTTTTAGGGCCACACCTGTGGCATATGGAGGTTCTCAAACTAGGGGTCCAATCAGAGCTGTAGCCACTGGCCTATGCCAGAGCCACAGCAACACCAGATCCGAGCCGTGTCTGCAACCTGCCCCACAGCTCATGGCAATGCTGGATCCTTAACCCACTGAGCAAGGCCAGGGATCGAACCTGTAACCTCATGGTTCCTAGTCAGATTTGTTTCAGCTGCGCTACGTTGGGAACTCCTAGAAAAATTTTTGCTTTTAAAAGTTCATTTTGGCTTTACTAGGTCTTTCTTATTTCCAAAACATTTTTTTTACATTTGATTCTTGATTTTTTATTACTTTTTAATATTTTATTGGCGTATAGTTGATTTACAAAGTTGTGTTAACTTTTTCTGTGTAGCAGGTGATTCCATCATACATGTATATATTCCTTTTCATATTATTTTTCGTTATGGTCTATCACAAGATACTGAATATAGTTCCCTATGCTATACAGTAGGACCTTGTTGTTTACCATCCTATGTTTACTGGTTTGCCTGTGCTAATCCCAGACTCCCAGATCTTCTTCTCTCCTTCACCCACCATCCCCCTGGGCAACCATAAGTCTATTCTCTATGTCTGTAAGTCTCTTTTTGTTTCATAGGTGTGTCGAGTTGTGTCATATTTTACATTCCACATATAAGTGATAGCATATGATTTGTCTTTCTCTGTTGGACTTCCTTCACTTAGTATGATAATCTCTAGGTCCATCTATATTGCTGCACATAGCATTTCATTCTTTATTATGGCTGGGCAATATTCCATTGTGTACATATACCACATCCTCTTTCTCCATTCATCTGTCAGTAGACATTTAAGTGCTTCCATGTCTTGGCTATTATAAATAGTGCTGCTCTGAACGTAGTGGTGCATATTACCTTTTTACATTGTAGATTTCTCTAGATGTATGCTCGGGGGTGGCATTGCAGGATCATCTGATAACTCCCTTTTTATTTTTTTTAGAAACTTTCATACTGTTTTCCTTAGTGGCTCTATCAGTTTATATTCCAGTTAGCGGTATAAAAGGGTTCCCTTTTCTCCACACCTTCTTCAGCATTTATAATTTGTAGACTCTTTAATGAGGGCCGTTCTGAGTAATGTGAAGGAGTACCTCATTGTAGTTTTGATTTGCATTTCTCTAATAATTAGCAATGATGAGCCTCTTTTCATGTGCCTATTGGCCATCTGTATGTCTTTGGAGAAATGTCTGTTTAGATTTTCTGCCAATTTTTTGATTGGGTTGTTTATTTTTTTGTTATTGAATTGTGTGAGCTTTTTGTATACTTTAGAAGGCCGCTAGCACAGATCCACTGAAGTCAGGTCCCAGGACTGTAGAAGTCATGCCCCTGGACCCGCTGTGGGAGCTGAGGAGGCAGCTCAGACCCTAGCTGGACCCAGCCTCCATGTCTGTGTGCTCCCAGAGCCCACGGATGCTAAGGCCAGACCTGACCCAGCAGTGGGACCACCTATTGTCTATTTGAATGTCCCTCAGGTGCTGAATTTACAAAGCCAGCAGAGGAGGTGTAAATCTGCAGCTTATGTAGCTCTCGGGAGAGGTTTCAGCACTGCTTCCTAGGTCATACAATCCTTGGGGCTCAGCTTGGTTTCAGCCCCACCTTTGTACATAGATAACCTGTTGATGTCTGCTCCCAGGGCCTGCCAGGGTGGCAGTTGGTGCAGGAGCTGGCCAAGATGGCAGCTGTGGCACAGGAGCCTGCCCTGGCCGGAGCCTGGCTAGGAGCCTGGGAAGGTGGGGCTGGCACGTGCAGAAAGAGGCTGCTGTGGTGCCTGCTCTTCACATGCCGCTTAACAGTAGCAGTTCACTTCTGTGGAGGGCCTGGTCCTCTGTGAACACTCCTGGTTATGATCTTACCACACTGCAGCTCCTTTAGGCTGTCTCTGCGTAGCCAAAGCAGGCTTCTTCCCCAGTCTGTCCTTTAAAAAGCCCCTGTGCATACCAGTGGATGCGTGTTTCGCGGGCCCTCTGTGTAGGTCTGTCTGTTCTGCCTGTCACAGAATGGTTGTGGCACTCTCCTCTGAACCTCTGAAGCTCCTTCTCTGTTCCGCTGATCTCCTCGCTGGAAGGGGGCTTCCCAGGGTGTGGGAACCAGCTTCAGCTTCCTCCCTGTCCTGCTTCTCTCTTTCTTTTTTCCCCTTTAGTCCTATGCAGTTACGTGGAGATCTTTCTTATCCTTTCAGGTGTTTGAGGTTTTCTGCTGGTGTTCAGTGGGTGTCTGCGAATTATTCCATTTGTAGCTGTATTTTTAATGTATTTGTGAGAGGAGGTGAGTTCCACATCCGGCTACTCCACCCATCTTCATTGCCCTCAAATAGGAATTTAAAAATGCTCAGAGAACTATAGCATCCTATTAAAATTTTTCTTTTGTTTGTTGTTTTCTTGATTTTTCTTTAATACATTTGATGTCTTACATGAGATACTGTTAAGTGCCAAGCAAGTTCCTATTAAAGTTCTATTTTGTTACATATTAACAGATAAATAATGATAGGCAGTTTCTTTGTAGAAAGAGATAAAATAAAACCAGATGAAGACTCAGGTGAAACACGTATAGAAACTCTGAGATGTTTATAGTTTGCTCTTGCATAATTAATTATTTGAGAAGTCACTTACTTACCATCTCTTTCTCCTCTTCTGGACGTAAGCTAATTGCAGGTAAGGACTGTATTTGATGTGTCCTCCCCTGCCTCTCAGTGCCCATTTAAAAGGTACTCAAGGATTTGCTGATATAAATTCATGGTTGTCATTCATCAAATATTTTCTCCTTTCTTTTTCTCTTTTTTCTTTTTAGGGCCACATGTGCAGCATATGGAAGTTCCCAGGCTAGGGGCTGAATCAGAGCTGCAGCTGCTGGCCTATGCCACGGCCATAACAATGGGGAGCTGACCACGTCTGCATCCTATACCACAGCTCACAGCAACACCTGATTCTTAGCCCATTGAGCGAGGCCAGGATTCTCATGGGTACTAGTTGGGTTCCTTACCACTGATCCACAATAGAACTGCTTGTTTCCTGCTTAATATTATGTCAACATGTGTGGTTATATCATTGAAAACTTTGATAAACATCATTTGAAATGGCTGTTATTGCCTGTCATATTTGATGGAAAGATATGTTTCTTGGTCATTTCCATAATTTTAGTGTTTACCTTGTACCTCATTTTTTGCTGTCATAAATAATCCTGAATTGAATATTATTATTTTTTAGTCCATTTCTGTTTTTTTTTTCTTTCTTTTCTTTTTTTTTTTTTTACCTTGGTATAGATTTCTAGAGTGGGAACTATTAAGAAGTCAAAGAGTAAGAACATTTTTAGAATTCTTTTTTTCTTTTTTTTGTCTTTTTGTCTTTATAGGGCCGCACCCACGGCATATGGAGGTTCTCAGGCTAGGGGTCTAGTCAGATCTGTTGCTGCCTGCCTACGCCAGAGCCACTGCAATGCCAGCTCCGAGCCACATCTTCAACCTACACCACAGCTCACAACAACGCCAGATCCTTAACCCATTGAGCAAAGCCAGGGATCAAACCCGCAACCTCATGATTCCTAGCTCAGATTCGTTCCGCTTCACCACGGTGGGAACTCCTAGAATTCTTAATCATGTCAAAATCCTTTGTGGAACTGTTATAACATTTCGCATTTTCACTAGCAACAATTTTAGAACCTCTTGCCAGTATTTAATTTTTTTTTTTTTCCTTTTTGGGCTGTACTTGCTGCATATGGAAGTTCCCAGGCCAGGGATTGAATCCAAGCCAGAGCTGCAACCTATGCCACAGTTGCTGCAACACCAGATCTGCTGTGCCAGGCTGGGAATTGAACTGGTGCCTCCACAGAGACAAGCCAGATAATTAACCCACTGTGCCACAGCAGGAATTCCTAGTGTTATTTTCAAAGCATTGTTAATTTGATAGAAGAAAATGATATGTTATAATTAGCATGTCTGGGACTACTAAGGAAGTCTAACTTTTTTCCCCAAAATGTTTATTAGCTATTCCTTTTTTCTCTTTCATTAATTTTTTGTTTATGTCTTGTTCTAGGATCTTAGCACTTTTTCGTGAGCTTTTTCTTTACTGAGGCTAATAAGGTGTCACATATATAGCAGATACCATTTCCTAGTTCTTTTAATTTTATTTTTTTAATATGCTAAAGTTTTAAATAGTCGCTTACATTTATTATTTTCCTTTGTGATTTTTCTCACTGCTATTTAGTTCAGGAAGTTCTCTATGAAGAAATCAGATAGATATTTCCTTTTCCCCTGTGTTTTTTAAGTATTTAATATGAAGTGTAGTAACTATGGAAATAATAATTATTTTATACTTAAGTGTTTAATGTATTTGGAATCATGTCATCTGGTATTATATAAGGCTGTAAATTTGTGGGTTTTTTCCCCCCAATTAGCAAGCCACTTATTCCAACACCATTCGTTGAGTAATCCTTTCCACTTCATTCTTGCTATAGCTATTTCTTACTTTTATGAATTTCATGTCAGGCTAGTTCTTTCATTTCCCAACTAAAATGATGCAGTGCAATGTTATGTATAATCATGTTTAATTGTACTGTAACCTAGTTTTCTATGCTACTTTACAGCCTAAATGTAGAAACTGACACTCCAAGAAGGAGACCAAAAATCAGTTCTTCATCACAAGGACTTGTTAAACTCCAAGAAACATACTCAAATGATAATCAAATTATTTCGCAGAGTCCTTCTACAAGTGGAACTAAAAAAGATATAAATAAATGTGTAGATTTTAAAGATACTAAATTGACAAATGTTAAGAGTAAGCTGGACCATGGAATTAAAAACTTTAGCAGTCCTAAGATTGCCAAAGATGTGAAACCTAAAGCTGAAGGCCAAGCAAGTGAAAAAAAATGGCCTCATTTACTTGCTCAGAGGGAGAAGACGAAGGAACTCAAGAAAGAAAGGTACAATAAATTTAGAGACAGTTCTGAAAAATATGTTTTGGAAAAATGCAAGAGAATTCAATTTTCTCAGGATCATAATTCTAAGAGGATAATTAAGGAACCCCTTGCATCTAGAAGAAGAAAGATCAGTTTCAAAATCCCAGTAAAATCTCGTGATACCCTCCAGAAGGTTGTAGAAGAAAACGTCTTCAGTTTATATTCTAACAAGTCAAAGACTAAACAGGAGAGAAGAAAATGCCTGGAAGACTCCCAGGTTTCATTAAATACGACGAGGCACAAAAGTGAACATTTATTTTCAGATTCCACGTATAAGCAGACTGTTCATGAATGGGAAGGAAAATATCATAAGCATCAAGAAAGTAACATTGCAAGTTCTAGTGAAAACCTAACCCAGGTAAGGCAGTGCAAAATGAAGGATGTAGGCTTTAGCAAAAAGTCTTAATATAGTTGGGTTTGAATTGTTTCTAGCATAGATTATTATAGAGGGCCAATTCTGTTTAATCAGGAAGATATGTGTTGATTCATTTATTTTACCCCTTTAATTCCAACATCTTTAGGAAGCTATCCTGGCAGTTATCCAGGATCCAAAATAGAAGGGAGAGTGTAAAAATGTAGAAAGAAGCAGCTACAGAAAAACACTGTAACACTTTAAGTTCTTCTCTAACCTCAAGTACTGTGGAACATCCAGGAGTTAATATTCTAAATAGCTATTCCTTTCACAAATTATTTTTTGAGTGCCCTGTGTGCCAGGTATCACGATCATCGTCTCTGTTTTCAGAGACTTATATGAGGAGACACATAAACCCCATGGCTGATATCACCTAATATGGAAATACTCAGTAGGGGATCAACATGGCCTTGGTACACTGGGGAGGATTAGCTCGAGAAGGTTTATTGGAGGTGATAACATGTAAACTGAGAACTAAAGACTGAATAAGAGTTATTCAGGTAAAGACAAGGTGGATGGGGTTGGAGAAGCAGGATGTTCCAGGCAAAGGGAATTAATATGTACAGAGATGAAGGCTTTAGAAAGCCTGGCACATTTTTTTGGGGGGGGGGGGCACTTCTAAATTGTGCAGTAAATCAGCATTTGTGGACTAATTTGAGAACTTAATTGCTATAGCCTTATTTCTATGGCAAATAAAATTAAGAGAACTTTTAGAACTTTGGAACTTGAGATCTTTCAAACTTCAGAAATTCTGAAATTTAGAGACTGATTATAAACAGTGGCGTTTAAGCGTACCCGCTTTTATGAATTTGGACCATAGACTGCAATATAAGATACTTCCTTTGAAAAACAGAGCAGCTTTAACTAGAAGGGCCAGAAGAGCTTGAGAGAGAATACACTTTGTTCACTGAACTTGAAGGGGTCCAAAGAGGGAAAGAATTGATTTTGTTCTTTTTATTGCTTCCTTAAAGGCCAAAACTCCAGTTTTCTTTTTTTGTGTGTGTAGTTTTTTTTTTTTTTTTTTTGTCTTTTTAGGGCTGCACTGCTGGCATATGGAGGTTCCCAGGATAGTGTTAGAATGAAAGATGCAGCTGCTGGCCTATACACAGCCACAGCAACATTGGGTCTGAGCCGTATCTGCGACCTACACCACAGCTCACAGCAATGCCGGATCCTTAACCCACTGAGCAAGGTCAGGGATGGAACCTACGTGCTCATGGATGCTAGTCAGATTAGTTTCTGCTGAACCATGACGGGAACTCCGGAAACTCCAGTTTTCTTCTTGTGCTGTATAACTAGTTCTCTAGAGTAAAATACAAGAAAGGAATCTGAATTTTCCAGTATGTTCACTGAACATCTTTGTATCATTGCTTGGTGTTCCCTTCATGCTGTATATCTAAGGAACAGTATGAGAAATCCCTTTACTGCATCTTACAGATTTTTTTTTTCTCTCTGTGTAGAAATAATACACAAACCGGAAGAAGTACATAGCATGAATGTTAAGTTCTGGAAGCAATTTTTGCATGATTACTTTCCAGGTTTTGGAATTAAAACTCTTTTAGTCCTTTGATAGTAGTCTTATCTGACTTAGTCGTTCAGACACAAGAGCAGCAAGTAAATTTTGTTCTTATCTTGAATATATTATCTTTAGCATATACTTGACAGTAGCTGATTATCTTAATATTATGTTTGTTGTTTTGTTTTCTGCATAAATTTCTCAATAGGCAATTATCTTCCTAAAATAAAGAGTTATACTTTACAAAGAAAATTTTATTTTTTTGATTTAGTCATCCTGTTATGCTTTCCTGAGAAAATGACTTCTGTTGTTTTGTAGTTTTATAGTCTTTGATATAGATCCCTTAGTTTGTACCTTCCCCTCACCATTGCCAACTAATGTTCTAGAGGTTTATAATTTATATGCCACTTTTATAAATGGTATCCCGGGAGTTTCCATTGTGGCTCAGTGGTTAACAAACCCGACCAGTATCCATGAGGATATGGGTTCGACCCCTGGTCTCGCTCAGTGGGTTAAGGATCTGGTGTTGTTCATGGCTGTGGTGTAGGTCACACACATGGCTTGGATCCATCATTGCTGTAACTGTGGTGTAGGCTGGCAGCTACAGCTCTGATTTGACCCCTCGCCTGGGAACCTCCATATGCTGTGGTGCAGGCCTAAAAAGACCAACAAAAACAACAACAAAAAAATGGTATTCCACTTAATTCTTACAAGTCCGTGGGGTAGAAACTCATCAATTTGATTATCAAACATTAATTAAATGTACCCATTATATTTCTGGTACATTTCTAGGTTTTAGGGATTTAGAGATAAAAAGAAGCTTTTTACCCTCAAGAAGTTCTCAAGGAGGTTAATTAGTAGTAAACAAATAAAATTGCGAATACAGTGAAGCAAATGTTAGAACCCTAGGAGTTTGGCTGGTGTTAGTATAGATTTGCAAGTGATTTAAGGAAGGGCTTATTTAGGTGGAAATTTTTTGGTTTTTTTTAATCTTTTTTTTGTCTTTTTAGGGCCGCACCTGTGGTATATGGAGGTTCCCAGGCTAGGGGTCCAATTGGAGCTGTGGCCACCAGCCTACACCACAGCCACAGCAACTTAGGATCTGAGCCACCGCTGTGATCTACACCACAGCTATGGCAGTGCCGGATCCTTAACCCACTGAGCAAGGCCAGGGATTGAACCTGTGTCATCACGGGTGCTAGTTGGGTTCGCTAACTGCCGAGCCATGATGGGAAAGAACTCCCAGGTGGAAATTCTTAAGCTTGGTATTGAAAAATGTGTACAGCAAGGAATAGAAGTGTTGTCCGGCTAGGGGAGAGGACTGGTGTGTCGTACTGCCCAGAGTTGTGAAATTGCAGGGCAAGAGTGTACCTGAGCACTTAAGTTGTTCAGTTTGACTTGATATGAGATGTGTACAGAATCTGTAAGAGAGGAAGTTGGAGAGGAACCCCGGGTGCAGACAACGGATTACTTTATCTCTCCTAGGATAGATTTTCTTTAATTTTTTTTGCTTTTTTAGGGCTGCTTTTTCCATGGCATATGGAAGTTCCCAGGCTAGGGGTCCAATTAGAACTACAGCTGCCAGCCTACACCACAGCCACAGCAACGTGAGAGCCAAGCTGCATCTGCAACCTACACCACAGCTCACGGTAACACCAAATCCTTAACCCAATGAGCAAGGCCAGGGATCGAACCCACAACCTCATGGTTCCTAGTCGGATTCATTAACCATTGAGCCACGACGGGAACTCCAGAATTTTTTTTTTTTTAATTTATGTTGTAAATAGTTCAGAGCAGTGGAACCAGGGAAGCATTATAATCAAGTTTTTAGTTTGGAGTCACTCCAGCAGATAAAACCATTATTACCCTCTTTATTGTTACTCTCTTGTCCTCTACAGGAAGGCTTTATTCCAATGCGTGTATTTAATGAAGGCAAACAGTTAAATGCTCATTAAGACTTTTTTAATAAGGAGATTTTCAGGGACAACTGACATGAACTTTTCTGGATTTGGAGGTGATAGAAAAATACATTGAAATCTCTGAAAGTGACCTGTGGTCAAAGGAGCAAAGGGCAGTAGTGACCTAAGAGAAAGAATGAAAATGTCGACTGTCAGGGATCACAGGCAGTTCTGTAAAATCTCTAGCTTGCTTGGCACCCCTTGGTTGACAAGAACCTAAAGATCTAGTGAAATTTAACGTTGGAGAAGGGGTTATAAAATCCAGGGTCGTGGAATAGTAAACCTGTTACAGACCTATGTACATGTGAAGGCCGATGTTGGGAAGTTAGTGTAGAAGTTGAATTCCCAGTAAAGCAACATATGATACCCTTGTTTAAAGAGGGTCTGTAATTTATATACAGTCTCTTGTAAAATATATTTGAGTTCGTGGTTATCTTGGAGAATTCTTAAAAGATGATTTGGTTTGGTAATAACTTTTGCTGAGTTCCCTGTCTCCTGTATGTAGGGCCAGGTAAGACTGGTCCACTCAGAAAAAATGCTAGTGAAAAACTGAAATGAGATTTTCGATCTCTGCTAACAGACAAAATATAAAACACATATCTCTGGTGCTCTACCCATAAATGATACGTTGTGCATTTTTCAGCCTGTCTCCTCAGCCATGTAATAATCTTTGAGTTCCCTTTGTTGTTTTGTCATGTCACTTATTTTATTTTATTTTATTTTAATTTAATTTTAATTTTTAGGGCCACACCCAGGGCATGTGGAAGTTCCCAGGTTCAGGGTTGAATTGGAGCTGCAGCTGCTGGCCTACACCATAGCCACAGCAATGTGGGATCCCTAACCCACTGAGCGAGGCCAGGGATTGAACCTGCATTCTCATGGGTACCAGTCCAGTTCATTAACTACTAAGCCATGACAGGAACTCCTTGTCATATCACTTTTAGAAATGGCTCAGTCACTCCTGGATGAAAATTTCTTACCGCTAAAGGCCAGCCTTTGCCATGGTTGTTCTATTAGGGACACATGTACTTTTATTCTTAGGACATGAGTATTTTTAGAAATATATATGAATGAGTAAATCCTAAAGAATTTCTGCCATGTTTCATAACTTAATAAATAAAACTTTTCTATTCTAGGGACAGTTTTTTATCTAGGGGCAATTTCAGCTCTTGGGGGCATTTGACAACTGACTTGAAGGAGCAATTTTTGATTGTTTAGGTTGGGGGGGGGAGTATCTAGTGGGTAGAGGCCAGAGACACTTCTAGACATCCTACAATTCATGGAATAGTCCCCCACAACACAAAGAATTATCTGTTCCCAGATGTCAGTAGTGCCAAGGTCGAAAAACCTTAAATTCTTCCTTCTTAACTAATAAAATCACTTTTCATTTCAGAGTTTTGAAGCACCATGTTCTTCAGTGTCACCTGAAAGTATTCAAGATGCAGATGAAGAGGTTACTGATATATTTATTTACTTTAAATATTTTTAATGAAATTAGGTCAGTTTCTAATTTAATAAAAAAGACTGTAGGAACATTGGTAGTATGAAAACAACAATGATGGTTCTATTTAATTCAATACCTAAGTTTTTATGAAGTCATGAAAAACTATTTGGAAAAGTATTTACATTTATTTGGTCACATTTTGGTCTTTTTTATTTTTTTTAATAAGCTCTGATCTGTTTTGAATAAAGAGCATGGAGTCTATGGCCCATGAGTTACATGAATTTTGATGTAATGTTATGTTTTTACATGTTTATGCCTTTGTTTGCCAAAACGCAATTTGGTATTAACATGTTTTTCCCTTATTTTTCTAATTAGCAGCAAGATGAAAATGTTCAGTGAAAATGAGAGCGCATGCATATTATTTTTTATCTGCTGCTTCCTTTCTTAGCTATTATCTCCTGGTTGAACCTCATAGAATTATTGCATAGAACTTTATGTTACCTGCTCCTAAATTAAAATTAGATTCGTCGAACACTGTTTTTCCGTTTAAAGGAGACTTTAAAACTGTACTGACTGCTGTTTATTTGTGACAGTCAGTTTTATTTTTGTCTTTTGGGTCAGAGCCCCTTGATAGAAGAAAGATTTCTCACTTGTGCTCTAAAGTTAGATTATATTTTATTTACACCAGAATAAATACATCAGAGAACCATATCCCTGAAGTGATAGGGTATTAAGATCTAGATTTCAGTTTCTTTTTTCTTTTTAGGGCCACACCTGTGGCATATGGACGTTCCCAGGCTAGGGGTTCTAATTGGAGCTGCAGCTGCCAGCCTGTGCACAGACGAAACAGTGCCAGATCCAAGCAGCATCTGTGACCTTCACTGAAGGTTGTGGCAACGCGGGATCCTTAACCCACTAAATGAGGCCAGGGATCAAACCCACATCCTGATGGATACTAGTTGGATTCTTAACCTGATAAGCCACAACAGGAACTCCTAGATTTCAATTTTTTATAATTCATAAACAATCTTAGAAATCTCAAAAAAAATACTCATCATCCAGATAAAAACATTTGGCTCTTCAGGTACTTTGAAATGAGAATTATTTTGAAAGTCTATTATATACTCAATTCTGTATGAGGTTCTTCACATTATTTCATTTAATCCTTACTAAAAGGATATAGGTGTTTAATATTTCTATTGTGTAGTAAACTCAGACCCATGGTTTTTGAATAATATGCTGTCTGAAGTTGTAGAAATAGTAAAATAATAGAGAGCTATTATAAAAACTTTGTGTATGCGTATAGACTTGTATTCTTTTATGATTTTTTTTTTGCGGAGAGTGGGGGGCTGCACCCCACAGCATATGAAAATTCCCAGTCTAGGGGTTGAGTTGGAGCTACAGCTGTTGGCCTACACCACAGCCACAGCAACGCAGGATCCGAGCCATGTCTGTGACCTACACCACAGCTCACAGCAGTGCTGGGTACTTAATGCACTGAGTGAGGTCAGGGATCGAACCCACATCCTCATGGATCCTAGTCAGATTCTTTACTGCTGAGCCACGACAGGAACGCCATAAAATCTGTCTTCTATTCTTTTAGCATGTGGCTGCTATCTTTTTGTAAATTTTTTTCTTTCCGCAAATTCTCATATTAAATGTATTAGTTAAGAATTAATTGATTTCCTTTATTAATCTGCAGAGAAAATAATTCAAAATATTTTATTGTGAGTCTTTTGCAATTTAGATGCAGATAGTCGAAGAGCTTCATGCTGCACGTGTGGAAAAAAGTGTGGATTTACCTGTGGTTCCACCTTCTGGAGAGTTAACGAATATGGAGATTGACATGGTGGAAGATGATGTGCATTCCTCTGCTGGTACACCCTATATGTATATGATAATGTTTATGATCGCCTATGTCTTTTTAAGAATTAATGTGATAACATTCAACTTTTATAACATTTAGATAAAAAAATGTTAAAATGTGCTCTTTCGAAATAAGCATGGTGTACTTCTTTTAGCTATAGGAATAAGGTCTAAGATTTGTCTTAGCATCATTTGTTTTATATATCTCACATTATTAGAGTTTCTCTTTCTCTTTTTGCCAAGGGGCAGTAATCAAAGTTATGAATTGTCTTGTATTCTTGCTCTTACCCATAAGTTTTAATTTCAACTTTGCAAAGCACTGATCAGAAATAATGCAAATTGCTCAAAGGTAATTATATTCATGGCTTTCTTATTTATATAGTAGAATTGTGATTATTCTTACCACTGAGAGAAATAATGATAAATATTTTCCAAAATATGTTGGTATACTGTTTTGACCTGTATTTGTAATGATAGTAATGTTATATTACATTCATGTTACATTTTTCAAATTATTGTGTTTTCCTGTGCATTAGCTTACCTAGATGTTTCTCATATAGCCCCATGAAATAATGCTAGAGTTATGTTTTCTTTTTTTACACGTATTTATCTCTTCACTTATATTTCAGAGTATATTAAAATTAGCTTATCATTCCTGATTACATAACTACCAGTGATATGGTACAGATTTTGGCAGCTCAGTCACTGCTGGTACAAATTAGTTTATGATTTAAAATCCACCTATAAGCAATATATAGTGTTCTACTGGTAGATAATTAAACACTGATTACTGTTCTTTCTCTTAAGAATGTTATAAATGCATTTTTGTTTTTGTTGTCTAAAGAACTGCCTTCTCTTAAGAAGGCTATCAAAGTTCTATGGTACCAACATTTTAGTTATTAGACAAGTCCATTATTGAATGTCACAAAATCCTCACTCTGTTCTTTTTCTTTAGCAAATACTGCTTCCGACAAAAAGCTTCTGCTTGTTATTGACACAAATATTCTGATGAATCATCTCAAATTTCTTAGAATTTTGAAGACAACAGAAATTGCAGGTATTTATAAAATGTATTTACTGATTCCGATTTTTCTTATTTGAGGTGGCATTTTATATTATCAATGATGTGGGTTTTTTCCCCTGTACAAACTCATTTCCATTTGGGGACTTCCCATGTGACTCACAACATACGTAACTACTTGGCGTTGCTTCTGCAGTGGCTGTAGCTCGATCTATTTGAATATGCTATTATGAATACATAGGTGTATATGTGTGTATATATACACACACACACACATAACACATACAGACACATATATAATAAGGCATAATCACCTTAAATTTACAAAAAAGCCTTTACAGGTTAACCTAGCCTCTAAATTTATTCTTCTTTGATCTCCAGTAGTATTTTGTGTGTGTGTGTCTGTGTCTGTGTCTTTTTGCCTTTTCTAGGGCCGCTCCTGCAGCATGTGGAGGTTCCTGGGCTAGGGGTCTAATCGGAGTTGTAGCTGCCAGCCTACTTCAGAGCCAGAGCAATGTGAGATCCGAGCCGTGTCTGTGACCTACACCACAGCTCACGGCAACACCGGCTCCTTAACCCACTGAGCAAGGCCAGGGATAAAACCCACAACCTCATGGTTCTTAGTCGGATTCGTTAACTGCTGAGCCACAATGGGAACTCCTAGTATTTGTTTTTGTAACATTCTCTTGACATTTACATCTGGTTTTAGTTTCTATTTTTTATGTTTTATCCTTTCTTTTAGATTATGAGTTTAAAACTTTCACTTCTCCTACAGCAGTTTGATTTAGTAGCTCAATAAGTAATTGTTGACTTCTAAGAAATCTTTTTATTTTTAGGCTTTGACAGACTTGTGTTGATAATTCCCTGGGTTGTTGTACAAGAGTTGGATCGTATGAAGGCAGGAAAATTATTGAAACATGCCCAGCACAAAGCTATACCTGCAGTTCATTTCATCAATGACAGTCTCAAAAGTCAAGATAAAAAGCTTTGGGGTCAGTCCATACAGCTTGCATCTCAAAAACTTTGTGAGTATTGTTCTCTCAGGGTGCTTCCTGATTAAAATTTGTTTGTATTCTGGCTTATTATTGAAGGGAAATTTTAAATATTTTGATATTTAAAATTTAGAAATATTACTGCAGGAGTTCCCGTCGTGGCCCAGTGGTTAATGAATCCGACTAGGAACCATGAGGTTGCGGGTTTGATCCCTGGCCTTGCTCAGTGAGCTAAGGATCCGGTGTTGCTGTGAGCTGTGGTGTAGGTCGCAGATGCGGCTCGGATCCCGCGTTGCTGTGGTTCTGGCGTAGGCTGGTGGCTACAGCTCTGATTCTACCCCTAGCCCAGGAACCTCCACATGCTGCAGGTGGAGCATGTGGCAAAAAGACAAAAAAAAAAAAAAGAAATATTATTGCAGTGTGAAATGGCAGGACATAGTGATGCTTTGGGGTATTCTTTTAGACTTGTTTGGAGGTCTTTGGTTTTTACTTTTCTGCTTTTCAGACCTTGTTAGGTTATATCTGTATTTCACAGATAGTGACTGTATAGCTTTGTGTGCATATTTATCTAAATTACAGTACTTTGGATTCTTTTTTTAAAATATTATGTTGAGTGATGAGGCCAGTAAGAGGTCTAGGTTTCTAGTCATTACTATCCATAGTTAATATAATACAGAGGCAGGCATTGTTTTCCTCTGGTTTGTCAGAACCTGTAATAGGAGGTATTTTTGTAATAAAGGTCTATAGATTTTCTCCTGATTTTATTTTTTCCCATATTGGTTTTATTTAAGTCATTTAAAAATAAGGCTTGGAGTTCCTGCTGTGGCACAGGTTAAGAATTCTCTTGTGATAGCTCGGGTCTCTGGGGAGGTGTGGGTGCGATCCCTGGCCTACACAGTGGATTAAAAGGATCCTGTGTTGCCGCAGTTGTGGCACAGGTTGCAGCTGTGGCTTGTATGCCGTTCCTGGCCTGGGGACTTCCATATGCCACGGGTGTGGCCATAAAATAAAATTTAAAAAGTAAAATAAAGTTAGTCTTAGAACCTAATATCCTCTTCTTGTTTTAATGCTTGAATTGGTATTACTTGATCTTAGTTTTGTTAAATTGCTCTTTTAATCAAAGATTGTAGATATGTAATAGACTGTATAATTGTCAGATAAATCTTTTATGTTTCAGTGTATCATTGTTATCTGTCAAACTGATTATCTAAAACATTCTTTATATAAAATCCATTGTACTTAATACATTTATTCTGTCAATGATTTTATATTCTTTAGAAATATCTTTCATTTTTATTATAATAAAATTATATTTTATAGTCTAATGATAAATTGAAATTCTCATAAAAAACTTAACTCAGGATTATTGAGTAAAATTAAATACTTGTTTGGAGAAAAGTGAACAAAATAATCTTTAATTACGCTTTACATCTATCAAGCACATTTGCCTCCAGCTTATTTAATAATTGAGTATTTTCCATGTATTATTTTCTTTTACATAATCATTGAGTATTATAACAGTGTTTTTTACACAAGCATTTTACATTAAAAAAAATGCCACAAATTGAATACAGATAGTCCATGTTAAATAGCCTTAGTTGACCATAGTTTCGGTGTTGTCCTTATTCTTTTCAAAATTGTATTTATTTGATGTGGTATGTATTATGGTGAGAAGAGAATAGGATTTGAAATCTGATCGATCTGGTTTATAAGCAGACCTGGGAAAGTTAAAGGTGAGGAAACTGATTAAATGAAATTGGAGGAAATAACCTCCAGGTGAAAAAAATAGTTATGGTAAGGTCTTATCTATGTGGGTTTGATTATAGAAACTAATGAAGTATTCTCTAAATAATGAAAAAAAATAGTTGTGAAGATTGGTTGAGTTAATATATTAAAGTACTTAATGGTTTATGGTTTAAAGTAGAAAAATAATTCTTTTGTGTCCTCTTATATGTAAAGATTATACAGATTGATTAGAAAAACTAAAAATCCCTTTCTCCTAAATGGACAAAGATTATTAATAGGTAATTCACAAAAGAAGAAGTACACCTAGTCAGCCCTTTTGTTCAAGGCAAATATTTTCCTGTGTGCTATTTTTAATACTGTTAATTTCTTATGTGTAAAGACTTTTCTTTTTTTTGTCTTTTTTTATCTTTTTTCTACAGCCGCACCTGTAGCATATGGAGGCTCCCAGGCTAAGGGTCTAATTGGAGCTCTAGCCGCCGGCCTATGCCACAGCCACAGCCACAGCAAGACCAGCTCCAAGCCACATCTGTGACCTACAACACAGCTCAGAGCAACGCCGGATCCATAACCAACTGAGCGAGGCCAGGGATCAAACCTGCAACCTCATGGTTCCTAGTCGGATTCGTTTCTGCTGTGCCAGGACAGGAACTCCAACTTTTCATTTTTATCTTTTCTTTGTCCCCTTGTTATTTCTTTTTATTGCTTCTAGGTTTAGAAAGGTAATCCTTGCAATACCCAATAGGAACACTTAGAGCGCTCAGAGCTGGAATATGTATTAGTAACTTTTCAGAAGAGCAATTTACCCGTGTCTGTCGAGAAGCCTAAAGAGATGATTCTCTTTCTAGAAATTATTCTAAAGAAATAATCAGGAGTTACCGTCGTGGCGCAGTGGTTAACGAATCTGACTAGGAACCATGAGGTTGCGGGTTCGGTCCCTGGCCTTGCTCAGTGGGTTAACGATCTGGCGTTGCCGTGAGCTGTGGTGTAGGTTGCAGACGCAGCTCGGATCCCGCATTGCAGTGGCTCTGGCGTAGGCCGGTGGCTACAGCTCCGATTCAACCCCTAGCCTGGGAACCTCCATGTGCTGCGGGAGCGGCCCAAGAAATAGCAACAACAACAACAACAACAAAAAAGAAATAATCAGAGATGCTTACAGTGATTTATGTAAGTAGTGTTCATGATAGCATGATTTATACAGCAAAAAATTAGAAGCATCCTGACTGTCTGACACTTGGAAAAGTTACATATAATGCTATAGCCACATGAGAGAATACTGTACTTTGAAAAATGTTAATGATATTAAACAAAATAGGATTTTAAAAGTTATAAGGAGTTCTCATTGTGGTGCAACAGTGTTGACACTATTGTACAACAGCCATGTCTTGGTGGTCCCAGGACACAGGTTTGATTCCTGGCCTAGCATAGTGCGTTAAGGGGATCTGGGGTTGCCACAGCTTCAGTGTAGGTCACAACTGTGGCTTGGATCTGGTCCCTGGCCCGGAACTCCATTTGTGGTGGGGTGGCCAAAAACGAAACCAAAACAAGTAAATAAAAAATAGAAGATTATAAAGTAGAATCCTAGATTTCTTAGATTAAGTCAGCCAGAGAAGGACAAATGTTGCAAAAACCACAGCCAGAGAAAGACAAATGTTACAAAAAACCACCCAGAAATTTGTCAGATTAAGACAAATCTAGAATCCCAGATTTCTTAGATTAAGTCAGCCAGAGAAGGACAAATGTTACAAAAAATCACCTAGAAATTTGTCTCATAGTTTTGAAGGCTAAGAGTCTAAAGTCAAGGTGTCAGGCATTTCCACTGTGGCTCAGTGGGTTAAGGACCTGACGTTGTCTCTCTGAGGATGTGAGTTCGATCCCTGGCCTAGCTCATTGGGTTCAGGATCTGGTGTAGTTACAAGCTGTGGGTAGGTTCCAGATGCAGCTCAGATCCGGTGTTGCTGTGGCTGTGGTGTGTAAGCTCCAGCTGCAGCTCCAATTCCACTCCTGGCCTGGGAACTTCCATTTGCTGCAGGTGTGGCTGTAAAAAGAAAATTTTTTTTTTTTTTAAATAATGAAATCAAGGTGTCAGCAGGGTTGTTTCCTTCTGAGGGCTGTGAGAGAAAGATCTATTCCAGACTGCTCTTGGCTTGTAGATTGCCTTCTCCCTATGTCTCTTCATATCGTCTTCTCTTTCTGCATGTCTGTCTCCAAATTTCCCCTTTTTTATAAGAATACTTGTCCCATTGGATTAGGGCTGACACTAATGAACTCATTTCAACTTGTAAAAAACAAAAACAAAAAACCCACCAAAGAAACCAAAATAGGATTTAAAAAAGCATAAAGTGCAATCCCAAATTTCTTAGATTATGCATATATTCTTACAGATAGTGAATATTAATATTGGTTATATTGAGCTGGTAGAATTATGAGTTATTTTAATTTTCTTTATATTTTCTGAATTTTCCAGATTTTCTATATTTATTTTATTTTTGTAATTAGATAAAAATAGTTAAAGGCAAAAATAAGGTTTTTGTTTTTCTGATACCTCCCACACCATTTGTTCCATCATTTTTATTATATTTTTCTTGAATCATTTATTTGCCAAATACTTGTACCAGACACTGTTCTGAGTGCTGAGGCTACAACACTGAATGAGGCATATAAAGCCTGCTGTTGAGAATCATTAATTCTTTTTTTTTCTTTTTTTTTTTAGTTGATCCTGTGGCATGCAAAAGTCCTGGGGCCGGGAATCAGACCCAAGCCACAGTAGTGACAGTGCTGGGTCCTCAACCTGCTGGGCCATAAAGGAACTCTAAGAAACTTTAATCTATTAAATCTTAAAAGTCATATTAACTATAATTTATACAGAATTTATTTTGCTGTCAAATGTGAGTAGAGCTGATTGCTGTTGAGGTGCCATTTAAGCCGAATCTTAAGTAATAAATATTTACTACTTAAGAAGCACTCGGTGGCAGTTCCCTGGTGGCCTAGTGGTTGGGACTTGACACTTTTCACCACAGCGGCCAAGGTTCAGTCTTGATTTGGGAACTAAGATCCCGCATCAGGTCACTGCATGCAGAAGCACTTGGTACAACCATATATTGGGCCAATTGTTTCATATGAATTTTCTCAATCATCCTAATGAAGCAGTTGGCCCCTTATTATATGTCTAGTAAGTGGGAAAGAAGGGATTCAAACCCACATCGGTCTGTTTCCAGAGTCTGTTTTGTTCACTTTTGACAGTTCCTCAAGCAGGTGCTCAAAAATATGTTTTGAAAAAATATCTCTTGAATATTCTTGTGGTTTTATATGTGTCTTTCTGTCCCATGTATCCTAGAAAAAAGTGACAGAACAGGTAATCTTGAACTTTGATACCTTTAGAGCAGTTACTATGCACTTTGAACCTCCTTTCATTGGCCAAATTGCTGAAGTTTAACCAGTGATTTTGAGCTGCCCATTTTGTATTATTGTGGTATTCACTCTGTGAGCTAAAAGCAGGAAAATTGGCTGCTGTAATAAATGCCTGTCTGACTTCCTGGTTGTCTGAGAAAAGAACTGAATCATGTCTCTCTCAGGCTCCTGCTGTGAGATCAGTTGAGTTCTGTCTAGACTTCATCAGGAGATTTATGAGCCCCCATAGAGCTTGTCTTTGAATATCCAATTACCTAGCATAGGGACCTAGTGCAAATTAGACCCTATATAATATTTATTGCATGAATGAATGAGTTTTCTAATTTGAAACTTTAGAGGACTAAGTAATATAGGCCAACAGATGAGGGAGAATAAAGGTTATAATCTGGGAACAAAAAGTTGTGGCTCAATGGCCAATATGTCTTGAATTTTACTAAGAGACTTACCAAGGACTTCAATCAGTCTTTAAATTTAGACTCCGAAGATTCCTATCCAATACAGGTCTGGGGTGTAGTCCTGCCATCTATATTATTAGTAAGTACTCCCGGGGAGTCCCGAGGCAAGTAGTGTAAGGACTTAACAAGAAACATTACCTTTGGTCCTATTTCTACACATTATATTTTCACAAAACAAAAACAAACCTTTGCTACACACTTTAAGGCCTGGAGAATGCCAGAGGACACTACGTCAGCCACTAATTAACGTTCATTGGAAATTACTTTCTGTATTCTCTTCCTAGGACCTATACTGCCTTCTCCCATACAGCTATCTCTAAATGTTATTACTTAGAGGGTAAGAAAAAGCAGACACGTGAACATGGTTCTGTTGCTCGCACCACAGTTGCTCATTATTTTCAGACTCCTTTTATGTTGAGATAATTTGAAGCATGATGTAATCATCTAATTTACTTGTAATTTCCAGGTGGCTCAACTGAGACTGTAATTCATAGCTTTTGGTTTCTAACATGGCACTTAACCTACTGGTCACATTTTTTTCCTTTGGGTTTATTACTAGGCGTATCCTATTCTATTTTAGTAGTAAACTAATCACTTTATTAAACTTACAGCTATATGCTGCCTGAATTCTTGATCCAGAATTTTCAAGGCATTGTTTTTACTGTTTCTTAGTTTCTTCAGTTTTCTTTATTTTAGATGATTCAATTTGTAAATACGGCCTGGATTATTTTCAGTTCCCAGATTTTTACTGTGCTTATTGACTGTGGCTTTTGCTAAATTTGCAGATGGATTGAGTGATGAGAACAATGATGATCGTGTATTAAAATGCTGTCTTCAGTACCAGGAATTATTCCCTTGTTCTCTTGTTATTTTGTGCACGTGAGTTTCATGGTCATTTTACTCTTTTTTTTTTTTTAATAGCAAATTTTACCAAAGACTTTTTAAAAATCATACTCTATCTACCATACCAAAGATCAGAAACATACATAATTTTCTAAATCCACCAGTAAGCATAGTCTATCTCACATTCTTACAATGTGCAAATTATGGAAGAATAAGATTTGAATCTTATGATATTTCAATTTAATTTATATGGTATTCAGAAAACTTTTGAAAATGCGGAGGAAAGTCAACTTACTATCTGAATAAAATAGTTTAGAAATAAAAATCTGATATTTTAGGTCATGAGGCAGGAGAGTTAATTAATTGATTAATTAACTTGTAAGGAAGGGCTGGTTTATGCTGCTGTTATGTCCTGGATACCTGTTACAGTTAGAGTTGGAATTCTGGATCTACCACTTACCAGCTTTGTGCCCTGGAAGGTTGCTTAGCTTAGTGTCCTTGTGTGTAAAATATAGGGAGAATAACAATATCTCTCTTATGAGGTTATTGTAAGTTTTTTTTGGCCGCTCCGAGGCATATGGAGTTCCCAGGCCAGGGATCAGATTCGAGCCCTAATTTTGATGTAAGCCGAAGTTGTGACAACACCTATCCTTAACCCACTGTGCTGGGCTGGGATCAAACCTTCGTCCCATTGCGTCCAAGATGCCACCAATTCTGTTGCGCCACAGTGGGAACTCTAATTGTGAGTATTTAGACAGAGAAAAAAATGTGTGTATGTGAGTGTGTGTGTGTACACTTAGAAGAGTGCCCAGGACATAAAATTATCTCAGTGAGAGTTTTTCCTCCTTTGCCCTTCTGCCTTCCATTCCCAACTAATACTTTCATAACGCAGTTCTAAGATAAAAGTAAACATGTTAGGCAGAATTGTATTCATCATGTATGAGAAAAGGCTTTGAAGGAACTGACAAGAGCAATTTTAATTTGCAGTTTTAGTCTGAATTTCATTCACTGCAAAATGGATTTTGTACAGTTTTCATGATCTTGCCTAAGTTCTCTGTGAAATGGAGTGATTATAGAAATGAATAGTCCTTAAGATTTTTCTTATAAGGGCCCTTGGTCAGTTATCATTTTCGCTGTGTTCAAACATAATGTTACACATTTTTATATTAAAGGAAATATTAGAAATTTCTATCTCTAGTTTTAATTTTTTTAAAAAATCTAGGATATTATATCATCTTGGAGTTTGTTGAAGGCTTAAATAGAATTAGCAATGTATTAATCATTTTGAATTTGAGATAAATTGAGATCATTGTCATATAATTGTTATTTTTTTAGTTCAACTTAGAATGAAAATTAAATTGGTGAGATTGTATCAATTCTCCATTACTTCTGCAGTTACTGTTTTGGAATTAACAGTTGTAGCAGTTTTTAGTGAAATGAACATGTGTAGTCAAACTTTAATTCTGGCTTTATTATGTTCTAGGTGAACCTATTTTTTTTTAAATTTTAATTTTTTCTTATAAAGGGTAATAATCATACTGTGTGAGTCACATGTATTTATTTTGAAGATACATTTGTATTACTTACATAGCTGATGATAAATAATATTAATTAATAACAGCGATAGGAGAACCCTTCTATAACACTATGTACTATACCTCATTCTAAGTGCTTTACTTCTATTTACAGTTCTAAGTATGGGTCAGCAACTCCGTTAATATCTCCAGTCTGTTATTTCTCTTCTAAACTATGGACGAGTATATTCATCTGCTTACTCATTATCTCTACTTGGAGATCTCATAGACATCTGGAATCTCCAAAAACTGAACTCCATCTGAATAAAAAGTGCTGTCCAACTGAACTCCATCTGAATAAAAAGTGCTGTCTTTGACCTGTTTGCTAAAGCCAGAAACCTTGGAGTCATTTTTTATTTTATTTTATTTTTTCGATTTTTAGGGCCATACCTGTGGCATATGGAAGCTCCCAGGCTAGAGGTCGAACTGGAGCTGTAGCTGCTAGGCTACACCACAGCCACAGGAACATGGAATCCAAGTGGTGGCACCTGTGTCCTACACCACAGCTCACGGTGGTGCTGGATCCTTAACCCACTGAGCGAGACCAGGGATCGAGCCTGTGTCCTCATGGATACTAGTTGGGTTCGTTAGTGCTGAGCCACAATGGGGACTCCTGGAGTCATTTTTGATTCCTGCCTTTCCTTCATGATCTATATCCAGTCAAATAAAAGGTTTTGTATGTTCTTTTCTTTCTCTCCTCTGCCACCATCCTGCATGTCAAGTGATGTTATTTTTCCTCTTCCTTTTCTGCTCTTAGACTTATTTTGCTCTCAACTTCCACACTCCTTCATTTTTTTTAAAGTAATAATAGCATTTTAAAAAAGTTTCATTATGAAAAATTTCAAAGTGAAGACTTAATAAACTCCTAAGTCCTCAGCTATAACAGTTATCTGCTGTTTTTCTGTTATCTATAGTTCTATCTACTCCCTGTCCCTCATATGATTACTTTCATATAGTTCTTTTTATTTTGAGGGAAAATGTATAATATTAAAATACCCAAATCTCAACTATATAGTGTGTCTACACACAGTGGATACACTGGTGTAGCCCACCTCCCTCTTAATACATGGAATAATTTCATCACCCCAGAAAATACTCTCTTGCCCCTTTTTGTGCTCTTTTTTTCTAGTTTCTTAAGATCGATGCTTAGATCATTCATTTGAAACTGCTTAAAATTACCTTTTAAGCACTGCTTTAACTGTACTCCACAAATTTTGATATGTTGTATTTTTATTTTCATTTAGTCCAGTATACTTCATAATATGACTTATGACTTCTTTTTGACCCATTGATTATGTAGATATTCATTTCTATTTATTCCAAATATTGCAAATTTTCCAGTTATCTTTTTTGTCATTGACTTTCACTTTTATTATGGTTTGAGAACATAATTTATACAATTCCTATTTTTTTACATTTGTTAAACTTTGTTTTACGGCCAGGAATAAGGTCTACCTTGGTGAATGTTTCATGCACAGTTGAGAAGATTATATTCTGCTCTGCTCTTGTGGATAGAATATTCTGTAAATTTTAAGTAGGTCAGTTTCGTTGATAGAGTTGTTTGGGTCTTCTAAAACCTTACTAATTATCTGTCTACTGCTATAATTACTGAGAAAGGAGTATTGAAATCCCCAACTGTAATTGTGGATTTGTTTACTTCTCTTTTCAGTACAGTGTTTTACTTCATGTATTATAATGCTTTATAGTCATAGGCAAACACATTTAGGATTGTCTTCTTGGGAAATTGACACTTTTCTCGTTATATAATGTCTCTCTTTGTTCCTAATGATATACCTGCTTCTAAAGTTTCCTTTATTTGGTATTAGTACTATAATATTGCTAATCCAATTTTGTTTGGTTAGTATTTATATTGTATATTTTTTCATCCATTTGCTTTTAACCCATGTTTATATAGCATATGAAATCTGTTATATAGGATATAGTTGGTACTTTCTTTTTTGTCTATTTTGACAATTTCTGTCTTTTTTGGGGGAGTGGCTGAACCTGGGACATTGGAAATTCCCAGGTCAGGGATCAAATCCCAGCCACAGCAGTGACAATGCTGGGCCCTTAACCCACTGAGCCACAGGGGAATCCACTTTCTTTCTTGTTAGCTGATAAGTTTATACCATTCATATTTAATCAGTTGGATCAAAATCTATTTTTCTAATTATTTTCAATCTGTTTAGCTGTTTTCTTTTTTCTTTTTCTTTCTTTTCTTGGATTAATTAGGTGTTTTTATGGTGCCATTTCATCTCCATTACTGACTTTATACCTTTTTGAAAAAACTTATTTACAATATACATCTTTACTTTTACTCGATCAAAGTCTTCCTTGCTTTCCTCTCCCTTTCCTCCCCTCTCTTTCTTTTTCCCTCCTTCCCTTTCCTTTCTTTCCTTTCTGTATTTTTGCTTTTTAGGGCCACACCCATGGCATATGGAAGTTCCCAGTCTAGAGGTCGAATCAGAGCCACAGCTGCCAGCCTACACACAGCCACAGCCACAGCAACGTGGCATCCAAGTCATGCCTGCAACCTACACCACAGCTGATGGCAATGCCGGATCCCCAACCCAGTGATCAAGGGCAGGGATTAAACCACATCCTCATGGATACTATTCAGATTTGTTTCCACTGGACCGCAATGGAAACTCCAAAGTCTTCCTTTAAATAATATTATATTGCTTCATGTGTACTGTAAGGATTTTAGTATGCGTCACATTTCTTCTTCTGCCCTTTTTACTGTCATTGTCATACATTTTACTTTTACAGAAACAGTATACATAGAATACTTTGCTAATATTTTTGCTTCAGCTATTTATCATTTAAAGCAATTAAAAATAAGAAAGTGGTAGTTCCCATCATGGCGCGGTGGTTAACGAATCCGACTGGGAACCATGAGGTTGTGGGTTTGGTCCCTGCCCTTGCTCAGTGGGTTAACGATCTGGCGTTGCCGTGAGCTGTGGTGTAGGTTGCAGACGCGGCTCGGATCCAGCGTTGCTGTGGCTCTGGCGTAGGCTGGTGGCTACAGCTCCGATTCAACCCCTAGCGTGGGAACCTCCATATGCCGCAGGAGCGGCCCAAGAAATAGCAAAAAGACAAAAAGACAAAAAAAGAAACTATTTTAATCTTCAATCCCATTTTTAACACTCTTCATTTTTTTGATGGTTCCAAGTTTCTGTCTGGTGTCAGATTTCTGGTCATATTCCCTTTGCCCAAAGAGCTTTCTTTGACATGTTAGCTGTTGGCAATGAATTTTCTGGTTTTCTTTGTCTGATCATGTCTTTAGTTTCCATTTACTTCTGAAAGATATTTTCATTGGATGTGCACTTCTAAGATTGATTTTTTTTTTTTTTTGGTCTTTTTTGTCTTTTCAGGGCCGCACCCACAGCATATGGAGGTTCCCAGGCTAGGGGTCTAATCAGAGCTATAGCTGCTGGCCTATGCCACAGCCACAGCAATGCAGAATCCGAGCCACTTCTGCGACCTACACCACAGCTCATGGAAACACAGGATCCTTACCCAGTGAGCGAGGCCAGGGATTAACCTGCAACCTCATGGTTCCTAGTCAGATTCGTTTCCACTGTGCCACGATGGGAACTCCTAGATTGATTTTTTTCTTTCTCTTTTTTCTGGTATTTTGAAAGAGTTACTCTGGAGTTCCCTTCATGGCTCAATGGTTAACGAACCCAACTGGCATCCATGAAAATGCAGGTTCAATCCCTGGCCTCGATCAGTGGGTTAAGGATCTGGCGTTGCCATGACCTGTGGTGTAGGTTGCAGACACGGCTTGGATCCCATATTGCTGTGGCTCCAACATATGCCAGCAGTTATAGCTCCAATTCGAACCCCAGCCTGGGAACCTCCGTATGCTGCGGGTACGGCTGTAAAAAGACAAAACACACACACACACACACACACACACACACACACAGATTCATTCCATTTTGGTCTATCTTGTTTGGTTTTTGATGAGAAAGAATTCTGCTGTAAATACTGTCTTTTTCCTCTGTATGTATTATGTCTTTTTTTTTTGTCTCATTGCTTTCAAGATTTTTTTCTTTGTCTTTTACTTTTTTAGCAGTTGTTTGTAGCAGTCTTTAGCAGATATACCTGGATGTATGTACCTTTGTGGTAGAAGAGAGGAAATTACTTTGTTTGATGTTCTCTGAACTTCTTGATTCTGTGGTTTGGTGTTCACTTTTAATTTTGGAAATTCTCAGCCATCTTTTCTTCAAGTATTTCTTCTTCCCCATTTGCTCTTTTCTCCTGGTGTCATGGAATTACATTGTAGTAGTCAGCCTCTGAAATGACTCCAGTGATCTTGCCTCTTGGTACTACTGCCCTTGCATAGTCCCCTCCTGCCTTGTACCAGGGTTGGTTGTCTGTGTGCATCATCACTTCCAAGATTAGGTTATAAAACAGTGGGACTTCCTTCTTGGGTACTCTCTTGCTTCATTCTCTTTCTTGGATCACTTGTTCTGAGGAAGCAATTTCCATTCTATGAGTAGCCCCATGGAGAGGCCCACTTGGTGAGAAACTGAATCCTCCAGCCAAGAATCAGTAAAGGGTCAAGCCCTGCCAACAGCCATAAAAATGAGCACCAGTTAAACCTTGAGATGACTGCAGCCCTAGGCAATAGCATGCTTCAACTCGTGAGAGACTGAGCCAGAACCGTCCAGTCAGACTGCTCTCAGGTTCCTGACTCTCAGAAACCATGTGAGATAATAAATGTTTGTTTGAAACTGCTAAGTTTTGGGGATAAATTGTTGCATGACGTAGGTAACTAATGCATGCATGTATGTTGGACTATTTGATATTAACCAGAAGCTCTTAAATATATTTTTAAGCTTTTATTCTCTTTTTAGTTCAGTTTGGATGATTTCTTTTGACCTGTCTTAATGCTTGTTGTTTCTTTCCTTGCCTGTGTTGAGTACTGAGGAACGAGTTGAAAGCATTCTTCTTTTCTGTTGCTGGGTTTTTTTTTTTAATTGCCAGCACTTCCATTTGAGTCAAATGATTTTCATCTGTGCTTAAACTGGTTTGCTGCTATTCACCTTTTTCAATTAGAGTCTAACATGTTAATCAAAATTATTTAAAATTTCCTATCAGGAGTTCCTGTCGTGGCGCAGTGGTTAGCGAATCCGACTAGGAACCATGAGGTTGCGGGTTCGGTCCCTGGCCTTGCTCAGTGGGTTAAGGATCCGGCGTTGCCGTGAGCTGTGGTGTAGGTTGCAGACGCGGCTCGGATCCCGCGTTGCTGTGGCTCTGGCGTAGGCCGGTGGCTGCAGCTCCGATTAGACCCCTGGCCTGGGAACCTCCATATGCCGCGGGAGCGGCCCAAGAAATAGCAACAACAACAAAAAGACAAAAAAAAAAAAATTTCCTATCAGATAGCTTTAACATCCGTGTCACAGCTAAGTCTGGTCTATTGATTGTCTCTTGACAGTAAGTTGTTTTTTTTCCAGGCAGAATTTATATGCAGATTTTAGGGCTCACTTTCTCTGTCGTTTCCTCCCATCTTCAGTTTCCCCCTTAATGTTCTATATCCTCTGCCCAGTCCTGAACACTGCCTTCTGACATTTCAAGCCACAAAGTCTGTGGCTTTCTGTTGTAAGGTGTTGATGAACTGGGGAGTGTCCCTCAGGCAAAAAGACAGAAACATATAGTTCTTATCAATCAGGGTCTGTGTCTGGAATGTAGATTCCCCTGTACCTTCTGCATGCATTTTATTGCTCTCTAGTGCCTTCAAATAGTTTTGTTTGTTTGTTTGTTTGGTTTATCTTTTGCTTTGTCTTG
Source organism: Phacochoerus africanus (assembly GCF_016906955.1). Taxonomy (NCBI): domain Eukaryota; kingdom Metazoa; phylum Chordata; class Mammalia; order Artiodactyla; family Suidae; genus Phacochoerus; species Phacochoerus africanus. The sequence goes on from NC_062554.1 coordinate 125,697,393, forward strand.
GTTTCGGTCCACGTTTTCTTACTTGCCTTTTGGGAGGGTTAGTCTGACCAAATTACTTTGCCTTTAACAAAAGCTGGAAGCTAACTAAACTTAAGAACAACCGTTGATAAATAGATCTGATCATGTCCTTTCCCGTTGAAATCTTTAAATATCTTTCCGTTTGTTAATGTCGTTGCCTTTCTCTGTAGCCGCATAAACTGGTCTTATGGACTATGCTGTAATCATACTGGCTTCTTTCAGTAAATAGCAAATTCCCATCATTTGTGTTATGTCACTCTAAGTAAATTTGTAAATCATTTATCTTACTATGACTTTGTTTATTTCTCTTGGGGTGATCATATTCTGTGTTCAAGTCCATCTCCCACTTACCAGATGTATCTTTGCACAAGCTACCTAACCTTTTCATACCTCAGTTTCTTATTTGTGAAATGGGGATAAAAATTAGTACCACTCCTGCCTAAGAGGTTTATTGTGAGAATTAATTGGATCGATATATATTTAAAGTGCTTAGAACAGTGCCTAGTACCAGGGAAACATTCAAATTGTAATAATTATTATTATTCTCCAAAGCTTAGATGATTTGACTCTAGTGTATGTTAACTTATTTATCTTCTGTATTTAAAAAAATATTATCCTTTGTTTATATATATATATGATGAGACTCACCAACCTCTGATTAGAATCCACGTGTTTTTAGTTGCCATGTGATTTATCTTAAAAAAAATATTTTTTCCTCCTAACCAATCTTAGGGATGATAGAAATTTAAGAAACAAAGGCCTAATAAGTGGTGTGAAGTCACTCAGTAAAGAAGAATTGAGTGCAGAGTTATTAAACTTATCTCTGAACACAGATGTATGTCATCAGCCCTGTATATCTAAACAACAGCCGAAAGCAGGTAGTATTCTTATTGTGGATAATTAGAAATATATCTTATTTTATGTACTAAGATTGTTGATAACAGTTGGAATTAATACTAATTTTTATTTGGTACACTTAAATAACATTGTTGGGAGTATTTGCTGGTACATAAATGGTAGAAATGAATGAAAAGTATAATGGTAATCCAAAAGAAAATATAACGCTAATGCCTTCTACATATACTTTTACAAATTAATTTAATTTTTTGTCCATACACGCTCATATATTTTTATATATTTATAATCATTACATCCATTCCACTTTTTTACCTCACAGAATATACTTTTAAAGTATTTTTCATTTTATTTTATTTTATTTTGTTTTATTTATCTTTTTAGGGCCACACCTGTGGCATATGGAAGTTCTCAGACTGGGGGTAGAATTGGAGCTGTAGCTGCCAGCCTACACCACAGCCACAGCAATGTGGGATCCAAACCACATCTGTGACCTATACCACAGCTCACGGCAATGCTGGATCCTTAGCCCACTGAGCAAGGCCAGGGCTCAAACCCATATCCCCATGGATACTAGTTGGGTTCATTAACCACTGAGCCATGACAGGAACTCCTCATTTCATTTTATTTTATTAAAGTATAGCTGAGTTACAGTGTTGTGCCCATTTCTCCTGTATAGCAAAGTGACCCAGTCATACAGAATATACTTTTTTAATTAATAGGAGCTATAGGAAATACTCACTTGAGCTAGAGAAAAGCTTGAGCTCTTTTAGTTTCTTTTTAAAATTAGTTCCATATTCACAACTTCTATTAATGTATAAAAACTCAGTAATAGAGAAACCTGAAGAACTCATAATAGTTTTTTAAAAATTTAATCTAATACTTAAGAAAACTAAAAGCAATATGGTTGTTTATCTCTTTTTTTTCCACCAGAATAATCTGTTCTGTAGCTTGATATTTGTTGGACTATCGAACTAAATCTGACATAACTTAAAAAAATACATCCCACCACTTCCCTCTGTGAGGAAAATAATTATTGAAGTCTCTAATAGCATATGTGTATGCTTCATATATTCATATATACAGGCTACTTATCTGACCTTTTGGTAATAAAATTTCTTTTGTCATAATATTCAAAATGGCAGATGGAGTATCAGAATATTCTAGTTTATGGCTTTTCAAGGGAAACCTGCTCTTGGTTTGCCTATTATATTACTCATTTTAAGTGCTTAGTTTGTAGAGAGGTAAGCCACTTAATATTTTGAATATTGCCACAGGGAAATTGCAGTTGTTAGCAGGTATCAAAATAGTAATGAAAATGAAATAATATCAATTAAAATAATAAAAACATTTTAGAAGGGGAAGAAGGCATAAAGGAGGTTAAGTCACAAATTTCAGTCTTTTCAAAACAATGTGTTGAAGTGACTTGTGATTGGAGGAATATACTATTTTTGGAAGGGAACATATTTTGATTCCTAGTTCTTGGTTTTCTATTATAAATAGATGGAAAACATTCTTTTACTTTTTATTTTTTTGAAAATAATAAAATTTGAATTTTGGTTAAAATATCACACACATTTCTCAAGTTTCTATTTTAGTAAAAATATTTATCTTTTGTCAAAAATGTAAAGTGTCTGCTAAAGTAATATATTTATGTTGCATCTAAAGTATACTAAAGATAAATATTTCTAAATACTGTTTTAAAAATAGTCATTTGCTTTCTGGGCAATTCAGATACTAATTATATTTATTAAATGTTTATTATTTATGGCCAAATATTAATTATATATTAATATTTACTATTAATATCCTAAGTAAAGCCTGTAAGTATTTGCTTTAAAGAAGCAACACCTTTGGAGGAGAGCTATGAGGAAGAATCTGCAAACCCTGGACTACCCATTCTACTTGAAAGCATTGTATCTGATCTTGAAAAATCTCTTGGAACAGCTTTATCTTCAATATTAGAAACAGAAATGAAAATTGCTTTTGGAAACCTCTGGATGGAGGTGATTATTTCAATTCTTAGCTGAAAATTTCTTTTTTATTGCTAAAGATTTGTTACCTTGGTTTTAAGAACTATTGTATAAAATTTATAAGCTTTGTTGTAATAATCTACATTACATTATTTTTATATACATATATGTGTTTTTTGGTTTTGGTTTTTTTTTTGGTCTTTTTAGGGCCACACCTGCTGCATATGGAGGTTCCCGGGCTAGGGGTCAAATGAGAGCTGTAGCTGCTGGCCTATGCCACAGCCACAGCAACACCAGATCTGAGCTGTATCTGCGACCTATACCATAGCTCAGGGCAATGCCAGATCCTTAACCCACTGAACAAGGCCAGGGATCAAACATGAGTCCTCATATATACTAGTTAGGTTCATTAACTGCTGAGCCACGATGGGAACTCCTATGTTTTTTCTAGAAGTCTTTGAGATAACTCATTGAAAATGAAGTGATAGGCATTTCCTAAAGGTTAGGACTATATTTTGTCATTTATATTTTCAGTGAAAAAATATTTATTGTGCATCTACTGCCAGACATTGCCTCCATGAAGCTTAAAATTTATTCAGAAAATCTTCTCTTATTTTTAGTTTGAGTCAAAATGTATAGTATAGGAAATTACCCTAGCAATACGTATTCAATAAAAGAAGGATATATTTTGGCTTATGTCATGTAAAAAGGGAATTGGAGTATATAAATTTGGTCATATTAGCAATTATGAGAATCTTTAGATTCTTATCTTTTCTGTAATCAGTAAAACACCATATTTGGCAGTAGTGGCCTTTTTAGTTTAATTTTTTTGCTATTCACATTTATAATTAGGAAAAAATATTATTCCCAACAATTGTACCTATTCCAGATATTCAGTGAGATTCAGTATATGTCACTATGGCATGATTATATTATCAAGTGTTGAACCAAGATTATGAAGAATGATCAGAAGATTCTAGGAAGGTTGACGTAAATTAGATTGCATAAGAGTCTAGGAAAGTCATTGTGTATGAATGATTCAGAAAAAGATGTGCTGACATCTTGTAGTATTAGAAGATCAATCTTCTTTATCAACACGTCTTTACAAGAGTTAGCAGGTATCACTTATAGTTGACTGGGTTTTTTGTTTTGTTTTGTTTTGTTTTGTTTTTGCCACCCTGAGACAGGAGTTCCCAGGCCAGGGATCAGTTTGGAGCAATAGTTGCCACCTCAGCCACGATTGTGGCAACACTGGGTCCTTAACCTCCGTGCCATGCTGGGAATTTAACCTGGATCCCAGCGCTCCCAAGGTGCCACTGACCCTGTTGTGCCACAATGAGAACTATGTTTTTTTAATATATAGATTTTTTTCTTGGGTTTTATGAGATTGATTTCCTCATAAAAATGACTATGTTGAAAAGTAGATTGACAGTTTTTGCTAATTAGAATTATCTTTCTGATTTAGAACTGTGCTTTCCTTTTTACATGTAATTTCTGAAGCTATAAGAATTAATACTAACATGAATTTTACAGGAGCAATTTGTAATGGAATTAGCATTTTAAGATTGTGACTGGCTTTTATTTATTTATTTATTTATTTATTTATTTTATTTATTTTTTTGGTCTTTTCTAGGGCTTCACCCGTGGCATATGGAGGTTCCCAGCCTAGGGGTCTAATTGGAGCTGTAGCCGCCGGCCTACACCAGAGCCACAGCAAGGCAGGATTCGAGCCGTGTCTGCGACCTACACCAGAGCTCACAGCAACGGCCAGATCCCTAACCCACTGAGCAAGGCCAGGGATAGAATCCACAACCTCATGGTTCCTAGTCGGATTCAGTAACCACTGAGCCACGACGGATACTCCGTGACTGGCTTTTAATAAAACATCTTTTAATTGAAGAAGAATTCAACTATGAGTTCCCTTCATGGCTCAACGGAAATGAATTTGACTAGAATCCATGAGGATGGAGGTTCGATCCCTGGCCTCACTCAGTGGGTTGAGGATCCAGCATTGTGGTGAGCTGTGGTATTGGTCATAGTCGCTGCTTGGATCTGGCATTGCTGTGGCTGTGGTGTAGGCCTACAGCTACAGCTCCTATTCGACCCCTAGCCTGGAAACCTTCATATACCATGGGTATGGCCCTAAAAAGACAAAAAAAAAAAAAAAAAATTAAACTATATGTTTCTCTGAAATACATGTAGAAATTCCTAAAGAGGTACTTTTAATAATAGGCATAATAAATGAATCAATGATGCTATTTTTTTCCAGGTGCTATACTTGAAACCGCCATGGACTCTAATGCATTTATTACAGTGCTTTAGAAAACATTGGTTAGCTGTATTTGGATTAGTTATGGAAAAGAACTTGCTTTTAACTGTTGAGAGCCTATATGAAAATCTTTGTAAAGGTAGGAATCTTTTATTTTCCCTTTAGCCCTGTTGTATTAAAGTCAGATTAATAGATATAGTCCATGGAATGTGAAGGTGAATTAATAACATATTTGTCAGTCAGTTCTTAACCATTTATACCTCTGACTTCTTAAGGAAATTTGTGACAGCTGGATGAATGAATGTCGTTCATAGAGCTTGTGCCTGTTAATGGCATCATTGTTGATGTTCCTGTATATTGTGAATACACAATTTTTAATAACGTTGGAAAACTTTTTAAACCGTATTTTATAGTCTATTTAGGTATGCAAATAGAGTTATGCAGATTTTTTTCATTTCTCATTGTGTTTAACACACAAACTTTGATCATGTTTCATGTACTAATTTTAAAAATGGTGTATCAAGATTTCTATTTAAAATAGAGGGATAGGAGTTCCCGTCGTGGCGCAGTGGTTAACAAATCCGACTAGGAACCATGAGCTTGTGGGTTCAATCCCTGGCCTTGCTCAGTGGGTTAACGATCCGGTGTTGTCGTGAGCTGTGGTGTAGGTTGCAGACACTGCTCGGATCCCGCGTTGCTGTGGCTCTGGCGTAGGCCGGTGGCTGCAGCTCTGATTCAACCCCTAGCCTGGGAACCTCCATATACTGTGGGAATGGCCCAAGAATTGGCAAAAAATAAAAAATATTAAAAAAAATAAAATAGAGGGATGATAATAAATTCATTGAATAATAAAAAATGAAATAAATAAAATAAAATATAGGGAAAATAGGAATAGGAAACCTTTAGCTTTGGTGTACAGTGAATTTTAGAACCAGGACAGACTAGAATCAGTGACTTAATTGGTGGTTTTTAAACTTTATTGCACAGAATGTTCTTGAGGTGTCTCTGAAGTTGCCACAGATTGGAGGTGGAAAGGTTGATGGGGAGCCTGGTAATAGTGGGACTTTGGCCCTCAACACCAACTTTAGCCATTTAGCTTTCCTTTATTTGTTTATATATGGAGATTCCATGTAGGATTAAAAAAAAAAAAGCTTTTATGCTAAGAAGAAAAAATGTGAAAAGCACTGATATAATGTTATTAAAGTCTTTTATGATTAAGGAAACTAGGCTTGAGAGGGTAAGTGGTTTGTCCAAAATGAACAGCTAGATTTGCTTTATTGTACCTTAAAAAGTAAAATATAACCATTGTTAGAATGTTCAGTTAGTTCTTGACTTTCCTCAAACTCCTAACATGAAGTGATCTATTCCGTTTATTATTTTATGTGTTAGTTATATCCTATCTACTTAAAAGAAAAAACTGAGTATATATGTGGGCCTTTAAATAACAACCTGAGTGCAAGAGGGTTTAAATTAGGCTTAAAGGTACAAGAGCAGGTAATGAAAAATAAGAAAGATAGTTTTACGGCAAAACATGTGCAGACAGGAGTTCCTGTTCTGATGCAGTGGAAATGAATCTGACTAGGAACCATGAGGTTGCGGGTTCGATCCCTGGCCTCGCTCAGTGGGTTAAGGATCTGGTGTTGCCATGAGCTGTGGTATAGGTCGCAGATGCGGCTTGGATCTGGTGTTGCTGTGGCTCTGGCATAGGCCAGCAGCAACAGCTCTGATTCGACCCCTAGCCTGGGAACCTCCATATGCCGTGAGAGCAGCCCTAAAGACAGACAAAAGACCAAAAAAAAACCCCAAAACCAACCAAACAAACCAAAAAAAACCAACAAAACATGTGCAGACAATTATTGCAGCACTTGATCACAGATTTTAACACTAGGCTTCCGGAAAGCTAAGACAAAACAAAAACATTCTATGGCAGATATACCCCTTCTCTCTCCCCTTCTTCTGAAGTATAAACTATTTGAAAATGTTTTATGTCTTTAAAAATTCTCCCAGGGGATTTAAAGTGCCTGGTCAGTAGCTTATAACTTATATGTAGTAGATCCTGCATGAATATCTGTTTTTAAAAGTTACCTATTTTTAAAATAAACACTTTCCAGGCATTGGTTTTTATCTATAGAAAATGTTTATTAGGGTTACTTTTTTTTAATTTAAGGAGCTATATTAAAATTGAATTTTGACTCTTTTTTTCTCAGAGAAGTTTATTATGATACGTGTTGCATTTAAATAGTTAATTTGAAAACAGGAAAGAAAAATAAAGCATACCTTGGCATTATTTAGCTTTTCTCTTACCGGGGGTATTGTTATATAGGGGAATTATATATATTATATAAGGGATATTATATATATATATATAATATATATATGTATGGGACAACATATCAAACATGTCTTCAAAGTAGTTTTATAAGATAGAGAAACATTTTGATACCTTTTACTAGGGCATAATTTAGCTGGTTCTATTAAAAGAGAAAGTTCATAAACCATGTATGATTTTGAACAAGATTTGGTTTCAAATGGAATATCTAGTTGCCATTTTCTATGTCTCTGGACAGTGTTTTGCTCTTTCTCACAGCTCAGAGGTAGTAGTTAGCAGCTCTAACTACTTCTCTGTAATATTGAGAGAAGTGAAGAGATGGTGACTGTTCCTTTTGCTAAAAATCTCATTTCAGGGATGTCACGTGAATGATTTATTGATCCTTGCTGTAGAAGAATCTGAGCCTAATGTTTACTGACTTGTGAAGTATATGTAATGGAATTATAAAAATACTTCCTGCTCTAAAATAATTTTGAAATAGAAAAATCACAGTTTGTGATTTTAATAGTATCCTCAACTGTTGAATTGTACATATGTGCTTAACTTCAGTATACCAAGACTACATCTTTAGATTAATTCATAGAAAGTTGTGTAGAAAAGAGTAGTACCTTTTTCTGACTTTGTGGTCCATATTAACTTTAACCTAAATAAGTATGGACCTTACATAAGCATTAAACTGTTTCAACCATGTAGATTTCCTTTTATATGTGTGTCTAGGTACTGAACTGATCATTGTTATTATACTTTTGCCCATAATCTTAGTAAAGAGTTCTTGTAAGACAGAAACCAAATGATTAATCCAAGGATGTAAGTTCTACTGAACACAGACTACACTGGAGAAGCACCCTTAAAAGAAGTTGTACCCAGTTTCTTCTCCTGGGTAGATTTACCAGGTTCATCACATCTACCTTCTGTCCTCTGTGTAGGACTCCCATCCCTTCTCTTTCTCACAGGCCTTTTAGTCATTGATTTTAAATATAACTAAAATTGTTTTGTAAGGAAATAGACTATTTGTTGGATAAAAGGAAAGCCAGGAGCTTGGCTATACCATCACATTAGGTTAGAATTTCTAAATATTGTGTAATTACGAAAATCAACTTTTTTATTTTCATTTAACCTTCAGTATTTCACAAGCAAATAGTTGTGTAAGTAATACAGGGAAACTTTTTTTTTTTTTTTTGACTCATAGGGGCAGTGAAAAACCATGCCAGTGTTTCAAAATGTAACAGCCTCTGAAGCTGTGAACATTAAATGAAACAAAACAAACACATTGTAGCATGGTTATTATAAATGCCTCTGAAAACTGTTATGTAGTATTCTGTCTTAATAATGGAAATACTTTTTTTTCTTTTCTGAATTTTGGTGACATTAGAAAGTTATTTATCTTTATTGTTCATGACTTTCAAAATTTTTGAGATGATTGTCACTGCTCCTCCTAATTGGTTTGAGAATTTAATGTAACCAAGTTTAGCGCCTGGAGAGAAAAATCGCTGCACCTGCAGTATGTAGAATTGGGGCTGCAGCTGCCAGCAATGCCAGATCTGAGCTGTACCTGCAAACTGTGGCAGTGCCAGATCCTTAACCCACTGAGCGAGGCCAGGGAACGAACCTGCATCCTTGTCAGGTTCTTAACCCACTGAGCCACAATGGGAACTCCTGTTGTATTTTTCTTACTTTCAGATTAACTCACTTTGCTAATTTATAGAGGGAAAAAAATTCTGCTAGCTCCTCTTGCCCACAGCTCGCGGTTAACCCAAATTGTTTATTTTTCACAAAGGTCGTATTGTTTCCAGAGAACACATTTCCATAAATATAGTATTACGTTTCATGTAATGGAATCTGAAGATAAATCACTATATGATAACTAAGTAGATAATGAAAGGCATTGCACATAATTTAGGTGCTTACCACCAAAATGTTGTCCTTATGATGTCCCAATAGTAATCTGTATACAAATAACCTCAGCTTTGAAATTCTATAGCTTAACTCATTTGTTTGGTGATTCTCTCCTTTCTGAAGAGTATAACATTCTTTCATTTTACTTTTACTTTTTAAAAAATTGAAGTTTAATTGATTTACAGTGTTGTATTAGTTTTTTGTGTACAGCAAAGTGATTCAGTTTTGCATATATTTTCATATTCTTTTCCATTATGGCTTATTAAAGGATATTGAATATAGTTCCCTGTGCAACACAGTAGGACCTCGTTTATCTACTGTATATAGTAATTTGTACATTTTACTTTTACTTTGAAGTTGATTCTGGAATCTGAATACAGTCTTAATATCCACAGGAAATTGGTTCCAGGACCCCCAAGGATACTAAAATTCTCAGTGCTCAAATCCCTTATTTAAAATGATGTACAGAATTTGCATGGAACATAAACACACTCTCCTATATGTTTTCAATCATCTCTAGATTATTCGTAGTACCTAATACAATGTAAATGCTAAGGTAATAAGTGCCAGTGCACAGCAAATTCAGGTTTTGCTTTTTGGAACTTTATGGATCTTTTATTCCCCAAATATTTTCAACACGCAGTTTATTCCCCAAATATTTTCAACACGCAGTCTACTGTTCCATTGACTTGGAACAGTAGATACAGAGGGCCAGCTGTACAGAATACCGGAATATTACAAGAACTTTGTTTAAAACTAAGTCTAACTGTTGCTTTTTACATCAGAGAGATAAATTAGGAATAGCCTGTAGGTATAAATGTGTACTTTTCTTAAATTTCATAATCATTATTAGATTGGTTTTCCAAAGACATTTTTGTATTATATACTCATTTTTACATATTTTCTCCTTCTTAATTTTCTGTTATCAGCTAACAATGCAGTGGACTTTACAACAGTGAAATTCCTGCTTCAAGATTCTAAAAGTTTGCTACATGCTTTCAGTACAAGGTCAAATTATGATGGTATTCTTCCACAGGCCTTTGCTCAAGTAAACAAACTGCTCCAAACACTTACAGAGGTAAGAATGCCCTTTAGAGTAGGTAATCACTTATATTCTAAAAATGTACTTAGCAGACAACAGTAGGAAAAAGACTTTAACTTATTGTAATGTACTAAAAGCATTAAGTAAATATGAAGTTAATTGACTGGAGTAAGCAATCTTTATTGCAAGTTATAAAACACACATCCTCTTATGGAAGCTGTGTCACAGCAGTTGTTGGGATTTTATATTATTTCATTTATGGATAGAAGACAGCTATGCATTGTTGGCTTGACTACTTATTTTTCAGTGCCCTTCACCAATGGATCACAACATGCATCAAAATACTTTGGAAATTTTTTAAGACATACAGATGCCAAGGCCCACTCAAACCTTACTGAATCAAATTTCGGGCAGTGGTGCCCTGTAATGTTTTTGTTGTTCTTATTTTGAAATAATTTCGAACTTACAAAAAAATTTCAAGAGTAATATAAAGAATTCTCATATATATCTTTCACCCAGATTCTCCAGTGTTAGCATTTTATTACATTTCTTTTATTGTTTTATTATTTTCCCTCTCTACCTTCAAGACTACAAGACTACTTATCAATCCTTTTTTTTTTTTTTTTTTTTGCTTTTTGTGGCCACACTCATAGCATATGGAAGTTTCCAGACTAGGGGTCGAATTGGAGCTACAGCTGATGACCTACCACAGCCACAGCAATGTGGGATCTGAACCATATCTGCGACCTACACCTCACTGAGGCCAGGAATTAAACCCACATCCTCACAGATACTAGTTGGATTCACTTCTGCTGCGCCACAGTGGGAACTCTCCCAAGTTTTTTCTGAACTATTTAAGAGTGTGTTGCAGATGTTATCCCCCTTTACACTAAATATTTCCATATATATTTCCTAAGGAATGAGGATATCTTGTGTAACTAATATAATTAATTAGGATATTAATATTGACATAATACTTGCTGACCTTATTCAAACTTTGCCAGTTGACCTAACAAGTTTTAAACGTCCCCCATGTGATACTTATGCAGTCATCTGGCCCTGATGCCTTTTTGCCCCTTTAAAATAACTGTGGGTTTTGTCCCTGGTAATGCTGTAATTTCTGAAGTCTCCTAATATCAAATTAAGAAAAGTCTGGGAGTTCCTGTCATGGCTCAGTGCTTAATGAATCTGACTAAGAACCATGAGGTTGCGGGTTCGACCCCTGGCCTTGCTCAGTAGGTTAAGGATCCGGTATTGCCATGAGCTGTGGTGTAGGTCACAGACACGGCTCGGATCCTGTGTTGCTGTGGCTCTGGTGTAGGCCGGCGGCTACAGCTCCGATTAGACCCCTAGCCTGGGAACCTCCATATGCTGCGGGAGCGGCCCAAAAAATGGCAAAAAAAAAAGACAAAAAAAGAAAAGAAAAGTCTGGTCATTTTATATGCTGAAAATAGCTCCAAAAACTCAGCATCAGAATTACTAGATGAGATATTATGGTATTTTCATCTAATGTATGTCGTTTTTTTTTTCTTTGAGCTATTGAATTGGTCAGGTTTTTCTGTTATTTGTCCTGGCGATGTATGTTCCGTTACCTATGAAGTAATGGAAGGATTCCGTGATACTAAACTTAGGGTTGGTGAGGAAGGAACTTAAGAGAATATCTCCTGGAGTAAAAGAAACATCTTTTTTATTTTTATTTTTTTTCTTTTTGCCATTTCTGGGGCCGCTCCTGCCGTGTATGGAGGTTCGCAGGCTAGGGGTTCAATTAGAGCTGCAGCCGCCGGCCTACATCACAGCCACAGCAACGCGGGATCTGAGCCGCATCTGTAACCTACACCACAGCTCACAGCAACGCCGGATCCTTAACCCACTGAGCAAGGCCAGGGATGGAACCCACAACCTCATGGGTTCCTAGTCAGATTTGTTAACCACTGAGCCACAACGGGAACTCCAGAAACATCTGTTTTATAAACTAATAAGTATGGGATAATTCTTTAGGAAAGAATTGATTTAAGGGGTGAATGATCCTTTGGTATAAGATGATGAAAACATTGGTAGTTGCATTTTTCTTTTTTTTTTTTTGTCTTTTTTTTGCTATTTCTTTGGGCCGCTCCCGCGGCATATGGAGGTTCCCAGGCTAGGGGTCCAATCGGAGCTGTAGCCACCGGCCTACGCCAGAGCCACAGCAACTCGGGATCCGAGCCGCGTCTGCAACCTACAGCACAGCCCACGGCAACGCCGGATCGTTAACCCACTGAGCAAGGCCAGGGACCGAACCCGAAACCTCATGGTTCCTAGTCGGATTCATTAACCACTGCGCCACGACGGGAACTCCAAGTAGTTGCATTTTTCTATGGCAAGTGTGACTTTTAAAACCTTTAGTAGGGGAGAATGGGCCTGGAGTTGCAGGTTTGAGTATTGTGCTTGAATTGTGTAGGGAAAAATACATTATCCTTTCCCCCTCACAGAACTGAGCCCTAAACCCCATCTTTAGTGAAATAAACATCATAAATAAACAAGATAGAAAGTTCAGGATACTTACAGGCTTAGCAGTCTTTGAATTAAAATTTTTGAGAATAAATTAAGATTGATTGAGATAAAATCATAATATCAAGATCCTTTCATCAGTTGGAAACTTGGTGATGGGAGTTACCATGAGAATGTGATGTTAATTTCTTTTAAGGGCCACACCCGTGGCACATGGGAGTTCTCAGCTAAGGATTGAATTGGAGTTGCAACTGCTGGGCCACACCGCAGCTACAGCAATGCTGGATCCGAGCCACATCGTTGACCTACACTGCAGTTCACGGCAACACCAGATCCTTAACCCACTGAGCAAGGCCAGGGATCAAACCTGCATCCTCATGACTACTAGTGGGGTTTGTTTTCTGCTGAGCCACAAAGGGCACTCTGAAAATCTGATGTTAAGGTTTAGTGTTGTTTGTCAACAAAATGGTATGCCTGTTATATGTTGCCCATTGAGTATTTTAAAATAGTGAATTATTATTTAGTAAATTACTTGTTCTTGAATCCCGATTTTCCAGTTCTCAAACTAGCAAGAGATTCAAGAAGGCAAGTGGCAAAGAATCTAGCATCCTAATTACTGCTTTTCTCTCAGCACTTGGCATTAGTGCGATTGCTTGAAACAACCTGTGTTGTTTTCACAATTAGAGCTCTTAAGTGTTGCTTTGTTTTCCTGTTTCAAACAATTCACTGAGTCAGCCAGGAACATTGTGATTTAGCTTGGGCTTTTAAAATACCCTTTCAATAGGAGTTGTTTTGTAGAATGCATTAGATTTGATATATGACCTGAATACTTCACTGACCTGGGCAACAAAAAGAAATGGATTACCTCCGGGATAGGATATCTAAATATAGTAACTGTAGTAAAAAAAAACAAACCAAAAAAACCTCTAATCTTAATTTACCAAGTGTAATTTACCATTCGTTTGCTTCTGAGAAATCAAAATGAGAAGTAACATAATTTTCCAGAATTTTATACAAGTGGGGTAGAGACAGGAAAAGGATTTATGTTTTTTTCTTTTATAAACCTTGTAATGCTCCCCCCCCAAAAGATGCTCTTCCAGGATGCTAGAATAATTAAAAACAGTTTTATTAATAAACTTTAGGCTTCTGTGCCTCAGACTCCCCATCCTAAGTTATGATTTTAACGCCTGGCTATTTAATCTTTCTGAGCCTTAACTCCTTCTTTTGTAAAAAGAGTATAAAAATCTCTGGGTGTCCCTAGTGGCCTAGTGGTTGAGGAGTCAGCATTGTCACTTCTGTAGCTTGGGTTTGATCCCTGACCCAGGCGCTTCCATGTGTTCCAGGTGTGGCCAAAAGAAAAAAAAAAGTATAAAAATCTCTGTCTCAGAACTGTCATGAGAATTAAATGAATATTTGAGAGCACTTAGTGCAATTAGAGTGTTTGATAAAGCAGTCCATTCGCACAGTCGTGTACACTATTTGAGAGCTGAGGAAAAACATTATGTGGTGATGAAACAAATTTATCTCGGAACAGAATACATCTTTCCATCCCCGTGTATTTATTAAGTTCATATCAATGTAAACAGACCATTTTCTTCCTGCCTTGAAAGATAGAAAAGGGTAATATTTACCTTTATAGTTGGAGAGAGACTATAACCCCATTCATAGTCAGATTGCTGAAGGTCAAATTCTTTTCATACCTTTTAGCGTCTGTGTGACCTTGTTTGACCTTACTTATCCTTTCTGTGCCTCAGTTATAAAATCTAGATAATCATAGTATCTGCCTCATAGAGTAATTGTGAGGATTACATGAGCTAATTGATATAAAGTTCTTAGAAAATTCCTTTGCTTAAGACATGCTCAATAAATATTAACTGTTGTTACTAACAGTTTTGGAAATTTCCTTTTTTAAAAAATTTATAAGCATGAAACTGATAATCTATAAAGCTAACCTTTGAAATCATACTTTTATCAACAAAGGATACATAGAGAAATGGAGTGGTTTGAAGTTCACAGAGAAGTTATAATAGTGCCAAGACAAAAAAACTCAAGTTATTAAACTCATTGTTAAAACTTTTTTCCATTCTATCAGATATTTTTTTTCACCTAAGTGAATATTTTCCCCCGAGATGATTTTTTAAACTATCACTTGAGGAGTCCCCACTGTGGCTCATCAGGTTGAGAACCCGACATAGTTTCTGTGAGGATGTGGGATGCATCCCTGGCCTCCATCAGTGGGTTAAAGATCTGGTGTTGCTGCAGGCTGTTTTGTGTACTGCTGTGTAGGTCGCAGATGTGGCTTGGTATTGCTGTGGCTGTGATGTAGGCAAGCAGCTGCAGCTCCAATTTAGCTCCTAGCCTAGAAACTTCCATGTGCCCCAGGTGTGGCCCTAAAAAGAAAAAAAATCATTTGAGTCAATAATATCCCTCTTCTACCCTGCTTAAAAATATGCTCAGATCTCCCCTTCAGTACGTTTTCTTGGCCATGCTCTGTACTTCCTTTTTCTTTTGTCATTTTGCCATTTTCTTGGGCCACTCCCGCGGCATATGGAGGTTCCCAGGCTAGGGGTCTAATTGGAGCTATAGCTGCCAGCCTACACCAGAGCCACAGCAACACAGGATCTGAGCCGTGTCTGCGACCTACACCACAGCTCACGGCAACGCCGGACCCTTAACCCACTGAGCAAGGCCAGGGATTGAACCTGCAACCTCATGGTTCCTGGTCGGATTTGTTAACCATTGAGCCACGATGGGAACTCCATGCTCTGTACTTTCATCAACTACCAAACTTGAAGGAACACTCCATAACCATTGTTTCCATTTCTTTGCTCACTTATTCTCTTCTTCCTCTACAAATAGAATTCTACCTCTATGCTCTATAATAAGTAGATTGGAAATATTGTTTGGTATAAATGGAAAAGGAAAATAAGTTTTTTTAGCTCTGATGACCTCTGGGAATACTCTGTGCATAATCAAGGACAAGGAATAATCAGCACTTCCCAGAAAGCTAGAATTTTTGTAAGCAATAATTAGCATTCTTTTTCTCTCTCTTATGAGTAAATGACTAGCTGCATATTATGTGATTCTTATTCCCCCAGGTCAAGGCAAAACTTAAGCAAAATCCTTCAGAAAATACAGCGGGTAAAAAGCAAGAAGATACTTCTTTGATGAAATCTAATAACCAAGAAATCACCATTTTCTCAGGTTCTCATCTTCCCCAACCAAACAGGCATCAAGAAATCTGGGCTATCCTAGAGAATGTTTGGATTACAATATATCAAAACAGGTACTAAATTTCTTTCTTTCTTTCTTTCTTTCTTTTTTTTTTAGGGCTGCACCCACAGCACATGGAGGTTCCCAGACTAAAGGTCGAATCAGAGCTGTAGCTGCCAGCTTATGCCACAGCCACAGCAAAGCAGGATCCGAGCTACATCTGTGACCTAGACCTTAGCTCATGGCAATGCTAGATCCTTAACCCACTGAGCAATGCCAGGGATCCAACCCACGTTCTCATGGATACTAGTTGGGTTCATTAACCACTGAGCCACGATGGGAACTCCCATAAAAGGTACTAAATTTCTAAGAATTTCTGAATTTTAGGGGTTTTCATCATTACTGTTATTCATTAAATAGTGTCTGGATTGTGAGTTTAATGTACTAGATTATCTCATGAGGCCCTTTTATCAAATTGGTATGTTAGGAGAGCACATCAAAACTACTCAGAGTTTAAAAAGCCTATATGCTTAGGCTCTATTCTAAGAAATTCTGATTCAGTAGGACTCAAGTGAAGCTGAGCTAGTGCTTCAGCCCAAGAGCTTCAAATATGATACCTTAATGAGAACTATTTTCTATATAATCTCAGAATGAATGAATAGTCACCAAGATGGGCTAAACAAATTAGCAGGATACAAAGCCTTAGTAAGATTTAAAATAATCTGAAGAAAACATCAGTCTGGATTAGGGAAAATTCATATAAGATTTTCTTGAAAGATAAATACTTTTACTTAAAAGGAGGAAATACTGGAGTTACTTTGTGTCTCAGTGAGTTAAGAACCCGACATAGTGTCTTTGAGGATGTGGGTTCAATCCCTGGCCTTGCTCAGTGGGTTAAGGATCTGGCATTGCCTTGAGCTGTGGTGTAGGTTGCAGACATGGCTTAGATTCCACGTTGCTGTGGCTGTGGCATAGGCTGGCAACTGCAGCTCCAATTCAACCCCTAGCCTGCGACTTGCATCTGCTGCAGGTGCGGCCCTAAAAGTTGGAGGGGGGAGAAGAAATACTTTCATTAATTTCATGCCCATGAAATATTATGGTCTTGGTAAAATGAAAAATAGAGATCATTTTTGAAGAGGTTTTTAAATAGGCTACTGCTGGGTAACTTAAAAATAATTAAAAACAACTGATTTTAAAGTAGGCAGCACTCCCTTCCCATGCTTTTCCCCAACCCATACTCTTTAATTAATGTCAGTCATACTGCATGCTTTGTGGTATGGTTTTGGCTTGAGGCCTCAGTGTGACTCTTGTTTTGGACTAAAATCATCTATCTGTTCTAGTTGTTTACAAGAACAGCAAGGTAATATTAGCACTCTATTAGATGAATAGAATTGACATCTATTCTCAGTCAGTCATCTGTTACAACACTATAGATTGGACCCATTTTAGTCCTTGGCTACAAGTAAAACATTTTTTGAACAAATATAGTCTGTTATACTAAAGAAATAACTATATCTGACATGTACACTAAAGAAAACCATGTTTAAAGTTTTGGGGTTTTTTTTTGTCTTTTTGCCTTTTCTAGGGCCGCCTGCGGCATATGGAGGTTCCCAGGCTAGGGGTCCAACAGTCGGAGCTGTAGCCACTGGCCTACGCCAGAGCCACAGCAACACAGGATCCGAGCCGCGTCTGCAACCTACACCACAGCTCACGGCAACGCTGGATCCTTAACCCACTGAGCAAGGCCAGGGATCGAACCCACAGCCTCATGGTTCCTAGTCGTATTCGTTAACCACTGAACCACGTTGGGAACTCCTAAAATTTTGTATTTTAATATAGAGCAAAGGTTTTGTTTGTTTTGTCCAGTCTTAACATATTTTTAATGTTTTGGCTTATCAGATATTCTTGTTAGCCAAAAGTTATATATACCAGGCAGAGATGAACACTTTCAAAATAAAATAGTGAATAATATTTTGAGTCTCTTGGATATTTTAAAACAGTATCCTAGGTATTTTAATCTCCCCTCACTTAGAAAACATTTGAATACTTTCTGTACCTTAGACCTGACCTGTAATACATATACTTTTGTGTTGGATATTACAGAGTTCTTGGTAATTTCTGGGTAATAGACTTTGCATTATAGTAGTTCAGTAAGTGAAAAATGCTTATATTGTTGTGTATCATTCTGAAAGCCTACCTCATTGTTTCCCATTCCTGATTGTGTCCCAAAGTCAAAGTCACTGTAGAACTTCCTCCACATATTCATGCTTGAGCCTTTCATGGAGAGATGCTCGTTTGAAGATCTGGTAGGCTCTATGCACAATTTTTCATATAAAACTACTACTTGAGCACTTATGTACAATTGTGAATGCCATTTTCTTACTCTGTGTTCTTCTTGTGGTTCATTATCAGTTGTGAACTTAGAGCACACCAGGTTAGGTTATTGTGTGTTCGCTGTTTATAACGAATTTGGATGAGTGTTAGGTACTATTAATGATTCAGTTTCAGGGAAAAAAATCTTTCTTATTCTTGTTCAATCTCTGACGCATTTTCTTTTAAAAACCGTGTATTTTGAGTCTGCAGTGAGAAATATAATTAAACAAAATGTATTGTTTTTTGCTGTTACTTTCTTCATGACTCAGAATCATATTAATACTGTGAAGGCAAAAGAAAAATGAGATTGGTTTTGACAGTTTATTGTCTGATGATTTTTTATAAATTTTCAAAATATATTTTTGATATACTGATGGCTTTCATAGAAGTTTATTTCCTATATTCATTCATTCTCTATTTTTTATTTTTCATTTCTGGCTGTACCTGCAACATGCAGAGGTTCCAGGCCAGGGATTGAACTTGTGCCATAGAAGTTACCTGAGCCACAGCAGTGATAATGCCAGATCCTTAATCTACTGTGCCTCCAGGGAACTCCATCATTTATTTTCTGTTTCTCTGCCTTTCTTCTTCTTTTTTAATGGCTGGCCACACCTGTGACATATGGAAAATCACAGGTTTGGGGTCAAATCGGAGCTGCAGCTGCTGGCCTACACCACAGCCACAGCAATACCAGATTTGAACTGCACTTGTGACTTGTGCTGCATCTTGCAGCAATGCAGGATCCTTCGTAGGGCCAGGGATCAAACCCACATCCTCATGGACACTGTGTCAGGTTCTTAACCTGCTGAGCCACAACAGGAATTCATCTCTTGCTTTTCTTTTTTTTTCTTTCTTTCCTTCTTTCTTTCAGCAAGAATAAATTAGATAAATTGTACTTTGTCAAAAATAAAAACATTTTCTGCATCAAAGGACAACATCAAAATAAAACCTACAGTATGGGAAAATACATTTGCAAATCATGTATCTAGTAAGGGTCTAGTATCTAGAATCTACAGTGAACCTGCAGAACTTAACAGCAAAAAGACATTCTGATTAAAAAATGGGCAAAAGCACAGGAAAATCTAATCAATAGTTTGTAAGAACGTATATGGGGGAAAAAAGAATGGATATATTTATGTGTATGACTGATTCACTTTGCTATACACCTGAAAATAATACAACATTGTAAGTCAGCTCTACTCCAATAACAATAAATTTTTAAAAATGGGCAAAGGATTTGAATAAAATGTACAGATGGCCAGTAAGCCCATGGAAATGTGCTCTGTGTCATTAGTCATTAGGGAAACAAAAATCAAAACCTTAATGAGATACCACTTAATACTCACTAGAATGGCCATTAAAAAAAGTAATGTTGGTGAGAAAGTGGAAAAATTGGAACTTTCGTACATTGCTTATAGGAATGTAAAATTGTGCAGCTACTGTGGAAAGCATTTCTCTGGTTCCTCAGTAAGTTACGTGTATAATATGACTCGGCATTTCTGCTTTCAGATATACACACAAAATAATTGAACACAAAAAACTTGTACATGAATGTTCATAGCAACCCTATTTATAATAGCCAAACGGAAACAGTCCATATTAGCAGATGAATGTATAAAAAGAATGTGGTATATCAAAGTGGTAGGTCCATAAAATGGGTTATTATATTCACCCATAAAAAGGAATGAAGGAGTTCCTTGTTGTCTCAGTGGGTCCTGGCATTGTCACTGCTGTGGCACAGGTTCAGTCCCTGGCCTAGGACTTTTTGCATGCCATGGGAGTGGCCAAAAAAAAAAAAAAAAAAGGAATGAGGTATTGACTCATGATATGTGGTTGAATATTAAACGTGGTAAACGAAAGAAGACAGACAGAGAAGGTCACCTAGTTTATTGATATCAACAATCCGTAATGTGCAGATCTGTAGAGATAGAAGACAGCTTAGGTGGTTGTCAGAAATTGGGGGGAAGGAGGTATGGGGAGTTACTGCTTAGTGGACACAGGGGTTACTTTTGGAGTGATCAGAATGTTCTGTAAGTAGATAGTGGTGATAGCTGCACAATATTGTGAATGTACTAAATGCCACTGAATTGTACACTTCAAAATGGTTAAAACAGTGAGCTTTATGAGTATTTTAACCACAGTTACACAGAATGGTTTGGAAAGTACTGTAAGGTAGGGGAGAAAATTCCCCTGAACCCTCACTACCTAAAGGTCACCATCATTAACATTGGTGGCATCATTGTGTATACCCAGGTTTGTGTTTATGCCTGTATGTCAGCGTCCTAGGGCTGCCATAACAAATTACCACAAGCTGGGTAGCTTAAAATTAACACAAGTTTGTTCTCTCACAGTTGTGGAGGCTAGAAAGCCTGAAATCCCAGTGTCTCTAGGGTTGGCTCTTTCAAGAGGTTCTGAGGGAGAATCTATTTCATTACCATATCCCAGCTTCTAGTAGTTGCCAGAAATCTTTGTAGATGTATCACTGCAGTCCTTGCCTTTGTCTCCCCATGGGGTGGTGCTCACCCCAATCCAGTGTAACTTCAACTTAACTAAGTTAACAGTGTAACTTTAACTTAACTAATCAAATCTGCAAAGATCCTGTTTTAAATAAGGCCACTTTCTGAGGTTGTGAACATACATGGATCTTGGAGGGACACTGTTCAATCCACACAGCATGTTTTGAATTTTATGTAGTTATTATGTAAGTAACTTTTGCATACCTTAATTTTTCTGTTTCATAGGTAGCATGAGCATCATTTTAACAGTTGTTTGGTATTTCATCGAGTGCCTAATTATTTACTTAACATTTTTTAAAATATTGTTGAACATTTAGGTGGTTACTCATTGTTGTCCATCCAGTGAATAATATGTGATTGATTTCTTTTTCTTTTTCTTTTTTTTTTCCCTTTTAGGGCCACACCCACAGCATATGGAGGTTCCCAGGCTAGGGGTCAAATTGGAGCTTCAGCCGCTGGTCTGTGCCACAGCCACAGCCATGCTAGATCCAGGCCGCGTCGTCGACCTACATCACAGCTCATGGCAATGCCGGATCCTTAACCCACTGAGCGAGGCCAGGGCTCGAACCCTCAACCTCGTGGTTCCTAGTTGGATTCGTTTTGACTGTACCACAACGAGAACTCCCGATATATGATTGATTTCTAAAACTGGAATTGCCAGAGTAAAGTGTATGAACATTTAACATCCAGTTTCAATAAACTCTTAATCTAATATCTGATTTTTTTCTTCATCCTTGTGTACTAGAGTAGAATCTATACTTATGTACTGACTTGAATATAGATTGATAGTATCACTTCCCTGTCATCTCTTATGACCTCTCAGAGTGAAGCATTCACACAGCTCTTACAATATTACTTTAGATTTGGACTTCTGGGGTTGATAACCTATATCCTTTGCATAAATGATAGCCTGGACATTCATAAGTCGCTGCCTTTTATTTCTGAATAGATCAGCATTATGAGAGATGAGTTATAAATATTACCTTATTTTATAGTTAGAAATACTTGAATTATAAATATGCATTTATACCTCTGAGCGTCTTTTCTTTTTCTCTCTTTTAGCATGGATGTGTTTCAGAGATTGAGCTCAAACTCAACTTTGACATCTTCAAAAATAGCATCATTTGAAGAAGCATTTGTATATCTTCAGAAGTTAATGGCAGCTGTTAAGGATATTCTTGAAGGAATTCAGAGGTAAACTAGTTAATTTTAAAGTTTCGTTTATTTAGTACTTTCTTCTTCTAGGTTTATCAGCTTTTCAGAGTTATTGGGACTTCCAGCAAGTTTTATAAATTAATAACTTTAGATTTAACTCTTCTCCCTCCCTTGAAAAGAATCTCTGTTTCTAGTTTGGGTGACAAGAATGTTTCCACTTTTTTACTTTTTAGAAGAAAAGAGACGATTGTAAGCTTCTTAAAGAACTTTCTTTTCTTTATTGCATAACTAGTTCCAAGAGCAGTGCTTGACACCTAATGGGCATTCAGTAATTATGTGCTGAATAAAAAGTGTAGGTTGGAGTTCTCATTGTGGCTCAGCAGTTAATGAACCCGATTAGTATCCATGAGGATATGGGTTTCATCCCTGGTCTTGCTTAGCGGGTTAAGGATCTGGTGTTGCCGTGAGCTGTGGTGTAGGTCTCAGACAGGGCTTGGATCCCATGTTGCTGTGGCTGTGGTGTAGGCCAGCAGCCACAGGTCCTATTTGACCCCTAACCTTGGAACTGCCATATACCATGGATACAGCCCTAAAAAGACCAAAAAAAAAAAAAAGTGTAGGTTAAGGTAATTATCACTGCCCTTTAAAAATAAGTATATGTTAATATTTGTTAATATGATTGACTTCCTCCAATACAGTCTCACAGTACCACAAACTGGAAAAGTTTGAGAAGCATCATAGTCTCATGATGCTTTGAGACTTAATACATATGTAATTATTTTAAATATTTGTGAGGTATATAGAAAACATAATTCCAGAAAGATATAGAATGGACCATACCACCTTTATAGGTAGAAGTCAAATATTTTCCTTTGTGCCACTAAAGGAGAATACTAAACCTTGCAATTTTTCTGCATATACCAAAATGTACTGTTTCTACAAGCTCATTCAGAGATTGCATCTCATTTATATTCCCAGAGCCTAGCATGATTTATATTTATATTCCCCAGAGCCCAGCATGATTCCGAGCATAGCTGGTGCTCAGTTAACTTTTGTTGCATAACTGAATACAGATTCATACGCCTACTTTCTGTAGAAAAGATAATGTGTCAAACATGGCTTTTACGCAGTGTAACGTATACAACAGCTTACACATAGCTAAGATCAGAATTGAATAGTTCTTCATAGGGCTACTCTTAATCCTGCCTTAAGTAAGAAAGGGACTGTGTGCACTTAAAGATGATACTCAACTTGTCTTGGGATCTGCCACATCTTCACTTCATTAGTAACTTAAGAGTGGCAAAAAGCTTTGGTAATTTTTTATTCTAATAATCATTTTAGCCAGGTGATCCATTAACAATGAGATGATGTTTCCAAAAACCCTTACAAAATGAAACAAATCCAAAAATTACTATTGTTTTAAAAATACAGTTTTTTAAACTTGGATATACTAAAATCAAATCAGTTTTTGGTTTTTAAATTATGAAGAACACCATTCTCCTCTTGGCAAGCTGCATGTCTAATTCAGGTCAAACAAACAGTCACATTACAGGAGGTCCCATTGTGGCTTAGTGGGTGAAGAACCTGACTGCAGAGGCTCTGGTTGCTATGGAGGTGTGGGTTTGATGATCCCCTGCCCCTCGCATTGCTGCAGCTGCAGCCTGGGGAATATGTTGAGAGTGCAGCCATGAAATAAGAATAACAGAAACAAAAAAACATAGATAATTACAATAGGGAGTTATTAATATATATATATTTTTTGTCTTTTTGCCATTTCTTGGGCCACTCCCATGGCATATGGAGGTTCCCAGGCTAGTGGTCGAATCCGAGCTGTAGCCTCCCAGCCTACACCAGAGCCACCACAACTTGGGATCCAAGCCGTGTCTGGGACCTACACCACAGCTCAGAGCAACGCCGGATCCTTAACCCACTGAGCAAGGCCAGGGATGGAACCCACAAACTTATCGTTCCTAGTCAGATTCGTTAACCACTGAGCCAAGACAGGAATTCCCAGTTATTAGTATTTTAATAGGAACATAGGCAGTGGATGAAGGGAGGGTTTGGCAAAAGATAAAGCTCAACTGAGGTTGGAGGAGAATGTCTTGTAGGCCACTTTATCCTATAAGCTAGTATTTCACACATCCAGAGCTGTTAATTGTATGCCTTGACAGAAGAATATCTGGTCCAGAAAACTTTGGAAATATTGCATACTGTATTACTCATTCAGAAAATCACTATACCTCTATTAACATATTAGTATGTTTTATAGACTTTGCTGTAGGGCAACCTTAATTTTAGGTTCCCTGGAACCCACCCAGAGATTTTGTTGGAATTGGTCTGAGGATGTGCCTGGCTCTCAGCAGTTACAGAATTTCTCCAGGTGGTTCTAATGTGTAGGCAAAGTTGAGAACCACTAGTCAATGTGCTTATTAACCCTTCTCAGAGTGTGGTCACAGGACCAGCAGCATCATCACCATCTGGAACTTGTTAAAAGTGCAAATTCTCAAACCCTACCAGAGCTATGGAAAGAGAAACTCTGGGGGTAGGGCCCAGCAGTCTGTCCTTCAGGTAAGTCTTGTACACTTAACACTGAGCAGCCTGGGCCTGAGGGGTGTCAACCCTGGTGACCAGTTATCATCATCTGGGAACTTAAAAAAAAAAAAAAAAGCAGAGCAGTGGCTAGGAGCTACCCTAAACCTATTCCTTCTGAATCTCTGGGAGTGGGATCTGGGTTAAGCATTTTCACAAACTCCCTTGGTGATTCTCATGTGGAGCCATGCTTGAGAAACTGTAACATGTACTATTGCTTACATAAGCTGTATCTAAAGAAATAAATATTTGCATTTATCTTTTCTCTATGTGTACATACCACTAAGAACAAGAAAATGTTAGTTGCTCTGCTACTTTTTAGCCTGTGACCTGGTGTAAATTGTCTTGAGCTTCAGTCTTCATCTGTAAAAGAGGAACAGTAATGCCCTTCCCACAGCTTTTCACAAAGTTATTGTGCTTTGAAAGTCAAGTGTAACTAACCAAACCAGTGAGTCTCTGCTTGTTTGTTGGGAAAGTTGTTAAAAATGCAGAGTTCTAGATCTTATCCCAGACTTACTGAAATCACAGTATCTGTAGATATTTTGTAGAGGAGGAAGTTGTATTTTTAACAAGATTTCCCAGAGATTTATGTGCAGTTGGTGGGGGAACTACAGTTAAATTAATCCAACCTCCTGTAATGAGAATATTAGAACCTCTTGAGCTACCAGTAGAGGGCATTATGAATAAAAAGTTTGCTCATTTAAGCATTCATTAATCAACAGGAAACTACTAAAACTGTGTGTGTTTTTTTAAACCCTTTAAACAGTGGACATTTAAGTAATTATATAATAAAAATGAATAATTATATTGTTTTGTCAAGTGTATATGTGGTCTTAAGTTTTTTTGTTTTTTTTTTTCTTGCCATTTCTTGGGCTGCTCCCCTGGCGTATGGAGGTTCCCAGGCTAGGAGTCTAGTCGGAGCTATAGCGGCCGGCCTACACCAGAGCCACAACAACGCGGGATCCAAGCTGTGTCTGCAAGCTACACCACAGCTCACGGCAACGCCAGATCCTTAATCCACTGAGCAAGGTCAGGGATCAAACCCGCAACCTCATGGTTCCTAGTCGGATTCATTAACCACTGAGCCACGATGGGAACTCCTATGTGGTCTTAAGTTCTTTTAAGAAACAATCGTGTTAGAAAATGGGGAGGGCTATTGACTATGATTAGATTTTTAAACATTGAAAAACAATCAACTTTATACTGATTGCAAATTTATTAGCATTTTTGGATGCTTGCCAGAATGAAATTGTTTCATTGGATTTTGAGATACATACTCAGTGAATATATGTCAATGCTGTTTCTTTTTATCATGGCAGGTAATTTATGCATTTATGGTGTTACATTGGGAATCAATAATAGATGACCTGTTATAACCAGGTCCTTCAGTTAAAGAAATGAATGAAAATGTGTTTGTTGAACTAAGAATTTGGGCTTCTAGTTCCAGATTTATCTGATGGTAGCTGACCTCATACATGTCATCTACCCTCTCTAAGCCAGTTTTTTCCTTAGTAAGTGATAATCTTGCCTTCTTCAGATGATCTCTGTGAAAGTAATTTTTAAGCTGTAATATATATATGTGTTAGTTTTTATTTTCTCCTAAAAGCTGATGTTAAATTTGAAATGTTTAAAAGCATGTATTTCAATTTTAATAAGGCTCCAAACTTGTTTGTGGGAAGTTAATATTGAAAATATTGGTGGGGAGTTCCCGTCGTGGCGCAGTGGTTAACGAATCCAACTAGGAACCATGAGGTTGCGGGTTCCATCCCTGACCTTGCTCAGTGGGTTAAGGATCTGACGTTGCCGTGAGCTGTGTGTAGGTCGCAGACGCGGCTTGGATCCCACATTGCTGTGGCTCTGGCATAGGCTGGCGGCTACACCTCCAATTGGACCCCTAGCCTGGGAACCTCCGTATGCCGTGGGAGGGGTCCTAGTAAACACGAAAAGACAAAAAAAAAAAAAGTATTGGTGGAACAGTTATCCACACAGTTATGCAATTGGGAGCAGAGTACCTAATTTTGTAAAAGTTGTAAAAGGGATGGGAATACTACTGATTTCTATACTTTCTGCACACTTTCTTCTTGAGTGAGAAAGTGAACTTATTTGCTATTGATTTAGTAATTGCTTTGTGGAGTTCCCACTGTGGCTCAGTGGGTTAAGAACCCAACTAGTATTCTTGAGGATGTGGGTTTGATCCCTGGGCTCACTCAGTGGGTTGAGAATCTGGCGTTGCCATGAGCTGTGGTGTAGTTCGCAGACATGGCTTGGATCCCATGTTACTGTGACTGTGGTGTAGGCCAGCAGCTGCAGCTTCTATTCTATCCCTAGCCTAGGAACTTCCATAGGCTGCAGGTGCCCTAAAAACCAAAAAAAAAAAAAGAAAAAAGAAAAAAGAAAAAGAATTGCTTTTCTCTCATCTTTCCTTTAAATGTATATAGGATTAATTTGAATACTTTTTTTCATGGTTTCCTTATCTAAACACCAGTGAACCCGAGTCAGTATTTTTTCCATGTAGGCAAAGTGTTTTAAGATTTTTTTTTTTTTAGGTCAGCACTATCTGGTCTCATCTTTAGTGAACTTGTCTAGGTTGTTGAAGTTATTCTCAAGATCACAAAAACCTTTAGTATATAAAGCTTCATTTGGAGTGAAAAACTAATTGGAGAGTCACATGGAAAAACATTATCATTAATGTCAAAAAACATTATTAGATATCTGTGCTTAAATTGGTATTTCTACAAGGTTAACTGAACAGGGCACCACTTAATCCCAATCTGAGGCATACTGTAAATGTGTGCAGCTTCAATCTGAAAGCTAATGCTCAAGACAACGATGAAAGTATGTTTTTGTATCTATAAAGTAGATGATGAGCTGCCTGGTTTAGAAGCAGAGGAGAAGAAAGGGGAAAAGTGAGGGTAGGAAATTACATTCTGCCTAGATTTTATAATCATGTTTGTGTGTTTCACCTTTATAAAATAAAGTTGAAATTATTTTTAAAAATCCCAAAGTATAGCATTTAAATCCAAAACTATAACTAGATCATGCTAAAGTGTGTATATTCACTTTATCATCTGGTTTTACATGTAAAACTTTGTATTTCTCTGTCAATTTTATGAACTCTAGATTTCTAGCTCAAGTAGCCTTAGATAAAGTGGGTGAAATAATGTTTTCTCAGTTTCATATTTTGAATCTGAGGAGAGGATGATGGAGTTACTATTCCTTATAAATATCTTGGCACATTTTGCGGGGGAGGAAATTTTTTAATATGAAGGGATAGCTCTTAAGTTTAAATGACCTTTTTTCTATCATATTTGGTTTGGCTCTTTTCAAATGTAGAATGAGTGTTAACTGGTGCCTTGAGCACATTCATATTCTAGATGGACATTCCTTTGTAATCATAGAATGTGATTTAGGAAAGTGAGACTAATGCTTGAATTTTGGAAAGGAAGATGATTAATTTTTATCATCTTCATCTGCTTTAATAATCTTTAAAGCCTTAGTAACTTCTGTTAGATCCCTGTGGCTTTGGTTTGAAATACTTTGTATTTAGCTGGCTTTCGAAAACAGTTACAGTCATGAAGTTTGGGATTTTTTTGTGTATCATTTACATATATATTTATTCTTATTAAGCCTCTAAAGAAAGAATTTTCCCATTACTCTCTTACCCCATTTTAACTTAAGAACAAAATGTATACTGGTATAATCATAGGTAATTCCTGGGAGAAAGAATCCTACAATGACAGCAGCTTTTCATATCTATCAGTGATTTAGCGGCTTCAAAGAGTATGGACTTTGGTTTTGAGAGAATGTTTTATTAAGTTAGTATTGTGTATTTTGAGAGCCAGCCTCTCGAGATTTTAGAAAGGTTATTTAGAAAAGGTCATTCTTAAACTGACACAAAGATGACTCTTTAGGCTGTTTTATAGATTTAGTTAATTATTGAAACAAAAATTTTAACAAGAGAAATGTAGAGAATAAAGACCTTAAAATAAGTGATTTTTCAGCATCTCAACTCATTGCAGTGTGCAAGATGTTAAGCTGTAGATAAAAATTCTCCTTAAATCTAGATTGGAGAGATTCTTCTGTGTTTAGGTCTGATCTACATTCTTTGAGGCTTGGCTTTTCTACCTGTAGGTAATTAACTCCCTTCCCTCATTTGAGTTTCCACAGTTCTCCAGATATCACTGCACCTCTTTGTCAGACTTTTCATATATTCCATGTTCTGTCCATCACTCAATATATCAGTCACTCTGCTGAGTAAGAGAAAATAATACAACCCTTTATTTAAAAATGAAAGGATTTAGTTGTTTCATTCTCCATGCCATCATTTTGTTTTTGTTTTTGTTTTTGTTTTTGTCTTTTTAGGGCCAAACCCTCGGAATATGGAGGTTCCCAGGCTAGGGGTCAAATGAGAGCTGGTAGCGGCTGGCCAATGCCTCAGCCGCAGTAATACCAGATCCCAGCCGTGTCTGTGACCTGCACCACAACTCATGGCACTGCCGGATCCATGCCATCATTTTGGACCTAATACTTTCATAATTTATTTTCTAATCAGCTCCCTAAGATTTTGAACACTTTTAGGGCAGAAACTGCACGTAACTTTTCTTCGTTTTCCTTTTCTAGATCTAGATCTATGCCTGTATCACTCATAGTAGATGGTTGAAAAAAGGAAGGCTGTTGAATGAATGTTTTCTAGTTTATCTGGTGGAGAACAACTTCTTTTAGGGTGAAATGCTGCTAATAGTGCTACATTATGACATCAGATGAATAGGTAATATAGAGCTTTGAAAAAAGATGCAGAGGAGAAATGTGCAAGCTAAGAAAAGGTAAAGAATAAGATCTGGAGGAAGGAGAAAGACTGGAACAAAGAGATTGAGGAGATTAAAAAAGATCTTTATGTCTAGGACAGATGATGGAGACTCTGGTAATTTGCTCAGATGGCTTTTGGGTTTCATGTTATCTTTAATTGCTCAATCCTGGTCTCTCTATATCAAATATCTAAATTAGCGTTAGTGGAAGGAAAGAGGAGACCTAACAGGCTTGACTGAGACTTAAGGAATATAAGTAGGCATTTCTTATATAAACACATGTATAATGTCATATAAAATATAGATAGTAAAAACCTTTTGTGGTGTCTATATTATAGTTTGATAAACACTGCTTTAATGTAACATTTTTATCATATGCTTTAAGTAAAACAAAATAAAATTTATGTTAAATTAGCTGACAAAATATGTAGCATCCACATGTCAATCTGACTGAATTCTCCAGCACCAGCTGATAATTTTTTAACCTGCCTCTTTAGTGATACTGAAGTTAATAGATGACTCATAACTTATTTTTTTTTAGAATAACTAGATTTCATCTTCTATATCTAAAGCTCTTACCTGTGCTTCCTAGCACTTGTAATTTAAGAATAGGAAATTAGGACTTTTATTTTTATCCTAAATATCAGTGGTGTGATAACAGTAATTCCTGCCACCCCTAAATCATTTCTGGGTGTTGGTGTTCTTTTGTTTTAGTCAATAAAATCCAGTTTTAGATGACAGAGCCCAGTATTTCCCATCATTAACTTTTTGATTATACCACAATCAAGTAATGAGATACAAATATTACTTCCTAAAGGTAATGGATATCTTAATTTGTTTATAGAGTTATTTTTGTTTAAAAATCAATACTTTTAAATTTTGTTTTTGTGGCTGGTTATTTATACCTAATGATTTATTGATCTGATATTTGATTAAAATTCCCTGCTATTAAATCATATTAAGAAATGCTAAAACTGGGAGTTCTCGTTGTGGCTCAGAGTTTAGCGAATCCGACTAGGAACCATGAGGTTGCTGGTTCGATCCCTGACCTTACTCAGTGGGTTAAGGATCTGGCGTTCATTGCCGTGAGCTGTGGTGTAGGTCGAAGACGCAGCTTGGATCCTGCCTTGCTGTGGCGGTGGTGTATGCTGGTAGGTACAGCTCCGATCAGACCCCTAGCCTGGGAACCTCCATATGCTGCAGGTGCTGCCCTAGAAAAGACCAAAAAAAAAAAAAAAAAAAAAGAAATGCTAAAACTGTAGTTCCCATTGTGGCTCAGCAGTAATGAACCAGACAGTATCCATAAGGATGTGGGTTCAATCCCTAGCCTTGCTCATTTGGTTAAGGATCCGGCGTTGCCGTGAGCTGTGGAATAGGTTGCAGATGTGGCCTGGATCTGGCCTGAGTGGGGCTATGGTGTTAGGTCATCCTCTGCAGCTCTGATTCTACTCCTAGCTCAGGAACTTCCTATGTTGTAAGTGCAGCACTTAAAAAAAAAAAAAAAGAAAAGGAAAAAAAAAGAAACATTAAAACTACCAAACATTGCATTTTTTTTTCAGAGAAGCCAGTGGGGGATAAATGAGTGACTAAATCAGTGAGGTTAAACATCAATAAAATAAATGAGACCGGGGGAGTCAAAGGTGCTCAATCAGGGCTGTCATAATAATTTTAATTTAAGTAGTAAGTATATAGTAAATATATGGATAAGTCCAGATGATCAGTTGTACAAAAGGTGTAGAGTATGTCCTACACTCTAGGATTAGTCTCATCTATTTTGAGAAATATTCCCTTGTGCCTCTAAAGAACTTTTAACACCATAGTAAGCCAGCCATCTGCCCATAGTGAGAAGTGATGCAATCAGTGTCCTCAAGGCTGTTTCCAGTAATATAAAAAGTTGAGTCCAACTCAGGGCAGTGTTTTCTACATAGAAGTTACTCAATAAATATTTATTATACATCAGAAACTTCTGGGATTATGTTACATTTTGATGGTGCAATCCTTGTTCATAACACATAATAAACTTTCTAGAATCAACATACACTTAATAATAAAGTAACCAACCATAACTCTTAAGTTGTAAATGTTCAGTTAATGCTTCATTGCTAATATTAAGTTATTTACTTTTTGACAGCATGTAGCTATATATTTTCCCCAACTTAGTTGTTGAGCTAAGTCAAGTGAAATCATAAAAAATTGTATTTTTATGTTGCAGATAGTAATTTATGCAGATTTCATTTAGACTCTTGATAACATAGATGAAAATGTGTATTTTTGTACAGTATTAGAGTGTAATATAGTATAAAGAATGTATCAATCAGCTCTCATTAAAAGGATTTACCAGCATGAGACTCTCCTAGAAACAGTGACATACTCACACTTTTTGGGGGATTGTTAGATACTGGCTCTGAGTGAATACTAGTTGCCGAGGACCAAAAATTCCACTGTAGTTGGAGAAATGATCAGGGAAACAGATCTGTGTTGAGTGACTACTGGTTTGTTTGGAAACTTGGAAAAAAATGAAATGGAGGGTTGGCGACAGGAAAATCTGGGGAAGAGATGTGTGATTGGGCGACTTGTAATGGGCACAGAGTATGAGGGTACCTGTATCCCGTGTGAATACTCCTCAAAGGCTCTCCATTGCAGAGGAGACTCTCATTAGTCAGGTGGACAAGATCCATGGCCTGTGGCTGTCAGTCAGTCTCTTCCCCTAGTTCCTCAGTGCTTGGTCAGTGAGCTCATATGCAAAGGTACAGTGGCACCCTGGATAACATGGTCACAGATGTGGGTCTTCCCGCATGAAAGCTGCTCTGGCTGCTACCATTGCTGAGAGCCCAAACTGCCAACAACAGAGGCAGATACTAAGTCGTCTATAAGGCACCATTCCCTGGGGGACCATCAAGCCACTGAAGGGGCAGTGGTTCAGACCCCTTCCATCCTGAAGGGGGCAATGATTTGTCCTCCCCGAAGTAGACACTTCTTTTAACTATGTAGTGCTTCCCTTACTGCAGTGCTTCTGTCAGCAGCTCCATCTATTGATTTAGGGATATGTTTGCCAATGTCTTGATAGCCCATTACAATGAAGAAACTAATTTTATAGCAAAAGAAGTGCAGCCGTGGCTCCTAAAACTGTACTACTTTTCCATGTTAATATCCTTTTTTTTCCTACTGTTAGCAGCACTTCTCATTCCAGCAGTAACTCCTTACACCTGGACATTGTGATCATCTTATAGGTCTCCTTGCCTTTTTTAGGCTCCTTTGACAATTCCTTAACCTCCCTAAATCGTATTTGAATGGCTTTGTTTATTCCTTGGATCAAAAACACTTATTTTCTCTTTTTGCCCTCTGGTTCAAATACAGCTTTTCCAACTTGTCAGTCAAGGCTTTTCTACTGCTTGGTTCTAACATACCTTTTTTGTCTTGTATTCCTCTAGTGTACTTTGTAGTTAAACCAGATTAATTGTGTGTGTGTGTGTGTAGTTTTCAAGGCAGACCTAACTTATGTTCTCTTAATTCTGAACCTTGTCCCAGTCTCTTACCAGAGCTTGGAATGACCTCTTAATCTACATGTATTTTTCAAAGTGTTATCCATTTGTCCAGTCTCAGTTTAGAAGCCATCTACTACACACAGACTTTACAGTTTGTATTGAACTCCTGAGGTTCTTAGCGCATACTGCCTCCTATTGTAATTATTTGTGGACATTTTATCTCTGTTCCTAAATTATGAACTCCATAAGACAGAATCAATATCTTATATCCCTGGTGTTCCCAAGATACCTTTCATATTGCTTTGAACTCAGTACTGTTTAATATTAGTAATAAACGAATAGTAATAGGTGACATTTATTAAGTGGTTACTATGTCTCAGTCACTGTACTAAGCTCTTTACCTATGTGATCTTATTTAATTGGTACCAGTAACCTTCTCAGCGGTGCTATTGTTATTGAACCAGTCTTGCCCCTTGCATAGCAAGCCAAATGCTGAGACATCAGGGTTTGCAGCAGAGACAGTTTTTTCACAAGGTAGCCCAGGCAAGGAGTTGGAAGAACAGACTTCAGATCCTCCCTGAAGGTGAGGGGCTTGGGATGTTTATGGGAGAAGAGTGTAAGCAGGGTGGTTGGAGCTGCAGGGGAAGGTGACCAGAGGTCATTGCTGTTCTGCTCAAGCATGTCTGAATGACATGCTTCTTCATGGGAAGCATGTTCAAAAAATGGCAGCGTTAGCAGGATCGGAGGGTAGAGACTTCGGCCCTCTAACGTCAAAAGGTCACTGTTGGACAAGCAGGTGACCAGACTCTGGCCAGATTGGTTCCCCCCCGTTTCCGCCAGTTATGTTACAAGCAGAGAGGTTTTTAACAAGTGGTTCCCTTATAAGCTATTCTATAAGACAAACTCAGTAATTTCTGATATCACCCATTTCTATTAAACCTACAGGGTATGGTTTGAAGATGGGCTTTTTTAATCCTATGGGGCAGGGTTTTAACTGTCACACCATTTTGCATGTTGAGGAAGTGGGATCACAGGGATTATGTCATTGCCCAATGACATGTTTGTACTTGGCAGAATGACTCATTGAAATGGGTCTGATTCAAGAAAACTCACTTTTAAATACACTAAACTTTCTGACTGAAGAAATTACTTTAAAATTAGTTATATTCAAGAGGTGTTTTTTAGTTGGTTTCATAGTTTCATAGAACTTTAGAAAATTTCTAAATTCTTTTTTCTTTTTTGGCTGACCCATTGCACATGGAGTTCCGGGCCAGGGATCAGACCCCTGCCTCAGTCGTGACCTAAGCTACTCTGGCAACACCGGATCCTTATCCCACTGTGCCAGACTGGGGATCAGCCTGCATCCCAGTGCTCCTAAGACGCTGCTGGTTCTGCTGTGCCATAGCAGGAACTCCAGAAGATTTCTAAATTTAATTTAAAAGAATTACAGGGAGTACTCATCATGGCTCAGCGGTAACAAACCTGACTAGTTATCCATGAGGACAGCAGGTTCAGTCCCTGGCCCTGCTCTGCGGGTTGGGGATCGGGTGTTGCTGTGAGCTGTGATGTAGGTCACAGATACAGCTTGGATCTCAGCTGCAGCTCCAGTTTGACCCCTAGCCTGGGAACTTCCATATTCCACAAGTGTGGCCCTAAAAGGCAAAAAAAGAAAAAAAAAAAGGAATATTGAATAACTGACAAAAGAAATGGAAAATATCTCTGTCTTAGAAGGAAATTTATATTCTTCATTTGTTTTTCTAAATTTGTCTTTTTTTTTTTTTTTTTTGTCTTTTCTAGGGCTGCACCCATGGCATAAGGAGGTTCCCAGGCTAGGGATCTAATTGGAGCTGTAGCCACCGGCCACAGCCACAGCCACAGCCATGCGGGATCTGAGCCATATCTGTGATCTGTACCACAGCTCAAAGCAACACCGGATCCTTAACCCACTGAGAGGGGCCAGGAAACGAACCCGCAACCTCATGGTTCCTAGTCAAGTTCATTAACCACTGCGTCACGATGGGAACTCCAAAATTTGTCTTTTTCTACCTCTTCCCTCTTTGAGAGGAGAATGAGTCCACTTATCTTGGTTGAAATGAATAGCCCAAAAAAGATTTCCGTTGGTAGATGGTCTTGTCTCGAGAGACAGACAAATGAAACAACAGGGGTAATGAAAACAAGAAAGGAAACTATACCTGAGGTGATACTGCTGACAGTCAACACCATGTTACTCGGAAGAATGGTTAAGACCTGTTTTAAAGCTGGAATTAAAATTTCCATCCTATAGAGTGGCAAGACTAGGTCAAGAATGAGTTACCATCCATGTACCACCAACTTTCATAGAAAAAAGAAATGTGCAAACTGGTTATTTTGATGCATTTAAAAATATATCATTTGTTTAAATTTTTTACTTTGTTATGGATCAGATGCTGTATTTTAGAAATGCCTTAGAATTTACGAAGCATAGTTGAATTGGAAACAGTAGTTCTAAGATTAGGAAGAGAAAGGAAAACAGTGGTTACTTATTTTAGAGGATGAGTGCACATGGCATCTCAGGTATTACCAGAATGACAATAAAGTTATACAAAACTGTCCTTACGCCCAGGGGGAAAATGTGATGCTAGAAATTTGAGGCAAAAACATACAAGGATGAAGCCTAGCAGACACTGTAAATGAATGGGAAACAAAAGAAAAGGGAAGAAACCAAATGAGAAGATCCAAGACATTTTTCTTTGAACAGTGTTGGAATCCTCATGCCCCCCCCTTTTAATTGGCCAATGCCTGTAAAGCAAGGGTGGATTAGCCCAATTTAATATTACAGATCTGTAAACGCAGACTGAAGATTAATTACCAGAAAGGCAGACTGAAAAGTTTAAGAGACTGGTATCACAAATATCAAGGAAGGAAGGAGTTTCAATAGAAAAAGAATCTGTAACAGTGTGATGTTACTACTGAGAGGCAAAATAAGATAAAGTTAAGAAAAATGTCCATTAGCTTGAGCAACATAAAAGTCATTGTTGAATTTGTTGGGGGCACTTTCTTAAGAGTGTAGGAACAGATGTATGATATTAGACTGAGGGGGACTTAAAGGTGAGGAGTATAAACAGCAGAAGGACATGATGTAACTATAGGAGACCACAAGGCCAAAAGAAGAGATTGTGTTTCAGATTTCCTTGCGCAAAGGGTCAGTTGATATAAATGTTTCTACTATTCACAGTAAATAAATATCAGAGTTACAGCATCAAAAAGGTTGAGTCTGTAATAAGGACACATGAAGTTATTCCTGATCCTTTTACCGCAGTCATTCTAAAAAGTTTTCTGCTTCCTCTAAAGGCCCTTCTGCTAAGGTTTGCCTTCTTATCAGTGGAATCATGGTATTTGTCATTTTGTGGTAGGCATATTTCACTTAATATCATGTTTTTAGGGTTCATCCTTGTTGTAACATGTGTCAGAGTTTCCTTTTTAAAGCTGAATAATGTTCCATTGCATGCATGTCCCATATTTTGTTTTATCCATTCATCTGTTGATGGATACTTAGGTTGCTAATAGACCTTGGCCTTTATGAGTAATGGTGCTGTGGACATGGTTCTACAAATATCTCTTTGAGTCCCTGCTTTCAATTCTTTTGGGTATATACCCCAAAGTTGGATTGCTGGATCATGTAGTGATTCTATTTTTAATTTTTTTGAGGAACCACTGTAGCATTTATACCATTTTGCAGTCCCACCGTGGTGCCCAAAGGTTCCATTTTTCTCTACATCTTCACCAATACCTGTTATTGTCTGGATTTTTTAAAATAGTAGCTATTCTAATGAGTGTGAAGTGTTGCTTGTGATTTGGTTTTCTTTTTATAAAGAGAAAGTGTGCTTTCAGTACTGATCAGTTGAATGCATTTGTATTATTAAAGGATTTTTTTACTCTTCACGTTTTTTCTCAGAGTTAATTCTAAATAGAGCATTTCTCTAATGCTTTGATATGTGATTAACAAATTCTATATATAGTGAAGTATAGTTATAATAAAACAGTGATAGAATTGTGTCTCAGTCCTGACTGGATATGTTGAGATCTTACAGCATAAATGGTGGGAGCACAAGATAACTCAATCTTCTGTTTTCCTCTGAGCTTATCTTGGCTTTGCTCCTTCTTTGTGATCTAGAGAGATCCTTTTTGCCATGTTAAAATAGAAAGATAGTAGTTACCTGATAGTGAGGTGTGATTAATCAGTTGGGAAATAACATTCATAAAATATTAGGAGAATCTGAGATTGAATGTTATGTAGATTTAGCTGGCAGTATCTGGTCTTATAGTGGGCATAGGTCTCATTGAAGACTTAGAGCCCCACAGAGGCCTCAACTAAGGAGAAGAGAGATGAGCCTGTTTGTCCTACTTCTTCTGGCCCCTTTCAGTATATTTTAGTGCTAAGCATGGAACTAGCCTCTAGCAGCAGCATCTCAAGTAGTAAGGTTATCTTTTAGCAGGAAGCCTAATGCTATGAAGCAAAGCAAAGAAAGTAGTAGTTGTTTAGAAACTAACTACTCAGTGAATTCTACATCAGTCTTCCATTCTGAGAAGTGGCCCATCTTGTTTCTGTCTAATATTTTTATTGTTGTTTTTTGTTTTTGTTTTTTGCTTTTTAGGGCCGTACCTGAGGCATATGGAGGTTCCCAGGCTAGGAGTCGAATCAAACCTAGAGCTGCTGGCCTCCACCATAGCCACAGCAAAGCCAGATCTGAACAGCGTCTGCAACCTACACCACAGCTCATGGCAATACTGGATCCATAACCTACTGAGCAAGGCCAGGGATCAAACCTGAATCTCATGGATGCTAGTCAGATTCATTAACCACTGAGCAATGATGGGTACTCCATTTCTTTCTAACCTTGATGTCCATATCTCCCCCAACCGGGGCCACCAGTATTTAGGGATGACAGCTATATTCATTTGCTAGGGCTGCCATTATGAAATACCACAGACTAGGTGGCTTAAACAACTGAAATTAATTTTCTCACATTTCTAGAGGCAGAAGTCCAAGGCAGAAGTCCAAGGTCAAGGTGCTGGCTGGGTTGGTTTCCTTTGAGACCTCTCTCTTTGCCTTGCAAGACAGCTGCCCTCCTGCTGCTTCTTCAGTAGTCATCCTTTTGTGCGTGCGCATTTCTGGTGTCTTTGTGTATCCAAAGCTCTTTTTATAAGGACACCAATCAGGTTAGATGAGTGCACACCCTAGGGGCCTCATTTTAATGTAATCACTTCTTTATAGTCACCTCCAAGTGAGTCACATTTTGAGGTACTGGGGATTAGAGCTTTGACATATGAATTTGGAGAAACACAGTTTAGCCCATAATTATAACCAAGGCCCAATAACAAAAGTAACTGCTGGATTTGAGGAAACTGGGAGGATTGTGGTTGAACTCTTGGGGCACGTGATGGCTGGCATTATTTTTAGAACTTTTTGACTAATGGTATAGGATCTCAAGGTCTTTTGACTTAGCTTCACTAGCCCAGTCCAGATCTCGTTGCTAAAAAATGTTTCTCCCATTCTGAATGAATGGAGATCTGTATGTTTTCTTTGGGGGAAATATCTAATTAGGTCTTCTGCCCATTTTTTGATTGGATTGTTTGGTTTTTTGGTTGTTGAGTTTTCTGAGTTGTTTATGTATTTTGGAAATTAAATCCTACTCAAACTGATCAACGAATTCAGCAAAGTAGCAGGGTACAAGATTAACATTTAGAAGTTAGTTGCATTTCTGTATACTAACAGTGAAATATTAGAAAGAGGAATATAAAATACCTTTTGAGATCACACCCCCTAAAATTAAATACCTAGGCATAAACCTGACCAATGAGGTGAAAGACGTACACACTGAGAACTATAAAACATTAATGAAGGAAATTAAAGAAGATTGAAAGAGATGGGAAGATATCCTATGCTCCCGGATTGGAGGAATTAGTATTATTAAAATGGCCATACTACCCAGAGCAATCACTTAATGCAATCCCTATGAAATTACCCTGAAAGTTTTCACAGAACAAATAATCCAGAAATTCATATGGAACCATAAAAGACCTAGAATTGCCAAAGCTTGCCAAAGCAATCCTGAGGAACAAAAACCAAGCAGGAGGCATCACTCTCCCAGACATCAGGCAATATTACAAAGCTACAGTTATCAAGAGAGTGTGGTATTGGTAAAAAACAGACATACGGCCAGTGGAGCAAAATAGAGAACCCAGAAATAAATGCAGACACCTATGGTCAGTTAATCTTTGACAGAGGAGGCAAGAATATAAAATGGGAAAAAAATCTCTTCAGCAAGTGGTGCTGGGAAAACTGGACAGCCGCATGTCAATCAATGAAACTAGAATACACCCTCACACCATGCACAAATCTGAACTCAAAATGGCTTAAAGGCTTAAATATAAGACAAGACATCATCAAACTCCAAGAACAGAACATAGGCAAAACATTTTCTGACATCAACCTTACAAATGTTTTCTTAGGTCAGTCTCCCAAGGCAATAGAAATGAAAATAAAAATAAACCAATGGGACCTAATCAGACTTATAAGCTTGTGCATAACAAAGGAAACCATTAAAAAAAAAAAAAAAAAGGACGCCTACAAAATGAGAGAAAATAGTTGCAAATGTTACAACCAACAAGGGCTTAATCCCCAAGCAGTTTAAGCTAAATGTTATTTCACTTTCAGTTGACAATCTACAGTGATAATTGGGGGTGTTCTATTTTGTTTTGTTTTTTTCTTTCTTTTTTTTTTTCTGGCCACCCTGCCACATGTGGAGTTCTTAGGCAAGGGATCAAATCCAAGCTTCAGTTGTGACCTACACCATAGCTGTGGTGATACCAGATCCCTAATCCCCTGTGTCTGGTCAGGGATTGAAACTTCATCCCAGTGCTCCAGAGGTGCCACTGATCTTATTGTGTACTACAGCAGGAACTCCTGTGGGCATTTTTTTAAGATAAGTGGTAGAAGAAGAATAATAGCTAACATTTTGTTGAGCCAAGAGCTAGTCCGGGTTTATTATATATATTAACTCATTTAGTCCTCTTAATAGCCCTGTTACACAGGAGAACCAGAGGTAAAATAACATACCTGATGCCATTCAGCTACAAAGTGAGAGAACTATGATTTGAATGCAAGCAGACTGACTCCAGAGAGACTGTGGCCATAACCAATATATTGTTCTGCTTAAATGCCAGTGTAGAAAATACCTTGAAGGAAGAGCTGGTGACCTAGATCAGAGAATTAATGAAAAGCATATGTATATGTGAGGTTTTTACTTTTCTGCAGGATTTATAGAAAACTGTAGTACTTGTCAGTATATTCTATTTGTATGTGTGTTTATGTCTAGCACACATACAAGCCATTTAATCTGCTCCTTTAACTATCAAAATAATATTTTCTTTCTGTAGAATTGCTTTTTATAATTAAATTTTGAATGTAGTCATTAAAATTACCTATAAATTCTTCTTGTTCCTACCACCAACTTAAAAAAAAAGAATTTCAGTTTTCTGCAAAGATCAAATTTTAATTATTTTGTCCCAACTATTCCAAAGTTCCTACATTTAATACCTATAATCTAAGTAGTATAATCAGCCTACAAAATTCTTTGACTCTAATGGAAAAATTGGAACATAAAATTAATATTTATTTTGTTTAAGTTGTTTAATTTTATTTTTTTCTTTCTACTATTTTCAGTTACATTTTTTTTTAATCTGGGACTGATATCTCCCACTTGCAAAACTGATTTCACCAAATTAACTGTAGAAAACATATGACTTTAATTTTACTTGTAATAAATGACCCCAAAAAAAGGTACTCTAAGATCCAGGGATTGTTCCTGGTGAGTATTTCCACGTTGTTTGATAAAATTTCACCCAGTTTATCAGTAATACAACTTAAATTCATCATCAGCAAACTTCACTTTGGATGTCACTGTATTAAAATGAGAGCAACAGAGCTCTAGGGTCGGAATGATCTGAAGTTGAATCGTAGTTCCATCTATTTACTAATTTGGTCACCTAGATAAGGTTAATTAATCTTTTTGTATCTGTTTCTAATCTATAAAATGGATTTTATAATTGTTACCTTACCAAATTGTGAAAATGAAAGATAGCATTTTTTCAGTTTCTGACACTGAGTACATGCCCAGCGATTGCTCTTATCCTCAGTGGGGATGTAATAGTGCTTCTTAATAATATTTATACCTTGAGTCACTTCTTAGCTTTTGAGAATGTAAAATGAGTTTTTAAAATAATGCTGTAAACAAACATTTTTACTTCATGTAATTACTTTTTAATGTATTTTTTATTGTAAAATACACATAACATAAATTTCTTTCTTTTTTTTTTTTTTTTTGGTCTTTTTGCCATTTCTTGGGCCACACCCATGGCATATGGAGGTTCCCAGGCTAGGGGTCGAATCGGAGCAGTAGCCGCCAGCCTACGCCAGAGCCATAGCAATGCGGAATCTGAGCCACATCTGTGACCTACACCACAGCTCACAGCAACGCCGGATCCTCAACCCACTGAGCAAGGCCAGGGATCGAACCCGCAACCTGGTGGTTCCTAGTCGGATTCACTAACCACTGAGCTACGACGGGAACTCCCTAAATTTCTGATTTTTACCATTTTTAAGTGTACTTAAAATGTATTAATAAGATATTAAATACATTCATGATGTTGTGCAGCCATCCCCACCAACCATCTCCATAACTCTTTTCATCTTGTGTAACTGAAACTCTACTCCCATTAAACGATAACTCATTTCCCACTCCTCCCAGACTCCACCAGCCACCATTCTGTGAATTTGACTACTCTAAGTATATATACAGAAGAATTGAAAATAGTGTCTTGTTACTCAGCGAAGGGCTTGATACCAGACACACATAAAATCCAATACCATAGCACCAGCTTTTGAAAAAAGAAGAGGTTTTATTGAGAGGTCTACTGGCAAGGAAATAAGGAGGCATGGCTCTTAAATATGTCTCTCTGATCTGGGGCTTGGCCGTAGTTTTAGGAGTTAGTAGGAGGGGAGGGTTGGTGTGTAGAAGCACAGGTTTCTGATGGAGGTCTTTGGAACTTGTTGTGGTAAATGGGCTTCAGCCCTGGATTTTGCTGGATAATGGACCCTTCACTTCTGAAAGGGTCTGGTCACAGTCCAAGTCCTTTGGTTTGTGGAGGATAGAAACTTTGGTTCTGGGTGTTATTTAAGGTCAAAATTTTCTCTTTTGCACCTGCTTCAGCTGCATGACTTGTGGTTTTATTCTGTCGTCTCTGAAAAACAACTCAGTATCTTGTTAGAAGCAGGGCAGGGCCAGTTTGAACTGGTTCTGTGATTGCAGTCTCAAAGAGGTATTTGTATACCCATGTTCAGAGCAGCATCATTCACAATAGGTAAATCATGGAAGTAACCCAAGTGTCCATCAGTGGATGAATAGATAAGCAAAATATGGGATATACATGCAATGGGATGTTATTCAGCTTTAGAAAGGAAGGAAATTCTAACATATGCTGCAACATAGATGAACCCTGAAGATATCCTAAGTAAAACAAGCCATGTAATTAATTTTAAATTTATCTTTAATTTTCTTCAAACATGCAAGAACTATTTATTTATTTAATTTTTAGGGCTGTACCCATGACGTATGGAAGTTCTTGGGCTAGGGATTGAATCTGAGCCACAGCTGCAACCTAAGCCGAAGCTTTGGCAATGCCACATCCTTAACCTACTGTGCTGGACTAGGGATCGAGCCTGTGCCTCCACAGTGACCTGAGCCACCACAGTCGGATTCTTTTTTTTTTTTTTGTCTTTTTTGTTGTTGCTGTTGTTGTTGTTGTTGCTATTTCTTGGGCCACTCCCGCGGCATATGGAGGTTCCCAGGCTAGGGGTTGAATCGGAGCTGTAGCCACCGGCCTACGCCAGAGCCACAGCAACGCGGGATCCGAGCCGCATCTGCAACCTACACCACAGCTCACGGCAATGCCGGATCGTTAACCCACTGAGCAAGGGCAGGGACCGAACCCGCAACCTCATGGTTCCTAGTCGGATTTGTTAACCACTGCGCCACGACGGGAACTCCTGGATTCTTAACCCAATGTGCCACAGCAGGAACTCCCTTCAAAAACTATTTAAAATACTCTGTTAATGGAGTTCCTGTTGTGGCGCAGTGGTTAGCGAATCCGACTAGGAACCATGAGGTTGCGGGTTCGGTCCCTGGCCTTGCTCAGTGGGTTAAGGATCTGGTGTTGCTGTGAACTGCAGTGTAGGTCAACAATGTGGCTCGGATCCAGCATTGCTGTAGCTGCGGTGTGGCCCAGCAGTTGCAACTCCAATTCAATCCTTAGCTGAGAACTTCCATGTGCCACGGGTGTGGCCCTTAAAAGAAATTAACATCACATTTTCATGGTAACTCCCATCACCAAGTTTCCAACTGATGAAAGGATCTTGATATTATGATTTTATCTCAATCAATCTTAATTTATTCTCAAAAATTTTAATTCAAAGACTGCTAAGCCTGTAAGTATCCTGAACTTTCTATCTTGTTTATTTATGATGTTTATTTCACTAAAGATGGGGTTTAGGGCTCAGTTCTGTGAGGGGGAAAGGATAATGTATTTTTCCCTACACAATTCAAGCACAATACTCAAACCTGCAACTCCAGGCCCATTCTCCCCTACTAAAGGTTTTAAAAGTCACACTTGCCATAGAAAAATGCAACTACTTGGAGTTCCCGTCGTGGCGCAGTGGCTAATGAATCCGACTAGGAACCATGAGGTTGCGGGTTCGGTCCCTGCCCTTGCTCAGTGGGTTAACGATCCGGCGTTGCCGTGAGCTGTGGTGTAGGTTGCAGATGCGGCTCGGATCCCGCGTTGCTGTGGCTCTGGCGTAGGCCGGTGGCTACAGCTCCGATTGGACCCCTAGC
Source organism: Phacochoerus africanus (assembly GCF_016906955.1). Taxonomy (NCBI): domain Eukaryota; kingdom Metazoa; phylum Chordata; class Mammalia; order Artiodactyla; family Suidae; genus Phacochoerus; species Phacochoerus africanus. The sequence continues at coordinate 125,741,329 of NC_062554.1, forward strand.
CTGGGAACCTCCATATGCCGCGGGAGTGGCCCAAGAAATAGCAACAACAACAACAACAACAAAAAGACAAAAAAAATAAATAAAATAAAATAAAATAAAATACTCTGTTAATGTGTCTGCCTTGTCAGCAGGGAACATAATTTATTCAGTCTGTGGGATGTAAGTTATGATTTATAAATATTGAAGAATATGCTTTCTTCTTTTGAATTTCTAGAATTAGACTTTAAACTCAAATATTCTAGACTTATTTCCCTTACTTTCTTATTTAGGAAGTTTTAAATTTGTTAAATCCTCATATAAAAATAAGTCCATTTTAATGCATTATTTAATTTTTAATTTTAGATTATTCTATTAACTTGTTTTTAAAATTTTTGAGAAGAGTGGTCTTTTTTTTCTTGAGAAAGAGATAGATTGATATTTATCTAATATTGGATAAGATGGAAACGAGATCTGTATAATTCAGATTAACATGTTACTTGCTTAATGCTAATTACTCGTAGATAAATAGAAAACTTAAAGTGCATTTGTGGTTAAGAGTCTGGAGTTCGAGTGAGTATTGATTCTGCTACTAACTTCCTTTGTGGCTTTGAGAAAGATACAACAACTACAAAGACTTAGTGTTTGAATATACTCAAAGATGTTTGCCAAAAGCATTTGATAAAAGGCAAATTAAAGAGGTTTTTTTTTTGCTTACATATAAAATTCTTTAATGATTTTAGAAGAACTTGATTTGATTTGATTTTGTAAAACCATTTAAAAGCAAGGAGATGTGGGGGTTATCTTTTTTTATTTGTGGGAAAAGGATGGGATCCAAAGTCAAACCAATAGAGATATGGGTACCTACTACCACTCTGTGTAATCTTGGGTACCCTGAACCTTGGTTTCTACATCTGAAAACTGGTTTTCATAATGCTTAATATTTATTGACATGTGCCAGGCATTGTGCTAAGCATATTAGCACTTTAGATAACACTATTTAACTTATTTCATATAATGACCTTATGCAGCCAATACTGCTTTCTCATTTCACAGGAGAGGAGCTTGGATGCAGAGAAGTAGGTAACTTGATTAACTTGGTTTTTAAATAATCTCCGAGCTGCGTATTAAATTCTACTTCAGTCTGTTCCCCAATTCTGATTTCAGAATTCTAAAGTGCAATTTTAAGGTCATAATAGCTTGAAGATAAGCAACCAATGTCTTTTAATTTTCTTTCATATCCCATAGCTCTTAGTATCGTCTGTATTTAAGAAAATAGTATGCATTTGACATATACTTATTGACCATTATGAATTTCTCTTGAAAAGACAAATGTAGATATATTTATAAATTAGAAAATGGACATTTTCTCTGAGGGCTAATGCTTTAAATTATTCTTTTTAAAAGTTGCCATTGGGAGTTCCCGTCATGGCTCAGTGGTTAACGAATCTGACTAGGAACCATGAGGTTGCAGTTCGATCTCTGGCCTTGCTCAGTGGGTTAAGGATCCGGCATTGGTTGCCATGAGCTGTGGTGTAGGTCGCAGATGCAGCTCGAATCCCACGTTGCTGTGGCTCTGGCGTTAGGCCGGCGGCTACAGTTCTGATTCGACCCCTAGCCTGTGAACCTCCATATGCTGCGGGTACGGCCCTAGAAATGGCAAAAAGACAAAAAAATAAAAATAAAAAAAAAATAAAAGTTGCCATTGAAGGGTGATTTTAGGACTTTCATTCTAAGAGTCTTTTGTCTTCATGCTGGTATTTAAAAAAAATGAGAAAGCTATAGAGAAGGCTGACCTCTCAAGAATTTTTGTGTGGGGAATTACTAAGGCGTGAAAGTCCATAAACCATTTTTATACAGTTTATTTTTCATGTGTTTTCAACAAGCTGTACTTCTAATTAGTAAAAGTTGGCATTTTTTTTTACATCAGGCCAAATTCCATTCTCATAAACTCAGAGTTCATTGGACATAATGAAGTCTAAATTCAACCCTAAATTGAGTGTATTTTAGTAAAGATTGGCTAGTCTATTTGGGGCTCAATTTAACCTCAAAACAATTTTTAAGAGTAGCAAATCTTATAACAAATCCTGTAATATATATCCTTGTTTTACAAAATAACATGTATAATATTACTCTGATCATAGCAGTAATATATCTGTGAATGATGCTGACATCCCAATAAGTTTTTCTTCATTAGAGTATAATTCTGTGATATTTTGTAAATAATCAAGTATTTAAGTTTGTGCAGTGTAAATCATTGTACAGTTCATTAAATTTATTTAAAAATCATTGAATTGTTGACATTCCCATCGTGGCTCAGCGGTAACAAACCCTACTAGTATCCATGAGGATATGGGTTCAATCCCTGGCCTCACTCAGTGGTTTAAGGATCTGGCGTTGCTTTGGCTGTAGTGTAGGCTGGCAGCTACAGTTCTGATTTGACCCTAGCCTGGGAACTTCCATATGTTACAGGGGTGGCCCTAAAAAGCAAAAAACAAACAAACAAAAAACCCAAAAAACATTGAATTGTTAAAATGAGTGAATTTTATAGTATGTAAACTGTACATCAGTAAAACTGTTAAATAAAACTCCAGTCTCGGAGTTTAAATTTTTTTTTTTTTTTTTTTGCTAATTGGAAAACTAGGCTGATATAATTATTTTCGTTATTTCTTACTTTGGATATGACTTGTAGATAGATGGCTTTACCTAAAACCAGTTTTTCTCCAAAGTATTTCAGGGCAGAGAAATATTAATTTTATTCTCTAGCAAAGAATGTACTTTTTTGTGGTATCAGCTTGAAATTTATTAGACTTATATACAAAACGTCTTGTTTTACCTAATTTTTTATCCTCTTTTATGGACAGTTTGGATTATTTTTCCAAAGCTCAGGTGTAAATTATCGCACATTGCTGATAGTTTGTTTACACTAAATTATAAAATTGGAACACACTGTTTTTCCATTGCTTTTCTAAAAGAGTGGTTTAACTTATCCATATAGCTTTGTTGTCATTTTTATTTTTTATTTATTTTTGGTTTGTTTTTTGTTTTTTGTTTTTTTTTTTTTTTTTTGGCTACTCTACAGTATATGAAGTTCCCAGGCCAGGGATGAAATCTGAGCTAACGTTGTGGCCTACTCTGCAGCTGTGGCAGAGCTGGATCCTTTGACACACTATGTGGGGCTGGGAATTGAACCTGCATCCTGCTGGGGCACTACCAATCCCATTGCACCACAGTGGGAACTCCTGTTCTCATTTTTTAAAGTGAATTATTTATGGACCATCTCCAGTATATGCAATATATTTATCTTCTGTCCTTTTTTTTTTCTTTTTTTTGGTTAAGAGATTATTTGTATTTGAAATTTTTTGCAAGAATAACTTCTTATGTGAAATTATATTTTGGGGCAGATTTTTTTTATGTTCTTGTACTTTTTTTGGTCACGTCCATGGCATGAGGAAGTTCCTGTATCACAGATCAAACCCAGGCCACAGCAGTGAACTGGGCCACAATAGTAACAATATCAGACCCTTAACCTGCTGAGCCACCAGGGAGGCTCCAGATTTTTGTATATTCCTAACTATATTCTGTATGTGTCTTCTCCAAAGGAGTATGAGCCATTTAAAAATTTGACTACATCCTGAAAAATTGTTTGTGAAAGTTCTCCCACAGGTCTAATAAGGGCCAACTTATTATTTAAAGATCTTTTAAGGTTATTGGGGTCAGTTAATTCTAAAATCTGACAGTGTCAAGCATTGGCAAGGATGTGAGGCCCTAGAGTTGTTGTAAAGACACTTGAAATTTAAGAATTAATCGGAGTGGAATTTCGATTTCTCAGTTAAATCATTATGAGCTTATTTTGTGACTCGAAACTGTTAGGTATTAGATGATGATATTAATTGTTATTGCTGTAGTATTTATATGTATGTATATGTAATGCTTGCTATATATCAGGCACTGTTATAAAGACTTATAGTAATTCATTTAATTCTCACTATGACATGAAGACTACTCCTATTGTCATTTAACAGATAAGGAAGATAAGTCACAGAGAACTCACTTAAGAACAGAGAACCCAAGCAGACTTGCTCTTCATCACTATACTATAATTCTCCATTTTAAAATAATTAAAAAATACTTAGTATAAGAAAATGGAAATTAATACTTTACTGCTGGAAGGAGAAACATGTTCTTCCATTTCCTTATTTCTTCCTTGTTTCCATTTTGTTATATTTCTATGTTATTTTTATGAATCAGTGTTATTGAGTTGACATTGTCTGATTACTAATGCTTTTTCATAGACTGCTGTGCTCTTAGTTCAAATAATGTTATTTGAATTTAGCCACAAAAATCTTTTATTAGAATGTTTTTATATGTCTGATAGTTTAATCACTTGTCCATGTGGATTGGTTGAACGTTTCTTTTTTTTTTTCTTTTTGCCATTTCTTGCCTCCCCCCCCCCAGGGCATATGGAGGTTCCCAGGCTGGGGGTCGAATCGGAGCAGTACCAGAGCCACAGTAATTCGGGATCCGAGCCGCGTCTGCAACCCACACCACAGCTCACGGCAACGCCAGATCCCCAACCCACTGAGCAAGGCCAGGGATCGAACCCACAACCTCATAGTTCTTAGTCGGATTCGTTAACCACTGAGCCACGATGGGAACTCCTGGTTGAACATTTCTATGGGAAATCATTAAGCTTTATCTGCAGCTTAGAAGATAAGGAGTATAAATGTACTTCCCATTTTTGTCTACCTTTTGAAAAATCTCTATCATTGTAACTGAAAATGTGAACTGTAATTTCGCATGAGAATGCTTATGGTTATTGAGTAACTGTTGATGTCAGTATTAATATAAGCAAACGAAAGTCTTATAACAAATTAATCTTTGTTGAATTAAGCTCATGGTTTTATAATTCTAATTGATAAGCCCCAAAAAGATTACAAATATTTTAATAAGCTTATTATACAATAACGTATCTCTTGTAATATAAATATGTTTTGGGAGAAAAGTTCAAGGTATTTTTTTTCTTAAATCATTTGTTCCCCTTCCTTTGTTTTTATTTTATTTTATTTTTTAGGATTTTGGCCCCCAATAGTAATTATCAAGATGTTGAGACCCTCTATAACTTCCTAATCAAGTATGAGGTATGAGAAATATTTTAAAATATTTATCCTATTTCCACTATAATTGGTTTAATGTAAATAAACATGAGTTGTAAAATATAATAGAATGCTGCTTAATTGATATTTGCTTTAAATTCTTAAGTGCCACAGAAGTTTGCTAATGACATTCAAATTTTTCTTTCATTCTCTAAGTCAAAACATATAGTAGAGTCCTATAATCATATACTTTCTCCTGCATAGAGTTGTTTCTCATCATGGGTACTGTTGGCATTTTAGCCAGGTCATTTCTTCACTGTGTAGCATGTTGCAGGATGCTTTAACATAGCTGCTTCTGAGAAACTAAATGCCAGTAGCTCCCCCAGTCACTGTGACAACCAAAAATATCCTCCCACCACACCTAGTTCCCCTACCCAGATGGCCCCTAGGGAGGAAGCACCACCTCCAGTTAAGAACCACTGATTACTGAAGAGGAAAGCTGTAATTTAGTTTCCTCCGTAGCAGCCACATAGACTCTGGAATTAAAGCTCTGGTAAGGCACCAGTGTATTCTGTAAATTAACCTGCATGCTTTTTTCATCCTTGTCGATCCAAGCAAAGTATGCTGTCGATACATACTGCAGTTTTTATTTGCCTAGAGGTCTTTGCCCATGTTCCTCCACATATATTCTTTCCAAGTGTGTTTGTGTTTAATTCTTAAAATGCTCTAAATAAAGAAATATGATGTATATTCAGGTGTTACTTTTCTTTTGGAGTCAAACTTCTTTAAATAGATTTCTTCGCTTTTATTCCTGGTCAGCTTTTTAACTTTTTTTATGCCACGTCTTATATCAAGAGCCTAGTGACTGTGAACACAGACTCTGAGGTCAAATACTCATGTTCATATGTTTCTTTTGCCACCTGCTAACTGTATGATCTTAGAAGAGTTATTTAATTCTCTTTGTCTCAGTTGCATCATCTATAAAATGGGAATAAGAAAATAAATTACAGCTATTTTTTAAAGACTAAGTAATTTTATGCAAAGTGCTCCAAACAGCACCAGGCAAAGAGTGAAGTATTCAATAAGCATTACCTATTCAGGAAGGAATGATGTTTATGTGTACTTAAAAAACCAAAAACAACCTTTATACTGTATAACTACATTATGTGATTAAGAAGATATCCTCTTTTGAGATGATTTGTGTAATTATTTCATCGTACTTTCTGAATTTCAAATTAAATAAGAATATATTTGTGGAAACAGACAATTTAAAAATCACATGTCCTGGAAAAACCTAGAATATAGATCTTTGTTGAGTTTAGTGCTTCCTATTGCTGAGAGCATTGGGAGAAAATATTCAACCTGTTATTTATAAGAAGACATGCATCTGAGTCTACACTGGTTATGTTTTTGTTTTTGTTTTTTTCCCTTTTTTGGCCACCCTGCGGAATATGGAGTTCCTGGGCCAGGGATCTGATCTGAGCTGCAGTTGTGACTTAAGCCACAACTGTTGCAATACTGGCTCCTTAGCCCACTGCACTGGTTTGGGGATTGAACCTGTGACCCAGTGCTCCCAAGATGCTGTCAATCCCATGTGCCACAGCAGGAACTCTTGGATATGTTTATGTTACATCATAAACAGTCATAGGACCATCTAAATTTTTTAAGATGTTTTGGCTATTTTTATATTTAACTTCTGCGTTCTGATCTTGATTTTTTAAGAATTAAAAGTAATATAGCCATTTTTAATATTTGGCATTCACTGTAAATAGTATAGCTAATAATATAGTGGATAATTCTTTAATCCACTTTATAGACACAACTCTAATGTTTGCTTAAAAGGCATCTTTTAGCTATTTGTTTTCTAGGAATTAAAATTGTGTACTTAAGCATAGAAAGGATGTTTAATAGTATAATTTAAAATATCTGAATATGAGTAATTAAAAATGTATCAAAATTAATCAATATGATAAAATAATATGTTTCAGGCTAGAACCTGTGATGTATGTCATGATTTTGTGCTTCAGTTTTCCTTTATTAGTGGTAAATTAACTGTCTGCTTTCTAAGTCATCTGCTATAACCTGGAACCATGTCTACTTTTACTCTGGCCACGTTCTGGGATATATGTATGTGGATGCTTGTTTTTAAAACCAAAGATAAGGGAGTTCCCTTCAAGGCTCAGTGGTTAATGGACTCAATTAGGATTTACGAGGATGCAGGTCCAATCCCTGGCCTCGCTCAGTGGGTTAAGGATCTTGTGTTGCCATATTGCCATGTGCTGTGGTGTAGGTCACAGATGCAGTTTGGATCCAGTGTTGCTGTGGCTGTGGTGTAGGCTGGCAGCTGAACTTCCATATGCCGAGGGCGTGGCCCTGAAAAGCAAAATAAATAAATAAAACCGAAGATAATAAATTTAGAGTTTTTTCCCCTAAAAATCTACTAACAGCTTAAAGAACTATTTCGTTTTCATATTATATCAGGTTCAAAATCAGTTCTTCAGCTGATTTTTCTCAATGGGTTATAGAGAGCAAATTATTCTTTTCATCTTCTGATCAAAGATCTACAGTGTTGATTGTTGACATTTGCTTGGCTAAAGTTTGGACGCAGCATAGGTTCTAACATGTGGGGGCCGTGGTGGAAATATCAAAGTCCCTTGAGACCAGCACAGAATATGTGGAGAAATAGAAATTGGAGTGGTTGATAAGTTAACTGTAAATGTATATTTTAGAGCATTTTTAGAAGATTCTTTTAATACAGGTTATGAAGTACTTAAAAAGTTAACCATGATAAATTATACACCAACTTTTAATCATTAAATATATTAAATATAATCTATAATTTAATAATATTAAATATATAAATGCATAATCCTAATTTTAAGGAAAAGTTTAGGATTTATACACATTTAAAATGTTATTAAATGTATTTTTAATCTTTAGTTAATGAAACATTTTTTATACAAATATGGTGAATTTCATATGAAAATATTGAAGCTCATGGAACTTTCACAAATAAGCAATACCCTAAACTCTATAGAAGACTTTCTTGATATAAATCTTTAGAACAGTATTAATTAAATCATTAATTAAATGAGGAAATTTTTCCTTATCAAAAACTGCATGTAGCTAAAAATAGCTTAAGTATTTTTAAAAGTAAATTGAATAGAAGATAGTCTGATTTAATTTCCCTTCACTAATTCAGGATTTCTGAAGATTTAGTTACTATGTTATTTCGTGAATAATCTTATAAAAAGAATTCCTCTCTACAGATTTCCAGGTTCTTCCTTGCACATAAGTAGAATATAGCATAAATTAGTATGTCTCAAGAAATACATGTGTGTCACAGCAAGTGTTTGTATGATCCAGGACTTTTTATATATTTTTAATTTTATAAATTATTATCTTTTTTTTTGTCTTTTTTGCCTTTTCTAGGACTGCTCCTGTGGCATATGGAGGTTCCCAATAGGGGTCTAATTGGAGCTATAGCTGCCGGCCTACGCCATAGCCACAGCAACGCAGGATCCACAGGATCCCAGCCGAGTCTGCAACCTACACCACAGCTCATGGCAACACCAGATCCTTAACCCACTGAGAAAGGCCGGGAATCGAACCTGCAACCTCATGGTTGATAGTCGGATTCGTTAACCACTGGGCCACGACGGGAACTCCAATAAATTATATCTTTGAATTATAATAGATATTTATGAACTTGAACATATTAGTTTAAATCTTTAGACCTCAAGAGTCTGAAAAACACACTGCTCCAGAAAATATCTGTAAATAAAACTTTTTCCAAAACAGATGAATCTTTCCACACAATTTATAACCTTAGTATTTAAATGGAAGTTATTAAGTAATACTTTTGGAAGGTCAACCATAGTATTCAAATGTTGTTGGAGTTGAGAATTTAAGTTTTTCTTTCAGCTTGAATTATTTCTAATGTTCAGAAAATGAACAAAATGTGGCTGTTTCTGTTTACAGTAGTCTACCTACGTGACCCCAAATGCTTTAAGTATAGAGTTATTTAAAAGGTTTTTTTTACAATCTTTTAACTTTTCCTAGGAAATAATACTGAATAGATATGTTAGAAATATTTTAAGAGGCTGGGCTAATTGATGCATGAATCTGTTGGTAAGAGCCAGTAGTGGTAGAATTTAGTGTTTCATATACGACCCATTTTTTTTCTGTCCGTTTGGTCTGCAGAGTGATCATCTGCTTTGTTGAGATTCCCACTAATCCCAGGACCATTACACTTCTGGTTCTGTGAACAGGTTAAGTTGTAACAATAGGACTATTATTTTACACGTGTTCAGTGTTAGCATTATGGTCATTGAACTTCTAATTGCCATTATTCAGTCCTATTTAACTTGACACTGCTACCAAAGAATATAGGCCATTCTAATTTTGCTCTCACCACTCATTTGACTTAATATGCATTTTAATAGCTGTATATTTTCTTTTTAGGTAAACAAAAACGTCAAATTTACTGCCCAGGAACTTTATGATTGTGTTTCTCAGACTGAGTATCGGTAAGTTATACCTGTATGTTGATGTATCAGTGTAACAGGTGTTTACCATATGTAGCACCACTTGGTGGTGGTGCCGAAGGGGTCTTCATCTGTCTTCATTACACTATGATTTTTTTAGTCTTTTTTATATGAAACTATTTCATATGTACAAAAAAGCTGTGTGTATATGTATGTATGCATGTAGCAAGTTTAAGATTTAAAGAGTTCTCAAGTTTTGGAGCATAAAGGCTTTTTTATATTTTTAAAAAAGAGTTCCTGCTGTGGTGCAGTTGGTTAAGAACATGACTGCATCGGCTTGGGTGGCTGTGAAGGCCTGGGTTCAATCCTTGGCCTGGCACAGTGGGTTAAAAGGTCTGGTGCTGCAACAGCTGTGGGCTCAGATTCAGTCCCTGGCCTATAAACTTCCATATGCTGCTGGCGCAGCCATTAAAACAAAAAACCAAAAGGCAGAGACCCCTCATAGCTTTTGTTTAATGTAGGTCGTGTGTATATTTATTGCACTATAAGTTAGAATTGGGAAATTTAAAATTTTTTATTTATTTAAAAATAACAATAGCTAACTATGTAATATGATAAGTTACATATAATTATGAAAGTAATTTTTCCAAATATGACCTATTTGCACATCCCTTAGTGTTTGGCTAAATAGAAGACAGCTGGGTTCTCATAGCTGCTTTTACATTTAGTATCTTTCAGTAATCCCATGTTATGTATCTATAGAAGATTGTTGTACACTCTCGGAGTTCCCGTCGTGGCTCAGTGGTTAACGAATCCGGCTAGGAACCATGAGGTTGCCGGTTCAATCCCTGGCCTTTCTCAGTGAATTAAGAATCCAGTGTTGCTGTGAGCTGTGGTGTAGATCGCAGATGCGGCTTGGATCCTGCATTACTGTGGCTGTGATGTAGGCCGGTGGCTACAGCTCCGATTCAGCCCCTAGCCTGGGAACCTCCATGTGCCACAGGAGCAGCCCAAGAAATAGCAAACAGACAAAAAAAAAAAAAAAAATTTGTTGTACACTCTCATAAGGATGAGAATTCAAAAGGCAAATCACGTTTTAGTCTTATTATGAAAATAGCTTTGACCTCAAAGACCCTTTCAAAGAGTCTACATTCCCCAGATTATGTTTCGAAGACCAACTAGTATAAAGAATACTTCTATGCCTGCCATTCAGTTGACAAAATAGGGCTTTATCCACCCCTTTTTGTATCCTCCTTCCCATTCTCCCCCTAGAGAATGTATATTTAACCACTTTATAGCATTCAGATGTAACAAGAAGGGGGAAGTAGTGTAAATTTGATTCTTGTATACACAGGATATAGACGTAGAGCCCTCTTGTTCTGGGCCCAGGCAGACTACACATTCATGGAGCAAAAACCTGATTAACTCTTTCAGGGTTGCCTTCCCATCCCATTCTCCCTGCCTCCCACCCCCAACTCCGAGTCTTCCTTTTTTTTTTAATTTTTATTTTTTCAGAGTTCCCATCATGGCTCAGCAGAAATAAATCTGACTGGCTTCCATGAGGACACAGGTTCAATCCCTGGCTTTGCTCAGTGGGTTGGGGATCTGGCGTTGCTGTGAGCTGCGGTGTAGGTTGCAGACTCTACTCATATCCGGTGTGGCTGTGGCTGTGCTGTAGGCCAGTAGCTACAGCTCTGATTCAACCCCTAACCTAGGAACCTCCATATGCCGCAGGTGCGGCCCTAAAAAGACCAAAAAAAAAAAAGATTTTTATTTTTTCTATTATAGTTGATATACATTGTTCTGTCAATTTTTGCTGTACAGCAAAGTGACATAGTCATTTATATATATATATATATATATATATATATATATATATATATTCTTTTTCTCACGTTATCCTCCATCATGTTCCATCACAAGTGAGTAGATATAGTCTCCTGTGCTATACAGCAGGATCTCATTGCTTATCCACTCCAAATGCAATAGTTTGCATCTACTAAATCCAAACTCCCAGTCCATCCCACTCCCCCCACCCTCCTTGGTAACCACAGGTCTGTTCTCCATGTCCATGAGTTTTTTTTTTTTTTCCTGTAGATAGGTTCATTTGTGCCATATATTAGATTCTAGATATAAGTGATATCATATGGTATTTGTCTTTCTCTTTCTGACTTATTTAGTATGAAAGTCTCTAGTTCCATTCATGTTTTGCAAATGGCATTATTTTGTTCTTTTTTATGGCTGAGTAGTATTCCATTGTGTATGTGTACTACATCTTAATCCATTCATTTGTCGAAGGACATTTAGGTTGTTTCATTGTCTTGGCTATTGAAAATAGTGCTGCAGTGACCGTAGGGGGTACGTGTATCTTTTTCAATGAAAGTTTTGTCTGGATATATGCCCGGGTGGGACTGCTGGGTCATATGGTAGTTCTGTATTTAGTTTTCTGAGGTACCTCCACACTGTTTACTGTAGTGGTTATACCAACTTCATTCCCAATAGTGAAGGAGGGTTCCCTTTTCTCCACACCCTCTTCAGCATTTGTTATTTGTAGACTTGTTAATGATGGCCATTCTGACTGGTATGGGGTGGTACCTCATTATAGTTTTGATTTGCATTTCTCTAATCAGTGATGTTGAGCATTTTTTCATGTGCTTGTTGGCCATCCGTGTATCTTCTTTGGAGAAATGGCTGTTCAGGTCTTATGCCCATTTTTTGATTTGGTTGTTGGTTTTTTTGCTGTTGAGTTGTATAAGTTGTTTGTATATAGAGATTAAGCCTTTGTCAATTGCATCATTTGAACCTATTTTCTCCCATTCCATAGGTTGTCTTTTTACTTTTTTTTTTTTTTTTTTTTTAGCTTGTAAATTTGATAGGTTCCATTGGTTTATTTTTGTTTTTTTTTCCTATTGCCTTGGGAGACTGCCCTAAGAAAACATTTACATGGTTGATGTCAGAGCATTTTTTGCCTTCTAGGAGTTTTATGGTGTCTTGTCTTATGTTTAAGTCGTTAAGCCATTTAGCGTTGATTTTTGTGCATGGTGTGAGGGTATATTCTAGTTTCATTGATTGACATACAGCTGTCCAGTTTTTGTCCAGTTTTTATCCAGTTTGTGGAAGAGACTGTCTTTTTCCCATTCTATGTTCTTGCCTCCTTTGTTGAAGATTAATTGATCGTAAGTGTCTGGATTTATTTCTGGGTTCTCTGTTCTGTTCCATTGGTCTCTATGTCTGTTTTGGTACCAGTACCACACTGTCTTGATGACTGTGGTTTTGTAATATTGCCTGAAGTCTGGGAGAGTTATGCCTCCTGCTTGGTTTTTTTCCCTCAGGATTGCTTTGGTAATTCTGGGTCTTTTGTGGTTCCATATAAATTTTTGGATTATTTGTTCTAGTTCTGCAAAAATGTCATGGGTAATTTGATAGAAATTGCATTGAATCTATAGACTGCCTTGGGTAGTATAGATTTTACAATATTAACTCTTCCAATCCACGAGCATTTCTTTGAATCCTCTTTAATTTCCTTGATTAATGTTTTATTGTTCTCATCCTATAGGTCTTTCACCTCATTGATCAGGTTTATTCCTAGGTATTTAATTTTGGGGGGTGTGATGTGATAGCAGGAGAATTATCTGGAGGAAAAGTTGTAACACCAAATGAGATTGGATAACAGGAGGAAAGCTATTTTTGAAGTGCATACATGTGTGTGTTGTATGTTTATATGTATTATGTGTTGTATTACATGTATAAGAAGTTTGGTTCAGCTGGATGCAGTTTTCTCTGTTCATCTAGCATTTCTCACTACTGAAATTGGTGTAAGAACATGTGAGTTTTTTTTTTTTCTTTTTTTTTAGGGCCGCACCCACGACATATGGAGGTTCCCAGGCTAGGAGGCAAATCGGAGCTGTAGCCAGCCACAGCCACAGCCACAGCAATGTGGGATCCAGGCTGCGTCTGCAGTCTACACCACAGCTCACAGCAATGCCAGATCCTTAACCCACTGAGCGAGGCCAGGGATCAAATCTGCAACCTCATGGTTCCTAGTCGGATTCGTTAACCACTGCGCCACGACGGGAACTCCACCTGTGAGATTTTTGTTGTGTTCAAATTGTTCCTTAATGTATCAGTGGTGTTGAGCCACATTCTTATGTGCAGAACAAGAGCTGTAGCAGAACTGACTTTATTTTCACTGCTATATGAAAGCGATGCCACTATATCACTAAACTACAGTCTGCCATTTATTATTTGCAGATATATTTGCATAGATACAAAATTGTGTGAGCAGGCATAGTGATAAAGTTAAGTATCAAGGCACTTCTGCTGTTAAAAACTATAGGTTATTAAATATGTTTGATGATATCAAGACACTAGGATTGATAATCATACGCAAATGTTACTAGGCAGCACAGCTATGTAGATCCACTCCTTCACAAGAGTAAAATAATTTTTCTAAGAAAATCAGAAGCCCAGTGGGACATGCATCATTTGGTACAGTTGGGGGTGAAATAACTTTTCACCCTAATCTTCAGACTATTAATTAATCAGTTGTACACTTATTTATAGATCATTGCAGATAATCCACATTTAAAGGTTTGTGTCCATGAGATTTGTATCAAAGATGTAATGTCTTCCTACCTTAGATATATTTTTGAAGGTGTGGAAAGCTTACTAATTTGGAGGGTGGATTCCCTTCCAGCATAATTCTAATTATTTTGTTCTCAGATTACCATCGAATACTTGGGAGGGTTTTTTTTTTTGGTGGGGGGAGGGGTACAAGAGTGAAAAATCAATGTTCAAAGTTAAAACAGTAGTACCTATTTTTCTCTTTTTTGTTTTCTTTCCAGTTACTGTGCCAGGAATTTGAACTATGATATTAATTAATAAGCTCCCTCATATATTAAAAGGATGATTTTTAAAGAGAAATCAAATATATCTAATATCCTGAATGCATTGAAAAATGGAGATTTCTCAACAGTTTTTGGTTAATATCTTTTAGATTTGTTACTCTTTTTTTTCTTTTTAGGGCCACACCCGTGGCATATGGAAGTTCCCAGGCTAGGGGCTGAATCATAGCTGCAGCTGCTGGCCTACACCACAGCCACAGCAACACCAGATCCGAGCTGCATCTGCGATCTACACCGAAGCTCATGGCAATGCCAGATCCTTAACCTACTGAGAGAGGCCAGGGGTCAAACCCACATCCTCATGGATACTAGTTGGGTTTGTTACTGCTGACCCACAATGTGTACTCTGTTGTTTGTTTTGAAATTATTTGCCGTATTTTCAGTGAATGACCCCTCCCGTATTAGCCTCTAGTGTACTCCACAATTCACAGTTTTCAAGTATGCTGCTAGAAGAAGACCGAGGTTTTTTTTGGTTTCAGACACAGAGCCAAATGCCGCAGATAAAAGGTAGCTGAGTTTCCCTGTGACTCAGAGGTGCAGAGAGAAGAATGATTTAACTTGGCAATGTTAAGGAAACAATTACCTAGATTGTCTGAATTTGCTAATCTTTGCTTTTGATTTGTAAAGTGTTATGAAGGAAGAGGCCATTGATGTGCCCAACACCATATTTATTGCATTTGGGAGGAAATTAAGTAACTCAGGAACATAACTGTTTTATAGATTATGTTTTATAATTAAAGTAAGTAATTAAGGTTTCATATTGAACGTAGCTTTGATCAAAAGTTGAATTCCATGGCACTGTAGAACCTTGGTGTTTATATGTATACATCAGTTCGTGTTTTCTATCTTCTGTAGTTTGAAGACTCTTTATAGTAGCTTTTGCTCTTGCCAGTGGGCACTGCTTACCCTGAGCAGATGAGTCATTTGCTTAGAAAATCCAAGATGGTAAATTAGCAAGAATATGAGACACATTACCACACAAGTATGTTGTGTGATACCTTCTACGTATCTGAGAAATAGGAATAGTATTTAATTCATTTGCTTGCCCTATAAATTCTTAAAAGAATGTTCTGGCATGTTTGCAAGACAAGTCTCTAAGGTCTTTTTTTTTTTTTTAATGTGAAGTGCACATTAGTTTGTGACATCATCTCCATGAAGTACCTGGCATATCAAAATAAGAGCTGCTTTCTTTTCCTTATGGCAAGTGCTTTCAGGATTTACTGTTTTCTGGCCCCAAGAATCAGCTCCATGGTAGTATCTTCTAGATTACATTAGAGCTATGGTTCTCTTAAGTGGAGCTCTTGGACCTGAATGTTAGCTCCACCTGGGATCTTGCAAGAAATGCAGACTCTTAAGGCTGCAGCTCAAACCTGAATCTGAAAGTTTAGGGGTGAGCCCAGCAGTCTGTTTCAACAGTCCCTCCAGGGCATACTGAAGTTTGAGAACCCCTGCATTAAATTAATGACCTGGTCTAAGAAGCCTTAGACAGAAAAAAGCCCTAGAGAAGTATAATCTAAAACCAGATTTAGACCTCTGATGGGTTTGCTTTAATTAGAAAAGAATTGCATTATTTTTGGTGTCTGTAGATACAGTAATACTTTGCAGAAAATTGACTTCATTATTTTTTTTAAATTTTATTTATTTTTCTTTTTTAAATTTTATTTATTTATTTATTTATTTATCCACTGTACAGCATGGGGGCCAAGATACACTTACATGTGTACTTTTTTTTTTCCACCCTTCGTCCTGTTACAATATAAGTAACTAGACATAGTTCTCAATGCTACTCAGCAGGATCTCATTGTAAATCCATTCCAAGTTGTATCTGATAACCCCAAGTTCCCGAACCCTTCCACTCCCTCCCTCTCCCCCTGGGCGGCCACAAGTCTATTCTCCAGGTCCATGATTTTCTTTTCTGTGGAAATGTTCATTTGTGCTGTATTTTAGATTCCAGTTATAAGTGATATCATATGGTATTTGTCTTTGTCTTTCTGACTCATTTCACTCAGTATGAGAGTCTCCAGTTCCATCCAGGTTGCTGCAAATGGCATTATGTCATTCTTTTTTATGGCTGAGTAGTATTCCATTGTGTATATATACCACCTCTTCCGAATCCAATCATCTGTCGATGGACATTTAGGTTGTTTCCATGTCTTGGCTATTGTGAATAGCGCTGCAATGAACATGTGGGTGCGTGCGTCTCTTTTAAGTAGAGTTTTGTCCGGATATATGCCCAAGAGAGGGATTGCGGGGTCATATGGAAGTTCTATGTATAGATTTCTAAGGTATCTCCAAACTGTTCTCCATAGTGGCTGTACCAGTTTACACTCCCACCAACAGTGCAGGAGGGTTCCCTTTTTTCCGCAACCCCTCCAGCACTTGTTATTTGTGGACTTCTTAATGATGGCCATTCTGATTGGTGTGAGGTGGTATCTCATGGTAGTTTTGATTTGCATTTCTCTTATAATAAGCGATGTTGAACATTTTTTCATGTGCTTGTTGGCCATCTGTATATCTTCCTTGGAGAAATGTCTATTCAGGTCTTTTGCCCATTTTTCCATTGATTGATTGGCTTTTTTGCTGGTGGGTTGTATAAGTTGCTTGTGTATTCTAGAGATTAAGCCCTTGTCAGTTGCATCGTTTGAAACTATTTTCTCCCATTTTGTAAGTTGCCTTTTTGTTTTCTTTTTGGTTTCCTTTGCTGTGCAAAAGCTTGTCAGTTTGATCAGGTCCCATTGGTTTATTTTTGCTCTTATTTCTATTGTTTTGGGAGACTTACCTGAGAAAATATTCATGAGGTTGATGTCAGAGAGTGTTTTGCCTGTGTTCTCTTCTAGGAGTTTGATGGTGTCTTGTCTTATATTTAAGTCTTTCAGCCATTTTGAGTGTATTTTTGTGCATGGTGTGAGGGTGTGTTCTAATTTCATTGCTTTGCATGCAGCTGTCCAGGTTTCCCAGCAATGCTTGCTGAATGGACTTTCTTTTTCCCATTTTATGTTCTTGCCTCCTTGTCAAAAATTAATTGACCATAGGTGTCCGGGTTTATTTCTGGGTTCTCTATTCTGTTCCATTGGTCTGTCTGTCTGTTTTGATACCAGTACCACACTGTTTTGATGACTGTGGCTTTGTAATATTTCTTGAAGTCTGGGAGCGTTATGCCCCCTGCTTGGTTTTTGTTTCTCAGGATTGCTTTGGCAGTTTTGGGTCTTTTGTGGTTCCATATAAGTGTTTGGATTGTTTGTTCTAGTTCTGTGAAAAATGTCATGGGTAATTTGATAGGGATTGCATTGAATCTGTAGATTGCTTTGGGTAGTATGGCCATTTTTACAAAATTGATTTTTCCAGTCTGTGAACATGGAATATCTTTCCGTTTCTTTACATCTTCTTTAATTTCTTTGATTAAAGTTTTATAGTTCTCGGCATATAAGTCCTTTACCTCCTTGGTCAGGTGTATTCTGAGGTATTTGATTTTTGGGGGTACAATTTTAAAAGGTACTGTATTTTTTTTTATTCCTTTTCTAATATTTCATTGTTGGTATATAGAAATGCGACTGATTTCTGAATGTTAATCTTATATCCTGCTACTTTGCTGAATTTATTAATCAGTTCAAGTAGTTTTGGGGTTGAGTCCTTCGGGTTTTCTATGTATAGTATCATGTCATCTGCATACAGTGACAGTTTTATCTCTTCTCTTCCTATTTGGATGCCTTTTATTTCTTTTGTTTGTCTAATCGCTGTGGCTAGGACTTCCAAAACTATGTTGAAGAGCAGTGGTGAGAGTGGGCATCCCTGTCTTGTTCCAGATTTGAGTGAGAAGGCTTTCATCTTTTCTCCACTGAGTATTATATTTGCTGTGGGTTTGTCATAAATGGCTTTGATTATGTTCAGGAATGTTCCCTCTATACCCACTTTGGCGAGAGTCTTGATTATGAATGGATGTTGGACTTTGTCAAATGCTTCATTATTTGTGATAGAAGATGTTAAAAAAATATATACATATACTTTTTTCTTATTTTAATTGAGGTAAAGTTCAAATAATATAAAGTTAACAGTTAACTATTTCAAAGTGTACAGTTCTTTGGCATTTAATGCATTCATTCTGTTGTGTAACCATCACCTCTATAGGATTCCAAGACATTTCTGTCACCCCAATAGAACATTTTATATCTATTAAGCATCTATTCTCCTTTGCTCCCCCTGCAGCCTGATAACCACTAATCTGCTTCCTTTCTCTATGGATTTATCTATTCTGGATGTTTCTTAAATAGAATCCTACAACATATAACCTTTTGTATATGATTTATTTCAGTTATCATAATGGTTTTGAGGTGCATTGTAACATGAATTAGTACTTCACTCCTTTCTATGGCTGAGTAATACTCCAGTCTGTATATACCACATTTTATTTATTTATTCATCTGTTGATAAACATGTGAGTTCCTTAACTTTTTGGCTATTATGAATAGTACTGCTATTTGTATACAAGTAATAGTTTGAATTCATTTAATCCTTTACAGTTGCAGGGATACATACCTAAGAGTGGAATTCTTGGGTCAGATGGTGTTTCCAGGTTTAACTTTTTGAGGAACTACCTGTTCCGCAGCAGCCTCGCTACTGTACCTTCTTACTAGACTATACAGAGGTTCCAGGTTCTCCTCTTCCTCAACAATATTTGATATTTTCCTTTTGCTTTTTTTTTATTATTATAGCTGTTCTAATGAATGTGGAATTTTATCTCATTGTGATTTTTTTATTTGTATTTCCCTAATTACTAATGATGTTGAGCATCTTTTCATGTGCTCGTTAGCTGTTTGTCTTCTTTGGAAAAATGTCTTTTCAAGTCCTTTGCTTATTTTTAACTGGGTTGTTTTTCTTTCTGTTGTCGAGGTGTAAGAATTCTTTATGAGGAATCTGGCTCCTGGCCAAAATCCTACGTGTGATCTTTCAGGCCTGACCATGGGCAGTTAAAAGACTTTACCTGGCAGGCTCTGTTGGGGGCCGCTGCCTTCTACTTATCGGATTAGGTAAACAGCCAGTGTTTTGCAGTCTTTTGTAGGAGTTATAGGTTACTGTCAGGCCCCCTGCCCTTGGGCAGCCATGTTCACATGCTGCATATATGCATTTTTTAGCTCAGGTAACTCCATTTGGAGGCCTTATTAGTGAGGGCTTCGGCTGAGGCTCTCCCAAGTCACCTCTGCTGAGACCTCTCTTTGAAGGCTAAGGTATTTTTCTCTACTCTGACTCAGTGCTTTTTCTGCTCCTAGTTCTTCTTCTGTGCTATGGTCTGAATGTTTATGTCCCCTTCAAATTCATTTGATGAAATCCTGTTGCCCAGTGTGATGGTTTTCGATAAGGTGGGGGCTGAGGGAGGCCATCAGGTCATGGAAGTGGAGCCCTCGTGATGGGATCATTACTCTCATAAAGGAGAGCTCTCACTAGAATGTGACCTCGCTGGCACCTTGGTCTTGGACTTGGCAGCCTCCAGAACCAGGAAGAATCCGTTTCTGTGGTTTACTACGCAGTCCGTGGTATTTTGTTCTCGCAGCCTGAATGCACTGAGCCACGTCTCTTCCCTCCCTCGGCCGCCTGGGCCCATGACAAGGCAGGAACCTCATTTCTGGGCTCCTCAGCGGTGAGAGGATGCTCCCTGCCTGCAGCACATCTCATCCAACCCTTGCCCAGCCCTGTTCAGTGGGGAAATGGAGCAATGGGGAGTCAGCACCTTTCATTTGGCCTCTTGCTTGCAGTGTTACAATAAATGAAGAAAGTCTTAACTGTTATTTTCAGTTTGGCTTATTTTCCTCATCAACTACCTTGACACCCGGCAGCTTGACATATTATATGTTCCAGATATTATACCTTCATTAGATATATAATCTTCAAATATTTTTTCTTGTTCTGTAAGTTGTCTTTTTTTCATTTTCTTGATAGTGTATCCTTTGATGCACAAAAGTTAAATTTTGTTGAAGTTCAATTTATATTTTTTTATGTTGCTTGGGCTTTTAGGACTATATCTAAGAATTCACTGCTAAAGCAATGAAGATTTACATGTTTTTCCCAGAATTTTATAGTTTTAGATCTTAGAGTTATGTCATCGATCCATTTTGAGTTAATTTTTGTATATGGTGTGAAATAGGGGTCCAGCTTCACTAATTTGCATGTGGATACCAAGTTGCCCTAGCATCATTTGTTGAAGGAACTACTTTTTCCCCGTTGAAATGTCTTGGCATCCTTGTTGAAAATCCATTGGCTGTATGTATAATGGTTTGTTTTTGGACTTTCAGTTCTGCTCCATCGATCTGTGTGTTTCTCTTTAATCCAGTACCACAGTATTGACTAAAGTTACCTTGTAGTTTTTGTAATTGGGAAGTGTGAATCCTCTAGCATTATTTTTCTTTTTCAAGATTCAGCTCTTTGGGGTCCTTTGCAGTTTTACATGAATTTTAGGATCAACTTTTCTATTTCTGCAAAAAAGATTGTTATTTTGATAGGGAATTCATTAGGTATGTAGAATGCTTTGGGGAGTATTATAATTGTATTAAGTCCACGAATATGTAGTGCCACTAATTTAAGACTCTAATTTCTTTCAGCAGCATTTTGTGGTTTTTTAGTGTACAAGTCTCGTGTCTCTGATTACATTTATTTCTAAGTATTTTAATATTTTTCATGCTATTGTAAGTGGAATTTTTTTCTTCATTTCCTTTTTGAATTGTTCTGTGTTAGTGTGTAGAAATGCAATAGATTTGTTGTGTGTCAACCTTTTATTTTGCAACTTTGCTGAATTAGGTTATTAGCTTTAGAAAGTTACTTTCTAGTTTCTTTGGGATATAAAAATAGAGATAACTTTATATCTTTGTGTTTAGTTTTTATGCCTTTTACTTTTTTTTTTTTTGTCTTTTTGCTATTTCTTGGGCCGCTCCCGCGGCATATGGAGGTTCCCAGGCTAGGGGTCGAATCGGAACTGTAGCCACTGGCCTACACCAGAGCCACAGCAACGCAGGATCCGAGCCGCGTCTGCAACCTACACCACAGCTCACGGCAACGCCGGATCGTTAACCCACTGAGCAAGGGCAGGGACCGAACCCGCAACCTCATGGTTCCTGGTCGGATTCGTTAACCACTGCGCCACGACGGGAACTCCTGCCTTTTACTTCTTTTTCATGCCTCATTGCTCTGGCTAGAACAATGTCTAGTGCAGTGTTGAGCAGAAGTGGTAAACGTAGGCATCTTTGTCTTATTACTGACCTTCAGGAATAACGCCTTCAGTCTTTCACCATTGAGTATGATATTGGTTATATGTCTTTTTTTTGTTTGTTTGTTTTGTCTTTTTGCCATTTCTTGGGCCGCTCCCAGGGCATATGGAGGTTCCCATGCTAGGGGTTGAATCAGAGCTGTAGCTGCCAGCCTACGCCAGAGCCACATCAACACAGGATCCGAGCCAAGTCTGCGACCTGCACCACAGCTCACGGCAACGCCAGCTTTTCAACCCACTGAGCGAGGCCAGGGATCGAACCCGCAACCTCATGGTTCCTAGTTGGATTCGTTCACCACTGGACCACAACGGGAACTCTGGTTATGTCTTTATACATACTACATTGTATTCCCTTTTTCCTTTGAAACACACATTGCAAAAGTAGAGAAGTGTTCTGAGAGTTTTAAAACAAGTATCCATTGTACATTTTTTTTCTTGTACCTAGAAGGGATTTTGGAAAAACTGCATCAAATATTGGAGTTAGGACACCTAAATTCACTACTGCTATGCCACTTTGACAAATTTGGCTATGGAAATGAATCAGAGGACCACTGGAGTTGTTTTTTAATTGATTTTATCAAATTTCCAGTTACTTTAACCTATCTGAAATTTGGCCAAAATAAGTTTGATACCCATAATAGGACAATATAGAAGAACAGTGGCAGTTTTGGAGAATTCTTATGCGCAATATAGAATTATAGAACTAGAAGCAATCTTCAGTCTCAAGCTCTGTTCTGGAAAGCATTAGGAGTTAGGATTGTTTAATTTGGAAAAGAGAAATGGATCACTATGAGGGACATAAAATATTTGTACTATGGAAATAAATACGGATAACAACTTTTTGTTTTGCTATAATTTAGGCACACAGATCAGATAGATGGTTTTTAAAAAGCCCAATATAAAGGAAAAACTGTCCAGCAATTAAGAGATATCAAAATATGTAATGAGCTTCCTCCCATAGCTGTAAATGTCTCATCACCAAGAGGTGAAAGCCAGGGTGAGAGGACTCATTGGAGATGCTATAGAATGGCAAGCAAAGGTATTCTCTCGTTCTGTGTATAAGTAAGCCGTGGGGAAAGGAACTCAAGAATTCCCATTGTCATGGTCTAGTATAGACGAAATGTACATGATGCAAAACACCTGATACCTTCCTCAGCCAGCAATGACAACTTGTTGCAGGAAACAAAATTTGTAGGTAGTAATCTATTGTCAGAGTGCTGATTCACACAAATAAAACAAATGCTGTTACTGAAAAGAGGATATGGGGGGAAAAAGACAGGAGAGAAAATAAAAACAGAAATAGATTAAAAGTCTAATTACTAAAGGAGTTTTTTTTTTTTTTTTTTCCCCACATGTGGAATAAATAACCAAGAACAAGAATAGGGGCCTGCGCTTTTTTTTCCCGCTTGTTTCATTTTCAAGTTTATAAGAAAACATTTTATATCTTTCCTATTTTGGATCTCTTGAGGTCTTCTGAAAATCATTTTCTGAGTAGTTGTGAAAAACTGGCAGCAGTGTAACGTTGATTTTAAGCGCTCTAAATATAGGAAACAGAACTAGAATAACAAGGCCAAAAGTCAGGTTTTAATCAGCCCCGCAGAAACCACACATCTTGAAGAAGTGAGGCCACTCAAAATACAGTGTATTTACTTTTTGCTGCCACTGCCAGCTCTCATCCTATTCCTTGAGTTCTGATTGACTTCTTTTTCCTTTGTGCCCTACATCCAGGGATCCATAGGGTGGGGGAGGGGTAGTGTGGAAAGCTAGCTGGTAGTCCTCCCAGCACCCTGGAGATGGCTCAGAAAAATTTAAAAGCCAAGGAAGTAGTAACAGTGTAACTTTCATTTCTTGAACACCTTATATGCCAGACACCGCACTGGATGCTGGGCTCTTCGAGAACTTACGCAGACCATCTCACACTAGATTTAAATAGGTTTCCATGAGATTTGAACTCTACACACCACGTATAATGAATTGGTGCTCTAACTACAAATCCCAGTTTGTAGGCCTCCTGTGGGCTTTTGAGAGTCTGACTGGGCTTTTGAGAGTCTGACCAGGCTTCCTCTTAGATAAAATCATGAGTAGTTGTGGCAAATATCAGCCTTTACTCCCTGCTTACCCATCTCTGGTTTTGAGTAATTAACTGGTATTAATTTGGAGTTCCTGTTGTGGCTCAGCCAGTTAAGAACCCAACCTACCGTCCCTGGCCTTGCTCGGTGGGTTAAGGATCCGGTGTTGCCACGAACTGTGGTGTAGGTTGCAGATGCTGCTCTGATCCCATGTTGCTGTGGCTGTGGCGTAGGCCGGCAGATGTAGCTCCAATTCCACCCCTAGCCTGGGAACCTCCATATGCCGCAGGTGCAACCAAAAGAGGGGATGGGGAAAGCTAGTATTCATTTGTTAAAGGCTAGGTTGTCTATCTCAGCAATTCTCTTTAAAAGTTGAAGCTCTGTCAACTTCCTGATCCTGTCAGGAGAGGCATCCTCAGTATCCTCCAGTCTACCTGTTCCTTAATTACCAAACCAAATAGACAGAACTATGTAACCAACTCCACAGTGTTCTTGTGGGCAACAGGTTTGCCATGGGAACCTTTCTTTATCCCTGAATTCTAGGAGTTGCAACTGAATCTTCTCCATGTTGATTGTTGCGAATCTGTGCTACTAAGCGCTTATCCTCCCATGCTGTTTGATTAGGCTAAGAAACCGTAACTTTTGGCATTTTCTCTGTCAAATATCAAAGAATGTTTTTCAGATTCCAGGATTCTCCTGCTGTATTAAGATTTTTTTCATTTACCTCACTAGCTCTCTTATAGTGATTTAACATTTCTTTGTCCCCTAGGGAAAAGTTAACCATTGGATGCCGCCAGCTGGTTGAGATGGAACATACCATGCAGCAGTGCAATGCATCTGTCTATATGGAGGCCAAAAATAGGGGATGGTGTGAAGACATGCTCAACTTTAGGACCTAAGTGCCTCTTTGTAACGTAGAAGGAACTGCATTTGTCTTCAAGAACAAGAGAGTAGCTTTCACGCTTTTGTGCCAAACCTAAGACTTGCAAGAAATGTCTGATAGGTACAAAAAGATGATTGCCTGTTACTAACAGTCTCATTGAGGTGCTAATGCATCCATGTGGGATAACCTGTGGACTTAACGCTTCTCAAGTTGACCTTACCTCCCTACCCCTACTCCTCATACTGAGCCAGTACGTCTAAGGAAAGGAGAGCCATCTTTCCAGTCAGCTTAAGGCAAGAGCCACTTTGAGGCCCTTTGAGGAAGGCCCAGGACACAGCATAAGCATTCTCTCAACCATAAATATGGGTATGTGACCAGAGACATGTCCAGACCTCAAGAAGGGATTAAGACATGACCATCTCACCGTATTTTACAGGAGAATTACCCCGGGCTGCTTTATGATCAAATGGTCTTCCATGCAGGCCTCCCTTCTGCTTCCCCCACGGTAATGGAAGCAGTTTGGACTTCAGCTCCGCCTTGTGACATAGCCTCTTCTCTTCTTCCCTGGGCTTGTCACTTTTTAATGCATTTCTAATAGGAAGGACAGGGAGACCCCTCCGCTGAATTTCCCCTTAAATGTGAACAGAATTTATGGGATCAAGTGGCAGTGGTTGATATTTGCCCCTAGCTAAACCAGGTGTTTAATTGGCCTATTGCTTATTTAGTTGTACAGTAAGTTGGAAATCCTTGTTTACTAAAGTATATTATGCCTTTGTTAATATATTAGATTAAATCTAACTTGGTATTCTATTATAAAGGTTAATTTATTTTTTAAAGCAATAAACTTTTTAGTGATTTTGCTTTTCATTTTACTTCTAGATTTTGTTTCTGAACTGTGTACAGGTATGATTATAAAAGTGACCCCCAGTAAAACGTTGCAGGGTGCTCACTGGCAGGACAAAGGATCCATGAGCTTTGTTTGCATAGGAAGCCGCATCTCCTCCTGGGGCTCACAGTGCCCTGGAGGTCTGAGCCCAGGTGGAGGGGGAAGCTTGGGAATGTTTCTGCTCTCTGCCTCTTTTCTTTTCCTCCCTGAGGAGCTAAAAAAGCATCCCCTCCTCCCACCAAAAGAACTCTCAATTTTTATCTCTCATCTGCTTCTAGTGGTTATTATTTAGTTTGCTCTGCTTTGAGACTTTTTTTTTTTCCTGCTTTTTAGGGCCTCACTCATGGCATACGGAGGTTCCCAGGCTAGAGGTCTAATCAGAGCTACAGCTGCCAGCCTATGCCACAGCCACAGCCACACGGATCCAAGCCACGCCTGCGACCTACACCACAGCTCACTGCAACGCCAGATCCTTAACCCACTGAGCGAGGCTCAGGGATCGAACCCCCAACCTCATGGTTCCTATTCAGATTCATTTCCACTGTGCCACACAGGAACTCTCTGCTCTGCTTTGTTAATTCACTTTTTCTCACTTTTTTTTTTTTTTAATGGCCACACATGTGGCACACGGAAGTTCCCAGGCTAGGGGTCGAATTGGAGCTGCAGCTGCCAGCCTCTGGCACAGCCACAGCAACATTGTATCCAAGCCGCATCTGTGACCTCTGCTGCAGCTTGTGGCAACACCAAATTCTTAACCCGCTGAGAGAGGCCAAAGATTGAACTGCATCCTTATGGACACTGCCAGGTTCTTAACCCGCTGAGCCACAGTGGAAACTCCTTTCTCATATCTTTTCAATGTAAGTTATGCTTTTTAGGATTTTTTTTCACTCAATCGCACACATCTCCGTATTTCACTTTATGCACGTGGATTTTAATTTTATCGTAGTTTATGTGTCTTTCACTTTGTGCACTAGTCAATTTTTCAGTCTTTATTTAAATACTAATTTTAATATGTGAATATGTTTGCTTCTAACTTTCTAGTCCTATTTTTCTTTAGAAGCATTCTTTAAATTTTTTCTAGTGTTTCTTTAAAATGTTGGGCTTTTTCTTTTTCTTCTTTGTTGCCTTTTTTACTGATCTTAAACTTTAATGTATACTTTTCCCTAATCGTCCAGTGCAGGACTTGAGGGATCCATCTCCTTCCACCTTCTGATTTTTCCGTTCTGGTCCCCCTCTGGGTTGGCGTAAATTAGTTGACATAAAGATTGTAAGCCCCACCTTGCAGAACAGAAATTTATTTTGATGGGAAATTATTGGATCTTTAGAAGAACCTCTGGTTTTAAAATCTCCATTCAATGTGTATAGCTATTGTACTTGGGCAGAAGCTTCATTAGCATGTCATGAGCCAGAAAAGGACTAATAGGGACAACCACAGCAGAGGAAGGGTGCCTTGCCTTAGTGAGGAGCTGGTGATAACTTAAGAAACCCCCTCGGGGAGTTCCCGTCATGGCACAGCGGATTCGAATCCGACTAGGAACCATGAGGTTGTGGGTTCCATCTGGCCTTGCTCAGTGGGTTGAGGATCCGGCTTTGCCATGAGTTGTGGTGTAGGTCGCAGATGCAGCTCCTATCTGGTGTTGCTGTGGAGTAGGCCGGCAGCTACAGCTCTGATTAGACCCCAAGACTGGGAACCTCCATATGCCGAGGGTGTAGCCCTAAAAAAAAAGACAAAACAAGAAACACCCTCAATGTTTATTCCAGCAAAGTTCCTGAAACTATTTTACACTTGCCTTTTCTGATTTATTTCTACAAAATATAGTCCATTTCCCTCCCAAAAGGATTAGCCCAGTCCTCCCAGCTGGTGGCTCTTTCACTATTTTGCCAATAAAGCCCACCCCAGTGAAAATAAGCAGCTCCATTGAGCTTGAGGATTTACAGCTGTGAACCTAGACGGTGCTGTTAGAACCCAAATCTCAGCTATCACTATGGCTCAGTATCCCTGCCTTTGCAACTCTTATCATAGACTAATGGTTATGGCTAACTATGTTAGGGCACTCAGTGCATAACCCTGGCATGGCCATTGGGAATGAATGGTTCCCTGATGTGAACCTAGCGAGGTAAGATATTGATATGTCCTATACTTTTTTTAAAAAAAGCCTTTTCCTTTATAGTTTGGTTAAGCTAGAAAGGCAAAACTTTTCTCAAGTGTACAGTTTTGAGTTTTGTGAAACAATCACATAATCACCTGCATGCTGGTGCTCCCTTATTCCTCAAAACTCACTTATGCCCCTTTGTAGCCAACTCCCACACCCATCTCAGGAAGCCACTGATATTTCTGCTATCCCTATAATTTTCTCTTTTCCACAACGCTGTAAATGAAGGCTTTTGAGGCTAGCTTTCTGCTTAGCATGATGCTTCTGTTGTTTTATTAGTACTTGTTTTTATTGAGTAGTATTCCATCACATGGATGTACCCATCCATCCATTTCACCAGTTGGAAGGATGTCTGATTTCAGTTTTGGGTGATTAATGCATAAAGTTACTGTATTCATATACAGGTTTCTGTGATAAAATGTTTTCATTTCACTTGGATAGATACTTAGGAATGAGATTACTGTCATAGGCTATTTACCTTTATAAGAAACTATCAAACTTTCCAAAATGACCTTACAGTTTTCTAATTTCTCCAGCAGTTGGAGAGTTCCAATTGCTCTGCATCCTAATCAGAATTGGTATTAGTTTTAATAGGTATATGTCATTTTGCTTTTTTACATTTTTCTTATGATCTGTGATAGCGAGCATGTTTTCATGTTATTAGACTCCATTTATCTCCTTTGGTGAAGTGTCTTGTTCCACATTTTAGATTTTGAGGGCTCTGGATTCAGATCCTTTATCGGATGTTTTCTTTCAAGCCTGTACTTTGTAAAGGCTTGTACCCCTTTTGGTTAAGATAGACAAAACACTTGCTCAATGCAGAAGGCAGATATCATCAGGATTTGGGAGTAGCCTTAATGGATAGCTGGCCCTGTTATTAATTGGATGACTAGCATTACATTTGGTATTTGCCTTCTAACTAAGCAATTCTCTCTTTTTTTTTTTTTTTTTTTTGCTTTTTAGGACTGCACTCACAGCATGTGGAGGTTCCCAAGCTAGGGCTTGAATCAGAGCTGTAGTGGCTAGCCTACACCACAGCCACAGCAACGTGGGATCCAAGCCTCGCCTGCAACTTACACCACAGCTCCCGGCAATGCTGGATTCTTAACCCAATGAGCGAGGCCGGGGATTGAACCTGCGTCCTCATGGATGCCAGTCAGATTTGTTAGCCACTGAGCCATGATGGGAACTCTAGCAATTCTCATTCCTAACTTGCTGGACATTTCAGTTCAACTCTAGGTTCATTCTCTCATTCATTAAAGTTTTGTCTTCTGTGTATGCCCTTTTTCTAGGCTAAAATTGTATCAGTCTGGTGTTCACTCTGAGCAAACGTGTAGCTGTCTATTCAGATATGTCCCTTTTATGTTCTTGTACTTCCACAAGATATCAACCCTATACATACCCAGCTTAGTAACTGAGCTTTTGCCACTTTTCCTTATTCAACCTCCAGTAAAGCATGGAGCTCTTAATAGTGACACCTAAATGTTTTGTTGGCCACTATGCTAGTAATAGTAATTAAAAGAACACAGGATGTGTACTTGAATACCTCCCTCTCCACATCTTTTCTTTTTCCCAGGGCCACACCCATGGCACAGGGAGGTTCCCAGACCAGGGGTCCAGTTGGAGCTGCAGGTGCCAGTCTACGACACAGCTCACGGCAGCTCCGGATCCTTAACCCACTGAACCAGGCCAGGGATCAAACCTGCGTCCCCATGGATACTAGTCAGATTTGTTTCCACTGAGACACGACGGGAACTCCCATCCCTCTCTTTATAAAGTCTACTTATTGCTCAGTGTATATTATCATTTTTAAGACTCTTAAGACATTTCTGGTCTTATTATGAAGAAAACTGCAACAAGTAATTCCTTTTTAACCTATAGATGATTTCTTTAGTAGGCCTCCTGTTAAGAGGACCAAATTTGAGACCTCGTTTTACAAAGTATTTGAGATTCCTATGTTAAGATTCGTACATTGGTGTTTGTTTTTCTCTTTTTCACTCAGTTAATTTACCCTGTATCTAAAGTCTTGCTCAGAGAAAGACTTCAAAATCCTTTTTTCAGAACAAAGTATGCTTAAAAATAACCAAATGGTACTGTGGACACCGAGTTTTCTGTGACTCAGAGTCTGCTACAGACACAATGTCCTTTGGGGACATAGTCTCCTTTGCCTACTTCAATATTGAGAATTCAGAGGTGGAGAGATGATAGGGCGCACATCCAATATGTTCAGCAAGAATTCTAGTACTCATCAATATCCCCAAATCCTGGTCTTTTCTCTAAAATATGCTTATGTAAGGAATTCTAAAACATGCTGAGAATGGTAAAGTGTGTCAGACATACCAGAAGCCAAAAATCAAAACCCTACCCTTGAAAGTCATAATGAAAGAAAATTCATGACTGAGTATAACCAATTGTTTTTCAAACAGGTATTTTTATGTAGTTCTGCTACTGTTTTAGAACTAATCTAGTATGTGTAATGCATTATTGGAATTGATTGCAAGAGTGGTTATTACCAATATCTTTTCTAAACTACTCCAAAATCCATACTGGTAAAAGAAAAAAAATTTTTTCAAATTATCTGAGGCTATGCCATTTTCTCCTTCTCTGAAGGAAATACGTACATTTTAAATGTGGATAATCAGTAACAACTGGTCACTGGGCACTGTTTTTTTCCCTTACGGAAACTTCTTATATTCAAAACATTCCAACTTAAAAAACATAATTTTAGCTAGCCAACTCTTTGGTATCAATGGTAATATAGGTGAACACTGATCCAGTGTATACCCATATATTATCTGCATCAAACATATAGAAAAGTGATTTCAAGAATTTTACTCTAAATCCCCCACTAAAATTTTATTTCCTTGTGCTAAATAGAACATACACAGATCCATTTAAGAAACACTCATATTAGGCAGATTCAAACCTGCCAACCTAGTTTTAGTCCAAAACCAAACCAGTGATAAAGCGAGTAAGAATTCCATAGTGACCAGGCTAGCTGTCTTCCTTTCTTGTTGGTTCTCTGTGGATAGATGAGTGACATGAGGTGTCAAAGTACCAGTGGAACATTTGGAGAAAATACCTAATTTTCTTCCTAACCCAAGTTAGCCACTTGATAGTCCTCTTGTCCCAGCTAGCTCATTAGCCGCTGAGTGCCCTCTGTCTTCTGAGATTAAAACAAACAAACAAAAACAAAAACCACCTTACATCAGTCCTTATTTCAGATGTAAGATACCAAGTATCTCTTTTCCCACAAATAACCTTCAGCTCATTGTTACTGGAAAACAAAAAAAAAACCTCCAAAAAACCAAACTTTTAGTAATAAATGAGTACACAAACAACATTTGCATATTAATCCCATGGTGCAAGGATTACCTGCAAAGTACCTTTAATATGTTTGCATCAGCAGCAAGCATTAGGATGTTCTAATTTTGGCACCTGAAGTTATATGTGTCGCACTACAGATTAGATATCACGTCACCACCCTGACCAGTATTTGTCCATATGAATAGAAAAACTGAACAAAAACATAGTTTTGATAAAGGCTGCATTCAAAACCCAATACAATTTGAAGTTTTTTGGTTTTTTTTCCCCACAATCAAGGGCTGGACTGTTTTGTTAGAGATAAAGATAGGAATTATTTAGAAGACAGTTCTTTACTGTTCTTTACTGTTTTATATATGTAATGTTGAGTGTTTTGCTATATAAAATAACCCCAAGAAATCAAAGTATTTAAAATCAGTGTATCAAATAAAAATCACAGCAACTCCATTCAAATAAACATTGGTATCATATTCTCAAAAAAAAAAAAAAATGTAGCTGAGGCAAAAGCTTTGAAGTTTGCATTCTGGGCGTACAGAACACCTCACTCTGCACCCTCTGAAGACTGTTGCTCTGCTTGACTAATCTGAACCTGCCACATTTCACTTCAAGGTAAAGCACTCTGCTGAGAATATAAAAAGTTATAAAAAGGCAATCATAAAAGACTAAACCTTGGTAGGCATGTAAGCTTTCTTTTAATAAAAACAAAAATAGTCATTGTCATCTAGTTAAATAAATCTCTTGTTATAGAGTGTTCCAGTTACTGAAAAAGGGCCCTTAAAAAACCCAACTGCCTAGATCTTAAAATCCTACCCCTCTTGCCCCATAATACACATTTGAGGGAAGAGTCATTTAATGTGCAAATCAGCAAAACAAATGTGGAGGAGAGGGGACTTCTTGAAATGATGTGCCCAATCAATTCTTGGTTTATTCTTTTACAATATCAGCTTCCAAAAAGTAAAATAACCAAAGTAGTCCTAAAAATACACAAAAGAGACCTTCATCTTTGCACTCCTTCCCCAATAAACACAAAAAAAGTATGTACAGCATGTTTAATAATATGCAATATGCAAAAGCTTTGTGTTGCTGTTAGCAACATCTATACCCACCCACCCTCCTTATTCACAAGGGTACCTCTACTAAACACAATTACATCACTAAGCCTGTTAGTTTGAAAGGGTGTTAAATTTGTTAGAACTGGAAAGTCTTGGTATAGGGGCTCCACTCATTTGACTCAAGGTTATAGACTTCCACCGTATTTAGAAATTCATTGCCATCAAATCCTCCCACTGCATAAATGGTGTTCCCTACAGTTGTAATCCCAGCATTGCTCCTTGGTGACGTCATGTTTCCCATCATCCTCCATTCATTTCTAGCTGGATCATACATCTCCACACAGCTGATGGCATGAGAACCATCAAAGCCACCACCGACAAACAGTTTTCCTAAAAGAGAAGAGAGAGAAGGCAATTATGGAGAGAATAAGGATAAAAACCGAAATCTGTCTTTTGCTAAAATTAGTGGTTCTTACTTGAAAAGTCTGTTCATTCCATCAAAAAATATTTACTGAATGCCTCCTAACGTGGCAAGCACTGCCTAGAAGCTGAGGATACAAGTGGAATAAAATTGACAAAAATCCATTTGCACATGTAACTCAGGCAATTCAATTGCACCATCTCCGTAAAGTGCAATTCTCATAATTCTAAGTGGGTGTTGCTATTATTGCCATTTCACAGATGAAGAAATGGGGAACGAAGAAGCTAGACAACTTGCCTAGAAATGCAGCAAATAAGTGGCGAACCAGAGTAGTTCTATGCACTGGAAATTCTGCTTTAGTCCAGTGCAGAAGAACTAAGATTCAGAAGAAGTTACAGGAAAGTAGATTTCAGGTAACAACACTTCCTAGAGCTTTCCACATATGCAACATGATTTTGGTACCGAAATTATTTGTTCTTGGAAACAGACTGAATTATAACTATTTTCAAGGGAATTTAATAGTTAATTACTTTCAAACAGATAAAATGTTAGCATTAAATACACTTTAGCTTAGGAAAAAACATTATGGATTCTCATTCATTATGTTCTCATCTGATTGTCACTCAGCCTCCCTGCACCCATGAACTTGTAAAAGAACTGACAATGCTCACAGTAGGCTGCAGACTGCAGGCCTGCACCCTTAGGCTCTCACCAGCTGAGCCACCAGCTTACAAAGATTCTGCTTTGTTCCCAAAACCATTCTAACTAAAGTCGTTATTGTAATTATATAATTAAACATTATGTAAGCCAATAAAATGGATGTGAAAAGAAAGCTGTGTCTATATAAAACTAAGTTTAATAATTTGGAAAGACTTAAACAGTCTAAAAATTATGCTTTCAGTTAGACATAGAATAGACAATTAGAAGACTAGAATTAGACATTTGCATTCCTTTTGTTTTGCAAATCCAATTCTTTAAATTCTTGCTCTAAAGAATCAAATTCAAACTCCAAGATGATGCATTGTGAGTATGATTTATGGAAGAAGATGACTCAGAACTCCATTCAGTGAACCCATCAAAAGACTGGTGAATATATTTATGTTATATATCAAGTACTGAGTCTTGGATGAGAAAAGATACTTCTGAAAGATAAACCACCAATCCCCATTGTGTCAGAAAAGACAGCTGTTTCTGAATTCCTAATTATACAAGTACATAGTTATCACTGACAGTCTCTTGGAATCTTAGAACAGAATTTTAGTTTTCTTGCCACTACTTATTCCTCAATTCCTCAAATCCCAACACTCACCACCAAGAACAGCTACTCCAGCCCCTCGCCTAGCCACATTCATGGATGCAATTAAAGTCCAGGTGTTATTTTCAGGATTGTAACGTTCCACCGTGTTCAGACAATTCCAAGACTCTGCGCCTCCGATTATGTACAAATAACCACCAAGCTCACAGACTGCAGACTGGTGTCTACCTATAAAATCAAGTCAAACCAAATTATTACCCTCCCAAAAATGTTAAGTGTGCACTATGCATACCAATGATTCAGAGGTCTTGCCAAAAAAATCTACTTACGAATATTAAGAGGAGCACAGCTTGTCCACAATTTTGTTATAGGATCAAACACATCACAATTTTTCAGTCCTTTTTGACCATATGGATCTGAGCCACCAACGATGTATAATTTCCCATTCAGAGCACAAACTCCTATGCGAGTATAAAATAAGATTATAAATTGATTAATCATCATGTTTAAATACTGACTTACTGGAGTTCCCATCGTGGCTCAGTGGAAATGAATCTGACTAGCATCCATAAGGACGCAGGTTCAATCCCTGGCCTTGCTCAGTGGGTTAAGGATCCGGTGTTGCTGTGAGCTGTGGTGTAGGTTGCAGACACGGCTCCGATTTGGTGTTGGTGTGGCGTAGGTACAGCTCTGACCCCGAGCCTGAGAACCTCCATATGCTGCGGGGGCGGCCCTAAAAGACAAGAAATAAAAAAAAAGTAAATAAATACTGATTATCCCAGCAGAACAATATTATTACCTGCATTACAGCGGTTGGTTCTCAATTCTGGAACAGGAATCCAGTCATCTATGTTTGGATCATACATCTCTCCACAGCTCAGGTCATCTGAGTGGCCATTGGACCCACCGACCACGTAGAGCTGGCCCTACGCCAAAAGCGACAGGTTAGCATTTCTGCCACTCTCAAGTTAATGAGAAAAAGCTAAAATGCGGGCTGCTGCTTCCCGCCACATAACGCACTTACCATGAGTACAGCCATTTGAAATCGGGCTCTCGGTGTTCTCATGGGAGCAAGAAAGGACCAGTGATCTGTATGTGGATCATAGCATTCAACTGTTCGAAGACATTCCTCCCGGTTATAGCCACCTGGCCAAAGAACACAGAGTTACGTCTAAAACACTAAAATGGACCAGGCTTTCTGGCCCAGAATGGTTTAAGTAATGTGCACAGATGAGAAAAAGAATTCTTATCCACAAATTTAATAAGGCCCCATTAGTTGAGGTTTTAACTAAGTGCTTAATACTATCAGTGTAAGTGAATTGCTTAATCTTGGCTTGAAAATAAGGAGAGAAGAATTTACCCACTTTATAGTTTTTTTTTTTTTTTTAAGAATTAGACACTAACTTGGGGCTAGGCAATACAACAGTACTGACTTTACTTCATGCTTCTTAGAACGTAGCAAAGTGGAAAGCCATGGAAGAGGGCTTATTAAATCCTGCCTTCCAAAGTTTGCAAGTGACAAGCAAGCATAAACATCCACTTAGAGGCTTAGCCAGCTGAAGGTTTCTGAAAAGAAGTCCACTCACCCTTCTACTCTTACCTGCAGCTATGAGTTTGCCATTCATCTCTGCTGTCCCCAGACCAGATCGTGCATACTGCATAGGAGACATGGGCTTTTCTATTAGCTCATCTGGTTGCATCTCAAAGCTTAAACTTTTAGTGAGTTTTGGAGTGCTTGTTGGTGAGCTTTGTGGGCTGTTTCGCCCATGAAGGAAAATGACACAGAATATACCATCCAGCACAGCCAGGCACAAGTAAGTGTTATCTGTAAGCACAAGAGTTCTGTGTTTAAAGATGCAGTTTTTACTACTTTTGCTTGCTGTGTGATCCTGAATTGGACTCCGGATCCCAGACAGGGATTGATCTGCTACTGTTTTCCAAATTTAGTTGCTTCCGAGTGTTTTCCTCGTCAATTTAATAAAAGGATTATATGGTTCCACTTAAAACTCCTTCTTAAATAAATGGAAGACAGTATGACAGATGTAATACACTTACTTGAGGTCTTTTCCGAAGCAACGATTTTCCACTCATGCTTAGGGCTTTGTACTGTAGCATTTGGAGAAGAGAGACATCCAATGGAACTGCTACTTATCTGCTTATGGCCATTCTCACGTGGTGGCTTTTTCTGCAAAATCAAAAGGCAGCTACAGAAACCTAGCCAAAGACCATAGCTGGTGCACCTTTGCTCCTGAGCTATTCCGCAACACTGAAAACACTAAGTCCTCTTCGCCTACGCACGACACTCACAGCACACCTGAATTTGCCACAAACCAACACTTTCTGGCTGACACACATCAGTGGCATTCTTCCATCTCCACTTAATGAGGAAACAACTACACCTAGCCTGGTCAAGGAAAAGCTCAGGCTCAACAATTAAAAAAAACATGCTGTGGATCAAGTATCCGCACACTCAAGGGAGGGAAAAAAGGAACCTACCCCCTCACAGTCCACACAAGCTCACACAGTCTTTTTATTAGGTAAATAAAGAATCTTCCAAAATATGTTACAAACCTAAAATGATATGAATTAACTGAGAGAATAAATACACTTAAAGCACTATCTCCATGAAACTGCCAACCTTAACTAAATCATGTGTACCAGTATTCTTTATACAATGGCAGCAAAAAGTGAGCAGACATAAAACCATCCAGAACGTTATTTT
Source organism: Phacochoerus africanus (assembly GCF_016906955.1). Classification (NCBI taxonomy): domain Eukaryota; kingdom Metazoa; phylum Chordata; class Mammalia; order Artiodactyla; family Suidae; genus Phacochoerus; species Phacochoerus africanus. The sequence continues at coordinate 125,777,809 of NC_062554.1, forward strand.
ATAGGAAAAACGTGACAATTACAAGAAACGTTTAAAAGTGTATTTCTTTAGGATCACCTTAAAGGTGTTATAGAGTGGTTTTTCTAGATAAATCAAACTACCTCAAAACACAAAAGTAAAAAAATAGTAACCAGAAATAAATGAAATACTACTACCAAAAGGACAAAATATTCATAAAGGAATACACAGGAACAGTAAAAGATGGATAAATGGGCAGAGTTGCAAATTTTCAAATGACTGTAAGCGGATTACACTGTGTCCTCATGAATAAGTTCACTGTGATGGGTTTCTTCCAATCACTTTAGCCCTTGACACTTCCAAAGGATAGAATCATGAGAAATCAGGAGTCAAGACTACTCTGGTAGGAACTGCTCAATGAATAGGCACCACCTTCAGTACCTGGCAACTTTGCTCATCTACTTAATGTTGTCCCCAGGGCCAGAGCCACATGGATAAGTAGGATCTCTAACGGAAATTTGTTTCTAGTGGAAGAAAAAGGCCATGTAATAATAATAAAAAAAAGATTCTGGTAGCTACTTGAAGCTGTGAAAAACCTATCAAGTTTGGTATGGGCAATTCAAGTGTGGTTACAGCATAAGTAGGCTATTCTGAGCAAAGGCAGAGAATGTACCATGCTAATGGTTATCATTAAGTTCCATTTAGGATTTATAATGTACCTAGGTATTATTATGCACTTTATTCACATTGTCTCTTAATCCAGTAAGGTAAGGGTGATATTCCCTACTGATTTTGTAGATAAAAATATTGAAAATCAGAGAGAAGATATCCATTGCCTAAGGCAATAAAACTAAGATAAAGATCAGGAATTCTGGGTATAAATCCACTCCTTTATACTATGAAGTCTGTGTCCTTTGCTCCTAGGAATTGCAAGGTACTTCTATGGACCTTTCCCAATCTGTGGGAAGAAGGAATCCAAAATAATACAGATTGACAGTGCTTACGTTAAGAACTTTTACTGCAGTCAAGAAAACTGTTCTAATGTACGGAGTGTAACAGAAAGTCAATATGAAAGAGAAAAGCACTATAATAATGAAGACTACTTAGTATTATACACCTAACAAGCCTTATATAGAAATGCTGGTTAACTCCTTTATATTCCTTCCAGAACACGTTCCAACCTAATTCTTTACTCTTTTTATCTTCAAACTTTCCTTTACCCATTCCTCCCACCCAGCTCACCCACTAGCCCAGCCTTTCTTTGCCTCTCACTCCCCAGGACATGGTCCCTGGTGGCTTTCTCTTTCAGAAACCATCACTTCTCAAGCTGAGGGTTTCTGAACCTTAACACTCTGGAAACTATACCCACTGAATGCTACCAAAGTGGCTTCCTAAAACCAACGCACAGGAGACGTCCTCTTACACGACCTCCCAGCGAGTGATCTGAGAGTCAACAGCCCAGACCTCCTTGGAACTTTCTCTCATGCTAAGTTAGCTACTTGGTACAACACAATCGGATTCTAATGGCTTCTTCTCAACCTCTTTTCCTATTCCTGAAGCCTGATGTGTGCGTCCTCATCCTTTTTACTTGGTGATCTCTACTCATGGCACACCTTTGAATGAGTCACACAGGTCAGAATCCTACTCACCCTCAAATTCTCTCTTTTCCTTAACTTTCCTAATCTAAACAATCGCTAAGCACCTTTGTAACTATAAATATCTAGAGTCCACCCTTTCTTCTTTTCCCTCAAGCCCTCACCTGAACTACTTGCTTGTAATAGTCTACGAATTGGTTTCACAAGCTTTAATCTACCCTTTGTACCTGGTCATAAAAATAGAAGGGTTTGATGCAATCACTTTGTAAAGTAAAAAAACCCACAAATCAGCCGGAATTCCACACCCTGGAGACTGCTGAGAGTTAACTTTTGTCTAAATACAATTAATGAACATACAGATCACCGCTGTATGGAAACCATAATTTAACCAATCCCCCTATTGTTACACTATTGCCCAGTTTTTTTTACTATTAGTAAAGTTGCGCAATACATCAGTTCAGATCATACTCCCTTATCTAAAATTCTCTGAAATTCCTCTCTACTTGTAGGATAAAGTATGAGCCCCATTTGGGTCATTTACCTACTTCTGGAGTTTTGCAACCTGCAATTCCACGAGTCTCATCCTTGCATAGGTATCCTTTGCTAACTGACATACGTCCTCTATCTGCTATGCAAACTCTCCGAAATCCTCAGACTGCTCAAATGCTTTCTCCTTCATGAAATTTCCCTAGTTTTTCTCCTTTTGGTTCCACCATGCCCTCCCCTTAATGGCTTTTGTAGGTAATTCTTATAAGTCTGTTTTGTTTTACCTACTCCTGTAAGCTCCTGCAAACAGAAACCATCTCTTGCACATTTTGGGCCCTCATACCCACGAACATCCTGGCCTGCTACTTATCAGGCACTCAGCCTCCGCTTGTTCAAAGAGTACTTTAAAAAGCCATTAACTTAAGATTTTCAGAGATAAGAGGGAAAATATCCTCAATGTTCAAAATGCATAAACATGAACACAATTCTCAACTCAGACCCAAAAACCTTTTTGTGAAAATAAAAATATTCAGCCACTACTGACACAGAACACCTGATAATATCACCATACAGGTTATTTCTGAGTCTACCATTTACCTTCTAGTTATTGAAGAAAAACACCTGTTAAGTTCGGTCAACTCAGCCTAGTTTATCCCTCACAATACAATGCTGAGCTAAAGGCTAAACAGAAAGAATATACATTGTATAACCATTTCCATAAATTCCAAACATAGGCAAACTAATGTAGTGCTTCAGAAGTTCAGATAATGGTTTCCTTTGGGATGGTGCAGGGCAGTGACTAGGAAGGGGGCAAGAAGGTTTCCCAGATGTTAGAAATTTTCTCTTCTTGACCCAGGTGGAGTTTAAACCAGTGGGTTCACTATGTAACACCTATGATTCATACACTTTTCTCTATGTTATTTACCTTTAAACGAGAAACGTTTATACCTGAATTTTTGTTTTTTGAAATTGGGTCTAACAGTCCAAACGACTATTTTTTGTAACCTATAACCAAAATATCAACTTCTCTGCTGCTTCATCTTACCGGCCCTTTTTCTTACTACTTGTAAATCACACTTGATGGGGAAAAAAATCTAAATGGTGTTTCCTAATTTGTTGTGTTAACTTTTTTTAATGTGGCAAAAATGGTAGGAATGCTAAGATATGCTTGTTTTCTCCCGCAAATGTTTCTGTCCAGTTATACCAATGGAGTGCTTCCACTTTCCTTTATTAAAGGAAAATCTCAGTATACTATAAAATGCTCTAATCAAATTTTAACCTGAGGTTACCTCAGATGTGCAATGTGTACCTGCACAAACTGAATGTGGTCATCATCACTGCCAAACACCTCAGCCTGTCCATCTAGTAGGTTCCCATCAAGCAGCTTGTGATCAGCTGAGTAGTACAAGGTTTGAACCTGCAAAACAGCAACAGAACACCCATGTGGCTACTGTCTCCATGGCTGCTCCACTAGTATGCAGATCACACAAACGCCTCAGGGTAACCTCCAGTGTGCTTCTTGAGCTTCTTGACATCTTACTCTGGCAGGATCCCGAAGTAAAGAAAATACATGTCATGGTGGTAAAAATTTAAAAAAACAAAAATAAAACACAGAATCTTCTAATACTGGCTGAAGAGTCCTTGGCTTCGTTGGCTTGAAAGAAATCTTCATTTTTCTCATAGCTTCTATGATACAGCATTAAGAAAAAAAAAAAAGGCACTAGTACAATTTATAGGCTCTTAAAGGATATACATATTTACAATGAAATATTGGATATGGTTTACACCTTCAAAGATAAATGGTCTGATGTGCATAAACATATTTGTCCTGTTGGCAATGTCAAGAAAAACAGATAAAAAATAAATGCAAAAATTCAAACAAGTTATAGATACTTCCCTTAACAGATGCAAATACATGGGTAATGCATCTGATTTTCAAGTGGGAAACCATATAGCATTTAAAGATCACCTGTTAGCCTTTTTAGAGCATAATAATTGTGTTTTTAAAGGCCTAAAAGCTTTGGTAAGCCTTTAGTGAATCTGAAAGTCTTAAGTGGAGGGATAAACTCAAGGTCACTCCACTGCTCCATCTGCACGCGTTTAATTCCCACCATTCCTCTGTCAATTTTTTCTTGAGTGTTTTTTAAAAAGTAGCTCAAGTTAAGTGAGGATGTACGAACAACACCATTGAAAACCACAAAGCTTTAAAGATAAGAATCCTGTAAAGGAGTAAACACCATTAAATCATCATCGTTCTCTGCCCACAGCGGATTTTTCTTAGGAGAACTGGGGCAGGACTGCTGCTTCTTTACGTGTCAATACACTTGAGGTTTCTTCTTGTTTCTTCAGTCTTGGGTATCCTAGTTTTGTTAATAAACCTATGGGGAGATAAATCAATGGGGAGGAACAACCATTAGAAGCTTTTACCTACTTGTCAAATTTAAAGCAAAAACCTGTGAAGAAAAGTTAAGAATCTACAGAAAATTTCAGTACCACCTCCCATTTCTAAAGCAAATTACATGCTACTTTAAAGAAAGTTAACAGCACATAATAAGCAAAGAAATAAATAAAAGAAAAGCAGAAGACCAAACTGAACAGTTCATTCAGCTCACCTGGACACCCCCCCTGTTTCTCAGCTTAGGGGTACCTATAGCAAAATTTAAATTCTTTAGGGTCATGGTTATAAAATAAAAGTGAAAGGGAATCCTTCATGTTACAGCAAAATAATTTTTAAGAATTGTTGACTCCCATTTACTTTAAAACTAACCTCTTCCATCAGCTCTTCCAGACTGTCTCCATTCTCCCAGATGCTACGCTGTACCCAGTTGATTACCTTTGTGTACAATTTGCCATTGCTGGGCAAGCAAACATTATCTTCAAGCATTACCTCCAGCTACAGTTGGGGAAAAAAAGACACACAGATCAGTGCTGAGCCTCAAATCCTCAATTTCATAATAAAGCTGCCAAAGCTTACTGCCATTTACTCTTAATTTGTAAGGAAACCAGTAGCATGCCCCTGGCCCACATAAAATGGTAGGCAGAAAACCATTACACTGCTAAAAGTAACAATATCATTTCAACACACTGTCTTTTTCATAACCATTATTCATTTGTTTGAAACATGGACAAAGATTACATGCCTGGAACTAATGAGTATCTATCTCTTTATAGATTTAACCTTTAAATCTTTATAGATTTTACCTTTAGCCGTGGAAGTTTAAGAAACTCTTCTTCTTCTGAAATTTGTAACAAATGCTCCTGAATATAAGCATCAACCTTATTCAACAGACGGGAGTCTCCCATACAACTTGCAAAATTTCGGTAAGAGATGCAGCTGGTAACATCCATTCTAGATAGTAAATAATCACCACAAACCTTGGGAAAGAAATACATGAGTGCCGACATTTACATGTATTTTATTTAACAAATATTTAATACCCAGTGTGTAAATACTATGTGAAAATATAAAAATAAATCAAAAAATTGCAACAAACTGAAAGGCTATGATAATGCACATGAAATGTTAAGACAAGTACTTCTAACTAGAATGACTAGGTAAGGCTTCATAAGGCAATCATCTGAACTGGGCTCTATAGGGGAGATGATGAGGAATGCAGATAGGAATTACGGAAGATGTTGCAACAATTTGGTTAGAACAAAAGATAAAAAAACAATCAGGAAATAATTTTAGAAAAATAGCAACCATATTAAGGAGTGCCTGGAATGCTAACCTGAGGGATATGTGCCATAACTACAGAAGGATTTTTAAGCAAGGAATGACATGAGAGGAGGGGTCAGGAAACTTTTTATTATTATTATTATTATTTTTAATAGGAAACTTTTCTTAAAGGGCTAGATAGTAAGTATTTGAGGCTTGTGAGCCATACTTCCTCACAGCTACTCAACTCTGCAACAGCAGGTGGGAAAGCAGCCACAGACCGTATGTAAATGAAAGCTATGTTACAATAAAACTTTATAAAAAACAGGCAGCTGGCCTAGGGCTTGCAGTTTACTGATCCCTACATCAGAGGATTAAATGCTTTTTTTCCTTATGAATTATTAAGTACCTCTTAATGGCATTATATTCTAGAAGGAATACTTCTAAAGAGGAACCGAGAAGTACAGAACAAAGAACTGAGGATTTAAGTTATATGATTAATTGCAAAAAAAAAAAAAAACACTAAAAAACCTATTTTAACTCATGCTATCAGAGACTGACATAGATACCCTGTCAGAGAAGACAACTGGAAGATTTCAGCTTGAATTATCTGAAGATATCTTACTGTGTTACTGCAGCTAAACACTACACACACATTCAGTTCTCTAGAGAAAAAGGAATATTTTCAAGTTCTTGAGACCGAGAGATGTCTTATGACAAATTATGCATATTACTCATATAAAATAAGACCCTGTAGTAACAGCACACCTTATATATTACTTCTGGTACTCTACCTGCTTGACACGGTCCATCTTCAGCTTTTTTGCTGCAGAATAAACATCTTTGACTAATTCTTTATCGGCTTTCAACCTATTGGAAAAAGGGTTATTTATCATTTATCACACCAAGACCTTAAAACTAAAACACAGATTTTTTTTTTTTTTTCTGGTTGTGCCCGAGGCATGTGGAAGTTCTCAGACAGGGGATGGAACCCGTGCCACAGCAGCAACCCAAGCCACTGCGGTGACAATCCTGGATCCTTAACCCACTGCGCCATGAGAGAACTCCTAAAACACAGATCATCAATTTAAAGAGACTCTACATTTCCCTAGTTATAAGATGTACTTCAAAGGACTTACTGGGCAGTGTAGGCATAATTCAGTAAGACTTCAACAGCTTCTGGATTGAGATCATCAAACTTAACGTGAGACACTCGATGAGGATCACTATCACTATTAAAGATTTCAAATAAATAGGGGCTGCAGCAAGCCAGGACTGCTCTGTGTGCTAACATCTCATGGCCACAGACCTGAAAGATGAGGAATTAAAATCAGAAGCACTGTGGACTGTGTACTTCTTCAGCTAATTAGTACATCATAGGCTTCATCCTACATTTCTTGGTAAATTCTCTTTTAAACTAATTTCATTAAATGCCTCCTATGAACAAGAAAACAAACAAATCTAAGAACTCAGGGGTTTTAGTAATGAAAGAGCAACTCTGTAAGTTTCCAATTAAAGTTTTAAATACCTGAAGTCGAACATCACAGAACTGGCCACTTTTCCTCAGGGCATTTAATTTGGCAACAGAAGACTCAATGAAATTTTCGTCTTCAAACATTAAATATCCATTGGGAATCATTTTTCCTTATAATTTGGCTAAAGGGCAGAAAGAAAGCCAAGTTATTTTTACTTAGGGTGATTTTTATAATATTTTAAAGAGTAACAGAGTGTCATTAATTTTCGTATTCCATCTTCTCAACAACACATCAAAATTTTATCACATGAAAACATTGCTAAAACAATGCTGGCAAGGACCGTCCAAGGCTCTGTATCCCTATAACTTTGGTCATGAGTCTTTTAAAGGATTCACACAGTGGTGTTATGATATCCTAGCAATTTGGGCCATGTTTCTATTCCAATCGGCATATTCATTGTGATGGGGAAAAAAAAAAATGTAAACCCAGCCCTGCCCAGACCCATACAGGGAGAAACCTAAATGCCTGGAAGGATGTGAAGTGGTCACCCCACAGAGATTCCTTGGATTTGGGCGGTGGTCACTCCTTTACTCACAAATGAGAAAAACTGACATATGAGACTAACAAATTCTATTCCCTTTGTAAGGGTCACATATTCTAAACCACTTATCTCAGAAAAATACATGATAGAAATGTATGTTCTTTAAAAAGATTTCCATTTCACCTTTTTTTGTGAACAAGTGACCAAGGGCTACACAAAAATGCATCATTAAAAGCAGAGGACTTCAGTCTGAATAACTGATTGATTTAAATTCAAAACAGTTCACAGAAAGGAAAAAAATAGGAAATATTTTTCTGCAAATAATACTGACTTCTCCACCTTCAAAAAAAATTGTCAAAGGCCGTTAGTGTACTTGGCACAGTCTTTAGGAAAAAAAGTGTTTGCACTGGGCACTGAATTGTGACTTACCCACTATACTGGTGAGAAATGTATTTCTGGGATGTTTTAAATAATCCAAGGACAAAGGAAACTCAGCACTTCGTCGAGGTATAAAGACAGGTGGTTGACGTGATGGCAGAGGTGTTTTAAGCTCTAATGGTGATTCCAAAACTATCAGGCTTGAAAATGATGTAATCAAGTCCTTTAAAGCTATAGACACGAATTTCTTCTGTGATAATCATGCATCATAATCTGTAACAATTAAAAATTTTAGATATTCAGAATGATCAAAGATTATCATTGGTCTAGGTAGATCAAAGTCCTAATCTTGAAGGTATTTTGAGGTAAGTGGCACAATGCTGAAGATAATACAAATACAATTATACATAAATGTTTTTATTTAACCTGCAACTACTCAGGTAATTGGGGGGGGGGAAATCCTTCCCCAGGTGGCAGGTGCTACTAACTTTTATCATTTAAGTGAGACATACAACTATAAAATTAGAAAACAAATACAAATGTTGGTTAACTCTAATATTCTTTACTATTAGATTTCCACTAATATAGAAACGTGATCTGTCTGTTTTTACCAACCAGCAAGCAACCTTCGGGCGTTACTCCCAGACACGTATACAGTGTTACAGTTAAACCAGACACAGTTTCCCAAAATGTGCTCCCTACTTCCCTGCCTCTGTTCCTTTGCTCAAGTTGCATTGGGGCTCTAGCCACCAGCCTACACCACAGCTCACGGCAACACCAGATCCTTAACCCACTGAGCGAGGCCAGGAATCAAACCTGCAACCTCATGGTTCCTAGTCAGAGTCATTTCCACTGCGCCACGACAGGAACTCCCTCAAGTTGTTTTCTTTTCTTGGAATACTCTTAACCAAGTCTCTGGAGTAGTTTCTCCTCAACTTCCACATACCGAGCCCTTGTGGAAAGTGTGTATGTGTGATCTTCCAGCTGGTCTGTTCTGGGTTGTGCATCTGCTTATCTTCCTTGATTCAAGGTCCCTTGAAGGCAGAGAGCCCTCTGTCCCATTTATCTTTGTATCCTTCCCATCTCCCCCATACCAAAACAGCGAGCTTAGAAACTTGAGTATAAAGATGAGTAATCTGTTGAAATGTACTAAATTAAGGGGAAAATACTGATGCCTGTGCTTGGTATGATTATTTTTCTCATCTACAGTAGTAAACTACCAATGAAACATTTCTGGTTCAAATCGCATCTTCAACATAATCGCATTCAGTCCTACCTACTCTTCCCCCTCATTTTCATGTCATTAACTGTAAGTATCAAAGTCACATGGTACTTATTTTTTAATCACCGGAACTGCTACTACACCACTATCTAATTCAGCAAACCAGAACTAAGTAAGAAATTATCTGAAAGGTGTGCATACTTTTAAAAATGGATATCCTAAAATTACCTAGACTTCCCATATACATCAGTCAAACCCACAATTCGAAATCTAACAATTATGTTAATGTTAACAGCCCCTTACCCCAGAATCCACTTGAAGGCTGGTCCAGTTCCATTTCAACAAACTATTATATTAAGTTCAACAAGTGCACAATCTGTAAGAGAGCCGTATCCCATATGCCTTCACTCGCTCTCCATAGCTTAGGTTTTATTTCAAGGAAACCTGAGTATTCTAGCTCAGGTTGGGACTGTTGGCCATGCTTACTCTTGTAATGAAACTATATCATACCATTATGTAATAATGACTTCCTCTATTCTACGCATGCATTGAGATTAGTTAATTCAGCTTTTCTTAAGAAACCGGTTCTAACAAAACAAATGTTTTCCAAGTAACACACAATTCTATGTACAGCGAGAACACACTATCCTAAAGAAACTTTCAAACATTTTCAGCCAAGACCTAGTTCAAGTTAGGAAAATCTATGCAACGCTGAAAGGAAGAGGTAGGGAATAGACCCTCCATGCAAATTATCTTGGATACAACTAAAATGTGCCCTTTGAAACACCAAAAACAAATGGAGATTTTTAAGTATTTTAAATTTTGACCAGTTTTATTCAGTATTTTTAAACTAGTTTTGATCTAATACAAGAATAAAAATGGCATCTATATACAGGCAAACTTGTTTTATTGCATTTTATTGTGCTTCGCAGATACTGCAGTGTTTATTTTGTAAATTGAAGGTTTGTGGCAAGCCAGTGTTGTCAGATGGTAGTCAGCAATTTTTAGCTATAAAGTATTTTTAAATTAAGGCATGCATGTTGTTTTAAAAGACATACGGCTTTGGACACCTAACAGACTACAGCGTAGTGTAAACCTAACTTTTATATGCACTGAAAAAACAAAAAACTCATGTCACTCGCCTTACTGCAGTGGTCTAGAACCAGACCTGCTATATCTTTGAGGTATGCCTGTATTTGGTAAGTTGAAAGTTCTACCTTAAATTTATTTTGGAAAACAACAACAAAGAACAACAAAAACCCAGATGTTTAAAATCACTTCAGCCCTTTGGGAGAAAATACTGGAGAATTTTTGGAGCAACTTTTGGCATGCAAATTGGTACAAAATTATTTCGTTCTGTGATAGAATGGTTCTACTACATTAGTACTTGATGACTTTCTAGTACAGCAAGGTCTTAATATGAACCCCATCTCTTATGTCTACTGATCAGTACAACCCTACTTGATTATAAAAGCTAGCCCAGGTTCTCGTGACACTTAAGTTAATGCAGAAACTTGATTCAATTACTGTCCTCATATGCCTCTCCTGTCACCCACACCTCAAGTTGGAAGATGTCACATCAACTTCTGCCTGCAAAACCATGTCTTTGAAAACTGACATTCCCTTTTACTAAAGTTAGTGTGCGCAAACTGAGTTTTAAACCACTCATAGATCTTAGTTTTGTCTATGAAACTCACGCTCAGTAACTGATGGAATAAAAACATGGGTAGAATTTTTTAATCTTTGAAAAGCCAAACCAAAACTCCCAACATCCCGAAGGCTACATAAAAGTATAAAATTTATTCTGGTAAATATACTTCAATTTCTTAACATGGCCAGTGCAAGAAAAGGGAGATAAGACTCATAAATGAGTAATTAAACTGCTTTAGTAAAACTCAGAAGTTCACGTTACCACAGCCACCCCCCCAAAAGAGTAGCTTAACTGAAATAGAATTCAACAAGTCTTATCAAACAGCTATAAAAAAAGGTAGGCACAATATGACCTCCCTTAAAATTCTTCTCAGGCATTCAGTAAGAGCAAGATAAAATGTTATCATCAAACTTTCAAAGCATCCTTAAAACCTCAAGGCAAACTACAAGTATTATTTAAACTTTAAGAAAATTTTTTGAGGGTAGCCAACTCACACAAAATAGCAACTAACTCCATTTTTAAAGGACAGACTTTATAATAATACAAAGTAAGACAATGAGTCTTTTTAAAACTAGAAGTTTTAAATGTCTGAAACAATCCACCTATATCAAAACTCACCAAACTCACTCACTGGCTCCACGCTTTTAACCTCATGGTTCTGCAATTCTTTCATCCCATAAACATTTATGGTTCCAAACATATGGCAGGCACAATTTGGGAATGGGATGCTTATAACACAATGGAGTTATTAACTCCATTTCCCAGCCTTGAACACTCACTCCACAAACCAACCAGAAAGACGAACTAAGCGGTGAAAATAGTTCGAACAAAGGGGGAAAAAGGTATGAGAAGCACATATAGTCCAGAAACTGCAGCTATTTCTGTTTCAATAGACTGTAGTTTGCAGGATGCATATGGTGAAGAGTAGGAGAGGAAGTAAAAGAGATCAACATTAGGGTTTAAGCAGAGCAGAATAAGACTTTAGCAGGAGGCAAAGGACCCTCTCACAGAAATGTGAGGGATGGTCTAGAGGAATGGGTAAAACAGGGAAGCAGGGAAATTAAGAATATTATACATTATTATCTATGGATGACAATGGCATCATTACCAAAATCAGTATCGAAATTAGAATTCCAAAAACCGAGGCAGAGACATTTTTAGTTTGTTTCGTGCTTAAAGTTAGAAGGAAAAGAGGAATTTGCCTTGGGACATTAGAAAGGCTGAGTGAAGTACCTGTTAGGCAACCAGGCTGATACCAAAACTGTAAGGATACTGAGCCAGGTGTAGATTTAGAAATCACTTACAAGGTGGTAACGAGTTTACAAATGAATATAAGCATGTATTTCCTGCGGTTCCAACAAAAGTTCAGAAATCACTCCCTTATTCATTAATTCCTCAATTTATACTCTTGAGTACAAGGTAGGAGGGTCCCCAACTTTTCTGACTGTCCAATCATACTGTTGAAAAGTCAATGAAATGATCTTTAGGGGCACTTCATCTTAAAATCAATGATTTAGACGGTTCCAACAGGAAAACATCTTACATTAAAAAACCAACACATTTGCAAAACACATTCAGTTGCTACCTCAAATATCCTTCAAGCAAGAAAAATAAAGCCCCACTCCAAAGTAAGTAGCCAAAAAGACACTAATGCGAAACTATAACCAAAACCTGGAATGCATTATTTGGGGGGGAAAGTTAGAAAAACAGAACTATGAATTAAGATTAAGAAATCAACATCTATTCATTAATTACAGAGAGTTCACCTATGAGGAGAATATGGAGGAAAACCATTCTGCCTCTTTTAGGTCAGTGACACTAGTCCAGTTTTACCTTTCACTACCAAATTAAAGACACTTGACAAGTAGCCTGCCAGCTGGTGTTGTATTATTCTTAAGCCAATTCTAAATAGTCACTGTATGTCTCATCTTCAGATATACAAATAACAACTTGCTTCTTCAGCATCTTTCAGACAAAAGTTTCAGCATGATTATGCCTAAAGCTATTCATCAGTATTCTGTTATCCTTAAACCAACCACCAGTGCTAAAATTATTAAGAGACAACATGCTACTCCATGCTGTATTTGTTGAATTATTTAGAGTAGTACTACGCCTAGGAGTTGTTATTTACTCCAAGGCAGGAGATCACCACACACACACACACACACACACACACACACACACACACACACACCCATCATCCTCAAAAGAACAGCTAGCTTGATGCCAGGGTGTTCTAATCCTCCATCACTGACAAAAGACAGTAGAAAACAAAAATGAACCCTGCAGGCATCTGATTCATACTTATTAGTTTTTGAAACGTCAGCGGTTTCAAACAATAGATCTGTCTACGTTGACTTGGAGAAGTCAATTTATTTCTAAAGTATTTATGGTTCAAGTTTCCCTCTGTTAAACCCTCAATCTGATACTGCCTAATGCCTTCCTACCATCAAGAGCTTACAACCCGAGTCGCTTTGCAAGATGTGCAGAAAGACAGAAAAAGAGCAAACCTCTCTGACGATTTCGTTTGCAAAAAGTGGCGAGTCCCCCAGAGTGACTGTCTGGAGAGCCCTGCAGCCCCGGGCCTTCATCCCCGCGGGGCCCGGCCCGAGCCCACTACCGAAGGCTGCGAGGCGAGGCGCCCAGCGTCTGCACACCCCCGCCCGGGATTGGCCGGCCCCGCAGTCATTCAGCGCCGACACGTCAGGGGCAGCCGCTCCCTCCATCCTCCCGCCCCCTTCTCCCCGCGCTTGGCAAGAAGAGCGGGCAACGTGGAGCGGGAACAAAGGACCCCGCGGCCCACGGCGATTAGGGGTGCCACCCTACCCCAGGCCCAGGGCACCGATGGGGGTCCCTAGGCCAGCTCCCTGCCCATACGCGCCGAGTCCTGGGAGGGCACCCGGAATAGAGTCCAGACCTCGGGCAGACTCCTATACTGGGCGTCAGTCAGTTCATGACAGTAGAACGGAGATTCCCAAGCCCACCTTCCGGGTGGTCATCCCTGGCCAGAGGCGTCTAATCCCAGGTTTCCGCGGTCCCCACGAGCAAAAACTTCTCTTTCCTCCCGCCCTACTCCCCGGCCACAGCGCTCTCCGGGGCGGCCCACACCCCGCCCTCGACCGCCAACGCGACCCAGCACCTACCGCAGCGCCGACTCCTCGCCCCTAGAGAGGGGCGGCGGCGGCTGGGGGGCATCCTCCCCCGGGACCCGGACACCGCGCCGCGCTACCTCCCGGCTCCGAGCCCGGTCCCGCCCTCCTCCTCCTCCGACGTCGGTGGGACCAGCGCGCATTACCTGGTTCATCTCTGGAGGGATGGAAAAACTCATCTCTGGAGCTTCAACGGGGAGCAGGAGGAAGCGAGCGGGACTCGGCCCAACGGAAAGCGCCTCGAGGCCGCGGCGGGGGGAGCGACCGAGCGGGGGAGACGGGCCACAGTCCGCGAAGGCTGCGAGGAGCGGGGAGAGACGCCGGGGATTCGCGGGGACTCGCTCGCTCGCTCGCCGGCACAGCCGCAGAGAAGCCGCAGGGAGAGAAACTGCGCCCAGCAGCTCGGAGCGACCGTCCTCCACGCGCGTCCGAGACACACTGCCGCCGCCACCCGCTCGCGCCGCACCCCCTCGCACGTCACCACGTGCGCCGCCGCAGCCGTCGCCGCCGCCGCCGCCAGCGCCTCCCGGGTGCTTCCGGCTCGAAGGCGTCGGCGAATGAGCGGTGAGCCCCAGCCTTACTGCGCTCGGGGCCCCGCCCACCTCTGGCCCCGCCCCGCCCCCGCCCTTCTCCCGCACCCGGTTTGGTTCCGTCCTGCGCGGTTCAACTAGGTCAGCGCAAGGTGATCCCTGGAAAGGGGGTGCTCCGAGCGCGCCGCTTGTCGCGTTCTCCCTCCTTCCGTCGCCCCGCACCCCCTCTTTGCCCTTTCGGACCGTCTGAGAACTGGTTCCCTCCAGCCACCCTCACCTGTTCTGCCATCCCCTGGAGGCACAATAGCCTGAGAGATTAGATGTGAGAGATTAGATTTCTCCGCGTTAAATATACATCTGGGCAACCGCCCTAGACTGGAGCTGGCCGCAGTGGACCTAAGAGTCTGTGGCTGCCCGTCGCCCTTATCTTTGGAGGAGGGTGATGGTGTGGGGGGGGGGGGCGTGGTGATTGTGAAGAGGAACAGAGGCACGCTGACAGAAGGTTGAGAGGCTTCAGTAACTTAGAGAAAACAACTAGAGAGGTCAGAGAAGGCATGTTTATATCACTGTTGCTGTGAAAACCTGTTTACTTCTACTTTTCGTCCCTGGGATTTGTTTTGTCTGGGTGCAGTTTTCCTCTCAGAGACACTGAGTCAGTCCTGGATTTGCCCTCTTGGAAAAAAAGAAAATAACATTGAGAACAGAGAGCAACCCTCATTACCCACCACCACCACCACCCCTCACCCGGAAAGGCAGACCTTTAACGGGACGCGTGATATGTACCAGGCTCTGACAGCAACTTCAGACCGCTCTGAAGGGCACACTGGAAGGTTTCCTAGATTGAAGGTGAAGGGATTTAGTGAAGTAAATTTGTTTAGATTTTGGCAGAGGCTTCTAAGCTAATGTCCTGTTAGCACATCTTGATTTGATAAGGGCACTTACACCTGCCGGGTCTAATCTTGTTTGCATTGGATCCCTCTGCTTAATTAGTAGGAGCTCTTGTCATTGCTTCCTACCATTCTTTAGAAATGATAAGGAACATGTGCTTACGGGAGCAGGAAAAATGTTAGGGCCCTTTACCTGCCTGAAGCTCTACAACTTTTTATTGTAAAATATTGAGACAAGGAGATTCGTGTTTGGTTTTGCTTCCAGTTCCATCGAGAGAGGCAACAGGATTTAACATGTCTACTGTTATGATTCTTATATCTTCCTTAAGGAGAAAAAGACTGACATTTGCCATTGAACTCTTGTTTTTGTCTTCTGATAACTGATAGCAGTGTTTACTTTTATTGCAAATGAAACTATTGGAGTGCATACCTTTTAAGTTCTTTTAATAACATGGGCGTCATCCTTCCAGAGAGAAAGTATGAACTGCCCACTCAGGTAGGCACATGACTTTGTGGCCTGCTGGACACGTGGTCCCACGTGCTGTACTCTAAATAGTACCTTTGTGACCTGACACAGTCAACACTTTCTTAAAGCTACAGCGTGATCAGTCAAGACATTTTTGCCTTGTATGGAATTTCACATTTGCATATTACTTTTTCTATAAGTAAGGACATAATACATTCTATTTGTCTTGCAGGTAACTCCAGATTTAATTCCATCTATTCAATTACTATATGATCCAGACGAAAATTTGACAATGGAACATCCTGGGCAATTTCAACCTGGTAAAGTAACAACGTATAATACTTCACTCAATATTTTAATTAGACAAGCTGTATTTGGACAATGCTTAATAAAAATAAAAACTATCAATTCTTTTTTTTATGTTAGGCACTGAGAAAGATGTATTAGGAATTGGTGCCAACCTTTAGTCTTTGCATTTTCCTTTCTGATCCTCCTTCAGATATTGTCCCAGTCCTAAACTCTGGCTTGTATTTTACTCTTTATGTATTATAATGTTTAGGGCTGTTGTAACAAAGTATCACAAACTGAGTGGCTTAAACAATAGGAATTTCTTGTCTCACAATTTGTACTTCTAAAATATAAGGTGATGGGAGTCTGTAGGGCCCTGACTCCACCGCACCCTCCCCCACCTCCACTTCCCCCCACCCTCCCCCCCCAATTCTACCCCTAGCCTGGGAACCTCCATATGCTTCATGTGAAGACCTAAAAAGAAAAAGAAAATATTTTTAGGGTACATTAATAAAATGCCTTAAGAGCAGAAATAAGAAAATGGCAGTGTCATAAAAGTCATGAGAAGCACAGAGAAAAATCATAAAACTTCCATTGAAATAGGTCATCAGGAATTGTTATGTGTTTCAATGTATAACAAATTGAGAGATTGATGCCTCCCTAAGAAGTTATTTTAAATATTCCCTTTTATAAAGAAGCTTCCATTTTCCTGGTAAGACTTCTGTAAAAACTTTGCATCGGGACAGGCAAGCTGATCAGATATAGATATATATTTTAATCCAGGATTATAAAATCAGAATACTTTGGTACTGCATTATCCTTACTGGTTATTGTATTATCCAAGCCGATCATTATATTCATGATGTTTTGCTAGTTTTCTAAAATTTTGAGAACAACTCTAGCCTCCTTTTCCAACAACCAGTATCATCTAATAGTTTCTTTCCCTTTCAACATTTTTTTAGGAATTAAAGCTTCTTGTCATTCAAATGTACATCCTGTGACTTGTGACATAATACAGCCTTTAAGCCTGCTACCTCTTTGGACTGTGTGGCTAACAATTGTAAATTTTCTGAAAGCCTTCACCTAAAAAGCCTTAAAAAAATTATCAGCTTGATTGCTGAGACTAAGCAAGGCATATAATAAGCAGCCTTCATACTGAGCTGAGTTTTTAACATAAATATTAAAATCCAACGTATAAACAAAAGCTTGGTAACATATAACACAAGCTGTACAGTTCAATCCAGAAAGAGATCTTTTGTTGTGTTTGCATCTAAAACTTGACACCTAATGGATAAAAGTTACACAATACAGTTCAACTAGACTAGCCAGCAAACTGTTGCTGGTGTAAACTGATCACTTAGCATTTGAAGTCAAGGAAAAAACCAGAAAGGAGGGAGCAGTGGGGTTGTAACATCAACTTTCCCTTCTTTTATAATGTTTTCTACGGTCTGGAGGAGACCAGAGTGAGGTACAATGAGAAAATGATGGAATTTTACAAGATTCTTGTGAACTGGGCTTTCTAAACCACTAAAGATAGAAAGTCGTAAGGGTGTTATATAAGAGTTCCTATTCCTACCCCGAGAGTAATCTCATGCTTCTCCAAAATTGGTACCCTGGGGAACAGAATCATCAAGTGAAATGTTTTCTTTCCCAATCATCTCTTCTCTAATGTCTTACTAGAGAGGAAAAATGTGAAAAAAAAGCTGTGGTGGCGATGTATTCTGCCAGTACCCTTAAAGGTCCCCGTGCCTGAGGTACCCTTCCTCTCACAATTTCTCTCTCTCAGTACCTTGCTCCCGCCAATCCTTCCAAGGTCCAGTCAGCACTTTGCCACTTCCAAGAAGGGGGATCATATCAACAGAAAGGGTGCTGGCCTTGAAGTCCTAGGTCCAAATCTTAGCTTTGTTACTTAACTATTTAAGGAAAATCTCATCTTCTTGGTGACTCTGTTTTCTCATCTGCAGAATGGGAACAAGAATACTTGGCTCACAGAATTCTATACGTGGCACATGATGGGTGATGAGCAAACATACATTGATTGATTTTTGATTGATTGATTGATTTATAGGCTTCCTCCAATTACCCTGACATACATAACTTCTCTTTCATCTCCCAGAAACCTGGCACATCACTTGTAAAATTCGTTACTTAATTTACCTTGGGGTTCTTTCATACTTTCAGAGTTAAGAGAGAAGGGATTTGCATCATAGCAGCCACCTGGGCTCTTAAGGGATTTATTCCTCCACCTGCAGACATTGAGAAATGTATGAATGCGTGTCAAAACCACAGGTGCCTCTTGTGCCTCTCTCTGTCAAACTGATGTTTCCAAATAGCGAAGATAAGTGGTAAAGGAAGCTGGAGGGATAGCAGACTAGGGCAATATGGACTCTTGGGGCATATTGTGTACCGGAGGGAGTTCAGGTACCTCAAGTGACAGAACAAGGACATCGGATCACCTTGCCTAGTTTCCCCCCTCTTTCTCAGAGGTCTCCATCATGCTGAAAAGGGGGTATAGGATGCTCCACTCTGTTTTCCCTTCACCTAGGTTCTTGGTGGTCTGGATTCAAGGAATGTTCGATTCCATCCATGAGTGGTGGGAGCCTGAAAACCTACGCTGCTATGGGAAGAGAGAGGGCACCCTATTTTGCTTTGTGCTTAGCTCTTTGGGGATAACGACCATGGTTCATTTTGCATCGAACTGTGACACAACCTAGTGTTTAGGCACATGATTGTGTGTGTGTGTGTGTCTTCTACAAAAATAGATTAACTGAACGTTTGGAAATGATTTTCTTTATGTCAGTTGCATAGAAAGTTTGGGAAGGATTTTTTTTCTCTGCAAAGTACAAACATTTTCTTTGCTATTGTGGGGGTTTGTCAATTTTTAAATTTCTCTCTTCAATAACTTATCATAGTGTCTTAAATGATTCAAAGTCTGCAAAATCATAAAATTTTTATTGTTTTTACTGTATCTGGAGCAATCCAATTTGCATGTTAAATATAAATGAAGGAGAAAAATTCTTTAATTACACATGCATTTTTTAGAGGTCCTAGAGTGCCTACTAAGAGATTAGCTTCATTTATTGACCACAGTGCCATTATATAGAAATTTCTGGGCATTCTCTTAGAATTGCATCAATTCTTATTGGTCTTGTTAGGTTTATGAAATGTGATGAATTTTTACCCAGAGGGGTAGTAATATAGACAGTCACACCTAATAATTAGTCTGAACTTCTTTGAAGGTCTATATCAGAGAAGCAAGTTAAATACAGATTTTTTTTAAATTGTTAAAGACAGCACAGAATCATAGTCATTGCTTTAATTTGTTATTTTTAAAGTGATATAGGAATTCCTAGGTGGCACATCAGGTGAAGAATTTGGCATTATCACTGATGTGGCTCAGGTCACTGCTATAGCACAGGTTTGATCCCTGGCTTGGGAATTTCCCCATGATGCTGGCATGACCAGAAAGAACAAAGGAAAGAAAGAACAAAGGAAAGAAAG
This sequence comes from Phacochoerus africanus, assembly GCF_016906955.1. Taxonomy (NCBI): domain Eukaryota; kingdom Metazoa; phylum Chordata; class Mammalia; order Artiodactyla; family Suidae; genus Phacochoerus; species Phacochoerus africanus. Next base: position 125,797,594 of record NC_062554.1, read on the forward strand.
AAAGAGAAAAGGAAGGAAGCAAGGAAGGAAGGAAGGAAACTCAAGCTATTAAAAGGTTAGTTTTCTTGTAATGAATTGAAAAGTTTCTTGGGATGTGTGTATACACATCCTAAATACTGTTTCCTGTGTTTCCTGCAAGTAGAAAAGCGTCATTATGTAGCTGTTTCTCAGATTTTATATGTAAATTTTTTTTTGCCATAATAAAATGAATCCTCTTTCTTTGTTCCACATTTTCTAGAAAATGAGCAGAAGCCTAATGAAACAAGTGAGTGTCAAGGTTCTTCTCTGTGTTCATCCGTGCCATGATCCAAGATCTGGCCATAGCACATCTCATCCTTCATGTTCCTTTTCAGCCACTGAACCCCTCCCTTCATTAACATCCCATGCCCTCTGTGCCCTTCACATTGTCTGAAACACCCTTCACCTGGTTAATGTCTGCTCATCCTCCAAACCTTAGTGTAGAACTCACTTATTCTAGGCAGCCTTTCCTGGGGCTGCTCTCCCCCCTATAAACTCACAGAGTGCCCTGGGACATCTCCCTCTTTGTAGTGTTAATCACACAGTAATGAAAGTTTCACTGGTCTGCACCCCGTCTGTATGCTACGTTTTGGGAAGACAGATGCTGCCCAGTTCATCATCACATCCCCAGTACCCACCCTGGACCAGGCATGTAGAGCTCCTCAAAACACATCACTACAGTGCACAGAGAAGGGGGTGAACATGCATCATTAGTATTGCCTTGAGCTTTGAAGACACAAAGATGTACAAGACGGGAAGTGACTTTTGCTTGAATTTTTGTAATGTGATGGGGTCAACTTGTTTCAGCTGTCAAATTCCAACCTAAAATAATACATGATGTTCACACAGTTCATAGTCAAGAAAATACCGTGTAGGTACTTCTCTGTCACTTTTCGGAAAACTGTATCAGCAGGGCCATCGCAAGGCTTTGATGCGACCCTGTTTGCCTACATGTCGTGGCCCACATGTCAGCATTAGTCACCAAACAGCAAGCAGATCCCATGAATTCTTAGCAAATTGAGTCGTTTCATTTTTTGGACAGTAATGTTGCCACATTTTGAGGAGGTCTCATTATTATTTATTTATTTTTTATAGTCACAACTAGGGCATGTGGAAGTTGTTGGGCCAGGGACTGAACCCACGCCGCAGCTGCAACCTACACCACAGCTGTGGCAATGCTGGATCCTTTAACCCACTGCACTGGGCCTGGGATCAAACCTGCACCTCTGCAGTGACTCAAGCTGCTGCAGTTGGATTCTTAACCCACTGTACCACAGCGGGAACTGCAGGTCTCATTATTCTAATGTTGCACATATGAAAAGCCTATCCTTCTCTGGAGAGCCTGTTTCTCGGTTTGTTAAGCTCCTCCATTACATTGAAAGCTTCCTGCCTGTCTTCTCCATGTTTTTACAGCCATAATGCCAAGCATGGTGCTGGGCACATAGCAGGTGCTCTGGGAGCCAGGAGGGAATTACAGAAGAGCAAGCTTGAGTGTAATATGGGCATATAGTTTCCTCTCTTGCTATTCACTTCTCATAACAGCCTCAAGAGGATTTATTATCATTCTTATCTTATGGATTAGGAAATGGCAATTTAGAGATGTTGGAAAGCTTGCCTGAAGTGACGTTTCTTGAATGTTGGAGCCAGGTCAATCCAGGAGAGTCTGATCTGAAGCCCACCCCTGCTCCACCAACACACCCCGCCTTTCAGTACATGTGTACTGAATCGATTTATTACTAGTTTCCATAGGCTACAGATGAATCAGCTGGCACAGCTAATTCATCTAGGGGAAGGGTGAACACAGAAGATACTGATAGGTTCTGTAACTGAACTTTTGTCTTTGGTATTAGTGGAATTAGCCATTAAGTATAATCAGAAGCACAACATAACCAGTAAATAAAGCTGTAAATACACCGGTTTGGCAGGCAGACCTAAGAAATGGAGTAACTCGTCTTGATAAACAGCTTCAACCTAACTCCATGAACAAGTCTCTAAGAGAAGCAAGGCGAGGCCGGCTGCCTGTGTTGTCCATCCATTCTCCTTTTCCTCCTTAGACACACATCACTAAAGGCCATAGCTCCTAGTCTTCCTTGCAGCTAGTCATGGAAACCTGAAATATGATGTGAGGACTCCATAAACGTGGTTTTCAGAGGAAAGAGGAATACCCTTCTGCCCTTTTTATTCCTGCTGGCTGGGATGAAGATGTGATGGGTTGAAGTCAAGTAGCCATTTTGGATCATGAGGTGACAGGCCACGGACGACTAGAGCGGTGCGCCGCAGGAAGAGTCTAGCTTCTAATGGGCTTTGAGCTGCCATCCTGCTCTGGTCTGCCAAGCCCCGGACTTCCTCTCTGTGAAAGGATAACAAAATTTCATCTTGTTTAAGCCAAAACTGGAAGGAGAAACAGCCAGTTTAGGGACTTCTGTCATTTACAAAATGTCCCTCCTGTGTGTTATTCTGTTTCTATTCAGTTTATTTCATCTTACAGTACTGCAGCTGTTTGTATTTCCTGGAACCCATATTGGACATTTGAACCTAGCAAGCAGCAAACATCCTTTCTGTGTTATAGACTGTTTGCCTATTGACCCTATCTATCAAGTTCACAAGAAGTCCTTTCTAGGTGACTCTGATTAAAGGTTAGGAGGCCACATGTAAATTCTACAAATAACCTCAAGTTTTGCAATAGACAATTTAGAAAGTTAGGCCCTACCTCAGCTTTCTTGTATCTGACCATTGATCTAATGCTGTATTATTTTTATGCTCCCAAATGGCTTATTATCTTACTTGATGGTTGACTGCAAATGTTTCCCCAGTTTACACATAAGAATGTATAAAACATTGTGCTATATACAGTGTGTTCACAGGGATTGTTTTTATTCTTTAAGATAAAGTCATCAGTTTACTGAGTGGGGGTAAACTCTGTGGGGTGCCAAGAGGGAGCAAACCAGGATTCTCTCATCCCAGCCCTATTGATAACTCTTCTAATAGAAAACTTAGCGTTTTAGTCACTTCAGGGTATTTAAGACTCACTTTCAGGTATTACAATAGACAAATACAGTTCGGTCTAAATCAAAACCTTACATCTAATTAATCTAATCTCACATCTCATTTCCCTTGGTCTCCCCTACCCCCAGCCCAGGCCTGATCCAAGGCTCAGGCACCCACAGTGGGCATGAGGGGGTGTGATTTTTCTTCCCACCCTGCCTTTCCTCCCTACGTGTGGGATAGAGGGTAATTTCTGCCCATTTCTAATCTCTACCCTTTATTCTTGCCGTGTGCTCCCTTGCTCACTTCCCTCCGGTCCCACGGGCCTCATTTCCATCCCAGAACATGTTAAATATGTTTCCGCTAAGGGTCCTTGGTTTCCTGTTTCTCTGCTTCCCTCTGTCTGCACGGCTTGCTCCTTACTTTTAGGCCTCTGGTCAGATGTCCTCTTACAGTGAGGCTTCTCTGGCTGCTGTCTCACGTGACACACGATCAGACCCATCACTTCCTTACTTCGCTTTATGCTTCTTGTCTCACTGTCTGATGATACATCACACCTGTGCTGGGAAGCAGGGCACCTGTCTCCCCTCCTGCTGGTACCTCCCATCTTTCTGAAGTAGGTTGGGAGGTCGCATACTTTTCTCTGTGTGAGAAGAGGAGGAAGAAAAGCCAAAATATCCTCCTTTGAATTCCTGTGCTCCTTTACTTTCTGCAACCACTTTTCACAATTTGACCTGGTCCTGCAGCAGCTGGAGGTGAGCATCTCATAGATACTGGACTGATCTCTTTTCTTTTGCTGAGTCTGCTGTGAATGCGTCAGGCACTCTCTTTAGTGCATGGGACGGGGGAGTGGTTGTCTCTTATTATTCTCAGTTTTGGGACTTCAGCTCAAATACAGAGATGATAAGTTCCTTCAATATGACCTAAATAAGAGCCCTCTCACAATCTAGTGTGTTCTAATTGTCACGAAGAGAACATTTGAATTTGAGGTTCCCATTGTGAGATGACAGATGGCTCCATGGATTCAGAATGGATTCTAGGCATTAGCACAGTTCAACAGTGATCCAGAACTGGTTATACAGTGTTATTGTTGCTTCAACCAGCCATGCTAAAGTCAATATCAAATGCCTAGACTTTTTGTATGAGTCAATTTCCTTTTATTTCTCCTTAAGCCAGGTGGCTTGGCTTTTCATCACCTGACGCCCAACAGTCCTGGCTGTTGCCATGCCATTTCTTGATTTAAATTGTCGCCTGTGTGTTGTCATCAGAGTTGCTATGTTCCTGGTATATTTTCTCAACGTGGACTTTTTCCAGTGAGTGCTGATAATTGGAAGGACTTATTAATGTCCTACTATGGTATTCTGGCCACTGAGCACAAGAGAAGAAATATTGTTAATAATTGTTTTGAATATTCACTAATGTCATATTTGGATGTATAGTTGTGTTTGCAATTCTGAATTTTATTGTTCTGCATACAGCTGAAGAAAATTTTTTTTAATTCATTTCCCCATATTAATCCAACATACTAGGTTTATATTCTTTTTAATCATCATTTTCATTAGTTGGTCTTTAGATAAAGTATACAAATATCTTTAGGTTATTAATCTTTTATATTCAAATATGAGTTATATACCTAACTCCAAAGATACTAAAATCCTTCAGGGAACCTAAGGTCCTTTAACATTCAAAATAATTGTTCTCGGGAGTTCCCGTCATGGCGCAGTGGTTAACGAATCCGACTAGGAACCATGAGGTTGAGGGTTCGGTCCCTGCCCTTGCTCAGTGGGTTAACGATCTGGCGTTGCCGTGAGCTGTGGTGTAGGTTGCAGACACGGCTCGGATCCCACGTTGCTGTGGCTCTGGTGTAGGCCAGTGGCTACAGCTCCGATTCGACCCCTAGCCTGGGAACCTCCATATGCCGCAGGAGCGGCCCAAAGAAATAGCAAAAAGACAAAAAAAAAAAATTGTTCTCCCTTGTGCCTGAGACATATTCCTCTAATAAAGAAATTTATAAAATAATGTATAACCCCATCCATGTAATTTACATATTTGAGAATTGTTAGCATTGTTACTGTTAGGAGAATTAATTTTCTGGAAGAAATCTGAAATTATTGCAAATTTACTATTAGCTAATTACTGCTAATCAAATTATTGTTAATTTCAAATTTTAGCCATAATTCAGGGTGTGATAAAATCAGGGTGTGATTTTCTATACCCATCAAAGTTCTAACTTTGATTTCCTGTTTTTATGCTGAAAAGAAAATGTTTGTGGGAAGAAAGATCAAAAATTGATTCACCCGAAAGGAAGAACTCTGAGCTCCAGCTAACATAAAATACTGCATGGGGTCTAGTTTTGGGTTCCTCCCTTCTGATAGGGATGTGGAGACATTAGAGAGATTCCTAAGAAAAACAGGAAAAGATTAGGGGGTAGGATTGGTAAAATAAGACCCAGTGGTTCTTTACTGAAAAAGAAAAGCTGGTCTCAAATTCTTATGGGTGCTTGTTTATAAATTAATTCATTAAGCACACTTTTATTATGCACTTGTAGTATACCAGGCACTATGGTAAACTTTCATCCTATAGATTGGGAGACAGAAAATAAACCACTACAATGATGGTAATTATGTTGAAGGAGTGAGGGAGGTTCCATGCACGCCGGGAGTCTGGAAGATGAGCAGATGAGCCTTTGATGGTGACAATCAGAGAAACGTCCAGAGGAGGTGCAGGTTGACCTGAGACTTGAAGGGTATGAGTTTTCCTCATGGATAGAAAGCATATGCAAAATAAAAGTAGTGTGTCTGAGGATTCCAAGGTAGATTATGATGGAGAGGGAGTAAGATGCGAGAGGACTGGGCGGCAGAAGAAATGAAGGTGGGCAGGGAAGCAGGTGGCTCACTCATTCTTTAGAGTTTGTAGTTGTCTTCAAAGCAATGGGGAGTGACTGAGGCTGTCAATCTAGGGAGAAACATGACCATATTTTGATTAAAAAAAGGCTTTGTGGAGGATTTTCCTAAAGGAGAAGGCTAGTGCACTCCCCATATCCACAAGAAAGAAAATAAGAGGGAAAAATCTGAGATGAAAGGATTGAATCATTGCAAGAGAGCATTTGATTAAACAAAGAACTTGAGGAGTTCCCATTGTGGCTCAGTGGTAACAAACCCGACTAGTATCCATGACGATGCAGGTTCGATCCCAGGCCTTGATCGGTGGCTTAAGGATTCAGCATTTCTGTGAGCTGTGGTGTAGGTCGAAAATGCAGCTCAGATCCCACTTTGCTATGACTGTGGCGTAGGCTGGTAGCTACCGCTCCGATGCAACCTGTAGCCTGAGAACTTCCATATGCTGTAGGTGTGGCCCTAAAAAGACAGGAAAAAAAAAAAAAGAACTTGACCCTGTGGATGATTAGACAGAGGTTGTGAAGACCTGAAAATGGGTTATAAAACACGGTCATTTTAAATTATGTGTCTGGGAGTTCCCGTCGTGGCACAGTGGTTAACGAATCCGACTAGGAACCATGAGGTTGCGGGTTCGGTCCCTGCCCTTGCTCAGCGGGTTAACGATCTGGCGTTGCCGTGAGCTGTGGTGTAGGTTGCAGACATGGCTCGGATCCCGCGTTGCTGTGGCTCTGGCGTAGGCCGGTGGCTACAGCTGCGATTCGACCCCTAGCCTGGGAACCTCCACATGCCACGGGAGCGGCCCAAATAAATAGCAGGAAAAAAAAAAAAGTAAATAAATAAATAAATGAATAAATTATGTGTCTGGAGTTCTGTTGTGGCTCAGCGATGATGAATCCAACCAGGATCCGTGAGGACGTGGGCTGGGCTCGATTCCTGGCCTTGATCAATAGGGTAAGGATCCAGCATTGCCATGAGCTGTGGTGTAGGTTGCAGACGCAGCTCAGATCTGGTGTTGCTGTGGCTGTGGTGTAGGCCAGCAGCTGTAGTTCCAATTTGACCCCAGCCCTGGGAACTTCCATATGCTGTAGGTGCAGTCCTAAGAAAAAAACCAAATAATTAAATAAATAAATCGTGTGTCTAGTTGAGGCAATAGGCTTAGCTATGCTGAGATTTCCTAAAGTGTGTTCTTTAGAAGAGATGCTAATAGATGTTCTTTGAACAGAAAACACAACCTCAGTGCTCTCCAAAAGTTTGGCCTGGGCATGCTGGATAGGCCTGTCTATTTACGGTAGGACTTTTACAACTTTTAACATGCGAAGTGCCTTGTGACACTTTGAGTGGGACATTGGATTCAAGGTTTCCAAACTTAATTGATCACCAGACCCCTATAATCTTCTCTTCTAAGCAGTGTATTTGGCAAAATACTGAACCAGGTACATTAGATTCTTTTACCAACTCTAAGAATTTAGAGTTCTGAAATCCTAAAAGTATTTAAGACTTGAAATTACTCTTCTAGAGTGTTTATCTGTTACAAGTGAGTGATCTTATAGTTCTCCAGCAAGTCTATCAATAATAATAACTAGGCAATGACCACTTTTTTCGAGTCTTTTGAGGTTATATAGTCAAATAAAATCTGAATGTATGTGTTAGCCTTAATCTCAAATCAAACTGAAGGGCCAATATAGTAGATAATTTGGAAAACTAAAGGTATACTCATTTCCTTTTTTTTTTTTTTTTGGCCTTGCCTGTGTCTTGTGGAAGATCCCAGGCCAACAACTGAACCCACACCACAGAAATGACCCAAGCTGCTGCAGTGACACCCCCATATCCTTAACCCCGAACCACAGGAGAATGCCTAAAGATATATGCATTTCAAGTAATTAAAAGAAAATAGGGAGTAGATAAGCCATACCTTACCCCTCCACATAAAGATATTTCCTGATGCCATTCAAAACTCAGAATGGGAATTAGAATTCTAACGTGTAGTTTAAACACAAAGGGATGGAATTTTAGAGTCATCTAAAGAGCATTACCCTTGGGAATGTGACATCAGGTTGCCAGGCATAAGACTTAGGATGTTCAAAAAAACCTCTCAAAAATAGTTAGCTTTTCCAGAGATCTAATCTAATCCCCGAATTGCAAATAGACTTTAATTTAGACATCAACCCCAGTTGGTCACACTGTTGCTTGAAGTATCAGGTTGCAAAGTTGAGAGTCTCCGTGCATTGGAACAAGTGTGGCGACGGATGGGCAGTGTTTGTCTTGTGTGGGGGGAAAGAGAATGAAGCGCCCCATCCTTCATTTGCCATCACCCTTTTAAGTCATACCTGGACTTAGTAAAGGGACATACCTGGACTTTTTAGGTCATAAAGGGTGCTGGTGAGCAGGACTGAGTGAGAAACAACTATCTGAGAAATCTAGGTTATTTCAAAATGATTCAGAAGTTCTTGTCATGTCACTCAGAATGTACATAACCCAGTAGTTCTGGAAGAAGCTGGCGTCCCAGAGAACCGTCTTATATTGATTTGGGTTGGACATGTGAGCTTTGCAGACATGCAATACAATGAACCCCATAGAAAGGGGTCCTTGACCAGGAAGTTTACAGACCTCATTCAACACGTGAAGTGTAAGTCTTCAAATTTCGTGTAGTGTCTGTATGGGAATTTCTGTTGGTGACAAACGATATCATTGGTCTTTTCTGTGAGTACATTGAGTTCATTGTTTTGCCAAGCAGGACTGTAATTCCTTAATGAAATTCAATATAAAGACTGGGGAATTTTCTTTCCTTTAGCAAGTGGGGCCTCTGTTGCCCACGGGGATCCCCCAGTCCTTGCAGTGGGAGACCCTGTCCAAGAGAGTGATACTTGACTGGGAACAAAAAGGGAAAATAGTAATAAGTCCTTGTTGATTATGCAGCCCAGACGGATCCCGGCCCACGTTTCCTTGGGGCGGGGGATGGGGGGGGACTTATCCTGTTGGCAGATGAGCTGCCACCCAAGTGGGGTGACGCACCTGGTGAGTCAGGGCCACTTACAACTTCACGCCTAGCTTCCTGCCCAAGCCCGGGCCAGTTCTGCTTCTTAGCCAAATGACATGAAGAAACAACTAGAGGAAAATATAAAGAAAGTTATGCCCTTTTGAGACAGTTTATTTCCAGTGGTGTCTAGTCTGTGGCCAAAATTCTGGACTCGAAATTAGGAGAGCTGAGTACAGATTAGACAAAGACAGAAATGGAAAATTCTGTGTTCCTTTCCCAGTTTGAGCAGCCACTGCCTCAGACACTTTGACAATTCAACTTCCCTGGACCTCAATATCCTCATGTTTTTAAACGAGAAGAGAGGGAGTTCCGGTCGTGGCGCATCAGAAATGAACCTGACTAGGAACCATGAGGTTGTGGGTTCAATCCCTGGCCTTGCTCAGTGGGCTAAGGATCCAGCATTTCCATGAGCTGTGGTGTAGGTCACAGGCGCAGCTCAGATCCTGCGTGGCTGTGACTGTGGTAGAGGCCGGCAGCTGCAGCTCTGATTATACCCCTAGCCTGGGAACCTCCATATGCCGTGGCCCTAAAAAACAAAAAATAAATAAATTAAATAAATAAATAAGATAAATAAATAGGAAGAGAGGAAGGCTAAAGGTGGAAGCGGTAAAGAAAGGGATTTCATATTTCATAAATTCTAGGTATTAAAAAAATTCTAGATACCTTATCTAAAGAATTCCCTGGTTTCTCCAGACCACAGCCAATGCGCTCGCAGGAACAGCAGTGAGATGATGGGCCCCTGAGCTGGATGAAATCGAGGGAACCCCCCCACCCCAGGCCCACCCAACTACTGCAGGAAGTCTCCCAGGTTCTTGACACAAGTGGTCTGGAATTTCTGTGGTCTCTCTGGCTACCTTGTGGTTTCAGATAGTCCCAGGGCCCCATGGCTCTTGAGGTGGCTGCTGTCATGAGGATGGTACCTCACCCCTCCCTGTGTCCCCGTCCACCTTCCAACAGTGCTGCTTTGAGCTCTTCCCCGCCACATATTAATCATTCCCAGCACTGCTGCAGGTGTCTTTTCTCTAGGGACAGACAAAAGTTCCTGAGGATCAGACTGAGAACAATTCAGCTGCCTTCACAATCACCTTTTCCTTCAGAAGCCCTTTGTTTAGGCATGTGTACAGACTGGCACAGAACTTCTTTCCTTGGGTTAAGTGCCTTAGACCAGTGGTCTTGAAACTTCCTTCTCTGGAAAGCTCTGTGAGATGTTTTGTAAAACTCTGTATCTCTATACATCAAGTCAACATCTGAACATGTACAAAGAATCAATTTTTTTTTAAATTTTTTGTCTTTTGTCCTTTTGTTGTTGTTGTTGTTGTTGCTATTTCTTGGGCCACTCCTGCGACATATGGAGGTTCCCAGGCTAGGGGTCGAATTGGAGCCGTAGCCACCGGCCTACGCCAGAGCCACAGCAACGCGGGATCCGAGCCGTGTCTGCAACCTACACCACAGCTCACGGCAACGCCGGATCGTTAACCCACTGAGCAAGGGCAGGGACCGAACCCGCAACCTCATGGTTCCTAGTCGGATCGTTAACCACTGCACCACGACGGGAACTCCAAGATCAATTTTATATCATCTTCCTGCCCTAAATACTTTCCCTCAAAACCTTGCAGTTTGCCTCATGCAGGAGTTCCTGCCATGGCTCAGCAGAAATGAATCTGACTAGCATCCATGAGGACACAGGTTCGATCCCTGGCCTTGCTTAGTGGGTTAAGGATCCAGCATTGCCGTGAGCAGTGGTGTTGGTCGAAGACACGGCTCAGGCCAGCAGGTACAGCTCTGATTCGACCCCTGACCTAGGGACCTCCAAATGCTGTGGGTGTGGCCCTAAAAAGACAAAAAAAAAAAAGTTTGCCTCATGCAGATCAGGCATTGTTCATAAAGTTGGAGAAAAAAGTATCTGGCCAAAGTAGACTCTCTTTCTTTTTTTTTTTTTTTTTTTGGTCAGGAGAAAACTGACTGCATTTTTATTCTCTTTATTGCAAATAAATGTGGTTAAATGCACGTGTGTACAACGTCACTCCTTAATTCAAGTGGAGATTAAGTTGAGAGAGAGAAGGCGTGGAGCCTTGTGGAATCTGTCTCTTCTCTCTCTCTCCACACATCTCTGCAGGAAATCTCCACTCCCTCATGGTCCCTAGGTTTGTGGCCCTGAGGTATTTACCCCTGGAGCAAACACACAAGGTTATATGCCCAGTGGGGCTTTGCCTTCACTTTCTTCTGTAAAGTGGTTGTAGGGCCTTTGTTTGGGAAAGAGGGTATGGGGAGGGGGGGAAATGAACCACAGACCCCTGGAGTGTTCTCGTCTGTAAACCAGTGTTATGAGAGTTCAGGATTTGAACACTGATTCTGTTAAAACAATCCCTGCCTATGAACCCCTCCAACATTTTCATGTGTGTATGCTTCGGTTAAGTTATGGGCACCCCAGTTTGAAGACCACCGCCTTAACCCCCCTTATAGACCCCAACTGCTAGGTCTGATTGCTCTCCTTAACTTTGGCTGCAAGTTTGATGAGTATTTGCAGTGCACCAGCCAGTGTAGCTACCTCAGTTTGTCTTCCTGAAGACCTTATCGCAGGTAATTAACTATGCCATCCAAAGCTCCGTAGCAGAAGACTCAGGAATTAGACAGAGATCCTCTTAATGCCTAAATTAGCTTAGTTTATCCCCCCCCATACACAAAGGTGTTCTTAGTTGCATAAGACTTGGTCAACTGAGTAGGTGAATTAAGAGGAAGATTTTCAAAAGGAAACCCCAGAGTTCCCATTGTGGCTCCGTGGCTTAAGAACCCGTCATGGTATCCATGGGGATACAGGTTCAATCCCTGGCCTAGCCCAGTGGATTAAGGATCCAGCATTGCTGCAAGCTGCTGGCATCGATTGTAGTTGGGGCTTGGATCTGGTGTGGCTGTGTCTGTGGCGTAGGTGGGCAGCTGCAGCTCTGGTTTGACCCCTGGCCCAGAAACTTCCATATGCTGCATGTGCAGCCATAAAAAGAAAAAAAAAAAAATAATAAAGGAAGAAAGGAACCCTCAGCTTTTATAGACCATTTCTCATCAAAGTCCTCATCTTCCGCCAGCCCCTGGGTGACATCTGATCCCCTTGGCCTGCCTGCAGCAAGATTCCTGTTAGGTCAGGTGAGCCAGAATCTTCATGTTTCCTTTTATCTTTCCATCCATGCCCCCCCCCCCGACCCCCCCACTCGGCATTCCCCTGTGTTTGGTGCCAATCTCTCTTCCCTACTCAAAAACCCCCATTGTCATAGCCCCCCTTAAATAAAAAGTCTTCCTTACTATCTTTTAACAAGTATCATAAATGATTTTTTTCTTTGATACTCCATTTGGACTTTAGATAATCTCATGAAGCAGTTTGATTTACTTAGAGATATCTTCCTAATATATTAATTAGATATGGTAATTAATGAAACAATGACTTGTTAATTCATAGAACAATTTTTTAATGTCTTTTTTGGAATTTACAAAGTAGGATAAAACTTTCAACAGCTATTTATTTATTTATTTGTCTTTTGTCTTTTTGGGGCTGCACCCATGTCATATGGAGGTTCCCAGGCTAGGGGTCTAATCGGAGCTACAGCTGCCGGCCTACACCAGAGCCACAGCAATGCGGTATCTGAGCTGCATCCGCAAACTACACCACAGCTCACGGCAACACCGGATCCTTAACCCACTGAGGGAGGCCAGGGATGGAACCCGAAACTTCAAGGTTCCTAGTCAAATTTTCTGCTGAGCCACAACGGGAACTCCTCCTTTTTTTTATTTTACGTTTCTTTTTTTCAACAGCTCTTAAATAGCTTTTATTGAAGAAAAAATACAGACTCTCTCCCAATTATTCCAATTAAGAAAATTAGTTCCTTTTAAAAATAGCTGGGTGAGGTCCTGCTGTGGCATGGTGAGTTAAGAATTCAACTAGAGTGGCTCAGGTCACTGAGGAGGCACAGGTTAAGGATCCAGTGTTGCCGAAGCTATTGCGTAGGTCACACCCGTGACTTGGATTCAGTTCCTGGCCTGGGAACTTCCATATGCCTCGAGTGTAGCCAAAAAACAAAGAAAAAAAAAAACTGGCCAAGAATCTAGAAAAACTCTTCATTTCAGAGAATCTCCCTACCTTTTGCCTTTCTTTTCTCTTATATCAGTCATTTTATTAGTTTATTCCGAGTAGTAACAAATCAGTTTTTACTTTAAAAGTAGATACTGATTTTTTTTTTTTTTTTGCTTTTTAGGGCCGAACCTGTGGTATATGGAGGTTCCCAGGCTAGGGGTTGAATCAGAGCTTTAGCTGCTGGCCTGCACCACAGCCATAGCAGTGCAAGATCTGAGCTGCATGTTACTGACACCACAGCTCATGGCAACACTGGATCCTTAACCCACTGAGCGAGGTCAGGGATTGAACCCACATCCTCATGGGTACTATTCAGGTTCATTTCCACAGAGCCTCAATGGGAACTCCTAGACACTCATTTTTCATCTTTAAATTTTAAAAACTATATTGCTTATTTTTTGATAATGTAGGCTAGCTTGACAATTTGTAGTTTTTTACTAATTAAAATGATGAGTTTTACTGCCTCTAGCCTGTTGGATATAAAAGGAATAGCATCTAATTATACTCAAATTTCCCACTTTTTAAACTTTTAATAGTTTATTTTTTCCCACTTTTTAAATATTGAGACATAAGTCACATAGGCTTAGTCTTTTGAGAATGTGCAATTCAGAGAGTTCCCTGGTGGCCTAGCAGTTAAGGCTTCGGCATTGTCACTGCTGTGGTTCAGGTTCAGTCCCCTGCCCCAGGACTTTTGTACTATGGGCACAGCCAAAAAATAAAAAAATAAAGTATACAATTCAGTAGCTTTTGGTATACTTTTTTTTTTTTTATAATAGCATCTAGGGTCACCTTTTTTTTGTTTTGTTTTTGTTTTTTTGTTTTTTGCCATTTCTTGGGCTGCTCTCGTGGCATATGGAGGTTCCCAGGCTAGGGGTCTAATCAGAGATGTAGCCGCCGGCCTAACACCAGAGCCACAGCAACGCGGGATTCGAGCCGCATCTGCAATGTACACCACAGCTCATGGCAATACCGGATCCCCAACCCACTGAGCAAGGCCAGGGATCGAAGCCAAAACCTCATGGTTCCTAGTTGGATTCGTTAACCACTGAGCCATGACGGGAACTCCTAGGGTCACCTTTTTATTTTATATATTTTACTTTATTTTATTTTATTTTTCATTTTTTTTATTACTCAAATGAATTTATCACATCTGTAGTTGTATAATGATCATAACAATCTGATTTCACAGGATTTCCATCCCACAGCCCAAACACATCCCCCCACTCCTCAAACTGTCTCCTCCGGAGACCATAAGTTTTTCAATGTCTGTGAATCAACATCTGTTCTGCAAAGAAGTTCCGTCTGTCCTTTTTTCAGATTCCACATGTCAGTGAAAGCATTTGATGTTGGTGTCTCATTGTATGGCTGACTTCACTTAGCGTGATAGTTTCTAGGTCCATCCATGTTGCTAAAAATGCTGGTATTTTGTTCTTTTTGATGGCTGAGTAATATTCCATTGTGTATATGTACCACATCTTCTGGATCCACTCCTCTGTTGATGGACATTTAGGTTGTTTTCATGTCTTGGCTATTGTAAATAGTGCTGTAATGAACATTGGAGTACATAGAGTCACCTTTTTAAAGGAAAAACAAGTAGTTCTTCCAGTTTATAACTGAATGGCTTTTCTGTTCTTGAAGCACAGAGCCCAACACAGTACCTGGCATTTTATTGGTCCTCAACAGATGTTTATTGAGTGAATGAAAGTATTGAAGTGTCTGCCTTTGGTTACTGAGCTGCTCTTGAACAGGCTTAGAAATGAAAAGCTTTGGAGGATTTCAGCATCCCCTTGAGCATAAGGATTGGTTGCCATGGATTCTTCACCTTGCCCCCTGTTTGCGAGCTGCACTGGCATGCAGAGCACAGACAAAGATTGCTGCCCTCACTGAAGTTACGTTCAAGTCTGGATGCTGAGAACGTCCCATGGTTAAATGACAGATGTAGTCATCATTCTATGGCACACCTCTTTAACAGATTTTTAAAAATTCCTCTGCCACTATAGACTTATCTGATCATGAAACTTGAGTCTGCAAAAAACCAAGCAAACTGTCAGTGTGGGATCTGCCAGTCCACTTTGAGAATGTGTATGTGTGTATACAACTGAGCCCTCTGGAGTCATGCCCCAGGACAGTGGAGTCTTCCATGTTTGCTGAAGATAGATCATGCATGAGGAATTCAGTTTATGGTGTATAATATGTGAAACTTCAGAGTGGTTGGAGTGCAGCTGCCTAAAAGCAGAAAATATGTATTTTGAAATAATTTTGATATGTTGGATTTACATTTATTTTGGTTTTTTTTTTTTCATCAGCTTATTCTTAAAGCCAAATTACGCAAGGCATGAGCCTGTATTGAAAAATGTGTGTGGTTTACAAAACAGTTTCTAAAGGAAAGCTGTGTCAACAATAGTGCCTTTCACTTTTCATTTTCACGTCAAGTTCCACACAGTAAACAAGTTCTGTTGAAGGGAAGATGCACACAGAACTTCCCTCCCACAGAGAAGTCCCTTTAGGACAGCCCAGCAGGGTGTCAGCTCTTAACTCCCTCTCCAGAGGTAAGTGTTCTGTGAGATACTGCAGCTCCCAGCTGAGTCACAGCAGATGACAGGGCCCTTCCAGAATCTAAGCCACACAGCTTTACATCCTGACCCTGAGGGAAGAGGACCCCTACAGAACATTAATGTGCCTCTAATTAATCCAAGTTAATTGATTCACTTTTATAGTTTAAAATTTGCATTTGTCCTAGTCAAGCAAGGAATCACTTGTGAAACACTAATTTTACCTCTTGCCTAGATCGTTGTCATTGTGTCCTAACTGGTGTATCTGCCTCTGTTCTCAGGGCACTTGACTACTGATTAGAATTGCCAGATAAAAGACAGAATGCCAAACTAAATGTGAATTCCAAACAATCATAGGAAAATATTTAGTATAAATGCGCCCCCAAGTATTTAGTCTATTTTTGCCCCCAAATATTACATAGAATGATTGCAGCATATGGTGGAATGAATTAGCATGAAATCGTTAAAAAATTTTATCTGTCAGTGCTGACCATTTCCAGATCTCAGCATCCAAGCCTCATCATGCGGTCTAAACTGAATCTTGCCACTGTGATGGCTCCCAGGCAACAAATGAAAATCTAAATGTTATATTCCCCAACCATGTGTTCAATTTCAGTCATGTTGCCACCATCCGTTTAATTCCTGAACCGCCCTGGACCATTCCTTCTGCTCCAACCACCTGGTTATTCTTCCAGGTTGGCCAGCTTCCTGCCTACCTCAGGGCCTTTGTGCTCGCTGTTTTCTGTACCTGGAACACCTCCCACCTCCAATATCTACATGGCACTCTCATTTCCACCAGTTTTCTCACGGACACCTTTGTCAGTGAGACCTTCTCTGATCGCCTTATTTAAAGTTGCATCCCCAGAGTTACAGTTGTAGCTCAGTGGGTTAAGAACCCTACTAGTGTCCATGGAGGATGTGAGCTTGATCCCCGGCCTTGCTCAGTGGCTTAAGGATCCTGCACTGCCGCAAGCTGCAGCATAAGTCGCAGATGCAGTTTGGATCCAGCATTGCTATGGCTGTGACTGAGGTGTAGGCCAGCGACTGCAACTCTGATTCAACCCCTAGCCTGGGAACTTCCATGTGCCATGGGTGGGGCCATAAAAAGAAAAAAATAATTACATCCCTGGCTCTGGCACTCCCTATTTTCTCTTCTGCTTTTTTATTAATTCATTTGGCTTATTTATTTTGCTTAGTGTCTTTCTTTCTCCACTAGGAGGTCAGCTTTTTGATGATAAGGATTCCCTATGTAGGTGCTATATTCCCAGCACCTGCAGTAGTGCTTGGTTTGTGGTAGGTGCTCAATAAATTGCTTTGTTGAATAAGTGAATGAGTCAGTAATACGTCTTGTATCTCCACTTTCAGATCTCATTGTTTTCTTACAAAAGAAGATGTCTATTCTGTTCATTAAGGTATCCACCTTATTGCCTGGCACGTAGTAGAGAGTCGAAAAGTGATTTTTTTTTTTACTTAAATTCATTGAAATTGGGAGTGGTAACAGTGGAGAGGAAATAGTGTGTGTGTCACTTTAAGAATCCTCATGTTTGTATTCACAGTGTCTGTAACCCTGACATTACTCCTGTGTGCACAATCCTTAAAAGAGAAAACTACCAGTGAATGTATTTACGTGTTTAGTGGGACACGTGTTCAGCTTGTACTGTTTGCCAACACTGAAACATCAGAGGGGCGTATTCTGTGGGAGCGTTGTGGGAAAAGAATTTTGTTGATTTCAAAGTTGTGGTACTTCCCTGAACACAGCCCCCCTTTTGCTGTCGTCGTAATCAAATGGAAGGGTGTTCACATTTCTTCATCGAAAACCCTTTAAGACCAGCTGGGTTCAGGATTCAAACTTTTCACCCCGGTTTTAGAAAGTAGAATGTGCTTACTTTTCATTACATACTCCGCAAATGCAGGCAGACCTGACCAACCATGTCAGTGCTTCCGCACAGAGAAGTATGAATACTCACATTGGGTAGGTTCAGACAACAAACAGCCCATATCAGTTGCATTCAGGTTTTTCCACAAAAATGAGTTTGACGTCAAAAGCATGGAAAAACTTGGTTTTCAGAGCTTTTGAGTTGTTTTCCTGGCTTGGGGGTGATGACCCTCATGCTGTATGACCCAGAGGGCTGTTGGCTTCGGGAAAGTTCCTGTTCATGTTCCGAGTTCCAGCCCCAGTGACAGGACAGATGATAAAAAGATTCGACCTGAATGACAACTCAGGGTCACCAGATAAACCAACTGTTTAATTTTGAATGATTTCATCTATAAATATAAACAGTTCAGGCAAATAGATGCGAGAAGGCAAATGTTCTTTCCTATTCAATGTTCCAGGACCATGACTAAAAAAATGTGGTCACATTATTAGCTGTGTAGAAATCAGGGTTTTTATTTTATTGCTTATAGTTTGAAATCTTTAAGGCAGTATTTCTCAGTTTAGTGTTTAGACTCTTTATCAGAGGTTGGCAATTTTTTTTTTTCCATAAATGGACGATAGTAAATATTTTCAACCTCGCGTGTCACGTATTTTTCTGCATGTGAGTGTGTTATTTTGAATATTTCCTCTGCCCCATCACCTCCATTTTCTGCCCAGAGAAAACTGCATGACCCTGGAATTATCAACATGCTAGATAAAATTATCTGAGACAAATTCTGCTAGCGTTTGGATTTCTAAAGCATTTTGGACGAGTTACTCTGGGTCACATAACCGCACTTCTTACTCTAGTGGGTGAAAAGCAAATCATAAACCGGTGAGAAACCAGCTTCTCAATGAAAAGGCGCTTCTCACAAGAGGTTTCCCTTGAGGAGGAGGTGGCCCCCGATGAAGACCATGCTGCCAGCAATGGGCTGGGTCATGTTATAACCTGCCTCGTGAGTCCTTCTCTAGAGCGCTGTTTAGGTATCCGTCATTGGAGTTCTAACATCTAACTAAGCAAAATTCTGATTTGTCTACTTATTAAAAGTTAACTACCCACCTGGGATATGTGTGTTAAAAGGTACTTTTAAAAATATTAAATATTCCTGTTAAATAAATAAAATGGGAGTGCCTGTTGTGGCTAGGGGGAACCGAACCGGACTAGAATCCATGAGGACGTGGTCAATCCCTGGCCCTGCTCAGTGGGTTAAGGATCTGGCATTGCTGTGAACTGTGGTGTAGGTTGCAGATGCAGCTTGGATCCCAAGTTGCTGTGCCTGTGGTATAGGCCAGCAGCTGTAGCTCCGATTAACCCCTAGCCTGGGAACTTCCATAGGCCACAGGTGTGGCTGTAAAAAGCAAAAAATAAAAAATTTAAAAATTAAAAAAAAATAAAAGAAAGTTAGAAAGCAAATAAGTAATTACTTAGAATAATAGCTAACATTGTGCTGTACACTATGTTAAAGCATTTTACATTAGTTCTTCAGAAACCAAGACTTGAGTAAATGACTTGTCCAAGGCCACCCAGTTGAGTGTCAGAGCCAAGCTTCTAACTCAGATCTTGCAAGAGTCACCTCCTACCTTCGAAAGTATCGTAGAATATAGCCTCATAAATATATACCATTTTTTTTGCATGAGGAGAGGAAAGACATTAATTATGCCTTGATGTTTTGGGTAGATGATCTTACCATGAGAAATATTAAAATTTTTTGCATATAGTGCAATTGATATCATTCTTTTTGTCTGAGGAATGATGGATCCTGGGACCTTTTCCTTTTTTAGGGATACTGGCTCTTTCCTTTTTGGCATAATCTTCTAGCAGGTTGTTGATTTTTTTCAACTGTGGCTTAAAAAAAATTAGCTTGAATTTTGTCACAAAGATGTTATTTCAAGAGAAAGTTAAAACCCTTTTGCCTTTTTTTTTTTCATCATAAGCCATTAAGACAGTTTTGATAAGGTTTGGACCTTGACTAAAATGCATGAAAAATGGTGAAGTAATAGAAAACAATAAAGTTGTTAATTTAGCACTTATGATATAACTAATAGTCTGTTCTCAATTAACCTATGATTAAAGGCTTTACATTTCTTATTTCCTAGGTTTTCTGTATCTAGAGCAGAGAAGTGACATGAGTAGTAATTATTTTAAGCTCATTGAAATCTTTAAGAGTCTGTATTTTACCATTAATGTATAGAGTAAAGACGTTTTTGTCACTATACCCCTGAAGGCTGACTGACCCTAGAACAGAAAATGATAAACATCCCTTCGGAGACTTTCTCCTGAGAGAGGAGGTAAGAGGCTGCCTTGTAAAGGTAACACAATAATAAATCCCCTTTTGGAGAAAGTGATGAAAGAGAAAGAAAGAGCAACCAGGCTCTTTTTGCCTTTTGTGCCTGATACAGGTGGATCCAGGTATCAAAACCAGTAGAAAAGTATGTTCTAGCCAAGCCTCCATTTGCAGAGGCAACTGTTTTAAGTTATGTTGCTCTTTTCTGTTCTTGATTTATCAATTCTGGGCAATATGTACTGACTTCCTGCTATAAGGGATGAGAAAAATGCTCATAGAATCTTCTCTCTTACTGTCTTTTGTCTCCTATTTGTTACCTCTAGCATTATATGCAGGTCTAGTGATTGCCTTTAATGACTAAACAGTGTAGACAGGCTCTGTTTTCTGGCTGATATGTAGATGTATCTATTGACATCTTTCCAATGGAAGTTGAAGAAATTAGACAGACAGTCGTCGTTATACTTTTTTCCTCCCAATTTTCCTTAGGTGTGTTTTATTTTTATATTGCCGCAGTCTATAACATGCTTCACTGTCTGCTAGCATCTCTGTCAGCAATGGATTGCCCTCATGATAAAGTCTAAGGACTCTAACCCTAGTGCATAAATTCTTTAGCACTTGGCCTCATCCTACCTCCTGACTAACCTGCAGTACAGGAATTCTCACCATCCTCAATGTACCACAGCTTTTTATCTCTCTGGGACTTGGCACATTTTATTAACTCTAACTCTGGAACTCCAGCTCCTTTTCTTTCTGGCAAATTTCTACTCATGCTTCAAGATGCAGCTCCCATGTAGACCCTTTCATAGAAGCCTGCTTGCTTCCTATTTTCTGGGGCGATCAATCCCATGGGTCCCCAGGGCCCCTTCCTACCTCCATTCTGGCACTTTTATATGCAACTATTATTTCAGGTTTATGCATCTGCTTCCTCTTCTTGAATGTGAGTTTTGGGTGTGTGCATTCCATTTCTGTGTCTCTGGCATGGAGAGTGGTTTCCTCACATTGAATGAATGAATGAATACATGGGGAAAAAAAAAAGTTTTAACCCCAAAACAAATACATTTGGGATATTTTTTCTTTCCTAAACTGATTTTATTCAGCAAAATTTTCGGTGGTCCTTTCCTTGGTCTGGCTTATGGTTTTCTTTAGTTGAATGGGAGTAATTGAAGGAGAAAATAATTTCTGCCAATATTGCTGGTAAGTACTCATCTTTGTTACACTGAACTCAAGAGAGGAAGGAAAAAAGAATCAGACACCAAAACATGGGTTTTTATCAATATATACCATTTTAGAAATTTAAATGGCAGAAAAAAGGATGAAATTACTATGAAAAGATATTTATTATCAAAGATTCCAAATAAAAATAATTTGTCTTTTTTCTTCTTATTTTCCCCCTATACTAACTAAGTCAATTGAAAAAAAATTGCTAAATATACGTTTGAGAAGAAAATCAATTTCCAGAAGTGGTACTTATATAAAACAATTCCTTAAAAACTACTGTAAGTGCTTGATCTATTTTGAATAAATATAGCAGGTGGCCACAGGTTCAGCTGAATTGGCGCAATTTCAGTTCTCTGTTGACGAAAATCAGCCCGCATGTTGATCCTCGTACACTTGTTCTATTTCTGTTATGCTCTTAGCTTCTACTGATATAAAACTTTCAAGCCAGTGGTGGAGAATATGCTAGTGGATTGAGCACCTAGATATACTTATAGTTCTGCGTGTCCTGAAACGGTATAATTTTTTAAAAGGGTATTTAAGCAATGCGTGGACATACACCAGTGAACATACACTTAAAAAAAGGAAGACTAGTGAAGTGGTGAAGACCTAGAGCTTCATGGCCTGAGCTTAAATCCCAGCGCTCTGTTACTCTCTATATGTATGACTTTAAGCAAGTTATACAGCTTCTCTGGGATTCTTTCCTTACCTGCCAAATGGAGAATGCTAGTGAGACTTAATACATTTATGAACTTAGAACAGTGCCCAGCACTTCATAAACACCCAGAAAAGGAGTTCCCGTTGTGGCTCAGCAGTAGTGAACCTGACTAGTATCCATGAGGTTGTGGGTTCAATCTCTGGCCTTGCTCAGTGGGTTGAGAATCCGGTGTTGCCGTGAGCTGTGGTTTAGGTCACAGACGTGGCTCAGGTTCCATGTTGCTATGGTTATGACTGTGGCATAGGCTGGCAGCTACAGCTCTGATTCAGCCCCGAACCTGGGAACTTCCATGTGCCAAGGGTGAGGACCTAAAAAGCAAAATAAACAAATAAATAAATACACTTCGACTACTAGCAATTTACATTTTCGGTGTAAAGAATATGGAAGAAAAAGCCAATGGTCATTTCCCCATTTTGGTCACTACTAACTGCATGGGGTATGTCCTCTCAGGGCATGAAATGTGGAGTTTTAACCAAGAGAACAGTATTGCAATAGGAATGTTAATGCTACATTAACAATGACTTGGTTCAACAAAACCTAAGTGCTACTTTGGTAGTTTTTCTATGGGAATTTGCCTCAAAAGCCTGGTTTCTATGTTACTTGCTGGTTTTTCAATGATGAGGAAGATACTGGAAGAAAATACAAGGTAGTGTAATTACTGAAGAATTACTGAATCAGATGTATTCAGAGCTCACACATCATCCTAATGAACTCAATATTCATGACAAGCATTCTGGGCGAGCAGCCAGACTGTGGGGCTGGGTCTCTCTTTAATTTGTATGATTAATTATATCGGTATACATTTTTAAAATCAGCCTTCTATGTATTCTATTTCTGGTCTTTGAAAGTTGTTGCTTGGTAACCAGTTGTTTCCGCTTGGCTGATGTGTAAAATGGAAAGTTGTGCAAATCACAGGCAAATAATTGTGTCCATGAGTTACTGGTCTTAACAACTAAGCTGGCCCCCAACTTCAGTTTATGACTCTGCGTGAAAAAGACAAAATATGAGGCAGAAACTGTATCATGGTATTTACGAATTATTTTGAAAGAACACAGATTCATTCACCGGATGGAAATTAGCATATAAAAATGAATAATTTGAGGATATTAAACATTACTTAAGTTTTGAAGTATATGATTAAAATTTTGGATGGAAAATATTTACATCTTAGAATGAAAAAGGAGAAAAATAAAACCCATATACTGAATTCTTGAGTGATAGCCAACAGAAAACTATGTTTGTACCCTGTAAAACTTTACAACATGATTTTATATGTATTTTCTTCATAAAGTTAGGTTTTAAACAAAGGTTATTCACCAGGGAAAGAGATTATTCACTAGGGTCACGTGGTGGTGAGAGATTTCATGGAGGTGAGAGCCCCTTGGGTACTGTTCACAAAAACTGACTCTGGCAAATGAAGCTAAAAAATATTTATTGGAGCAAAAGGTTGATGGTGCTGATGGTGTGCTCAGAGTGGATGGGACGCTGGAGGGCAAGGCTTGGAAACAGGCTGGGCACTCCAGAAAACTTGTGTGGTCAGAGCCGTTGCTGCTTCCCTGTGTCTCTGAAGTTTCAAAAGCCCAGGGGAAAGCACCTGCCTGGCTAATTCCTCACGTGCCGGCTCCTTGGCTGGGGTGAGTGGGAGGTCAGGAAGGATCTGGTCTTCTCAGCTTCCATGGAAGCATGCATCTGGATTTATAGGATGGATCACTGCTCAGTGATCTCTTCCCCTCAAAGGGAAATCTGGGTGCTGTTGGGAGGAAAGAAATGGATGCTGGAGATGTACATATGGAGGTATATGTGTACACACACACACACACTCACACACACACACAATATAAGACTTATGGTAGGTCTCCAGGGTCTTTATTCAACTCCTCTGTGACACAATTGCTTCTTTCTCCTCCGCATGTTCATTACCTCTAAAGTGGATACAGAAATCATTGACTTCCTGTATTTACTAGGTAACGTAAAATTTATTGCTTAGTTGGTGGTATCTGGATCATTTTAGAGAGGTAATACAAGTGGAGTTAGAATTTATAAAACACTGGTGTTCGTGTATATTTATATGTAGTTTATATCAAGGTAATTTTTAATAATTTGAAGCTTTATTCATGTTTATAAAAATCCCTGAACATCAAGGACAATGAAGAAATCTATATAATGACAAAGATTAAATCAAAAATAAAATTAAACCAAA
The DNA here is from genome assembly GCF_016906955.1 of Phacochoerus africanus. Classification (NCBI taxonomy): domain Eukaryota; kingdom Metazoa; phylum Chordata; class Mammalia; order Artiodactyla; family Suidae; genus Phacochoerus; species Phacochoerus africanus. The sequence continues at coordinate 125,821,536 of NC_062554.1, forward strand.
GTCATTGAGTCTAACTTTCTATAGACTGTAGAAGTGAGTCAAAAAGGCAATAAGCCAAATCATTCCTTTTACATAACTGGATTTTTGACTCAAAGAAAAAACTCATTGGATGGCAAAAGAGTTTGCACATATTTCTATGGTAACATATTTTTGGCTTTAATTTACTTGACTGTCAACGTATTCTTTGTCCTTTAACCCAAAAAAATCTTCGTTGAATCTTCCACTTGGACTATTTGGGTAGTAGCCAGTGAAAATAAATGGCCAAGCTCCCCAAATCTTTCCTCTGTGTTAGGATACCACGTTAGCCCCTTAAACAAAGGCTAAAATAACAGTCTGAAACAAGATAGAAGTTTCTTTCTTACAGAACAGTCAAGCTTAAGTAGACAACAGCTGATTTGAGAGTTTCATGGTGCAAGAACTTGGCTTTCTCTGTCTAGTTGCTCCGCCATCCTCAACACGAAGTTTCCATCTTGTGGTCTAATGTGACCGCTTCTGAAGCTACTTCCACATCTGCATTCCATCCAGTGGGGAGTGGAGAAAGGTAGAGCGGAGGGCGCACTTCCATTTTACTTACTTATCATTGGCTAGAACCTAGTCACGTGGCCACACCTAGCCGCAAGAAAAGTGAAAAACCTAGCTCTTAATTGGATGTCCATGTTCTATTGTTAAAGAAGGGTGGAGTGGAAGTTTTCTGCCATACTATCTCATAACAAACTTACTGCTCTCTTTTTGTGCTAAAATGGAGATATCTTTTTATTAAAAAATAACAATAGTAGGAATCCCCTTGTGGCATAGCCATGGCGTTGTCACTGCAGTAGCTCTGGTTTGATCCCTGGTCCAGGAACTTCCACATGCTGCCAAAGGCACAGCCAAAAAACAAATAAACAAACAAACAAACAAACAAAAAAAACCCAGAGCAACCCAAATGTCTATCCAAAAAAGCAAACCCTGGAGCAAATTCAGTAATACTATAAAATATTGAGTAAAATTCTTATAGTGTGCATTCTCTACACAGACATTAAACTGTTGTCTTTCAAACTATTAGGGTAATATATATTGCACCAGAGAAGTAACCTACTGACACCCCCAAATTCTAATATCCTCAGAAAGTGGGTGATTAAGGGCACTTTTAGGTTGTAGCTCTGCCACATTTAGACTCCTTGTACCATTGACATGTTGCTAAAATCCTATACAAGTTTTCAAGTGATCCTCAGAAAAAGACATGGTCTTTTATCAAAACCTTTAAAAATATACATTCCCTTTGATCCAGAAATTTTACTTTTGGGAGTTTGTCCTAAAGAGAATAATGAGGATGAAGAAAAAAATTCATATATGAGGATGTTTGTTGCAAATTTTTTTGTTGTAGAGGAAAATTAGAAATAATCTAAATATCCCCCAAAAGGGAAGTGTGTACATAAATTGTTATATCCGTGCAATAGAATAACACACTGCCTTTAAAAATAATAGTTGCAGAAGTATATTTATTGACATAGAAATTTGCTTGCAATATACCGTTAAATGAAATATACAGATTAGAAAACAATAGGTACAGTGTTACCTGAAATTTGTAAATTAAAGTTATAAATATTCTTTAAGAAGGCACATCAAAATATGAAAAGTATTTATGTATTTCTGAGTTGTTATATTAGAGATCATTGTTGTTTTATTCTTTTTACTTTATTGTTTTGAAATTGGAAGAAAAAGGGAACATATCATTTGTATAATCATAGGCTTTTCGTTTGTTTGTTTTTACATAGAAAGCAATGAGAAGCTGTGTTCTTCTAACTCCTAGCCAGACTCAGAATGGTGCAGGAAGACAGAGGTTCTCCCGGTCTGACCTCCAGGGAGGCTCTTGTTCTGGAAACCATTCTTCCCCAAAGCTTCTTTGGCAGTGTACTCATCCCAGGAGGGTCACATCTTCTTCCACAGGCAGGGACAGATTTTAGATGACAAAGTCCAAGAACACGAGTTTTATTCTCTAAGTAATGGGAGAGCTGTAATTTTTTTTTAAGCTATGATATGAATAAGGATATATTTCTTCCCTTGATCCTTCTCAAGATTTTCTGTGTAGTAGATGCTTGGAAAAGCGTTGTTGAATGAATACAGGAATGATGAGATGGGTAAAATAATAAAGAGAAGAAAAACAATTTGTGATGCTCTAGAATGGGAGATCTGTGGGAGTAAATTGACAGGATATGGCCCAATTGGATGAAAGAGAGGTGGTGGCAAAGATAACTCTGAATTTCATGCTCAGGTACCAGGAATGAATGACCAAAAGAAATTGGAATTTGGAAGGATTGGCTTTTCATTTTGAAAAGTAATATTATTTTTTAGATGTTGGTTGTCCATGAACAGAGAGACATCTAACATGTAGTTATAAAAGGGTATTTGGAAATCCAGAAAGAGGACAGAGATAGTTATCAAGAATTAAGAATTATGCCAAGGCCTCGTTGAAATTTGGGAGCAGATGCTTGGGGAGAAGGATTAAGAATATTGAACTGATTTGCATTTAGGGGGAAGGAGTACAAAGAGGAGCTAGGGGAAGCAAAGAGAGATTGGCTGGTGAGGAGGAAACTTCTGCTTCTTCTTTGCATGCTAGAGATGGCTCCCCTCAGATGATTCCAGAGCATCTTGTACATACTCTATCGCCAAACTCTTCCATGTTGAATTTAAAATTACATACTAGTGGGGAAAATTTCAAACATATCCAAAACTTTGAGAATAATATGATGAATGCAATGTACCCATCACCCAGTGTATCAGTCAGAGATCAATAAGTTAAATAGAACCACTAGGACATGTGTGTATCTAAATATACATATATGTATATTTGCTTGTTTGCAATTGTGCCTTTGTAGGACTGGTTTAATGGTCACTGTAAGGCTATTGTCCTCAAATCTATGGCTGGAATTTGAAGTGCACCAGGCAGGCCATTGGGAGGGGAAGATGAATGTAAAGTGGGAGAGAGCAAGAACAATCTGGAGCTGGAAACTCTGAGGACAAATGGAAACTCGTCTTGCCTCTGACCTTGGCGTGTGGGTATCCTGCAGAATTCAGGGCCCTTCATCACATAGCTAAGCACCTGCACCTTGCTGTGTCGTTGGAGATGCTAAAGGAAGTTCTAGGAGGAGATGAAACAGTTTTAGGCCTGTGTGTTGTCTCACACGCCTGTGGTCAACCAATAGATAAATGACTGTACGCATGGTTATAAAAATGGTTATAAAAATGGCGGCTACAGCTTTACTTCCAGTCTCCAAATTCCAAACAAGGGTGCCTTTTATGGTCCACCCTAACCAGCCACTTAGAGGGAATGGAATTCCGGGAAACGTAGGTCAGCCTAGCCAAGTCATCACATTGCAAAGCCATCATACCAAATTTTCCCACACCCAGTTACTATCCCATGGCAAGCCTTACTTCATCTACTCCTTTACCCACTTCCTGTCTCCCCTCCATCTTCAAAAAAAAAAAAAAAAAAATCCTAGGCACCATACTGTTTTGTCTTCCAAACATGTTGTACTTTAAAAGTTGAGATTTTTTTATCTCACTCTAAACCTGAGCTTCTTGAGAAAAGGATCCTTACCTTATTTAACTTGCTCCTCACATATATAGGTATCGTTAATGAGAGAACTGGGCTATTTGGCCTCTCTGGTCTTTATCTTTTTAAACTATCAAAAGTAAAACAATAATATTGGCCTCCCTCAGCAAGATTCCTGTGAAATTTTTTCCTGAAGAGAAAGAGTTAAACTCTTCTATTTTATTTTTCTACTGCCTTGGGTTCATAACAAGGAGTAATTTATAATTTTTCTCTATATGCAATATCTTTAGGGACAGTGCATGGTCTAATTAAAGGATTATGAGTCCTTCTACCCTTCATAAAGATTATTAGTCAGGACAAATAATTTAGTCCTGAATGCAGGTGACAGAATCTAACTTGAACCAGAGTAGGCAAAATGACAACCATATTAACTCTTTCAATGAAATTTCCAGAAAGGCAGGAACCACAGAATGTGGAAATCTCCTACTTGGTAGAGGTTTTTGGAAGGTATTTGGGGAGCTGCAAGGAATCTATCTGTAAGCTTTAGGTATGGTTTAAAGTCATATTTTGGAGGTCTTTGAATACTAGACTAAGGAACATGCGCTAGTAAATCCTAGGTTTTCTTTCACTGAAACCGATAGCATCAAATAAGTCCATAGAAGAAAAACGTTGATCTCTGGATATGTCAAATGGCAGAGGTCTAATACAGAGAAGAAAGTACAGAAGAATCTAAAGGAGAAACGTGTGTCGGAGTTCCTGTCATGGCTCAGAGGTTACAAACTTGACTGGTATCCATGAGGATGCCGGTTTGATCCTTGCCCTCATTCAGTTAAGGATCTGGCATTGCCATGAATGTGGTGTAGACCGCAGCTGTGACTCAGATCTGTCATTGCTGTGGCTGTGGTGTACACTGGAAGCTGCAGCTCCAATTGGACCTCTAGCATGGGAACTTCCATTTGCCCCATGTGCGGCCCTAAAAATAAATAAATAAATAAATAAAAATAAAAGCAAAAAAAAAGTGTCAGTTGCACTGTTTCTGACAACATGCTTGATGTTAGAACATGCACGAAAGTCATACAAAAAGTTGGTAACAAGAGATCTCGCTGTGGTATAGTGGGTTAAGGATCTGGTGGTGTCACTATAGCAGCTTGGATTGCTGCCTTGGTGCAGACTCGATTTCTGGCCCGGGAACTTCCATATTCTGAGGGTGGTGCCAAAAAATAAAAAATAAAAATAAATAAATAAATAAAATAATAATAAAAATTTTGAGGTGGGAAAATTAAACATGAAGATAATTTTTAAAACACTGGATAGCATAAACTAGTGGTTCTCAAAGTGTGAGCTTGAGACCAGCAGCATCAGCATGCATCACCTGGGCATTTGCTAATAATTCAAAATCCTGGGCCCCAATCCAGACTTACTGAATCAGAAACTCTGGGGGTGGGTCCCAGCAATCTGTGTTTTAACAAACTCCCTGATTGAGAAATGCTAAAAGACCTACTGTGTGGTAGCCTGAAAATGGCACCCAAAGATATCCCTGTTCTAATCCCTAGAACCCAAAAATATGACCTTATTGGGGAAAAAAGGTCTTTTCAGATGTGATTAAAGACCTTGAGACAAGAGAGAATTCTATGTCATCAGATTGGCCCAAAATGCCATCTCAAGTATCCTTACAAGAGAAAGATGGGAGAGATTACACAGAAGAGGAGGAGAAATGTGACCCCAGGGATTCAAGTGATGCAGTCTTGAGCCAAGGAATGCTGACCACTACACAGAAGCTGGGAGGGGCAAGGAATGGATTCTCCCTTAGAGCCTGTGGAGGGAGTGTGGCGTGGCCTGGCTGACACCTTCATTTCAGCTCAGTGAAACTGATTTCAAACTTCTGGTCTCTAGAATGGTTTTGATTTGAAATTTTGTTTTATTGAAGTATAGCTAATTTACAATGTTGTGTTAATTTCTACTGTACAGCAAAGTGATTCAGTTATGTATATATATATATATTCTTTTTCATTATAGTTTATAACAAGATATCGAATATAGTTTCCTATGCTATATGGTAAGATCTTTTTGTTTATCCATTCTATCCCAATAGAATGAATCTGCTATCCCAAACTCCCAATCCATTCAGCCCCCACCTCTCTCCCCCTTGGCAACCACAAGTTTGTAGAACTGTTTTAAGCCATCAAGTTTGTGGTCATTTGTTATAGCAGCCACAGGAAGCTAATACACACAGAAATAAAGAAAGAGAATTATAAAGTACTTAATTCACTACATTCTTATAATAAAAAATGTGCTTGCTATTATTTAAAAATTCTAAAAATAGTCTTTGGTATTAAATAAAAATTCCCACGTCTAAAACATCTTCCTAACGTAATATACTATTAGGTGTTAAAGTGTGATAGTTTTCATAATGTTAGCATCAAGATGGCTTTTGTATACCTTGATTTTCCTGTGATAAATCCTGCAGGAAATAGAACAAAGTCTGTGGGTAAATGAGAAAAAAACAAGAGACAGTTTGCTTATAGGTAAGATTTGTGTAAGTTAGAAAGCTGTAATACATCTTCCTTTATGGATAAGAAAATGTTCTTGTTCCATCCATGTTGCTGCAAATGGCGTTATGTCATTCTTTTTTATGGCTGAGTAGTATTCCATTGTGTATATATACCGCCTCTTCCGAATCCAATCATCTGTCGATGGACATTTGGGTTGTTTCCATGTCCTGGCTTTTGTGAATAGTGCTGCAATGAACATGCGGGTGCATGTGTCTCTTTTAAGTAGAGTTTTGTCCGGATAGATGCCCAAGAGTGGGATTGTGGGGTCATATGGAAGTTCTATGTATAGATTTCTAAGGTATCTCCAAACTGTTCTCCATAGTGGCTGTACCAGTTTCCATTCCCACCAACAGTGCAGGAGGGTTCCCTTTTCTCCACAGCCCCTCCAGCACTTGTTATTTGTGGATTTATTAATGATGGCCATTCTGACTGGTGTGCATGTAAGGATAACTTGATCCCCTTGCTGTACACTGGAAAAAAAAAAGAAAGAAAATGTTCTTAGAAAATAATAGTGGCATTTATTTATAGGAAAATGCTTCATAATAAATATGAGAAGACTTTTAATCTATATTCTATGCTACTTAATAAAATATTTAAGCTCTTTTTAAGATATTTGGAACATCTTTATACTTGTAATAATCTATTCATCTTGTGCACAGTCCTTCTCAGAGTGTGTGTGTGTGTGTGTGTGTACACACACATATGCATACACATATATGTATATATTAATATATTAATCCTTATATCTGCTAGGTGAGCTGAGCGGAGCAAGTATTTTTATTTTTCTTATTTTACAGATTTAAAAAATGATGCTTAGAAAAGTTAAATGACTGGCCCAGGGTCCCCCAAAAAAGGTCAATAATGGAATTTGAGATTAGAAACTACCCATATCTGCTATATGATGCTATTTCCAGGGATTCAAGTTTCCTTTGCTGCCTGCAAGAAGATGTATTAATGTTTGTGGGTAATTAGACGATGGCTGATTACACTGGGCTTCAGAGGTCCTGTGATCTGTTTAATTCAACCCAGTAGGCAATTGCTAAGTATGTATTGCATCTTTTGCATTGTGCTAGTTAATGTGAGGCACACAGATAAAGGGCCAGACACAGTCCTTGCACTCAAGAGAACTTCCGTCACTCTTAGGGAGGCAATACCTACACAAATGAGATGAATAAGGAGAAGAAAGAATGAAATCAAATGCCCCAATCTGGGAACCTTCGCACAAAAAACTTGGAAGAATGGATCTGATTCAGAGCATTCTAGGAGCAAAAGGGTGTGTGCGTGGCAGGGGTGTGAGAGAGAGAACAAAGGGTAGAGGCTGAAACAGGGGAGAGAGGGATCACCTGAGCTGCCAGAAGCACAAAGATGTGTCCTGAGGAATAGGGGCTGGGCTTCTTGGTGCCACCTGGTCTCAGGCAGTTAAACAGCAGTGAGAACCTTTCATATTTCCAGTGAACCTCTGATACCCTCAAAAAGTGTGGGGGAAGCAAGTAATCATCTGTAAAAATGAAAACACAGTTTGAAAGTCCTCCCATTCTGTCCAGTTTTTCTCTCCTACTCCCATGGACACAGTCCCAGGAACCTAAAACTCTGCTCCTGTGTTTTCTGAGGGTCATCAGGTGTGTCTGTGTGGGAGCTCATTTGCGTGTGTAGGTGTGTGTAAATGCAGTATTTGAACACCTGGTGCAAAGTTCCTCTTAGGAAAAGAGGTGTTTGGGAAAATGTTTTGAGAGTGCAAGGTGAGGATACCATTTGCCAGGAAACAGGGAAATCGGAGCAACATTTATATAATAAAGCGGCAGGAATTTGGGAGAGGGGCTTAGCTGGAGAAAAAGGGGAGGGTGTGACTAGAGGAGGCCAGAGCTTGAGCAGAAAGGACAGACAGTGGGTAAGAAATTTCTGGGGCTGAGATGGTTGAAGGGCTTTTAAGAACAGAGACATTTAGTTTTTACTTTTAAATTATTTTTGGTGTCTACAGGTACGTTCTTCTCCATTGCCTTGACTCTTCCATAAAAGTTAGTTAACGCCCAGAGCCTTCAGTCAGTGAGGTTTGTGTGCAGGAAGCAGGACCACATCCAACCTGGGGAACAGCAGTGGTGGCTCGCATGTCCTGGCCAGATCATCACAGACCAAACTAAGTTAGAGCCCTCGGTGACAAAGGAGAAAGGACAGGACATTGTCTTCCTCCCCCTCAATCCCTGGAGAAATTGGGAAGGCTATTGTTACCTGAAAACTGGGTTTGCCTCTTGATGAGTGTCCAGCCAACAGACACAATCAAGCCAAAGATAGGGAGAAGGAATGATTTATTCCTCGCAGCAATAAGGAAAACACCGGGGATGGTTCCAAAGCAGCGTCTCCCCAAACAGCGATTGAAATTTTAAACTACGTGCAATGCATATTCATGAGGGGGCTGGAGCAGAGAATTCAGGGTAGAATTGGGGCAAAGGTCTACAGAGTCCAAGCCTTAGTTCATTGAAATCAGGGGGGTCCTCCTCATCAAAGCATCCTCCACCTGGGTGGGCGCCTTTGTTCCTGCAGATCTCAAAGCTCTGTTATTATGTATATCCTTTGAGGAACCAGGACCCTGCCTGGAGGCTGCACTAGATGTTGTTGAATTTCTGCTGACAGCACAAATTATTATAACTGAATCATATGTATATATAAAATGTGTATTGTGCATATGCATATTTTTCATATTTTTTACATTATGGTTTATTATAGGATATTGCATATAATCACCTGTGTTTATATGGTAGGATCTTGTTATTTATCCAACCTATATATACCAGTTTGCATCTGCTAGTCCCAAACTCCCAATTCTTTTCTCTCCCACCCCCTGCCTCTCAGTAGCCATAAATCTGTTCTCTACATCTGTCTCTGTTTTGTAGACATGTTCATTTGTGTCGTATTTTACATTCCACATGTAAGTGATATCACGTGGTTTTTGTCTTTTTCCTTCTGACTGACTTTGCTGAGTATGATAATCTCTGTTTCCATTCATGTTGCTGCAAATGGCATTATCTAATTCTTTTTTATTTATTTTATTTTATTTTATTTGTCTTTTTTTTTTGGCTATTTACTGGGCCACTCCCGTGGCATATGGAGGTTCCCAGGCTAGGGGTCGAATAGGAGCTGTAGCCGCTGGCCTACGCCAGACCCACAGCAACTCGGGATCCAAGCCGCGTCTGCAACCTACACCACAGCTCACGGCAGCACCGGATCCTTAACCTACTGAGCAAGGGCAGGGACCGAACCTGCAACCTCATGGTTCCTAGTTGGATTCGTTAACCCCTGCGCCACGACAGGAACTCCAGTCTAATTCTTTTTTTATGACTGAGTAGTATTTCACTGTATGTGTGTACCACATCTTCATCTGTTCATCTGTCAGTGGACATTTAGGTTGTTTCCAAGTCTTGCATATTGTAAATAGTGCTGCTATTTACACAGGGGTGCGTGTATCTTTTCAAATTATGATTTCGTCTGTGTATATGCCCAGGAGTGGGACGCTGGATCATATGGCAACTCTATGTTTAGATTTTCGAGGAACCTCCATACTGTTTTCCATAGTGGCTGCACCAGTTTACATTCCCACAAACAGTGTAGGAGGGCTCCCTTTTCTCTACACACTCTCTTAACATTTATTATTTGTAGACTTTTTAATGATAACCATTCTGCGCAGTGTGAGGTGATACTTCATTATAGTTTTGATTTGCATTTCTCTAATAATTTTTAGAACATCTTTTCACATGCCTATTGGCCATCTGTATGTTTTCTTTGGAGAAATGTCTGTTTAGGTCTTCTTCCCATTTTTGGATTGTTGTTGTTGTTGTTGTTATTGAGTTATATGAGCTGTTTGTATATTTTGGAAATAAGACCTTTGTTGGCTGCCTCATTTACAAATATTTTCTCCCAGTCCCTAGGTTGTCTTTTTGTTTTTGTTTTATGGTTTCTTTTGTTGTGCAAAAGCTTATAAGTTTGATTAGGTTCTATTTGTTTACGTTGGTACAATTTATGTCAGAGAATGTTTTGCCTAGAATGTTTCTCTTCTAGGAGTTTTATGGTAGCAGGTCTAGGTCTTTAAGCCATTTTGAGTTTATTTTTTGTGCATGGTGTGAGGGTGTTCTAACTTCATTGATTTACATGTGGCTGTCCAACTTTCCCAACACCACTTGCAGAATAAACTGTCTTTTCCCCATTGTACATTCTTGCCTCCTTTGTTGAAGATTAATGGTCCATAGGTGTGTGTGTGTGTGTGTTTCTGATGCACTATTGTTTCTTGACTGCTCCTCCCTTGTTCCTGCATTCCTTCCCTTCATGTAAGATCATTGATTTCTGAGACCTGTTCAAGAGGAAGCACTGTGGCCCGGCTTAGATCTCAAAACAACTTTAGGCAAAATGGTTGGGTTTTTGGTTTTGTTTGTTTCTTTCTTTCTTTTTTTGGTCAAGAAAGCTGTTTCTGATTCTCTTTCTCTGAGGACCTCCTAACTTATCTGCTTACAAGATTGAGTTTTCCATTTCATGTAGCCTGGGGTTCTAGCCAATTTCATTTGAATCATCTTGGCTATGGTGACCCCTGCATGTATCTGGGTTACACGAATTTGTGGTTGGTCCCTTACAGTGACGTTTCAGTCTCTGCTTCACTGGGCTCCTCTGTCACCACAGAAAGGCCTTTCTGTTCGCTGAAGATCTCCAGCTCCTGGAGGAGGAGGTCGAGTTATACTGGCTGAGGGTAGAGTCTCCAGAGAGTGACTCAGGTTTGGCTTCTCCTGGCTCCAGAGCCTATTTTCTGTTTACCAGGGGATTAATCATGGTTTCCAAATTGGTCTGCCAGGACGCCAGCAGGACTGGTTAAAAAAAAGCAGAGGTGCTGAGTTTGGGATTTTTCCATGCCCTGGTCAGTGTTTTTCAGCAGGAAAAGGAAGGGATGTGATTCCTCCTTTGTAGCCTCACAAATTATTGAGTGCCCTGTAGCTCATCTCTTTCTGATCACTGGTCATTATAGAAACACACCAGATTTATAGCAGCTGAGGTGAGATGCTGCAATCCTTTCTTTTTTTCGTTGGCAGAGGAGTGAATTCAGCATTTGATTAACCCAGTTTGGTGGGCATTTGATTTGATTCAACCTAGCAATTATTTAATAAATAACCAGCATGGGCTAGGTTGCCGAAACCTAAATCTGATATTTACAAGGAAATTGGGAAGGGTTTGGGAATATATACATACAAACAAATATCTTTAGTCCTTCAAACAGGGGTTTGAACCTTTTAGCTGGATTCTTTATAATCCTGTTAGGATATATGTGATCCAATATATTCATATACAAACAGTGAAATCAACACAATATCTTCTTGAGGCTGACAGTCATGTCGTGGAGAAGTTTTTTTTAGAAGCTGAAGCTATAATGGTTTTGCTGTTGTTTGCTGGGTTGTTTACCACAGGAGGTGGTTTGACTGTTTTGCATTGTAACTACTGCCACAGATACTCAGATCACCTTTTCCCAGTGAGGGCAGAGAAGCTCTTGAAAACATCACAGATGATTTTAAAGTGGAGAACTTGCGTTTCAGTCAGCTGGAATTAGTTTAAGTCATTTGTGCTACTTTAGAATTGAATATCTGATATTTATCCTTATAATGGTAAGAATAGTTTCTAACCAGAGAAAGTTAATCTCACCAAGGGATCTATTTTGTGAAGCAGATTGGTAGGAAGAAACATGGAACAGGCCTGTTATGGTATTTTGTTGTTGTTGTTCTTGTTTTATCAGTCTTTCTTTTAAAGTAGTAAAACAATTTGAACAAAGGAACAGCTTACCATGTTATAGTGCATTTAGGTCCGGATTAAATTCCATCACTTTAACTGTTTGCTCTACATAAATTTGCATTTATGACACATAGGAACTAACACTAATATAATGAATATTGTGATTAGAAGATAGATGGAGAGATGGGCAGACAGACAGCAATGTGACATTCTTCCCAAGTTAGTCTCCAAACCCCGTCGATACCTGAAATCCCACTTACTCTGTGTAGTGTTAGGCATAGGCTCCTTCAGCCGTGTCTTGTTCCTGGGCTACCCTAAGCAACATCAACAATCCGGAAGTATGGCATAATTCTTCAAGGGGCATGTTTTCAACTTTTCTGACACTTTTTTCTCTGTGCCATTAACCTGTCACTTAAAATTTTTGGAAAAGAAAGCTGAAAGTCCTTTCGGTATTCCCCACTGACAACATACAGGAGAAAGACCAACTGTGATAAGAATAAGAATAATCACTCTTGGACTCTCTTCTGGATCTGGCTTAGGCCTGGAGAGATCAAGCACACAGAACAAGTGAATACAAAATTGGGATATAAACTCGAACTTTTGAATTTGGAGTTGAGAGATGGAGTCCAGGTTCTCATTACTTTGTGGGCTTCCTGAATCATGGGCCTTTGTGATGACTGAGTTGAAGATGGGATTACATCAACGTTAGAAGGCTTCTGTGATGCACTCTTCAGAAGCTGTAGACCGAGGTGTTTTAATCAGGTATTTGGAAAAGCTTCTAGAGTTGCCTCTGTAGGGGCAGCCTCCATGCAGGCAATAGTGCAGTAGGTTTACTCAACTAGGGCAAAGGCTTCCAAAAATCATTTTGAAATGTGGAGTTGGAAATGGCTCTAGAAGTCGACTGATCAACCTCACTATCTGCTATATGAACTTCTCTGCAGCATCTCTCAAGTGTTATTATCCACTTTCTGCTTGAACACTTGGCACGGCATATACACTTAAATACTCATTTTAAGCAGTAGTTTTTCTAAGCCTATTTACATGGGCCCCAAACATATCTATGATCTTCTAGGAATATCCCCTTCAGGGTGGTAGCCAAGTAACCTTTGATTTCCAGCTATCATTATTTAAGATTTCCTTATTTTTATCTTAAAGTGTCATGTTTGATACTATAGAGAGCACATAGGGTTGAATAATATAAAGAAGAGTCATGGGTTGACTTTAAGGATATTTTAGTCTAATGGAGGAATTTTTTTTTTGGCCACACCTGTAGCTTGTGGAAGTTCCTGGGCCAGGGATCGAACCCATGCCATGGCTGTAGCCAGAGCCACAGCAGTGACGACGCTGGATGTTTAACTTGCTGAGCCTCGAGGGAACTCCTAATGGAGTTTAAACATAAGATACATACACACACACACACACACACACACACACACACACACACACACACACAGAGTCTGGGAGGAATATAAAGGGAAGTTTCAGGGAAGAGATAGTTTATGAGTTTGGCCTTTAAGTGTGAATAGAATTTGGAACGACTTTTCCAAGGATGGCCTAGAAAATCAGCAGAATTCTATCACATGGAAAAATAATTCAGTAAGATTCAGGTTACTTATTTAAGGACCCAGACGGCCATAGTGGAGGAACCTTCCATTAAAGAACTTGCCTTGGGAATTTAGATGATTGTACTCTTTGATTTTTCAAAATGTTGTTAGTAGTTCTCTCTTTCAGCAGAAGATTCCTACTAAACCATACTTCCTGTCTCTGGAATAATCTTCTACTGCCCAGAAAGAAGGAAGTAAATAGGATTCCAGAAAGCAATTTTGAACCATAACCATTTTGAAAAAAATACCCAAAGGAGATATTTTTAAAAGTACTTTTATTCATAAATTTTAAAAAAGGAATGGACAGAAGGGCAAGCAAACCGGATTTTGCCCTACCGAATACAAATGCTGTGTTAAGAGGGAGAACCATGGCCTATTGGAACAGATGTGCCACATGGGTCATTTTCAGCCTAAACATAAACAGTCTTGTCTATCGCTCCTTCCCCTGGGCTGCTCCAGATCCAGATCTGCTGTCTCTCTGGGTTCGCTTACCGGGCACAGAGGAAGGACATGGTCGGGGCAAAACCACAGGATAGAATACAGCCTCTTCCACCACTGACTCACAAGATGACGGGGCAGCTCACTTCCCCTTCTGATGTTTGTGTTGCTTTGTGGATAGTGGCACCCTAGCAATCCTCGGCACCTTTCTTCATTCCACAGATATAAATGTGTGAATGTGTGAATGTGCTTTGAAACAAGGATGTAAAGGAGATTAGTTCTTCTCCTCTCCAGGCAAAGTATGGAATCACTTTTCCTCCTATTACTGTTGCATCAACAACACCCATGGGATATTCCATCAGAGATAAATAGCAGCTTTCTCAGTGCTGGCTTGTTTATTACAGGGTCAGAGAAAAACCTTGGGCTAACCAAGTTACATCCCCATGTTGACTCACTTCCTTACCTTCCTCCTAGCTGCCTGAGCAACAGGGCCAGTTGCCAGACGGCTTATTTTACCATCCCCCAAACACATTGGTGTTTCATCCCTTTTTTTTTTTTTTTTTTTTTTTTAGGGACGCACCTGCAGCATATGGTTTCCCAGGTTAGGGGTCGAATCGGAGCTGTAGCTGCTGGCCTATGCCACAGCCACACCCATGCCAGGTCCAAGCCATGTCTGCGACCTACACCAACGCTGGATCCGTAACCCACTGAGTGAGGCCAGGGATTGAACCTGCATCCTCATGAGTGCTAGTCAGATTAGTTTCTGCTGAGTCACAATGGGAACTCCTAGGATTGATTCTTATTCTTCTACAGATACGTCCTGCTTTATGCTGCAGACTGTCTATAGGATGAGTTTTGTGAATATCAAATATTTGTAAACAAATTGAATTTCTCCTTTAGTTGAAATTATTGTCTTAGAAGAATTTCTTCTTTGTTTTGAGTTGACTTCTCAGCATGATAAAGTAGAAAGAACATCAGAATAAGAAGTAGGAGATTAAGATTCCTATTCTGGTTATACTCCTGATTAGCCATGTAACTTTGGGCAAATGACACTCTATGGTCCCTCAAGTCTATGATCTGGCCATGTGGGGCCTTGGTTTTGCCGTCTCTCATACTTTAGATTCAGGTTAGATGATCTTTATGATCTAGTTATGGAATTCTTGAAACAATCCCAGTAATCTATGGTACTGTTGCTTTAAATATCTTACTTTTAGCCTTTCTTTAAGGAATTGGTAGTAATAATTATCCACTCTTGAGAAGTAGTGTGATAGATGAATATATGAAAGTTTAACAGCAGTCATACATTTTATAAGCAAGTTTCCAATTTATAATTTTAACTGGTCTTTTCTAGCAAAATATTTGACCACATGTTTCTAGCAGTTTGGTAAATATTCTGCACATTATGGACCCACTCTGCTTGGCTTTCCAATCCTTAGGCTTCCCTCCGTACTTACTTCTTGAGGGAGTTTTACCCTTTTCACTTTAGGCACCATCTGTTGTTGATTCCAGTAGATTTCGCATATCCAACCCAGATTTCTCTCCTAAGCCCCAGACTCATATTCTGTAGTCTCTGAATCTCCATTTGGATTTCTAGTAGATATCTTGAACTCAGCCCACCCAACAGAGGATGCCTGATCGCCACTGCCTCCCCCATCCCTCTCCCCATCTCCTCGCACAGCAACTCAGACCTTCCACTTACGCCAGAAAGTCGGGTGTTACCGTCATCTCCTCTCTTCCTTTCACCATCCACTGAATGCCACCTAATTGGTCTCCCTGCTCTCTGCCCCTGTTCTCTAATGAGTCATTTCCCAAACAGCAGCCAAAGCTATCCCTTTAAAGATGAAGTCAGAAATCATGTCACTGCTCTGACTATGCCTCCTTAATTGATCTGAGTTAGTAACTGATTCCTGATCACTCAGAGCAGAAGCTGAAACTCAGGGCTCCTGCAGCCTTTTCGTGTTCACCCCTGCACTTCTCCCTTTTGCTTATTCGGTTGCCGTCTTCTCCTTGCTCTCCTGGGCTTTGCCAGACTTGTAAACATGTTCATTCATGAGGCCTTTGCACTTGCTGTTCCCTGTCCTACGATGTCCTTCCTTTAGGTATCTGCATGACTCATTGCCTTGCCTGCTTCTGGTTTTTGTTCAGATGTTGTGCTCTTACTGCATCCTTCCTGAACTGCACCCCCCACCCCACCCTGCAACTATGCTCTGCCCCTGGTATTCACCTGAAACTATTCTCTGCTTTTTTCTCTGCAATTCTTGTCATCATCTAATACAGGGCTTCGTGACCTTGGCATTATTGACATTTGGGGGATTCTTTGCTTTGGGGCATTGCCCTGTATATTGCAGGATGTTTGGCAACATCCCTACCCACCTTCTACCCAGTAAATACTAGCAACCCACTTCCTCCTCCCCAGCTGTGACAACAAAAATAGCTCCAGACATTGGCAAATGTCTCCCGAGGAACAAAATCATCCCTCGTTGAGAACCACTGATCTAATAGAATAAGCGTCTTACCTATTTGTTTGCTGTTCCCCTTTTCCCCGCTACTAGAATAAAACAACCGTGAGAACAGAAATTTTTGTCTCTGTCATTTCCTGCTGCAATGCAAACACCCAGAACAGAACCTAGTGCATAGTAGGTGCTCAAAAAACATGTAATGAGTGGGTGAATAAATGAAATGGACTCTGCCTTGTTCCTGTGAGCTCATTCAGCTCTATTTACACCAGCCTTTTGTCTGCCTTTGAAGCTCCTTCTTACCTTCCTGCCTTTTTCTTTTGGCTCCTGCTCCTGGAAAGCTCTATCCACAGGTCATCACATGGTAGATCCCAGCTTGTTACTCAGGACTCTCCTTAAATGTCCCTGACTCAGAGAGGTCTCCCCCCCGGCCCCCGCCCCCGATCACATGGTCCAGCGTGGCCCTCCCTGCCTCCCAGAGTTACTCTCTCTCATTTACTCTGATTTAGTTTCTTATATATTAATCGATCTCTGACGAGCTCGTTTGTTTTCATGGTGAGTTTCTGTCTTTCCCCCTTACATGAATATCCTCAGAATGCTTGATATTATCTGCTTTATTTATCACAGCATCCCCACAGACTAGAACAATTCCAAGCTCATAGTTTGTATACTGATTGAATGAATAAGCCTAGCTCCCCATCAATTTCAGCGTGAAATTGGGATTTTAATGGTTAGGCCTTAATGGTTGTGTTTATCAGAATTCAGATGCAAAGAAAAGAATTCACCTCAGCTAGTTTAAGCTGACAGGGGTTAATTCCAGTATTAATTCTGTGGCTCACAGAATCACTGAGAAGGCCGAAGAAAGAGCCTCCCTTGAGTGTTCAGGGACAACCACACAATGACTGGTCCACCAAGGGAGAGACTGCTCTTGGATTGGGAAACCTTTAGCTGAACCAGAAGCTGAGGTGCCCGCTGTTGGCTCTGAGACTAGACTACCACTGTCAGGATCAGAAAGTTGGCACGGGAAGGAGGTTTGCACGCTCAGCAGCTGTCAAGACCAGGAAACTGCTCCAGAAAAATCATATACCACCCCAGTGTCAGGGCAGGAAGAGCAAAACGGCCAAAGCTGGCCTTCCAGCAAATTTGATCTTCCAGCTCTCATGCCAGTACTTAAAAAAAATTTTTTTTTCTCGTTTTTCAATTGAAGTATAGTTAATTTACAATGTTGTTTTAGTTTCAAGTGTTTAGCATAGGGTTCAGTTACACATATATATGTACACCACAGCCACAGCCACGGCAACACGAGCCACGTCTGCAACCCATACTATAGCTCGCAGCAACACCGGAGTCTTAATCCACTGAGTAAGGCCTGAGATTGAACCCACATCCTCATGGAGACTAGTTGGGTTCATAACCTATTGAGACACAATGGCAACTCCTTTAGATTCTTTTCCATTATAGGTTATCACAAAGTATTGAGTATAGTTACCTGTGCTATACAGGTCCTTGTTGTTTACCTATGTTATATACAGAAGTGTGTGTATGTTAATTCCCAACTCCTCATTTAGCTCTGCATACCCCCATGCCTCTACTTCTGATGATCAGAACAAATTCAAACAAAACCTCTGGCTACTAGGAGGTCTGGGAGATGTTGCTTTTAGCTTTCCAGTCTCTGCAGCCCAGGAAGACACATTGGAAGGAGGTGAGAATGAATGTCAAAGGCCTATTTACTGCACGCAGGTGTGGTGTTAAGACAGGTTGGAGGAGTTGCCATTGTGGCCCAATGGGTTAAGGACCCAGTGTTGTCCCTGTGAGGATACGGGTTCCATCTCTTGCCTCTCTCAGTGGGTTAAGGATCTGGCACAGCTGAAGCTGCAGTGTAGGTTACAGATGTGGCTTGAATCCGGTGTTGCTGTGGCTGAGGTGCAGGTTGCAGCTGCAGCTCCTATTTGACTCCTAGCCTGGGAACTTCCATATGTTGCAGGTGTGGCCATTTGGGAAAAAAAAAAAAAAAAAAAAAAGGACAGGATGGCAAGACAAGTAATAAAAAAGACAAATATATCATCAATTTCATATCTTCAAGGCTAAAGCTCACACTGAATACAAGTCAAATAGTCAGGAGTCTCTTATACACAGTACTGATGATAGCATTCATCCAATTTCAGGAAATAATTACTTTTCCCCCTAAGATGCAACAGAATGTGTATGACCATGAATAGCGCTGCCATTCCTAAGGCATCAGTCTCAGACGAACCGAGCTCAAAGCCATGATCTGTGATCTCCTGCAGAATGGAACTGTTTATTCCTTATAGCTCTACAAGAAAAGTGTGCGATCTGTCAGCCTGAGCACTGTTTTTCATAGGTGGTCATGTGTACTTATTTCCAATTTAGGGCAGGGGTTAAAACTCAAGTCTTAGGAAAAGCTTAAATTGGACAGAATCTCAGATTTCTACTGGCTAAGGAAGAAATTCACTACTCTGTTTCATTTTTATTATTTGAAATCTCTAAAAGGTTACTTATTGGAACGAATCTATTTTCATAAAATTTATCATCTACATTTACATCAGATCACATAATGCAGTGTATATATATATACATACACACATTACTTATTCCATTGCAAGGATAAAATCCACAGATTTTATGCTCTTCACTATTTAAAAAGTGATTGCAGTTATAGATGCTGTTGGTTTATCTGTTTTACACACTTAAAATCTAACTTTAAAGTCAGTATGAAATGATAATTGAGGAGTCCCTGCTCCACTAAAAATATAGATATATAGAAAAACTTAAAGAAAATTTTAGAATGTACTTTTAAGAATGTGATTTTTATCAAATTTAGGAAACATAAAACTCTCCATAACTTTTAAATTCTTCCTTTTAAGGACTTCGTGCTTAAAATAGCTTAAGGATTTCCTCCATCCTTGCTCTCCAGTGTCCCTTGCAAAGGACTTTTAAAATAGCTACTTTTTATTGAGTACCTTCTATGTGCCAGGCCTGGAACATCCTCTCTCTTAATCCCCATAGCTTCCCAATGAGGCAAATGGCTCGGAAGAGGCAGAGCTGAGATTGGAAATTGGGATTTGACGTCCTCTCCTCCCAAGTTCAAAGCTTACTCCTTCTGCACCCTTTATTTACTCACTCATTCATTCATTTAATTAAGGCGACTCAAGTGCTCACTGTGAGCCAGGCATGTACTGTTTGCTGGGATTAAAATAATGAGTCCAAAAAAGGGCACCATCCGTGCCTGGATGCAGTGAGAATCTCTACTTCCTCCAGCTGGTTGCTTATTCAGGATTATAGATGAGGACTAACCTCCTGCAGACACAGACAAGACTGTAAAGAGGGCCAATTTTTCTAGCGGTAGGAAATGGCCGTTTTATAAATATTCCCACGTGAAAGAATATTAAGATTGATTACCAGCCCTAGGTTATACGTGTGTGCCTAGAGTCTTTGATGATGTCAAGATTAATGAAGCACTGAAATTAATTAGAGAGGCCGAACCTCAAGAAACCCCCCGGTGAGGAAAATAAGGGATATCTGATTTTGACGGCAGGCAGAAGCAATGACAGAAATTGAGATCCTTTCAGGAAGGATCGGGAGTTTAAGACATGGTTAAATAATGTTTCCGGGGTGCCAGCACCTGAGCACATTGGCCAGCACTGCCAAGGTGCCCAGTCAAGGTGCTCACCTCACCAGCCATCAACCATAAAGGACAGAGCCCATTATGCCTGCCAGGACCTCAGTGCCTGGAGGGCCTGGTGGGCTGAGTACCAGGTATGGAGGGCCAGGTCTATTGACAGGTAGAAATAGGCTTCATTTCCACACACAAAAATATGTTTTCTCCTCCTGATCTTTCATTTTTTTTTGCCCCTTCTGATAGAGATAGAGGTAGAGCGTCTATTTCACTTTCCACTTTACCATAGGAAAAACAGCTGCCCGACAGCATTGATGAGTGTCAGGTGTTCCGCTTCACTCTGGGGAGTAGTTTGGAGTGGCAGGGCCTGTGGGACCCTAGGAATAACATGCCTTGGCTAGTGGGGGCAGCAGTTATTCAACGCCTGCTGATGGTTGCCGTGAAAGAGAGCCCACTGGTGCCAGATATTTTGTTTTTTAAAGAGAAGCTAGAAACCCTAGACTTTTCTGTGAAATCACTTGATATTTATAACTCTTGGCAACTAATTCAAAATTGAAAAAATAAAAGAACTCTTGGGCTAATGTTTTCAATAGGGTGACCAATCATCCCGGCTGGTCCAGGACCAAGGTGTTTCCTGGGACAAGGGTTTTTCAGGGGTGAAACAGGAACAGTCCCAGGCAAACTGGGGTGGTTGGCCCTTCTGGAATGTGGAGGATAAAGACAGTATCTCTATAAGCTGCAGAGAGTCTGTAGGTGGTCGGCTTGTGATTTCTGATGAATGGGACAGCAAAGTGGAATAGGATTCACAATGTCACGTTTTCAAAGGAGGGGGACAATATCTGATGGACAGAGAAGGACCGTGTACAGGGACCAGAGCACATCCAGCTCTTCACTTCTGCTCTCCCCACGGTCCACATCTGATGGCTGCAGCGAGGTTAGAAACTACTGTAATCAGTTGATTGCAGGGCTATATTGTCTTTTTTTTTTCAACTGCCCATCCCACATTTGTTCAAACAAGGAACACACTGGAGAATGGGAGATCCAAGGGATAAAAGAAGAAGCTGACTTCCCTGAAAAGATACAAATAATCGAAGGCAATGTTGGAGGTTTTTGGGAAGTCTCTTAAGCCAATAAAAAACCAGTATTTTTATTCTACCTATTTTATAACTAAATATAAAGGTAAATTTTTTATGAGAGTTTTCTTTAAAGTGTTTTAATTTATAGAATATTATTATGGAAAAGCAACGAATGTAAACACCATATAGTTCAGAACTTCCCAGATAAAGTTGGGGAAATTCAGGCCCCATGTCCCATAGCTAGGTAGTATTAGAATGGTTCAACCTGCACCTGTTTGGAATAGTGTGGTTGGGTGTCAATGACGTGATAAGGGAAGGCAGCACAGCTCCTCTAACGTCCATTTGTAGCAATTAAGAAAGTTTTACAGCACAAGGAAAAATTAGCATTAAAATCTAAGTTATTTCAAACTCTGCCTTTTGTTTATGAAATTAAATGATAACGAATCACAGAATGCTCATATCGTTAGAAATCAGTGCAAATTGCATAAAATGAAGGACAGTTAAATGGAAAAAGGAGAATCCTAAAGGACTACTCGATTGCATCTGGGCTATTTCATGTGTGCAGTGCACATTCTAAACTAAAAACCTATGATTTGCAAAACATGGACAAGGAAGTCTACATAAAAGACTTTCCAACCACCATTATACACTGGCATGGTTTAGCTACATTCGGTTCTAAATGCATCACTTCTTCACAAAAGAATTCTCTTTGAAGTCGGAGAATGAACTCTGTGGTGTGGGTATGCCCCCAGGCCCATATGAGCAGGTGAAAACAAGGCTGATTTTTATCTTATTACATTGGCAAGGTGCACTAGCCGGAGAACTTACTGGTCATATTTACAGTCACAAAGAGATATCATTCAGGTCCAAATATTTACAAACTCCTTGTTTGAATAATTGGAACCCCCTTTGCCTCCTTTTGGGACAATATGGTTCATCTTTGGTATCTGTTTGTGTTAATTCCTAGGTATCTCAACACAGTAGAATATAGACAATGGCTCAGTAGCTTCAGTGCCATATCAGCAGACCACAGTGGCCAATCTGGGTTTCTTGCAGACTCTAAGAAGCTCCTGGAAGCTGGAGGTCAGTGCTCACGCTATCTTAATTGTGGGTAGATGACCTGTAGCTACAGGCCACTTAAACATAAGCTTGGCAAATAGTTCAGGGTCAGAATGATCCTCATCAGAATGAGAGGCCAACACTTAACAATGAGTTTTTGGTTAAAGACCAGACCCACCGCTGCCCCACCACTTACCATTCGCCTCCTGATTAGATCCAGGAATGCGGTGAGAAGGGAGGGGTGTGTTTTCTTGATAATCATTTGTGGGTTGATGATAGAATAGGAATCAACAAAACAAATTAAAAAGCATTGTTTTGGGGTGCAGGCCAGATTCCCTCCAGGACAAATTTCTAAGGGAGTTATTTGGGTGCTCTATTTCAGAGGTGAGCCCTAGGCATATTACTGCTGCTGGATGTGTATATTTATGCTTAAAACAACAAATATTTATTATCATACTTCATATCTGAGGGTCAGGAATATGGGAGTGGCTTAGCCTGGTGGTTTGGGCCTAGGGTCTCTCATGAAGGTGCAGTCGAAGTGTCTGCTAAGGCTGCAGTCGTCTGAAGGCTTGGCTGAGGCTCCAGGGTCTACTTCCAAGATAGTGCATCATTGGCTCAAGGTTGCTGATTCACATGGCAGTTGGCTGGAGGCCTCAGTTCCTTCCACTTTGCCTTCAGCCTACCTATGGGCCTGCTTGAGTGTCTTCATGACAAGACAGCTTCCCTCAAAGTTAGCAATCTAAGAGAGAGGGTAAGAATAATTAAAGTGACTTTTGGAAATGGATTTTTGAGTTTATAGAGTCTTGGTATCACTAAGTCGCTTCATTTCCTTAAGCCTCTAATAGTCATTATTGTTGGGGGACTTGTGAGGACTTCCCAAGTGACTAACTTGCTTTAACACGGGAAGCAAATGAGTCCATACTGGAAGATGTGGAAGGTAAGAGATGGCTCTGGTGCTGAAACCAAGAGAAGCCTTTTAAATAAATGACTCTTATCCATTGGTGAAAGCAGTAGTAAATTATCCTTTTTTAATGTTTTGGATAGAGGGATTTGAGCATGTGTTTAGCCCAAACCTTCCATTTCAAAGATGACAGTTGAGGGCATGAGAAGGGAAATTTTACGTACATATTTCAGAGCATTTGTGTTTAAAACAGTCATCATCTTTAACTGACCTTTGTTTGTGGGTGGATTATTACAGTAGCGTATATAGATAAGCCATCTTTGGACTTTCCAAGCTCATTGTAAACAAAGACAAGGTAGTGGCTGGAAATGAAATAAGAAATATGATTCTCAGCAACCTTTGAGTCCTGTGAATCTGAACACAGAGAGAGCTCAAGATTTTGAACTTAATTCTCCCACACATGAGTGGGACAATGGGTTGTTGGGACACCATAAAGAAAGTTTCTTCTTCTGAGCCTCAACGCTTTTAGAAAAAGGAATGGAAAATCTTGGGTAACTTGCTTAACCTTGCTGAGACCCGTTTTCTCTTTTGTCAAGTGAGGTTGGTGATAGCACCCCTGTGGGAATATTGTGATGATTAGAAATAATCTATACTCAGTGGGTGCTCAATAAATGGTAGTTGATTTTAAAATTATTACCATCATAATTTTTCTTCAAGGCATTACACTCATAACCAATAGGCACTTATTCTTACCTAAGAGAACCTTTATCCCTTTGGTTCTCAAAACTACATCAAGGTATCTGAAAAGTGATGGTGGGAGAAAGGCGAGGTACCCAGTCCACGGCAGCCTTGTGAGGCAGTGTTTCCCCTGAGACTGTTTGCAGCAGAACTTTGTTAAAAATGCAGATTCCTGGATCCTGTCACACATCTACTGAGTCACTATTTCTGGAGTTGGAACCATGCGAGCAAGCAATCCAAATGATTCCACTATGTCCACTAAAATTTGAGAACCACAGCAAAAGGTGTTTTCAAACCCTTGCAGGACTCACCAGAAGGCAAAGCAGCTGAATTGATCTTAACCATAAGATTCCAGCTTTTGAAAAATTACGTACCCTCATCAGTAAAACCTTTTGTATAATATAATCCTAATGCTTGTATTTGGATATTTACACCTTTATCCATAAATTATTTACATGTACTGCTATGCTGAATATCCTATACATTATAAAAGCAAATAGAACTTTTAAAAAAGATGATATAAAAACTATATGTATAGGGAGTTCCCGTCGTGGCATAGTGGAAACAAATCCGACTAGGAACCATGAGGTTGCGGGTTCAATCCCTGGCCTTGTTCAGTGACTTAAGGATCTGGTGTTGCCGTGAGCTGTGCTGTAGGTCGCAGAGGTGGCTTGGATCTGGCTTTGCTGTGGCTGTGGTGTAGGCCAGCAAATGTAGCTCTTATTTCACCCCTGCTCTGGGAATCTCCATATGCCCCAAGTGCATCCCTAAAAAGTGGGGGGCAGGGGACGGGTGGATAAAAAGAAAAAAACCATATGGATAAATTTTAATATTTTCTTCCCATATCCTAGTGGATCATATGCTATATCCCTTGGGATTCATACTCCCTAACCTGTGACCACTGGCTAAACCAAAAGTGGTCACTGTGATTGTGTTTATTCGGTCACTCACTGAGCAAACATTTACAGAGTTCTTTCCAAATGCCCGACTGTTGTAGGCTTCAAGGACTCACTGTAAGTGATCATTTCCTTCTGTCATATGGAAGCTACTGGCATTACTGCCTCATTGTGTATAAACACGTCATTATTTCCAGGTTCTGTGGGTGGGAGCATCCAGTTCATCTCCAGGCGATAGAGTGTAGCTGCATCTGGTTCAAGGCTATCTCCAAGGTCACAAATGCATAACTTAACAGACTATTTGGGACTAGGGGAAAGTCCTAGATAGTCATGGTAAGCCACAGGTAAAGTGGGTAAAGCCCTCCCTGAATTAAACAGAGTGTCATCTCTGGGAAGTTTGTGTGGCACTGTGGAAAGAACACTGCTTTTGGTTCTGGAAGACCCATGTCTGTCTGTGCTTCATTCCTTCCTGGATGCATGACCTTCCGTAAATTATTTACCCCTTTTGAACTTCTGTTTGTTCCTTTGTGAAGTAAGGGTAAAAACACCTTTTCTATTTGCTTAACACAATTGTTGTCACAACCAAACTCTCCTCACCTTTGATAATAATCCTCTTGACTGCCAGCCTTGACCCATCAGCTGTCAATTACTTTGTTCTACTGAGTACCTGGCGGATATTCCAAAGCATCACCAGGTAAGTAGAATTTCACTTTTCCTTTTTTTGCTAGAACAAGCAAGTTCTTATTCTCCTCAATTTAATAACTACTGCCCTTCCATTTGTTACCCTTCAGCTCCCACAGAGATTAAGAGAAGTGACTTCAAAGCCTGCCTTTGCCATATGACATCTCATTTCCTTAAATATAGTTCCCTTATCTGTAAAATGAGGATAATGATGTTTACCCCCTAAATTATTGTGAGAACTAAATGAGATAATTTGTGTGAAATGTTTGGCACAGTTGGAAGAAAGTAAAAATTGAATAAGTGATTGTTACTCTTCCAATATTTTGGTCTAGGTAGATTGCAACTTGATATATCTGTTTAGAAATGGATTTTACTTGGTGCTTCTAAAAAAACAAGTGATTTGACCTTACATATTTTATATGATTAACCTTCTTATACCAGTTATTGGAGTTAAAAGAGATTTCTTTTAGCATTCAGGTAAAGAATTAATAATGACTAGCTTGACAGGATGGAATTTTTTTTACTATGTTTTAGACTGGTCTGGATTTAAGAATGGCTCCAAACATGAAGACTTAATATTTACCAGACATAAAAATAAAGGGAAAAATACTGCTAATAATCTTCTTACAGTAAGATGTGATTGTGCCACAAAAAGCTTTGATCCTGACTTTTAAATTATGTGATAGAAATCATTCCCTAATATTTAGTAACAGTGGATTTTCCCCCCCTAGTTCCAAAAGCTATTGACATAGCTTAAACCACTTAATGACTCATGATGTCATAGGGCATTTCCTTCATTCTTTCTTGTACAAAGATCATTTGATTATACAGGCCCATTTTAGTTGATCATAACTTACCTCCGTAGACCTGCAGTTTGAAAAATACCCAAGGGACAGACCACTGTTTGTTCCTAAGTGAATTTATATGCCAGTTTCCCTTACATGGCCTAAGTACAGACTCAACCTTTTAAAAAAAGGGCTTTTCTCCTATTGAGTTTGAAGCTGATCTTCTGTGCTCTAATTTCTCTTGACATCTTAATTTTGCTTTCCCGTGAGATTCATAGAGGCCTAGGGCATTAGAACAGAGGCCTTCCAACTCTGTCCCCTCATTCTTTAGATGTGAAAACTATGACCCAGGCAAGTCAATCATTTTCCTGAGCATCAGAGTAGAGACCAGACTCCAGGTCAGGACTCTCAGATCTGTACCTGGTGTATTTCTCCCCAACTCAGCTTCTTTCAGTTTCTCTGATTCCTGATTTGATTGTTTGGTTCAGATGTATAAAAGTGTGGTCAAATCAGATTAGTCTGAAACATTGTGTTCAGTTCTTTTGCTGGAACAAGCTTTTGTTGATGTGTGAGTGGAAACACTGGTATTTCCAGGTTCTAACCAGCAAGGTGTGGCAAATTGGGCCATAGATGTACTACTGGATCTGGCTGCACTCATCCCATTGTATTTTTAGTATTGTGGCTCTTAGAAATTGAGTATAAAATTGTGTACCTTTCTAACGAATAGTCACATTGAGAAATCATGTTTATTTCTTCTTGTCCTTGGCAGTGTGACTTAGATGAAGCATTCCTCGGTGAATTAGTTACACTGGCGTTCCTCAACCAAATTCGGGATTTTACATATCCTAAATAGATTTTTAAAAATCTAAAGTACCAATTAATAAATTAGGTATTGAAGACTTAAAACTTTTTATTGACCTTGAATTGAACCGAGCCATTAAGACTGCTAATCTGATATCCTGGGAGTTGTAAATATTTATAATAGTAGTATATTTCATATTATTAAAACATAAAATGCTGTTAACACCAATCAAAGCAGTATGTTTAGCAAAAAAGGGAAAAATAGGTATATTAATGTGGCAGCTGAATAATGTGAGAGAGTATCCTAGAATTTTCTGTCTTTATAGAGAAAAATGCTATGACAATTTGGATATAGAAAAAGAACACAGCCTAGCAGTTTGCAATTTCAGAGTACATAACTGAGAAGAAAGAAATTATTCTAGAACCAAATATGCATTATTGTGTGTTAAGGAGCAGTGTGAAGTGTGAGGAATCTTAGATTTCTAGAAAAATGTAGATTGTATCCACTTCCTTATTTCCTTAGTCTCTGTGCTTAAGTTTGTACTCCACCATTCTGCTGCAATTGCTTTCATGAAAGTCTCCAATGAGTTACAATTTTCCAAATTTCCTTCCTCAAGGAATATGACATTTGACATGATTGTTCCCTTCCTCCTGGAAACTCTCTTCTTTTTAGCTTCCATAATGTTGTCATTGAATGGTTTTCTGCTGGTCTTCCCCTTTCCTTCACCTGCTCCTTAAATATATATTTTTTAATTTTATGATTTTAATTTTTTCCATTATAGTTGATTTACAGTGGTCTTTCAATTTCTACTGTGCAGCAAAGTGACCCAGTCATAGCCCCCATACACACATATACACATTCACATATATATATATTCACATATATATATATTCTTTTTCTCACATTATCCTTCAACATGCTCCATCATAAGTGACTAGATGTAGTTCCTGGTGCTATACAACAGGATCTCATTGCTTATCCATTCCAAAGGCAGTAGTTCTAATCTATTAACCCCAGATTCCCAGTCCATCCCACTCCCTCCCCCTCCCCCTTGGCATCCACAAGTCTGTTCTCCAAGTTCATGAGTTTCTTTTTTTTTTTTAATGCTTCTTAAGTGATTTTTATTTTTTCCATTATGGTTGGTTTACGGTGTTCTTTCAGTTTCTACTGTACTGCAAAATGACCCAGTCACACATACATATATACATTCTTTTTCTCACATTATCCTCCATCATGCTCCATCGTAAGTGACTAGATATGGTTCCCAGTGCTATACAGCAGGATATCATTGCTTATACATCCCAAAGGCAATAGTTTGCATCTATTAACTCCAAATTCCAAGTCCATCCCAGTCCTTCCCCCTTGGCAACCACAAATCTCTTCTCTAAGTACATGAGTTTCTTTTCTATGGAAAGGTTCATTTTGCTGTATATTAGATTCTAGATACAAGTGATATCATATGATATTTGTATTTCCCTTTCTGACTTACTTCACTTAGTATGAGAGTCTCTAGTTCCATCCATGTTGCTGCAAATGGCATTATTTTGTTTCTTTTTTATGGCTGAGTAGTATTCCATTATGTATATATACTACATCTTTTTAATCCATTCCTCTGTCGATGGACTTTTAGGTTGTTTCCATGTCTTGGCTGTTGAGAATAGTGCTGCAGTGAACATAGGGGTGCATGTAAATTTTTCAGTGAAAGTTTTGTCCAGATATATGCCTAGGAATGGGATTGCTGGGTCATATGGTAGTTCTATATTTAGTTTTCTAAGGTACTTCCATACTCTTTTCCAGAGTGGTCGTACCAATTTACATTCATGCCAACAGTGAAGGAGGGTTCCATTTCTCCACACCCTCTCCAGCATTTGTGGTTTGTTGACTTGTTAATGATGGCTGTTCTGACAGATGTGAGGTGGTACCTCATAGTAGTTTTGATTTGCATTTCTCTATTAATCAGTGATGTAGAGCATCTTTTCATGTGCTTATTGGCTTATTCAGATATTTTGCCCACTTTTCAATTGGGTTAGTTTTTTTTCACTGTTGAGTTGTATAAGTTGTTAGTGTATTTTAGAGATTGGGCCCTCCCTTGTCAGTTGCATCTTTTGAAACTATTTTCTCCCATCCCATAGGTTATCTTTTTTTTTTTTTTAATGGTTTCCTTTGTGGTGCAAAAGCTTGTCAGTTTGATCAGGTCCCATTGGTTTATTTTTACTTTTAGTTCTATTGCCTTGGGAGACTGGCCTAAGAAAATATTTGTATGGTTGATGTCAGAGAATGTTTTGCCTATGTTCTCTTGTAGGAATCTGATGGTGTCTTGTCTTACATTTATGTCTTTAAGCCATTTAGAGTTTATTTTTGTGCATGGTGTGAGGGTGTGTTCCAATTTCATTGACTGGTATGCAGCTGTCCAGTTTTCCCAGCACCACTTACTAAAAAGACTGTCTTTTTCTCATTTTATATTTTGCCTCCTTTGTCAAAGATTAATTGACTGTAGGTATCTGGGTTTCTTTCTGGGTTCTCTATTCTATTCCATTGGTTTGCCTGTCTGTTTTGGTATCAGTACCACACTGTCTTGATGACTGTAGCTTTGTAATATTTCCTGAAGTCTGGGAGAGTTATGTCTCCTGTTTGGTTGTTGTTCCTCAGGATTGCTTTGGCAATTCTGGGTCTTTTGTGGTTCCATACAAATTTTTGGATTGTTTGTTGTAGTTCTGTGAAAAATATCATGGGTAATTTGATAGCGATTTCATTGAATCTGTAGCGTTCCTTAACTATTGATAGCCAATATCCCATACTTAGTCCTTTTTCCTTTAATGCTGTAAGAAATTGGGAACATGCAATACAAACCAAATCACACTTGTCTATAGTAGATATCGCTAACTGATTTTTGACAGTTTTCTCTGATTCCTGATGCTATCCTAGAATTCTCAAACGTTCTTCAGGCAACAATCAAGTGATCAGAGTTTGCAGATGAGAAGAAACTTATTCCATTTCTCTATTACATGCCCATCTTGAAAGAGCTTATCTGTAATCATGACTCGAAGTTCCAAAAATCCTGGGGCTTATTCATTAATGTTTTCAGCACATTGCATAATGCCTGGAAAACATGGCTTAAGTTGGATAAATATTTGAAGAACAAATGCTAAAATGTTTGATAAGTTAACAACACCTAGGTGTGTTCTGACATGTGTTGAGTGCTTGCATGCAAATAAAATCGAAATTTAAGTGGTCCTAGAGAATATACAAAGTAGTGACAATTTTACAATGAGGTACCTTCTGAGAAATTTTATTTCTGAACAAAACTTACTTTTTATACAACACTTTATAATTATTTTCAAATAAGTAAACTTAACATCTGTTCAATAATAAGAAACACCCAAGGGGGCTGTGGAAGCTTTCATTAGGAGTTTGAGGAGTAGGTAGTGAGCTAATCCAGCAGGCTGTTTTCCTCAAAGTTATAAATTTCAATTCAGTGGCCAGTAAGAATAAAATGTACTTTCTATTTATCCCTAGCCAAGGTTAAATTAGTAGCACATAACTTTGCACTGTACTTTGTAACCTTTTGAAAGAATTATAAATCCTCAGTAATCTGGGTTACAGACTGATATTTTTTTCTGAAAATCAATTAAGTAAATCTCTAAAATATTTATAACAAAGACACTTCCAATGTAACATATTTATAGAAGGAGAATAAAATGTTATAAACTTCGAGGCTGATTTTTCTCCTTCCTCATTGTCTCATTTTTAGGTTGATCAAAGAGGAGAATTATTTTACACCAGGGAAGTATTTTCCACTGAGGTAATATTACCTAAAATGTATTTATTTATTTATGTACTACCTTTATGATTTTTCTGTATTCTATAAAAGCCCAATATTACCTAGCACACAGTGCTAAATAAATGTTAGCAGTTATGATTGTATGTTATCAAAGATGCTTGGCTTAAGTTGAGGGTGAGAATTGTAAATTTTTCAAGGTATGTAATTGTGCAGTCCAAAATGTGACCTACCCGCTCATATAGCATTTATGCTAGTGCACATTCAGTTTCAGGGTGTAACCAGAGAGCTCCAGCACAGAGGTGGGGTATAAGAGCCCAGGTCAGGAGGGCAGCTTGTTTATCATGTATCGATTTTCTTGTGCTGGTATTAACCAGCTTTTTCTGTAAAGGGTCTGTTGATAAATATTTGGGGCTTTGTGGCCATATGGTTTTTGTTGCAACTACTCAACTTTGCTGTAGCAGTGCAAAAGCAACCACAGATAATCCATAAATGAATGAATGTAGCTGTGTGCCAGTAAAATTTTATAAAAATAAAATTCTGTATTTGTACCAGGGATCATAGACCCCCTACTCCAGTGGTGTGGTTTTGGTGCTCAATTAGTTTTCTTACTCCTGCAGATTTTTTTTTCATCTTATTTTGCTGTTTGATCCTGTGCATGTGTGTTTGCGGGCGTGTGTGTGTGTGTGTGTGTGTGCGCGCATGCACCCCATTGCTACATGATTTTTATCTCCCTCATTTTTAATGTGGACTGAACTTCAATTTGCTCTGATATAGGTACATTTTTCTGGACACTTCGCACCTTATTTGAGATTTGTTTCTCTTCTATTCAAAGTATGGTTTATAGGCTGCATATTGAGATGGGAGCTACATGCAGTCTTTATTGGAAGACTTGAGCTCTGTTCTATGATCTGAGGTTATGTTAAATATTCTGTAACGGAGATCAGTTAAACTAGTTAGGAGTATATTTTACTTTTGGACAGATTCTCTTGGGCTTTAGTGGATTTTTCTGTTCCTCGCGGAGCCCTGGAAAATGGTAAAGTCTGGAGTCTTAACTCCCCCTTTTATCGCCTATGCTCACCTATGCACGCCTTCGCTTCACTTAGCTCCAAGTTGTGGGAAGTGTTGGCAAGAATTTTCTGGACGTATTTAATCAAAAATGTTGGTGCAATATTTTTTCTGGTAAATGGGAACAGGATTAGTAGACATTCTCTATCCCTCTTATTTCTTTCTTCTTTTTTTTTCTCAGATGCCTCTTTTCAAAGTCTATGGCATTAGGCTTTGACTCTTTCCTTGAATGCTAACTGAGGACTTGTTTTTCTTCTTGCTATTCACATTGTTTATTTGCCTATTTTATTTATTCTCGAGCAGAATAGTATGGTGGTTAAAGACGCAAGCTCTGGGTTTAGACCCTTGGGATCAAATCTCAGGTGTACCAATTACTGGTTCTGATTTGTGCTTCAGTTTCTAGATCTGTAAAATGGGATAATAATAGTATTGTTTATTTCATAATGGCATTATATTATGGAATGAAATGATTTGTGTAAAAGAATAATACCTGTCATATTAAACACTATCTAAATTTTAAATATTATTTATCTATGTTTTTGAATTTTTTTTGTTTTAACAAATATTGTGATAGGTGATTTTGCTGTTTGATTCCCTCTGCCATATTGACCTTCTGCTATACCATTTTCGAAAATCTATAGTCATTCTTTATTAGAAAATAAACCTAAACAGCTTATAACAAACTGTGCTATAATCACATGTATACAGTAGAAGAAGCAGAAAGAAAAAAGGCATTTAATATGCTTAATAAATAAGCAAATTGGAAAGAGTTAGCTTTGCAGCTTTGCTTACAAATGAAATTAATTCATTTTCAACTCTGGGTAGACTTGATTTATTCTGCCAGCCTGGCTCATGTATGACTTGACTCACTTTAGAACATACACTTTCGGCTTTGTTTTGTCTGTTTGTCTCAAATCAAAGCTCTCCAAATCCTCTCTCCTGACCTTGTCCTTTGGGCACAAATGTCTTTTCTCATCTCTTGCCACCTGGAACGATACTGGTTCCACTCTTTATTTCCCCCGTAAAGGAAGCCTTTGTACTCCTGGCTCTAAATGGCAGAGAGGTTGGTTATGACATGTTTATATTTTCACCCAGAATTTTAGGTTCAGACTTTGTCCTTCATTTAATTTGATTCTGGGGTTTAGGGTGAAAGGAGTCTATGAAAATCAAGAACACTGGCTCCTCAGAAATCTCTTAACTTATGAAGATTAGTGGAACTTTTACAACTGGTTGCACTGGGACCTGGGATTTATGGATAGGCCTAGTTTTGTACAGATTCTTTACAATTCCTAACCCATGTCCTCTTACAGTAGAGATTTTTAAATCTTGGATTTATATTGTAGCAAAATGGAAATAATTCAATTTACTAAAGCAGGATCACTGAATGGAATGCATAGTAATTTAACTTTTTTGATAAAGTGAAGGTCAACTGGCAACCCATTTTACCTCAGTCTTTGATGAAAATATTTCTCAAAAACATAGGGACACTCACTCTCCTACCTTAATATTGAACATGGGATTAGCTTGACTAGGCGCTGACTATAGGACTTAATCTGAAAATCTTTGATAATGGTTTGTTTTTGTTTTCTTCTAAAATAGATTTTTTTATTAAAGAAAATTTGTTTCTTGAATTCTGATTAATTGAGGGTTTGGTATTTTCTCTTAGCTCTTGTTTATATGGTATTACGGGATGAGGTGTGACCATAATATGTGGTTAATCTGAGTTGCTGTGGCTCATGATGTCAGTTATATAAGTCCAGCTCTAATATTTCCAAATTTCTGTGTTGTCAGTCTACAAGAGAACCACATGATGAACCACATCTTTTAGTCATGTCTAGTTCTACCATATGCATATGAATATGACAAAAATGGAAAGAATGGTAGCATGCCTTTTTAAACCAATTAGGCAACATTTCAAGTATTCAGAGTAATCCTGAAAATAATGTAACAGACTCCTGAGTTACTGCTGTCCAGATTTATCACAGGATTGGAGGATGAAAAAAAAATAAGTGTAAAAGGTGTCTCCTTCCTCTTCATACTCTTCCTTTCCCTCTCTCCTTGGAGGTCATTGTTCTGAAGATGGCATATACATCCCTTATTTACTTCTGTGTAAAAGCATCAACTCTTAGTGATATAAAACAACAACCCCTTATTATTGCTCATGAGTCTATGGGTCACCTGGATGGTTCTACTGATATGAGGTAGGCTGGGCTGAACTTAACTGGGCTTGCTCACGTGTCTTTGGTCATTTGGTGGCAAATCAACAGGGTGCTGGCTTGTCTTATGGCTTTACTCATGTATCTAGTGGTTAGCTGATTGTAGGCTGGGGTGATGGGGGTGACTGGGTCATAGGGTGTTCATTACTCATCAGGTGAGCCCAGGCTTATTCACTAGGTAGTAGCAGGGTTCCAAGAGGGAGAGTAGAATGGAAATGTGTTTGGCCTCTGGCAAAACATTGCTTCCTCTGCATTCTGTGGGTGAAAATGAGTGTCATGAAGACACAAGATTCAAGGGGTGGGAAAAAACACTTCACTTTTTAGCGGAAGGCGTGGTAAAATCACACTGCAAAAGGAAATGGATTTCTAGAAGGTGTGGGCATGCATGTGCAAAGCATGTGTATTTTTTTCTATGTATGTAGATGGTGTTTATAAATATTTTATATTGCTATAAAATTAGCATAATTAATATCCTATTCAATATGACTTTACATGCTGTTTTTAAAAAAATCATATTTTTGAAATTTATTGTTTTAATGGATTTAATGCATACAATAGCACAACTTATCTATACTTTCTCTTGTTGGTGAACATTTAAATTATTTCTCATTGTCTTTTGCAGTCACAAGCAAAGCTGCAGTGAACATGCTTGTACACAATTTTGTATGTGTATATCCGAGTTTCTCTAGGTTTATTTCTAAAAACAAATGGATTGGGTTGTATGATACATATGTCTGCAACTTTATTGGATAGTGTCAAATTGTTCTGCAAAGTAATTAGGCCTGTTGACACACCTCATCAGGGAGTATAACAGTTTCACTTCTCCTACGTTCTTATGAATTAAACTTCGTATTATCAGACTAATTTTTATAGTTTGTGGAGCCAGTTGGAGAGTATCATCATATTAATTGCATATTCATTTAACAAGGCTGGACATATTTCATATATATACTGGCCAGATTAATTTCTTCTTCCAAGTTAATTGCCTTTTCATATATTCCAACATTTAAATTTTATTTTAAACGTGAAAGTGTTTCCGTAGAATTATTTGTCTTTTGGTTATTACTTGTAGTTTAAAAATACCTATATGGAAGCCTTTCCTTTTTCAATTATATGTATCATCTTTTAGACTGTGGTGTATATTTTAACTTGATTTATTATGGCTTCTGTTGTGCAGATGCTTCTAAATAGTGGTGTAGTCAGATCTCAATATTTTCCTTTATGGTTTGTATACTTTTTGTCTTGTTTATAAAAACTTTTCCTATCAGGATGTCATAAATATATTTTCTTGTATTTTCTTCTAAGGTTTGAGAGTTTTTCTTTTTGTTTAGTCTCTTAATCCCTCTGGAATCTACTTTGTGCATGATGTAAAATAGTAATCTAATTTTATCTTTTTCCAAATAGGAAGCCAATTGTCTTGGCACAAGTTGTTAAATACATAGTCTTTTCTTTCCCAGTGATTTATGTTGCTAATATGTCATATCCCAGGTTCCTCTGTAGACATGGGTTTATTTCTAGGTCCTTTATTCTATTTGATTGGTCCCATTTTTCCATCTCTGCACTGCTGATATGCCCGTTGAATGACTGCAGATTTACAGTAACTTTCATGTGTGGTAGGGGTGATATCTTTTCTCATTCTCTTTCAAAATTATTTGGTTCTTCTTAGCCCTTTGCTCTTTCATCTTCAATTTAGGAACAGCTTCTCAAGTTAAAGGGTAGAAAATTCCACACAAGAAAAAAGCAGGACAAGATAAGGGGGATTGAGAGTGTGAGGGGAAATTTATAGTATTTAATAGGGTGATGAAGATAGGCCTCCTTGAGAAGTAGGATTTGGGAAAAGACTTATAGGAGATAAAGAATTTAGCCACTTTTCTGGGAAGAAAGAGTCTTCAAGGCAGAAGTAACAGTCATTGCCAAGGTTCTAATCCAGATGTGTCTGAGAAACCAATGAGGCCAGTGAGACTGAAGCAGAGCAGACAAGGGAGAAAGTACTAGGAGCTGAGGTCGGAGTGCTCCTGGGGACCAGTACGCCACTGTAAGCATATTGGTTTTTGTTTTGTATAAGTCAGGAAGTCATTGCAGAGTTTTGGGTAGAGTTGTGACTTTAAGTAGTCTGACTTAAATGTTAAAAGAATCACTCCGGCTCCTGTATTGAGAGTAGAATGTAAGGAGTAATTGTAAGAGCAGGAGACCAGTAATGGGGCCATTGCAATAATCCAAGTGAGAGATATGGTGGTTT
This sequence comes from Phacochoerus africanus, assembly GCF_016906955.1. Lineage (NCBI taxonomy): Eukaryota > Metazoa > Chordata > Mammalia > Artiodactyla > Suidae > Phacochoerus > Phacochoerus africanus. The sequence continues at coordinate 125,857,754 of NC_062554.1, forward strand.
GAACCCAGGTAGTAGCAGTATAGATATGAGAAGTAGCTGAATTCTGGATGTATTTTTCAGGTGGAGTCAATAGGATTTCTTGAGGGATTGGGTGTTGGGGCCTGAAGACAGATAGCAGTCAAGGATGACTCCAAGGGTTTTTGGCTTAAGCAGTGGGAATAAAGAATTGCTACTAACTGGTTCAGGAAGACTGTAGGAGGAAGAGTTTTAGGGGAAGATCAAAACTCAGTTTGAGGCGTGCTGAGTTTGAGAAGCCTGTTATTAGATGTCTAAGAGGAGACGAGTCTGGGGTTCAGGGTGGGGGGTATAGATTTGGGAGTCATTAGTATATATCTGGTATTTTAAATATGGAGACCAGATGAAATGATCTTGTAAATGAGTAGGTTCAAAGACTAAGCTCCTCTCGAAGTCAAAGAAACACATAGAGGGGACCTTTTTGGGGACTAACACTGTATTGCTGTGGTGTGGCTGTGTGACTTTGTAAATTTACTAAAATCATTGAACTGTACACTTCACACATGTGCAGTTTCGAGTCTGTGCATTATGTCTCAGTTTAACAGCCTTATTCATATACATTTTTAAAAAGGGAGTCAGAGACAAGAAGGAACTAGTAAAGAGTATTTGAAGAGTGGCCAGTGTTAAGGGGATAAAGCCAAGAAATAGTGGGATTGTGTCAAACAATGCAGTATAGCTTTCATTCTTTTTGTTTTGTCTTTCCTTGTATCATTTCTCTACCGTATTTTTCATAGCTAAAGTCGGATAAAAGAAATGAAAAAAAAATGGGTGTTACTTGCATCTACTTGAATACATTCTTAATCCAGCTTAATATCCTTGTCCTGCCAGTTTTTTTTTTTTTTTTTTTTTTTTTCCAGTTTGGGATCTGGTGAAAAACTTTAAAGTTTTGCCAGGCAGAATTCTCTCAGACTAAAGGAACTGATTACTACTGAAGAAAAGTGGTCCTGAGAAAGGGAGAAAGGTGACTTCGCACAGCAGAATCTTTACCAAGATGAGCTCTGCAGGTGTAGAAGCAACAAGGGGGAAAGAGGTCGTATGGATCTGTACGCTGGAGCTCTGCGCAGCCTCCATAGTTGTGGTGGGCATCTTTGCAAGTAGAGAAGCAAAGTTCACACATTTTAAGATGGTATTAAACAATGCAAGAAATCCTGTGGCAGTGGCTTTCCCTGCTTTTACATAGCGCCTAAGATGTGTAGGTCATGCTTTGTGACTTTAGGAAGTGATTTGTTACTCTAGTAAGAGGCACAGGTGGATGCCTATCTTCTAATATAAAGGCTCTGGGTAGCATTATGCAAAGCAGCATAGGGCTTTGTCATTATCCCATGGAAGCCTCTGTTTTATTTAAAGGGTGTGGTGTGTTGCAAGAGGCATGAAGTCAGTTCTTAGAGGTGTACTTAATAAGGGAGGATTAAAGACAAATGAATACAGTTCTCAGGATCAGAGGAGTAACTTGTGAGCCAGCACATATTTTGTTTGTTTGTTTTTTTTTCTCCATGCTAAGACACTGTGTAAAAATCTGAGACCCAAATAGAAAAACCGAAAAATGAACTCAACATATTGAAAGATAAAATTTAAGCAGGGAGGAAGTAACATATCATAGGTGGCAGATGAAGTCAGAATAAATTCATGCCCCCCTTTTTATTTGGAGGGGGGCGGCGCCCACGGCATAGAGAAGTTCCTGGGCTGGGGATTGAACCCACGCCTCAGTGGTGACAAGGCTGAATGCTTAACCTGCTGAGCCAACAGGGATCTCTTCATTTTTATATCCTCTACCAGATAATGTGAATCGATATGTCTCTTGAGGATGAAAATAAATGCCATGAAGATTTCAAATAGGAGCTGGATAAAATACCTATATTTTGATAGGAGTTTGGGGCATTTCACTTTCACTGGTATGTTAGCATAGAGGATAGTATTTGTTTTAGCACATTTCATCCAAGAAGCTCAAAACTAACATATGTGGATTATTTTGGTTAGAAAAATCACATTTTTTTCCTAATAAACAGTTTATTAGATGTGGCTAATCCACAAATCACAGAACTTATTTATTTATTTATTTATTTTCCAGGACCGCACCTGCAGCATATGGAAGTTCTCAGGCTAGGGGTCGAATTGGAGCTACAGCTGTCGGCCTACATCACAGCCACAGCAACGTGGGACCCAAGCCACACCTGTGACCTACACCACAGCTCATGGCTACAACAGATCCCCAACCAGGGAGCAAGGCCAGGGATTGAACCTGCATCCTCATGGATACTAGTCAGCATCGTTTCTGCTATGCCACAACGGCAACTCCCCACAGAACTTTTTAAAACTAATTTGAACATATTGCCATTTCATTTCTTCTGGTGAAAAGGACCTGCCATGAGCAGGGAGTAGGAGAGCTGGTCCACTGGCCTCTAGGGCAGAGTCTGCCTGGGTGGGGGGTGGGCAGAAAAGACTTGAAGGGATTAAAATGCTCAGTGGTGTTTCTGATAGAATGGTGGTATTTGAAGAGAGCAGGTTCCCTCCGAAGCGTAGTGATTTCACTCCTGCTTCTGCAGCCATGGGAGGGACAGTTGCAGAGTGGCCACCCAGAGATGTGGCTGCTTTGTTTCCCGAGGGAAGAGTCCTTCCAGTGGCGCTTGACTCACAAGTGAATTTCTCTTCTCTGCCAAGCCAAGGGACAACAAATATGCTGTCCTGGTGTGCAGGCTGCTTCTGACCATGAGTGAGTTGCTTGAGATGGTCAGTAGGAGCAAGCAGCATGGAGTAGCCAGGTGGCTGGGGTTAGCCATTTGCTCACTTGTCTGTTGAAAATGTTTTATTGATTGTCATCTAGGTGCCAAGCATGGTAGGATGGTAGCAGGTGCTAAAATCTACCGATGAGCTAAGTGGACATGGATCCTGCCTCCATTAGTTTAATAAACTAATATACAGTTAGAACCTGTGCTGAGTAGATTAGAAAGAAAAGGCTCAGGAGGCTGTGATGGACATGGCGGGGCGGGACAGGGCAGGAGCCAAGGGAATGGTGTGGTCAGGGTGTGATGGGGAGAGAAAGGGAGCAGAGAAGTGGCCTTGTGGCTTTGTGGTTATGGTGGCATTGCTCAATTTTCCAGGAGGTGTGAGGCCTGCCCTGAGGAGCTGGAGGCCAGGAGGAAGGGTCCCTGTGAGAGTGGATGCTCTCCTGGGACAGCCGCAGGGGTGGGAGTGGGATGGCAGGGAGGGGGACATCAGGGTCCTCAGGACAAAGCTCATGCACAAATGCCCTGTGCCCGAGGGAGGAGGGAGTTTTTAAATGTCAGCCTGGTGGATGTTTAAAAATAAAAACAACCCGATTCCATGCTTATTTGAAAACAAACACCACCCTTAATGCAATACAGCAGTCCCCCTTCTCCATGGTTTTGCTTTCTGCACTTTCAGTTACCCGTGGTCAACCTCAGCCTGAAACTATTCAGTGGGAAATTCCAGAGCTAATTTATAAGTTTTCAGTCGCACACTGTTACGAGGCGCACGATGGCATCTCTCACTGTCCTCTTCATCCCACCCAGGACGCGAATCATCCTTTGGTCCAGCACGTCCTGTTAGTCACTTAATGGCTGTTCTCTGTTTTCAGATGAACTCTCTCAGTATTGCAATGCTTGTGTTCAAGTAACCCCTGTTTCACTTAATAATGGCCCCAAAGTGCAAGAGTAGTGACGCTGACAGTTCCGGGTATGCCAAAGGGAAACTGTAAAGGCCTTGCTTCAGGTGAAAAGGTGAAAGTCCAGACAGAAGTGAGTCCCAGCGTCTCTGGCTCTCTGGACAGCACTGGGCAAACCCAGATACACTCTTACTCTTGGACTATCATTTTCTTCATCATGAGCCGCTATCCTTCAGCTAGCCAGTATACATTTACCATTAAAACAACTGAATCCCAGCTTCATGACTCTGTAAGGTGGTCCTTTTTTTTTTTTTTTTTTTTTTGGACCAAGCACATGGCATATGTGAAAGTTTCTGGGCCAGGGACTGAAGCCACATCACAGCAGTGACCTGAGCTTCTGCAGTGACAACATCAGATCATTAATCTACTGCACCACAAGGGAACTCCTTTAAGGTAGTTTTTAAAAAATTGAAAGTGAGCAATAACTTGAAATCCTGTGTTTAAGGAAAAAGAATGAAAAGTTAATGAATGAGAAAACCCCCAGCAGGACATCATCCATTTTCATGACTGTTTTACTTTTTGTTCTCATTTAATTCTGTGCGTTTGTACAACGTCTAAGATTTTCTTAATGTGGTCTTTTTTACTTTAACTCTCCGCTCCCCACCCCCTTTTAAGCTTCCTCCCCAGTTTTACTTGACTGCTGTATTTATTTATGCCTTTGGACTGCAAAACTCACTTGGGATGTTTTCTTTATTATTTGGATATTGCACTGTACTTCCATCTATGCCTTATATTTTCTCCCTTATTTTTCATAATTTATCTCAAATCTCATTGATACCTCAGGCTGTTAGGACTCTCACCCACTTACTCTTCTTCCTTTTTACTTTCTAAATCACCAAACGAGGTTTTTCACCACCCCTCTGGCTCTCTCCTCCACAGGTGGTTGTGGTAGCTGATTAGAGGTCTCTATTACATACTTCGAAGAATTCCTTGGTGTTTGAGTGGCAGCTGTCCTGATGGGCAATGGCCATCTTGTGCAGTTCTCATATTACTAAGATGTAGGGCAAGGCCATAATTTATTGACAGATAATAATCCCATATTTTATTGACAGATACTGAAGTGATAAAGATTAATAGCTTTCCCAGGAACAATGAGTCAATGATAAATGTTTTGCCAATTATCTATCCACTAGGAGTTGTTCCATTGATAATTCCTTCTTCTATAATAAATCTCAAATAAACATAATAACCACTCTTCCAAATACAATTGATAGCCTGTGAAGATCTCAATACAGGCCCTTGGAAGGGTTTCCCATTTTTCTACCCTCCAGTCCCCTGAAGCATCTTCTTTTTTTTTCATTAGGCTCAGAAGTTCGACCCAAGCACTTTCCAGCCACATCCCCCTCCTAAGCTGAGATCCTGTGGCCTACATGCTCCTCCTCTTTAAGAAGCAACTATGGGAGGTTAGAGTTTCTCAATGATTACTGAGCAGTTAATTTGTTCCCTCACACTTCGCTTAAGGTCTGCTATTACCTCCAGTTTGCACATGTTTAATACCATATATTTAGGGCCAGATTCAATCTCTGGAACTGTCTCTTGGTTCTCCCTGTGCAACTTTATAGAATCCCATAGAATATGCATTTCAGTTAACATATTCCTAGTTTAGATGTCTTGATTTTTCTGACGGTGAAATCAGTGTGGTAAGATGGGAGTGTTGCCTAAGGACTGGACGGGACCTTCTCTCCAATCACCTCTGGATGGTTCATTGCGGTAAATTTTCTGTCCTTCACCCCAGGAAGTGTCACAAAGAAATTTCCCTTCTCTGTTGACAACGCTGGATCTATTTCTGCTGCATGGCATGAGGTTGTTTTATAAACTTAAAAATAGCCTCTTCCTTTTAATCTCATTCTTCTGTTACTCCACCCCTCTGCTCTCCTTATTCTTGTTTCTTTTCTTAGCAAGTTATTGTATTTGCTGAAGGATATATAAGTCTGTTATGGGGAGGGTGGAACAGGAGGTGGGACTATAAGTTAGAAACACAGCTGCAAAATGGAGAGAGGTGAGGACAATGCTTTCCCCTAATCAAAACAACAAAACTGTTTCAAGTTTTCAATGATCATATTTGGCCATGCTTATTAATCATCGTCATGATACAAATAGTAGCTAACACGGTGCCGTGTGCATTTACACACATGATATTTAGGACATGTTCTCCCCCCTCACCTTTTTTTTTAACTTTCACTTTACAGGTGAAAAACCTGAGGTTAGGGTTTATGTGGCTTGCCCAAGGCTACACAGCCAATACATGGTATAGCAAGTTTGAAACCAGGTCAGCATGAAATCCAAGCCAACGTAGAGGTGCTTCTCTGCACTCAGGTGTGGTCTGAGAGGTCCAGTGGCAAGAACTTATTGCTATAAAATAAAACATATGATAAGCACCCAAAATCTTGCAGTCTGATATGTTGCAGTATAAATGTAAATGGAAACAGACACAAATGGTTCTAATTAGCGTCACTCTTACGCAGTCAAATCCTTTTTTTTTTTTCCTTCTCTTCCTCATTTTGCTAGTTTTCAAATTATCTCCAACCACTTTCCCCAGATGCCTGGAAGGCTGTTTCTTGTTTTCCAGTAATATGCATTCAAAGGCTTTCTATGTTTGAGAGGTCCTGAGTGTTGCCAGGCAGTTCCTAGTCTATCCTTTCCAGGATCAAACTGAGTAATTATCATCCCAAACCAAATGTATTTGATTTTTCATGCTACTAGATTTTATAGGGCAGTGATTCAAAGGTTGAGCTTTGGCACTTCATAGGCTATTGTTTGCAATTCTCTTTCTGCCATCTTCTAGTTCTGTAACCTTGGCTATATGCTTTATAAATTTCATTTTCTTCCCTAGAAAAAGGGTATAATAATAGTACTTAGTGTGGTTATTAGCATTAAATGAGGTAAAGCTGAAAAGCATCTAGTACAATCCTTGACTAATAAATACTCAATAAATGTTAGCTGTTACTATTAAGAGTAAAATACTAATCTACTTTGTTATGCAGTGAGAGAAGGCAAGAGATGGTTGAACGAGGCCTCTGAATTGTGTAATATTAATCTGGGTTTTGTTCAGGGCAACATTATGTTCTGTAAACCCTGTAATGTAAAGTGTCCATTCTGAGTAGATCCTTCTGAATTACGAAATTGAAAATATTAGCAAATGGCTTTCAGATAGATTCAATTCATTTTGTTTTCCCTCTTCTTTCTTTTTTATTTCTATTTCTATTTATTTCCCCCCATTTTATTGATGTATAATTGACAAATAAAATAGTGTATATTTAGGAGTTCCTGCCGTGGTGCAGTGAGTTAAGGATCTGGTATTGTCTCTGCAGCGGCTCAGGTTGCTGCTGAGGCACGATTCCATTTCCAGCCAGGTGAAAGAAATGGTTAAAGATACTGTGTTGCCGTTGCTGTGTCAGTGCAGGTGCTTAAGTTGCAGCGGTGGCTGGGATTTGATCCCCGACCTGGGAACTTCCATATGCCAAGGGTGGGGCCAAAAAAAAGTATGTATTTAAAGAACACAACATGATTATTTTTAATACCTGTATATTCACTTTATTTTTTGTTCATATTTATTAAGGTTTAATTGACAAATAAATATGTAAAGTACACATCATGGTGATGTGATATACATTGTAGAATAATTACCACAATCGGGTTGATTAACACCTTGTCACCTCACATAGTTACCATTTGTGTGTGTGTGTGTGTGTGTGTGTGTGTGTGGTGAGGATGCTTAAGATTTATTCTCTGAGCAAATTTCAAATAGACAGTATAGTATTATTAAGTATAGTCACCATGCTGTATATTACATCCTTAGAATTTATTCAGCTTGTAAATGAAGGCTCATACCCTTTAATCAGCCTCTCTCCATTTTCCCCACCCCTTTGGTAACTAGTGTTCTACTCTGTTTCTGTGAGTTCAACATTTTTAAAAAATACTCTGCACATGTGATATCATACAGTATTTGTCTTATTTCACTTAGCATAATATCCCCTAAGTATATCCATGTTGTTGCAAATGACCAAATTTCATACCTTCCGATGGCTGGGTAATATATATATATACATACACACACACACACACACACACATATAATTATTGTATTTTATCTTATAATAGTTTCTTTAGCCATTTATCTATTAATAGACATTTAGGTTCTTTCCATATGTTGGCTAATGTGAATGATACTGCAGTGACTGTGGGAGTGCAGACATCTCTTTGCGATGCTGATTTCATTTATTTTGGATGTATACCCAAAAGTGAAATTGCTGGATCATGTAGTAGTTTTAATATTTTTAACCTGTTGAGGCGCCTTCACACTGTTGTCCATGATGATCGCACCAATTTGCATTCCCCTAAAAAGTGTACCATTTTTTGGTGTGTGTGTCAGGTATTTTCATATGGATGTAAGAGGATTTCAAACTCAATTTTTAAATCTGGCTGAGCACTGCTTTTTCTTCCCAGAATTTAGAGTTACCATAAGAAGAAACTCTATTTTCTATTCTGGATAGTGGTTTTTTTGGAGATGTTTCCAGGACTTGTTCTGTGTTTCAGAACCAGCCACAAATGTTGTCTTTCTACCCTCACTAACCAGCACACGTCATCTCCCTAGGCCACCTCTAAGCAGGGACCTGGTGGACAAATTTGATGAACAGCTAAGCTTAAGTTATTTACAGGGCATGTGGAAACATGCATGAAGCTTTCAGGATGCTGTAGGAGGCACTTAAAACACAAGGCTTGGATGTCTAATGCAATAAGAAGGTGTGACTTAAGCAGAAAAGGGAACTCTCTCTTCTAAATGGCATTAATTGCTTTCAGTGTACTTTTAATTTTACCATCCCAGACACTTGAAGTCTATAAGCTCTGCCAGTCTGATACCTGAAAACTGTTGCTATAGGGACTATTTGTGTCTGGTAAAAGATCATAGACAGATCTTGAGACTGTCAGCAGGAGGGCATAACTCATGATAAATTCTATTGACATATATATTGACATATATGTTTAGAATCGAATTGATTGTCTTAAAGTTATTTTTTAAGAGAGTATGGGCAAAAGTACCCTGTAAACTGTAAAGCTATGAATAACTCTTACAGTAAAGTATACGAGGGGCTTAGCCTTAAAGAAATGATGAAATTTATTCTGAATAATGTTAAGGAGCGTGCCTATGACTAATGAGAGAGAACAGCTAGCCGGACAGAGAGAGGAACTTTCTAACCGAGATGCTTTGGGAGGAGCAGTGGGCTGGTAAGTTTCCATTCACTGAGCATGTTCAAGTGTGACCTGTGTGTCTACTTGTCTCAGGTGTTAAAGTGAACATTGATGGGACCAGTGGCTTTACAAGTATATGGTGGAGTTTTCCAGAAACTAAGATCTGTGATTTCACAAGAGATTGAAAGCAGAAGTGGATCCAAGAATCCAGCTATCTTCCATTAAGGTAGACAGAAAAAAGATTTGTAAAGATGTAAAATGAGGAGTTCCTCATGGCTCAGTGGAAATGAATCGGACTAGTGTCCATGAGGACATAGGTTCAATCCCTGGCCTTCCTCAGTGGGTTAAGGATCTGGCGTTGCCATGAGCTGTGGTGTAGGCCGCAGACACAGTCGGCTCTGGCTTTGCTATGGCTGTGGCTGTGGTGTAGGCCAGCAGTTTAAGCTCTAATTTGACCCCTAGCCTGGGAACCTCCATATGCCATGGGTGCGGCCATAAAAAAAACAAAAAAAAAAAGATGTCAAGTGATGCCATTCTCCTAGTTAAACAATTTTTATTTGAGAAAATTGTTATTTTTTCCTAAAAATGTTAACATGTACTATAATTACTATTATTTTTTGAGACTCCATAAGTATTTTGAACACTTCTCACTTTTTATTTCTAATAGGGCAAATATAAAGAGTTATAATTCGGGTAAATACAAACTGTCTGAGATCCTCATATCTGTTATCTGTTGCTGTGGAACAAATCACCTCAAACCTCAGTGGCTTAAAAACAACAAACATTGTCTCGCCGTTGCTATTGGTTTGGCACTCAGCTGGGGAACTCTGGGTCTCAGGAGGTTGCGGGCAAGATCTGGGCCACAGCTGCCATCATCTGAAGCCTTAACTGCGGCTGGACAGTATGCCTCCAGGAAGGCTCAGCCCTGGCCTTGGGCAAGAGGCTTCTGGGCTTTGTCTTAGGAGTCTGCACAGCATTGGAGTTGGCTTCCTCCAGAACGGGTGCCCCAAGCTAGAGAGAATAAAATAGAAGCCACCACGTCTTTTGTGACTTAGCCTTCAAAGTCCGACTTTATCATTTTGCTATATTCTCTTCATTATAAATGATTGACTATGCACAGCTCACACCCAAGAGTGGGTGCCGCTGAAGGGACGGGAGTCAGAGAATTTGTGGACGTATTTTAAAACCATCATGGTTTTCTTTAAGAACCGCTGGACTGGATCATCTTCTAGGGTATTTTTAACCCCATTTTTCCCTGGGGAAGGGAAATGAGGTAAATGTTTAGGTCAAAATAAAGATCCAAGAGGCCTTCTTGAAAGGATTTCCTTTATTACCTACCTGGCACATTTCCATCAATTCTTTAAAACTAAATTCGGAAATCACTTCCGAAAATATCTAGGCCTCTTCCTCTGTACTGTCTCTACACCTATGTATTTATCTGTTATTATGCTTCTCACACTGTATCAAAACATCTCTCTTCTTATTAGACTGTGAGATTTGAAGGTCAGGGATGTTATCTCTTTCTTTCTCTCTCCAGCACCTAGCACTGTGTCATTTGTCTTCTGAGGTCACATTTAGTCTACATTTGTTCTCTTATTCTTTTTTTTTTTTTTTTCCTTTTTATGGTCACACCTGTGGCATATGGAAGTTCCTGGGCTAGGGGTTGAATTGAATCTGCAGCTTGGGTCTATGCCACAGCCTTAACAGTGCTGGTTCTGAGTTACCTCTGTGACCTACAATTGTTTGCAGCAATGCCAGATCCTTTGCCCACTGAGCCAGGCCAAGGGTAGAACCCATATCCTCACAGAGACAACATTGGGTCCTTAACCCACTGAGCCACAGTGGGAATTCCTCATTTAGTCTTTCATACTGTTCTATACAGTGTCATGTACTCTGTTAGGTGTTGGGACAAGATTCCTGCTTTTATGGTGTATGTTAGTAGGAAGACAGACAATAAATAAGTAAACAAACAAGTTAGTTTCAGAAAGTGACCCATGCTATAAAGAAAATAAATATGGAGTTCCTGTCATGGCTCAGTGGTTAATGAATCCGACTAGGAACCATGAGGTTGTGGGTTCAATCCCTGGCCTTGCTCAGTGGGTTGGGGATCCTGTGTTGCTGTGAGCTGTGGTGTAGGTTGCAGGCGCAGCTTGGATCCCACGTTGCCTTGGCTCTGGCGTAGGCTGGCAGCAACAGCTCCCATTGAACCCCTGGCCTGGGAAACTCTAGATGCCTCAGGTGTGCCCTAGAAAAAGACAGAAAGACCAAAAAGAAAAAAAAAGAAAATAAACATGTGCTGAACTATGTGGGTTGGGTGGTGACTGTTACTCAGATGAGGGTTGAAGAGCTCTCTAAGTCTACATGTCTGGCCCTCACTGGCCCAGCCTAGAGTTTGAAACTGGGATGGGCCCAGGACCCCCAGCATGGGACAGAAATGAGCAGACCTCGGAGTTCTCGTGGCCTTAGGACAGTCAGAAAATGTCAAACCCAGGCACCGAGTGCAAGCAAGAAACCGATCTGAGGGGAAGAATCTGTATGGTCAGGGTGGCCAGAAGGGGTACATCTGTCACTTGGCCTGTGGCCATGTCACAGACTGAGAGACAGCAAGATTGCCTGGGCAGAAATGTGAGCTCAGTGGGAGCTGTGAACCACTCAGGGTTCCACAGAGCTCACATGAAGCAGTGAAGTTGAGCCTCAATCCCAGGCCATGGGCTCGATACCATTCCATTTTTGTGGTCTCCACTAAACTCTAGGAACTTACTGGAGGCAGATGAGACTTGCCTATTTCAGAGGACCAGAAGGCACGGGTGGTGGTGTCACTGAGGAGCCTGTGGGACACAGAAATGCGAGGCAGGGCGCTGAGTGTGGGAGTGGCAGAGCTTGTTCTGGCCTTTCGTGCTTGTACTTGCCCCATCCCTTCAGGCCCAGGTGCCTCCTGCTCTTTTCCTCCTCTATCCAAACCTGCTCTCAGGAAAAATTTCCCAGGCCAGGAAATGGTCAGCTGGTACAAAACCCAGGTGTGGTCCAGCAGGTTTCTACACGGCAGACATGCTTGGTTCCTAGAGTCTGTTGGGGAAAAGATTCTGAAGATTTCTCATGACTTTGCAGATATTTTCAAAATAAGTCTTAATATCCCCCAAACAAGTAATTAGCAAAGAAACAAAACCCCTCCAAATCCTCAAATATTGACTCCTCTGTGAAGCTTCCCCTGAGTGGTTCACCTTCTCTCCTCTTTGTTGCCATAGTATTTTGTATATGCCTCTGTTTCAGCCCTTATGTTTTAAGCGATTAATTGTTTACGGGTCTCTCCCTTCTGAGTGCAGGGACTGCCCTTGGTTCACGTTTGTTAGATGTTTAATAAAGGAAAAAGGAAAAAAAGAAAATAAAGCCATGCACGTGAAGGTACAAGGGGTTAGTGTCTGCTTTAGGCCTTGCACCTTCTCCAGTTAATATCAGTGTGCAGCAATAAAAGGGTGGCATTGAGTGAATGATGGCGTGTCTTTCTTACAAAGAATTCTTAATAAGGGAAATGCTTATGTTATACTAGTACATGATAACAGAGCCAGTTGAATTGAATGTAACGCATAATAGGAGGAAGATCTAGAAGGAAATGAACCAACATGTTGAACGCATACTCTCTATTGATAGCATTATTTATGATTTTATTTTCACCTCTTTTATGTGTTGTCTGAAGTTCCTAAAATACATATTAATTATTTATTAATACATGTGAGATAAGGAAATTTGGTTCCCCCTCCAAATGTCTCTCAGGGAAGAGGAAATCACCTGATATTCTAGTCCTTCCACAGTCCTTCGTTAAGGATGCTCTCTCTGACATTTTGTTGTTGTTGTTTATTGAAGTATAGGGATTTGCAGTGTGGTGGTCATTTCTGATGGACAACGAGGTGATTAGTTATTTATGTACATGAATACATTCTTTCCCTCTCTAACAGTTCTTGATCAACAAAGCACTCACTATCTGGGGAAGACATCAGCTTTAAATGACCTTAGGAAATCATAAAATTTTAGATGGTTATGGTGATCTTCTAAATGAAAAAGAGAAAGAGAGAACAAAAGCATACAACATGATTTAATGAATACTTCCTATAAGATCAGATCCCCAAATTGCAAACTGGATGTCATGGTAAATCGGCTTTCTGAAGGTCCCTTCACAAAGCAATACTGTCAGTGGTTATGCTGTTAAGATTATGAATATACAGGGAGTTCCTGTTGTGCCTCAGAAGCTGAAGTATCCCTGAGGATGCGGGTCTGATCCCTGGCCTTGCTCAGTGGGTTAAAGGATCTGGCATTGCCGTGAGCTGTAGTATAGGTCTAAGATGCACTTCGGATCCTGCATTGCTGTGACTGTGGTGTAGGCTGGCAGCTGCAGCTGCAATTAGACCCCTAGCCTGGGAACCTCCATATGAAAATACACTAGTAGGATAAATGGAACAAATAGTTGTCTTAGTGTTTTGTGAATGGGTACTTGTGGCTTGGGATAAAAATTCCAATGGCAGCATTTTAGTTAAACACACACACACACACACACACACAACAAATTAGAGGAAAGAGAAGATTATGTCTGGAAAACTGTCAGATGGCTTGAAAGTGTCTCCTAGGATATGGAGGACACTTGCCGGTTAAAGACACACATGGCAATTTTGAATCAAATATTTTCATGGCTGGAAGAGTAGGAGAAAAAATATTCCTAAATCAAATATTATTTTATATAATATGATTTAAGATGTGTATGCTTAATTAAATTAATAAATTAAACATTGAAATTAGATACATAGCTATTTCATCTCTATCCCTAAAGACTTATATTCAAGTTCATTGAAACCGTGAAAAATTTTTTTCTCTTTGGGAAAGTGATCTTGTGTTAGGGTCACTTTCTATTCCTGTATATTTTTATAATAAGATAAAAATCAGAAGCACAGACCTTCCAGGGACTTTAAAAATTTAATAGGCCTTCAGGCTTTTATGTAAGTAGTTAAACTTTCATGGGGAGATCCCAGTTATCAGCCAGTGGATGAGGAAGGCTTTTAGGAAGGTAGTTGGGTCTCAGTGCCGTTAGAATCATACAAGGCAGGGCGTGGACTGAAACTTGAATGAGGCTGGCTTTGCAGGAGCGGTTTCCACCAGGGAAAGTTTCTTGGAGGAGTGACTTAGGAGCTCAGTCTGTGAGTAGATGGTGGACATTTTAGGAAGAAAGGAATAAAACAAGGTATATATTAGTAATCTACTGCTGTATTATCAACCACCCCAAACTTAAGGGCTGAAAACAACACCCATTTACTTATCGCTATTCCTTGGCTTGGCAGAGCTGGGCAGAGCTCAGCAGAGCTTAGCTGGGATGACTCATCTCAACTCTGTTTGCAGCTGTTGGTGGTCAGCTGGTCATGGACTGCCTCATTCAGGGCTTATAGCCTGGGTCCTTGGTAAAGGATCCGGTAATGGCTGGACTGCTGAGCCTCTTTCTCCCTGTGGTCTCTTTCATCCTCATGGATGGGCTTGTCCACATGGTAGCGGTGTTCAAAGAGCATGAAAGTAGAGGCTTTGGGGCTTCTAGAAGCCAAGGCTGGGAAGTCATAGGATGTTACTGCTGCAGCAAACTATTGGTCAAAGCAAGTCACAAAGTCAGCCCAGACTCAAGGCAGTGGGGAAGTAGTTTCCACCTTTGGATGGAAGTCGCTGTAAAGAATTTGTGGTCATGTTTAGGGCATCAGATGGGGAGAATAGATTCTGGGAAGGGAATAGAGACGAGGAAAATTAAACTGTGTGGCAGGGATTTTAAGGAGGGCTTTTTTGGTGAACAGCTCAAAATGACACCAGGTAGGCATCCTAAAGGGACAAAGGGCTGTAAACTTAGGACCAGGGTTTTGATGTAAAGGTTAGCAAACCTCAATGCATGTGCCCTGTCCACTGCCTCAAATGAGTCCTTTTAATTCATCGTCATTACCGTTTTCGATTTTAAAATAATTTTTGCTTTGAGATCTTAGAAGAAGACCCTGAGTCATTAAGGTGCCGTGCCCAGCAGTGGACTTGGCCAAACCCTTATGGGCGCTCAGAAGACAATAGAGCACCAAGGCAGTAAAGGACAGTGGTTAAGCACCTGAGCTCCGGGGCCAGGCAGACCGTGGTTTAAATCCTATCTTTACCACTTGGAAGCCACGTGACATTTGACTCGTCACTTAACCATTTTGAGCCTCCGTTTCCTCCAGTATCACAAAGAGTTAAAGAAATACCTACCTTACAAACGGCTATGATGATTAGATAATATACTTGTGGATTTACCTTAGAGTCTTAAGCATTAACCGTATAAGTTCTCAATTAACATAGCTGTAATTATTGCCTTTGGATTTTCATTCTTCATCTGTACGATGAGGTACTACTGTTGAGATTTTAGGGTCTTATTCTTAAAATAGCTAATGAAGTTGAGCATAAAGCGATTTTCAGATATAAAGGGCTGGAGCCATTCCCAAAGATGGTGTTCTTCCCTGTGATCTGCATCCAAAGAAGGTCTGTTTCAAAGCTAATTGCTTCTCTTCCCTGGAAGAAAACTGACCTCATGTTTTACATGGAGTTCGTGCTTTGAAGAATAAATGCACTTATTCTCTAGTTGAATGTATTGTGTAAGATGAATCAGGATGCTGGAGCCTGCTCACTTTAAACCACTTATCTTTTCCGTATTTAACAAATATTTAACACCTCTACTGTGTTACAGACCTTGTGCTAGGTATTGGAGAGAAAATGATGAGTGAAACTAACATCATTGCCCTCAACAGCTCTGCTTTTGAAAAGGCCTAAGTAAAAAAAAATATATTTTTCTCTCCAGGGAATATCGAGAAATAGATCACCTAATTTTTGTCCTCAATCCTGGGCCATTGTTCATATTAATTTATAGAAGTGATTTAGTCTGTTCTTTAAAAAGCACAATTATTTTGATAGAAAATTCTAGAGCCAACCCTAAGTCAGATGGTCCATCTCTCTGCAAGTAAAGTGAAAGCTTTGTTGCCTAACAGTGTAGGGCTTCCCTGAGTCGGTCAGCCAGAGGAAGAGAGGCTTTCCCAAGGCTGGTTTTGGTGGCGCACCATATAGTAAGGGAGATCTTTAACTACAGGCAGATTAAACAATAATAATCAGTACTAATCTAGGTCAGATTAGTGCCTTCCAGGACTGTGCTATTTGGAATTTTTCCTTGGTTGTATTTATGTTTTTCACACAACTACAAATGAAGAACCTTATTAACTCAATAAATACGAAGCATCATAGTCACATATCAGGGGGCCCAATTTAAGTTTTAGAAGACTTCAAATTCAAGCTCAGTGTCAAGGAACTATAAACCATTTGATAGATTATGGAACTAGGTTCAGCAGAAAAATATGCCATGTCTGGCTTCATTTCTGTTCATGGGAAGTGTGTGGTACCTAACTGAGGATGTGTCGTGGTCCCAAACTGGAGGTCACAGCCAGAGAAAAGAGCTCCACATCTTCCTGATTATTTCCTTTGGAGCATCTGGAGAAAGCACGAGAAAGACCCTGGCCTTTCCACTCTTATCTCACCATCACTTAATTTTCAAAGGCTCTGCTTGGAAGCCTACATCCACCACTCTTCCTCTCTTTCTCCCACCGCCGATTTGATTCACTCCTATAATTCTCCTCTCAACCATTGCCCGGGAAAGAGTTGAGTCAGTTACATTGTCTTTAATTATAACTCCCAAAGCAGGAAATGGGAAGTATTGGCATACACCTTAAGTATCAGAAAAAAAGGAATGTCTCATCCAATGTGGAGAATAGTCAGCATGTAGTGTGCTGTCAGTTAACCATGAATACGCCCATTCCAGCATGTTTTAAAAGAATCCCTCAAGAAAACTGAGAAATACATACATATATATATATATGTATATATTTTTGTCGTTTGTCTTTTTAGGGCCATGCCTGCAGCATATGGAGGTCCACGAGCTAGAATTCAAATCGGAGCTATAGCTGCTGGCCTTCACCACAGCCACAGAAATGCCAGATCCGAGCCGAGTCTGCGACCTACACCGCAGCTCACAGCAACACCTGATCCTTAACCCACTGATGGAGGCCAGAGATTGAACCCGCGTTCTCATGAATGCTAATCACATTAGTTTCTACTGAGCCATGACGGGAACTCCCTGAGAAATACATTTTTAATGGAGCCCCCCTGTGCCTCCAGGCCTTGAAAACTTTCACAAAGATCAGTCCATGAAAAAAGTTGCTACAGGCACGTATAATAAATTAAACATGAATGTTAAATTATTCACTGAGCCTTCCTAAGGGACTCATATGCTGTAGGGATAATGAAAATGCAATGTTAATAAGAGATCAGCAGTGATTTTTAAAAGGCTGAAAAAGAAGGGTCCATCAAAATTTCACCTTTGCTGAAAAATAAGCTAAAGTGATAACTTCAGATTAGCAGTACTAATGAATGTAAACTTGCAATGCAAGACTTTTATGCATTAGTCCAATTTCATTGGTTCATGTTGTCACATGTTTAATCATGTAAACAATGTAGCAACAGAGCTGGGGGAGAAATTAATAATAATGATAAAAATGATGGATGCTATTTGTGAATTATTTTGATTGGACTTTTTCATAAATTATCCCCAGACTGTATGGGGAGCAACTGAGTATAGAGAGATTAAATAGCTTGCCCATGGTCACTGAGCTGGGATTTGAACACAGTCTTTTGTGAGGAAAAAGCATGTGTTTTCTTCCAACTATGCTCTTCGAGCAAAATCACATTGCCTCCAGAAGGTTGACTGATGGAGAGAAGTAGCTAAGAGCTCTAGTGTCAGAGTTCTTAGTTCAAATACCATCTCTTCCTCTTACTAGCTGTATGACCTTGGTTAGTTTCTTCCTATTTTTTTTTTGTCTTTTTTTTGTTGTTGTTGTTATTGTTGTTGTTATTGTTGCTATTTCTTGGGCCGCTCCCGCGGCATATGGAGGTTCCCAGGCTAGGGGTTGAATTGGAGCTGTAGCCACCGGCCTACGCCAGAGCCACAGCAACGCGGGATCCGAGCCGCGTCTGCAACCTACACCACAGCTCACGGCAACGCCGGATCGTTAACCCACTGAGCAAGGGCAGGGACCGAACCCGCAACCTCATGGTTCCTAGTCGGATTTGTTAACCACTGCGCCACGACGGGAACTCCAGTTTCTTCCTATTTAAAATAGAGCTAGGGAGTTCCTGTGGCGGCGCAGTGGAAATGAACCCGACTAGGAACCGTGAGGTTGTGGGTTCGATCCCTGGCCTCAGTCAGTGGGCCAAGGATCTGGCGTTGCCATGAGCTGTGGTGTAGGTCACAGACTCGGCTTGGATCTGGTGTTGCTGTGGCTATGGGGTAGGCTGGTGGCTACAGCTCCGATGAGAACCCTAGCCTGGGAACCTTCATATGCCGCAGGTGCAGCCCTCGAAAAGACAAAAGACAAAAAAAAAATAGAGAGAGAGAGAGTTAATATTGAAAGGGTTAAATGGGAAAATGTGTACAAAGCCATTAACCCAATGCCCGCTATGCAGTGAGAGTATGTGGCATGGCTATTGTTGCTGAAAGTAAACAAAAGGAAAAAAGAATGGTGTGACTGGCTTAGATGACAGCCAGCCCCCAGAGTGCCATATGTTCCTGCTGGGTCTGGAGAACAGCAGACTGCTCATGCTGTTGAGTCATCAAGCCCGGGTGATCCCAGACTGTCTCACTTGGTTTACTGTCCAACATCCCTGATGCATCTGACTGATGGTCTCCCATTCTGCACTATCTGGTAACAGTGAAAAAGACCCCTCAGCTTCATTTGGGCAATGTCATGACAAGTTCATGATCAGGATGATTTCCTTCTTTTTTTTTTTCTTCTTCTTTCCTGTCCTTCTCCTGGAGCTGAGCTGGCACAGAAATCTCCAACAGATTCTCTCTCTCTTTTACTGCATCCATGGCATGTGCAAGTTCCCAGGCCAGGAACTGAACCTACACCACAGCAGTGACCCAAGCTGCTGCAGTGACAACACCAAATCCTTAACCTACTGTGCCACAAGGGAACTCCAGGTTTCCCCTTTTTGAAACACCTCCTCCATTCTTTAGATACTAGGGGATTCCTCTTTAAAGGAAGCCTGATTTAACCCTCCATGCGAAATCCAAGAATGATAGCTTTACCCCTGGGTGGTTTTTCGAAATTTCTTTCTGAAGATGGGAGGAGAATGTGATGGGTTGAACTGCATTCTTTCAAAATCCATATGTTGAGGCCCCAGCTCCCAGTACCTCGGAATGTATTTGCGGGTGGCACCTTTAAAGAGGTAATTAAGGCAAAATGAGGTCATGTGCACGAGCCTTAATTTGATGTGACTGATGTTTTATAAGAAGAGGAAATTAGGACGGAGAGAGGACCACGTGAGGATATGATGAGACAGTAACCATCTGTAAGCTGAGGAGCGAGGCCTCCGAAGAAAACAAACCTGCCAACACCTCGATCTTGGACTTCCAGCCCCCAGAACCGTGAGAAAATTCACTTCTCTTTACGTCACACAGGCTGTGGTGTTTTGCAGTAGCAGCCCCAGCAGATGAAGACAGGTAGCACGGTCCTCTGGTGGTCTTGAAGCAGGAGATACTGCCTCACGCGCTCTCTGGTGAAGCCTGAGTCAGAGGAAGAGCCCTCATTGCCAGGTCACCGAGGGTCTCGGTCTGTGAGGGGCAGTGGAGGGACAGGAGTGCTGGCAACTTTGAAGTCCCCCTCTTGAGAAGGTCTTCCACCTTAAATACCTTTCTCCACAGGTGTGAAATTATGTCATTAGCAATTTATACGGAAGTCTTGAAGCCTTTTATTCAGCAATTGTACGATAAAATAAGAATGTGGTAGATCCCTGAGGTGCTGTGGAAGGCCTGTTGACGTGGGATCTACATTTTGGAGAAGGATTCCAGGGAAGGGGCAGTGAAGGAGAAGATGGAAAGGCACCGACCATCAAGCCCTCTCCCTCCCAGCCCTGCCCTGGGCCAGCCCGGAAGAATCTCTGACTGGGTTGACAAGAAGAAGGGTGGAGTTTTGCTTCTTCCTTGGTACCTCCTTCCCAGAACGGGAGGCTCTCCAGGCTCAGGGCACAGGGCTGCAGTGATTGCTTCATGGTCAGTGGTTGGGATGGCTGTCCTTTGACCCTGTAGATGCTGCAACATTGCTGATGAGAAATTTCTGCTTTAAGTGTAAGAGACGTGGCACAACTGAGGAAGGAAATGGAGCACAATCAAAACACAACCCTCGGGCCCCAGTTCAGTAAAACAGATTCCTACCTCTGCCCTCCACTGAAGTATTTAAATTTCCCTTGTTGTTCTTACTTCTGACTCTTGGGTGGTGTGGTTTATAACTTTGGTGTATTTATTCATCATCATTTTGCCTTAAGCAGGGACACAAAGAAGACTTCAACAGCAGTAAAGTGATTAGTTTTGTGGAAGTGCTTTGTGTTTGAAGTCCAGTTAAATTTGTCCTTATTTAAGTCCAATTAAGTAAGATTTCTGCTTCTGCCAGCTCTGCCTCTCCTTCCTTCCCTGAAATCCTACTCCCAACACTTCAGCCCATCCCCGCCCCCGGATGTTGGCAGGTTTATAGGAACAGGATTTACTTTTTTATGGGATTGTCCAAAGACTGAAAAAAGCCTTTAAGACTTTGTAAAATGAGGAGTTCCCATAGTGGCGCAGGGACACGAATCCGATAGGAACCATGAGGTTGTGGGTTTGATCCCTGGCCTCACTCAGTGAGTCCACGATCTGGCATGACCATGAGCTGTGGTGTAGGTTGCAGATCTGGTGTTGCTGTGGCTATGGTGTGGCTGTGGTGTAGGCCGGTGGCTATAGCTCTGATTAGACCCCTGGTCTGGGAACCTCCATATGCTGAGGGTTTAGCTTTAAAAAACAAAAAACAAAAAAAAAAACGGCAAAGACTTTGTAAAATGAATTTCTAAGGATATAGTTTCTGATCAGAGGGCAGGTTTTATGAGGCAGGAAATGTTCCCAAAGTTTTGGTAGCTTCTTCTCTATAATCAGTGAGAGTTATGTGTGTGAAATATAACATTATGAGATGTTACTTTTATTTTTTCTGCTTATTGCATATTTTAAGTTGTATAATGTAAATAATCACTGTTTCCTAAAGTGTATGTTCACACTTAGAGTAAAAAACAAACAAATCCTTACCTGTTAGAAAAAAATTATCTCATTATTTTTAGCATCATTTAAAATGGATGTATAGGAATTCCCATTGTTACTCAGGGGGTTAAGAACCCGACATAGTGTCTGTGAGAATGTGGGTTCAATCTCTGGCCTCACTCAGTGAGTTAAGGATCCAGCATTGCTGCATGCTGCAGCACAGATCGCAGATGTGGCTTGGATCCAGTGTTGCTGTGGCTGTGGTGTGGGCTGACTGCTGCCGCTCCTATTCAACCCCTAACCTGGGAACTCTCATATGCTGTAGGTGCAGCTGTAAAAAGGAATAAAAAAATGGATGTATGTTATTTCATTTTGTATATCATAGTTTATTTAACTAAGTGCCATTTCTGGACATTCCAGTTGCTCTTACTGTCTTTGCCATTATGTTTGTCGCACCCACACCTATGACTTCATGGGATGTTAGCTTCATTCAAGGAACGGGGAAAAGCTTGAGTCTGGTTTCCAGATGACTCTGTTGACACCAGTTGGATATGGACTGCTGAGGTGCCAGCAGAGCCACCTGCCTTGGAGGTTGGAGGACGTAAATCCTGCCAGTGGGCGGCACTGTGCGGAGTCTACCTCATGGTCCATTTGGTCTGGAAGGAGAGAGACCTGAGGACTGATGGCAAGGAGGTTTAGGAAGAGTAGGGTGGATAGTTTTGGGTTGGGCTCCAAGTTGTGTCCCGCATGAGTGCTGTCCGAAGAGCTTCTATGCCAAAGGCAACTCTCCGTAGAAGAGTGGACATGGTGAACTGCTCGATGGATGTCATTCCGCCTCCTCTCCAGCTATAAGGTGCTTGCCCAGCATGTTATGAACGAAGTAGGAATAAGGGCTGGAGGCTGTATATGCCTTTAACAACAAAATTTTTCCTTAGAAAGACTGGCTTGGTCATTGGCCCTTTGAGTGCCAAGTTTTCTAAGCAATGTCTAATCCTGAACATTTCATATTGTACCACATGCTAAGTGAGGCATGGAGGGATTAACCACCTGTTCGGGTCCTTTCTGACCTAGCAGCACCAGTTGTGGAATACTAAACTACCAGCACCTGTAACACTTTTTGGAAACAATAGCAGGGCTCAATGAATGGAGTGGCTAGGTTTTCCAGAAGAATTTGTTGTCCTGATTGATTCTGTTTCTGCGAGCCATCCTCAAAGCACGAGAGCACTCTGAAAAAATCCATGGTGGGTCCAACAGCATTCTCTAGGTCTTCGGCACTAAGTGAACTGGCGATAACCTTAGACCATAGGACTAAGAGTTGAGTGTTCACCATCATCTCCTGTGGGTTTATATTCACTCTCCACTGCTGCGACCAGCGCTGCAGGGCAGTCGGAGATCCTGAAAGAGGGATGAGGGATGGCTCGGTATCACAAAAGACTCTTTTGCATTTAGAAAGTGGGAGATATACAGATGGCCAGCAAACACATGAGAAAATGCTCAACATCACTGATTATTAGAGAAATGCAAATCAAAACTACCATGAGATACCACCTCACACCAGTCAGAATGGCCATCATTAAGAAGTCCACAAATAACAAGTGCTGGAGGGGCTGTGGAGAAAAGGGAACCCTCCTGCACTGTTGGTGGGAATGCAACCCCACCTTAGAAATCTATACATAGTTTGGAGATACCTTAGAAATCTATACATAGAACTTCCATATGACCCCGCAATCCCTCTCTTGGGCATCTATCCGGACAAAACTCTACTTAAAAGAGACACATGCACCTGCATGTTCATTGCAGCACTATTCACAATAGCCAGAACATGGAAACAACCCAAATGTCCATCAACAGATGATTGGATTCAGAAGAGGTGGTATATATACACAATGGAATACTACTCAGCCATAAAAAAAGAATGACATAATGCCATTTGCAGCAACCTGGATGGAACTGGAGACTCTCATACTGAGTGAAATGAGTCAGAAAGACAAAGACAAATACCATATGATATCACTCATAACTGGAATCTAATATCCAGCACAAATGAACATCTCCACAGAAAAGAAAATCATGGACTTGGAGAATAGACTTGTGGCTGCCCGATGGGAGAGGGAGGGAATGGGAGGGTTCGGGAGCTTGGGGTTATCAGATACAACTTAGAATAGATTTACAAGGAGATCCTGCTGAGTAGCATTGAGAACTATGTCTAGATACTCATATTGCAACAGAACAAAGGGTGGGGAAAAAAAATGTATACATGCAAGAGTAACCTGATCCCCATGCTGTACAGCGGGAAAATAAAATAAAATAAAATAAAATAAACATAGGAAGTGTGGGACCCGGAGGGTCTCTGTTCCTCTGTTCTGCAGAACAAAGGTGCCTAGGCTTTAGCCCACATGACTTTTATTAAGGAAGGTGATGAGATTAGTGGGGAAGGTGATGAGATTAGTATTATTGGGATTAAGGCAGGTGGGCAGGAACAGGCATAGGCAATGACAAGGTTGTCTTCTTAGTGATATCAAAGGGGGTATCCTTAGGACATAGTGCAGCTGTTTATAGAATGACATGGTTAGCACATAAGTCCCTTACGTGGTCTTCGAAGGAGACCCTGTAGTCTAGAACCCTGTATCCACAGATATTTGCCTTCTGCAGTGTTCACCTGTTCAGTGGTCTCCCATACTTGACCAAGTTCACCCTTGTGGGAATGACCATGTTTTGCTGTAGTGCGTGGGTGACTAATTGTCATGGTACCTTGGCTATATGTATGCTCTTCTCAAAGAACAGGCTTGGCGCGCTGTCAATCACTTGGTTTCTAGGGAAAGCTTTGCTTTTTTCTAATACACCCCACACAATGCTGGTTCCCTTGCACAATATTGACTTGTTAATTCAGAATTCAGTTTTTTTCTGTGACTTAATTTTTTTATTGTAGTAAAATACATGTAACATATAATTTACCATTTTAACAATTTCTAAGCATACAATTCTGTGGCTTTAAGTCCGTGGCTTTCTGCCTCTAAATTTGAGCCCACCTTTCCTTCCTATGGAAGCTTCGTTCTCTCCAGTGTTGTTACCATGTTCCCTTCATGCCAAGATGCCATTAATTGTGAAACCATCATCTTAATAGCAGCATCGCATCTAAAAGGATATTCCTGGCAGTTTTCCGTGGATGTCGGTTATAAGCCACATTCCTATTTCAGAAGAATTAATACGTAGAAAAGGCAATGTAATAGAATTGAGGAAATGTGAAGCTTTTCTGTGTCCTATGGCAATGGCAGGAATTTTTAAATATGTTTCTGAGGAGAGAGACATTTTCTTCATGGCATCCATGCTGATCAAGTGGGAAACCTCTATCTTACTTGGCAGTCACAGAGCAGCAGGACACTGCCTGTGCAGGGGACCTCTGAAATAAAGGAACGTTTAGGTTTGTGGAGAATAGTCTGCTGCCATGACAATCTCAGAAAAGAAATTTTTTAAAAAATGTTATGGCCATACTGGCAGCATGTGGAAGTTCCTGGGCCAAGGACTGACTCCAAGCCACAGCTGCAGCCTGTGCCGTGCTTGGCAACTATGGGTCCCTTGAACCCATTGTGCCAGGCTGGGGATTGAACCTGAGCCTCCACAGCAACCTGAGCCACTGCGGTTGGATTCTTAATCCACTGTGCCACTGCAGGAACTCCTTGGGAAGAAATTTTATTGAAGATGAAATAACCACTGCCGCAGGAGAGGTGTGAATACCCTTTGAGCAACTGCTCTCTGCCAAGAGCTTGATGTGCATTTCTTACTTTGACCTCATGGCAATCTTGGGAGGTAGGTTTGCTCGGCATTTTACAGAGGAAGATAAGTGGGTTTGGAATGTTTTAATGATTACCACGATCTGATGCCTGGCAAGTAGAGGAATTGGGTTTGACATTTGGTCTGTGGGACTCCAGTACCTGCATCCTTCTTCATCACACTGCTTAGCTATGGTGCTCTAGCCATTCCATAACCTGATAGAAAAAACCACATTCCCGAGGCTCCTTCTAGGCTTGCAGTTCTAATATGATCTTCGGCCTTCAACCCCCATGACGGCCGTTCCTATAGAATCACTTGTTGACTGACCATGTCCTACACTTCGTAATGGGTTTCTGGTTTTTGGCCCTTGTTTAAAACTTTGAAGTTTCACATTTCAGATACTTTTGTCCTTTCTCTTTAGTAGATTATCAACCCTGAGAGGTCACTAACTAACTGTTGTACCTCCCACAGCATTTTATGAATCGTTGATGCTCCATTACCATCTATTGATTTGATTTTAATGAATGTTAGGGAGACATTTTCTGATAGAGTTGATCTGAAATGAAAGTCATTGTCAGGATCATTTAAGTGATTACGATATTGTTCATGGGACTTCTAACAATTCTTACATCCCCAATGTCAGATTCAGGGAGATTGATAAGGGAATAGTGGAACTTTAAAAAAATATATATTCTTTTTCTCCGCTCCTGTGGCACGTGGAAGTTTCTGGGCCAGGGATCAAACCTGTGCTACAGCAGTGACCAAAGCCACTACAGTGACAACTCCAGATCCTTAACTGACTGCACCACAGGAGAACTGCAGTTAAAACACAAAAGTTTTTTTTGTTAAGGATTTCTAGAAAATATTTTCACTGCTTTCAGCCTTTGCTGTTAAAATCCCTTTAGTTTTCAGTCAGCATTTTCATTATATTCATATCTTGTCCTCAATCAGATTAGAGTCGACCTCCACCAGGGAAACGTGTTATACCAAACAGATAGCCTTTTTATTATTACTATTATTATTTACCTCTAGGCCTTGCCTTTTTTTTCTTTTCTATTATGGTTTTTCGCAGGATATTACATCTAGTTCCCTGTGCTTTACCTAGGACCTTGTTTTTTATTCACCCTGTATATAATAGTTTGCATCTGCTAGTCCCCAAATCCCAATCTATCCCTTCTCCTCTCTCCTCCCCCCTTGGCAATCAGAAATCTGTTCTCTATGTCTATGAGGTCTGTTTCTGTTAAACAGATATTTACTTCTGTCCTATTTTAGAGTTCACATATAAGTGATATCATAGGGTGTTTATCTTTTTCTCTCTGACTTACTTTGCTTAGTATGATAATCCCTAGGTCCATCGGTGTCACTGCAAGGGACATTATTCCATGGTGTATATGTACCACATCTTCTTTATCCATCCAACTGTCATTGGAAATTTGGATTGTTTCCATGTCTTGGCTGTTGTGAATAGTGCTAGTATGAACATAGGGGTGCATGTATCTTTTGAAATTATAATTTTGTCTTCCCAGGAGTGGGATTGCTTGATCATATGGCAACTCTATTTCTCTTTCTTTGAGGAACCTCTATACTGTTTTCTATAGTGGCTGCATCAGCTTACACTCCTACCAACAGTGTAGGAGGGTTTCCTCTTCTCCACACCCTCTCTACCATTTGTTATTTGTAGCCTTTTAATGATGGCCATTCTGACTGTGTGAGATAGTACCTGAGCCTTACCTCTTTGAATATTTCAGAGAACTATTACTGAAAGATTTTTATGCTGAAATATCCATCATGATCAAAAGAGGGCAGGAAAACAGAAGCTAATTTTATTCAGGAGATTCTCTGTTACCCCTTGGCCTTGGCAATTGTCCCCTGCCTGGGACACTTCCCCTGAGAGGGTGACACTGGGCAGCAGTCTTGAGAGGCAATGAGAATTGTCTCAATGAACAACAGAGGATATAAACAAACTTTGTTTCACTTCATGCTCGTACTTATTTTGCATTGGAAAGTATGTGTAATTCAAATTACTATAATTCCTATTCTTACGCCAAATGTAATCCTGAAGGAGACTGTTATTGGCATGAGGTCTGGAGTTTGTGCTGCCTCAAAGCCAGTGGCTTGTTTTTCCATCTGGGTTAGGCACAGAGTTTGCAAGCTGTTTTTCCCCTGAGTTATTCACTCTCCGGTAAATTCCAGTCTTGGGCTACTGCAGGATATATGAAAAACTTTGCCCTAGGAACTGGAAATGTACCATGGCCCTTGTTTGAAAGTGTTATGCTACTGGAAGCACAACGAGTTCTACTGAGGTTTGTGTTGGCCACCTCAGGCTTGTGGTTCAGTTCAGAGTTTTGATTCAGCTCCATAAGTTTTTATGGCTTGGCTACCTGAGAGGTTGGCTCTCTCACTCTTCCTTCCTCCAAGCTGGGGAGATCTACTGGAGTGCTTGGCTAAAGATTTCCACATTTTCTGTGGAATAGTCACAATGATGGCTCAAGTGTTCCTGGAGGGTGTTCATATTTGGAACTTTCTTATCTCATCTGACACTTCTCCGATTATTGGCTTTTCTGGATGCTGAGGTGTTTAAGTACTCTGTCTTAAGAATGTACAGTCTATTGCACTGAATTTATTTAGATAGGTTTTTTCAAAGATTGGAGCCTGTATTTGTTTCCTGTTGCCAGCAGCAACAAATTCCACAAAGTTAAAACAATGCAAATTTATTTTCTGGTGTTGTGGAGTTCAGAAGATCAAAAGAATCTTAACAGGCTAAAATCTAGGTTTCAGCAGGTCTGGTTCTTTCTGAAGGCTTCAGAAGAGAATCTGTTCCTTATCACTTCCGCTTCCAGAGGACCCCAGCAGTCTTTGGATGCATAACTTCCAACTCTGCTTTCAAGGTCACCCTGCCTTGTCCACTACGGTAGACAAATTCCCTCTGCCTTCCTACTACAAGGACTCTGTGATTACATTTAGGGTCCACTGATAATCCAGAAGAATCTCCCTATCTCATAATCCTTAATCACTTCTGCAAAGCCGCCTTTGCCATTTATAAGCTATGTATCCACAGGTTCTGGGGAATAGGACATGGACACCTGGGTGGGGGTGGGGGGAGGGACTCATTATTCAGCCTCCTACAGAGCCTGATGCATCTGAATTTAAATCCTGTCTCTCATAATGGTAAACTTTCTAAACCTTACATTTTTCATGTCTAAATGGTGATAATAATGCTTATCTCTCACTAGGGTGATGTAAAATCTTTCAAAAAAATTTTTTATTAAAATATAGTTGATGTACCATGTTCTGTCAATTTCTGCTATAGGTTGATATAAAATCAAGATGAGTAAAATAGATAAAGCATCAAGGACCCCATAGGCATTTAGTTAATGTTAGTTTTTTTTTTTCCTGTTTCTTCTTCTAATATCTGAAAAAATTAAAGATTCAGTTTAAAGGCAAGTGACTCTTTCAGCTTTATAAGTATTATAATACAAATGTGAAATACTGAAAATACTTCTGCTGACGTGATTATCACACAGACAAAAATACTGGTTAATATCCAGTCAAGGATCCAAGTCAGCCTGAAACTCTGACGTAATGCAACAGAGAGTGTATTAGTGTGTTTAGAGATGTACACCAATGGAATTAGAAGCTTAACTTAAATGTCATAATGAGGATTTTCTCCTTTCAATGTCTACTTTGATTTGTTTCAGAAAATCAGGCCACTTCATGTTTGGAGGAAAGGGAATTAGAGGGAGAGGCATATCAACCTTCAAATGCTGGTATGGTTTTTATTTAGGTATGGAAAAAATGAAAGCAATGATAATTTGTTTAACAAATATTAATTGAGCACCTCTGCTATATCAGGTGGTGGTGGCCAAGATGTTGACAACATAAAGGTGAAAAGCCATGGTTTCTACATCTAAATGGTTTCTAATCTAATGGAGAGATAGAAAATAAATAGACAATTTCCATAAATTAGAATAAGAATTACAGTGGAAGCACAGGGGAAGAAGTGCTTAAGTTTCAGGAAGAATCCAGTAAGCTTAGAGTTTAGGTGGTCATTCCTGAGCCAACTCTTGAGGGAGAGGAAGGCATTGCAAGTGAATATGAAGATAGAGTATTCTAGGCAGAGGAAGTTGTATCTGGAAATGCATGAAGACTAGTAATATTACATGCTCACAGAACCATCACTAGCTTAATGTGGTAGGAGCAGACAGATGTAGAAGTTTATCTTGAGAAACATCCCTGATGTTGAAATCAAGGGTGAATTCAGGTTCATTTTGTGTAGGTAACCCTGGATAACATAATATTCATTTACTCAACAAATATTCCTTGGACAGCTACTGAATGTAAGAGATACAGAGTTTAGAGGAGTCAGTTCTTGCTAAGTTCTTACAAGCTAGTGTAAGAGCTTGTGATCTGTATATTCAAACTACAGATTTGAAGAAGTTGCAGTAAATGCAAGTGGCGATTTCTTGTGCTAAACCCTTATGAAAGCTGAGAGCCAAGAAAATGGGAATTCAAGCAGAACTTTCAAGCCCAGTTATTTTATTATCCAATAGTGATGATTAGCTCTTCACCGAAGATTTGCTTTCCCCTTTCAGAGTGAGGAGTAGTTACTGGGCAATGGCTTCTTGGAAGTGGCCAGAGACTACGTTTCCCACTTCCTCTTATACTTCAGTGGGGACTTGATGGAGCCTGGCACACAGAACTTGTTGGCTGAGGTGGTAAAGAAGGCAGTATCTTTTTCTTTCTTTCTTTACTTTTTTTTTTTTGTCTTTTTGCCATTTCTTGGGCCACTCCCACGGCATATGGAGGTTCCCAGGCTAGGGGTCGAATTAGAGCTGTAGCCACCAGCCTACACCAGAGCCACAGCAACGCGGGATCTGAGCCATGTCTGCAACCTATACCACAGCTCACAGCAACACCGGATCCCCAACCCATTGAGCAAGGCCAGGGATCGAACCCGCAACCTCATGGTTCCTAGTCGGATTGGTTAACCACTGAGCCATGATGGGAGCTCCAGGAGGTACCTTTTTCATTTTCTCTTTCTTTCCTCATCTTCCAAGTGGATTAAAACCCCCTGGAGTTCCCATCGTGGCGCAGTGGTTAACGAATCCGACTAGGAACCATGAGGTTGCGGGTTCGGTCCCTGTCCTTGCTCAGTGGGTTAAGGATCTGGCGTTGCCGTGAGCTGTGGTGTAGGTTGCAGACGTGGCTCGGATCCCGCGTTGCTGTGGCCCTGGGATCCCGCGTTGCTGTGGCCCTGGCATAGGCCGGAGGCTACAGCTCTGATTCGACCCCTAGCCGGGAACCTCCATATGCCTTGGGAGCGGCCCAAGAAATAGTAAAAAAAAAAAAAAAAAAAAAACCCTCTGTTTCTGAGGATTATAGAGGCACAAGATAAGACTTGGTTTCTGAATCACCACATGCAGGAGAGCCACTGCTCAACTAGAAACACTTTCATTGATTGATACAGTAATGAAACAATATTATATTGTTTAAAATTATTGAGAATTTGGTATTTATTTGTTGCAGCAGCTTATATTACCCAAGTTGTCACATATGAAAGATTCTCTTAGGCAGCACAGCATGCTTCCCGGGGTTAAATCTTCATTGCATTGTGAGGAGCCAATGCTTTTACTTGACAAATCTAATGGTTAGACATAGATTCCTTTTATTAAGATAAAATCTGATTCAATCCTGTCATTTTTTTAGCTATTATCTCTGGAGCAAGGCCAGATAAGAAAATGTATATGTGTTTGTGGTGGAGGGGCTTCCTTATTACATCATCATAGAGGGAAGAGGCAAGTTTCAGAGGTCAGGTCAAGGTGGTAGGCGTGTTACCTGGAAAGAGATTTAAGAAAAAAAAAATCAAGCTGAAGACGGCGTCATCAGAGGCAGAGGTGGTCTTGGGAAGGGCTATATAGAAGCTCAAAGTGAGCCCGTGAGCCTACAAAAGTCAAGAATACTCTCTCGGTGCTTCAAGACCATGAGGACGGAGGTTTCAACATCCAAATCCAATAAGGGTCCACAAGGGGCTAAATGTATCTTTCCATGGACGGTGGTGGGGAGCTTGTTCCTTCGGGGAATCAGAGTACATGAGGCAGGACCAAGAGAAAATAATTTACTCCTCTCTTTATGTTCTTCATGAGTTTTATCTTTTCCAACCTAAGCAGACCCTACTTGCTCATGTTTTTCTTATAGTCTATAAAATTATTTTTACTTTCCTCTGGATTCATTTAAAATTATTTTTACTTTCCTCTGTAGAATTGAATATAGTACCTCACATGTAACCAGTTTATTGCAGAGGTCAGTGAGGTGATGATTCTAATATCTGAATGTTATGCATCTGGTAGATTGGGATTTAAAATAAAATAGGTTGGGTCTGACTTCCCAGTTTGACCTACAAATGGGGTGCTTTTGGGTAAAATACTTATTTGAGCCTTAATTTCTACATTTCTAAAAGAAAAAAGCTCATGCTGTATCATATGACTTTTGCTGTGTTAACAAACCACTCAGAACTTAATGAATAACACAATAACTGTGTATAATTCCTCAAGAGACTGCGGGCGGGCTGGCTGAGCTTGGCTGGGCTCTGTCACATCTGAAGTCAGTAGACTTGACTTGGCGTTGGTCTGATCTAGGATGACTTCAGCTGTGATGACTGACATGGTCTCTTAGCTTCTAGAAGGCTAGTTTACACTTCCTTGTGTGGTGACCAGCAGGGTTCCAAGACAGGGAAAATGGAAGCACACAAGGGCTTGTGAGACCTGGATTCACAACTGGAGTGACATTACTTTGCATTCTTTTGACCGAAGAAAATCCAGCCGAAATTCAAGGGGTGAAGATTCTATCTCTTGATGGGGCAGCGGGGGAGGGGACGGGAAGGGCGAGTACCAAGTCGCAATACAGTGGCTGTGGATAGAGGGAAGCCACGGAAGCCAATAATGCAACCAATTGACCCCAAATACCTTTCTCCAAGAGATTGAATCAGGAGTAAATAAAATATACAGAAACCACCTAGCACCCAGTAGACCATCAATAAATTCTAGTGTTCCCCCTTTCATTCCTCTCCATTACTTCTTTTCTATTAGTGAAGTCTGAAAGTTTATTGGTTTTCTTAGTTAAGCTACATTATTATTTTTGGACTTGAAATAAATCCTGAATTATTTTGTTGGCATGTATCTGTCTTTCATATCCTATATTTATATGTAATATTTTTTGGTTCTCAATTTGAGGTTTAAAACTTACCCTTAAGTAAATTAAAATTTATTACGTGCATAGTAATGGTCCATAAATTGTGTAAGATGTTGTGCTTAACAGTGTGATGATTAGAGATGCACTCAGGAACAGATGGCCTGGGCTTGAATCTCAGCCGTGCCACTCAGTGTCTCTCTGACCTTGAGCAAGTTACCTAACCTTATTCTTTATAGAGTAGGAATAATAATAATATCTTTTATCATATGATTGTTGTGAGAATAAAATGATTTAATGGTTTTAAAGCCCTTAAAATGGTGCTTGGCATGTAGGAAACTCTATATGAGTAGTCGTTAAATAAGTGAGTGAATAAATAAATCTCTTCTTTCACCTTCACAGTTTCCTGTGATCTCAACTCTAACTCCAGACATTGTTGAATGATTTTAGCACTTTCCCCTGAACACATAGGGAACCGATAGAAATAGTTATTAAATAAATGAATAAGTAAAAAGATCCCTAACTTGAAGATATTGCAGCAGTACCCTATGTTGAATGGATGTAACTACCAGATATTATTGATTGATTCAAGACTCTTCTCCCTGAGCCCTGTGTGACTTTAGAAGTCCTCTCAACACAGTATTCCAACAGCTTTTACAATTCATTCCAAGCAGATACCCAAGGAGCAAGCTATTTTTTCTTCCCAGTCTCCTGGACTGGCTCTGACCATTCCAACCCTCAAGATAATTTTTTTTTAAATCTATTATCTCCAAGCTTGATTCATCCACAAATTTGAAAATTTTGTTCTCATCTTATTTCTGCGTGAAAAATCTTTGAAGACTAACCACTAACCAAACTCTGCTACACTCCATGAGGACCCACATTCCATGCTGGCAAAATTGTGTCTTAACTATCTTGAGTGTTTGGGTTGTTCAGTAAATTTATAAGCCACGCAGGTTAACTCTTATCTTAACCACAAGGATACTATGAGAAACTCTAAAGCTTTGCAGAAGGCTATTTCCATGGCATCTGTTGCACTTTTTAGATCACCAACTTAGCAGTTCTATCAATAAAGACAGTTTGAAATTACCTTATTCATAGTAAAATTTTCTATTAATTATTACTATTACAGTCCAATTTTTCACAAAAACATGCTTAAGATTTTTCTTTAGATGTTTGTCAAGGAGTGGTCTATATTTTATAGACTCCAACCTTTTTACTCCAGTTATTCTTTAATTGATTAAAATATTTGGACAACATATTGTTCCTTTAAAATGGCTTCAAAATTACTATAGTTATATATATATAGTAATAAATACAGATAATATTAAGAAGCAAAACAAACTTAAAAATATCATGGTATATATAAAAATGGAATATTATTCAGCCATTAAAAGAAGGAAATCTTGGAGTTCCCTTGTGATACAGTAGGTTGGGCATCCAGCTTTGTCACTGCTGCAGCTCAGATGGCTGCTGTGGTGTGAGTTTGATCCCTGGCCTGGAAACTCCCACATGCTGCGTGTGCAGGCAAAAAAAGAAAAAAAATAAGAAGAAAATCCTGCCATTTGTGACAACATGGATGGATCTTGAGGGTGTTTTGCTAAGTGAAACGTTAGAGAAAGAAAAGTATTGTTTGATCTTGTTTAGATGTGGAATCTAATAAAACCAAACTTATAGAAACAGAGGTTTGTGTTTGTCAGGGACTGGGGGGTGGAGGATATAGGGATACAGGGTCCAAACTTAAAAAAATTTTTTTTTTGTTATTAAAGTATAGCTGACTTACAATGTGCCAATTTATACTGTACAGCAAAGTGACCCAGTCATAAATATGTACACACACAATTCCTTTTCTTATATTATCTTCCATCATGGTCTATCCCAAGAGATTGGGTATAGCTCCTGTGCTATGCAGTAGGGCCTCATTGCTTATCCATTCTAAATGCAATGGTTTGCATCCAGTCCATCCTACTCCCCCTGCTCTCCCTCAACCACAAGTCTGTTCTCTTTATGAGTCTGTATTTGTTTTGTGGTAGGTTCGTTTGTGCCATATTTTAAGTTCCACATATAAGTGATGTCATATTGTATGTGTCTTTCTCTTTCATACTTCACTTAGTATGAGAATCTCTAGTTGCATCCACGTTGCTGCAAATGCCATTATTTTGTCCCTTTTATGGCTGAGTAGTATTCCATTTTATATATATATATATATATATATATATATATACTGCATCTTCTTAATTCATTCATCTGTTGATGGACATTTAGGTTGTTTCCATGTCTTGGCTATCATGAACAGCGCTGCAATGAACATAGGGGCGTATGTATCTTTTTGAATTATAGTTAACTATGGTTTTGTCCAGACATATCCCCAGGAGTGGGATTATTGGATCATATGATAATTCTATATTTAGTTTTCTGGAGAAACTCCATACTGTTTTCCATAGCAGTTGTAACAATTTACATTCCCACGAAGGATACCAACTTATAGTTTAAAGATGAATAAGTCCTGGAAATATAACATACAGCATGATGACTCTACTTAATAGTATTAAGCCGTGTACTTGAAAGTTGCTGAGAGAGTAGAGCTTAAATATTTTCACCACACACAAACACAAAGGAAACTATGTGAAGTGATAGATATGTTAACTAACCCTTTGTGGTAATTGTTTCACAATGTGTATATATGTGTATGTAATTATATGTACATGTACATATATATGGAAAAAATCACCCAAATTTCTAATATCCAGAGGAAACTGCTATTTATGGGAGGATGCTATCCATACTCTTTTGTAGCTTTTTTCACTTCATCACTTGTTAACATATTCCTATATTATTGAATATTTTTTCACGACATCACTTTTGATGGTTGCATGTAGCTTTGTTGCATGAATGTAACATAATTTAATTAGCAATCCTCTGTTTTCAATATTTCTATTATAAATGTTGCCTTTTAATTTTATTAGAATATATTACAAAAGTAGATTTGCTGAGTCAAAACATACACCATTTTTAACTTTTTAATAAACTTGGCAAACTCTCCCCCTTCTTAAAAATTGTTGCTCTTCATCTTACCCATTATCTGTTCTGGGTATTAATAATTAAATTTTTAGCAAATTTGATAGGTAAAACATTTTCTAATTGCTTTAATTTGCATTTATTTGGGTAATAGTGAGGGTTAGCTTTCGAAAAACAAATATTGGCCCTTTTAATTTTCTCTTTTGTGAATTTCCCTTGTCTGATTTTTCCATTACTGTAATCAGGTTTTCTTATTTATTTGTACATGTGCTTATATTTTAGTGTCAGTGACTCCCTATCTGTCATATATGTTACCAAACTGGTGTTCAATTTGCCATCTGTTTTTAATTTTGTTGGTATACATGCAATTTAAATTGTGCGTGATCAAACCTAGCTATGACTTTTTTAGAGTTTTATTGAAGAATAGTTGATTCACAATGTTGTGATAATTTCTGCTGTACAACAGTGATTCAGGTATACATGTACATACATCCATTCTTTATTAGATTATTTTCCCAGATAGATTATCACAGAATATTGGGTAGAGTTCCCTGTCAGCTATTAAAAAATTATTGTCTTGAAAAAATTATTGTCTTTCATGTTGTCTTCCAGTAATTTTGTGTAATTGAATATTTATACCTCCTAGAATTGATTTTTGGGTAGTATAGGAGCCAGGATCTCACTGGATTTGTTTCTATTCCCATTCTTGCACATTCATGTCAGTGAGATCAGTCATGCTCAGGTAGCTCCTGAGTTGAAAATGCCGTTGTTTTGACTGCTGTAGCATCTACAGCGCACATATCAGTGAAGCCAGAGGAACATTCTGATAGAATTTGTACTTGCTCAGTTCTCATCTTATTTTCTTCTGCATTCTCATCAGGGCTCTTTTTTTCATGGAGATAACCACTTCCTTCCCTCTTCTCTGAAGTTCACTTTAGTGAGCTCAGTGGGTGCTACAAACGGACTAATTTAAGTTTAAAAAAATCTAGCCTGGCCCACAGGCATTCCTTTCTATTATAAAGGCCTTCATATTTTTACTATTGTAGTGCAACAGCATCTGTAAGCTGTGCATTCTATATGTGAAATGGATCATAAGATGGAGACAGTTTATCATTAGCTCCCAAACCCTAGATATCTTTTTGTCTCTAAAGAGGCAGCATGTAGGTGAAGACTCTTGCAAATACATGGTGAATCAGTAAGCAGTTGTGATATGATGGAATCTGCCACTGATTCTTGATGTAAAATTGTCCAAAGGAAAGGAACTAACATTTATTGAGAACCAGATACTCTACAGACATTTACATAATCAAGTCCAAACTATAGTTTTGTTGAGGTTATGTGTTAGCACTCTGCTTTTCAGAAGAAGCTAAGGGATCAATCAATTTGCCTGAAGTCATGTAGCTGGTACACACTGGAGCTGGGATTGAAATGGAGCTCTAAAACATTTAGGCCACTCAGGATTGTTCTACCTTTATAATAGTTAACTAATCAACTGAACTCTTGGCTCAAGAATATACCTTCAATGCCAAAATCAAGTAGCAAATGGATGTGGTATTGGATAATCTATGTCTGTATCCCTGGCCTCCTAAGACACCCAAAGTGGGAACACAGTTGTTTTGTGATGCCTTCCTCTGAACCTAGTTGAATGATGGTCAGTAAGACTCAGGAAGCTAAGTGCTCCAGTACTTCTTTCTTATGTAGTGTAAAAATTTCTGATAAAATTGAATTGATATTTGCTAACCACAGATTTATAGTCCTTGAACCGTGGATCTGAACAGATCATCTAATAATCTCATTTATAATTTTTCACACACATACTGCCCTAATGGGAAAAAAAATTATTGACCTTACCAAGTCATTGCAAGACATACTCCTTGGATGAGACAGTAATGAGGCAATGTCTGGTTCCTGTTAAGGGTTTTAATAAATGATTCATAACCCAAACAAAAGTATAGATTTTATCATAAACCTCATTACTACCCAATGCCTTGTTAGTAGAACTTGCTTTGAGAAACATGAAATGCAACCTTTCTTTAGGCCTTGTTTTAATTGTCACTTGAATCCTTCCTGACGGTTTAGAATCCAACCTATTTTAAAGTGGCTAGAGAAGGAGGTACATTACTCACCATTGAAAAGACTTGCAAAATGTGTCCAAAGTTCGCACCGGGAAGGGACCAGTGTGTTGTTTTATCTGTTCTTAGTTTTGTTTTGTTTGTTTGTTTTTTTTCTTTTTGGTCTTTTTCTCTTTTCCAGGGCTGCACCTGCGGCATATGAAGGTTCCCAGGCTAGGGGTCTAATCGGAGTTGTAGCCGCCAGCCTACGCCACAGCCACAGCAACGCCGGATCTTGAACCCACTGAGCGAGGCCAGGGATCAAACCCGCAACCTCGTGGTTCCTTGTCGGATTCATTAACCACTGAACCATGAGGGGAACTGCCTCTGTTCATAGTTATATAGTTTGAATTTCAAGTGCAGTATTAAAAGTGGTCAAGTGTCAACAACCATCACTGTTTCTGGGAAAGTGATGTAAGATTTCAAATCTAAGTGTTGCAAACATTCTTTCTTTCTTGTTCACCTTAATCTGTTTTCCCTTCCTGTGGAAACCAGCTTTTGTTTTGAAATCTGACGTAGTCATAGATTGTTGCAAAGGAAAACAGGAGAAAACAAACATTGTTTTATTTATTTTTTTGTCTTTTTAGGACCACACCCATGGCACATGGAGGTTCCCAGGCTAGGGATCCAATTGGAGCTGTAGCTGCAGGCCTACACCACAGCCACAGCAATGCAAGATCCAAGCCAGCGTTTGCAACCTACACCACAGCTCACAGCAACGCCAGATCCTTAACCCACTGAACGAGGCCGGGGATTGAACCTGTGTCCTCATGGATGCTACTAGGGTTTGTTAAATGCTGAATCGCGATGGGAACTGCCCAAATATTATTTTAAAATATTGCTTATATGCATGAGTATAATGTGTGTATTATTATTATTATTATTATTATTTTTTTGTCTTTTTGCCATTTCTTGGGCCGCTCTTGCGGCATATAGAGGTTCCCAGGCTAGGGGTCTAATCGGAGCCGCAGCCACCAGCCTACGCCAGAGCCACAGCAACTCGGGATCCGAGCCGCATCTGCGACCTACACCACAGCTCACAGCAATGCCAGATCCTTAACCCACTGAGCGAGGCCAGGGATCAAATCTGCAACCTCATGGTTCCTAGTCGGATTCGTTAACCACTGCACCACCACGGGAACTCCAGTGTGTATTATTTTTAAGCCAGGTTTTTTGTTTTGTTTTGTTTTACTTATTTGGAAAAATAAACTCTGTGCCACACTGCATTGCCTGCTAGTATTTTATGGAGCCATCTATAAGGGTCAATTACTTTGGGGGGAGGTAGGTGGAAAATAAGAATCTCATGCAAAAGATGTATATAAAATGACATAAAATGAAACTTACTTATCAATAAGGGGCTGAGGGGCAACCTGATAAAATGGAAAAGAATCCTGTATGCAGAGTCAGGCAATCTGTGTAAATCAGAAGTGGTTGTGTTGGATTTCACTTTGAAATGTTCTGTGATAGGAAGTGGACTTGGGAGAGGAAGGAAGGAGGGACTTCCAGAGCTTCAGTGTGGAACCGTGAACAATGAACAGGAACAAGTACTCTGGACAAGACTGTGTGATGTCCTGCCCTGCAGAAGGACCGCTATGGGCAGAGGAGGCATGTGCATGAACCTGAGGATGTGACCTTGGCACCCTGTCTGGTTTTGGCAGGGAGTACGCTTAGTTAAGTGCCACCTAATTTCTGCCTAGATTCATCCTTGCTTGTTTCTTTAAAGATGGTGAGGTCTAGTCAGGGATCTATTTTCTGTTGGTGGAAGTGACTGGAACCAGAGACGCAGATGAGATCACCTGGGAAATGAATGTAAGTGGAGAAAAAGGAGAAAGTCCCAGAGCATCCCAAAGTTCAGGGACTGAGTGGAAAAACAGGAGCCTGAAAGTCAAAAAAAAAAAAAAAAAAGAAGAAAGGAAAAGTCCAATGATGTAAGAATAAAATTTGGAGAGTAGGTGACACTAAGGCCAAGAGAGGAACGTGTTTCAGGAAGTAAGGAGTTGGTCAATAAAGCTAAATATTGCTCAAAGTCTCAGTAAGATGGAGGCACAGATGTGTCCACTGGGTTTGGCAACGTGGGGTTATTGGTAACCTTGATGAGAAAATGGAAATATCAGGAACTTGGACTGGTGAAGATGGGACTGGGAGGTAAGAAAGTGGAGACCGGAGATATAGTTACTCTTTTGAGGTTTTTGCTGTAAAGAGAAGGAAAGAAATGTGAAAATTAGAGCATACATTGAATCAAGGGAGGGTGATTTTTCCCTTTTTAAAATTAAAGTGTAGTTGATTTACAGTGTTGTGCCAATTTCTACTGCACAGCAAAGTGTATATTATACTTTGCATACAGAGTATATGTATATATTTTGCTGTATAGTATATATAATATATATATTCTATATATTTAATTCCTTTACTTATATTATTTTCCATTATGGTCTATTTCAAGAGACTGGACGTAGTTTCCTGTGCTGTACAGTAGGAACTTACTGCTTATCCATTCTAAATGTAATACTTTGCATCTACCAACCCCAGCTGTTGGTCCACTCACTCCCTCCCCTCTTTCCTTTGGCAACCACGAGTCTGTTCTTTGTGAGTCTGTTTGTGTTTTGTAGATAGGTTCATTTGTACCATATGATTCCACATATAAGGGATATCATATGGTATTTGCCTTTCTTTCTGACTTTCTTCACTTAGTATGAGAATCTCTAGTTGCATCCATGTTGCTGTAAATGGGATTGTTTCATTCCTTTTAATGGCTGAGTAATATTCTGTTGCATATATGTACATCTTCTTAATGCATTCATTCATCAGTGGACATTTAGGTTGTTCCCATGTCTTGGCTATTGTAAATAGTGCTGCTATGAACATAGGGGTGCATGGATATTTTCAAATTATAGTTTTGTCTGGATATAGGCCCAGGAGTGGGATTGCTGGATCATATGGTTGTTCTATATTCAATGTTCTGAGGAACCTCCATACTGTTCTCCATAGTGGTTGTACCAATTTATACTCCCACCAACAGTGTAGGAAGGTTCTGGGTCAAGGGAGGGTGATTTTTAAGATCAGATATCTAGATCAGATGAGACTGATTCAGAGAGTGGGAAGAATGGATGATGTGGTAGAGAGAGGGCATAACTGCAAGGTAATGAGAGGAGATCCCAGTGAAGCAGGTGGGCTTTTTTAGAAAAAAATGACACATCTACTTTAGTAGTGGTGGGAAAGAAGGTAGAAAGAATAGGTGAGGAAGAAGATAGATATACAGCAAGACAAAGGAGCTCCACTTAAATTACTTCTAATTTCTTAGGAAAATATGAGATAGGATCATGGATCAGGTGATGTTTGAGGAGAGAGGAAGAAGTATGAAATAGTCGTGAGTGTTGGAAAGCAATTGTTCTGGGAAAGTGTAAGTGGAGTCAGTGTTAGGAAGTGTCAGGTATCCCTTTGTGACTCAAAGTCATGAATTTAT
Source organism: Phacochoerus africanus (assembly GCF_016906955.1). Lineage (NCBI taxonomy): Eukaryota > Metazoa > Chordata > Mammalia > Artiodactyla > Suidae > Phacochoerus > Phacochoerus africanus. The sequence goes on from NC_062554.1 coordinate 125,898,334, forward strand.
TGTGGAACTAATTAGGAGTATTAAATGGTTTTCTTTACCAAACTTCAGTTACTGGAATATAGCCAGAGTCAAGTTTAAGCAGACTTGAGGATGTTCCAGGTAAGTAGGAGGAGGGAGAGAGGGGGGAGAATCCAAAACGGAATTTGCATGGAGAACAATGAGGACAGGAAGGGAGAAGGGCTGAGAAAAAAGTCATTGTTAAGTGGGGAAGTGATCAGAACATTGGTGTATGTGCCCTATAAGGAGGTGAAAGTGAGTGAATTGTAGTCGGATGGTATGGGCTTCAAATGAGCTGGATTTTTTTTCTTCTTCTTTTTAGTCCTGCAGTCGTGGCATGTGGAGGTTCCCAGGCTAGGGGTTTAATTGGAGCTACAGCTGCCAGCCTATGCCAGAGCCACAGCAACACAGGATCCAAGCGGCGTCTGCGACCTACAGCACAGCTCACGGCAACGCCAGATCCTTGACCCAATGAGCAAGGCCAGGGATCAAACCCGCAAGCTCATGGTTCCTAGTTGGATTGATTTCTGCTGCGCCATGATGGGAAGTCCTGAGCTGGATGTTTTAAAGAAGGCAAGGCAAATTGAAGCTTTTGAAGTAGCACTGGAAGCTAGGAGGACATCAACCAGGATCTGAAGTCTATTGGCTGGGGAAAAAGAAAGCAAACTTTGCTTGTTTTACTTGTGTCCCTAGGAAGAACAAGATTTCAGTTAGAGAAAGAAGGTGAAAGAACCATTCAGAGGAAGGGGAGACAGACTAGGGGTCCCATGTGGCCCAGGGAAGAAGAGGGTATGGAAGGATGGAGAGGGTGGACATAGGACTGTGAGATCCAGATTGGAGGGAAATGGATGAATGGATGAATGAATGGGTGTTGGAGTTCTGAGATTTGTTGGGTATAAAGGGAGATAAGGTGTGAGAGGTTACTCTTGATGGCCGCTTAATGGAAAGGAACTGGAAGTCTCATAACCGGAAGGAACAGGGAAATGCAAATAACAGATACTGTATAGGCTTCCTTGGGTTTTTGGACTCACTTGGGGTCCTCAGTACCAGCAACTAGCTGCATGCCCTAGTTTTGCATGGGCAATATCTTGTCTGGCCCTCACTTTTTTCATGTATAAGGTGAGTCACTTCCAGGGTTCATGTACTGTTTTTATTTTCTGAAATGGCCCCTTCTTCCTTGCCAGGCTGTTGAAATCCTAGCCATTTAAGAATTCTCTCAGAATCCACCACTACCATTAGGTTCTTCTTAGTTTAATCACCCATTTCAACCAGATTTGACCTTTCTGTTCTCAGAATCACTGTAACACTGTCTGAAGTGGCAGTTATCAGTCTTCTAAATAATATAGTTATTTGTGTTTATCTCTCATCCTTGTCAAAAACTCCATGAGAACAGGATGCATTTTTTTTTTTGTTCAAGTAGATGCTAAGTAAGTGACTTTCAAATGAACCAGTAAAGCATTCTTCTGGAAGACAAAGAAAAATGAAGTAACAGACTATTCAAAAAAGCAAAATGTACTTCTATGATACTTCAGATTTGCATGAGACGTTTAGATACGTTGAAAATGCAAATTCACTAGGTCTAACATTTGTTCATTTGCACAAACTTGAAGCAATTGCAGATACAGTAAAGCTACTGACAGAGGCTTAAGGAATCCTGTCATGTTAAGTGGAAAATAGCAGAGGAAGAAGGAAGAGGTGAAAATTCATATATTTAAAGACTGTTGAAATTATAAGGAAAACAAACCAAAAGAAATAATGTAATTCCGAGGCTTTAAAAAATGTAGAATTTGTACTAATATTCAAGAGGTGAAGAATTTCTCTTGGCTAATGGTTGCCTAAAAATATATCTTTTTGGGAAAGTGAATTAGTTAATGATCTGTGAAATTGTATGACATGATTTGGAATGTGATGTTGCTTTGTGTGTTAAGCAAAGTATTTTTTTTTAATTTATAGGTTACGTTTTAAAAAATTGAAATATAATTGACAGTTAAAAATACTGTATGTTTAAGGCATACAATTTGATGATTTAATATACATGTATATTTAAAAATAATCACTATGATTAAGCTAATTAACACATCCATCGATAATAGACTACCTTTAAACCAAGGTCAAATCTACCCTTTTTTGGGGGGGATAAAGTTTAATACTGATGAAAATAGCATTGGACTCTTTAATTTTAATACAATTTTTAAAGCTTACATTCTATTTATAGTTATTACAAAATATTGTAAGTGGGGTATTTTATTAGCTGCATTTAAAAAATTGTTTTATAATAGTATAGTTGATTTATAATGTTCCTTCAGTTTCTGCTATATAGGATTGAGAGCAAGTCTCACACACACACATTCTTTTTTCATATTATCTTCCATCACTTTTTAACCTAAGAGATAGGACATGGTCCCCCGTGTTGTACAGTAGACCTGTTTGCTTATCCATTCTAAAAGTAATAGTTTGCATCTTCCAACCCCAAACTCCCTGGCCATCCTTCACCCTTCCCCTTCCTCCCAGGTAATCACAAGTCTGCTCTCCATGTCTGTGATCTGTTTCTGTTTTGTGGATAGGATCATTTGTGCCATATTTTAGATTCCACATATAAGTGATATCATATGGTATTTGTCTTTCTCTTTCTGTCTTATTTTACTTAGTATGAGAATCTCTAGGTGCATCCATGTTGCTGCAAATAACTTTGTTTTGTCCTTTTTTTGTGGCTGAGTAGTATTTCGTTGCATATATGTACAACATCTTTTTAATCCATTCATCTGTTGATGGACATTTGGATTGTTTCCATGTCTTGGCTATTGTGACTTGTGCTGCAATGAACATAGGGGTGCGTGTATCTTTTTGAATTATAGTTTTGTCCAGATATAGGCCCAGGAGTGGGATTGCTGGGTCATATATTTAGTTCTATGTTTAGTTTTCTGAGGAACCTCCATACTGTTTTCCTTAGTGGTTGTACCAATTGACTTTCCCACCAATAGTGAAGGAGGGTTCCCTTCTCTCCACACCCTCTCCAGTACTCATTATTTGTTGCCTTATTGATAATGGCCATTCTGACTGGTGTGAGCGATAACCTCCTTGTAGTTTTGCATTTCTCTAATATTTAGTGGTGCTGTAGCTGCATTTTTTGAATCAACCATTGAGTTGTATGATCTGACAGAAGTACATTCTTTATGTACATGTTGGGGCCCGTGGGACAGAATATTAGGAATTGGAAGTGTTGGGAAATTCCAGAGGTTTATGTTATACAACAATTCCGACACCACCACTAATGTAACCATTGCTGCTACCACCACCAAAAATAGTAACAAAAATTTTCTGAACTCTTGCTATGTGTCAGTCTCTATTCCACAGCTTTACATGTTGTTCCAATAAGGATTCAACCAGAGACATAGAACCAGTAGGAGATAATATATCAAGAGATTTATTTTTGAAAGGAACCGCCATACACAATTGTGGGGGTTCATAGGCTAGGTTCTTCAGAAGGACACACGGGAACTCTTGGGCATGAACTTAAGCTATATTCCACAAACACAACATCTTCCTTCACTGGGATGGCGCAACTCTGCTTTTAAGGCCTTTCAACTGATTGGATCAGGCCTACTCAGATTATCGAGGGTAATCTCCCTTTCTTAAAATCACTTGATTATGGATTTTATCACATCCTCAAAATTACCTTCAGAGCAACATTTAGATTAATTAATATTTGCTTGGAATAACTGGGCACTGTAGCCCAGCCAAATTGACAGATAAAACGTGTATTGTCTGATTTAACCCTCAAAAGGATCCCTTCACACAAATGACCAATCTAGGAGCAAGGGTTCTATCCCAGGCATTGATGTAGGGTCCAGGGACTATGCACAATGCTGGAGTGCATTGTAGGAAAGCAACTAAAGCCATACAGTTTCTCCTCTGAAACATCTCCTGGGACAGGCTCCTTGTATTTCCTAGAGAGCAATCTGTGCCTTATAACTAGGATTGGTGGCTACTCCCAGGCTGTCACATGGAGGATATTATCCAGCACCCAAGTAATGGTGATAAAAACAACTTAAATTCATTAGCTTCCTGGAAAATTGCTTAGTCCCTTACCTTTCATTCAATGGGAAACAAAGCAGTTTGTCGTCCTGTTCACCCCTTGATAGATTTTACTAAGACCAGGAATGTAAAAATTGGTATTGAGACAGGTATTAAGCTTAACTTAGAACTTAAGTGATGACTATAGGGGGTTTATTTTAATCTAAATCTTTCTTAGCTGTCATAAGAAAGAGCAGATCATCGGATAGGAAGAATAGAACGGGATGGAACTGTAAACAGAATTGTGATCAGAAAGGGCCGTCTAGTACCTGGACTGTGGATGGGGGTGGATGGTGTGTTGTCGTGACCATCTCTGCTTGAGCCTCTGGCTGCCTGTGAGCCCTGGGAGTCCTGGTGGAGAGCCTAAGACTGGCTGGTGTCGGGGTGGATCCAACAGAACCTGTAAGTAGGTTTTGGAAAGTACTGTTGTTTTCTAGTCCAGGGTCTTGCTGAGCCTGGGATCTGTCATCCCTGAGCTTTCCTGTGACCCCCCTGTTTCTCTCTTCCAGATCCCCTGGTGATTGGATTTTACCTCTCAGGAAGTGCATTCTCCTTCAGGTTCTCAGTTGGATATCCTAGCCAACCAAAAAGGCAACAAAAGCACAAATGCTTCACTCTTGGATCCAACACTCTGCATGCCTTGCTTTGATTACAAGCTTTCTTAAACACTGCTGTCCCCCAAAGGGAAGAACTACATAAGGAGGCTGAATACTGACCCCCAAAGATAGCAGGTGCTATTCTCTGGAACCTGTTAATGTTACTATAAATGGAAAAAGGCTCTTTGAAGATATGACTAAATAAAAGATCTTTGTTGGAGTTCCCTTAGTAGCATAGTCGTTTAAGGATCCAGCATAGTCACTGCTCTGGCTTGGGTTGCTGCCGTGGCAGGTCCAGTCCCCAGCCTGGGAACTTCTGCAGGCTGAGGGTGTGCCAAAAAAAAAAAAAAAAAATTAAATAAAAGGTAAATAAAAGATCTTGAGGTGGGAGATTATTCTGGATTATCTAGGTGGGTCCTAAATCCAATTAGAAGTGTCCTTATGAGAAACAGGGAGATGTGATACAGAAGAGGGTAATGGGAGCACAGAGGCGGAAGGGAGTGATGCAACCACAAACCAAGGAATGCCAGCAGCCCCTGGAAGTTGGATGAGTAAAAGAACACATTCTCCTCTAGAGTCTCTGCAGGGCACCAGAAAGGATTTTCCCCAAGCGATACTCATCTTGAACTTTCGGCCTCCAGAACTGTGAGAGAATAAATTTCTGTTGTTTTTAAAGTGCCAAGTTCATGGTACTTTGTTATGGCAGCCATAGGAAACTAACATAGCCTCCTAACTTTTTCTTCAGAAGACTCCTAATATCTCATCTGAAGCCCTCTCTGAAAAAAAGAAAGAATCCCTAATAGCAGTTCTGCACCTCATCCAGGGCTCTATTTACTTGATCTTCAGAAGAAAGCTCCAATGTTTCTTCGTTCGTGGTATCATATCTACTCTCAGTCTGTTATAAGCTTAAGAATGGAAAGGAAGTATTCATTTGCTTTGTGAAGTAGCCAACATAAGGCTCTATAGATGCTGTTTGAATGATAACGTATAGAAGACTTTAATGGAGAAAGAATTATGAGAATAATGGTGTGTGGCCTTTAAATCAATGCCTGTTTTATTACTGGGACTCAAAGACCTGTCTCCTTTTCTTATTGTTGCTACTGATTCCTGGCTCTGTTATTTATGCGAATGGAAAGGCATCTATTGCTCATCAGCTTTAGCTCTTTTAGATTAATGGCTCATTTAGCATTACAGTTCTTGCTACTGAAGGCCTTGAATTAGTTTTTAGGCCAATGACCTAGTGATGATAATAATAATAGCAACCACAATAATAATGTAAAAATGGGCTTTATACCATTTTATGTCATTTATCACCACAGTAACCTGTGACGGAAGTGTGCCTGTAGATGAGAAAACTGAGATTCAGCGCATTGAAGGAACTTACCCAAGGTCACAACTAGTAAAGAGCAGAGCTGTATGCTTCATAATGTCGGGCTGCAGCCTTTTAATCTAAATCATTCAATCTCATTCGATAAGGATCACAGATCAGTGTCTCATATACAGCCCAGGCACTTCGGCTCTCTCCATCCTGAAAAATTGTCCCCCCTTGCTCCACCCTGTTTTCATCCTCACTTTCCAAAAAGGCTAAAGCACACTTTCGTGTCTCGCTGAGACCTAAATCAGGTTCCAGGCACAAGGTCTAGGGAGGCTTGGGAATGATATAATTTGTAGTAACCAGTTCACGCCTCCTCTCACCCTCCTTTTCTCAACTCCGCTTATATCTCTTTCCCTGAGGACTTGTATATATCAGTGTACTTTATGATCCTACTTGAATTTTCCTACAGCTGAATTTAGAGCCAGAGGAAGTCTCAAAACTACCTAGTCCAACCACTTGCTTTGACAGATGAGAAAGGCCACATTAAAAATATATATAGTAAACTTTTTAAAAAAGAACTATGAGAATAAAAAGTTAAAAAAAATCTTTCCTTTTGCATTAACACAGGGATTTGGGATTAGAATGGCTTGCTTGTCCAGTTGTTAAAGTTAAAATGGCAAGTATAAAGTAAGCAAGGTTATTTTTGACATTCAGAGTTTTACGATTATCAGAACAATCTTTTTTTGCAGACAAATGCATTTTATTACAACAGATAGAGTGTACTTAGAGCCTTTCACTTATCAAGCTTGCCTGAAACTCGTAGGCATACTTAAGACTTAGATCTTTGGAACAGCTAATTTGTACACCAAATACTTGGTTAGAGTCTTAATTCCTAGAGAAGATAGGTTCATTTGAATTTCCAGTTTAGGATATAATTTCATCTTTTTGGTTTAAAATGTCTTAATTGATAAAATCTGTGATAATTTGGCTTTTCTGTACTCCTAAATGAAAGAATTTAGAAGAGAAGGGAAAGTCAAAGCGTATGTGTTCCTATATGTGAGACAACATTAAAAAGCAGTTCATTTTAACAGAAACATTGAGAATTTACAGTGTCAGTAAATAAGACATGTTATTTTCCTCAAGTCCAGATTTGATAAATGACTTGGCTACATCCATTACTCTGTGTGAGTACTCCCCTAACACGAATTCTGTCTTACAAGAAGGGAGCCACTGATTTATTGTATATTTAGAGTGCTTTAATATGTATACAGAAAGTCATGTAAAAGAATGCTAATTGTAAATGCTAGGAAATTGCCCAAGTGCTCATTAATAAGGAACTGGTTCAATATATTATGAATACAAAATGAAACATTCCGTTAGAAATATAGTAGCTATACGTGTGTGTGTGCATGTGTAATCCTCAAGACATTTTAAGTAAGAGATTAAAGATGGAAAATAGTATGTCCAAAACACTGCTATTTGTGTTTTTAATTAAAAATTACTTTTCATTTTGAAATAATTTTATATTTGTAAGCAGTTGCAAAAATGCTATCAGAATTCCTATTTATCCTAGCCTAGTTTCCTCCAAAGTTTAACACCTTATGTAACAACTGCAATGCAATGAGCAAAACTAGGAAATTAATTTTGATGCAGTTCTATTAACTGAACTGCAGACTTTTTGCAATTTTTTTTTCCAATTGTCTCACCACTGTCTTTTCGTCTGCTTTGATCTGGGGCAGCACCTCTGTTTCATCAGTCTTTGCCTTTCATGACTTTGGTCCTTTTGAAGAGCATTCATCAGATATTTTCTAGAATGTTCCTCAACTGAGTCTTTCTAATGTTTTGTTTTGTTTTGTTTTTTGTTCTTTTTCCCCTAATGTTTTCTTATGATTTGACTCAGGTTACAATTTTTTTTTTTTTTGGGCCAGAATGTCATAGAAGTGATGTGTACTTGACGGTCCATATCGAGTCACCTCTTTTTACCGGAGATGTCAACTTAATCACTTGGTTAAGGTGGAGTCTTCCAGGGTTTCCCATGGTAAAGATATTATATTTTACCTTTTAAATTAATATATATCTTATGGGGAGCTGAGTCTATGTAAATATCCTATTACTCATTGTACTTTCCTGTCTACTAATTTGAGTGTCCATTAATGATTTTTGCCTGAACCAGTTATTACCGTGACGTTTTTCCTTTTGTGTTTTAAAAAGTGATATACACACCTAGGCCTGTGTCTGCATAGACTGTCTTGGGAATGACATATCAAAAACTGCAAAAAATGATTAGCTGTGGGGAGGGGAATTGGGGAAGAGTGTAGCTAGACAGCCAAGTCAGAGAGATTTTACCATGTAACTTGTTATGCAGTGTGAATATACCAGGTTCATATGCTGTGATTTAGTGAGGGATAGTGGTGGGATGAAATCTGTTGATTTAAAAGTAAAATCTTTTTTTTTTTTGACACAAGAAAGCCTTTTTCTATCAAATTAATACATTTCTGATAAAAATTACTGGAAGAAAAGTATTATTCTACTTCACAAAAAAGGATTTTGCTATTCCCTTAAATACAAGTCAGAGACTATTTTGTAGTGTTATCTGAAAGCACAGTTCCTTGGGTTTGTGATCCAGAACTGTAGCTAGCCAGTTAATTTTATCTTTAAAATATAAACGGCATTAAAAATTTACTTGTTGCAACTTGTGATAGATTTTTAAACAAGGTGTGCGTTGTAAAATCTGTCTCTTGGCATAAACATTCATTCTAAAGAAATAATAGTTCTGCAACAGAGTGTGTGTGTGCTCCTATTTTTAAGAAAAGTCATGCTGAACAAGAGTCTTAGAATTTTATTTGAAATGTTCTGATATACTTTTCACAATTAAGAAAAAAATATTTGCTAAAAAGTTCTAGATCTCACAATGATTTTTTTTTTTATCAATGATTACAATCATTATTCTGAGAGAAGTTTTTGAATCATTCAGAGTGCTTTGGAAGTACTGACTCTTCTTGAGCTCTATTGGTCAAATATGCTATGTCTATACCACTTGGAAATAACTGATAGGATGCCACTCTTCCCAGTTTGTGAGCACAATGGGTCACATTTACTTCTTCTTCTTCTTCTTTTTTTTTTTTTTTCTTTTTAGGGCCATTCCCATGGCACAAGGAAGTTCCCAGGCTAGGGGTCAAATGGGACCTGCAGTCCTTAGCCTACACCACAGCCACAGCAATGCAGGATCCAAGCTGCATCTGTGACATACACCACAGCTCATGGCAACACCGGATCCTTAACCCACTGAGCGAGGCTAAGGATCGAACCCTCGTCCTCATGGATACTAGATGTATTCATTACTGCTGAGCCACAATGGGAACTCCCCACATTCACATTTGTAACAGGGATGTCTATCCCTTTCTTCACCAGAGGGCTCCTGCTTTACCATGTGAAAGTAAGCAGGAGGCTTGGTCTCTTCAGTTATCCACACAGAAGTCGCTCCAGTGCCTTGTAGGACTCCCCCCATTCCAATTTCCTCCATGGCCCCCAGTGGTGATCCTGTTGACCCTCGTTCTGTTTCTCTCCCATCGTCCTTGGCTGAGATGACGCTCATCTCACGAAAATCGCTAGACAGGCAGTGAGGGGAAAGTGTGTGTGTGTTTAAGTTCCTTGGTTTCTTTAACCTTCCTGAGACTTGTGTAGTAGTTAAAATAGCACTGCCAAATAGAATTTTCTGCAGCGATGGAAATGTTCTGTCATGGGCACTGTCTGATGCAGTAGCCACTAGCCAGATGTGGCCATTGAACACTTAAAATGTAGCTCGTATAACTGGGAAAATAGCAATTTAACTTCATTTAATTTTAATTAAAATTTAAATGGTCACATGTGACTAGTGGTTACTATACCAGAGAGCACACGTGGAAAGCATAGTTTCTGGAATCTGATTGTTGCCAGCTGTGTGATCTTGATTAAGCCTCATTTTCCTCATTTGTTGGATGGAAGTAATTATGTACGTACTTCATGGGCTTGGTTTGAAGATTAAATGATATATGTGGAACACAATGCTTGCTTTATGAAAAGGGCCCAATAACGCTTAGCTGCTGTTTATTATACAACTTACCATGGCTCCAGTCCTTTTATTCACAGGAGTGTTTCATCTTTCTTGGTGATTACCTGCTGTAAGTATTTGTACGGTTCCCTTTAATGCATGTTGTAGCCAAGAATTAATGCTTTCAATGCTTCTTTGCTACCACCTTGCTGATGGGGGTGGGAGACGAAGTTAATGAATGTTTCTTGGTGAACTGACCCACCTGCAGGTCTTTACATCTTATTTGCTTCGTGGTTCCCTCTGACCCTAATGTAGATGTGCCCAGGTGTCCATGGTGAGAAAAAGGTCATATTCCTTCTCCACATCAGGCTCAGGCAGAAGAATCCCCAAAGAAGGGTATCGAGCCCCCAGTGAGCACTTTAACACAACAGCTCTTTCAGTTTATACACAGACACTTTCTCCAAGGCACTTAATTGGAGGATAATATTTGACAAGCTCTGGCAGCCTCTGCATACTGTGTCTGTGACACTATGCCTGGTGAATATGAAACCCTCATCTGCCATATGGTGAAGTTCCACTTGGAAAGTCTGTTTTCCTCCCTTTGCTCTGAAGGCCTGGCATCCTTTGGGGTAAGCCCTGTGATTCTCATTGGAGGGAATATGGGTCCCAGGCTTTTTACTCCCATGAGACTTCTCAGCCAAAATCAATGAGTGGGAGGAGAAACCACAGCTACCTCCCCTTAGCAGCAAATAGCTCTACTGGGGAAAGATGGAGCACTTAGAGCCTTCACGTCCTCTAGCATTTGACCTTTCCTAACTTAGTCCCTTATTCTTTTGTGGTTCCTTCCACTAAGCAACGGACTTTCCTACATGATCACCAAAATATGGGGGTATTGATCTCCCAGTAAATTCCTAACTTAGGCGTTTATTGATGCCTGAAGAGATTTCAAGGCAGTCCTAGAGAGATTGTTGGCTTTAGGACAATTGTGAAATATTAAATATGCCCTCATTGCACTAGGAATAGGAATCCTTTGGTTCAGCAGAGAGAGGTAGGTATGCTTCAATCAATGTTTAAGAAGTGTGTTTCCACCTTTTGGCGTTTGTGGTTTTTCCCTCTAAATGCTTATTTGAATGAAGAAATAATCAGGAGTTCTAACTTGTATGGAAGGATTAAAAATGTAATCCTTTGTAATATGTGATAGGGAGGAGCATTCTGAAACTGCGTATTTGTTTTAACACAATGAATATATAATAACAATGAGTCACTGAATGTAAGCCTATAGATTATGTGTACATGCTTTGAACACTGCTTCAATAACAAAGTAAGAAGTCCAAGAAAATTCTGCTGGTAAAAGACCCATAATGATACAAAAGTAAGAGCTACTGAAGGAAAAATAATATAAAATATCCTTCCACAACTCATTGACTTTTCTTGTTTCTTTCTTCTTTTTTTTGATGATTCTTATTTTTTCTGTTGTAGTTGGTTTACCGTGTTCTGTCATTTTCTACTGTACAGCAAAGTGACCCTCATATAATTACAAGTTAATGATCCCATTTTTTTGGCTTGACTTTCTTTTGAAATTTCCTTTATGTATTTTGATGTTTTGCTTTCATGTGTAGTAGTCACAGTTTTTGGGTACATGAGGAGGATTTTATGAATAAAAGTTAATATTACTATTTCAAGTAAGAAGAACTATTAAAATTTGAAAATATTGTTTAATCAAAAAGTACTTTTAATTACAGAGGGATAAATGGTCAAAGCTAGAATAAGGATGGTAGAATATTTCCTGTTTATTTCCTGTTATAAACCTACTAAGGGAGTTCCCGTTGTGGCACAGTGGAAATGAACCTGACTAGGAACCATGAGGTTGCGGGTTCGATCCCTGGCCTCGCTCAGTGGGTTGAGGATCTGGCATTGCCGTGAGCTGTGGTGTAGGTCGCAAACACGGCTTGGATCTGATGTTGCTATGGCTGTGATGTAGGCCAGTGGCTGCAGTTCCGATTGGACTCATAGCCTGGGAACCTCCATATGCTGTGAGTGAGGCCGTAAAAAAAGACAAAAAAAAATACTGAAACTTGGGGGTTACTATTATTTTCCTTACTTTTATTCTAGGACTCCAATTACATACATTTTACATATCTGTATATTCTTCCATAGGTTATTGAAGTTCTGTTCATTCTTTTTTTCTTTTTAAAGGATATTTATTAAAAACAGAAAAATCAAACAAAATTTAATAACACATATACATGGGAGATACCCGGAAAACTAAATAACTAGCCAACATGCCTGAAGCCCTCACCTGAAATAGAAGGCCACACCTTAAATCCATCCCCAACTAAAAACGTAAGAAGGTGCTGGGAGGAGAGTCAGTTATGGAAGGCTACCATGACAGGCACAGTAAACAAGGGTGTTGAAATCTGGAGATTATCAATTAATTGTGATTAGTTGACATAGCATTCAGAAAGTTGAAGTCCCTGATGCATGATGAAACTGTGTTCATTGTATTGCAAAGACACTTGGCAATAGTTATCAAGCTCAAAAGCAAAATTACCAATTTTTGTCTATTATTTTAATAAACTATATGGTTCCATGTGAGTGAATTTTCTAGATAAGTGAAGCACTGATATTTTCTTTAATAAGCTGTGTTCATTGACACTTGGCAATAGTTATCAAGCTCAAAAGCAAAATTACCAATTTTTGTCTATTATTTTAATAGACTGTATGGTTCCATGTGAGTGAATTTTCTAGGTGAGTGAAGCACTGATATTTTCTTTAATAAGCTATAAGCTCCTTGAGGACAAAGATCAAAAGTTATTTACTTAAACTATCTTTCCTGGTGCAAGAACTGTGATACTAGCCTTAGGCATTTAAAAATACACCTTTTGACCTCTTCAATTATTTTTTTTCACAGCCTCATTAAAAGGAGCAAGACTAGTGGGAGGAACCCTACATGCGTACTCTGTTACAGTTATTTGTTTATGTGCTTTCATCCACTTGTAGACACTCAGTCTTCTGTTTAGTTCACCTCTATAGCCTCGGCAACCATCATGTGCCAGCTCAGTGGCTTGCACTAAGTGTCAAATGGCTGGTCCTGAACAGCTTTGGAGTTAGATTCTTTGAGTCTGTGTTTTCACTTTGCCAATAACTGGCTGACTGACTTTTGCTAATTACTTTCCTTCAGTCTAAGTCTCTTCATTTGCAAAGCTGGGAAACTAAGGCAAAATTAAAAAGAATTTTATTATAGTTGATTTACAGTGTTCTGTCAGTTTCTGCTGTCTTTCTCTTTCTGACTTAATTCACTTAGTGTGCGAGTCACAAATTCCATCCATGTTGCTGCAAATGGCACTATTTTGTCCTTGTTACGGGGCCGAGTAGTATTCCATTGTGTATATGTACCATATCTTCTTAATCCATTCATCTGATGTTGGACGTTTAGGTTGTTTCCATGCCTTGGCTATTGTAAATAGTGCTTCAGCCAACAAAATAAAAAATGAAAAAGGAGAAATCTCAATGGATACTACAGAAATACAAAAAACCATAACAGAATACAATGAACAATTATATGCCAACAAACTTGGCAACCTAGAAGAAATGAACAACTTGCTGGAGACTTACAGCCCACCAAAACTTAATCAAGAAAATATAGATCAATTGAACAGACTGATCACTAGAGTTGAAATTGAATACGTAATGAAAACACTCCCTACAAACAAAAGTCCAGGACCAGATGGCTTCACAGGCGAATTCTACCAAATATACAAAGAGGAGCTTATATTGATCCTTCTTAAGCTTTTCCAAAAGATTGAAGAAGAAGGAACACTCCCAAAGACATTCTGTGATGCCACCCTAATTCCAAAACCAGACAAAGATATCAACAAAAAAGAAAATTATAGGCCAATATCTTTGATGAACATAGATGCAAAAATTCTCAACAAAATTTAGCCAACCGAATCCAACAATATATAGAAAAGATCACACACCACGACCAGGTGGGATTCATCCCAGGTTTACAAGGATGGTTTAACATATGCAAATCAATCAACACCATACACCACATTAACAAAAGTCAAAAACCACATGATCATATCAATAGTTGCAGAAAAAGAATTTGACAAGGTCCAACATCCATTCATGATCAAAACTCTTAACCAAAGTGGGTATAGAGGGAACACACCTTAACACAATCAAAGCCATTTATGACAAACCCAAAGCAAATATAATACTCAATGGAGACAAGCTGAAAGCCTTCCCATTAAAATCTGGAACAAGACAAGGATGTCCGCTCTCACCACTGTTATTTAACATAGTACTGGAAGTCCTGGCCACAGCAATCAGACAAACAAAAGAAATAAAAGACATCCAAATAGGAAGAGAAGATGACATGATCCTATATGTAGAAAACCCTAAGGACTCCATACAAAACTACTCGAACTGATCAACGAATTCAGCAAAGTAGCAGGATATAAGATTAACCTTCAGAAACTGGTTGCATTTCTGTATACTAACAGTGAAATATTAGAAAAGGAATATAAAAATGCAAAATTGTTATGAGACTTTGTAAGGTAATTCATGTATGTGCACCTAGCTCGGTGTCTGGCATATAATAGGCACCCAATAAATGTCTCTTCCCTTCCCTATTTCTTTGCAGGATGGATAATCTTTTCTCTCATTTTATAGATGAAGTAATTGAGGTATAAAAAAGATAGGTGACGTACCAAGGTTTACTTTTATATTTAGAAAAACCACCAGAGTTAGACCTCATCTCCTGACCTCCTCCTCATGTTTCTGCTTTTCCATCATGCCACTTTGTGTTTGTTTAGCAAAGTTACTGGATTCGGGGGCTCAAGCCCAAGTGAAGAAGTCGATAACAAATTTCCAACAAAATTACAAGAATTTGGAGTTCTTGTCATGGTGCAGCAGAAACAATCCGACTAGGAACCATGAAGTTGAGGGTTGGATCCCTGGCCTGGCTCCGTGGGTTAAGGATCCGGCACTGCCATGAGCTGTGGCTTAGGCTGGCAGCTACAGCTCCGATTAGACCCCTAGTCTGGGAACCTCCATATGCTGCAGGTGCGGCCCTAAAAAGACAAAAAAAAATTACAAGAATTTTATTTATAACAATGTTTTTTCATTGTAGGCTCGGGAAAAGGCTCTAAGTTTAGTCTTACATAAGGTTCCAGCTGAATGTGGCAAAGTTATCTATAGGTTGCGGAATTCCCATTGTGGCTGAGTGGGTTAAGAACTGGACATATTGTCCCTGAGAATGTGGGTTTGATCCCTAACATCACTCAGTGTGTTAAGGATCCGGCGTTGCCTCAAGCTGCTGCATAGGTTGCAGATAGAGCTGGGATCCTGCGTTTCTGTGGCTGTGGTGTAGGCTGGCAGCTGGAGCTCTGGCTTGCCCCCCCTCTCCCCTGCCACCAGCCTGGGAACTGCCATATGCCACAGGTGGGGTCATAAAAAAAAAAAAAAGAATCTACAGGTGGTAGAATAAAAAGACATGAATCCAAAGGATGATAATCCAGTGCAGTGATGATGTAAGCACTAAGGGAACCCAGAGAGCTGGGAGGGGTTCTTTCCAGAAGGCAGCATGTTTGGGCAGGTGTAATGATCCCCAATCCATCATAATGGGTAGGGCTGACGTGAACTTCAGTACGCTTCGCTTTCAAGTTCTTATGCCAGTATTACTTATTCCTTGTTTTAGGTACTGTTATCCTAGGAAAACATCTGGATTTGGATTCATAGACACAGTTCTTTGTAAAACCAGTTGTACAGTAATTTCTGCTGCCTTGTCTCTGTCAAGGACAGGTGTTCTGGAAAGTGTTGCATTTGCTTCCCACATTTTATTAATCACGAATGACCAATATGGGCTATAAATGTGTTCTTTGCCTATTGTTGATACTTCAGGTCAAGCATGGCAGATGGTTCCTTATGCTACATTCTCCAAGCATCTTTTACAGGATGGACACCTCAAGTTCCGTAGAACAGGAAAGAGCAAACAGTTTGCCGATGGCCAGTGTTCCCAGCAAGGGGTATTTCACCACAGGATGCTTCACCACAAAGTTCAGCTGTCCTTTCTGCTTTATTCATCTTCCTTCCTCGCTGCTTCCTTCCTTTCTTTTTATTTATCTTTTCCTCTTTGTTTCTTGTGTCCCTACCCAGGGGGAGTATACAAAAGAAGTAGAAACTATGATTTCCTCCCAGGGAGAGCTGACAATAAATTTAAGGAGATATGGAGTTCCCGTCGTGGCGCAGTGGTTAACAAATCTGACTAGGAACCATGAGGTTGCGGGTTCGATCCCTGCCCTTGCTCAGTGGGTTAACGATCCGGCGTTGCCGTGAGCTGTGGTGTAGGTTGCAGATGCGGCTTGGATCCCGCGTTGCTGTGGCTCCGGCGTAGGCTGGCAGCTACAGCTCTGATTTGACCCCTAGCCTGGGAACCTCCATATGCCGTGGGAGCGGCCCAAAGAAATAGCAAAAAGACCAAAAAAAAAAAAAAATTAAGGAGATAAAACCTGTAGCATAAAATGGCTTGTGGATACAGATAAGTGTGTGGTGAGGCAGCCCCACCTATATATTTAAAGGTGGGGAGAATTCACAGTGAGCAAGTGACTTATTTCAGGTGTGGTTTTCCAGGAAGTTTTCTTAAAGCCAGTTCGTTTATTTTCCTGTTTGCTCCGAAGCAAGTTATTTTAGGTTCTGGGCATTTTGTTCTTTATCCACATCATCAGCATATCTACATTTTGATGGGTTTGTCATCCAGTCCAAGCTGACTGATGCCTAGTTTTCTTGCTTCCTGTTTCCTGCTGTTTCTATAGTGTTAAACTTAAGGCCAGTTTGTGATCGGTCTTTTTATTCTCCATGTATTCTTGCATTGGTGGGACCATAGCTTGCAGCAGGATTACAGTGGTGATGTACAGGTGATGGTGATAATTAGAGGGCTTTTTTTTAGGGGGGTGCACCTGTGGCATATGGAAGTTCCTGGGCTAGGAGTCGAACTGGAGCCGTAGCTGCTGGCCTATGCCACAGCCACAGCAATGCCAGATCTGAGCTGCATCTGCAACCTACATGGAAGCTCATGGCAATGCCAGATTGTTAACCCACTGAGTGAGGCCAACGATCAAACCTGCATCCTTGTGGATACTAGTTGTTTTCTTAACTTGCTGAGCCACAACAGGAACTTCTAGAGGGCTTGTTTTGAGCACCACTTGATTCCATACTCCAAATTAAAGCTTTCTATTAGGAGTTCCCTTGTGGCTGAGCTGATTAAGGACCTGATGTTGTCACTGCTGTGGCACGGGTTTGATCCCTGGCCCAGGAACTTCTGCATGCCATGGGCATGTCCATAAAATAAAATAAAATAACCCCCAAACAAAAAACCCCCAAACTTCCCATTAGCCAAATATTGCTAGGCCAGTCCTTGGGAGTGCAAAGGCACAGAACCAATGCTTACGGAGGTCATGCTATGCTAGATACTATACTATGTATTTTAGACAGATCTACTCACTTGTGGCTCACAATACCTTCAGCTAACAGAGAAAGGAACTGAGATTTACAGAGCCAAGTCAACTTGCTTAAGGTCATACAACTGGAATGTGTTAGAGCTAGAATTCAAACCTAGGTCGCTCACTCCCAAATCTGTACCTTTTCCACTAGGCTGAAAAGTTGCCTTAATATAGGGCTTGTCAGGGGTCCCTGGATACGAGGAATGCAGCAGAATCCCAGACATGCTACTGCCACCAAACCTACTGCCACTGCCCTCGTGGGAAGAATTGGAGTCAGGTGCTCATGGGTCCTCCGGAAAGTGCTGCGGAAACTGAGTGAGGTGTGTGAGGATGTGCACTAGGGAAAGGGGAAGGTAAGTGTGTAAAAGTGTTCCTCTACCGTCATTTTAGGTTCAGCTCTGAACACTCTGCGCTAAGGAAGGTCTGTGCTCCCCAAGTTACAACTCTCTTTGGAGAGAATGCCAGCGTTGTCTCAGTGGAGTCCAGGTGGTGTCATTCACCTTGGAGATCCAGAACCAGTGTCCCCTCCAATTGTCTTAGGACAGGGACAAGTCATCTGATTCAGTCAACTGTTTTGATGTCGTCTTCTCTCAAGGGCCTCATTTGCCTTTTTTGGCATCCAACCTTGGACAAAGCTAACACAGTCTGTGGCATTAGTTTTTATAACTTTACATCTCTGGGAAAATATATAGTAATCTTGGTTCCTTTTCCTTAGAAGGTTTCAGATTTTTTATTTAAATTGGACACCTTGCTTCCAGAAACCTCCATACTGACTTCTCAGCAGTGTGAGAAAGGGATAGCTGGTCCTTATCTGCTAAATCCTGGAGTCTCTAATTCACTAAAAATGTGATCTGTGCTTAATCTCAGAACCAGTGTAAGCACATACATGCTTCTTTCTAAACAGGACAACAGTATTCTCTGTGGCCTGGTGCTTCTTCAGCTCAACCGCAGTCTTGCATCTCCTAACTTGTCCATTCTGTTGCCATCTCACTTGCATGGGACACTTCCAAGGCCCTAGGAGAGACTTTACCATTTTTTATGTATAATTTTACACTCTTTTCCTTAAAGGGAATTCTCTCCCCCCACATTGTATAAACTTGAGGCTCCACAAAGCCTGGATTCACTCCTGCCCTTTTAGAAAGATTCTTGCTAACACAGAGCCCAATCCTGCACTGGCCAGTTAAGAATTAAGACTGAATTGGTAATTGGAAACCCCTGGCTGAAGAAGCTGTAGCTTCTGGCAGCTCACTTTGCTTGGGTTGGGGATGCTAAGTTTTAAGTGTTAACATCAATCCCAGCCACGGTGGTGGCTCTGCTGAGTTGAGAAGGGTTCTGAAACGAGGTCCAGGTTCTTGAGAGTGGAGAAATGATGGTCACCATGGATACCTACCCAATGCTAGCCCCGATATGGACTGGACTCCATCTCTCTGGCCCCCATGGGAAGCTGCAGTGTTACGGATGTGGCTGGGAAAAATAAAGGGATGTCTTATTCTGTGGTAAGTGTCTTTCAGAAAATGCAAAACATGTATATATCCATTCTCTTTCAGATTCTTTCCCCACATAGGCTATCATAGAGTATTGAATAGAGTTCTCTGTGCTATACAGTAGGTCTGGTTACTTATTTTTGTATGTAGTAGTATATGGTTTAGTGTGCATGCCAATCCCAACCTTCCAAATTATCCTATCCCCCAGGGTTTCCCCTATAGCACAGGGAAATATGTATTTATATGTGTAATATAAATATATATTATAATACATAATATATATTAGTTTGTTGTATATTATATTACAATATTGTATATTGTACAGTGTTATAATATTAGTATATTATGTGATATGTATTAGTTCATTATATATTATAGTATATAATATATATTAGTTGTATATATATAACTAATTCATTTTGCTGTACACCTGAAACCATCACAACGTTGTAAATCAGTTATAGTCCAGTAAGATTTATTATAAAAAAAGAAAAAAACACAATTGAAACCAGCCAGATGAAAAAACAACAACAAAGCAATTCTTTTTATCTGTCTTTGTGAATTATGCAAAATATTGAGATACCTGGCAAAGACAGAGTCTACAGAAAACATGTACTGTGCCTGGCTGATGGCTGTCACCTGAGAGCAGAGCTGGCTGCTGAACAGAAAGGGGGCCAAACTCCAGGGCCTCTGAGCACTTTCTGTCTCTGCCATGAGTTTGTGGGTCACCCGGAAACTTGGTGGTCCTTCTGCAAACGTGGAGTGAGACTGTCAAACACTATATTCTGGGCTTAACACATTCAAAGAATCAAAAATCATGGTTCATTAAGCAGTTAATAGATTACAACAGGTTTTTACCATGTGCCTTTCCTACAGAGAGTGTGTTATTGGCTGAATTATGTACGTGCCCCCCCCCCCATCCATTCAGTACTTCAGACTGTGCTTGTGTTTGGAGATATGGGCTTTAAAGAATGAATTAAATAAAAAAGAAGTCATTAGGGTGGGCCGTAATCCAATAGACTGGTGTCCTTATAGGAAAAGGAGATCAGGACCCAGACACAACCTGGGGGGAGAATGCCGTGTGAAGATGGAGAGCGACCTGTACAAACCTAGGAGAGAGACCTCAGAAGAAATCAGACTTGACACCGTGACCTCAGATTCCTAACCTCCAGAACAATCAGAAATGAACGTGTGTTGTCTAAGTCACCCAGTCGGTGGTACTTTGTTGGGGCAGCTCTAGCAAACTAATGTGTGTTTGCAACATTCCTTTGGGATTTTGTTGTTATCCACACACTGCGAAGTTTCACATATTTTCTGTTGTCTGTTGTCTTCATATTTATTGAAATGGTCTCTGTTTTTCCCTTATCCATGCACATTTAACAGTGGTGATTTTTGCCACAAGCTGGTCTGGTTTGATGATGTTTTTATTTAAGCTGCCAGCAAGATTTATTGAGAAGCTGGCAAAAAAGGACAGTTCAAATGAATTTCACTGAAATGTACTAAAGGATGTAAATAACCCTTGTTTTGAAAATCTAGTTAACAGTCCTGTCAGTCCAGAAAAATGCTGCGGGAGAGAGAATAGCAGAGAAGGTTATAAAAGTTCAGACTTTCACAGAAGGGGCTGTTTTGATCTATATTTTGAATAACATGGTTGAGCTAGTAACATGTTTATTTCAGGAACAAGATGATGAATTCCTGTCATTATTTGGTGTGTATTATAATCAGTTGTAGCGTCAGTGAATGATGTGCTCTGTAGCCCTTAGAGACTGAGATCCCAGGGGGAAAAAACACATCTTGATTAGCCATAATTAATTAGCCAGAGTTCATTTGCAGTCTGCTCTTAGGAGAAAAATGTATGATAACAAAAAACAAACACACAAGGCGTTTAAAAACAATTATAAAATTTCCAGAGTGTATCCTAGGATTCAGTATAAATTCAGGCCAGTCTCGTGAATCATGTACTTCTATATCCAGATGTCTATTTAATATGAATTATTGGCAAGAATTAGTATACTGAAGTAAAGCAAATCTTCAATCATCAAAAACTGAGTTAATTTAATTTTGTTCATTATACAGCATTTACTAAGGCAAGGAAGAAAGTTGGTTATATTAAGAAAGCATTTTCCATTGTAAGGGTAGAAACAAATAAGCTTTCCTATTTAATTGTTATCTGAGCAAAAACGTCAATGAATAAACATCAGCCCCTAGATATAGGGGTATTGTGTTCCCAGTTTCACTAGCAAGAACCCTTTCATATTAGTCACCCACATGTAAATGTTGATTGTTGGCTTTCAAAACGTTCTCATACTTTTTGTTTGTTTCTTTTGGCTACAACCATGACATGTAGCAGTTTCTGGGCCAGGGATCCAACCTGTACCACAGTTGCAGCCTGCATCACATTTGGGGAAATGCCTGATCCTTAACCCACTGTGCCACAAGGGAACTCCCTCTGATATATTTATTAAAGGCTTTTCTAAGAAAATATGACTGTCAACCCCTGGGACCCATTTGCCAGAACTGCTAGGTGGTCAGCCATCAGCAAGGATGCTGCAACCCCCTGGCCTGAGCCTCCATCCTGTCTTGTCTGGACCACTGCAATAGCTTTCTGTAGAGTCTACCCCAACTTAATCCTCTGATGTTTGTGCTCGATGCAATAGCCAATGTGCTCACTTAAAATATATGTGTCGTTTCTTGGTTGTTCTTAATCCAAACCCCCATGACTTTTGATCTGTTTCAGAGTGAAAACCAAAGTCCTAACAATGACCTCCTTGGCCTCCCTGATCTGCCCTGCTGCCTGTCCCTTCTGTCACTGGCCTGACATGCCCTGCTCATCCCTTCTGCTCCACTGGCCTCTTTGCTGTTTCCTAATCCTGCCAAGCCTGTTCCTTCTGTCTGGAATATTCTTTCTGCAGTTGTTTACAAGACTCTTTCCTCCATACCTTTAAGTTTTGGCTCAAACGCCACTCTCTCAGAGAGACGTTTCTCTGGCTTGAAAAATGCCTGCCCTCCCTGGAAGCATTTCCTATTCCTTTGTCCTGATTTGTTTTTCTCTGTCAGTCTTATCATCATTTGACTTAGTCTCTGCTTATTTGTTTTATCATCCTTCTTCCTCCACTAGGGTATAAACTCTGTGAAGCCTGGGATTTTAGTCTATTTTGTTCACTGCTTAGAATGCTGTTTGGCCCATAGGAGAGCCAATAAATATTAGTTTAGGGAATTAATGACTGATGAGAATGTTTCCCGGTAACTTATTCACCTATTTGTCAGAGGGTCCAGCAAGAGGACTCAGAAGGAAGCGAAATGAAATTTTAACAATGAGTTCAGGCTCTTAACGAAATGGAATGAATCAGAGGGAAACAGCGGTGTTCTAGTGCCATCTTGCATTCTGTGGGATTTGACAATAACATAAAAAGCAGAAAGAGATAAACTGGTATTTCTATAGTAGCATTTCATTCTATACATTAAGACTATAAAAGAAACAAGACAACTACAAAACATTCTCTTTCAAGATGATAAATGTCTTCCTTTTTTTTCTCCCTCTTTGTTTTATGTTTGTTTGCCTAATCATGTAACTTATAAAAATTAAGGTCAGTCCATTTAGAGCTAGGCCATTTTCCAGAGGTTTGACAAGTGACAATTCACTGATGCCTTTTCTGTTGTTGCTGTTAAACAGATTTTTTTTTTGTCTTTTTGCCTTTTCTAGGGCTGCTCCCGCGGCACGTAGAGGTTCCCAGGCTAGGGGTCTAATCAGGGCTGTAGCCGTCGGCCTACACCAGGGCCACAGCAACGCGGGATCCAAGCCACATCTTCAACCTACACCACAGCTCATGGTAATGCTAGATTCTTAACCCACTGAGCAAGGCCAGGAATCGAAACCGCAACTTCATAGTTCCTAGTCGGATTCGTTAACCACTGAGCCATGACAGGAACCCCTAAACAGATTTTTAAATGAAGAAGTTTAATTACTTGAGTTTTATCATTGCAGACATCTGCTGATTACAGCTGTTCCTAGGAAGTGGATTAGAATATATTTTTTTTCCTTTCTCCTCAAAGCAAAACCTGACATAAAAATAGCCATTGCTAATTTGAAGATGATGATTTCAGCATTTCACTACTCTGGCTCCCAATTATTGAGAGTTTTACAGAAGAGCACTTGCTTGTCTGTTCATTGGCAAACATAAGTGAAGCATTTAACCTGTGAAAAACGATGGGATAAGATTTTCATAAGCTCTCGAAGGGGTAACCTGTTTCCTGGGTGAGAATGACTTTCATAAAAATTGTCAAGTACAAAATTATATGATTTCCCCTCAGATAGTGATGTAGAAGGCTTGAGTTTCCTAGTATATATCCTTGTTTTCTCCCCACTCCCCACCAGCTGTAGTGTCTATCAAAATTCTGGCTTGGAAAAGTGGTACTTGAAAACATCTAGGGGGAAAGAAGTAGAAGGCAGTGAGTATTCGTGCAATAATAATGTTTTTCTCCATAACACAACGTAAACTTTCTTACCAATTGTGTTTCCCTTTTTGCTATGGCTGCCAGGAAGCTCCAAGCCATGTTTATTAAAAATTTCAGTAATAAAATAAGCACTTGGGGCCAGTGTATTTTCTTCTTCCAGATACTCATGGCTTCCAGATGTTCATGCATTTTTATTCACATTTTTTTTTCTTTTTTAAGGCCACACCTGTGGCATATGGACATTCCCAGGTTAGGGGTTAAATAGGAGCTGTAGCCACCGGCCCACACCACAGCCATAGCAATGCTAGATCTGAGCTGCATCTGCGACCTACACCAAAGCTTGTGGCAATGCTGGATCCTTAACCCACTGAGTGAGGCCAGGTATCAAACCTGCATCTTCGTGGATACTAGTTGGGTACTTAATCTGCTGGTCCACAATGGGAACTCCCTCATTCACATTTTATTTACATTATTGTGTATGTCTGCGGTGAACACCTTCACATCCTTTTTAAAATATATGGATTATAATAGAAAGAGAACTTTAGTCCTAAATGGCTTCTTTGTCCCCCTTTCCCTTTTCTTCCTGTCCCAATTCCAGCAGCCTAATAAAAATTTGACATAGTGAAAAATAATAAAGTTACTTCGTTTAGGTTGCATTATGGTCTAGGCCTAAGTAACTACAGTACCGACCATATTTAGAGGTCTTTTATTAATATTGAATTGTATTGGATTGCTGAACTACAAAGACAAATTAACCAAACTGAAGTTTTTGCAGTTTGGAGGGAATTAAAAAAATGTAAATAAAACAATACCATCAAATTGTGGAGTGCGGGAGTTCCCGTCATGGCTCAGTGGTTAACAAATCCAACTAGGAACCATGAGGTTACGGGTTTGATCCCTGGCCTTGCTCAGTGGTTTAAGAATCCGGTGTTTCTGTGAGCTGTGGTGTAGGTTGCAGACACAGCTTGGATCCCGCGTTGCTGTGGCTCTGGTGTAGGCCGGCGGCTACAGCTCCAATTTGACAACCAGCCTGAGAACCTCCATATGCCGTGGGAGCGGCCCAAGCAAATGGCAAAAAGACAGAAAAAAAAATTGTGGCGTGACTATGATGCTGTATTCTCATGTCTGTGAATAAGAGGATCAAATGCGTGAGGGTAAGCCCAATGGGCTTGTTAAAGGGGCATGTTGTTTTAGCGAGTTTATCCCCAGTGTCTGAAATATAGTACAGGGCCAATGAGTATTTGTTGGATGACTACTGAATGAACACAATTTACCATATATGATGTGTATATAAATTGTGCATAGGGAATTGCACTGCATTCAGTTGTATTTCTAAGTAAGACGTGGACTGAACAGTGGTGGAAGGAAGGTAATAATGGAGAAGTTTCTCTCTAGAACCCACATAGTTATAGTTTTGGTCCTCTTCCTTTCTTGGATAGATCTAAATTTTTGGTGTTATTTTCCCTCTGCTCAAAGGATTTCCTTTAACATTTCCTGTAGGGCAAGTTTACTTTCAGCTTTTGTATGTCTCAGTAAGTCTTCATTTCACCTTCATTTTTGAAAGCTCTTTTTACTGAGTATAGAATTCTGTGTTGACTGTTTTTTGTCTTTCAGTGCTCTAAAGATATTACCCCATTGTCTCTTGGTTTCATTGTTTACAACAAGAAGTCTGCTGTCATTTTTATCTTTGTTCCTCTGTGCTTAATTTTTTTTTTTTTTTACTGGCTTTTTCATATTTTTCCCTTGGAGTTGCCTTGGTGGTGCAGCAGGTTAAGGATCCAGTGTTGTCAAGTGCTGTGGCTTGGGTCACAGCTGAGGCATGGGTTTAATCCCTGGCCCCAGGACTCCTGCATGCCACAGGTGTGGCCAAAAAAATTTTTTTAATCATTGATTTTAAGTGATTTGATAATGATGTGACTTGGTGTAGTTTTATTTATATTTCTTATACTTGGAGTGTTTTGAGTTTCTTGACTCTGCAGTTTTCATTTTCATCAAATTTGGAAACTTTGGAAAATTATTTCTTTAAATAATTTTTTGCTCCTTCACCTTTCCATTCGCATAAATATTAGGCAGCTTGAAGTTGTCCCACAGCTCACTGATGCTCTGCTCATTTTTTCCTCAGTCTCTTTTTTCTCTGAGCATCCTTTTTGATTATTTCAAATTTTTTTTTCTTTCTTTCTTTTTTTTTTTTTTTTTCTATTTCTTGGGCCGCTCCTGCGGCATATGAAGATTCCCAGACTAGGGGTCTAATCGGAGCTGTAGCTGCCGGCCTATGCCAGAGCCACAGCAACGTGGGATCCAAGCCACTTCTGCAACCTACACCACAGCTCACGGCAATGCCGGACGCTTAACCCACTGAGCAAGGCCAGGGATCGAGCCTGCAACCTCATGGTTCCTAGTCGGATTCGTTAACCACTGCACCACGATGGGAACTCCCCTTTTAATCATTTCTATTGCTGTTTTCAAGTTTAGTAATCATTACTTCTACTGTGTTTAATCTGTGGTTAATCCCTTCTGATGTATCTTTCATCTCACGCATTATGTTGCTACATCTGTAGAAGTTTCATTTGAGTCCTTTTATATCTCTCAGGTCTCTATGTAACAATCATACCACTTTCTTTTAACTTCTTGAATAATGTGGCAAGTGAAGATGTGAATGAGGGAGCATGTCACACCCTGATGTTAGCAAGGGTGATCCCAAGGAGGTAGCTCCCCAAAGCCTTGAAAATGTGAACCCTTAGATCAGCTTAGGGCAAAATAGTCTCAGACAGTGGTGCTGTTCAGGCCTAATAAATTCACCTGTGTGAACAGCGAATGGGTTAAATGCTAAAGGAGTATGTGTACTCCCAACATCAGGATGTAATTATCATAGGGATTCAGTCTGTTTTAAACTTTAGAATGCTTTTAAAGCTTAGGATGTTCACGCATCAGGAATGCTGAGTTAAGTTTATCTTTTTTTAAACTATCTTTGTGAACTATCTCTTTATCGAGTGAAGTTTTATAACTTTTACTAAATGACTAACCTGGTTCTAGGTGCAAGCTTGGAGGTATGAGCAGTGTTTCAACATAAAGCAATGAGAAAAACAATCCTCAGTGGTTAACTATTGGTTTTCCTCCGATAAAGAAATGTTATCACTCAGCACAGCCATTTAGGCTCCAGGGGACAGGGTGAGATGGGGTGAAGGGTTGAACAAGGTGGGTGTTATGCAGGAATGAATGGCTCAGCTCCCCAAGAACTGGGCTAAATCTCCCACAGCCTTGTCTAACAACAATTTTATGGCTGACTGATTGTCAAAATCTGTTTTCCATGGTCTGTGGTGTTAATTATCAACAAATATTACTGGATATTTGCAGCTGATCCTGATGGGAGTGCATTAAGATACAATAGTCCTGGAAATTTGTCACCTGTGGTGAAAGGGGGACGGAAACTTATCTTAGAGACAGTTTGCATTTTTTTAGTTCACAACAATTAAGGTTGATGGAATTTATGTATAAAGTTTATAGCCATGAAGAAGCATTCACAATGCAGAGCTCTCCAAGGGCAGGAGTGCCTGGGTCTTTTTCCCAACTGCAGACTTTGCATTCACTGTTTGCCTTGATTGTCCTTGAATGTGCATGCTTGCTTCTCTGTATTCAGGTCTTAGCTAAATGTCACCTTCTCAGAGAGGCCCTCCTTGATAACCCAATCTAAGTTAACTTCTCCTAGACCCACTTCACTTTCTCACACATCATTTCATCTGATTTTCTTCACAGCACCCATCATCATCAGCATTTAAACGCTTGTGTGTTTACTGTATGTCCCATGCTAGTGTTTAAGCACCAGGAAGGAAGTGATATGGTCTGTCTTGGTTGCCATGGTATCCCAGAGCTCAGCAAATGTTTGCTGAGTGACTGAATATAACAAACATAGCTTATTCAGTGAGTCAGAGAATCATGTCAGAAGTAGAGGATGTATATTGACACTAAAAGTTATGTTTTCATGTTCATTAGACATAATATTATAGAACATCTATAGAAGTTTCCACTTTGATAGTATTAATTGGCTCACAAAGGCATGAAATATTAGTGAGTGATGAACCCAATAAAATTCATTAAAAAGCAGTCAGCATTGTGACATGCAGCGGTAGATGTCTTTTACAAAATGTCCATTGTCTGAAAGCAGAATACCGTACAGAGTAGTTTGAGATCTGATCCAGAATAATGTTTTTAAATTTTTCTGTGTCACATCTTTATTGGAGACCCCAGAGAGAGGGCACATCTCTCAGTTAGAGATTGGATAAGACAGAGGGATACTTTGGGACATGGCATGGAGGAATTTCTTTTCGTTTTTTTTCTTCTTATGGCCATGCACCTGGGGCATATCAAAGTTCCTAGGCCAGGGGCTGAATTAGAGCTGTCGCTGTAGGCCTACACCACAGCCACAGCAACACTCGATCCAAGCAGCATCTGTGACCTATGCCGCAACTTGTAGCAACACTGGATCCTTAACCCACTGAGCAAGTCCAGGGATCAAACCCGCTCCTCATGCAGACAACATTAGGTCCTTAATCCACTGAGCCACAGAGGGAACTCCTGGCATTTCTTTTCTGAGAATCTAACCAATTATGGTGACACTTTGGGGCTATAATCAAGCAATATTTATTTGATATCAGGCAATGTAAAGAAGAGGAAAGAGGATAAAGAAAAGAGAAGCAAATAGGCTGTGATTTCACAAGAGTTTATTTCACCTGAAAACACACTTTATACAAAAGCAAAAATAGACACTCCATGTGGCCTGAAGTTTTGAGCAAGGAATCAAGGAAATCTAGCAAGTCTTGGCTGTTGGACCCACACACTGCCCAAATTTGAATCCTGCCTATAACCTTTCCGAGCCTTCAGTTTCCTTACCTGTAAAGTGGGGATATTAATAGTAGCTATCTCGTAATTTTGTTGTGAATGTTAAATGAGTTAATACATTTGAAGTGCTTGGAATGGCATGGGGCCTGGCACATAAATGTTAGGTTTTTTGTTTTTTTTTTTTGCTTTTTTACATGGAAGTAGCCAGTAGCCACTGGTAGTGCAGGCATCAAATGTTTAATGACACAAAAAAGGGTATTAAGAACAAGAGATAAGGGGAAAAGAAGCCTGGGGAAGCTACCAGATGGGACTGAAAAAAGGGTCAATTTTCAGACTGTGGAATTGCATCCTTGGGTGGTTGGGGCTAGAAAGCCTTTGGGCATGAGATTATCATGGACCCAAGAGAGGCAGGTGGACCTGAGTACCTGAAGGGAGATGGTAGAATGTTCTCTTGGTAATACACAGTGGTTTATCAGAGCTTATCTAAAGCTTTTATCCTCTCAAGCATCTCTGTGCTTCCATCTTTTGTGTTGGAACTTGAGACTCAGAGTCAACAGCACTAAGCTGTAAGGCACCAAACACTTGGAGGCAGATAAAAACACAGCTCCTGAACAGTTCCTGGCTTATCTGCCTCAGAGCAAAATGAATTTACAAGCAGATTTATTATTTATAGGTAGAGATTCTTTAGAAGTTTTCTAATGAGCAAGGAGTGGTAAATGGAAAATAAGACCACAGGAGTCACCATGGCTAATTATAAGGTCCAAAAGTCATTGACATTGTTTTTATTTAGCAAGTTGGATTATGGTTTCATTTTACTAAATTTCCGGAGGTTCACGTTTAATAATGTCCTCTGTTTCTTGATTTTCTTTCCTCTATGACTATAGTTTCTCAACTGCAGATTTTCTTATCATAGAGACATTCAGAGACTGAGGAAAGGCTGCTAGGCTCTAGAAGAGACAGATCTCAGTAGATAAGCTGAGAGGATTCTCAGAATAGCAGGGATTTGAGTTGGGTCTTAAGAAAGAAAAGAAACTAGCATTTATAGCATGCTGAGTGCCAAACTCCTCAGCATACCAGGAACTTTACACACATCCAGTTTTTCCTCACAAAAGCATTGCGTACTAGGAGGGATTATTCTCATTTAGCAGAGGAGAACCTGGGGTCACAGATATCAAGTGACTTAAGGTGATATTGTCAGAATGTGGATCAGCGATGTCTAATTCCAGAATCTGTGTCCTTCCTTCTATACCATCTCCCTTCAACTGTTCCTTTAGCAGATAGATATGGTGGGGGGAGAGGTGGGCAGAGATTGGTGGTGGGAGAGGAAGGACATGGAAATAGCAGTTGCCATGGAGCAATGTGATAGAATGAATAGAAGTTGAAAAACCAATTGCTTCACAAATCTGAGCTATTATGTGATGTGCAAGACGCTCTATAAAAAAGTTACTTGATTAGTGAGCTAGAGAATACCTGGGGAACATTGGCTAAATGGTAGAGGGCAACCAATGAGGGGATGGGAGACTGTTCAGGTACCTGGCCCGCAAGGTAGGTGAGAAGGTAAACTTGGAGGGCCTTGGATGCACAAAGAACTCTAGCTGTGTCCGAGGTTGCATTTGGAAGTTTACTGGGTCTTCACTTGCTTTTCTGATCAGAGGCAACCAGAGGAGGCAACCATAGTCACATGAGCTTCTCTGGGTTATTTGGGGTGATCTTGAACCCTGTAAACTCAAGCAGGGTTGACCCCGATTTTGAAGGCAGGTGGGTGGGTAGTTGGGTTACCTGAAACTGGTGAGGTTTGTGACACTCTCTCTCTTTAAAAAAATTTTTTTTGCAGTCTTATGATCCGTGGAATTACCCACTAAGTTCCTGAAAGAAACATTAGTAGATTTTTTTTTTTTTTTTGGTCTTTTTGCTATTTCTTTGGGCCGCTCCCACGGCATATGGAGGTTCCCAGGCTAGGGGTCGAATCGGAGCTGTAGCCACCGGCCTACGCCAGAGCCACAGCAACGTGGGATCCGAGCCGCGTCTGCAACCTACACCACAGCTCACGGCAACGCCGGATCGTTAACCCACTGAGCAAGGGCAGGGACCGAACCCGCAACCTCATGGTTCCTAGTCGGTTTCTTTAACCACTGCGCCATGACGGGAACTCCACATTAGTAGTTTTAAACTGCCTTTTTCAGAAAAGCAATTGAAGAATGATGGTAGCACTGCGGATGTCCCTTCCAACAGTCTAACATTTGTCAGAATGATTGGTATTCTTCTCTGCTTCTCTTGAATCAAGTGTATTCCTTTCCTAATTTTATTGTTGAAGTTATCAGTTTAGCAAAATCATTACATGTTGGTCTTCGACACTAGAATGTTAGTTTGTAAAGGCGAGGTGATTTTTATTGCCTCTGCCCCAGTTCAGTGCTTAGAACCTAGTATGTGCTGAGTAAGTATTTTGTGAGTTAACTTTAAAAAAAGTACAAGCTTCTCAAAGCAATAATAGTGAGTAGCACAGGCAGCCTAGGCTTCCACTATAAGTAAGTCAGCTTTAAGTCCTAGGTGGCAAAACTTGCAGCTGGTATTATCAGGCAAACACTATCACCTGTAGCTCCCTGATGGCGCTAGGTGGTCCCCAGACGTGGAAGGACACTTGAGATGTCGCTTAATCCCCACATGTATGCTGGTATGATAGTATCATTTTTCACTTTTAGTGGAATTTTCCACTTAATGAAAGGACACGTAGGAGCCTTGGAATGGGTGTTCTCGCCACTGGGCAGCTCACACAGGGAACTGGTCCTTGTTTTGAACTAGACACAGCCGCAACTTTGTAAACCACTGAACTGAGTAAATGCACAAAGTTCTCTGGTGCTGCCTTAGGAAATTAATCTCTCTCAAAGTTAAAGGTTTTTTTTTGTTTTGTTTTTGTCTCAAAAATCTTATCCAAGGGAGTTGGCAACATGTATCCTTTTATTATTAGACATTTGTCTTTTAGCTTCTGGCGACCAGTCTTTTGGAAACTTACTGGCACTTGCCCCAAGTATATCTTTTTTTTCAACTGGTCATGGAGCAGACCCGTGCTTTGCTCTGTGGAAATGCAGGGTCCTGGAGACACAGGTGTCAGCAGATCTCAGAAAAGAGGACAAATATTGGACCTGTAGCCAGAATTATTCTTGAAGTAAAAATGGTTTCAGTGTCGTGCTGACTTAACTATTTGAACTCCTGGATCAAATTTGTTGTGCTGATAAAGCAGGAACCACTGAGGTAATTTCTCAGCACACTGGATCCTTGTGCCAAGGGATTTGTAACACCAAGAAAATTTAGTCTTGCCCATTTTCCCCTTAAGAAAAGTCAAGAACTCTGATAACTAGGTAGCTCTGGGTGAAAATTGTGTTTTCCTTTGACCACTTAAACCATGATACTAAGCAATTAATGAATAGCAAGCATGGCTCCTGTCAAAGACTGTGCCAGGAAGAAAGACACTGACAATCAGAGGCTGCTCTTAAGGAATTACACACATCCTCTTGAGGAGAAGGGGCATTTGAAACAGTACAGATGTTACAAGCATTGACAGGGCATATAGGTGATGTTTGAAAACCGGAAGGAGCTATATAAATGTAAGATTTTAAAGTAAGACATGGTGAACTGCCAAGTTGTGCTTAGAAGAAAGAGTAGGACAAGGGGCAGGGTGGGAAGGATATTCCCATGAGGCCGCTGGTGCGGAGATGGAAAAGCACAGCGTCACTTAGAAAAGTGGCCAGTTTTCCTATTTTCCATAAAGCAAAGTCCTGTATAGAAACATAAACTCAGATTTTTTTTTATTGTTTTTTTATGACCACACCCATGGCATATGGAGGCTCCCAGTCTAGGGGTCAAATGCCTACAGCACGGCCATGGCAACATCAGATCTGAGCCTCGTCTGCGACCTGCATCACAGCTCACAGTGATGCTGGATCCTTAACCCACTGAGCGAGGACAGCGATTGAACCTGCGTCCTCGTGGATGCTAGTCAGATTTGTTTCTGCTGAGCCAGGTGGAACTCCTATCTTAGGAATATTAATCCATCACAGGGACTTCACACGTGCAGTCACCTCTACTTTGGAACTGTCCCTTTATTTTTCCCCAAACTTTCTATCTGGCTAGGCTTCCTCCTCTTCAGATTCCATCTTAGCCTTCACTTTCTCCAGTATGCCTCTTACTACATAGTTGAGTGTTTCTTTTGAACTGTACACCAATATTCACTTCCTTCAAATTTCAAATTTCTCCTCAACTAGATTGTAAGTTCCAGTGTTAGGCTATGTGTTCCCAGAGCCCCAAATATAAGTCTCTTTGTTCTAATTGGTTGTTTACTCATTTCTATCCCCCCAAAGACTCTAAGCAGCCTGAGGGTGAGACCAAGTGTATCTTCTTGACTCTCTTGGGCTCCAGGTCCAGCACAGTGTCTGCAGCTACTAGTGACACAGTAATTTGCTATTAAATAAATTCAGTGATGAACAGACAATTGAACAGCCTCAGCCAGCTGAAGGCGTAGCTATTACTAGTATGAAGGGAATGAAGGGCCTTTCCCATTTTGGAAATTTTGAGAAACATTTTCTGAAAGGGCCAGGGATTAGGGAACTGTGGGGTGGGAGAACAGGCAAGAGAAAGGAGTAGAGGGAAAGCGTGTGGGAATAAAGAAGGAGAAAGGATATTGTGTTATAATCTGGTTTCCTGTCACTAACCTTAACAGTTTCATTGAGATGATCACTCATTTCCCAGCCATCAGTTATCTTACTTAAACTATATTGAATGTCTAATCCTCAAAGCATATTTATAGCTCATTAATTATTTCAGTTGAATTTCCTTTCTTCTCTTCCTTCCATCCATTGATTCTCTGATTAACTTATCAAATGCATATTTGGGGACTTAACTTTATGAAAAGCTCATAAAAACTTTGGTAACTAGATATATCTTGTGAAACACAGTAATCCAAGTTTGCATGCTTAAATTTCCTCTCTTTGTAGTTTAAGCCCAAGGAATTGATTTCATCCCTTTAGGTTTTCTTCGTGTGGTATGAGGATTTAGATGGAAAGTCCTGTTTGTCATGACTCTATTAGTAATGGTAATCCGTGTCAAGCCCTTTAAAGTTTCCCGCTCAAGAACACCAGGATAGAAAGCCCAGAATTAAACCCACGCACCTACAGCCAACTCATCTATGACAAAGGAGGCAAGAATATACAATGGAGAAAGGACAGCTTGTTCAATAAGTGGTGCTGGGAAAACTGGACAGCCACATGGAAAAGAATGAAATTAGAACACGTCCTAACACCATACACAAAAATAAACTCCAAATGGATTAAAGACCTAGATATAAGACCAGACACTATCAAACTCCTAGAGGAAAACATAGGCCAAACCCTCTCTGACATAAACGACAGCAACATCTTCTCAGATCCACCTATCAGAGTACTGACAATAAAAAGAAAAATAAACAAATGGGACCTACTCAAACTTCAAAGTTTCTGCACAGCAAAGGAAACCCTAAACAACACAAAAAGACAACCCACAGAATGGGAAAAAATCTTTGCAAGTGAATCCACTGACAAGGGATTAATCTCCAAAATTTATAAACAAGTTCTGCAGCTCCATACCAAAAAAACAAACAACCCCATCCAAAAATGGGCAGAAGATCTAAACAGACAGTTCTCCAAAGAAGACATACAGATGGCCGAGAAACACATGAAAAGATGTTCAGCGTCACTCATTATTAGAGAAATGCAAATCAAAACCACTCTGAGGTACCACCTTACACCAGCCAGAATGGCCACCATCAAAAAGTCTACAAACAATAAGTGCTGGAGAGGGTGTGGAGAAAAAGGAACCCTCGTACACTGTTGGTGGGATTGGAAATTGGTGCAACCACTGTGGAAAGCAGTATGGAGATTCCTCAGAAAACTAAACATAGAACTACCATTGGATCCAGCAACCCCACTCCTGGGCATCTACCCAGAGAAAACCATGACTCGCAAAGACACATGTACTCCAGTGTTCATTGCAGCACTATTTACAATAGCCAAGACATGGAGACAACCTAAATGTCCATCGACAGAGGAGTGGATCCAGAAGATGTGGTACATATACACAATGGAATATTACTCAGCCATTAAAAAGAACGAAATACCAGCATTTTTAGCAACATGGATGGACCTAGAAACTATCACGCTAAGTGAAGTCAGCCATACAATGAGACATCAACATCAAATGCTTTCACTGACATGTGGAATCTGAAAAAAGGACAGACGGAACTTCTTTGCAGAACAGATGCTGACTCACAGACATTGAAAAACTTATGGTATCCGGAGGAAACAATTTAGGGGGTGGGGGGATGTGCCTGGGCTGTGGGATGGAAATCCTGTGGAATCAGATTGTTATGATCATTATACAACTACACATGTGATAAATTCATTTGAGTAATTTAAAAAAGTGGAAAAAAAAAAAAAAAGAACACAGGTAGGAATTCCTGTTGTGGCACAGTGGAAATGAATCCGACTAGGAACCATGAGGTTGTGGGTTTGATCCCTGGCCTTGCTCAGTGGGTTAAGGATCTGGTGTTGCCATGAGCTGCGGTGTAGGTCGCAGACATGGCTTGGATCTGGCGTTGCTGTGACTCTGGCGTAGGCTGGCGGCTACAGCTCTGATTCGACCCCTAGCCTGGGAACCTCCATATGACGCGAGTGCAGCACTAAAAAGACAAATGACAAAAAAAAAAAAAAAATTGCAAGGTAATTTTTTTTGTGTCCTAATCAAATTCTCCCATAGCCTCATCTTGTTTAGCTATTACCAGGGAGTAAATGGCTGAGAACTCCAAGTGCATAATATTGCTTTCACATTGCACTAATCCCTAATGATGTTTAAACTGGAAGAATAAAGGCAATGTTAAAAAGGGAATTTTGCCTACCCTCATCACTTTTCAGTTCCATATTAAGACAGAGGCAAGCATAGAGTTTTTCTTGTAAAAGCATAGGAATTTACTTGTAAATCTCAGCCGGTTTGGAGGGTCCCCTTAGCATTAAATGATACAGGAAGTGCCTGGGGCTGCTTCAGCACCTGCTGAGGTGGTATTTTGTGTGAGGCTGAACACCTCTGCCCAAATCAGTGAGTGGGAGAGTGTTGGAGTTTGTTCTTTTCTGCATACACTGATAAGCCCAGTGAATGATACCAAAGGTTATAATAGCAAGGGACCTTGTTCTAGAACGGTTATATGATCTGGAACCTAGGAAGCTACAGGCAAAATCCAGTTAGTGACTGTTGGGTGATGGTCAAATATTTCAAAATACCAGACAAATCAAGTTGACATAGTTCAAAATCATGGCTTACCTGTTAAGTATAAGCCCCCTGATGAAAAGAAACCTCAAGAGAGATGCTTCAGATGATGAAGACATGCTTGATATACTTCCCATGGTCCTTTCTGATCTGGCCCTGGCGGACTCTCTCTCATTTTATTCTGGCTAATTCCTTAGGTATCAGTTTGTGAACAACTCCAGAGAAGTCTTCCCTGACTCTTCTGTGTACATGTCCATTGCTTGTTATGCTCAGTCTGTTATAGTACTAAATGCATTCCTTCTCCTTTCCTTCCCTTCTTCTTTCCTTCCCTCCATCTCTCCCCCACCCCTTTTCCTCTTCTGCCTCCTTCTTTTCTCCTTTTCTTACAGAATCTTCCATCCTGTGGGGAAGAATCTATTAGCTTGGCTTCTGGTTGGGACAATATTGGTGAGAGGGATCATGGTAAGTCATTTTCCCTGCACCTTTAAAGGCTAACTCAGGTTCTTTGCTATATTTGAAATATGTTAATACATGATTCTCTTGGCCATTTAAGAAATATTGTACAAAAAGCTTTTTGAGTGTGTGCAAATTTCATAAGTCAATAAAGTACAGCTATACTATTGCTGTGAATAGAATAGGAGTGCACATTAATCTAGATTTCTTTTTTCTACTCCTGCTGGAGAAAATCTAATGGCCAGGTAAAATTTCGTGGGTTTTTTTTTTTTTTTGTCTTTTTAGGACCACACCCACAGCAGACGGAGGTTCCCCGGCTAGGGGTCTAATTGGAGCTGTAGCCACCAGCCTACACCACAGCCACAGCAACTCCAGATCTGAGCCGAGTCTGTGTCCTATACCACAGTTCATGGCAATGCCAGATCCCTAACCTACTGAGCAAGGCCAGGGATCAAACCTGCATCCTCATGGATGCTAGTTGGGTTTGCTAACCGCTGAGCCATGATGGGAACTTGGCCTTTTTAAGGTTTTCTTCCTATTTGGCCACTTTGTGGTAGCCTCTTGGTCCCAACTTGACCATTCTATCAAATCTGCCTTCCTGGTTCTCTTATTAACTCTAACAACACCTATTTGTTTATTTGTTTCCTTTGTTGCCCCTCATCTTCCATCCGCCCTCTGAATGCTGTGTCAGCTAGGATTGTGTTTGCATGTACATAGTGAAAACCTTACAACAGTGTTTAAGTAGACTGGAATTTATTTGTTATCAAGTGATGATAGATGGGGATTTACTTGCTGTTAAGATGTCCCAGGGGAGTTCTTTCCACCTAGCAAGGATATGCTTTAATTTTTTTAAATTTCTCCCAAATAAAACATATATAGAGAAAAATGTACACAATATAAATATACAGGTCATCAAATTATGCAATGAACACCAGTGTAACCATCTCCCTGGTCAAGACACAAAACATTGTCAGCATCCCCCAGAGCCATCCCCTGTACCTCATTCCTATTCCTACCCCCTTTCTCCACCCCAAAGACCAACTCTCATCTAAATTTTGTGGCGGTCGCCTCCTTACATTTCCTTGCAGTTCGACCTCTGCATTATTCCTAAGTAGCCTAACTATTGTTGAGCCATTTCTGGCTCTTTAAAAAACTATATAAAGATGTGTTTTTGTAAATTTGATTTCTTTGTCCAACATTTATTTGTAAAATTCATTCATATTGTTATGTGTGGTATTCATTGCTAAATGAATTCTATTGCACAAGTATGACAAAACTTATTCATCCAGTCTGCTTTTTTTTTTTTTTTGTCTTTTCAGGTTGAATCTGCCGCATATGGAGGTTCCCAGGCTAGAGGTCAAATCAGAGCTACAGCTGCCAGTCTACACCACAGCCACAACAAAGCAGGATTTGAGCCGCATCTGTGATTACACCACAGCTCGTGGCAATGCTGAATCCTTCATCCACTGAGTGAGACCAGGGATTGAACCCACATTCTCATGGATACTAGTCGGGTTTGTTACTGCTGAGCCACGATGGGAATGCATAATCTAGTCTGCTTTTGATGCATATTTGGGTGGTTTCTAATTTTTGAGTATTATGAATAGAGCTGATACGAACGTTCTCATCTATTTCCTAAGGTGCATTTCTGTGGATGTGCACATAGGTGTTGAATGGTTGGGCCTCTTCCTCTTCTTTTTTTTTTTTTTTTATTTGGAAAGAGAAGTTCTCTTCAGTGACGTGACAGCACCTGGTAGAGCACAGCAGGACCCACAGAGTCTCACCTCGAAGGGATTCCATCTCTGAGCAGGAACGTCAAAGTGAAGCCGACCCACATGTGGGTGGGGTCACAGTTGTCTGGGTCTTTGGTTGTGGAGAAAAGCAGCCAAGCCTAAAGTGAGGGAAGGGGGTCCGTTAGATGCCAGGGGAGGAATCCCTCTACCTCTCAGGGATGCTGGGGATGGAAGGAGAGGCTCAGGCTTGGCTCTGTTTAGAGGCCTCTTAGTAGTTTACCCAGGACAAAGTAAGCTGCGGTGGTAAATAGAGTTAGAAATGTGGGTAGGTGGTCACGGAAAACTTCTCCCAGAAGGTGACATGTGAAGAGAAACTGAATCACTTTGGAGAACATTCAGAGAGAGAAGAGCATGTGCAAGACCTTGGAGTGAGGACATACTTGCAGGTGTTAAGAAAACCCAAGATGGCCAGTGGACAGGAGGGAAGAGGGGCCCAATGCAAGACCGGGAAGGAGCACCAGAGGCAGGCCTCATAGGTCCGTGGCTGTGCTAGGGAGTTAGCTGACCTCAGAATAAGGGAAGGAGGATTAAGTTGGGCAGTGAACCAATCTGGTTCATGTTTCAAAGAGATGACTCTTGCTGGCTTGCGTACTGGCAGGAGTGGCCGCTGGGAGACCAGGGGGAGGCTGTGCCTCAGGTAGAGGTGAAGGGGGCTTGGATGAGGAGCTAATGGTGAAGGGATGGGTTAGAGCTGGAAGAACTGAAGGCAGAAGAGAAGTTGACTCTGTTTTTGTGGCTTCAACAATAGAGTGGATGACAGTATCACTACCCGAGACAGGCAGGGCAAGGCTAAGAATCATTTGGGGCAAAAGGAGGTGGGAGGGAGTTGTAGGAAAAAAGAAAAAGTTCTGTGTTGGCCATGTCAGGTTTGAAAAGGGAACAGTCAGATACATGAATTTGGAGCTGAGAAGGGTGTTCTTTAGAAACTATGAGCAAATCTTTCTATATCTGGGCCCTATCACATGGCCTGGTACACAGTAGGCACTCAATACATGTTCAGTGAATGAATTTATTCAACAAACATGCATGGAGCTCTTACCTTGTGCCAGGCACTGTTCTAGGAGCTGGGGATAGAACAGTGAACAAAAATTCCTACCTTCCTAGGACTTAAAATGAATAAATGCATGCATGCATGTATAAATGAGTGAATGGACTATGTATTCATGTAATAAAGCATTTCTTGTTTTCTCCGTGTCTTAAAACATCTTTGAAAATATTAATTAACAATGGAATTCGCCAACAGGATTAATTATAAGAATCAAATCTAGAGAGACTTGATGATAATAACCCATTTTGCTTTCTTTTTCTCTTTTTAATTTGATTTCCTTTACCTTGATGGGCCTGAGACCAGGGTACTGTTGGCAGTAGAGTAATTGTGGCAGATGGGTGTTATTTACAGTTGCTTC
Source organism: Phacochoerus africanus (assembly GCF_016906955.1). Taxonomy (NCBI): domain Eukaryota; kingdom Metazoa; phylum Chordata; class Mammalia; order Artiodactyla; family Suidae; genus Phacochoerus; species Phacochoerus africanus. Next base: position 125,937,565 of record NC_062554.1, read on the forward strand.
GGAGTTGATTTCTAATCTTCCTTTGAAAAATGGTATTTACAGGCACACTCTTTTCACCTGCAGGTGTGAAATGGCTCTGTGATGCATGGAGAAGAAACAAAATGTCACGTCTGAGGTTTGTGATAAAATTTGATCGATTCTTCAGGTGGCGTGAGAGGCCTTTCTCACCACTGTCACACTCCCCGCTGCCAAGGCTGAGACGCTGAAGGCAAAATTTGTGTGCTTTGGTGGGGAGCGCTTGGGGTGTCACCACTGTGCTAAATACAGTTCCAAGAAGTTTAGTGTTAGTTAATATTTTCTAAATGGAATTAGCCTCTTCTGAGCTTTCAGGGAGTTTGTAACTGCAGCGATACTTTTTGCCCAGGTATTCATTAAATCATACAAATAACTAGTTTCAACGAAACATATATTAAATACAATATATAAACGTATTTTATATTAAGTACTTATGTTAATTCTTATAACAGAGAATTCCATTTTCTACACTAAGCCCTACTTGACATGATGCTAAAAAATGGGGGGGGCGTGGACCCATATTTTCACTGATAACAAAGAGGACGCTTAGTGGCAGGTGAGCCATGATTAAAATGTTTACGTGTTAAGAGATACGTTCCTTCATCTACAATATGTGCTTGCAAGAGAATTGATATTGCTGATTTGAGAGAGCTTGAAAAAACTTTCACGAATGTGTTTTAAGATTTAATACATGGTCTCTGCTTTTTTTTTTTTCTTCCTGTCAGGTGTATTCCCATTTGACTCTTTTGACTCCTTGAACTAAATCCTCTCTAGATTAAGATTAGGAAGCTGATTCAGAGACATCGGAGTCTGCCAAGAGGACTCTGCCGGTGCCATGAACCGCCTTCTTCTCTCCCAGTGCGCCATGCAAAGTACAGGACAAGACAAATTTTCAAGGGAGGGTAGGTTAAGAAGGGCATGTAGTCCTTGCTAATGATTTTTGATTCATTTCCTCTAATGGCAACTAATTGGAGACTTTTAGAGGAGGAAGAAGAGAGTCAGGTTCATTTTCTAGCACGGGGCTGGTGTGGATGGTGGGGAGGATGCTGGTGGGTGGCATGAAGCTGAGAGTCAGACCAGTTAGGAAGCTGCTGCAGGAGATGCTGTTTTCCACTCCTTCCCCAGTTTTGTGTTGAGTGTGTTAAGTCTCTGCTTCTGGCACAAATGGGAGTGCAAAGAAGTTGCAACTGTTGACAGAAGTAAAGCTTACTCATCATCTTCCCTCCCTCCTGAAGCCCTGTTTCCATTTCCCCTCATGGTTTGTAGGAAGACATTCTTCACTGGTATTGCCTTTCTCTGTGTTCTTTCCAGAATCGGTTGTTGTCTTCCACCATTGTAAAGTTTCGTACCTTAAAAAAATCCGCAGAATTGGGAAATCTCACTTTGGGAGACAGCCTGGTCCTTCACAACCTGTTCTAAGCAAATTCGATTTGCTTGTTTTAATAGTCATGACGCAGCTCTTCTGTGGAGCTTCCTTTTCAGTCTTAGGTATTCCAAAGGCCGTGTGTTTCAAGAACTGGGCTGTGATTCCCCAGCAAGTGAAACATCTCCCCCTCCCCCTCTTTCCCCTCCCCCCCCTCCTCCCCCCTCCCTTGGCCTCACACCAGTTCGCAGTTCCATCCCAGCTCCCTGGGGAGAGACTTGAGGAGCATGGCCTGATGCCTGGGGTGTTGGGTCTTCCCTGGGGTCAACTGGCTCTTTTCTTGGGATTGGAAAAGAGATGAAATTCTTGGTGTATGCATTTCTTAAGCATGTCTGTATCACTGGGGACCTGTCTTCCTATTTTAGGACTGAGTCTAATTTCAATGTAATTGTGAGGCAAGAGACAATATTTCAAGCTAGATTGCTTGCCTAATTGTTGCTTCAAGTAAAAAGAAAATTGGGCTGGGAGTCTAGAGAGCCAAGTTTTAAATGTACTCCATTACTAATTTAAATAAAAATTAAGTAACATTTTATAGTACATCATTTTTAATATTAATTTTTACAGCCGACCTCATTTATTTAATTTCTTCTGATGTTAATAGAGACATATCTCAGAAAATCTTCCCATCAAACTATCTGTAGCCATCTATTTTTTTTCCCCACACAATGTCTCTCGCTTGCATGTCCTCAAGCTTTCTTTGACTAATTTTTTAAAAAATGGCTTGAGATCTCATCAGGCACTGGAAGAACACCAAAAATGTCCCATCGCTCTTAGAGGACAGAGGGCGGGTATGTTAGTGAGTCTACCTTATAGCTGATTGTCAACATAAATGATGTAATGGAGAATGCTCCAGACTTTGGAGCAAGACTGCCTGGGATCGAGTTCTGATTTCTGTCACTTACTGTGTGACCTTGATGAAGTTACCTAACTTTTCTGTTCTCTGTTCCTCAGGGGTTTTTTTGTCCTAAAAATGGAACAATTGTTTTTGCCTCATAGGCTTGTTTTGAGGATTAAATGAATTAATAACTTTAGGGTTAAGAGGATCAAGTAAATTTATATATATAAATTATTTATATATATATATAAAATACTTAGCGTACTGCCTGGCCTGTAGTAAACATGATATACGTGTTGATTATTCTTTTTTGGCTCATTTTTCCATTGCCCACCGGCTCTGCCCCCTAGAGTCTAGCCTGCTGTTGCTGCCATGCCCTTTTCTGCACAGTTCTGCCTCATGCCAGATACCAGCCTTCTTCATCCTCCTGAAGGTATGGCACATATAAGGCTGCTGTGAGTAATAAAGACACTTAATAATAATAGCTGGCATTTACTGAGTGCTCACCTTATGCCAGCACTGCTGTTAGTACTTAACATCTATTTGTTCATTTAATCCTCATATCAACTCTATGAGATAAATGTGATCATTAACCTCATTTTACAGTTGAGGAAGTTGAGGTTCAAATCAGTTACATAGCTTGTCCAAGGTCACCAGTTAGTGAAGAGTAAAGCTAGGTTTTCAAACATCACTTACTTCCTCTTCTCCTGGCCCTTGTAGATATAGGGAAGTAGGAAGTATCTTTTTTTTTTTTTCCTTCTGGTGAATGATATCCTTATAGGGCTCTTCTTTCTGGCCAGCCAAATTCCCATCAGTGATAAATGAGCACTGCGGGGGCTGCGGGGGGAGGGGCAGGGATTCTCAGTATATGACGAGGAGGCCAAAGAAACATCTGGAGTCTACTCAGCACCCAGTGTGTGCTGCCCTTGCGTGAGGCCCGCTGTGGCTCTGTCTCAGGGAATTCTTGTGGCCGCTCTCACGTTCTGTTATTGTCATTTTCATGGCAGGAAACTGAATTTCAGAAAGGTAAGGACTTGCCTTTAGGTTACCCAGCTCTTGAGTTAAGAAAAATTTGAACTCAGGTCCATGTGGCCCCAGAGCATCACAGAGCGAGTTCTTTTCACCCTGGCACCCTGCTGTCCCCCGCATCTTCACGTCTTCAAGGACTCCATGCCATGTGGACTTTTCTTTCGGCAGGCCTCTGCCTCTCTTTTTTTAACCTTTCCGATTTAGCTTTTCTTTTCAACAGCTTAAAGTCATATGAACAAATATGTAGTTGTCTATATTATTAACATGAGGTAGGAGTAGTTAAATGGATTAAAGATGCTTATGGAAATATTTAACCTTATCATCCCAAGGGGCTTTACATATGATGCCAGTAAGTATCATTAAGCTTTGTTCACCTCAATAGCAGCTGGTATTAGAGTATTATAAGATGTTAAAGCAGTTTCTGCCCTTGAGATGGTCACCTTGGGTGGGAGGAGTGTATGTGTGTATGTTGCATGCAGGTACTCTTAGCCATGACCTTGAGCTTCCCAGCCTCCAGAACTTTGAGGAATAAATTTCTATTGTTTATAAGCCACCTTGTCTGGTATTCTGGTACAGAAGCCCAAATGGAATAAGACTATCTTATTTGATTCTTTTCAAAGTTCTGTGAGGTAGCTGATATTATGACTTCCTTTTTACAGATGGAATGAGTAGGATTCAGGAAGTTAAATATTTGTTCAAGGTCACATAAGAAACAGAGCCAGGACTAGCACTCCAGTGTCTGACTTCAAATCCAGTGCTATTTCTCCCTCACCTCAGCTAGACAGCAAGAGGACATAGAAGCATAGAAAGACCCAGGTACATGTAAAAAAAAAAAAAATCAGATATGAGCAATGATTTCAATTTTTGGTCAGTCTTTTTCCTTGTGCTGCTTCAAACTCTAATTTTTGGCTCTAGTGATTTTTTTCCCCTCAAACATACTTTCCCATAATCCAAGTCAGAATATTGGCATTGTCCTGCATGCCCATTACTATTCGCCCTGGGGCATAGCCATGCTTGGTATGGAAGAAAGGCACTGAGAACAAAGGAGTATCTGTAATGTTGCCACGAGGTCAAAAGGAGTCGTACCATGTACATGTTGGCATCAAATGTTTACAATTCACATTAAAAAATAATTTTTTAGGGCCGCATATATAGCATTTGGAAGTTCGCAGACTAGGAGGGAACTGCCAGCCTACACCACAACCACAGCAAGGCCAGATTGGAGCTACATCTGTGACCTATAGCTGCAGCTCATGGTAGTGCCGGATCCTTAACCCACTGAGCAGGGCCAGGGATCGAACCTGCATCCTCATGGATACTAGTTGGGTTTGTTCCTGCTGAGCCACAGCAGGAACTCCTACAATTCATGTTTTAATTCAGTTTTGAAAAGGCAGGGAATTTTACTGTAGGAGATTCTCAAATATGTGGAGCTCTCTAAGGTTTCTATCTTTGAGACTGTGGATCCACTAAACAGAAAATTAGCAAAAGGATTTATCTACAGGATTTTCTACACAAATCAAGGAATTTATCCACTGCAACATTGCCTGTTAGTCTCATCCTAATGAAATTATTCACATGTCCATTAATTCCTAGAAAGTAAACTGAGGAGCAGTGTGGAAAAGCAGATAGAGAACAGGATTCTGAAGCCAGGCTGCCTGCATGGAAATCCAAATCCTGCTGCCATTAACTAGCAGGGTGATCTTGGCTAATAACTTAATCTCTCTGTGCCTCATCTTTAAAATGAACATGATAGGGAGTTCTCTGGTGGCGTTAATGGTTAAGGACTTGGCATTGTCACTGTGGTGGCTCAGATTACTGCTCAGGTTCGATTCCTGGTCCAGGATCTTCCCTATGCTGAGGGTGTGGCCAGAAATAAATAAATAAAAATAGAATGGATATGATGATAGAACCTACGTCTTAGGGTTGCTGTGAAGATTGATGAGTGTAAAATACTTGGTACCATGACTGTCAATGCAGGTTGGACTTCTCAAATGGCCCTCAAAGATGTCCTATCCTGGTCCCTAGCACCTGTGGCCAGGAGGAAGCATCACTGCCGTGATCATGTTATATAGGCACCTTTGACCTGAGGCAGGAGGATGATCTGGTGGACCTAATCTAATCAAACAAGACCCTAAAAGGTAGAGAGCTTTCTCCAGCTAAAGCTGGAAGAGGAAGTCAGAGAGATTCAAGTGTGAGAAGGACTTAAGACGCTGTGGGCATCGTTGACAATGGAGCAACCCCCGTGAGAAGGAATGTGGGCATCCTTAAGGAGTTAACAGGGACCCTGGGCTGACAGCCAGCAAGGAAATGTGGACCTCAGTCCTACCGCTGCAGGGAACTAAATTCAGCCAACAGCACAAATGAGTTTAGAAGTGATTTCTTCCCAGAACCTCCTAATTAGAGCCCAGCTGGCGGATATCTTGACCTCAGCCTTGTGAGACACTGGGCAGAGAACCCAGTCAACATGCCTGGAGTTCTCGACGACAGAACTGAAATAACGGCCCCGTGTTTTTAGCCACTAGGTTTGTGGCAAATGGTTATGCAGCAATAGAAACTAACGTAGTTACCGAGAAGTGCTTATTAAATATTTGTTCTCATTATTGCATTTATAATAACAATGAAGATATCTTCCGTGAATGCTGTAGCATCACTGGGGAAACAATGCTGCACAGGATACCGTGCTGGTCCTCAAGGACTTGATTGTCAAGAGGATAAATCAGTTCATTTTTTCTGACATCCAGGCTCTTCGAAAATCAATCACTACTGAATCCTGTACACAGTTCTTTTTACTTTTTTTTGCTTTAGTTCACTTTTATCAAAAATATTCATTTTTTAGTTTCTTTCATTTTTAGTCAGTGGCTAGACTATGTTTAGTCACCAGCAGCAACTGTTTGCCTAGAGTGAGTCGGGACTAAGTTTTGTTGGTTGTCTCTGGGAAGCTCCTAGACTTGTGCTCAAACATTGAATGGGTACAGGAGGGCTGTTTCTAACAAAGGATCCGTATAACGCTGTATCTCCAGAATCTGCCGCCTGGTATTTTCAGCAGCCCTGAGCACAGAACAACTCCCAGTTTAATCAAAGTGGAATACAAAAGGAGCAACCCCTGCCCCCCACCCCCACCCCGTGGTGTGTGATCCCCTTGAAGTTGGTCCAAGGGAAAGGCACCTTTTGCTTTGGAGACAGCTCCTTTTGGAGTTTAGTGACCTGTGACCCTTCCCCAGCTGGCAGCTCAGCAGGGACCCTCTGATATCTTCCTACCCTCAAAAGCCATTTTTGGTGGGCAGAACAGTGAGAGGATCATTAAGAGCTACTTGGTGGGAAGGTGGTAGGGAAAGAATGAGAACAGTAATGGAACAGTGGTATTCGGGAATATGCCTGTGGTGAGTTTATGTTTTTTATCCAAATATGAGCTGTCCTCATTTTCTGAGTCTTTGCTTTGTGAGAAGGTTGTTGGGTGTTGGTGAATGTTTACTTCAGGTAATGGGAATAATATCATTGTACTTTTAACAAAGTCTTCACTTGAAAGGTCTTTGGATTGAAGCTAGAGTTGGAAAGGGGAGATCCATTTGTTGTCTATACTAATTTTGAAGCCCCTAATTCCCTTTCTGAACTGGAAACTCTTTCCTTCTTACTGAGATTTTTTTCAGAAGAAAGACATGAAAAATTCCCTAAAGCATTCCAATACCAAAATAAATTTTATAGAAACCTCATGTTGTAAAGTTGGGAAGCATCTGAGTCATTTGGTCTCACCCAGTTGAAGTGCCCATGTGGCTAGGAGACCCCTTGACTGTGTCCCCAGCACGTGTTTGCACAGTGAGGTACCCTGAGAAGCAGGGACTTGGTGGTAGGCAGAGTTGTTCTCAAATCATCATTTTGTCACTTCATGACTGTGTGATCTTGTGCAAATTATTTGGCTTCCCTAAGCCTCAGTGTCCTTATCTGATAATGGAGATAATAGTATTTAACCAGCTGAATTGTGATGATTAAAATAAAAAGCCAGTGTAAAGCAACTCCTAGTAATTTCCATCCAGCAATAGTTTTAAAATTTCCATGTTTTAGTTACTATGAGAAATGACTTGGGCAAACCCAAACCTAGGTCTAGTCTGCAGAGGCTCGAGGATAAGGAAGAGAAAGAGGTGGTAGAGGAAGTTCCTGAACTCCAGACTCTATGTCCAACTACCTTCTTGATTTTCTCCTGACAGGGGTCCAATAGGCTTTTCAGACTTAATATATTCAAAACCAAATCCTATTCTTTTTTTTTTTTTTTCCCACAAACTCACTCTTGGTCTTTGAATCTCAATTAATGGCAACTCCATCTCTCCTTCTAGGTGTAATGAGCAAAAACTTTGAAGGTATCCTTCATCCCTTTCTTTCTCTTGCCCATTCAATCTGTCAGGAAATTCTTTTGACTCTACCTTCAACATATGCCTAGAATCCAGCCACTTTACGCCACCTCCACTGTTTCTGGGTTTGGTCCAAGTCATTGGCATTTTTCCATGCAGGAGTCGGAGTGATCCTGCAAAAACTATGTCCGACTAAATCACTCTTTGGCTCAAAACTCTCAAACAGTCACTCTATGTCATTAACTAAAAGCCAAAGACATTATAATGGGCCATAGCACCTGTGTCTGTCTATAAACTGTCACTAGTCCGTGAGGAGCTTGTGCCAGAATGCGAATGAACTATGTCACTGTTTGATTTGTTTTGTTCTTAAAGGACTCTCTCAGTGAAGGGAGCAATGCATCTATTTCCATTCTGGTGCAAATTCTTTATCTGCCTGTAACACTCTTCCTCTGCCCTCCTGTTGTTGAGTCCTGTCTTGCTCTGTTCTTAGTCATGCAGGTCTGCTTGTTCTTCACACACACCAGCCGTGTTCCTGGCTCTGCACAGGCTACTCTTTCTGCCTGGAATGCTTTCTTCCCACCTGACTAACACTTATTTACTCACCACCTTCAGGCATTAACTCAAGCATCCCTTCTTTAGCAAAATCTTCCCTGATGCCCTTGACCGTCCCTATGTCCCCCCTTTCTGCTTTCTTTTTTCTCTATAACCCTATCACCTTTCAAAATGCTAATACAAGTTGCTCATTTATTTTAAAATTATCATTCTTGCAACACTGGAATGTAGACTCCATGAAATGAGGGACTTTTTAATGCGTTTTGTTTTCTGTTTTACTCTTGGCATCTAGAAAAATACTGGTAAAGAGTAAACACTGGAAATTTTTTTTATACTTTTTTTCTTTCTTTCTTTCTTTCTTTCTTTCTTTCTTTCTTTCTTTCTTTCTTTCTTTCTTTCTTTCTTTCTTTCTTTCTTTCTTTTTTTTAGGGCCACACCTGGGGTATATGGAAGTTCCCAGGCTAGGGGTCAAATTGGAGCTGCAGCTGCTGGCCTACGCTATAGCCACAGCAACAGGGGATCTGACCACATCTGTGACCTACACCACAGCTCATGGCAATGCCAGATCCCTGACCCACTGAGCAAGGCCAGGGATTGAACTCACATCCTCATGGATAATAGTTGGATTCATTTCCACTGTGCCACAGCAGGAACTCCCTGGAAAAATATTTAAAGATTAAATGGATATATTTGAAATTAATTAAATGGCTTGATGGAAGCTACATTTTTGTTGGTTTTGTGGGACCATATTTTGAAAGCTTTTAAAAAATTATCCAGAAGTAGTAAAGTTGAACCATGGATAGGGCCTAAATCAGGCTTGGACAGAATTTGGGATGTCCAGAAAGGCAGTGAAAAAATATGTACATCAAAGGCCTTGTCAAACAAGCAGTACTGACACTGAAATTTATGGGTACCTGTTTTTTTCTGGGTGGTCATCATTATTTGGTATTATTACTATTATGGACATTTTGGCTAGTTGTCAGGTAAAAATGATACTATCTTATTTTAATTTGATTTTCTTTAATTACAAATAAGGATGCATTTTAGTTCCATATTTTTGCTTTTTAAAAAAATTTTATCTTGTGAGGTTTCAGTTTTTTAATTTTATCTAATGATTTGTCTTCTACTATTTTAATAATTTATATCAATTTATATAAAATTTATCTCCTATATAAAGATATTAAACAGCCCTAGGATTTTGTATTTGCTGTACATATTTTTCTCAGATATTTACACATTTATCTTTAAAGTTCACATGTTCAAAGTGCTGAAATTTTATTTCGTTGAATATGTTGATCTTAAAAATTTTTAATATCTTCTGTCATTTTTGAGTTTAGAATTCAATCCTTGGAGTTCCCGCTGTGGCTCAGTGGGATAAAGAGCTGGCATTGCCACAGATGTGGCATAGGTTGCCCCTGAAGTTCGAGTCTCTGGCCAGGAACTTCCATATGCTGCTGCTGAGGCCAAACAAAAAGAATTCCACCCTCCTTCAGACTTTTTTAATTTCTAGTTTTTGACTTTTTCCTTTGAAATGATTTGTGATTAAAGCTGCAAATATAGTGTAGAGAGTTCCTATGATGTACTCCTCACTCAGCTTCTCCAAATATTAACATCTTGCCCAACCACAACCGTAGTGCAATTGTCAAAACAAAAATACTGACATTGGTGAGATACTGTTAACTATCTATTCTATTTGTATTTCATTAGTTTTCCACTGACGTTCTGTGTCTGTTCCAGGACCTAGGTCACGACCCTTCATCTCATTTAATTGTCCCCTCTCCTTTCTGAGCTCTAACAGTTCCTCAGGCTCTGCTTGTCTTTTAGGACACTCACTGACACCTTTGAGGAGAACTGGTCTGTTATTGGGCAGAGGCTCCCTCTATTTGGTTTGTCTGATGATTTCTCATGAACAAATTGAGGTTACATAATTTTGGCGAGAATACAGCAGAAGGAATTCTCGTCGTGGCTCAGTGGTTAATGAACCCAGCTAGCATCCATGAGGACGTGGGTTTGATCCCTGGCCTTGCTCAATGGGTTGGGGATCCGGCCTTGCTGTGGCTGTGGTGTAGGCTGGCAGCTACAGCTCTGGTTGGACCCCTAGCCTGGGAACCTCCATATGCCACGGGTGTGGCCCTAAAAAGACAAAAAAAAAAAAAAAAGAAAGAAACCAGCAAACGTAATGTCAGCACCCTTCTCAGTGCATCCTAACGTGTGATTCATGAGGCAGTATCCCATTAGCGGTCATATTAACTAAGAACACTTGGTTAGGATGGTATCTGCTGGGATTTTCTTCTACAAAGTTACTATTTTTTCCTTTGTTATTAATAAGTATCTTGGGGGAGATATTTTGAGACCTTGCAAATATCCTGTTTCCCCTCAAACTTCACCCACTAATATTAGCATCTGTCTGTGGGTTCTGCCTATGGTAATTATTGCTGTGGTATTCTAACGGTGACTTTCTATTTCCCTTGTTTCTTTCACTTTTATTAATTAGAATTTTTCTGTAAGGGAGAATTTCTTTTCTCCTCAGTTTATTTATTTCTTTGTTTCGGTGTAGACTCATTTATTTTACTCTATGGGTTATAATCCAGTACTATTATTATTTGTTTTGTTGCTCAAAGAGTTCTGGCTCAGTACCATTGACTCATTTCTACACACTTCTGGCCTTTTAAAGCAAAATTTATTTGGGTTTTTTCCTTCCTCTAGTTTTATTCTAAAAGTGTGTATGTTTCTATTGGGTATGTCAGATGAGATGGACATAGGGTTGGTAAAGTCTCATAGAAGCTAAAGTGTCCTGTTGGGTGTTGAGACCTTCCAAGACTTCTTTAAGGTGGAAGAAGCCTTGGAGATAGGGAAACTGAGTGCTTTGAGTCATATGGTTGTTGCTAATTTGTTTGCTGTGAGCAGGGTCCCAAGTGATGCTTTGATTGCAGCTATGGGCAACAGCATAACACATGTCATCTCAAAGATCCTGAAATTAATACCTGATAGAAGAGCAGGAGTCCCAAGTTCTCATTTCCAGCCCAGTACTATTTCTGTGTTCTTGAGCGAGCTTGCAGCTGACTATGGCACTTCTGAGGATATACCATGTGGTGGTCTCAGCTCTGTGGATTTTGAAACACAAGGAAAGATGGAAAGAGAGGTAGCTTCCTGGGGGTGTGTAAACTTTACTAAAGCGACCGTTTTCATTGGGGAAAGGAGTGATACTGCCAATTAAGGAGTGCTTTGTGCCTTGGATAAAATGGGTGTTTGTGTCAAGGGCCATGGTGTTGGATCACCTTCTCACCACTTGCTTAGCTCTCACTCAGCTGCCTTCTTGTTGTCACCTGATACAACTGGCTGAATAGCTTCTAATCCCTGTGTTCTTGTCCATGACTAACCAGCACGTCTCTTGCTGGATTAGTCTTCAGGGATCACAGGACAGCTTGGCTTCTTCCTCCCTCCAGCAATGTACTGCTAATGCCAACTCTGGGGAACTTGGTGTAATGCAATACAGATACTTGGAATCGCTGACTCACTTCACAGTGATGTCTATGCCTGTGAATGAGAGTGAGCGGCATGGAAGCAAAATGGTCTTTAAGGATATTACTAGACATTTTAGACGCTCCAGTCTTTGCTGCATTTGTGTTAAATGTTTTGCCAAATCACAAATCCAAGTTCAGTCAAGAAGAATTTTCTGATACCAAGGATTGAGATAAGTAAATGAGATATTCGCCATGAGATCATCTTGGTGAGAGTGGTTTAGATCAAATTAATAGCCCTTGAATCATTTCTTGCTATGCATGTAGATTCTTTTCTTCAGTATTTTCTGTTTCTTTTTTTTTTTTTTCGTCTTTTTGCCATTTCTTGGGCTGCTTCCACAGCATATGGAGGTTCCCAGGCTAGGGGTCGAATCGGAGCTACAGCTGCTGGCCTACGCCACAGCCATAGCAACGCGGAAATCCAAGCCGCGTCTGTGACCTACACCACAGCTCACGGCAACGCCGGATCCTTAACCCGCTGAGCAAGGCCAGGGATTGAACTCGCAACCTCATGGTTCCTAGTCGGATTCGTTAACCACTGTGCCACTACTGGAACTCCTAACTATTCAGTTTTAGATGGATATGCTGCTCATTTGATCCAGTTTAGACCCTATTTCATAACTAAATGTGCAAGCTGAAGGGAGCTCTGAGGCCCATGGTGGGCAGAGAACATGTAGTGCTGGAGAGGTGAGCGGCTCGACTCCCTTATTGCCAGCTGATTGTCTTTGATTCCTCTTTTTCTATAAAGAAGACTCCTACACATAAATCCCTATTGTCTAGAAATCTTTATTCTTTCAAATGTATTTATTAATCTTGTTCCTATCTGCCAGGTGTTGTGCCAGTATAGCTGGGAATACACTCATGAACAAGATGGCCTTGATCTCATGGAACTTAAGATCTCCAGCAGCACAGCCCAATAGAAATATAATGTGTGCACATGTGACTTAACATTTTCTAGTAGCTACATTTCAAAAGGTAGAAATGGAGTTCCTATTGTGGCTCAGCAGGTTAAGGACCCAGTGTGGTCTCTGTGAGTATGTGGTTTCAATTCCTGGCCTTGCTCCGTGGGTGAAAGATCTGGAGTTGCCACAAACTGTGGCATAGGTTGCAGTAGCTGCTCAGACCCCGTGTTGCTGTGGCTATGGCATAGGACCCAGCTACAGATCTGATTTGACCCCTGGCCCAAACTTCCTTATGCCACAGATACAGCCATAAAAAGAAAAAAAAAAAAAGGGTAAAAAGAAGCAAGCAGATGAAATAAATTTTATTACTATATTTCACTTTACTCAATATATCTATCATCATGCCAACATGTAACCAACATAAAAGTTATTAATGTGATAGTTTACATTTCTTAATTGTACTAAGTCTTCAAAATTTGCTACATATTTTATACTTACAGCACCTCTCAGTTTGGACCAGCCACATGTTAAATGCTCAACATCCTCCCATGGCTCGTGCCTACTGGACTGGGCAATGCAGCTTTACCAACACGTGGTGCCTAATCACACAGGTAAATAGGTTCCAGTGGAAATAAGCACTTGGGAAGGGTTTGGGGATGCTAAGGTGAGACTCGAGTGTTGAGTTGGAGTTAGGCAGGTGTGAAGGAAGATAAGAGTACTCCACGCAAAAGGAATGGCTTGTGGGACAACTCTGAGTTGAAAAGAGGAGTGAAATTTGTGCGTGAGGGGGAAATGACAGCATAAAGAACAGAAGGTGAGAAATCACCCAGAAGAAGTCTAGCTTTAGAAAAAAGATAAAGGTGATTGTAAGATGTTGACTTTCAGGTGCAAAAAAATGGAGATGTGGGATGGGACAATGTGCGAAAGGAAGGACTGGAGGTTTATTTAGCCTTTAGAGTTGGTGGAGCTGGCAAGTTACATCCTTTGTCAAAGTCCTAATGGCTGGACTTCTTTTCTGGGGCCACTTGTAGGTGGGCTGGAGACCACACCTGGAAAGGAGTGGGGTGAGTTAGTGAAACAGATCAAGAGGGGAAAGAGATAGGGAACATTAACTGTGCTCTAGAGAGGACCAAGAGTCATGGGGGGCTGGGGATTACACTCAGTGATGACATCCTGGGGTCAGTGGGAAACGGAAGGGAAGAGATGGAAGCCTGGGAGCGGTGGAATGGAGTGGGGGAGCAAAAGTAAGAAGTGTGGGGGGAGTCACAGCCATCAGGTCAAAAGTGACTGTGGGACAATCATTTTCTCCAGTTGGGGCTGGGTAAGCCAGGTTTAAATGTAACAGGCCCCGCAGACACTTTAAATAACTCTCATGTTACCTATACTTCCATACACTGCCAATTTCAGAGGAAGCAACCCAGAGTCTGAAAAGAGGCTCTGGAAAGGGGCTGATCCCCCCTAAGGGCCATAGTATGGCTCTATGCCTAGAGAGAAAGCTCACTTGTTTGGGCACTGTGGGAACCTGCCCCGGCTGTTACCTCCCTTGCTCTTAGAAGCTGGCAAGCAAGGTGTCTGCTGCTCTCAGCAAATCTGAAAGGACGGTGATGAAAAGTGGTGTTAATGTTTCAGAAGGTGAAGTCTCTCTTCCACCCCTCACCAGGAGCAGGCAGGGCATTCCTACATCCCTGGGCCTTGGGTCAACAACCCCTCATTTTAAAGCCCGAACTCCATCATGATTCACTTAAAGCTTGCTGCGCCCATGCTGTGAGCACATGAAGAAGCCCGAGCCGTAGGCTCCCGGAGTTTGTGTTTTCCACCGTCTCACCTGGAATGCTGAAACAGCAAAGCGTTCTCTTGGCTGCGTGAGAGAATGCAGCAGTTGGCAAAATGGGCAATGCGCCTATTTGAAGACCCAGCCATGAGCTGGGGCCCAACTGCAAATGCTGCAATTAAAAACAAAACCAAACCAAACCATCCTACGGACCAAATGCCTTTTAGCAGGGAAAAAGCTGTGCTCTGTTAAAACAATGTGATGATGCTGTGCCGTGGAGGTAACCCTGGCTTTCAAGGATAGACGTTCTGCTCGGTGATGTTTGTGGACGTGTGAACGTCTGTGTTCTAGGTCTTGGCTCTGACAGTGTTCCCCCCCTCACAGTCATTGAAGCTTAGGGGTGGTAGGTACTTGAGTAACAGGGTTCACAGCTTCATCATTTCCAAGACTGGAAGAGTAATTTTTAATCCAGGCTTGTCAAAAGAACCGCATCTCCCTTTATGGATGATGTTTGTGAAACAATTAAGAGCTGTGTTAAATCATTCAAGAAGAATGCATACTTTAAACATGTTTAGTAAATCAAAAGAAAATATGATTAGGTCTTTGACTGGAAGCCATGCTCTTGGATGACAGAGTATTCAGGCCTTTTGTGGATGAGAGGAGTGAGAGAAAGGAGAGGTGGAGGAGGAGGCGGGAAGCTACATAGGCTCAGATCATTTGGGGCTTGGAGGCCATGACCAGGAGTTTGGGTTTTATTCTGAGAGTAATGAGAAGCTAGAGGAGTGTTTTATACAGGGGAAATTCACAAGATCTGCCTTGTGTTTTGTTGCTGTTGTTGTTTGTTTTTTGTTTGTTTGTTTGTTTTGTTTTGTTAGGAACTTTTTTTTCAATAATGATTTTTATTTTTTTCCATTATAGCTGGTTTACAGTGTTCTGTCAACTTTCTACTGTACAGCAAGGTGACCCAGTCACACATACATATATACATTCTTTTTTCTCACATTATCATGCTCCATCATAAGTGACTAGATACAGTTCCCAGTGCTATACAGCAGAATCTCATTGCTTATCCTTTCCAAAGGCAATAGTTTGTATCTATGAACCCCAAATTCCCAGTCCATCCCACTCCCTCCCCCTCCCCCTTGGCAGCCACAATTGTCCATGATTTTCTTTTCTGTGGAAATGCCTTGTGTTTTTTGAAGCTTACTCTGGCCACCTTGAGGTGCAGCTGTATTGGATCTAGGGGGAGGGGGAGGTTCCCATTCTAATTCTGGTCATGGAACTTCTGGAAGGCCTGGCTCCCAAGTGACAGTGGCAACAGATGGAAAGGACTCAGAGGCATGAAAGGGGCAGAAAAACATTGCAGCAAGAGGTTTCCACCACCCACGTTTCTGACTGGCTGGCGAATGCAGCCAGAATCACAGGGTAGATGGTATAATAAAGGCTTTGGGGTGGTTTTGTTTGAGGAGAAGCCATGCTTAGGAAGAGGTTTGAAAAACTTGCAAAGGTGATGATGAAAATAAGGCTTGCCATTTTCAGGGACTGGTACACATCAGGTGCTCTGAACAGACTTTTGAGAGCAGGCCCCACCCAGAAAGCTCCCCTGCAGGCTTCTCAGAACTGCCTCTGGAGGAGCCAAAGGGGACTTGTCTCCAGAAGGACCATTTGGGATTGGAAGTCCACCCCTTTTACTCCTTATTGAGACATATTTCCTTTCCCTCGGGCCACCCTCCCTTCATCCAGGTGCTGCCAGGCACGGGGGCACCAGGCCCTTATGCAGCTGACTCCGCAGAAGGGAAATGCATGGGCTTGTCTTCATCAGCAGATTTGAGTGCAAATTTCCTTTACTACTGAGAGGACATTTCAGGGGACAGATTCCTTGCAACTCTTCTTACCCTCCTTCATTTGGAGCCAGTTAACAATTACGAAGCCCCTCATTTTGCCCCCGTCGGTGGCTGAAGGGCCAGGGCCCGCTCTGATAACCCCTCCGCATAAGTCTGTGTAACTCAAGTCTTCTGTTTCACTCTGACTCCTGCCCTCCAGAGCTAGGACTGGACTGGTTCAGCTGATGTCTCTCTCTCCCTCTCTCTCTATGCTTCTGAGATTTCTGGAGAAGCAAAGTCCATTTTGATCAGGGTACAGGCTTATCTCTTTAGCTGCACACTGGGGTGGCTTTTCCTGAAGCCACGTGAACCCCCAGGCAGTTAGCAATCTCTGGATTTTGTCCTTGGACCTTGCCAGGCTTTTTTTTTTTTTTTTTTTTTAATATTGCCATAGGCTGCTGGTCCACTCTGCTCAGCTGAGACTTTTGTTTCTATCTGCATAATCTCTTCTCTAGGGAAGCCTTGGCTTCTGTAGCCTGCCTTCCTCTCTCTCCAAGACGTCACCACCTAACCTTTCCAACACAAATTAGCATGTCCCTTTCCGTCTTCTTTCACAGCTTGAGCCCTGGAACCAGGCAAATGTGGAAAAAACCTGTTCTCATGCCATATCTCAGGCCCTTTATGCAATAAATTTTGTAATGTAGATATTTAAAAAAATCAACTCAGTTATTTTAAAGGCCAACTCTGTGAAGTCTTTTAAAAACTTGTATTGAAGTAGAGTTGATTTACAATATTGTATTAATTTCTGCTGTACAGCAAAGTGATTCACTTATACATAGACACATATCCATTCTTTTTCAGACTCTTCTCCCCTATTGGTTACCACAGAATATTGGGCAGAGTTCTCTGTGCTATACAGCAGGTCCCCATTGACCAATCATTCTATATAGAATAGTGTGCAAATGCCAATCCCAAACTCCCAGTTCATCTCTTCCTCCTCACCTTTCCCTTTTGTCTTAGATGTCTGTGAGTCTGTTTCTGCTTTGTAAATAAGCTCATTTGTATTATCATTTTTTTAGATTCCACATATGTGATATCATGTGGTGTTCGTCTTTCGCCATCTAATTTAGTATGATAATCTCGAGGTCCATCCGTGTTGCTGCAGATGGCATTGTTTCATTCTTTTTTTTATGGCTGAGTAGGATTCCATTGTATATATACATACCACATCTTCTTTATCCACTCTTTGGTAGTGGGCCTTTAGGTTGTTCCCATGGCTTGGCCATGGATACAGCCAAGTAAACAGTGCTGCAGTGAACATGGCAGTGCATGTATCTTTTTGAATTGTAGCATTGTCCAATAGATACCTAGGAGTGGGATTGCTGAAGCGTATGGTCGTTCTCTTTTTAATTTTCTCAGGAACCTTCATACTGTTTTCCATAGTGGTTGTACTAATTTATATTACCACCAACACTGTAGGAGGGTTTCCTTTTCTCCACACTCTCTCCAGCATTTATTGTTTCTAGATTTTTGATGATGACTATCCTGACCAGTGTGAGGTGATACCTCATTGTAGTTTTGATTTGCAATTCTCTAATAATTAGAAGAGTTGAAAATCTTTTCATGTGCTTTGAAGCCATCTCTATGTCTTCTTTGGAGAAGTGTCTGTTTAGATCTTCTGCCCATTTTTTTTTTATTGGGCTGTTTGCTTTGTTTTGATATTGAGCAGCATGAGTTATTTGTATATTTTGGAGATTAATCCCTTGTTGGTTGCTTTGTTTGCAAAGATTTTCTCCCATTTTGTGGTAGTATTTTCATTTTGTTTATGTTTCCTTTGCTGTAAAGAAACTTTTAAGCTTAATTAGGTCCCATTTGTTTATTTTTGTTTTCATTTTCATGATTCTACGAGGTGGATCAAAAAAGATATTGTTTCACTTTATGTCAAAGAGTGCTCTGCCTATGTTTTCCTCTAAGAGTTTTATAGTATCTGGCCCTTCATTTAAGTTTCTGATACAATTGAGTTTATTTTTTTTTGTGATGCTAGCGAGTGTTCTAATTTCATTCTTTTACATCTAGCTGTCCAGTTTTCCCAGCAGCACTTATTATAGAGACTGTCTTTTTTTCCATTGTATATTCTTGCCTCCTTTGTCATAGAGTAACTGACCATAGGTATGTGGGTTTATTTCTGGGCTTTCCATCCTGTTCCACTTATCTATATTTCTGTTTTTGTGCTAGTATCACACTGTTTTGATGACTGTAGTTTTGTAGTATAGTCTGAAGTCAGGGAGCCTGATTCCTCCAGCTCCATTTTTCTTTCTCAGGATTACTTTGGCTATTCGGGATATTTTGTGTTTCCATAATAATTTAAAAATTTCTTGTTCTAGTTCTGTGAAAAATGCCATTGGTAATTTGATAGGGATTGCATTGAATTTGCAGATTTCTGTGGGTATTATATATAGCCATTTAGACAATATTGATTCTTCCAATTCAAGAATATGGTACATCTTTCCATTTGTTTGTGTCATTTTTGATTTCTTTCATCTGCATCTTAATTTTCAGAGTAAGGTTCTTTTGCCTCCTTAAGTAGCTTTATTCGTAAGTATTTTATTCTTTCTGATTCAACAGTAAATGGGATTGTTCCCTTAATTTCTCTTCCTGATCATTCATTGTTAGTGTATAAGAATGCAAGAGATTTCTGTGTAATAATTTTGTATCCTGCAACTTTACTGAATTCATTGATTAGTGCTAGTAGTTTTCTGGTAGCATCTTTAGGATTTTCTCTGTATAGTATCCTGTCATCTGCAAACAGTAACACTTTTGCTTCTTCTTTTCCAATTCAGATTCCTTTTATTTCTTTTTCTTCTCTGATTGTGGTGGCTAGGACTTCCAAAATGCTGTTGAATAAAAGTGGTGAGAGTGGACATCCATGGAGTCTTATTAATCAGATTTCTTTAAAAGTATTTTAAGTTATATTTTTTATTTCAAAAATGTGATCCTCTATATACAGTTTTCTAAGTGCTTGAAACCCTGAATTAATTAATATCTCTCTAAATATCTACTATTTTTCTTAAAGAATACTGCTCTCTCTCATGCACATGCACATGCTCTCTCTCTCTGTGAATATATAGTTAAATGACTTTTATGAAAAGCACTCAGAGTATTTTAAGTGTACATCTTGAACTTTAAATTGAGATGTGTCAGATCTTTTTACTTCAGTAATTACAGTTAAAAGTAATTTTAGCTATAATAGTTAAAGAAGTAGACTCAAATAATTACATCCCTTTGTACAGTAGTAAAATCTGATATTCCTATTATAGAACAAAAGTTCACTGGAATTGTCCCTTTGCCCAGCATTCTGGCTTGGTTGCAAGTGCATGAGGAAGGATTAAAGGGGTGGGGTGGAGGCTTTGCCTTAAGTGTTTCACTAATGCAGCCTTAATGAGATGGTAGTAGAAGAAACGGTATTTTCCTTGGATGTTGTTTTGGTCAAGCTTTGGGAACTATAATAACTTCTCAGAACTTAGGGAAGGTAACTCACTGATCATTCTTGGATCTTTTGTTTTCCCAGTTATAAATTCTCTTGTGGCTTAATTATATATGAAAAGGTAAACAGGGAAGAGTCATTAAGCAGCCTATAATGAGGTCAAAGGGCCTGCGGCTTCTTTCTCTTCCTGCCTTTTGTTGGATTACACATTAATATTTCCTGGTAATGGACAATAAACCAGGTGTTCAGAACCTTTCAGGACTACAACAGAAAAGTGTTTGTATAATATCCAATATCCATTGGCTTTAAAGTGGGCCCAAATGGACGTCTCCCTCTGTCTTCTTCTGACATAGAAAAGCAGGTGCCTTTGCAGTCCCAAACAGTCTTTGTAGAATTCCATGTGTGTACTCTTTGCTTCACCTTGACCTATGGCTTTTTAACAATTTATGCAGTAATGGAGCTTATTACAGGAGTCTTTTCTTTTTAAAAATTAAGAACAAAGAAAATACAGTTTTGAGATATAATGTCTTATTTCTCTATTCATATTCCTCCCACATGTCACCGTCCCACCAAGACAATTTTTTTTAATTATATAAGCACTTCATGTTCACAGTGGAAAATTAGAAAATACAGGAGAACAAAAGGAAAAACAGTTACCTCAAATTCTACCATGCAGGGGTGACCAGTTTGGTTCATAAAATGTTCTCTTTGGAGTGCATGGGAGAGCACACCAGTTTGTATGATCTGTTCATGGGGGTGCTGTTTACTGTGGATCTATGTATAAAATATGCTATTACTTGAACCAGGAGAGACAAACTGTTCCTGAGACCAAGTATAGCAGGCTAATGAGAAAGTGGTAACACTTTGGCATAATGCGAAAACAGCACTAAGGAAAGATGGCACTTGTTGGCATGTTCCCCATCCTGTGGGACTACATGGCTGCATGAGGACAGAAGACATCCCTGTCAGGGCAGTAAACAGTTTGGCTCAAACGGACTCCAACCAACTGCAGCATGACAAACCGAATAGCATAGGATTACTGTGGGATTGCTTAGTGCATTTTTTTTTCTTTAAAAAGTCTTTGATTCTTTTAAATGTCTGGCTTCATTTTATAATCAAAGAAATATTAATTAAAACAACTCTGAGCTCTACTACTACTTATTAAATTAGCAAAAAAGTTAGTTACAATGGCAAAATCCAACACTAGCAGAAGTGTGGGAGAATAGATATATTCATATGTTGCTAGTGACATTTCAGTTGCTCCAATGACTCTGGAGTACACTTGGTTCAATTATAATAAGAATAGTAAAACTGATTTTTGTGCCCTTTTACTCATCTGATACCTGTGTTGTGGAATATAGCGCCAGGAAATAATAATAAAAAAGAAAGCAATTGATGTAAAAATGTTATAGCTTAAATTATGGGTAATCAAGAAAATCATTGTCAAGAGACTCTCCTATTTTATAATTTTCAGAAATGTGTTTTATCCACTTAGGAGAGCTCCTCTTAAGTATTACAGTCTTTGAGTGGTGACTGAGCTCATGGCTGTAGAGGAGAAACATCTCTTGTTTAAGTGGAAGGACACAATTGGTGACTTTCTGGACAGAAAAAAATGCTTGTGAATTTTCTTAATTACTGCCACATTTTCACAATATATACGCTAATGTTGATTGGTAACATAACAGAATACAGAGTTAACAGGGGTCTTGGAGGACATCTTATTTAGCTCACTGAGACGTCTTATTTACCCCCTCTAAGTACGCGGGCAGGTATCTGGTCATTGCTTCAGCTCATTACCTCTAGGGATAGTTTGTTGGAAGCTACATTATTTAGGAAATTCTTCGTTATTTTTAAAAAAATTAATCTACCTACAACTTGCACTTATTAACTCCAGTCTTCTAAGGACATGTAGAATATGTTTCCCTTTAAGTGTTTTTTTTTTTTTTTTTCCTCCCCAGCCTGAAAATAGCTCTTTTAGACTTTGCTCAGATGTTCAACATATGGTTGTTTTTCTCTGGAAGCATACCAATTTGTTGATGTTCTTCTTAAGCATTGCAGAAGAAAATGACCTCAGTACCCTGGGTGTAGTCTAAACATTGCAGAGAAGGCCTCATAGGATTATTCATTCATTCTTTTTTTTTTTTTTCTAAAGGGCTGCACTGGCAACATATGGAGGTTCCCAGGCTAGGGGTTGAATCAGAGCTACAGCTGCTGGCCTACGCCACAGCCACAGCAATGCCAGATCTGGGCTGTGTCTGCAACCTACACCATAGTTCATGGAAACACTGGATCCTTAACCCACTGAGTGAGGTCAGGGATCGAACCTGCATCCTCATGGATACTAGTTGGGTTTGTTACCGCTGAGCCACGATGGGAACTCTGATTATTCATTCTTGACACCATGTTTTTATGAATATTAGACCTCATTAGCTTTTATCCATGCCACTTACCCATATGGTGTGTATGTACAAACAAAAGCTATTCATATCTTCATTTGTGTGGTTATTTGGGTTCTTCTCTATTCTGTAGAATTGCTTACTTGAATCTAAGTACAGCTCTTTATTATATAGAAATATATTAATATTTTGATGAGGAATAATTTAGAGACAGTACATATAGAAATATTCCAGCACCACAGAATGTTCTCTTGTGCCCCCTTAGAGTCAACAGCTCCTGAAATTAAGCATTTTTCTGACCTCTATAATTGTAGATTAATTTTGCCTGTTTAAACTTCATATAAATGGAATTGTGGGATTCTAGTTCTCACACTGGTATCTGTGAGATTTCATATTATTTAGTGAAACCAAAGCTTACTCTTTTATTGCTATGTTGCATTTTGTTGAATGAATTATACCACAATTTATTTATCTATTCAACTGTTTGGCTTTTTAAAATAAAGCCACCATGACAGTTCTAGTACATGTCTTTTGGAAGATATAAGTACTTATATCTGTTGGCTATATATTCAGAGTAAAATTGGTGAGTCATGGAGTATATGCATGTTTGCTTAGTATACACTGCCAAACATTTTCCAAAGTGGTTCTACTGGTGGAGAGAGGAGGTATAGTTACTCTTTTGAGGTTTTTGCTATAATGAGAAGGGAAGAAAAGTGGTGGGAATGAGAGGGTACTTTTGGTTATGGCAGGGTGATTTTCTTCCCCTTTTTAAAAAATTGTAGTTGATTTACAATGTTGTTCTAATTTCTGATAGAAATACATAAATATATATATTCCTTGTCTTATATTATCTTCCATCATGGTCTATCCCAAGAGATTGGATACAGTTCACTGTGCTATACAGTAGGACTTCTTGGCTTATCCATTCTAAATGTAGTAGTTTGTACCTACTAACTCCAAACTTGCAGTCCATCCCACTCCCTCACTCCTCCCCCTTGGCAACCACAAATCTGTTCTCTATGTCCATAGGTTTGTGTTTTGTAGACAGGTTCATTTGTGCCATATTTTAGATCCCACAAATAAGTGATATTATATGGTATTTGTCTTTCTCTTCCTGACTTACTTCACTTGGTATGAGACTCTCTAGTTGTATCCATGTTACTGCAAATAGCATTATTTCATTCTTTTTACGGTCTAGTAGTATTCCATTTTATATACATACTGTATCTTCTTTATCCACTCATCTGTTGATGGACATTTGGGTTGTTTACATGTCTTGGCTATTGTGAATAGTGCTGCAATGAACATAGAGGTGCATGTATCTTTTTGAATTACAATTTTGTCTGGGTGTATGCACAGGAGTGGGATTGCTGGATCATATGGTAGTTCTATATTTAGTTTTCTGGGGAAACTTCATTCTGTTTTCATGATTGTCCCCACTTAGGACAGCATTTTCAATTTATTACTTAAAACAAAAGTATGGTTTATGATAGTCTCCTTGTTTCATTCAATTGCTGAGTTGATTTTCTTTTTTACAAATTGAATCCTTCCTTAAAGATTTTGGGATAGCTCATTAGTTGAAAACTACACAATAAGTACTTTTTTCATGGAGGATGGGAATGAAGTATTTTACAATGTAAGTAATCATTCATTAATTTATTTCTAAACTTAAATTTCTAATTATCTGATTTTCTTAATCCTATATGTACTAAAGTAATGCTTTACTTTTGCAAATGGGCAGAATGATAGAAAATATGTATACTGAAAAAGATTTTTTTTTAAAGAAGATAACTCAAAACCTAAAACCACTGTAGATCATTTAATAAAATTATCTTGGTCTATTAAATAGGATCTCAGTGAGATTAAAGACCTAGTCAAATTTAAAGCGTCTAAACTTAGTTGGTTTAACATATGCAAATCGATCAACATCATACACCACATTAACAAAAGAAAAGTCAAAAACCACATAATCATCTCAATAGATGCAGAGAAAATATCTGACAAAGTCCAACATCCATTCATGATAAAAACTCTTACCAAAGTGGGTATAGAGGGAACATTCCTGAACATAATCAAAGCCATTTATGACAAACCCACAGCAAATACAATACTCAATGGAGAAAAAGTGAAAGCCTTCCCACAAAAATCTGGAACAAGATAAGCATGCCCAGTCTCACCACTTTTATTCAACATAGTATTGGAAGTCCTGGCCACAGCAGTCAGACAAACAAAAAAAAAAATAAAAGGCATCCAAATAGGAAGAGAAGAGGTAAAACTGTCACTGAATGCAGATGACATGATACTATATATAGAAAACACCAAGGACTCAACCCCAAAACTACCTGAACTGATCAACAAATTCATCAAAGTAGCAGGATATAAGATTGACATTCAGAAATCAGGCGCATTTCTGTATGCTAACAATGAACTATTAGAAAAGGAATACAAAAATACAATTCCTTCTAAAATTGCACCCCCCAAAATCAAATACTTTGGGATACACCTAACCAAGGAGGTAAAGGACTTATATGCCAAGAACTGTAAAACATTAATCAAGGAAATTAAAGAAGATGTAAAGAAATGGAAAGATACTCTATGCTCCTGGGTTGGAAAAATTCATATTGTAAAAGTGGCCATACTACCCAAAGCAATCTACAGATTCAATGCAATCCCTATCAAATAACCCATGACATTTTTCACAGAACTAGAACAAACAATCCAAAAATTTCTATGGAACCACAAAAGACCCAGAATCACCAAAGCAATTCCGAGGAACAAAAACCAAGCAGGAGGCATAACTCTCCCAGACTTCAGGCAATATTACAAAACCACAGTCATCAGGACAGCATGGTACTGGTACCAAAACAGACATAGAGACCAATAGGACAGAATAGAGAACCCAGAAATAAACCTAGACACCTATGGTCAATTAATCTTTGACAAAGGAGGCAAGAACATAAATGGGAAAAAGACAGTCTTTTCAGCAAGTATTGCTGGGAAGCCTGGACAGCTGCATGCAAATCAATGAAACTAGAGCACACCATCACACCATGCACGAGAATAAACTCAAAATGGCTGAAAGACTTAAATTTAAGACAAGACACCATCAAATTCCTGGAAGAGAACATAGGCAAAACATTCTCTGACGTCAACCTTATAAATATTTTCTCAGGTAAGTCTCCCAAAGCAACAGAAATAACAGCAAAAATAAACCAGTGGGACCTATCAAACTGACAAGCTTTTACACAGCAAAGGAAACCAAAAAGAAAACAAAAAGACAATTTACAGATAGGAGAAAATTGTTTCAAAGGATGCAACTGACAAGGGCTTAATCTCTAAAATATACAAACAACTTATACAACTCAACAGCAAAAAAGCCAACAACCCAGTGGAAAAATGGGCAAAAGACCTGAATAGACATTTTTCCAAGGAAGATATACAGATGGCCAACAAGCACATGAAGAAATACTCAACATCCCTGATTGTTAGAGAAATGCAAATCAAAACTACCACAAGATACCAACTCACACCATTCAGAATGGCCATCATTAATAAGGCCACAAAGAACAAATGCCGGAGGGGGTATGGAAAAAAGGGAACCCTCCTGCACTGTTGGCGGGGATGTAAGCTGGTACAACCACTATGGAGATCAGTATGGAGATACCTTAGAAATCTATACATAGAACTACCATATGGCCCAGCAATCCCACTCTTGGGCATATATCCAGACAAAACTTCCCTTAAAAAAGACATGCGCACCTGTATGTTCATTGCAGCATTAGTCACAATAGCCAAGACATGTAAACAAGCCAAATGTCCAGCAACAGATGATTGGATTAGGAAGATTTGGTGTATATATACATGATGGAATACTACTCAGCCATAAAAAAGAACATTTACAGCAGCGTGGATGGAACTAGAGACTCTCATACTGAGTGAAGTAAGTCAGAAAGAGAAAGACAAATAGCATATGATATCACTTATATCTGGAATCTAATATAAGGCACAAGTGAACCTTTCCACAGAAAAGAAACTCATGGACTTGGAGAATAGACTTGTGGTTGCCAGGGGGGAGGGGGAGAGAGTGGGGTGGTTGGGGAGCTTGGGGTTGATAGACGCAAACTGTTGCCTTTGGAATGGATTGGCAATGGGATCCTGCTGTGTAGCACTGGGAACTATATCTAGTCACTTATGATGGAGCACGATGGTGTGAGAAGATAGAATGTGTGCATGTATGTGTAACTGGGTCACCATGCTGTACAGTAGAAAAAAAATTGCATTGGGGAAATAACTATTAAAAATAATAATAAAAAAATAAAATTTATCCCTGAGGAAACTAAGACCCAATGAAACCAGTTGGTTTGCTTCGGTTTTACTACCTAAGAAGTGTTTGAAGCAGATGCAATGTTTCTGCTCTCACAAAGGAGTGGGGAAGGGACTGGAAGAAGCAGAATATGAACTCTAGAACAAAGTATATGGTGGTAAGTTTTAGACAGAGAGACTGGAATATATTATATTGAGTGGCCAGATCCTTTGCAATTTAATTCTCTTGCTGCTTTGCCAAAATGCTTCTTAAATGACTCTTTCAAAGAAATAGAGGCAGTAAGGAACACAGTACTTTGTGTGTATATTTAATGGCAAAAATATAAATTTATTTTCCCTCATTTATCCCCACTTGTGTAGGTTTTTTTTTTTTTTTTTTGGAGGAGAGGGTCATTATTTTTATTGATTCAGCTTTTTTTGCATATTGTATTGCATTATAGGTTATTACAAGATATTGGGTATAATTCCTAGTGCCATATAGGAAATCCTTATTGTTCTCATTTGTTTTTGAAGAAAGAAAAATTCAGAAAATAGGACCTCCTGTTGTGACACAATGGGTTAAGGATCAATCATGTCACTGTGGCAGCGTGTGTTCAGTCCCTGGTCTGACATGCTGGATTAATGGATTAAGGGTCCAGTGTTGCTGCAGCTGTGGCATAGGTCACAGCTGAGGCTCAGATTTGATCTCTGGTCCCGGAATTTCCATATGCTGCAAGTGTGGCCAAAAAATTTTTTTAATTAAAAAATTCAGAAAATATTTCAAGAATGAAGATATAGGTAAATAAAAAATGTACTCAAGGAGATCAGAAAGTCCAGCTGTGTTGCTTAGGGCAAATGAATCATATTTTCTCATCTCTGATTTATCTTTGAAACTAATTTTTTTTTTCAGATATATTGATTAAAATCTTCTTGAAGGGGTTTGATGAAATGGTATGACTACTGACTAATCCAGAGACTATTTCTATAGCTTTTCTAAGGAAGATTGGAAAGATATCCTTCGAAGCCTCCTCAAATCTTAGTTTAGACACTGAAGCTCTGTCAGTGTACACTTCATCTAATTTAGCTGTCCTTCGGCTTCCCTGCTATCAACAGAGAAAATATTTAGCATCAAGAACTATGTTTGACTTGAGGGAGATCTTTTTAAAATGTGGGAGATAGGATCCTGGCCCTCCGGATGCCATACTCTAATTAAAGAGACATGATAAGAGTACCAGGTGGTTGACATGTTGAGCAAGGGGTAGAGATAGGAGGCTTGATGGCTATCCAGAAGAGGGAAGAAATGCCTTTTGGCAGGAGGAAGGTCTCTTTGGAGAAGTTATGAACTGGGCTAGACTCTGGAGGATGCTTTCTTTGTAAGAGCGAATGCTGTAATTACAGGCATACTTGTGAGAGGTTTTCCAAATAAAACTCCTTCAGGGACTGGGACAGAGGGGATTACTGTTCCCCAGTGACATAGATCAAGAGAGTCCATTTATGAACAAGCCTGGGTGATGCATGGGGTAGGATAGAGGAAAAGAGGAGGTGAAAGATGACTTTGCAACCTGAGTCTGGGAGACACATG
This sequence comes from Phacochoerus africanus, assembly GCF_016906955.1. Lineage (NCBI taxonomy): Eukaryota > Metazoa > Chordata > Mammalia > Artiodactyla > Suidae > Phacochoerus > Phacochoerus africanus. The sequence continues at coordinate 125,965,543 of NC_062554.1, forward strand.
GCTTTGTTCATATGACTGAGGAAATCTGAAGGGTGGGCAGGTTTGGGGGTGAGGTCGTATTCAATTGTGGACATCCTAAGATTTTAGCGGCAAATCTGATTCACAACGTCCATCAGACAGTAGGAATAAAGAACTGGGCCAAGAGGAAGGTGATGGTAGAGTTGAGGAATCTACTGTGTGAGCACTGATTCATGAGCGGGGAGGATGTGGGGACTCTGACGTGAAACATTGACCAAGAGCCACTGACTCTTGGCACTGGGCCATTTCTAACTGATCTCCTAGAGTTAAATGATTCCTTGGCAGCTTAGGGGAGCTGACGGTTACTGATCTCATATTACCTCACTCAATACTTGATGTTAATGACACAAATGGGATGATCTGTATTAGTACCCACACACTCTTACTCCTGTTTATTTATAGGATTAAATATGCTGTATGTCATATGTCTATCTCATATACTTTGTGATCCAGATCAGGGTATGTTTAAGGGTGGAAGGAGGGCACAATTAAATCATGCCAAGACAACAGGACTGCCCCAGGCAAAGCAGTAAATATGGGCAGCCTACATATTGAGGAAATACCACATAATTGTAGAGAACATAGGGTTAAAAAAAAAAAGAGCAGTCTTTAATGATTTATTAGCTATGTGATTCTAAAGAAACTACTTAACCTCTCTAAGACTTTATTTTTTTCATCTGCAAAATTTAAAATAATACCCTTGCCCCTCTACAATTCTTTACAACATAGCAGCCAGAGTGATCTTTTCAAATTGTATGCTAGTTCTGAGTATGTGCATGAAAGTGGGGAGACCAGTTAGAAAACTATTGCAATAATCCAGACCAGAGGTGATTTTAGTTTGGGAGTGGTGGTAATGAAAGTTGTGATAAGAAGTCAGATTCTGGATACAATTTGAAGGTGGAGTCTACAAGACTTTTTGGTAGGGGAATGAAAGATGCTAAAGATTAATTTAAGAGACACGGCTCTGAGAAAGATCCCTGGTGTTCTTACTTGCTGCAAGAAGTATATCCTAAATCCTTCCCTCTCCTAAATAAAAATAAAGATGAAAATTTTTTTGGCCTAAGTAACCGAAAGAATAAAATTTCTATTCATGAGGCTGGGAAAACTATGAGGCGAATAGATTTTGGAGGAAGATCAGGAGGTCAGTTTTGGAAATGTGAAGTTTGAGGCATCTATTAAACATCCAAACAGAGATGTGGCGTAGGGTATTGGAGTCTATGGTCTAGGAGAGAGTGTGTCCTGGAGGTATGTACTTGGAAGTTCCCGGTGACATCGCCAGGGGTGTGATGGTGGACAGAGAGGAGAGAGGCCCAAGGACTGAGCCCTGTGTGTTCTGACTGAAAGGGAAGGTGAGAGAGAAGGGAGAGAAACAGCAAGAGATACTGAAAAGGAGCAGGCAGCGCGGTAGGAGCAAAACCAAACAAATGTGTCTTGGGAGAAAACAGAGGAATGTTTATTAATGAGACGAGAATGATTACATCATGAGCAGCCATCTGGGGCTGGTAGGTCAAGTGAAATGAAGATTTAGAACTGATCGTTGGGAAGTTCCTGCTGGCTCATTGGTAATGAACCTGACTAGTATCCCTGAGGATGTGGGTTTGATCCCTGGCCTTTGCTCAGTGGGTTAAGGACCCAGTGTTGCTGTGAGCTGAGGTGTAGACCTCAGACTCATCTCAGATCCTGCATTGCTGTGGCTGTGGCTGTGGCTGGCAGCTGCAGTTCCAATTTGACCCCTAGCCAGGGAGCTACCATATGCCGCAGGTGCAGCCCTAAAAAAAAGCAAAAAACCAAACCAACAAACAAAACCCCATGATCATTGGATTTAGCACCAGGGAATTCATGGGGCCAAAATCCTGAGGTGAAGAGAGGATGGACAGAAAGAAATTGGAGATAGCAAACCCAGATAACTTTTTAAAAGATTTTCTCTAATAAGGAGAAGAAAAATGAAGTGATGGCTGAAGAGAAAGTGAAGTCAAGAGCATCCCCGCCCCCACTCCCAAGTTGGACAATGATCAAGTAGAAAAGAAAACATGGAAAATATAGCAGCGAGGAATGAGGTTTGTGTAGTAAAGCATAAAAGGAATAGAGCTAGTCTGCACACTTAAGGGGATGGGCTTTGCTCGTCAGCTCGGGTGGGTTTTCCATAGTAATAGGAGCACGTGGTAGTAAATACATGGGGGTTGGTGTGAAAAGAGGTCAAGTCCGCGGTTTGCGCTGAGTGTGAGCCTGACCGTTTCGCAGTTGAGCTAACGTCTGTCCAGTGGCTTTGTGGACGAGAGCTTCATGTCCACTGTGGACCTTTAATGTCTAGCACAGTCATGTCAGCGCGGTGCTTTCAGTGTGTGAGACATCGGGAGTCTAGGGTTTTATCTCACTTGCATGGGAACTTCCCAAAGTGAAGTTATTTCGCTGCACTTCCTTTTTTTCAGTCTGTCGTGGGGGAGGTGGGTGCTTTTCTTCTTTTTCTTCTTAATTCCATGCTTCCTTCATTGTGCTTCATTAAATTCTCCCACCTTTTTTCTTTAAATTCTGCTTGTTCAGAAAGCAAAGTTAAATCACTTGAACAATTTCCTTTCTCTTCAGGGGCAGTGTACTTACATGAGGGTCCAATGACACTTTGCATTGGAGGAGCAGTGTTAGGGCTCATAAGTACTTATAAATTATGTCATATTGATGGGCAAGAACGTATCTATTTAATATTTTGTGTATGGTGATTTGGGGAAAGAGAGTGTAGAGACTAGCCCAGAGAACACATAGCTAGTAAGTGGTAGACCTGGGCTAGAGATCAAAGTATTTCTCTGATAGTAAAGTGACTGCCTTTCACAATATTAAATTGCAATGTTGAAATGGAGGCTTACATTGGAATGTAAGATGCAAAGAACTAAATAAAGAAAATGTCCAAAATATATTTCACCATTTCTTTCTTGTTAAAAAATAAGTTATTTTCCTTATACAAATAACAGAGTATACTCTTGTGTTAAAGGATTCTGACCGTACAAAGCAAGTCTCCGTTTACTTGTGCCAGGTTCACTGCTGCTGCATAGAGGTGACTGCTTTTATTAGTTTGTACATGTCTTTCTCTTTTAAAAAGTGGCCTCTGGTATTGTTTTATCTGGTGCAAAAAGTAGTGTGTTGTCATTCTAAGAGAAAAAAAACGAAAAAAACCAACCACTCGTGATCTCACTAGAGATAAATATTTTAGTGTATTTCCTACTAGTTTTTTAATCTATGCGAATATTTATAATTCTACTTATTTTATAAAATTGTAATTTTAGTGCATGTATGGTTGTCTAGCTTTTAAAAAATTTTCACAGTATATTGTGGACATGTTCCCATGTCATTAACAGTGTTTTGAAACATCTGGTTTTTAATGGCAGCAAATTTCTGTAGTTAGATGTGGTCCCATAACGTAATGATTTACTATAATGTTAGAAGTTTCCGATATTTTTGCAATTATAAATAATGTGTGATAAATTATCTCCTATATAAGGTGAAAAAATATTTCTTTTTCTCCTTAATAGTGTGCATCTTCATTTATGGACCCCACTAAATGTTTTTGTAAGAAAAAGAGACCAGGTACCATGTTAATTATTGAATCTGATTGTCTAAGTGCCTCGCATTTACTGAGCCACTTATCTAAAAAAATAATAGTGGAGCAATAATGATGAACATGCATCTTTGGTTACCCATTAATGCCATCTGCTCAGGAAAACATTAATAAGCTTACACTTTTGACCTGTGAAAAGTGCTTTTAATTACATTTTTTTCTCTCTTTCTGCTATTTGATTCTACCAGACTGCTGGATCCTGGAACATGTTGTCCATTGTTTAGCTAATAAGCTCTCGTGTTTTGCACTGACTTAAACATGGTGGTAGAAAAACAATGATTAAAAACAAATATCCGTCTAAACTTTGGATTGTTGCATGAATATAGGATGAACGTTTTGGGGTTAAAAGTTCCCACAGGCTATTTGATTAATGAACAATCACAAAACAATAGATAATAGTAATAGACAATTGCTCAGTGATAACAAATGAAACAAAAACATATAAATGACAAACCTAAATAGTCACTGAATAAATTAAAATAGCTACTAAAATTAGATAACCTTTAAACACATGAAATTAGCAAAGATTTTTTTAATGAAATACTAATTTTGTCAGTATGTGGAGAAATAAGCATTCATGAAAATCTTATTAGCTAGTGAGAATGTAAATTGATTCCATTTGGTTCATGTGGAAATAAATATTAATGCCTTAAAATCTGCCTTTTCTTTGAGCTAGTGTCTATATTTAGAGAAATCTATCCCAAAGAAGTAATTATTACTGTAGGATTCTGATAAAGATTAGTGACAAAAATGTTAGGTAATTTTTTCTCTAAAAATAGAGAGAAGGCGTTTCCTTTGTGGCGCTGTGGTTAACGAATCCGACTAGGAACCATGAGGTTGCGGGTTCGGTCCTGCCCTTGCTCAGTGGGTTAAGGATCCGGCGTTGCCATGAGCTGTGGTGTGGGTGGCAGACGTGGCTTCGGATCCTGCGTTGCTGTGGCTCTGGCGTAGGCCGGTGGCTACAGCTCCGATTCGACCCCTAGCCTGGGAACCTCCATATGCCTGCGGGAGCGGCCCAAAGAAATAACAAAAGGACAAAAAAAAAAAAAATAGAGAGAAACAACCTCAACATTAATTTATTCAGTCCATACATATTTATTGAGTCCCGCTATATGCCAAAATCCATGAGAATTTTGGATATAATGGTGGACAGGGTATGGTTTCTCCTATCACATACCAATAGCCCAGTAGGTACATCCTTTCAGTGAAATGGCCCAAGAAATGGCAAAAAAGACAAAAAAAAAAAAAAGATGTGATAAGAATCACCACCTCTGCATCTTTCCAGTCTTTGATGGTGGAACTAGTCTTTGTGATAACAGTGGGAGTTCCAAGAATTTTTACTTGCCCATTTCTATCATAATACTCCACCGTTCAGGAAACCAATGTGTAGAGTCTGCCCAATTCCGGGTATGCCTACCCAAACTATATACCCAGAACTGTAGGTTTATGGCCATCCTGAGCCTATGAATAGGTGGGCTTATCTGACATTATAATATCTAACTATGAAAAGTGTACCACAGGATGGGTATTGAGGAATTAGCACATTTTGGAGCCAATGTCAAAAAAGATTGGAACGACTGGATATTTCCCTCTTCATTGCACATGGTCAATGCCAGTCAAATGGTCCTGCGTCCCACAGTTTTCATGGGAAAAGTTAGAAGGAGGTTGTATGTACTAACCTGCTTTCCCGTACTTGCAGATTTCTTCCTCAAAAGTGTCCTTCCTTTCCTTCTAGGTCTGTGAAATGATTCCAGCCAGAGAATTGCATGAGGAGAGTGGTTTCCCATTGTAATCGCTTAAATTAGCCCTCTGTTTGCCAGACCTGCAATTCTTAATACACCAAGTAGGACCTTAGTGGGCTACCCACTGTTTCAACCTGAGGGGAACCCACAATTCATTAGCCACCAAAAAAAGATCATCCATTGAATGTCAGACAGTTCTGCCCATTATGTTATCTTGCATTTTTGTACCTTGAATTTCATCATTAAATACCAGTACTCAGCCTCTGAGATCCCAGAATCCTGGTACTTATCACGGAAATCAGCAGAGCCCATCTTTAGCTTATAGAAAGTAACGAGGTGAGGTCTTATGAGACTGTCAAGCAAGGGAGGGACAGTTTTATTAAACAGAGATTTGAGGCTTCCGCTGGCAAGAGACTACTCAGCTCAGTCAGTCTATCTGAATCTTCCCCTATGTCTTCATCTCAAATCTTGGGGTTCTAGTCTTTTACTACTGCTGCCCTTAGCTTCACCTGATATTTGCCTACACTGTAAGTTTAACATTTAACAAACATTATAAATTAGCAGCATCTAAGACCAGTCTTCGAGTTTGTTTTTGGGCTATTACGAGACTAGTAGAAGCAAGAGATAAGAGATTCAGATAGGACCATCATAGAAATCCCCCTGACTGTTGGCCTGTATTTTTAGACAGTAATTTTTAACTTTGAGCATAGCCTTCCCTTTCTTTAAGCTATCAAATGTCCATGCATTTCTTCAGTCCTTTCATACAATGGTCATATGACGTTAGGTCTCCCAAAACCTGGCTTCAATGAGTTCTTTCATTCCAGCTGACCACCAGTAATAATCTGATTACTCATTGGCCTTTGACTGCCATGGGCTATCAGAGTTCCAACCATTGACACCAACAGGGTTCTTATTCTCTTTAGCTACAGTCAGGTCAGATGGTAAGTTCCAGATTGCCTCTGTTTCATTAAGCATCTCTTGCTTGTAAGTGACCCTAACACAGATATCTCTACATTTAGGTTCTTTAAAAAAAAAAAAAAAAGCTTTATTTACTTATTCATTTTGGCCATGTCCACGGCATGAGCATGAGGAAGTTCCTAAGCAGGGACTGAACCCATGCCACATAAGCGACAATGCTTTTTCCTTACCTCACTGAGCCACCAGGGAACTCCTGCTCATTTAGGTTCTGGAACAGGCAGAGCACTGGCTCCAGAGATACCTCTGACCTAATCCCTGGAACCCGTGAATGAGTTAAGCTACATGGCAAAGAATTATTAAGGGTGCAGATGGAATTAATGTTGATAATGGGCTGACTTTAAAATAGGGAGATGAGTCTGGCCGTATGCAGGTGGGCCCAGTGTAATCACAAGCGTCCTTAAAGGTGGAAGAGGGAGGTGTGTCAAGGGACGAATAGTTAGAGAGAGGCAATGTTGCTGGCTTTAAAGACAGAAAAGAGATGCCTCTGGAACCAAGAAAATGGGTTCTTTAGAGTCTCCAGAAAGGAATGCAGCCCTGCTGATACTTTGATTTTCGGACTTCAGACTTCGAGAACTGTAAGAAAATAATCTTTTGTTGTCTTAAACTGCAGCGTTTATGGTGATTTATTGCAGCAGCAATGGAAATCCAAAGCAGATTCTTCGTTTCAAGCACCAGCAACTAAATGGCTTTTAAGTAGGGGATGTATTAAATGAGGTTTATCAGAGAGCTCACAGAATCTCTGAGAGGGCTGGAGCACAAGCCCTGGAGGCTCCCTGCCGAAGTCATACCACGCTCTTCCAGCTGACGTGGTTCCCAGAACGGCCCCAGTTTCCTCAAGGGCATAGTCACTGAGCTTGCTCTGTTGGCAGCAACGTTTAACGCTGGGTCTCCAAAGTGTGGCTAGAACAGCCCCTCTCTGGAAACTGAATGTAATGGCTATTAGGTGTCATCCTTTCTCGGCCTAGATTTTGTGCAATCTCCATTTCTTTGGGTCATCAGCTTCCAATCCAGACCTGGCATCTAGATATCTGGTTGTCTTGGCTTGGCTTTTATGGTTGCACCATAGCTGCAAGGGAGCTTGAGAAAGTGGATATCTGGCATAGTTGACTTTTCTGCACTGCTTCCAAGGCAGTGGATTTCTCGCAATAAGAAGGTGATTCGGCTGCTGGTCACCAAAAATAATAAGCTAATGTCAACCACCGCATTTAACATCCAGAAGAGGGGCGATTCTGTCTCCCAGGGCCTGTTTCAAACTCTGAGAACGATTCTAATTGGCCTTGTTTGGGTCCTTTGTGGACCCCTGTAACCAATTATTGTTTAAGGTGAGTAGAGCTTCACTGATAAGCTGGTTTGGGTGGGGATCCTTGACTGAAAGCCCTTTATGGAAAGAGGTAGGTACCCAAGGGAAAAGGGTTCAATTATCAGACAAAGCAGAAAATGAAAAACAGCTGTAGACTGATAAAAAGAGACGCTTATGATGGTAGTTAGACTTATCGGAGTTAAACCCTGGCTGTACTGCTTGCGAGTTTACAATGTTCAATTTATTCAAATGTTCCTGCATTTTACCAGGGGAGTTAGGAATCCTGATTCTGATGCCAGATTGCCTGGTAGGTGTCCAGGTTCTGTCACTACTAACTGGGTGATTTTTGTGTTTCGATGCCCTCATTTTTAGAATGGGTATAAGAATATACTTAGAATAGCTGTGATGAATACAAATTAATAAATGAGCTTAGGGGAGTTCCCGTCGTGGCTCAGTAGTTAATGAATCTGACGAGGAACCTTGAGGTTTCAGGGTTCAATCCCTGGCCTTGATCAGTGGGTTAAGGATCCGGCGTTGCTGTGAGCTGTGGTGTAGGTTGCAGACGCGGCTCGGATCCCCTGTTGCTGTGGTCCTGGTATAGGCCGGTGGCTACAGTTCCGATTATACCCCTAGCCTGGGAACCTCCATATGCTGCTGGGAGCGGCCCCACAAACGGCAGAAAGACAAAAAAAAAAATGAGCTTAGAATAGTGCCTGGTATATAATAATGGCCATAATTTATTATTATTATAATTCAGACACCAAGAAATGGATTTTAAATTATTATTATTATTATTATTGTTATTATTGGCCACCCCACAGCACATGGAGTTCCCTGGCCAGGGATCAGATCTGAACTGTAGTTGTGACCTATGCTGCAGCTGTGGCAATGCCAGATCCTTAACCCACTGTGCCGGGTCAGGGATCGAACCCACATCCCAGCACAGCAGAGACACTGCTGATCCTGTTGTGCTACGTGGGAACTCCTAAAATTATTTTTGTATATCTGTTCTAATCTAGTTTTCAAACTGTTATTTCTGCTAATGGTGGTGGGGCGTGGGTTGGGGGGTGGACTGAAAATTGCTAGTAAGAAGTAATTTAAATAGGTAATATTTTTTAGATACAAAAGCAATAAGTGTCAAACTCAAACTCCTTATGAAACTGTCTCCCCCTTCCATAGGGTCTCACCCACCCTGCTCTCCCCCACCCCCCCGCAGCCTTTCCTTCCCTAATGTGAACTGGAATGCAGGAGGAAAATGTAGGTCATGTTGGTGGCGGGATGACATTTCGGCTGTCTGCTGTATCTTCTCAGATGTCCATCTGACTTGGTGTGCTTGTCCCCAGCTAGTGGCCATTGAAGTATGGCTGGTCTTGCCTGTTTGGGGCATCATGCTGTTATCTTCCCCTAAAGAATTTGGGTCCTGCTCCAGCCTCCAGATACAAAGTCCCTGCTCATTATAGCCCTTCATCTTGACTCCAGGCTACTTGGCTTCAATTTTCCCGGAATGCCTAGAATTTCCATCTGTTTTATCTCTACATTTTATGGTTTGAGTTACTGTCCTCTACCATTCCTACACTGTTAATCCTATACCGTGTTGAAAATAGCATGTTAAATGCTAATCTTCTTTAAGGAGTTTGTGGTTTTTTAAGGCTGTTCTCTTGAGAAATGAGGAATAAGTCCCTCTCTTGGAGTCCTCTAGGCTTAATTGGGTGTTTCTTTCCCACTTGCATCCCCCACCCCAGGATTCTGACCCTTAGAGGAGAGTCAGGATGCTTGAGTCTGAACTTTGTCCTCGCCCCCCCCCACCTCATCCTCCTCTCATCTTCAGCTTCCCAAATGACAAAGATTTTTTCTTCCTTCTTCTGAATTGGAAGTTCTAGCATATCCTGTTCTTCCTGGCTTTGTTTCCCTCCTTTACCTTTCAGGCTCTGGTTCTTAGTATTTCCAGGAAGCCTTTTGAGTTTGTAAAATTCCATGCTGTCTCAACAGAACCTGATGACCGAAACTAAAAATGGAACTAACGAGTCTAATTTGCAAGCTAGAGCTGAACAATAACTACTTTATCTCTCCTCTGAGAGTGTTAAATGTTCTTGATTTTGCTGCATGGGGAGCAGCGAGGCAAATATACTGGCTTAATATTTTCAAAATATTATCCCTGTGCCACCAGCTATGTAGCAGATACTTGATAACAAACTACTCTGATTATTTTGTGTAAATACACCTTTTCAAAAGAAACCAGTAAATAATGCTTAACTTTATGCATAATTTTTGGATTGCTTTGTAGTGTACTAGAGCCCTAAGCCATTTATTCATTCATTCACTCAACAAATATAGCCTATTATATGTCAGGACTTGCTTGAAGTGTTCCCTAACTTCCCTTTTAGAATTTAGGCCAAGTAGGTGACTTTGCTTTTAACAATGAAATTTCCTACAAAACACCCCTAGATTCTGCAGTAACTAAGTTGAATTTGGCCCAAGATGGACCACGTATATGCCAAATGCACCTGTTAATAAGTACTAATTTTTCAACGTAGTGTCCTAATTCAGTGAGGTTAAGTCACTTGCCCTGTCCCCCCACTCAGTTTTAGCGAACTATGGAGTAAACCTTCCACTTGTTGGGAGTAGCACTGCAGGTATTACTGCCTGACCAAACTCAGCCCAGGACTATTGCCAGGTTCATGGATCTCCTGTTGGTTTCCTTCTTTTCGTCCAAGCTCGGCCATGAGCTCTGACAGTGGCCATGGCAGTGGCGGAGGGCCGGTGGCAGTAGTGAGCTATACTGAATTCCAAGGAGAAGTGTCCTAAACGCACTGATTTTTGGAAGGGACAGCCACTGGTAGAGCCATGTCTTTCTGTTCCTGAGGAGGAAATGCACTGCTTCAAGAAGCAGAGTCTTGACTATTTCTTTTCGACCTTCTCTTTTCTCTTTTGATGAGAACCATGGTATGACGGATTTAAATCTTGAGAAGCTCATGGAGAAAGCAGATAATTGGAAACATACTGATTATACTGTACTTATCATGTGTTGATCAGTATTTACCCTTCCTAGTTAATAAGATAATGGGCAAGGCTATGGGTAAATTTACTATAAAAATAAAGTTCTATACTTTAATTTTACCAGTTCTCAGTAATGATAAAAATACAACCAATTTTCCCTCGATCATATGACTTTTTTTTTATATGTCAAGGAGACTTTAAAGTGTTTTGCTATTTGTGAAATAGTGATTTTTCATGTGCAAAAGCGGCTTTTAGAAAGATGGTAATAGATATATCAAGATAAAACTGAAGATGCTTCGCCCATGCAGGAAAATGTCATATGTGGCCAGATTGACTTATAAATGCAAACACTTCTTGAATCCTCTGAAATGTGTTTATTTCCCTGTGTGCTAAGAAAACTCACATAAGTAGCTCACCAGTTATGGCATGCCTACTATGAGGACTCTTTCCTTGGAAAATGATCTGAAGTTACCTATGCTTCCTGGGAGTATTAAGTCAAATGCCTGAGAAATTCTTTGGAACCAAATGACTGAGACAGTTTCCAAATTTTGAGCTGATTATGTGCAGCATATATGTCCCTAAAAGCTGTTTTAAACTATGTATCAATTTAATGATTTCAGTGCATGAAGGGATTTTTTTTTTTGTCTTTTTTTGCTATTTCTTTGGGCCGCTCCCACGGCATATGGAGGTTCCCGGGCTAGGGGTCGAATCGGAGCTGTAGCCACCGGCCTATGCCAGAGACACAGCAACGCGGGATCTGAGCCACGTCTGCAGCCTACACCACAGCTCACGGCAACGCCGGATCGTTAACCCACTGAGCAAGGGCAGGGACCGAACCCGCAACCTCATGGTTCCTAGTCGGATTCGTTAACCACTGCGCCACGACGGGAACTCCCATTTTTTTTTTTTTGTCTTTTTTTTCTTGAAGGGATCTTATTAAGAGGAACTCCCAAGCAAATATTTAGAGCAAAAATCATCGTGTACTCCAATCACAACCCAATTTAGCTGTTTTATATTTATTTTTGAAAGGACACACCTGGCTTATATTTCACCAAAATAAGGTTTTGAAAATACTAGATTTGTATTTATTAATGTATAAAGTGCACAGACGTTAACAGTACGTTTGGGTGGGTTTTGGCAAGTGTGTGCACCTACGTGACCCACACCCCAATAAAGATGTAGAACCTTTCCACAACTTGTAAAATTTCCTGATGTGTCTTTGCAGTCCGTCTCCTTCCTCCCTCCCAACCATTGTTCTAATGTTTATTACCATGGTTTAGTTTAGCCTATTCTTGAACTTTCTATAAATGGAATATTCTCTTGTATCTGGATTCTTTTGCTCAAAATGTTTTAGAGATTTATTTGTGTTGTTATGGGTATTAGCAGTTCATTATTTTTTTTATTGCTGTGAAACATTCCATTTGGTGATTATACCTCGATTTGTTCAACCATTCTTCTATTGGTGGACATTTTAACCATTTGTGGGTTTTTTTGTTTTTCGGGTTTTTTGGACCACCACATGGCATATGGAGTTCCCAGGCTAGAGATCAAATCCGAGCCACAGTTTCGACCCATGCCACAACTGCAGCAATGCCAGATCCTTTAACCCACTGTGTCAGCCCGGGGCTCGAACCTGCATCCTGGCACTGCAGGGATGCTGCTGATCGCATTGTACCGCAGCGGAAACTCCAAATGATGGACATTTTAGTGTCCAGTTTTTGGCTATTACGAATAAAACTGCCATGAACATTCTTATACAAGTCTTTGTGTGGAAGTGTTTTCATTAGTCCTGGGTAAATTCTTTTTTTAAAAATAATGGAGTATTTATTTTAATAAATGAGATGACATATCGCAAAGAGAGGCTGTGGCAATACTTCCTAGACATTGCTGTATGTTGCATTTGAGAAATGTCAGTTCACTTGAACCTACTCTAAAATCTCCAGAAATTTAGAAATTATTAAAATTCTGGTAAACTTCAAGTTAAAGATCTCCAGTCTCCAAATAGTAGGTAGTAAACTTCAAGGTTTAACCTCAGACCCCATTGAAGCCAACCCATAGACATCAGCTTTACTCTCTTAGCCAAGATATCCAGTGTCAAGAAGTATTTCATTCTCTTACATAGGAGGAGGAGGAAGTACGACTGCCGATTTCACCAAATTCACAGAGTGGTAGACCACATTCAAGCACAGGCCCACATCATATATCTCAGTGATTTCCTGAGGCATTGAAGGCTTGAGGTCCAGCTCCTCTCAAATGAAGCTCTGCCATAGTATTTATCAGTACATGTCCATATAAAAGCATTGTCCATCGGTATCCTATATTTGTGTAACTAGCACACATTCTCAAAAAAATTTTTATTAAAGTATATTTGATTTACATTGTTCCTTCAGTCTGGTAAATTCTCAAGAGTGGAATTATTGGGCCATGGAATAGGGACACTCATGATTTACAGAGAACCGAAACCACGATTTTCTGATGTGGTTGCTGCCTTTTTCTCTCCCACCGGTAATGTGAGAGTTCCAATATTTTTGTATCCTTGAAAATATTTATTTATTTATTTATTTTTAGTCTTTTTTTTTTTGCCTTTTCTAGGGCTGCTCCTGCGGCACATGGATGTTCCCAGGCTAGGGGTCTAATCGGAGCTGTAGCCTCTGGCCTACACCAGAGCCACAGCAACACAGGATCCAAGCCATGTTGGCAATCTACACCACTGCTCACAGCAACGCCGGATCCTTAACCCACTGAGCAAGACCAGGGATCAAACCCACATCCTCATGGATACCAGTCGTATTCCTTACCACTGAGCCACAATGGAAACTCCTCAAATATTTATATTTATATTTATAATCAGTTTGAGTGATAGTATCTCTTTGTCATTCTTGTGTTTCCTCTTTTGTTAAATATGTTTTCAAGTTTTACCTATTTAAAAAATTGGGTTATCTTTATTATTTGTGGTACTTCTTTATATATTTTGGTTGTAAGTCATTTTTCAGATATATGTGTCAAATATTTTCTCAGTTTCTGGATTTTTTTTATTCAGTTTCTTGATATGCTTTGGATTCCTTTTGAAAATGTTTAAATATTCCCACACAAAGTACACATCTTTAACAGTTATAGTGCGATTCAAATTATTTCTATTACATTTTGTATTTTTAATCAATTTTGATGGCATCTAATTTGGAAGATTTACTTGCATTAAATTTATTGGCATTAAGTTTTTCATGATATTCCCTTATTATTTTCTTAAGATCTTTAGTGATGACCTTATTCCATTCCTGATATGGTAATTTGTGGGCTTTCTTTCTTCCTTTTTATTTCTTCGTCAGTTTTGACAGGATTTATCACTTTAAAAAAAATCTTTTCTAAGATCTAGCTTTTGATTTTTACATTACATCTATTGCTTGTCTATCTTTAATTATTTTATATTCTTTTATGTTTTCTTTTTGCTAATTTGAGTTTAATTAGCTTGTTTTTTTCCAGCTTTTTTTTTTTTTGTCTTTTTGCCTTTTCTAGGGCCACTCCTGCAGCATATGGAAGTTCCCATGCTAGGGGTCCAATCGGAGCTGTAACCACTGGCCTACGCCAGAGCCACAGCAACGTGGGATCCGAGCTGCGTCTGCGACCTACACCACAGCTCAGCTCATGGGAACTCCCATTTTTTCCAGCTTCTTTAAGTAGAGGCTTAGATCATTATTTTAAAATGTTTCTTCTTTTCTAACATAAGCATTCAAAGCTAGAAATTCCCCTCTAAGCACAATTTAGCTACATCCCACAAATTTTTACTTCATTAGCATCTTGCTTGAGATATTTTCTAACATATTTAAATGGCTGCTTTGACTTATGGATAATTTAGAAGTAGGTTTGGTAGTTTTCAGATTCTGTAGTTTTTCTGTTACAGATTTCTAATTTAATTACGCTACAGTCAGAAAAATACTCTGTGACTAAGTTTTTTAAAATTCTTGAGGTTTGCTTTATGCCCCTCCTATAGTCCTTCTAGATATTTGTTTCATGTGCATTTGATAGAATATTTTGTGTAGTTGTTGTGTTTTATAAATATCAAGTAGATCTAGTTGGTTGATAGTTATTGGTCAAATCTTCAATATCCTTTTTGATCTTTTCTTTTTGATACATTAACATAATGACTGAAAGAAGAATGTATACTCCAACTATGTCTATAGATTTGTCTCTTTTCCCCTTAAGTTCTGTTTTTGCTCCATGTATCTCGAAGCTCTGTTTTTAGGTGTTTATACCTGTGAGGCTGCCATATATTCTTCATGAACAGACACTTTTATCATTATGGGGTATCCTTCTTTTTCTCTGGTAATATTCCTTGTCTTGAAGTCTACTTTATCTGATATTAATATAACCAGTAAGAAATGGGTAGACTTCAAAGTACTTTATGTTCATTTCTCTCAGTTGCCAATTTAGTGTCTGTTCTGCTGTCCTTTGCCAGTCAGTATTAGTACATTGGTGGGTACTTACAGATGGTATTGGCTGCTGTCTTTGCAGTTTTCTTAAAATTGGGCAGTGCTGAGACCAGTACATGGCAGGAGCACAAGTAGTTTGTTGGTCTCAGCCTATATGAATAGGTTGACCTGGCTTTATCTACCTTTGGAGACTTTTTGATCTTTGCTTTCACTAAGGTAGTAGAAGAATTATTTTACCTGAGAAAGTTAAACTGAAAAAGTATTTTCACGTGGTGTTAGTTTGCTAAGAATAGCAGAGTTTATTTTTCTTCAGTTGTCTTTACTTTAAATATCTTTAAAGTAAAAGAATTCTATGGCATTTTGGTTTGGAAAGTTTAAGATCCACTAGTCTGGGATTCCAGTCTGGGAGCCAGAAGAATGTATTTTTGTTTGTTTGAAATTCCAAATGTATGACTTAAGGCAAGTCTTAAAATCTAGCCCCCCACCCCCCCAAGACAAAGGTAGTGATGTTTATCATAACTTATGACCCATGGAATTTTGTAATTGGATATGACCTTAGAGCTTATCTGCTCCTACCTGGTAATTTTATGTGTAAGGAGACTGGGGCTTTGAGAGGCTGAATGATTTACCTAAACAACATGCAATGTGTTCATAGCAGAACTGGATTTTGAACCCTGGACTCTTATCTAATGTGATTTTCACTCAAATGTGGTGATTTAGAGAGCATTTAGAAAGACCTCAGATTCCAGAATGAGTCTCTACAATTTTTGACTAAAAAAGATGTTAAATGATTTAAAACATTAAAAAAAAAATGATGTTGTCTGAATTTCAAAGAACAGTGTTTATATTCCACAGCTGAGTTTAAGTTTAAGCAATTATGTCAGAAGAGCCCCAGAATCCTTGTTGAGTACTAAGTAATCTTATTTAAAGAAGATATCACTTTCCTCTTTATCTTTGATGTAACTATCAATTCATATAGTTTTCAAAGATTACAAATGTATTGTCTTATCCTCACAAACAGCACTATAAAAATAATAGCTATGCTTGCCAAGGGCTTACTAGGTGCTAGGAATTCTTCTGAGAACTTTACGTCTATCAACTCTGTTCTTAAAACAGCCCTACTAACTATTATCCCCTTTTTGTAGGTGAGGAAACCAACTCACAGAGTTAAAGTAACTTCCTTAAGGTCACACAACCTTGAGTCACATTACTGTAGAGCTGCTTATTCATAAGCAGGGTAAAGGTACAGATTGTTTCTTTATCTTTTTTTCCCATGCATTTTTTTTTCAAGTGCTGGTATTTACCTGGAATACTTAATCCAGGTATCTTTTCCCAAGGCCATGTAATGCCTTACACAACTTGGCACTAGCTTTGTCCAAGAATGTTTCTCAAGGTTTTAAGAAAAATTATGATAAATTTTCTCATAATTAAAGTGAAATCTTTAGTTTTTTATTTTGCTCTTTTTGAGCTTTCAAATTAGAGCATTTAAACTCTTAGGCAATACCTCTTATTTTCTACTTCACCTTTTATTATAAATAGGTCTTTCCTCTTCTATACCATTCAATTTGCCAGAATTTATTTTGGAAAAAATATGCAGAAAACAAAAAACAAAAAAAACCCCCATCTGTTGAAGAACTGTTATCCAAAATATACAAAGAAATCTCAGAACTCAATAAGAAAACAACCCAATAAAGACTACATATGAAAAGATATTCCACATCATATGTCATCAAGAAAATGCAAATTAAGACAACAATTACATATCACTGCACACCTACTAGAATGACTAAGAGCTGGACCTCTGGTAGTACCCAGTGCTAAGGAGGGTATGGAGCAATCGGCTCTCTTATTCATTGCTGGTGGGAGTGAAAAATGGCACAGCCTCTTAGGAAGACTCAGTGATAAAAAGAAATATGCTATTAAGCCACAAAAAGGCATGGAGGAAACTTAAATGCATATTACTAAGTGAATGAAACAAATCTGAAAAGACTACATACTGTATGATTCCAATGACAGAACATTCTGGAAAAGACAAAAGTATAGATACAGTGAAAAGATCAGTGGTTCCTGTGGGATGAGTGGGTGAAGCACAGAGGATTTCTAGGGCAATGAAAATACTTCCTGTGATATTATATTAATGGATACATGTCATTATACATTTGTCCAAACACATAGCAACAAAAGAACTATAATGTAAACCATAAGCTTTGGGTGGTTATAATGCATCAATGTAGATTCGTCAGTTGTAACAGCTGTATCACTCTGTTGGGGGATACTGATGATTGGCGAGCCTGTGCATGTGTAGGGGAAGGTAGTTTATAGGAAGTCTCTGTACCTTCCTCTAATTTTGCTGAAAATCTAAAATTTCCCTAGAAAGTCTTTAAAGTAAAAAGATATGAGCAGAACTAAGTGGGCTTTTGGATGTAATACAGATGGGGGGGGGGGGGGGAATGAGCTCCAGGTGTCAAATTTGCAGGTGGAGATAGTATGTTCACTTTTGTATTTTATAATATTTATTTATGGAGCACTTACCATGATTCAAGTACTATGTGAATATTTTATAAGTTACTTTTCACGACCACTTTATGAAGTTGATACCATATTTTTTTTTCAGTCCTATAGATGCAGAAGCTTTTCTCTATAGCTTAGAGAAAAGTCGCTGATCAAAGTCTTATTACAATCAAGAGACAGAGCTGGGCCTTGAATTCAGATCGGTCTGGTTATAAGGGATGTGTTCCTTATCATCCTACCATACTTCCTATGAGATGCTTGTGGGGCTAACTGGTAGAGAAGTCCACTGGGTAGCATAAAATAAGTCTGGATTCCAGGATTAGGAATGAATACATAGGTAACTGTGGAATGGAAGTGGCATTGCGTTGATGAACCAAAATGAAAACAGAGAATGTAACTTGACAATTTGGATGAATTTAGGTGAGAGAGACACTTCATGATAGAGAAACAAGGAAATATGCCAGCATAATTGGCATTATAGGCCTAGGAATGTGTTAGCCGTCTGTTATGGGGGAGTTGTTGTCTATCTCAATCAGATGACCCACACTGAGACAAGCGTAACAGATAGAATGTTTTATTTACAATTGTCCAAACCTAATGGCTACCTCATGTACTTTGAACCTTTAATCATCCTCCAAACCATCTTCTCTTTTTTTTTTTTTTTTTTTGTGGATAATGCTGTGAAAAAATACTTGAATCTCGACAAGCACTCACTGAGCTCCAGTGTTGCATGGAAAATACAACATCACACTCCTGGACTGCTGAAAACTCAGACCTTATGACCAGCTGGGACCAGGTCTCCGTAGCCTTGATCTTAAGCTGAATACGTTTTAATATGAAAAATAAAGAATTTGAATCTTTTGTCTGGTTATGTTCTGTCACTTTAAAATTGTTTAGTCTTGAATGTCAGCAAAGCCCTGTGACTTTTTCAGCCTTTCACCTCCCATTAAACTAATCCAAAGATAGTTCTTTTCATTTCTCAGAGCTGTTGTCATCTTGCACAGAGATTCAAGACAGTCAAAAGCAGCACCCAAATCATCCATCTAATTTTAAATAAAAATTTTATTTCCAAAAGCATGTGAATTTTGTTTCCAAGAAACAACCTGAAACGATAACTTCAACCTTCTTCCTTTCTGCTTTTCTTCTTCAGCTGCCTTGGGTCAGAGAATCCTAGGTATCAGCACAGTTCGGTCAGGGATTAGCAGTGTGACAGTGGGCAAGGTATTTGGATACACTGATTCCTTAATTTCCTCATCTCTGAGCTGGGGGTTACACCAATGCTTTAGATTGTGAAGATGCAATGAGAAACGTCTCCCATGTCTAGCATGTTTCCTGATCTACATGGGTATCCGATATATGCCTGTGTCTCTTGTCTTCTCTCCCTCTCTTTGAAACTTATACTTTTCTTCCTTTTCTTCCTGATAGAAGGGAGAGAACTTAGCACAGTCATCTTGTGTCTGGGTTGGTCTTCAGTAGATCATGGGAGGACTTTCTTTTGCTTCTGCTTCTTACGCCTTTTCTTTGCTCCCCCTTGCAGTCTGCCCTGGTTTCAAGCTTCTGATTTGAGGTTGTGCCCTACTCTGCCATTTGCTTGTTTCTCTTAAATTCTTTCTCTTGCTTCTCCACTTCTCTGCTTTTTGGAACAGGCTCAAGGATTGCTATGTGTAAGAGAAAAGAAAAGCAATAGATAAGGACAGCTAATGGAGTGGGATAAAATTGTTCTTAGAACCCTCTGCATATGTCTAGGAATTGGGAGGTACACAAATACCTGGCAAGGTAATTTGTAGAATGGAGGTTTTAAACCTTTTTTTGTGTGCTTTGGTAGACACATTAATGACATTATTGGGCTTGACATACTTCCTTGGAGGCAGAGAGAAGATGGGTTGCAGGTTATGGACAATTCTTAGAGCCTCTAGTTGTATCTCTGTATTGCTCTCTCCTGCCCCCTCAACTCCATTTTTCTCCTATATAAGAAATGTCAGTGAATTCAAGATGGTTATGGGAACAGCCTTTAATCTACCCTTGTATAAAAAAGTGAATCATCTTCAATGCTTAGTACTTTAAAAAATTTTCATTGGAAAATAATTGACTTACAGAGTTGTATTAATTTCCAGTGTACAGCCAAGTAGATCAGTTATACATATACACATATCCATTCCTTTTCAGTTTCTTTTCCCATATAGTACATTTCCCTGTGCTATGCAGTAGGTCCTTGTTTCCTGTCTATTTTATATAAAGTGTGTGTATGTATCAATCCCAACCCCCTAATTTATCCCTCCCTCCCTTTGGTAAACTTAAGTTTGGTTTCAAAATCTTTGAGCCTGTTTCTGTTTTGTAGGTTCTATTGTATTATTTCTATTAGATTCCACATATTAGTCATCTCTTACGATACTCGTCTTTCTCTGCCTGACTTCACTTAGAATGATAATTTCTAGGTCCATCCATATTGCTGCAAATGGCATTATTTCATGCTTTTTTATGGCTAATATTCCATTGTATTTATGTACCACATCTTCTTTATCCAGTCCCCTGTTGATGGACGTTTAGGTTGTTTCCATGTTGTGGCTATTGCGCTTAGTACTTTTTGTTACCAAGTTTACTGCCTCCTCATTCACAACTGATTGTACTCTGGGTCTCAAAACTGCAGTTGGGTGGTTGCCAGTTGCTGCTTTGGAAAGGTCTGTTAATCATCTCTAAAACCAGATGGCCAGTTTTGTGATTTCTAAGGTTGCCTTGAGCTTTCACATTCTATGTTTTCCTCACACTGTGCCACAAGGTCCTAGATTATACAGGCAATGGTCCCAGATTATACTGGTAATCACATCACTGAAAGACCTAATGTGGTGGGCTGAGTTTTGTACCCTCAAGATCAAGGTGGAACCTAATTCAATTCCCTGTGTCCTTGTAGGAAGAGGGAAATTTGGACTTGGATGCAGACAGGGAGAGAACATCATGTGACAGTGGAGGGAGGAGACTGGAGTGATACATCTGCAATCCAAGGCACACCAAAGATTGTTAGCAACCTCCAGAAGCTAGGAGAGAAGCAAGGACCAGATTCTCCTCAGGACTTCCTGGAGGAACTCACCCTACTGACACCTTAATTTCAGACTTCTAACTCCCAGAACTGTGAGACAATATAGTTCTGCTCTTTTAAGCCACCCAATTCGTGGTGATTTATTATCGCAGCTCTAGGAAACTAATACACCTGATAAATTTTGGCTTCAGTTGATCCTGACCAGTGTTTAGATGGTGTTTCATCTTCTCTTTCTTGTGCTTTGTGTCCTTCCAGTGGGCATGTGCATGAGGCATGCACGTGGACCAGGGCTGCTTCTCCTGGCCTCTCCCCATGGGAAGCCTGCAGTCTTTCGAGACTTTCTAAGGTACTTGTTTTTCAGTTTGCTTGGCAGTTGCCTTCCATGGCTTCTCTTGACCAGCTCTTGCTGTGGTCCTTCTGTAAGGGTGACTTCAAACCTAGTCTGGAACTGAGAAGAGATTTTAGAAAATAATCCTTGGCTTTCTTTAGCTGATGTAATTTTAATTTAAATTTTTATGTCAGGGTGATCACCAGGAATTTTTTTTTTTTGAAGACATTATCCAACAATCTCATGACAGTGTCATTTTATGTTGATGGGGTAATTTGTCCCTTTAGAGAGAGCTATTTCTTGAGTAATTATTTTTTGGGTACTAAGTGACAGGCTCAGACTATTTTAGGTTTCTGTGGCCTTGTCTCATGACATGCATTTACTTTGAGGATAACGCGGGTGGCAGGTCTTGCCCGTGACTCATTGCTCTTCCAGCAGTTTGCTGCACTGTTCGTGTCTTTAGCAGATAGAAGCATATGTTAAGGAAGGCTTAGAAGATCTGCTGTCAGTGTGATTTTTGTATAAGACAGGCATGAAGGATTGTCCTTGTTCCTTACTAAGCATTTTTTCACTCAGACTAGACTTGGTGATAGTCCAGGAAATTCACTAGATGTGAGGAGATACCTGATAGCCAAATGTTGCTTTTAATAGTTTTGTGTAAGTCTTCCAATTTGAACCTGCTTACTTAAATGAGTATGGGTTTATATAATCTTCATGTAGGGTTCCTAAAATGCAGACTTAACCAACTATGTATTAATTTGTACTAAAAGGAGTTAAGAGATATGGACTATTTAAATTTATTTAAAAATATTTAGAAAACCCTTCCAACACTTACAAAATATAATCCATTTTCAGAGTGATGACAAATGCATTAAAATAATGTTTGAATCTTGCAACTTCTCCCTTGTCCTTACCTTCACTTAAAGTGACCAGCATTCAGGAGTCTGTTGTATATCCTATCTTACTTTTCCATGGCTGGGTTTTATTACAGATTTTCCACTATTCTGTTTCAAATCTATGGCTAAATTGCCAACGTTTTTTAGTGCTTAAGAGATGAAAATGCTATTTCAGTCATACTGCTTTTTGAATATACACATCTCTGTGAAGATGAGGGTGAAAGGTTCATTGCCTGTTATGCCTAATAATGGTGTGAATGTTCTGATTTATAAGATAATTCTTATTATCTTCCTTTTATATACAAAGGAATTGACATTCAGATAGGTTCAGTTACTGGCTCCCAAATATCTAAAACAACAGCAAAATGGGAAGACATCCCTGTTCCAAAAGCCCACTGATTTCATATCAAAGTTTGAGAATCTGCTCTTAACAAAAATATTGAGACAAAAACCACAAGGTGTAATGCAATTCTACTCATTAATGAATTTAATTTTTTTTGGCTTATGCACAATTTAATTACTTCACTGGCTATTAACTACAAACTTTTTAGCTCCTGAGTGGTTTTTAAAATGTGAAGAAAATTTCCAACAAAAGAGCACAAAGCAAACACACTGTTTTTTCCCCGATAATGACATTTTCCAGACATGGTTTTTCCTGCTGTCAGAGTGTGATAAAGGCTTGGGTTGATAACTTGACCTAAGCCTTACCTTGGTCTTGCCCAGCAGAAATGTGTGTTTCACTAAATTAACAACAGATCCTAAAGCAGAAGGAAAAGTCAAGCTAGTCATCAAAGTCAGTATTTTGTCTCCATAAAGTGCAGGTGTATAAGGACCACAGAAATCAGTTTTAACATCATTTCACCATTTTTCTCTGCTCAGCTTCTGAGACGGCAACTGCTGGTTTCAGTTTGGCCAAATCCCCAAATCTGAAAGGGGATTTCGCCTTTCAGAGCTGTCAAGAATTTTAGTGGCTACCACTCACTTTGAACTTTGAAGATAAAGTTTATGGATTAATTACAGAATTCATAGAAAACATTGATGGAATTCTGAATAGCAGGAAAGAGAGGAATAATGTTTCTTACATTCAAAAAATGAGAATTTTTGTAAATGAAAATAATACCTAATGTTAGTATGGTACTTTCCAGTCCAAACAGTGCTTTCATTTAATTCCTACTCTATCACTATAAGATAGCTGAGTTGTTGAGCTACGTGACACGCAACATACACACACACACACACACATATATGTTCCATTGTCTCTTATATAAAAAAATACCCCAACACTAACATCTCCTCCAACTCTTACTCTGTTTCACACTTCATTAATTTCCAAAAATTTGAAAAGGACAAAATGTTCCCTTGACTGTCTTCAATCCTTTCTAGCACTTCATGCCATCTGTTTCATCTTTACCATTATAGAAAAGCTCTTAGTTTATTAATGGCTTTCTTAGTGCCAGATCTGGTGGACTTTCCTCTATATTTATCATCCAAAGCTCTTTGTAGTTTTGGATTCTGTTGATCCACTTCATCTCCATCTTTTCTCTGTTTCGTCTTCCTCACTGTGGCGTCTCTGGCCATGCAGTCTTCTTCCCACTTCTACGCTTTGCCTCTCTGATATCTTCACGGGTTTCTCATTCCTTTCTTTTGGAAAATGTGCATATTCCCTAAGGTTGTGCCTATGATCTTTTTGACTTTCATGCTCTCCCCTCTCACTCTCAGGCCCACCTCCCAACTCAAGCAATGAGTTTATCTGTTTCTGTTCATGCTCCTCCCCCACTTCCTACCACAGCCACCATGTTGCACCCTGGCTCCTTCCCTCTCAGTTGCTGACCGTCCTTGTGAAAGCAGAGTATGAATCCCTTTGGCTTTCTGTCCATAATAAGCTGACCCACTCTTACCACCTCTCCTCCAGCTTATGAGGAAGAGAGTGCCTGTTCTGCTGGAGACCAATCCTTATGCACAATCCTACCTTCTCTGTCCTTTCTGAGAATAGCACCGCTCTATTGATTATTTCTTCTCTCTCTGACACTTTCAGCCTCTTCCTCTTTATGGGTTGGAGCCCAAGTGCATGTTCAGGTCTCTTCAATCCTTAGAAGACTCTGCCTCTCCCCAGGGTCCTCTCTAACTAGCAGCCTCTCTCTCTCTTTGCCACCAAGGCCAAGTGTTGGAAGTAGAGCCAAGATGTTCTTCTATTCTCCTTTAACTCTTTCTTCAATTCAGGCTTTAATATCAGCCTTCTGCTCTTACTGAACTTGTCAGGGACATTTAATTGCCTTACGTTGCCAGTGTAATTTAGTTTCTCTCTCAGCAGCAGTTGAGGCTGCCCATCTAACCCCCTTTTTCAAGACTTTGTCCTCTTTGCTTTGATTAAGCTGTTCTCTCTTGTTCTCTGATGGTTGTTTCTTTAGAGCACACTTCCTCCCTTCTTATTCCTCAAGTTATTGTTTTTCTTTTCCTCCTTTACCACCTCCTTGGGTCTTCCTCCCCCTCTTTTCTTTTCCCCATCGATACTCTCCTTGGCTACAAGTTTAAATCCTATTTTCACACCGTGGTACAAATGACCGGCATTGTTCACATGCCACCCCTCCAATGGGAGTGTCCACGTCACTGGCCTTCATGTTTTCCTTCTTGTTCATCCAGTAACATGCATCAGAAGGCAGGTGACTGGGAGTGGTTGTTACTGAGATCACCTGGCATCAGTTTTAATTTCTAAAAAAAAAAAGTAAATAATTTGCAAACTTCTGTACTTTAACCTTTGTTAGTGATAGATTACTGGAGACACACCTCACAACTGGTTGGAACACATTCGTGTATCATGACAACTTTTTTTTTTTTCCTTTTTAGGGCTGCACCCACAGCTTATAGAGGTTCACAGGCTAGGGGTCGAATCAGAGCTACAGCTGCCGGCTTACGCCACAGCCATAGCAACACCAGATCTGAGTCGCATCTTCGACCTACACCACAGCTCAGGGCAACACCAGATCCTTAACCCACTGAGCGAGGCCACGGATTGAACCCACGACCTCATGGTTCCTAGTCAGATTTATTTCTGCTGCACCACGACGGGAACTCCCTATCATGACAACTTGATTGGGAAAGGCTGATATGTTAGATGTTCATTTGATTGTTGAATTGATTTGAATGGAAATACTTCCTAGAGAATTTTTGAACCAAAGCAAGTAAATTATTTCCTCTCCCCCCAAAGACTCATTAATTTATCTTACAAATAAGTAAAATTCTTATTCTATAAGCATAGTGGATTAGAGGGGCCCAGTTCACAAATTCTTAGAATTGAGCAGCGAGAAAAAATCATTTCAAGGGGCCGTTAATGGTTTTAGGTATTCAGGAGTCCTGTGTTACAAAGAACAGCTTCTAAGGGAATTACGCTATCATTCAGAAATTAAAGACACCCCTTCAAGAATAAGGTCTCTACAGAAGTCAATTTCTGGAACCGGGAAGAATGAACTGAATGGAATGCCACACATTACCTTGAGTTGCTTTGATAAGTAACAATATCTTGAAACTTGGCTAGGAAAAGATTAGATTTATGCGAGTCAGGGAAGCTTAAGTCTTGAAATATTGTATATCTTCTCACAGTGGCTTTTAAGATAACTTTGCATGTCATGACTTCAGTGACTCTAAAGTCTGAATGGAGGGATAATGTTTTTTAGAGATATATGGCAAGCACATTATTTTTATCTTTATAATAATTTGAAGTAAATACTTCAGTCACAATGAAATATTAAATCTGTTTTACCTTTAATAATGAAGACTCCAAAGGCCAAATCTTAACCTAAAAATTTACATTGACTTAGTCATATTTATTAATATTGCCTTTCCCCACCAGCTATCCCTTACTTCTATTTTTAGCTTATTTCAATAGACATATGCAACAACCCTTCTGTAGCAAAAACACTAATATACCTCAGCAACATTAGATTAGAAGCTTTTGAAAAGGTCGGAACTGTGCCTTGTACTTCTATTCATGTGCTTTGTACATAAATGATGTGTAATAAATAATTTTTAAGTTTTATCCTCTCAGCAAGTAAAAAATTTATAGGAAATATAAAAATCACTTGTTATCCTAGTAGCTGGAGATAATTACTATCGACAGTTTAGTATGAGCCAGAGGGTGGTAAGCTTTTTCTGTAAATAGACAAATAGTAAGTATTTGAGGCATCTCAGACATTGAGGTCTCTCTCTCAACCACTTTGTTCTGCTGTTGTGGCATAAAAGCAGCTGTAGGCAATAGGAGACAAGACAATCTGTAAATAGTGTGTGTGCCTGTATTCCAATAAAACTTTATTGATGGACACAGGCTGGTTGGATTAGGCCTGCAGGTTATAGTTTGCTGACCTCTGCATACACTGTCCTTTAAGCCCACATGTATGTAATATGTATAATAATATATTTTTTATTTTATTTTATGTTATTTGCTTTTTAGGTCTGCACCCACGGCATATGGAAGTTCCCAGGCTAGGGGTCGAATAGGAGCTGCAGCAGCAGGACTATGCCACAGCCACAGGGATACAGGATCCAAGCCGAGTCTGCGACCTACACCACAGCTCATGGCAACACCTGATCCTTCAACCCACTGAACGAGGCCAGGGATTGAACCTGCATCCTTATGGATCCTAGTCGGTTTGTTAACTGTTGAGCCACAAAGGGAACTCCATGTATTATCATATAAATGTAACATATAACACACACACACACACACACACACACACACAGTGGTTTTTAAAAATGACATCATAAAGAGATCACTAGATATCCTTTCAGATAATGGAGCCTCTGGGGACTGTCTGTCCTATAGAGCATGGATATTCAATTGCTCCAGAGGGAGCAAAATTATTTCTTTAGAGGTGGGGGAAAAACTTAGCTAATGCATGGTTTGTGGCTCTCCAAATTTCAGCTCTACTCAACAAACTCTTATTCCTTAGTATTTAATTTGGAGGAGGAGAGTGTTAGGTAAAAATGTCTAAAAAGTCTCCTCAGGAAGGTAATAATGAAAAAACTATTGAGGAGCATTGCTATGTGAAACTTTGTCTTTGATTAGGATTTTTTTAACTCCATAGTCGGTAGATAACTGACATTATTGTAAAGGCAAATAATTCTTGTCTATAGTCTTGCAAATGACTTCTGTGCAGTGGAGAGACCACCCCCATCCCCACTACCATCACCAAGCAAAAGCCAGGTTGTGTCCACCTGTAGGTTTACCACAGTGTTCATTAACCCCGTGGAAATCTATGGTTCTTTAGCTTCTCCTTTGAGTCAGTTGGAACACTTGCCTGGTTCCCTCATTTAATAATAATGAGTTAAATAATCATCTTTGACAACTGTATACTTTATATCTTATGAGGGGCATAGTTTTATCTTTTCAAAAAGAACAGTTCACAATTTCCACTGGTTTGTAACGATTCGCTTTCACTTGACAGTATATCAAAATTCTTTCCATAACATTACATAGTTTGGAGATTGTAACTATTCTACTAAATGAACAAGTCATTTTTAAATGATATTTTATTGTTGGAAAACAATGATTAATCATTTTATCAACAAGCGTAGATTCTTCTCTTAAAAAACACGGAGAATATGGGAAGCCATAAAGTGTGTCAAAAGCCTGTTACTTAATTTTTCTGGCATGCTGCATGTTTGCCTTCAGTTCCACGTTGCCTTTTTTGAGGACGTGGGCCAGTGGACAGAAAGGCCAACACTATTTTCATGGCTCTGTTTGTTGACAGAAGGTTGCATGTGTCACAACTATGAATCTAAGATCATTTTGGGGACAGCACTGTGCCCTGGCCACCTCAGAGGTGCCCATGAGGTGTAGGACATTGAGTACAAGCCCATGCTTTACTTGGCTCAAGTGCTTGGTCAAGATTCCGGTTTGGCTTGCAATTGATTTCAGGAACGCGGTAAGGCCAATGTTTTTCTGGGCTCTGTGTTACATTGCCAACTCTTTATCCTCTTGGTATACAGACACCAACTTCTAACTCATATATAAATGTTTTTTATAATTTAAAAATCTTAAAGTCTAAACAGAAGTTTTAGAACTGGATCCTGTTAGATTTATGTCTAATCTGTTAAACTCTTGTTAAGCCTGCCTCCCGTTGGACTTCCTTTGTGCTCCCTCCCTCAGTGTCTCAGTCTTTAAAACTGCCAAGTGAATGGGCAGCAAGTGCCAGTTCTTAGAATAATGTTTCTTACTTCCTTTCAGGAAACCAAATAAATAAATGTTTTATACACAGAGGGGAAGGCAAAAGGTAAGATAACATCGGTCCTACAAAGTGGATTCTAGTTATAGGACTGGGTTAGTGAGACAGAAGTCACCTCCCCCAGGATCCCATAAAAATTGTTACGAATCTGCAGCAGTGGTATAGCTAATCTGTTAACATTGTTTTCTCATTCTGTTGCAAAAAGTATAAAGTGCAGCACTTTTAAGATCAACCAGCACTTTATAAAATGATGCCAAATTACATCCAGAGGCAAGAAAGATGATCTGGATCTCTGATTTTAAAATTTCTAAGTTTTGACTTTGGGTAAAATCTGTTTAACGTTTTGGGATACAATCCTTTGGCAAATGTCTGCAATTCCTTTAGTAATCTCCCTGCCTACAGCAGCGGCTAAATGCAGCACTTACTTTTTTATATGATAATGGATCTTATCTTTATTATATAATCATATCCTGAAAATTAATACCAGTATAGCAACTCCATTAAAAACAAGCAGAGAAACTAGCCCTAAAGTCAAAATACCTATTACAAGCGTACCCAACCTCACTAACAACACAATTGCCAATTACAGTTGGGTGGGTTCATGTGTTTGTTTTAAAATCCTAACCATTTGTAGGTGTACAGTTCAGTGGCATAAAATACCTTCACATCGTTGTGCAAAGAGCACCACCATCCATCTCCAGAACTTTCTGTGCTCTCCTCAGCCCCTGGCAAGCACCATTGTACTCTCTGTTTCTATGAATTTGGACATTCTCGGTAACTCATATTAGAGAAATCATACAATATTTGTCCTTTTGTGACTGGCATATTTTTCTTAATTTCTTTAAGGTTCATCTATGTAGTACCATATGTCAAAATTCCCCTCCTTTTTAAGACTGAATACTATTCCATTGGGCACATATACGTACTACATTTTGCTTGTTCATTTATCTGTTCATTAAAAGTTGAGTTCCTTCCATCTTCTGGCTATTGTGAATAATACTGCTCTGAACATGTATACAAGAACCTTTTCAAGTCACTGATTTCAATTATTTTGAATATATACCTCAAAGTGGAATTATTGGATCATATGGTAATTCTTCTAATTTTTTGGTGAACTGTGTGCTGTTTTCTATAGTGGCTGTACCATTTTACATTCTCACAATGGATTCCAATTTCTCTACATCCTTGTCAACACTTGCTATTTTCTATTTCTTTTTATAGTAGCTCTCTTAACGGGTGTAAAGTGGTATCTCAATGTGGTTTTAATTCACATGTCCCTAGTGATTAATGATGTTGAGCATCTTTCCATCAACTTATTGGACATTCATATCTTTGCTTTTTATTCAAGTCCTTGACCATTTTAAAATCAGATTGTTTGCCTTTTTGTTGTTGGCTTTAAGCACTGGTATTTGTATACACATGTGGAAGATTAAGTTCAATGAGCTGAGGGTCATAGGAATTTTTTTACACAATATCCAGACAAATCCTTGGGGTAGTTTAGAGAATTACCCAGCAGGATGATTGGGGGAACTCCCTTGAAGATATAAAAATAGCATATGTTTTTTGTTTGAAGATAAGATTCATTTATTCCCAATGAGATTACTCATCTACAAAATTCATCTGTCACCAACCAAAGGAAGAAAAGCCACTTAAAAATATGTAGGCTAATTTATAACTAACTTTTCTGAATGTTACTAGGTGATAGTTGACTGAAGTAATTCTGTAACACATACTACGTATTACCAGATGTCAAAGGAAAGGATGGCACTTGAATGGTATAGAAATGAGATCTCTCTTTCAGCAAAGGGTCTTCTGAGGATGGTTTATTTGTGTCCCAGTGATGGATGCTGAAAGTGCCAGCTTATACTTAAGTTGGGGGAAAGAAGGTTGAAGATGGGGTACTTGAAATCTGAGCAGCCTTCAAGGTGACCCTAGAGGCTAAATAGCTGGGCTCTAAGCATAGGCGCTAACCTCACTGCTTTAAGTCTAAGCTCCTTTTTATCAAAGCCCACTATATTCTGGTCTCACCTTATTTACCCAACCTAATTTCTCATTCTCTCTCCAACGTATTCTCCCCAACGAGGCAAGCCTCCTCTTCATCCTCAGTAGATGTTGTACTGTTGGGGCAGGTGTGTATCCATGCAGTTCCTGTGACTATTTTCCTAACAGGTTGATTTCCATTTCAAGCCGTTTTTCTCAAGCATTGTTAAAAACTCAATTTCAGTAAAGTCATAGTTTTCCTGTATAAAATCCTGGGGGCTTACAGTGAGCCAAGGTATCAAGTAGGGAATCCGTACTTCCTTTGAGTCTTCTGTCCAGTATTTCCTTACCTCCCTCCTTTCTCTGAGCCTGGAGAATAATTTCCTAGCTCTAGGGTGGAGACAGTTTGCTCTCATTTTTCACAGCTCTTTTCTCTGTGGCCTGAGTGTTTCTACTTTCTCTTTTACAAAGAACATGAACTTTTCAAAGTCAAAAAACCAGAAGGAAGCTCCTTTCTCTCTGTTGCTACATACTTTTCCTAAGACCAGGCCCTTTGAGTGGCCCTGCTGCCTGATTGGGGGGAACGGTGAGGAGGAGGTGGGGATGAAACCCAGGGGCCAAAACAATTGGTTAATAGGCGCAAATTTATCTCATTATACTAGCTTCACCCCTTTTACATTTGATCAGATTGTTCTTGCTCTGTATATTCTTCTTCCTCCTTTTCCCCTTTCCTGTTTGACTTTTCCTTCCAGTCTTGGCTTACATCTTCCTTCTTCAATGTATGAACTCATTTTCCTTTAGTACTGCTCTCATAATTTGTATCACATAAATTAATGCTGAATGTCTTACAATTGCTATAGGACTGAAAGATAAGTCACCTAGTCCAAACTCTCATTTTAGGCTAGAATTTCTAAAATATCCAAGTATGCGTTTCACTCAGTAGTTCTCAGTGTGATTCCCTGGACCAGCAGCATTCAATGGGAACTTGTTAAAAATGCAAATTCTCAGGTCTCTTTTTAATCTGCGTCTGAGGTCAGGTCCAGAATCTGCATTTTAACAAGCCAGCCGAGGGGGATTCTGTTATTTACTCTGGTTTGAGAACCCCTGGTTTAATCAATGTTAGCCAGTAGAAGGAGATGCTAGCAAATAGAAGAGATTTCACTATGTGAATGCCTGTTGAATGTGTTTGAATACCTCTAAGTGATGGAGCCCTCATAACCTTATAAAGAAACATGGTCATCTTTGGAAAACTGATTTATATTGATCTGAAATCTAAACCTGACATCTTCTAACCATTGTTCATATTTAACTTCCTGGGATCATGGGGAAGAAATCAAATCTCACTTCTATACAACGGTCTTTAAACTATCTCAATCTTTCTATCATTTGCCTCTCTCTCTGCTCCTCTCTTATCCTGGCTAAAATTGCCTTTACTGTCTTGCTTTTTGCACACAGCTGAACAGAGTCCTATTGGTTTACAGTTCTCTTTAATGAGCTCTGCACAGAGCTCAATACTGTTGTTCAAGGTTGGACAATTGAGAGTAGAGTGGTTATCAATCTCTTGCTTCTAGGTACTGTCCTCCCTTAATGTGGGCTAATTAAGCCTCAGCTGGTTTTTTGGTGGCCACACTGTTAATTCATGCAAAGCATATTGTTAACTGAAATTCTTTGCTGTTTTCATCCCCTTCTTGGTGTTTTCTGGTTTGTTTGTTTTTTCACAGATGCTAGATCTATATCATATCTCCTCTATTTTATACCCATAGGGGTAGTTCCTTGGATACAAGTGTATAACTATATCTATTGTTGTTTCCTGATTAGTTCTTTGACTATGTGATGATTGACATAATTCACTTTTTGGGGGATATTAACTTCCCATCCCTTGAAGTATGTCCCAGATGGCATAGTAAGTACTCAATAAATAATTTAGAACTATTGATGTACTGACAGAAATTTTCAGTGTAAGGAAATGTCATCTTGAGTTTTATAAAAGGTATTCACTAGCACTGGAATTAAAGCCATGGGTCTTACAAGTTGTTACTTAATATAAAGTAAAAATACCACTTGTCTTTAGTAGTAGCAAACATCCAGAATTTGTATATTTGCTCTTTAAACTTGTCCCATTGGTTGATTGTATCCTCAGTTGATTTGATCTGTAATCTGTCAAAATAATTTTTTAATTTATTTTTGAGACTTGCTTCCAGAAGTCACTTCAAGAATCACTCAAAACTTTCTCATTTTATAATGGTGGCAATTCTTTTTTTTTTTTAACCCGTGTCAGAATTCTTTTGATTGATATCCATTGAGCCCCAGGGAACGTACTACAAATGTCTTTTGCTCATATATACATATGCTCTCACTGAAGGTAGAACTTGAAAGAAATTCCAAAGAAGGCTTTTCAAAAGGGTTTCCAATAATGGCAACGTTCTTGGGAAGTGCAGGGAACACATAATTGCACACATACATTTGTGTGCTTTCTTCTTATGGTGACTTTGGCTCACGTATTTGTTGCATCAAATATCCCCACCCTAATAGAAGAAACCACAAAAATAGATTTAACATCATAAAACAGAATGCAAACATTTGTAGATCAAAGTAATGACACTCCTTAAAATATTAGTAAGTAGAATATATTCAGTAAATGGTATAAAATGTACTCAAATTACAAGACTAAGAATTAAGCCACGAAATGAGAAAGGCATGAGCTAATTTATTCAACAAAAGATATAGAGCTCTTTACATACATTACACAGGAAAAACTAAAAATATTAGATTCCTAGAATATGCTAGTAATTTTATGTGGAATCTCCATGAAGTAGAACTGATTTTCCCATTCTAAGGTAGAGAAAACTGAGGCTCTGAGAACCTAAGTTGTCCCAGGTCACAAATCACATAAGCAGCAGAACAGATACTTGAGCCAGGCCTTTCAGGCTCCAAATCTTGTTCCCTTTCTGGTATGTTGTATGAGGAATATTAAAAACAAAAAAATTCACTTTCTGTACCCAAGGAGCTCAGGGTATATCATAGAAAAAAATATAAGCAAATATGAACATTTTCTTTCTCTATACAAATCAAAGAAAGCTAAGTTAAAATTAAAAGTGAATTAATTGAATACAAATAATTTTTAAATGGCAATGTTTAATTTTGACAAGAGTTAAGTAAATTCAAACCTTTTCTTGCAAAGTGGTTAAAATTTATTTTGAAAGAAATTTAGCAATATAGGTCAAGAGCCATAAAAGTATTTATAGCCTTTATCATTAATCCATTTTTGGAACTGTAGTTGAAGACAGTATTCTAAATGTTGAAAATGGCAGAAAGGTATGACTTCTGAATTGGAAAAACCACTCCTGTGTTTCCCCTTTACACTCACGCTACCACCACACTCACAGTCACTTCTGACCACAGGTGTGTGGGTTTTCCACACATCAAGCATTTCTCCATGACACCACCTGGGTAGCTTATGAGTCAATTCAATTCTGACACTAGCTCTCTGGAGTTAGCCTCAAATCCCACAGGTTAAGGGCTCCATGCCACAGGACTGGCACCCATCTCAGAGGTCAGTCACAAGTACCTGGTTATCCTGTACTTTTCACCAATAAGCTATATCAGGGTTCCCGCGACTCTCTTCTTGGGTTTGATAACTTGCTAGCATGGCTCACGGAACTCAAGGAAACTTGTTTACTGATGTATGATAAAGTGTATAGTACAAGATATGAATGAACAGCCAGATACACAGGGTAAGGTTTGGAAGGGTCCTGCGGCCAGGAGCCTCGGTCCCCATGGAGATGGAGTGTGCCACCCTCGCAGCATGCAGATGTGTGCACCAGCCCACAAGCTCTCTGCACGGCACGCTTGGGGATTTTGCTGGAGGATTAGTCACATAAGTGAGATGGAGCATTCTCTTATCTCCAGCCCCTCTCCATTATCTGGAGAGGGGGTATAGCTGAAGTTCCAAGCTTCTAATCATGGTTTGGTCTTTCTAGTGACCAACTCCCATTCTGAAGCTATCTAGGAATTACTAACCGTTGTCTCATTAGAACAAAAGACACTCCTGTCATCTAGGAAATTCCAGGCAGTTTAGGAGCTTTGTGTCAGGAATCGGTGTCAAAGACCAAATATCAGAACACCAAGATTCGTTTAGTGCTCTTATCACTTAGGAAATTACAAGAGTTTTAGGAGCTCTGTGCAAGAACTGGGGATGGGGACCATTATATGTATTTTTTATATTTTATATTAGCAGTAGTAATTTAAAAACAGGGAAAAGGAGTTGATGTTGTGGCTCAGAGGTAATGAACCTGACTACTATCCATGAGGATGCAGGTTCAATAGCCTTGCTCAGTGGGTTAAGGGTCCAGCATTGCCATGAGTTGTGGTGTAGGTCACAGATGCTGCTCAGATCTGGTGTGGCTGTGGCTTAGGCCAGCAGCTGCAGCTCAGATTCAACCCTTAGCCTAGGAACATCCATATGGCATGGGTTGGCTCTTAAAAAAAACAAACAAACAAACAAAAAAAAACAGGGAAATTAGAAACAATCTATATATCCAATTTATTACCTAAGTGGTTGGGATAAACAGTTTGGCCTTTCTGTGGAATATTATGCATCCATTAAAATAATGATGATAAAGACTATGCAGCATTATAAAAATGTTATAACAAGCAAATCCACATTTCAATATATAATAAATCAAATGCTTATGGTTTATAAGAAAGATACAGCATTAAGATGAGGAAAATACATGAAATACTGATGTATTGTGATGAAATAGTTAAACATTTTTTCCAGATTTTTTATTTTATGATGAGGGGAAAAAAATCTCTAAACTTTCATGGTATTCCTTGCTGTTGAAAGACATGGCACCCTTTTTAAAAATTTTAACTTATGCTTTAGTTCTAGTAGAACTAAGTTTTTGGAAACCAGCTTCATTTATTAATTTTTTTTTTGTCTTTTGTCTTTTTAGGGCTGCACCCACGGCATATGGAGGTTCCCAGGCTAGGGGTCTAATTGGAGCTGTAGCCGCTGGCCTACAACAGAGGCACAGCAACACTAGATCCGAGCCATGTCTGCAAACTACACCACAGCTCATGGCAACACCAGATCCTCAACCCACTGAGCGAGGCCAGGGACTGAACCCGCAACCTCATGGTTCCTAGTCGGATGCCTTAACCACTGCACCACGACGGGAACTCCTCATTTATTAAATTGTAATCAAATATTTCTAGCTCAATATTCAACAGTTCTAGGAAGGGAAATATGACACATCTGACCCTTAAATATAACTGTCACAGCTTCTCCATTCATTGTTAATCTGTGCAAATAAAAAATTGAAGACATTATGGATCCTAGGACTAATGGCTGAGATTGAGGGTGCAAGGTTAATCTCTTGGTTTCCAAGGAAAGTACTTCCTTTCATTGTCCCCTGGTGGTATCTACTGTGGGGTGGAGAACAGGATTTGGAGAGCTTAGAATTGGCATGTGAATTCTATTGGCTCTGGTACAGGCTGTTGGGACTTCCTCCTGTATTTTTGAAAGAAATATTTTGAAAGAGGAGTGGTTCCTTAGCTCTGCTGGGGCCTCATCCTGGAACTTGGTGACTCTCTGGCTGTCACAGCGATGAGGGATGCTGAGCCAGCACAGAGAGCTGGACAGGAGTTGGAGCTCACATCAAATGTGGGCGAGTATGAACCCACAGCTTGGGAAAGGATGAACTGGAATGTGGGGTTGGAGGATAAGGGGGGGCTTGGGTGCTGGGGGTAGTTGGGAGGAGCTGGGAACAAAGGCAAGGCCAGGGTAAAGTTCCATCCAGGGATGGAACTGGCTCAAAACAAGAATCAGTGCTCCCGGGACCAAAGGGCGAACATGGGCTTGAGTGTTAAGCCTTATCTAAGAACACAAAGGCAAGAAACAGGAGCAGGGGATGAAGCTGGGCTGAAGCCCAAAGGAAGTGTGTAAACAGAAGCAAGGGATGGCAGTGCCCAGGTAGAATTCTGGGGGAGACTCTTTCCGGCTCCAACTGCCTGTTATTATGGCACACATGCTCCAGGTGCAGAAAATTCAGTGTCCAGAGTGTCCTAAAGAACTTGGCAGCTTATGACCAAAACACCAGACAGGTTTCCTGAAAAGGTGTCTCAATCAGAATCCTCCTAAGGACACCACCACTGCTCCAGTTTCTGTAGTGTGGATTAAAAAGACCATATAACCACTGGGAAACCCTTTCTTCCAAGAACTATGGCTTACTGAGAAAACAGGATCTCTGCATAACTGTCCAGATAAACAGGACAGAATTCAAGTACTTCTAATGATGTTGGTAAAAGATGTGTCATTTCAAACTGTCAGAGATAGATTCTCCATTATTTATTTACAGATGATTTTCAATCTTGGAGGACATATGTGCACACACATAGATCTCATTTAGGTATTTATGATGTGTATACAGCTGACCCTTGTACAATGTGGTAGTTAGGAATGCCCACCCTCCATGCAGGTGAAAATTCACACTTAACTTTACAGTTAATCCTCTGCATCTTCTGCCAGCATCTGTGGATTCAACCGACCAGGGATTGTGTGGTACATATTCATTGAAAAAAATCTGCATATAAGTGGTCCTGTGTGGTTGAAACCTGTGTTGTTCAAGGGTACACTGTTTGTATATAAATTGGTATAATTAAATACATATTTATATGTCTATATATACTTATAATATATACACACATATACATTTATATTGCCTTTCTTTTTTGGATTGAAAAATATGTTTTATTTTTTATTGAAGTATATTGACAGATAACATTGCAAATTTAAGGTATACAAGGTGTTGATGTGACACATTTGTATATTCTAATGTGATTGATGTTGTAGAGACAGCACCTCTGTCATGTCACATGATTATTATTTTTTGTGGTGGGAAGAATTAATATCTAGTTTATTTTAGTGAGTTTGATGATGACCATACAATAATATTTATATTCACTGTACTCTACATTAGCGCTCTCATGGCTTATTTATCTGTTAGTTGCAAGTTTGTACCCTTGACCACCATCTCTCCTGGCCCCCCACTCCCAGCCCCTGGCAACCACCATTCTGTTTCTATAAATCACTCCCTGTTTCTATAAGTTCAGCTTTTCTACCTTCCACATATAAGTGATATCATACAGTTTTTGTCTTTCTCTAACTTTTTTAACGTAATGTCCTCAAGATCCATCCATGTTGTTGCCAATGGTAGGATTTACTTCTTTTTCATGGCTGACTTGTCTACCTGTCTATTTCAAATCTTCTTTAACCATTTGCCTATCATTTTCTTTTAAAATTTTCTTGCAAAAAATGATGCCTCTGAATTACAGTCACCTTGACAATTTGCACTCTATACCTGCCTTTCAACTTGTCACTCTATTTAGCACAGACTAGCACATGGCATGTCCCATGGAAAGTTTTCATGGGACATGTTTCCATTCTGTGTTTTCAGCCAATACTGAACTGAATTGTCAGTGGGAGCATAAAGCAAAGTCTCTAATAGCTCAGCTTCTCCTTCAGCCTATAGACAGTGGCAAATGTGGCCCATTATAGGCGACTTTCTTGACCTTTTCCTCTAAGTCCTGTCTGCCACTAAGCACTGACTGAATTTCAGAGTCACTGGCTGAGTCTTGACAAAGACTCTCCTTGACCAGACCCTAGTTAGGCTCCTTTAAGTCCTCAAGGCCTTGACCTTGATGTCTATCCTTGTTGGGCCAGCATCACTCAGTTGTACCAAGAACCTTGCTAAGGGTGGGGGGTATCTGCCCCCTTGACATCTGGTCATCCTCGATATCTGAGAAAATTCCGCATCCCCCAGGTAATATCTGGTCACCCTCGCCTGCCTTCAGTAAGAATTCTATTAGGTCACTTTAGGCATAAATCCCCCCCGCCCCCCGTTACCCCTATGTATAATGTAAGT
Source organism: Phacochoerus africanus (assembly GCF_016906955.1). Classification (NCBI taxonomy): domain Eukaryota; kingdom Metazoa; phylum Chordata; class Mammalia; order Artiodactyla; family Suidae; genus Phacochoerus; species Phacochoerus africanus. The sequence goes on from NC_062554.1 coordinate 126,003,504, forward strand.
ACTCCTCTTAGTAATTTTTCATTCACTGATCTCCAGGCTTGACTATAAATCCCCACCTGTCCATGCTGTTTTCAGAATTGAGCCCAGTTTTATACAGAGATCTCTCTCTCCCCTATTGTAACTATTTTTGAACAAAATATATTTTTATCACTTCAGCTACCATCCAGCTCTTCCTTTAACAGTCTTAGGTTAAAACCTTCCTGCTGTAGTTGCTTTTTCAGCCATTTGGCATACATTTCATTGATGCAGAATTCTCTAAATTAAGATGATTAGTCATGAGTTGCAAAATCACCTAGATCTGTTTTGAATCCTGGCCCCTTCATCTGCTCGCTGAATGATTTTTTGCAAAATATCATCGCACTTCAATTTTCTTATTTGAAAAAAATGAGCATAACCATATTGATCTAATAAGATTATGAGGAATAAATGATGTACCTTTTGTAAAAATACTTATAATGGTAACATAATAAATGATATTATTATCATTTGGTAGGATTGCCCAATGAGAATAAACAGTGGAATATTTTCTAGCCAGAAAAACCACTATTTAAAAGTGTTTCTGGTGTTGGAGTTATCAGTTCAGCTTGGGCCAGAACTTCTTTTTCTGGAAAGAGCCATTTAATGACTTTTCTTAGCAATTGTGGATGTATCATATCTGTTTATGTAGCATTATGAAAATGCTTACACTATAATCAACAAAAAGAATGTGCAATAGAGTATGCAATAGAACCAAATACTTATGATTCATATTACAAGAAATATACAGTATAGAGATGATGAAAATACATGAAATACAGATGTGTTATGGTGGTGGAATAGGAGTTTATTTGGCCAGACTGTTGGCAACCCCTCTTAGGCTCTTGGTAGATAGTAGTGTCTGGTTGGTGTATGTGGGGTGGGAAGAGTGAAAGCATGTTAACCTGGGGTGCTAAGAAATTTTTTAGAAATCAAAGGAATTGAGGTCCTCACTTCTTTCTTCCCTTTTGAGGTTCGATATTGTTTGACCATCTCTGACCTCATGGACTGAGGTGCTTCCAGGTTCATCAGTCAGGAAAGGAGACCAGACTTCTCTCACCCCCAAAAGAAAGTCCCTATGAAGAAGGGGAGGGCTTAGGCTTGTGACACATGTCCCAAATAAGGTCCTTAGATGGTGATGGGGAAAACTGGGTCAGGCTTGCTCATCTAACCCTCTCAAAAACTCTACAAGATAGGACCTGGTATTATCCATGTTTTTCACTACAAAACTTAGAGAGGTTAAGACATTTGCCCAAAAGTAAGAGTGTCAGGATGTAACTAGGAGCTGGGACTTGAACTTCTCTGTCTCTAGGACCCTTGCTTCTCACCCCCACACTCTAGGTCCTATCTGAGCTCTTTATGTGACTTTTCTCATCTTCAGTGGACAGAAAAAAGAAATGCACCTTGGGGTTGAGGATCAAGACAAATACTTCAGTAAGAAAGGCACTGGCAATTAGAGAGAACTCAAAAGGACTTTGAGGTTTCCCGACCTCCTGCAGGAGGGTAATGATTATGTGATGTAACCCACATTCTTGCCTGACTTCTGGAAATTAAAAAAAAAAACCCTAGAATTTTCAAGATGATTGCCTAAGATTAAAGGTCATTCTGTGGCCATGTATAGTTGGGTTTTTTCCCCTATGAAAACTGGATCTTTCCAGACCTTAAGGATCTTATCTATAAAATAAGAGGGTTGTACTAAGTCATTGTTCAAGGTTCTTTTCATGCTTTAATGTTTGTGAGTCCAGGAATTTATAAGCTTTTTCTGGTATTTAACCTCTGGCCTTAGCCTCTTTAACAATGTGATCAAAACTGATCGACTCAACTTGAAATTTATGTGACAGGTAAGGAAGCCAGGACAAAGGCCTTAAGAAAGGTTATGAAGCAGGGAATCTGGCAGCCAAAGGTTTTACAGCTATGTATTAAATGGAGTTGAAAGGAAAGAACTCAGGATCTCAGAAACCAGTGGGGAAAGCAAAAAAGGTTGAAGTTCAAAAAAGGCTTTCAGAGGGATTACATAGAGAAATGGATAAGATTTGGTTGTGCCTTAGATGTTAGCAGGCTGTAATTAGATTGGCCAGTGTGAGTCAGAAGGAAGGATTAGCCCTCACTGGAGTGTGTTCAGTGGGGGTCTGGCTTCCCCACCTCACAGCCCCGGCCCAATCTCTCTGAAGCTGGTGTAGCTGCAGACACCATCACAGGGTAACTCCACTCCCGACCACATAAAGCTTTCTTCAGCCTGATTCAGGTGAACCAAGAATACACACTAATTAAGTAAAAGAAAAGCTTAAAAAAAATCACAAAAACATAGAGGGTGAGCAAATTTTATTCTGATTTATTTGAGAGAGGAATCACTTTCTTCTTCTCCTCTTTGCCCTTTTTCTTCTCATCCTTTTTTCTGTCCTTCTCTTTGCTCATCTCCCCACTTCTTTCTCCCTCCTTTCTCTCCTGTTCCATTTCCTCGCCTCTTCATTCTTTCTTCCCCCACTCCCAGCACTTACCACATCATGTTGAAAAGTCCATGCTGGGAACTGTGGCCAACACAAGATAAAGGAGACGCAATTCCAGCTCCTCATGCTGCTCTCAAGCAGCAAGGGAGACAGCCCCAGACAAGGGATGTGGTAAACTAAATTGATAAGAATCCTCTCTCGGGGTTCTTTTCCTCGCCCCCTCCCTGTCTGTGCAGCCCCTTCCTGAATCTGCTAAAGCTCTCTTCTCCCTTCCCCTCAACAGCTTGCTCTAAGGCTTAGAGGACTAACGGCTAATGATTTTCCCTAACCTGGGAAGAAAATATCTCTTAAGATTTACTACTGCGTTAATATCAAGCAATTTCTAGACAGGAGATCACTCACTAGTTGGGGCTTCTTTCTCTTTTTATTAAAACAGATCACAGAAGGTTTTAATAATTAAATTTCAGCATTCGGTCTTTCTATTGAGTAATGGTGGTATCTCCCCTGAGTGCTTACCATGTGCGAGGTGCTTAATATGTCTTTTCTAATCTTTGTATTATCACTCTGCTGCTACCATTAATTCATAGGTGAGATAACTTAGAGCAGTTAAGTGACTAGTCTGATGTAAAACAGCCAGAGATGGAATTAGAACATAAATCTCTCCGACAAAAAACCCCAAGCTCATCTCACTGTCGCTGTACTTGGATGACAAAGAGGTTCCATACAATCTTTTAATTCCTCTTTAGAAGAATTCTACTTTCAAATATTGTTTTTGTTTTGTCTGTTTGTTTTTGTTTTACTTTTAAAACTTATTCATGAGGTAAGGCACATGTTAAAGCCAGGTCCCTGGATTTGAGATACAATTGGATCCTCCCTAGGTTATGCATGAATATCTGATCTGTTAGTGTTATCAATTGTATACTCTGCTATGATATTCAGTTAAAATTTTTAAGAATTAGAAAAGTCTCAGAGTAGTATAATTTTTTAAAGTTTAGATTTTTTCCTCTTAAAAACCACTTAATGCTTATTTATAAGAACTCATGTTGTTTTATACATTAATGTTCACTGTGAAAAACACACGTTGACTTACAGGTATTAACAAAAGCAAAAGCAATTTTAAATGTTCTTAGTGCTTGGCATCATATATAATTTTAATTCTTGAGTTGATACATTCTTGATTTATTGAAGTTCCAGAGGGAAAAAAATCTTACTTTAATATTACACAGCTTAAAAATAAAATTGCAAATTTTATAACTAATTTAGTTAAAAAGACTATAACAGAAAACTAATGAATTGTTAATTTTTTGTATCTTGGCATTGCTTATGTGATTCTTGCTGCATTAATATTAATTTGCAATGAGAATATTATGGTAATATGATTTTGTTACAGCATAATAATCAATATGGGAAAATTTAACATTGCATTAAGATTATTTGTAATAGATTGTGGTATTAATGTGTTCATCCTATCACAGAATTTGTATCAAGTATAGAACTGATGTAGGTCATGTCCATATCACAATACAATCTCATGCCATGTGTATATGGTGCTTAGATAGTAAAGGCAGCCTTTGATATTAAAGGTTAAAGGCAGTGGTTCCTTTAACCTCCCTGGTGTCACTACTTTCATCTGTAGGTACAGATTTTATTTTATCAAAAGAGTGCCTGGTATATAACTGACATTTAGGGGTGGGTTTATTATTATAATTTATGAATCCTATTTTAAGAGTAGGAAAGGTATTAGTAATGGTGTTATTGAAGCTAAACCCACCAGTGATCAAAAATATTAAACCTATTTAAATGTGGACCTAATACAGCTTAAAATCCGTAAGAGAGATTTGGAAACAAGGGCTTTGACCTCATTTGACGAGTAGGATTGTCTAATAGAGGAACCTAAGGAACAGCATTCTAATGTCAGTCATCAGTGAAGCTCTTGATTTTCTGAGTTTTCCAAACCGTGAGTTCAGGGTATGTTCAGGAAGAAACCGCAGTGTTCCATCCAAATAAGCTTTAAAAACACCGCATAACCTTCTTTCATACTGGAGAATCACAGTATTCATTTACATAGCAAAACCAAGGGAGACGAGCAAAAAATAAGCTTGTTTGAACTTAGTTTCCCTTCACTTTTCTCAAATTTATTTGATAATGGAACCCTTTAAAAACATACTACCTTTAAATAGCCTGTGTAATTGGTCCTCCATGGAACACATCTAAATAAGTGTTGATTCATAGAAGATTCAAAACTCAGCTACTTTTTATTTTATAAAATTTATGAGTTTAAGTCAAACTGTGCTGACAAATAGGCTCCCAAATTTACCTTTTCATACATATTTAGATATAACAAAAACTTATCACACGTGGTCGGTAGTGAATTCATAAAGCCCAGGTAAGACGGTCAGAAGCATGTGCAGCCATACTTGCCTCTATTTAATTGATGGGGGGGGGACTTTCTTCCTTTCCTTTCCCTCCTTCCTTCCCTCTTTCCTTCTTTCCCTCCTTCTATCATTCTTTCATTCTTCCTGTTTTTCCTATTCTTTCTTTCCTTTCTTTCAGTTTTATTGAGCTATAATTGACTGTAATTGACATACAGCATTGTATAAGTTGAAGGTAGACAGCAAATGATTGGACTTACATCATGAAATGATTCTCACAATAAGTTGAGTGAACATCAATCATCTTGTATAGATACAGTTTTTTTCTTATAATGAGAACTCTTTTAAAAACTTCATATATAACATACATTGTGTTAATTATATTTATCATGTTGTGCACTCTATCCCTAGTATTCTTTATCTTTTAACTTGCATGCAGTTCTGCCTCTCCTGACTCCTTGCCTCTGGTAAACACAAATCTGATCTCTTTTTCTATGAATTGTTTATTTTTGAAGTGTAATTGACCTACAACACTATTTTAGTTCCTGTTACACATCATAGTGAGTGATTCAATATTTCTATACATTTCAAAATGACCAACGTGGTAAGTCTGGTTCTGATATATCACTGTACAAAAATTACACAGTTATTGACTGCTTCCCCCATGTTGCACCTTTCATACCCATGACTCATTTCTTTTGCAGCTGGAAGTTTGTACCTTTTAATCTCTTTCACCTATTTCTTCCTTCCTCCCACTCCCCTTCCCTCTCCTCTGGTAACTGCCTTTTTTTTTTTTTTTCCTCTATCTATAACTCTGTTTCTGTTTTTGTTTGTCTGTTTTGTCTTTTTGCCTTTTCTAGGGCCACTCCTGCGGCACATGGAGGTTCCCAGGCTAGGGGTTTAATTGGAGCTGTAGCCACGGGCCTACGCCAGAGCCACAGCAACGCAGGATCCGAGCCATGTCTGCGGCCTACACCACAGCTCACGGCAACACTGGATCCTTAACCCACTGAGCAAGGCCAGGGATCGAACCCGCAACCTCATGGTTCCTAGTCAAATTCGTTAACCACTGGGCCACGACAGGAACTCCTATTTCTGTTTTGTTGTGTTTGTTCATGTGTTTTGTTTTTTAGATTCCACATATAATGAAATCAAACAGTATTTGTCTTTATCAATCTGGCTTATTTCATTTAACATAATACCCTCTAACTCTAACCATGTTGTTACAAATGGGGAGATTGCATTATTTTCTATGGCTGAGTTTGTATTTTATAGATATACCACATATTCTTTATCCATTCATCTATAAATGGGCAATTATGTGGCTTCCATATCTTAGCTGTTATAAATAATGCTATGATGAACATAGGGGTGTATATATCTTTTCTAGTTAGTGTTTTTGTTTTTTTCAGATAAATACCCAGGAATGAAATTTATAGATTATATGGCAGTTCTATGTTAATTTTTTGAGAAATCTCCAAACTAATTTCCATAGAGGCTGCACCAATTTGCATTCCCACCAAGCATGCATAAGGATTCCCTGTTCTCCACATCCTTGCCAACATTTGCTATTTTTTGTCTTTTTTACTAATAGCCATCTGACAGGTGTGAGGTGATATCTCATTGTGCTTTTGATTTGCATTTCCTTATTGATTAATGCTGTTGAACATCTTTTCATGTACTTGTTGGCCAGCTGTGTTTTCTTTGGAAAAAAGTCTACTCAGATCCTCTGCCCGTTTTTTAATTGAGTTGTTTGGATTTTTTCTTTTTTTTTTTTATTTTCTGATGTTGAGTTGTTCAGTTCTTTCTATATTTTGAACATTAGCCCCATATTGAACATAATGTTTGCAAATATTTTCTCTCATTAAGTAGGAAGCCTTTTTGTTTTGTTGGGTTTCCCTCTCTGGGCAAAAGCTTTTTAGTTTGATGTAGTCCCACTTTTTAATTTTTGCTTTTGTTTCCTTTGCCTGAAGAGATAAATCAAAAAAGATATTACTAAGACAGCTGTTAAAGACTTATGCCTGTGTTTTCTTTTAGAAATATTATGGTTTCCGTTCTAACATTTAAGTCTTTAATCCATTTTGAATTTATTTTTGTGCATGGTGTGACATAGTGGTTCAGTTTGATTCTTTTGCATGTAGTTGTCTTGTTTTCCCAACACTATTTATTGAAAAGGCTGTCTATTCCCCATTGTATATTCTTTCCTCCTTTTCCACATATTATTTGCCTAAATAAGTATAGATTCATTTCTAGGCTGTCTATTCTGTTCCATTTATCTACGTGTCTGTTTTGGTGCCACTACCATGCTGTTTTGATCCTGTAGCTTTGTAGTATAGTTTGAAATCAGGAAATGTGATACTTCCATTTTTGTTCTTATTTCTCAAGATTGTTTGGCTATTCATGGTCTTTTGTGATTCCATACAAATATTAGAATTATTTGTTCTAGTTTTGTGAAAAATGCCATTGGTATTTTGATAGGGATTGTACTGAATTTGTAGATTGCCTTGGGTAGTATGGTCATTTTAACAGTATTAGTTCTTCCAATTTATGAACGTGGTTTATCTTTCCATCTGTTTGTGTTATGTTTGAGTTCTTTCATCAGTGTCTTATAGTTTTCAGAGTACAGGTCTTTTGTCTTTTTAGGCAGGTTTATTCCTAGGTGTTTTATTCTTTTTGATGCAATGGTAAATGGAGTTGGTTCCTTAATTTCCTTTCTAATCTTTTGTTGTATAGAAATGTAACAGATGTTTGTGTATTAATTTTATATCTACAACTTCACCGAATTTATTGATGAGCTCTAATAGTTTTCTGGTAACATCTTTTAGGATTTTCTATATATAGTATCATGGCATCTGCAGATAGTGGTAGTTTTACTTCTTATTTTCCAATTTGGCTTCCTTTTATTTCTTCTCTAATTGCTATGGCTAGGACTTGCAAAACTATGTTGAATAAAATTGGTTCAAGTGGCTATCTTTGCCTTCAGCTTGATCTTAGAGGAAATCTTTTCAGCTTTTCACTGTTGAATATGATGTTTGCTGTGGGTATGTCATAATATGGCTTTTATTATGTTGAGGTAGTTTCCTTCTATGCCCTCTTTCTGGAGAGTTTTTGTCATAAATGGATGTTGAATTTTATCAAAAGCTTTTTCTGTATCTATTGAGATAACTATTTGGTTTTTATTTTCCCTTTCTTTCTTTCTTTCTTTCTTTCTTTCTTTCTTTCTTTCTTTCTTTCTTTCTTTCTTTCTTTCTTTCTTTCTTTTGAGGGCTCTACCCACAGAATATGAAAGATCCTAGGTTAGAGGTCAAATTGGAGCTGTGGCCACTGGCCTGTGCTACAGCCACAGCAATGCCAGACCCGAGCCATGTCTGTGACCTACACCATGGCTCATGGCAATGCCAGGGATTGAATCTGTGTCCTCATGGATACTAGTCAGAGTCATTTCTGCTGAGCCGTGATGAGAACTTCAGTTTGTTAATGTGGTGTATCATCTTGATTGATTTACAAATACTAAACCATTGTTGCATCCCTGGAATAAATCCCACTTGATCATGGTGTATAATCCTTTTAATGTATTCTTGGATTTGGTTTGCTAATATTTTGTTGAGGGATTTTTGCCTTGTATGTTCATAGTGCAATTGGCCTGTAATTTTTTTTTTCAGTATCTTTGCCTAGTTTTGTTGTCAGAATAAGGCTAGCTTTGCAGAATGAATTTGGAAGTGCTCCTTTCCCTAGAACTTTTTGAAATACTTTGAGAAGCTTAGGCATTAACTCTTTTCTAAATGTTTGATAGAATTCACCTGTGAAGTTGTCGGGTCCTAGATTTTGATTGTTGAGACATTTGGTTTTGTTTTGTTTTTCTTATTTGGTTTCACTACTGGTAATTGGTAATTTGTCTATATTTTCTGTTTCTTCTTGGCTCAGTCTTGGGAGATTGTGCATTTCTAAAAATTTCTCCATTTCCTTTAGATACTCCATTCAATTGGTCTATAAGTGTACATAAGAATTTCTTTTGAACCTTCATATTTCTATGTTATCAGATATAACTTCTCCTTTTTTGTTTCTGATTTTGATTGATTTGGGCCCTACCTTTTTTCCTTGATGAATCTGGCTAAAGGTTTATCAATTTTGGTTAATTTTTCAAAGAACCAGCTCTTAATGTAACCAATTTTTCTACTATTTTCTTAATCTCTGATTTATTTCTGCTCTGACTTTTGTGATTTCTTTCCTTCTACTAACTTTGCATATTGTGTTTCCTTGTTTTTCTACTTCTCTTAGATGAAAAGTTAGATAGTTTATTTGAGATTTTCCTTATTTCCTGATGTAGGTTTGTATCAGTATAAACTTTCTTCTTAGGACTGCTTTAGCCCTGCCCCATAAATTTTGGATCATTGGGGTTCTATTTTCATTTGTCTTCAAGTATGTTTTTTTTTCCTCCCTCCCTCTCCTCCTTGGCAACCACAAGTCTGTTCTCCATGTCCAAGATTTTCTTTTCTGTGGAAAGGTTCATTTGTGTCATATATTAGATTCCAAATATAAGTGACATCATAAGGTGTTTGTCTTTGTCTTTCTGACTTACTTCAATCAGTATGAGAGTCTCTAGTTCCATCCATGTTGTTGCAAATGGAATTATTTTGTTCTTTTTTATGGCTGAGTGGTATTCCATTGTGTGTATTTACCACATATTCTTTAACTTTTTAAAAATTTCCCCAATACATTTTTTTTTCCTACTGTACAGCATGGTGATCCAGTCACACATACATGTACACATCCTTTTTTCTCACATTATCAGGCTCCATCATTAGTGACTAGACATAGTTCCCAGTGCTACACAGCAGGATCTCATTGTTAATCCATTCCAAAGGCAATCGTCTGCATCTATTAACCCCAAGCTCCCATCCATCCCACTCTCTCCCCTTCCCCCTTGACAACCACAAGTCTGTTCTCCAAGTCCATGATTTTCTTTTCTGTAGAAAGGTTCATTTATGCCATATATTAGATTCCAGATATAAGTGATGTCATATAGTATTTGTCTTTCTCTTTCAGACTTACTTTGCTCAGTATGAGAGTCTCTAATTCCATCCATGTTGTTGCAAATGTCATTATTTCATTCTTTTTTATGGCTGAATAGTATTCCATTGTGTATATAGGCCACTCTTCTTAATCCAATCATCTGTTGATGGACATTTGGGTTGTTTCCATGTCTTGGCTATTGTGAATAGTGCTGCAATGAACTTGCAGGTGCATGTGTCTTTTTCAAGGAAAGTTTTGTCTGGATATATGCCCAAGAGTGGGATTGCTGGGCCATATGGTAGTTCTATGTATAATATTCTAAGGTACCTCCATACTGTTCTCCATAATGGTTGTACCAGCTTGCATTCCCACCAACAGTGCAGGAAGATTCCCTTTTCTCCACAGCCCCTCCAGCATTTGTTCTTTGTGGACTTATTAATGATGGCCATTCTGACTGGTGTGAGGTGGTATCTTGTGTAGTTTTGATTTGCATTTCTCTAATAATCAGGGATGTTGAACATTTTTTCATGTGCTCGTTGGCCATCTGTATATCTTCCTTGGAAAAATGTCTATTCAGGTCTTTTGCCCATTTTTCCATTGGGTTGTTGGCTTTTTTGCTGTTGAGTTGTGTAAGTTGTTTGTATATTTTAGAGATTAAGCCCTTGTCAGTTGCATCATTTGCAACAATTTTCTCCTATTCTCTAAGTTGTCTTTTTGTTTTCTTTTTGGTTTCCTTTGCTGTGTAAAAGCTTGTCAGTTTGATAGGTCCCATTGGTTTATTTTTGTTTTTATTTCTGTTGTTTTGGGAGACTTACTTACCTGAGAGAACATTTGTAAGGCTGATGTCAGAGAATGTTTTGCCTATGTTCTCTTCCAGGAGTTTGATGGTGTCTTATCTTAGCTACTGATTTTCTGTTTGGATGATCTGTCCATTGATAAGTAGGGTACTAATTCCCCAACTATTATTTTATTATTGTCAGTTTCTCCCTTTATATCTATCAATACTTGCTTTATGTATTTAGGTGCTCCTATATTGGATGCATATATTTTCACAATTTATATATTTTGGATTGATCCTTTGATTATTATGTAATGTCCTTCTTTGTCTCTTGCTACAGTTTATGTTTGTTTTGTTTTGTTTTTTTCTTTTTTCTAGGGCCGCACCTGTGGCATATGGAGGTTCCCAGGCTAGGGGTCTCAAAGCTGCAGCCACCAGCCTATGCCAGAGCCACAGCAATGCAGAATCTGAGCTGTCTGTGACTTACACCACAGCTCATGGCAACACTGGATCCTTAACCCACTGAGCGAGGCCTGAGATTGAACCCGCAACCGCATGGTTCCTAGTCGGATACGTTAACCACTGAGCCATGATGGGAACTCCCGGTGTGTGTTTTAAATTCTATTTTGTCTGATGTAAATATTGCTACCCTAGCTTTATTTTCATTTCCATTTACTTGGAATATTTTTTTCCATCCCTTCACTTTCAGTTTGTGTATTTAGATCTGAAATGAGTTTCTTGTAGGCAGCATATATATGGGTCTTGTGTTTGTATCCATTCAACCACTCTGTCTTTTCATACCAGCATTTAGTCCATTTATATTTAAAGTAATTATTGATAGGTATCATTTATTGCCACTTTGTTAATTGTTTTCAGGTTGTTTTTTAGGATTTTATTGTTGTTATTGTTCTTTTCTATTTTTGTTCTCTTCCCTTGTTACTTGATGACTAATTTTAGTCACATGTTTGGATTCCTTTCTCTTTTTTTATATATATATATTATACATTTTTTATTTGTAGTTACCATGAGGTTTATATTTAGCTGTATATGTATGTGTGTGTGATTATTTTAAGCTACTTTGCTTTCCCCTCAACCCACATTTACTGTTTTTAGCATCATATTTTACATCTTTTTGCTTGTGTATCCCTAAGTACCTCTTGTGGATATGTATCTATATGTCTCTATCTATCTATCTATCTAGCCTACTTTTGTCTTTTAACATTTCTACTAGTTTTGTACATTACTGCCATTACTAATGAGCTTTCTTTCATAATTTTTATATTTCTAGTTGTGTCTTTTTATTTTTTGCTTAGGGAAGTCTGCTTAACATTTCTTGTAAAGCTGGTTTAGTAGTGCCAAACTCTTTTAACTTTTTCTTGTCTGTGAGATTTTTGCTCTGTTCATCAATTCTGGGTGGAGGCTTGCTGGGTAGAGTATTCTTGGTTGTAAGTTCTCCCCTTTCATCACTTTAAATGTATAGGGCCACTTCTTTATGGCCTATGAAATTTCTACTGAAATGTCAGCTGATAGCCTTATAGGAGTTCATTTGTATGTAAGATGTTGCTTTTCTCTTGATGCTTTTAAGGGTATCTCCTCATCTTTATTTTTTGCCATTTTAATTACAGTGTGTCTTGATGTGGTCCTCTTTGGGTTGATTCTTTGGGTTGATCCTGTTCAGGATTCTTCCAGCTCACTAATATGTTCTGCTAATCAACTAATCTAATCTAATCTGTGGTCTAATTTACTGTTAATTCCTTCTAGTGCGTATTTTATTTTCATTATCACATTCTTTTTTTTTTTTTGGTGACACCCACAGCATGCATAAGGCCAAGGATTGAAACTGAGCCACAGCAGTGACAAGGCCAAATCCTTAACTGCTGGGCCACCAGGGAACTCCATCCATTGTTGCATTCTTCCTCTCTGTTTCTTTATATTTTCTATATTTTGTTAAAAACTTCTAACATCTCGCTCTGTTCATTCAATCTTCTGAGTACTTTGAGCACCTTTACCTTGAACTCTTTATTGGGAAAATTGCTTCTCTGCCCTTCACTTAGTTCTGGGATTTTTTATCTTATTCCTTCATTTGGAATATATTCCCTTGGTACCTTATTTCAACTAATTTTCTGTTTTTATTTCTATGTATTTGATAGGTGTGTTATGTTTCTCAACCTTGGAGAAGTGGCCTTTTGTAGGAGATACACACCCTAGCATTGCACTCTTTTCTGGTCGCCAGAGTTATGTTCTCTAGGGACTCCCCCTGTGTGGGCTGTGTGGATTCTTTTGTTGTGGAGACTGAGTACTGTGGGTGGTCTGGTAGGCCTGACTGACCCCCCAGTCTGGTTGGTGGCCAGGTCCTATTCTGTGCAGAGTCTACTAGCCACCGGTGGGTGGGGCCATGCCACTAGGCTGTTGGCTGCAGAGCCCCAGGGGTTCCAGGGACAGTATGGGCCAACTAGTGAGTGGAGCAAGGTTCCACAGTGGGTGGTTTCAGGAATGAGATTCCAGGATCTATTGTCAGCTTCCATGTGGGTGGAGCCAGTTCTTGACATGGCTGGCTGTATTGCCCAGGGCGTCAACCCACTGGTGATTGGGGCCAGATCCTGGGGCAGCTGACTGAGGGGATCAAGGTGCTTCAGAGCTGGTGCTGGCCTGCTTCTGGGTAGACTTTGTCTTAACCCAGCAGGCTACAGGGCCCAGGGGACCTTGGGGTGATGCCTACCCACTGGTGGCTTAGGCTGGTCTCAGGACTAGTACTACCCAACTGGCGGATAAGCTGGTTCCTAGAGTCTGCATGAAAGGCCCTGGGGTTCCCAAGGATAGTGCCAGTGCACTGGTGGGTGTGTGGGGCCAGATCCTGGGCACTCTGGTGAACAGGTGTGTGTCCTGGGATGACTGTGGGCTCAGAGGGTCTTAAGGCAGCTGTCCTGCTGGTGTGTGGGGCTGTGTCCCTGACTGGCTAATTGCTTGGCCTGAGGCTTACAAGTCCTAGTGTCAACAGGCTGGTTGGTATGTGGTCAGGTTACTACTAAGCATGAGGGAGGATTCCAAAATTGTTCTTGCCAGCACCAGTGTCCTCATGGTAGAACAAGCTCCTAAAAGTGGCTACCACCAGTGTATCTATGTCCCCAGGGTTAGATCCAGTTGCCTCTTGCCTCTCTGAGATGTTCTCCAAGATCAGCAGATGGATCTGGGCCAGACTTATTTCAAATTACTGCTTCTGCCCTGGGTCCTAGGGCCTGTGAGATTTCGTGTACACCCTTTAAGAGTGGAGTCTTTATTTCCCATAGTCTTCTGGCTCTCCCCAAAATAAGTCCCACTAGCCAAACAAAGCCAAACATTTTGGGGGCTCATCTTCCCTGTGCCGAATCTCTGGGCTGGAGATGTGATGTGGGGCTCAGACTTCTTGCTTCTTGCAGGGAACCTCTGCAAATGTAATTATTCTCCCATTTGTTGGTGTCTCACTCAGGTATATGGGTCTTGATTATACTGCATCTCCACACTGCTACCTGTCTTTTGGTTCCTCCTTTATGTCTTTATTTGTAGGAGATTTTTTCTGTTAGTCTTCTGGTCTTTCTTATCAATAGTTTCTCAGTAAATAGTTATAATTTTGGTGTCTGCCATCTTGGCTTATACCCCTTAATTGATTTGCAGGAAAACATTTTAGACCCTGTAATCATGTTTATATTTTCATTCCAATTTCTTGAGGACAAAAGAGATGAATTTGGGGAAAATTATCATAGAGGAAAGAAACACATGTTATACCTGGATAAATTTGCATTGAACAATCTAGGCTTTGGTGTTACTAAGTTTTGTTCAATAATTATTTAGTGCTTTGTGCTAAAAGTGCAAGGTAGGCTCTAGTAACACTTAACTGTCATGCACGTTATAATTTATGTTTTAAGGCTAGTTCTTTTTTCTGTATTATATTAGTTATTTATTGCTGCATAACAAGTTACCCCAAATTGTAGCAGCTTAAACAACAAAGGTTTATTATTCTTACATTCTGGGGAGCCAGGCTGCAGCCAAGGTGCAAACAGGGGCTGCAGTTATCTTGAAGCCCAAGAAGGGGGAGGATCTGCTTTAAAGCTCACCTGTATGAGCTGTTGGCCTGAGGGCCTCTGTTGCTGACTGGCTGTTAGCTGGAGGTCTCCCTCAGCTCCCTGCCACATGTACTGTTCCATAGGGCAGCTCACAGGATGGCAGCTGGCTTTCATCAGATGAGCAAGTGAGAGAATAAGAGAAGGTAAGCAAGATAGAAGCCATAGTCTCAGCAGTTACATCCAACTCCTTTTGTCACATTTTGTTTGTTAAAAGAAAGTCATGGGTTCAGCCCATCCTCAGGGAAGGGATTATATCAGGTCATGAATACCAGGAAGTGGTACCAGGAACTTCCTAAATATAAATAGCCCTTGTTATTCATTAAAAGAAATACATTTAAGAACAAATTTACCTATGTATTCTTTCATTAACAGGTAAATTATTCACAAATACTCAAAATGAATACATTCCTGAGAGTCTGAATTTCAGGATATTATATTTGAAGGCCAGCTATCAAAAGAACAAACTTTAGCTTACCAGCTCTGGAAAAATTTAGGAAAGGACACATACATAAAATTTCTGTACCAGTACCATACTGTCTTGATTACTGTAGCTTTGTAATACTGTCTGAAGTCTGGGAGAGTTATGCCTCCTGCTTGGATTTTTTTTTTTTTTCAGGATTGCTTTGGCAATTATGGGTCTCTTATGGTTCCATATAAATTTTTTTGGATTGTTTGCTCTAGTTCTGTGAAAAATATCATGGGTAATTCCATAGGGATTGCATTGAATATGTAGATTGCTTTTGGTAGTGTGGACATTTTAGCAATATGGTACTGGTACAAAAGCAGACATTCAGACCAAATAAAATAGAGAGCCCTGAAATAAACACACACCCCTATGGTCAATTAATCTTTGACAAAGGAGTCAAGAATATAAAATTAGAAAAAGACCATCTCTTCAGCAAGTGGTGCTGGGAAAACTTGACAGCTTCATGTAAATCAATGAAACTAGGACGCAACCTCACACCATACACAACAATAAACTCTAAATGGCTTAAAGACTTAAACTTAAAGCAAGACACCATCAAACTCCTATAAGAGAACATAGGCAAAACATTCTCTGACATCAATCATACACATATTTTCTTAGATCAGTTTCCCAAGGCAACAGAAATAAAAACAAAAACAAACCAATGAGAGCTAATCAAACTTACAAGTTTTGTCCAGCAAAGGAAACCATAAAAAAACCAAAAAGATAACCCACGGAATGGGAGAAAATAGTTTTAAACAAAGCAACTGACAAGGGCTTAATCTCTAAAATATACAGACAATGTATACAACTCAACAGCAAAAAAAACCAACAACCCAATCAAAAAATGGGTAGAGAACTTGAATAGTCATTTCTATAAAGAAGATATACAGATGGCCAACATGCACATGAAAAAATGTTCAACATCACTAATTATATAGAGAAATGCAAATCAAAACCAATGAGTTACCACCTCCCACCAGTCAGAATGGCCATCATTAACAAGTCAACAAATAACAAATGCTGGAGAGGGTGTGGAGAAGAGGGTGCCCTCCTCCACTGTTGGTGGGACTGTAAATTCGTACAACCACTATGGAAAACAGTATGGAGGTACCTCAGAAAACTAAATACAGAACTAGCATATGACCCAGACAATCCCACTCCTGGGCATATATCTGGACAAAACTTTCCTTGAAAAAGGTACATATACCACTATGTTCATTGCAACACTATTCATAATGGCCAAGACAAGGAAACAACCTAAATGTCCATCGACAGAGGAATGGCTTAAGAAGTTGTAGTATATATCCACAATGGAATACTACTCAGCCATAAAAAAAGAAACAAAATAATGCCATTTGCAGCAACATGGATGAAACTAGAGACTTTCATATGAAGTGAAGTAAATCAGAAAGAGAAAGACAAATACCATATGATATCACTTATATCTGGAATCTAATATATGGCACAAATGAACCTACCCAGAGAAAGGAAACAAACTCATGGACTTGGAGAATAGACTTGTGGTTGCCAAGGGGAGGGGGAAGGAGTGGGATGGAATTTGGGGTTACTAGATGCAAACTATTGCATTTGGAGTGTATAAGCAATGAGATCCTGCTGTATAGCACAGGGAACTATATCTAGTCACTTGTGATAGAATATGATGGAGGATAATGTGAGAAAAAGAATATATATATATGACTGGGTCACTTTACTATACAGCAGAAATTGACAGAACATTGTCAATTACAAGAAAAATTAAGGTCTTAATAAAAAATTCTAATTCATCAGTGTTTATCATAGTTAGCTTTTAAGTATTAAATGAATTAAAGTAATTTATGATACATTACTTTAAAAGTCTAGATCCTAAAGCTTTTTCTTCATTTCCAAAGGATCATTCTGTTATACTCTTTTGCCACAGAACATGTAAGAATTGCTGTAAATAAACAGATGTAGCAAAAAAGCACACACAAATCCCAAACAGAATTTACACTAATTTATCATCCCACTGTTTTTCAGGAGTTCCTAGTCTGGAAATTGGTCTTTTTGCCCTGTCTCTCAATTCCTGAGATGGAGCACAAAGGTGGAATGAATAAGAAATGCTAGGAAATGCTAAATAACTTTGACATTAAAACCCTTCCTTTCTTTTGGAGTCAACCTCTATTAAGACTACTTCTGAATTCTTAAGGTTGTCTTGAATTTAGGACACCTTCCTGGATGGGGAAGTTCATATATTGTGCTGAAAGCTTCTTTTCTTCATCCCAGAACTTTAAAGACATCTCCTACCCCGAGAGAGCTTTGGATATGTGGAGAGATGGTTTTGGTTATCATTATTGACTAGGAGCTGTTCTTGGCTTTTAGTGCTAATGTGCTCCTTCTGCCCTCAAAGGATCATCTCACAACACAAATCATCATCTGGCCTCACACACAATAGTGCCTCCAGAGGGAAACATTTCCTGCTCCTTTCTCCAGTTCCGCCTCTAGCTCAGGTTGTAAACCCTGAGAAAGAAGGGATGTGGTGGTCCCTGTTCACTGCCCTAACCTCAATGTCTAGAAGAGGGTCTTACATGTGGTGAGCGGTCAGTGAATATTTGTTAAGTGCCACCATGATTGCTTGGTGGACAATAAGATAGATACAACAAAAACCTGCTGACCAAAATTCAGTTCCCTTAGGCCTTAAATGGAATGACCATGGGTTGGGATCCTGGATACACCTGCTTTTCAAGTAGAGTTTCTGTTAGATCTTTGTGTATGTCAGCTTTGAGCCTATCACTTTGGGGGATGGTTACCCTGCGTGCCATATTTACTGAATGTAATTTCAGAGGGCTGTGGGGAAGCATAGACAATTATTTTGCATATTTGTATTTAGAGGAAGTTAAAATATAATATATATCCTTTTTTTTGGTAACAGCTTAATGCCAAATTTATAAAGATATTAATTTGAAAATATGATGCCCTAGATTTCCTGGAGAAGTTTGGAAATCTTATAATTCAGCTCTTGAATCATGGAAGTGGTTTTCAGTCTGTGAAAGTGTGATAGCAAAATTAAAGGAAGTAAAATACGTTGTGAAGCTTTGGGTAAGTGTGATTCTTCCTTCCAGTATGACTGCCCAAAAAGCACATTGGCTGTAAATATTGAACTGTTTCTTGAAAATATACGGAAATTTATCAGTTATCAGACATACTGTTCACATGTAATTTGTATTGTATAGAAACTATATGAAAAGACGTTTTCCTCAATATTTCAAAGAAAAAAAATTTTCTGTTTACTTCATTTGTTCTTTCTCTCTCTTTTTTTTTTTTGGTCTTTTTGTTTTTGTTTTTGTTTTGCCTTTTTTTCTAGGGTTGCTTCTACGGCACATGGAGGTTCCCATGCTAGGGGTCTAATCAGAGCTGTAGCTGCCGGCCTACACCACAGCCACAGCAACGCGGGATCCAAGCTGTGTCTGCAAGCTACACCACAGCTTGCGGCAATGCTGGATCCTTAACCCACTGAGCAAGGCCAGGGATAGAACCCGCAACCTCATGGTTCCTAGTCAGATTTGTTAACCACTGAGCCACGACGGGAACTCCTCTACTTTCTTTTCAATGTTAATTTTCATATTATATGAAAATTGCTCCCTTGATTAGAATTTGAAGTCTCTTTAAGAGTTCCCATAGTGGCTCAGCAGTTAATGAACCCAGCTAGTATCCATGAGGATGTTGGTTCGACCCCTGGCCTAACTCAGTGGGTTAAGGATCTGGTGTTGCCTTGAGCTGTGGTATAGGTCACAGATGCAACTCAGATCCTGTGTTGCTGTGGCTGTGCTGTAGGCCAATGGCTACAGTTCCAATTCGACCCCTAGCTTGGGAACCTCCACATGCCATAGGTATGGCCCTCAAAAGACAAAAAGTAAAAAGTAAAAAATAAAATAAAATCTCTTCTCTGAGGACGGCTTTCTTGCATTTCTAGTTATTTATACCACCAAGGAACAATTTTTTTTTTTTGAAAAAGCGTTAACTCTATCACAAAACAAATATTTACAAATTATTTTTCTGGTGGTATTTAATGTATATTTCCCCTTCTCACCTTATTCTGTATTTATAGCATATTCACACATTGAATATTTGATATTACTTTGTGATTCCACAACAGAACTTCTTTCCCCATTCCTTCTAATTAGCATTTTGTGTCAGCATATTTTTTTTGTGGCATAAAATTGCATACTTTATTTTTGTACTAGAAAGGGTGTTTTAACTGGGGGAATTGACTGACTCTGTGGACCTATTTTCCAGGATGAGTGCAAAGTGGCTATTTTCATAATGGGCCCTGATCAATGCTAGCTTCTAATTTCTTTTTAAATCTGGTAACAGGTCCTTTGGAAAGTAATGATAGCCAAATAAAAAAAATCACTCCTCCTACAGAAGTGCCACTTTCCTCCGAGTAACTGCCATTATTCATAAGCTGGTATTTGGTTAGGTTGCTTTTGCCAGTGTACACAGCAGAAGATCACATCAGAATCTGTTCTTCTAGGCATTGCTTCTCCCTCTTGATGTGTAGAATTGTTCCCCTTTAGCAAATATTTGGATGTTCTGAAGCCAGTTCAATCCACTGTGCTTTGTTTTTGAGTTGGGGATAGTTAAGGAGTGTTAGGCGTGTGTGTGTGTGTGTGTGGTGGGGTTGTTCTGCCTTTTCCTTTCCTCAGGAACCACCTTTTTGAAATAAGCCTACGTGGGGAGAGGATTTGGAGGAGGAAAGTATATTCACAGAGTCTTTTCTGTTTTTACCAGAAAAAATTTTTCAAGGCAGAACCTGTGGTAGGGTAACAGATGATTCCGAGAAATGGCTGTGGGGGAGCCTTGAGTTGGAATATTTTCTTGCTGAGATGGCCCTTGGCATATCTGTGCAATTCTTGATAAAGGCTTTTACTGATTTTACAGGAAAGAAGCAGGGCTAAGCAAAATTAAACATCTAGACTCCTATCTCTTCATATCACAGAGGCTTGGGAAATGGGGAAACATGGAATTTGTTCTAATGTTTTTCTCAGCTAGAGTTATCTCAAAAACAAAAATTGGAGTGAACCCCTTTCTTCTTGCTCTCTGAGGGGCTTTGGGTTCAGAGTTTCAGTTATGCAAGATGACTAAGTCTCGGAGATCTACTGAAGAGCATAGCGCCTCTACTTAACACTGTTGTGTTGTACACATAAGAATTTGCCAGGAGGGAAGATCTTATAGGAAGTGTTCTTACCTACGCATATAAAACGGAGCAAATAAGACATTGGGAGGAATCTTTTGGAAGCGATGGATGGGTTTATGGCATAGATTGTGATGATTTCATGGTTTTATATTTATGTCTACACTCACCAAGTTGTTCATTAAATATGTACAGCTTTTTGTGGGTCAATCCTATCTCAGTAAAATGGTTTAAAGCAAAAGTGGATGTGGGATTTGAATTGGGATCTTCTCTGATTTTGCTGGTCTTTTTGCTGTCTCCAGCTTCTCATCTTATTGCGGCTAATTCACTAGTCATAAAATGGCAGAGAAGGTACCCCTCTGTTAAGAAGATATTTTTTGAAGAAAGAAGAGGCCTTTCTCCCTCTGATACCCTCAAGTATGGCAGGTTTAGCAGGTGAGTCATCAGAGATTATAGAAGGTGGGTGTGCCAGGGTGATAATGGTTTGGGATGGGAGAGAACGAAGCCATACGCTTCTCAGAGTATTGCGTAAAAACAGAAGTTATCTTGATCGTATTAGTCTTCTCACCAGTTACTAAAAGCCCTCTTGATGTTTTGGCAGCTTTGAGTGAGGGTTCTTTCTGTCCTGTACCAAAGGAGACATACCTCTCTGTATATATTTGGATCAAAGCTCTAGTTCTCAAATCATGGCTTCTGGATAAGTGTTTCAGGGGGTTCTGTGAACATTTGACTCAAATATTATCTCCATATTTACCTTAACCATTATATTATGAAGCGTAAATAACGTTAGCTGATGTAACAAAGTTCTAAAGTTTACTACTAGTTATTCCAAATCCAGTAAGAAGTTCCCAGTCTGCAGGTGGTGTCCTATGTGATTCTTGGGGGAGCCCAGTCTCCTTTAATCTTGGGGTTTTGTCCTCCTCTCTGGATCTTAGAAAACTTTTCCAGCCAGCATACTGTTGAGGCAAGTGTTGGAGGGTTGCCTGTGGCAAATTTGCCCGTGTGGGGTTTGGGAGTGGTATGGGTCAGCTTTGTTCATGTTTCATTAGATCAATCTCAGACAAATGGCTGCAAAGAAGGCTGGCAAACATGGTTTGAGCTATGTACCCTGGAAGAAAAGCAATAATTAAAAAAAAAATCTTTTAACTCTTTGGAGACCACATCTTCTTAAAACATGGCCAATGTTAACTTGTTTTAGTAAAAACTTTGCAGTGAAACTTATTTTGCTCTGTTTAATGAAAGAACACCCCAACGCTGAAAAAAAAAAAAAAGCTGTTACAAAAACATCCTCACCATCAGCAGCAATTTATCTGTGGGAGTCAGTGTCATCACCCTCAAAAGTAGTTGCAAAGAAAATACAAAAAAAAAAAAATTAGGTTCTAAGACTGATGTATGGCTGCAAGTCATCTCTAAATTCTGATCTCATTTATCCAAAGAACTTCCTTGTTCTTGGTGACTAGCTTTATAGTGTTCCACAGAAATGTGAACTTGTGAATTTATATGAATAAAATATCTCTCATCTATTCTAAATAGTTTGAGGTTATATATAAGATTTATCTTTAAAAAGGGTTCCTTTGCTTAAAACAGTGATTTAAAAACAGTGATTTCTAGAGTCTCTTCCAGCTCTCACATTGATGCTTTCTATTTTTATGTGCCATTGAGAGGAAGACTAATGCTTGATTGCATATAAATGGTTCAATGCAAATTACTAAAGTTATTTCCCTTAATAGGAAAGTTAAGTTCCACTAGGGACACTTGCACAATGTGCTTCCCCAGCTTGTCTTATATCACCTGTTTCTAGAAAATCCCAGGGGCTTGAGATCTCCAGGGGTATTTACCAGCGAATCATATTTGAAATTTTCCAATTGAAAAATCCTTTTGCTAGTTCGTAACCGCCCTCACCTCTCTGGCATTCTTTCTGTCCTTGGATTCCTTCTTGATTTGGCTTGAACCTCTGCTTTGGAACTTACTGGCTCTCCCACTGCCCCTTTAATGGAGTAGCACCCTGCCTACCTCACTCAAAGGCTACCTTAGGTCTGAAATATACAGCCAGGCAACTCAGCCATAAATTAGATGTTGCTGAGGCCGAAGGTGCTGTGGCTTTTGTTTTCAGGGCTGCAGTTTGAGCGAAGGTCATAATTCCTGTTCCCATGACTGCTGGCAGCAGCAGCAGGGTTGCCAAGGGAGCAGCCACAGACCAGACTGTGATGCGAGAAAGGAACTCAGGTGACCTTGCATGCCTGGTGTAGATGAAGCCATCTGGAGCTGGCAGAGGGCTTGCAGAGGGCCAGGCTTCTAGATCTACCATTGCCCTCTACTGGATTAGCCCAGGCATCTTAGATGCACAGTGGGGACTTCTGAAGAGCAGGGTGTTAGCCTTCCAGAACTGAGCTCTGAGGAAGTGGAGACCACACAACTTATTTCTAATTTGACCTGCATGCAATTAGCCAGTGACTCTGGTTTGCTTGATTTGACCTTTGCTTATAGGAGAACTGGTCATGTCTGTAAGATCTGTTGGATATGGATTGTGCTTGATTTGTTACAGTTGCAACAGTGTCCATTTGGGGTTTGAAAGCAAACGCATTTAGATCAGAGACAAGAGAAGCCAAAATGGTTTCAGGATCCTGAAAAAAGGCCATGACAACTCGGAAATGATGTTTTCATTCAGGGCTGACTGGTTATGTCGAAAGAGACGCAGGAAAGTCCCTTTAAAAATTCCTTTAAAAATTACCATTGTTTATATTACCATTAGTCTTTAAAGTGCAGAGCAGGGTGGAGCTGGAACAGTGACACCCAGATGCCTATTTTCTTTAGCCACCAAGTGTGTCCTTTATGTCCCCTGCATCACTCCTTAGGCAAGCCTTTCCATTTCTCATCTTCCCTCCTGCTTATTTTAGTCTTTTTTTGACTCACCCTTATTTTATTTGTTATCCAACCCACTGCAAAGAATGACAAGCTCGAAATGCCACAGGAGGAGGAAAAAAAAGTAAAGCTATGAAATATACATTTTACATACTCAGTGGAGAAAATATAGAAAATTCAGTTAAGGAATAACAAGGAAAACTGAACCACCCAGT
This sequence comes from Phacochoerus africanus, assembly GCF_016906955.1. Classification (NCBI taxonomy): domain Eukaryota; kingdom Metazoa; phylum Chordata; class Mammalia; order Artiodactyla; family Suidae; genus Phacochoerus; species Phacochoerus africanus. The sequence goes on from NC_062554.1 coordinate 126,026,945, forward strand.
TTGTTTCTCTAGATCCATCCTTTTCCAAGATACCTGAGAGGCTGACCTGTATCCAAAGGCCCCCTTGCCTTCCGACTTCTCCTTGGGTTTTGCTGGTGTGGATCAAGTTAGGCTTTTTATTTCTTTTGCTTCCTCCCAGTGGGGTTGCTGCCAGCTGGCTACCCCTTGATTGAAGGGCACTGCTCCTATCAAGCAGCCCTCTCAGTAGAGTTTTTCTCTGCAGGTTCAGGAAACCACTCCCTCCACCCTTCCCAGCATCTGCTAGTGTTGGCTGGTAATGAGGCCTACCCTGGGAACCTGTACCATTCTGCACCCATATCTTGCAAATGGTTCTTCATACACTGTCCTTAAATTACTTAGAGTTTCATCCCTTTTCTGCTGAAACCCTGGGGAGTACAAGTGTAATTATTACCCAGAGATAAGTGCTGATAAGCATGTTGGTATTTTTCCTTAGCTGCCTTTATTCATGATCCTATGTATGGGCCACAGGCTTAGCATAAATCCTGTGTTTGCCTCTTTATATCTTTTCTTCCCACTATAATTACTTTTGAGGGTGATCCCCTGTTAAAAATCTTGCATACCCCAAATCATGATTTTTATTGGCTATCTTTTGTTCCACTGCATGAGAATAATTTGAATTTATTTTAGATTCAAGAGCAGTTTTATATCCATTTTATTTTCATCCCCTCAAACTTAGTAACTCCTTCTTTCTTTTTCTTTTCTTTTCTCTCTCTCTCTCTCTCTTTTTTTTTTTTTTTTTTGGACCATGCCCATGGCATATGGAAATTCCCAGTCCAGGGACCAAACCTGTGCACAGCAGTGACTGAAGCCACTGCCATGATAACACTGAATCCTTAACCCACTGTGCCACAAGAGAACCCTAGATAACTCCTTATTTATTTTGTGTGTTCATTTCAGTTTCACTTTGCAAAATGGAAGATCTGGCTGGGTCAGTGTATCCACACCCATTCAGGGTTACCCTTTTGGCCACAATCGTAAGCCAAGTTTCCTCATGAACAATTAAGCCTATTTATATTCAATCATCACTCACCTCAATGTTTAGATAACTTCTTAAGGCTCTCATCCCAGTAAGGTGCAGAGCTGGAACTTGAACCTGTGACGGCTGTCTCCAAATTCAGGACTTACCTACTCCAATATGTTACAGGTACCATTTGGCAAAAGTCAAACTCCACCTCTAATCATGGAAATTGCAGTTCTAAGTTAAGAAGAAGGTCAATTTCTAAAGCAATTTGTAATGAAGTGAGCTATCAATCCGTGAAAGGACATGGAAGAAACTTAAATGCATATTGTAAAGGGAGTGAAAGGAGCCAATCTGAAAAGGCTACATGCTGCACAATTTCAGCTATATGGCATTTTGGGGAAAAGGAAAACAGTGGAGACAGTAAAAGGCTCTGTGGTTGCCAGAGGTCAGGAGAGATGACTTAAGTGCAGCACAGGGGATTTTAGGACAGTGAAACTATTTTGTATGACACCACAGTGGGATTTGTCCAAACCCCTAGACCGTACACCACCCAGAGTGGACTACAGGTGCACTTTGGACCTTGATGAACCTGAAGTGTCCGTTCAGGTTCATAGATGGTAACAAATGTATCACTCTGTTGTGAGATTATGGGGCAAATTGCCTATGCATGGGGGGAAGGCCTGTATGCGAACTCTCTTTTCCTCTAAAAACCTAAAACTACTCTCAAAAGTAAAGCGTATTTTTAAAAATGTGTGGTTCCCTTTAAATAGGCATAGTATTAGTTTTTAGTGCCAACAGATTTGCCCATCTGACTCTAGTTTTCCTTTAAGAAAAAATGACCAGCTTTCCTCTCTTGTCCCCAGTGTAGGCAGGGAATTGACATCCCCATCTGCGCGGCTTTCCCACTGGCAACCAATTTTCCTATTGCTATTTTAAAGCAGTTTCAGCATTGGTCCCCTATATTCAGGTAATGTGGACACATAGTCAGTTATAAAATGCATCCAGCTCTGAGGATGTTTTCCTGCTGGAGCGTTTCATACCCAAGTCTCGTAGTGAAGATATAAGCAATCATTTTTATCTAAAGCTCTGGAGATTTAGAGGAATAAACTAAAAGCTTAACTTGAGACTTTCAAAATCCTAAAATCTATCCAGACATCCATCATACATGACAGAATGATTATTTACCTGCAGAATTAGATGCAGAACCCTATGTATGCTGCATCGAGTTAGTCCGATTGTCAATTCTAATGTATGTTACGTATATTTTTTCTTCAATATGCCAATAAGTATGGAAACTTAAGTCATAGCTTTGAATGACTATGCATTAATTTCTTTTTGTTGAAACAGTATAAAGACATATTCTTCATTAGAGAGGATCATAATGAACATATGGGGATAAGGTACCATGTTGGCTGCTCAAAAACAACTAAGGCCAGAATGTAAACAAGTCTTTATGTGCTCATTTTCTGAGACTGAGTGAGTTAAGAAATACATAAAGGATCAGTGACTAATTTGCAATGTGAGTCCTGTTGTGAATATTGGCCATTTATGCTTCTAGAATCTTCTTCCTGTTGATTAGGGGTTATGGCAGTGATGTTTTAGAAATTTGACCACCTCCTGATTTATAAAATTGGGTCTTCCTGAGCACTGAGTCTTGTTTTTCCTTTTGTCTTTGAGATAGATTCATAGCCACCTCTTGTTATTTACACGAAAGGGGGAGGGAAGAGATATAGCTGTGACGAAACTGGATTATCCTAATATCATTTCTGTTTGGACTTAGAATTCATAGTTTATTTTTAGATAGAATGTATACTGTCATACCTCATTTTCTTTGGTCCACTTTAAAATTATATTACTTGAACATACCGTGGTGAAAGGCAGCAGAGACATTTCTGAAACATGCACGGTGACAGAATGAGATTTAAATTCTGCCATGGGGAGTTCCCATCATGGCGCATCTGAAATGAATCTGACTGGGAACCATGAGCTTGCAGGTTCGATCCTTGGCCTCGCTCAGTGGATTAAGGATCTGGCATTGCTGTGAGCTGTGGTGTAGGTCACAGACGCGGCTAGGATCTGGCATTGCTGTGGCTCTGGCCTAGGCCGGCAGCAACAGCTCCGATTCAACCCCTAGCCTGGGAACCTCCATATGCCACAGGTGCGGCCCTAAAAAACAAACAAAAAAAATTCTGCCATGGATCTCGTCATACTGCTCATCCACACTTAGATAACTTAGTTCTGTGGTGTTTGCTCATAATGCTGTATTTTTCAAAGTTGTATATTAAATAAGAAAAAGACGTAAATGCTTCTCATTCTGCCATCAATTTGCGTGTGGTCAGTATAGTCTGGAAATGACCAGTTAACCCTATTTGCCTGCACTGAAGGGTTTCCAAGGATGTGCAGTTTTCAGTTTTAAAACCAGGAAGAGTTGCTGAGTGTAGCTCAGGGGATGGACGAGTTCTCCTCTTGATTAGGGGTTATGGCAATGATGTTTTAGAAATTCGATCACCTAGGCCAGGTCTCTATTGCCAAGTGTAGCATCTTGAAGAGAGTGAGCTGAAATAGTGGGTTAAGGAAAAGGGCCAGAGCAGAGTCAAGAGGCTGTAGTTTAAAGCCAAGTCAAAGTTTTAGACAGTGAGGGATGTCTTTGTGGGGAACCAAATGAAATTAGAACAAGCTTGGCTCATTCTAGGTAGATTCTTCTAGAACATTCTTGGCCCATTCTATGAGGATTGCTCCCACAGGAATTCCAGAATACCTGGTGGTCTTCTTGTTTGAGTCCCTCTGCTGCAGGGATTGGCCTCCCTAGACAATGGCAAAGCCTGCAGAGGAAGCCTTCATGGCAGTAGGCTGTCTCTAGCCTATACAAGGGATAAAGTAAACACTTCATCCTAATAAGTAACTCTAGTTTCTTATTTTCATTTCTAAAAAGTGCTGAGTATTTGATTTTATGATTGAATAGGAGAATTAGGTGGTACTACATGATGCTCCCAAAATGTATTCCCTAAAAGTTACATTTCCATGGATGAGGTGGTCTGGCAGGTGACGGTGGCCTGTGATTTTTACTGTACTCTTTCTCTATAAGGAGTGAGAGACTCAAATTCCTTTCTGGATTTGCATAGGTAGGATTCCTGTCCAGTCCCAATGTGCTGCGCCTGCTTCTTTATATCTGTGGGCAGGGGACGTGCTGCTCTAACCTGAGGTACTTTTACTCAGGATGCTATATTAACTACTTCAAAAATTTCAAAAGCGGGAATATTTGAATGCAGAGAAAATAGGAGGAGGGAAAGAGTGATGAATCCACAAAATGTGTGCTGGGAGATTCTTTTTTTTTTTTTTTTTTTTTTGTCTTTTTAGGGCCGCACTTGTGGCATATGGAAGTTCCCAGGCTAGGGGTCGAATTGGAGCTGCAGCTGCCGTCCTACCCCACAGCCACAGCAACGCAACATCAGAGCCACATCTGTGACCTACACTACAACTCACAGCAATGGTGGAACTGAACCCGTGTCCTCATGGGTATTAATTGGCTTCATTACTGCTGAGCCACAATGGGAACTATGGGAGGTTCTATATGATGCGTGGACAAGGACTACAAGTTGGCTTTGTGCCCAGAGCGAAACAGAATCTATTACATAAGTCAGTGTCCATATGACAAGAACAAGCTGGTGACAGAAGAGGTACAGTGCTTCTTTGTACCAAAACAGGGGACATTTTTTTCCCCAGTGGGTCTTCTTAAGAAGGATGCTTTGAAATATAATGAATAACATTCTCAATAGGACTTTGATAGGCATTTCATGAAAGTGTTTTCCATAATGTTCCACAAATAAAGGCTAATTGTTTTGTTCCATGATTTAGTTCAACAAAATTCAAATTTTAAATTTTACACAGAACAAAATGAACTATAGATATATATTTTTTAATACAAAGATTAACAAAATTCATTAAAAGATGGAAAGAGCTACATGAGCCAGTCTAGATATGATGCTCTCTACTGGCTTAGATCACTCCAAGCACAGATTTCAGAGGATGCTGAGGAATGTCTGGATTTTCTATCCTTCAGGCCGTGCACCACAATGATGCTTCCCAAGCAAGTGTTTCAAATATTGAAAGCAATGGATCTGATGAGATTCCGCCCGACGAATACCTCCTGGAATGCACCCTGCTCTGGGGCCAGTTATGTCTAGAACCCATCAGATAGAATTCCTCAGGCAAATGTTGCGCATTCAGATGTGGATTCCACCTGAGTAGAGGCCTTTTATTGGGGGTGGGCCAAGGAGTGGTTGTGGCAGGGCCAAAGCTCTCCTTATAATTCTAGTTCTGTTCCAACTCATGGCTGAGAGGAAGGGCTCTAACATTTTGTATCTGTAGAGTAGTATGGTAAGAATTGAGGTATGTAAAAAAGATTACATTCTCAGTCATGGAGAACTGAAGACTTTTTATGACTTCGCCTCAGATAAATCTCTTTGGCTTCATTTTGACACCGTTCTCAAAATCGCCTCAGAATAGTACCTGGCATTTCTGCTTAACCCGTTCTATTGCTTTTACTTTGGTTTTCAGAGCACTGCAGAATATCCCCAACATGGAGGAGCTGGCCTATGCTTTTTCCAGAACTCTCTCTTTATTTTTTTCTCCCTTCCTTCCTCCCACCCTCCCTTCTTCCCTCCCTCCGTACCTCCATACCTCCCTGCCTACCTCCCCAACCTCTGCTCCTTAATTCATATCTAAATTCACAGACTCTCTCAGAGCTTTAAAGTAAAATTCTATTTGTCTTCTCCATCTGCTGCTCGACCTATCTGGGAACCTATAGTTCCAAATCCCCATAGAATAGTGGAAACCACTACTTTATTTCATTAAATTTGGCCCATATTTTCACGCAATTATTTCATCATAAACACACATGAATATAAACATAATTGTTTATATAATTTATTTCAGTCTGATTACTCTGATTCCAGATACTCTGAAGACATCCCCATATTAATAATGGTTTGAAGGTGAAGTAAACTGTGTTTTCTATTATATTCTGTCCCTTATGGGTTTCAGAGGGAGAGTTGGACAGTATGGGAGTTATATGCTCTTGTTAGTAATTTTATCTTGATGCTAATCATACTGAACACAATCTCCTGTTGACTTCTCTAATATTTTTATAAACTTTACAAGCTGTATATTTTCATGTTATTGGTGAAAAACTGATGTTTGGGAAAATATTTTTAGAGTTTTCCAGTGATTTTTTTTTAATGAGCTATGAAATATTTTCTTTGCATCATGCTTTTTCGGTAACTGTTTTACAGATATTCCATATTTTGTGTCTAATTTTGACAAGAGACATACTCTTAGGAGCACTTTTGAACAAACTTCTGGTGCTCTCTTGGTAACCTTGAAGCTGGCCTCTTTCCTATTACAGAATTAGCATTTGGCACCTAGTTATGAATTAATAAAGCCGAAATGCCATTTTCCACGTCAAGCAATATTTTTCACTTTGACATTTCTAGATACTCTTTTTTTTTTTTAAATGTGTCCTTGGGGTAGTCGTTTATTTTGTATCTCAAGTATCAGGCTTTCAGCATTTTCCTTTTAGAGGCTGTGTCACGAGGCTGAACTCTCATAGTTGCAAATGATTAGTGTTAAATACTTTACCACTGTTTGGATAGTTTATCAATTGCTCTGCTTCCAGCTGGGTCTATAAATTCAGGTATTCAGTACTTGACTCCGCATCAAAATGTTTTGAAATGTTTTAGTGGCTAAACACACCACGCAATGAGGAAGAGGTTCAACAACTTGCTTGTGGTTATGGTTGTCAAAGAAACCATTTCCGTATATAATATTTGACAACAGGCCCCCCCCCCTTTTAATACTCTAGAAACAAAGCTTGTCTAGTAGTGTGGAGAAGTACGATGTACTAGATGCAAAATACTAGATATTAACTGATATCTTGTTGGATAATATAAACATGAAACTCAAAAGAAGTGTAATATGTTTAAATGTGGTAGAATGCAAGTGGAAGTAAAATTTCCTCACTGAAACAAGTTCAGGTCCCACTATGTTCTCAAAATATGCTTTGTGCATTTTTAGGGTAATTGTTTCATTTAACAAGCAGACGACCCCATCTTTGCCAAACACAAATTCGTAGAATGGAATTTTAAGCAGATTTGGTAACATGATTAGTTGGCGGTTTAAATGCATTGCCCAGTGACAGACCAGATCATTAGAGACTACAGGGACTGCAGGAAATAGCCTTTTTGGGGGGTTATCTAGTTGATGCTAGGTTTCACTTTAAGGAGAAAGAGTGAGCTGTGGGGCATGGTGATGCTAAAACGCCTTATAGGAATAAAGCAATCCTAGAGTGTTGAAAAATGGATAAAGTCCATTTTTTTAGCCTTTTCTTAAGGTTTGTACCTTTAGAACAAGACCCCAAAGAGAAAAAGATGATGTCTGTTTAGACACTAGCTTTCGATCCTGAAATTTGGGTTTCCCGTTTCTAAATTGTGACCATAAAGTATGACAAGTTGAGAAGACAGTTGAATTATAAAGTGAATATTTTTACAGAGAATAGGGGTAAATTGAGCCTCATTTGAAGATATTCAACTTACAAAAAAGAACATATTATTTAAGAGATGTTTGATTTGAAATGCTAGAAGACAGATGAGAGTCAAATTGGAAGAGATAATTTCCAAATAGATTCTGATGCTTAGAACAAATAGTTTCTTTCCTGATTAATTTCTTTCCTCATTTTATAAGCTATTACAATATATATAAACAAAAAAAAATGAGCTTATATCTCTCCCTTCCTTTACCTTCAATGTATAAAAATAACTCCAGCATGTGAGATACAGTAAAATGCTCCCATTCTTTTTCTTTACAACTTCCACAAAGGAAATGTTTAGACGACTTAAGGTGTCCAAAGATAGAACTGGCTCATCATTGCCTGTGGCCTCATATTTAGTCTATTTTATTTGTAAAGTACTGTGAAATATTTATTTTATCCCACTGCCCAATGCATTATTTTCATAAGTAGTTTAATACAGAAGAATGGGGAAAGCAAAGCAGAATTAATATATTTTAAGGACATGACCACTGACCTAATAAAAGAGGATGCTTATAAGAGAGTAAATGGGATTGAACTGGAGGAGGAGAATAAGACATCACAGAATTAACTTAGATCCCTGAGTCATTTCAGTTTGTATAAAAAGGTCCTAACCTGGCGTTTAACGTGTAGGTGATTAATTTTTCCTCTTCCGTTACCACACCTAGGACTGCCAATCATCATTTTCAGATTTTTTTTTTATCATTTATATTCTCTTAAGAGTTTCCATTTTCTAACTAGTCAATCTAGAAGCATGAGCATGGCAGAAGTGGTGAAAGGTAGGAAAATCACATATGAACCTCAGTTAAAAGAAAGAGAACAGCATGCATTTAAGAGGCTGTCATACAGAAGAGGAATTTAGCCTTTTCTCTGTGGCTTTCATAGATGGAACAGACAGGGGCAGAAAATGTCTATATCAAAGTAGACATTAAGTTCTCAGAGTTGCTGAAAATAGACAAGGTTGCTATAATATGCACAGAACTCACCATTATTAGAGGGATACTTAGCTTATTACTTCTCCTATCTTGTACTTTGCTTCTCATCTTTAGGGGAGGCCCTTTAGGATTTTCGCTGCATCAACCATTCCCTTCTCTTGAATGGCTTTTCCCCTTAGACTAGACTATCTCATGTCTTTCCCTTTAATTCAAGCTCTTCTTCTAATTTTTTTTTTTTTTTATCCATTCGCTCCATCTGAGTGAGAAACTGGTCCTAGGAGTTTTACTCATCGTCTCTTGAGTCTGCCCTCTTTTTATTCCACTGCCCTTCCATCAGAGGGCTGGTCACCCCCTTGAGACGTCAGCTCCTTGAGGACATGTGTCAGCTTTTATGTATTTATTTTTATCCCTAGTTAGCATAATAGCTGGGTGCTCCGTGAATATATACTGAATGAATGCAGGACTGTCAACAATTCACTTTGAAACCCCTTTTGCTTTGAGTTTGCCTTGAGTAGCATGTTGGTCTATTCATTCCACAAATATTTTTGACCATCGGCTAAGTGCACTGGGGATATATGAGTGTACAAGGCATAGTAATTTTCCCCCCGGAGGTCATGGTCTAGTTGGAAGGAGAGCATGTAAACAAAAATGGCTTTGCTCAGGCAGTATCATGAAAAGAAATATGTCCTGATCAATTTAATTGGATCTTCAGAATATCAGATTCCCACCACTTTGCAGCTAGTTTAGGTGGTGTTCTTTGAGAAGCCAAGGCCAGAGCTGGCATTTCCTGGGGCTGAAGGTAGCTCCTCTCAGCAGTAGCAGAGGGCATCAATAACTGGGTGGATAAGCTAAGCAAGTTTAGCAGGGCGAATCATAGTTTTGATTCTGACTACCAGTATCTCCTGGCTAGGGACAATGTTCTCTTAGACTAGAGATTCTCATGTTTTCAGTTTTCTTCTTAGACCTCATCTGTTTCCACATAAAACTTTGTTCTACACTGGCTCACCATCAAACTGGCCCCTTCTTAAAATTAGGATGCGCAAATAGTCACAGAGCTTTTGATTTTTTCAGTCTGCAGTTGTTTAACATTCAGGCTTTCTACTGGGCTTCTCAAGCATAGTTAACTTTTATGAGCCCCCCCCCCAAGTCGTGTATTTTTCTATTTCCAATTTTACGAATCCAAGAAAACGCATGAAAAGTTAGACATGAGAGGCTCGTCCAGTATTATATACGCTGCTGACCGGTTCGTAGGAAATGCTATAAATGCCTATTCCATCCTTCTACCAAATATTCTAGTCAAAGCTTTCTCTGAAATGTCAATGAGAGTGGTTTTATAGATCAGCCTGGGTTCAAGTAGGAAAAGAAAACACATTTTTGGCTGAGGGTGGCCTGGAAGAATTTGCCTCGTTACTGTGACACTCTTCTCTCTCTGCTTATTCCTGGTCTCCAACTTCTAAATGTCCTCAGGCTATAGTCCTCCTGCAATAAAATGTGTTTTTGTTTTTGTTTTTGTCTTTTTGCTCCTGCGGCATATGGAGGTTCCCAGGCTAGGGGTCGAATTGGAGCCGTAGCCACCGGCCTATGCCAGAGCCACAGCAACGCTGGATCCGAGCCGTGTCTGCAGCCTACACCACAGCTCATGGCAACACCGGATCGTTAACCCACTGAGCAAGGGCAGGGACCGAACCCGCAACCTCATGGTTCCTAGTCGGATTTGTTAACCACTGTGCCACGACGGGAGCTCCGTGTTTTTGTTATTTTATCTGCTTCATGCTCCTCCCACCTAAACAGGGTGGGCATTACTATTTTAATTAAGAGGAGAAATATAGGAACCATGTATATGGGCATAGCTGTGTGTATAAATATGAGTATGTGTATGCATATGTACATGAGAAACAGAAAAGTCAAGGCATTTACATCAGAAGGGTGAATAAGGCAAATAAGTATAGAAATAAAACTCGGTCTTCTCCATTTGTAACCTCAAGCTTTCCTTTCCCTTCTTTTTGTCTCCAGCGTCCTTCCATTTAATCTCTAATTTCCTGACATTCGGAATGACAGATATCTGAAATGAGCTTTGTCTCATGAACCCTGATTCCCAGCTGTGCAGTCTGTGACCAATGCCAGGTGTGTAGCTCGCGACCCGTGACACACCTAGGCCATATGATGCCATCACATCACAGTCAGCTGAGGAACAGGTAGAGTCTGAAGTCTGTGAGTGAAATTATGAGGGCTACTCTCAGGTTACTTTCCAAAAGCATTTGACTTTTTAAGAAATGCATGTATGCTGATTTTATGATCTGGCAGGTTACTCCTTCACCAAAAATGTTATATGCCAGTGATGCAAAACTCACTTTAAGTTATGCCACTGCTGCCTTGTAGTGACTGGGAGGTGGGAAGGGGTAGTATGAAAACCCAAAAAATAACATGAGTTCAACTCTTTCCAGCTCATTTAAAATTCCCAGTTGGTCTAATAGGTATTTGTTCGGATTCTTACTTTCCAACTCTGGCCATCTTCTATCCAAGTGCCTATACTAATTTAGTGTTTCTCTTCCATCTTTCCCTTTCAATCAGAATTAAATGATTAAATTCAGCTGTCATTTTTGGCTCATCCTCTGGGTATCAATCTCAGCATTTCTAGTGTTTTCTGGATTCACAGGCATGGGTGTTGGCCTTGACAAAATACCACCTTCAAACCTGTGTTCATGGAAGGCTTAGATCCAAAACTTACTGAGATCTCTCAGGCTTACGACCACATAGATTTTCCCTCAGTATCTCATTCCAGAGTTGGATAAGATAGAATTACATGTTTTAGACAATGTAAAATGACCAAATCCATATTACGAAGAAAAAAGATTTTGGCATAGATAACCTCAAACTTAAAATATGTCAGCTTGTATAATGAACACTAAGCAGAACATTTAAGTCAGGCATGAACTAATCATCTTTCTAAGCTTATCCAGTGCTTTCTGCCAACTCCTGATTATGTGGGAGTTGCTGATCTGTTTTTCAAATTCTCTGGGGGTCTTCTAAGGTCATGTTCCATGCTAGGATTCTGGTTTCTTCACTTAAACAGAAGGCCCAGTTCCAGGCTGCTACTTCTAAAGAGAGCAAGAAAGAAATCCCCGCCCCTCCCTGTCCCCCAACTTCCTGAATCGTGAGAACCTGGTATAGGCTAGCTCTACCTTGGGTCCGATTAAGTGGCAACTAAACTACCTGTCCTTGGAAACCTTCCTGAAACCACCACCTTCCCTCAGGCTGAAGACCTCTTCTGGTGTATTCTATGCAGAGAATGTTGTCTCCAGAAAACCACTGTTAAAATAGCCGAGGGAGTGCCTGGACTGATCACTGGCATAGAGTAGATACTGAGTTCCCGGCTCATATGCATTTGTCCAATGGATAGATATTTCTTGTGGGAGAAGGTCTTGACTAAGTTTCCTTAATGAGCTGACCGATGTGGACAGACGGTGTTTGTGCCCAGAGAGAGCGTGGCTGGAGGAAGACATTTGTGAGGCAGATGGCAATGAAATAGAGGCAGTGGTGCTGCATGTCTGAGTACAGATGCAGAGAGCCCCACCAGGAATACTGAAGCAGGATCCTTGGAGCGTAGAGCCCAGGAATATGCATTTCCCCCCACCAATGCCACAGGCTATTTAGACACAGCCACAGCTGGGAATTATTCCAACAAAAGGAAATTTCCTAGAGCAGGTTTGAATGTAGTGCTTTCTGGATATGTGGAGACAATAAACGCATATTGACTGATGGACTGAATGAATAAATTCATCATGGATGAGGTAGAACCTGAGTCCTTCATTGCCATTCCAGCCTTACTGCCCCCATCGCATTGAAGCCAGGACATCTTGATCAGCACTGCCAGAACCTCAGCTGTAATCTGGAGGAGAAGGAGAAGGCAGGAAGAACGAGGAGGAGACAAGCAGAAGATGACAATTGAAATAGCACCTTGGGATGCTTTAGGTTCCATCCAGCCTCCCCCCCGCCTTCCCCAAAAAGAGGCAGATTGACATCCCATCTCCTCCAGCCAGCTCAACAGCATATGCATGATTGAAAGTAATTTATGGCTCCTTCCCAGACTCAGCCTCAGAGCAGGAAAGCTGACATTAAAATGGTGCATGTGACAGAAATGTGGCCTTGCAGGACCCCCAAAGGAGCACCAAATCAGATCAGCTGTCCCTCATTAATCAAAAGTTGGCTGCAGCTCACTTGTCTATTTGGAACGGGTCTAGCTTTCCATCATTGTGGCAGAACAGCAGGTTCATGAATAAGATTTTAGCATGAAACTGGGTACATGCTTGTTATTGTAATCGCTGCTTGTGAAATGACATGTCTCAAAGGCCAAACCAAGTTCACGATCTGTAGTCCCACAGTTAGAATGCCTTGGCAACTTCTCTTTTATTCTTGGGTTGCTCTCCTTCCAGTGCAAGTTGTAGTGGGTCCTCAGTGAGTGTGTCCTCATGCCTTCAGCTGGACTCTGCAATGATAAGTCAGTCTTCAAAGAAGAAGCACTGGCACAGGGGAGAACTCGAGATCTGTGCCATTTAGTTAAGCACCATGCAGTGCAGAAATTCATTGAGACAGATAGTATTAACCCCAGTTTAAGGATGAAGAAACCGCAGTTCCAAGATGTTCAGAAATTTGCCTGATTTTACATAGGCAATAATGGGGGGGGTAATCGGGGGTAGAGGGGAGGAGAGGGAGGGGAAGGCACAAAAAAAGAGAGGATTGTGAGAAAGTCAGTCATAAAGCAAGAGGAACAATGATATTGAAAAGAATGAGAAGAAGAAGTGCTAATTGAGTGCGGGGGCGGGGGGAGGGGTGTCTTTTCTTTTTGCCATACCCGATTCCCCTGGAGTTCAGTTACAAATATATTTGAAGTTTTGATCAGTTACCTATATATTTATACTCATTGCTGGTTTAGAGTCTTGTCTCTAAGTAACATATCCCCAGTCGGGGAAATTCTTTGGGCAGAGAGAGCTGGCTAAGATCTGGTGCCAGATCAAACGCAAGGGGAGTTAGGACCTGGCCAGGGGACCTATCATGCTCTACTGCTGCTATCAAGTCAACACAGCCCAGTCTGGGTAAAACTGTCTCCTGCCCCAGTCCTTCCCTTGCTCACCAGGATGCATGAGGCTCCTGCACATTCCAGGAACCACCTGTCTCTGTCCTTCTCAGCCTGTCATTGCTCTATGCTCCTTGCTTCTCACTGCAGCCAGTTGGACCCCAAGTCACATCATATCACATGATACAGTCTAAAAAAAATTCTAATTGACAAGTGTTCCTGCCACACTTCTGCATGCTCAGCTATAGATAAAATAAATGTGGCAGGAAAGTATTTGAAATATTCATGATCTATTTCTTCTAGGATTTTCTTGTACATGTTGAACATTAAAAGCAACTTTAGGAGTTCCCTGGTGGCTCAGCAGGTTAAGGATCTGGTCTTGCCACTGCTGTGGGGTGGGTTCCATCCCTGGCCTAGGAACTCCTGCCTGCCCCAGGCATGGCCAAAAAAAATTTTTTTTTAAAAGTAACTATGAAATAGCTTCCTTTCTTATACACCTGGACTGAGATTCACTATCTATGAAATAATCTTCAGCCATTGAGAATTTGGTGCTATACCTGTGAAACTTTAAAACTGAATAAGTCTAATGATTTCAGAAGCCCGATAGCTATGCAAACATTGGAGGGGATTACAGTTTGTTTATGGTACCTTTACAACTCCTTGGAAAGTAAATATTAAAACTGTGTTTTTAATTAGGGACCTTGTTTTCACTAACCTAGTCCTTGAAGAGAGCATCAGGGGGCTGACTGTACATTTAATGAAAGTCTGGGAATGGCCATAGCTTCACTTCTAGAGAAATTTTTGCCATCTAGGAGCACAATCATGACAAGAGACTGATATGTGTTCTTAAGGTCCCTTGAATTTAACTGCATTATTATTTTTATTTGGTAGTAGGGAAGACAGACTCAGAAATAGCTCTTCTAAGAATGAGATTTTGTACTGGGCTTTTTTTAAAAAAAATGATGCTTGTATTGTTGATCAAAACAATGTTCTCTGACTGTGTCCTTAGAACTGCCTTCAATCCTGGAACCTACCTGCTTTGATGAGCATCTGTTAAGAGGCGAACCAGGTCAGAATTCTGACTGGGGATTGTGAAAAGCACCATAAAAGCCATGTAACTCAAGACTCTCTGAGGGAGTCTTGTGGTTAAGTGGTTCAGTGGTTCAGTGGTTCATTGTGATTCAGTGTGACGAACCTGCCTGGTATCCCCGAGGATGCAGGTTCAGTCTCCTGGCCTCACTCAGTGGGAAAGAAGCTGTGGTATAGGTCGCAAGGGCGGCTCAGATCCTACATTGCTGTGGCTGTGGTGTAGGCCAGCAGCTGCCACTCTGATTCAACCCCTGGACTGGAAACTCCCCTATGCCACAAGTGTGGCCCTAAAAAGAAAAGAAACAAACAAACAAAAACTCTAAATAAAATTAATCCTCTATAAATTATGGCATGCGAATATACCTGGTACTGGGTTATTAAAGTTTTTCTACGAGAGCATTTGAAGTAAGTTTTTAATGTTCCTAGTGTCCAGCCCTTTATCCTTCTGAATTATTAGTGTCACTTATTAGAATGTCTGCCTTCTCTCTGTATGCAGTGATTCTCCAAAGTAATCAAATAAACTCTCTCAACCAGAAGAAACTGACTAACTCTTGTATGGATAGAACATTGCAACCAGAAAGTGAGAATTCCTCTGTGTCCCCCAGTGTCTACCACCAGTAGTCCTCTGCCTTTTGACTGAAGCTTCCTTTCAATAAAAGCCTCATCCAGTTTATTTAAGAGAGTTTATCTGATTAATTTATAGAAGATTTCAAGTGCTATGATTTATCCATCCATCCATCCAATAAATATTTACTAACCCCTGGGCATATAATGGTGAGAAAAACAGGATAGATGGGGTTTCTGACTTCAGGGATCTTACAAAAGAACAGCAAAGGAAGACAAAAAAGCAAATATAAAAAGTAGAAGTGTTATGATAGAGGAAGAATCTGATGCTGTGGGAACACACAGCAAACACACCTAACCTGCGGGGGTGCGGGGATGGCGGGGTGTCGGAGAAGCTCTCACAGAGGAAGCGGGGTCCGAGCTGACACCTGAGGCTGTGGGAGGAAGTCAAAGAGCTGGCAGAGTTCTGGACAGGAGAAGGCGCCCACAGGGAGAGAGAGTAATGGGTGTTTGGAGATCTGGAGGGTTGCAGTTGAGGGAGAGGAGGGACAGGAAAGTGTCTTGCCTGTGGGGAGGTGTCTCCCTCCCTCTGCTGAGGAGCCTGGAGGGAAAGGTTAACGAGACTGGACTTCATCTGAAGACAGCTGTTGGGTCTGGAGTGGAGAAACAAAACAGTTAGATTTCCATTTCACAAGGATTATCTCGGCTGCAGAGTAGAGAATAGAGGCCAATACCAAGGGATTTAGTGGCAGACGCACCGTGTGGGAGATTAAGGGACATGATCAATCCTTACGATGCTGAGCCTGGATTCTCAAGGGAAAAGATGTGAGAAGCATGAAGTGTGGGGATTTTCTGGAGTGTGGAACCAATTACCCCTTGGATTCTGTGTTTGATCTTTTCTTTTCTGGACTTGAAACCCAGGAAGATAGAAATCATGCAATAGAGTTTCTCCTACCCGTTTGCTATCATGAGCGAAATCGCTGAACAACTAAGTTGCACTCCCAGCTTTGCATTTTAATAACTGAGCTCTTACACAAAATGCTTCACATTTAATCAGAGCCTACTTCAGGCCCCAGGAAGAGAGCAGTGAATAAGAATGAAATTCTTGACTTTTATGAGCTCTTGCTGAGAAGACAGTAAGAGACAATAAGCAAATAAAGGAAAACCTAGATAATCACAGGCTGAAGGGAAATAAAAAAGAATCATGGGATAGAGCCAAAGCATGAGACTTGGTCAGTCACTCGAGAGCTGGGGGAAAGACCTTACAGGCAGAAGGGACAGCAACGGGAAAGGGCTTGGTGGGTCATGGTGGGTCAAGCAGCAGGTACTCCATGGAGGCAGGCTTTGTACGCTAAGAGGAGATGACACTTTATTCTGAGTTTTAAGCAAGGGAATCAACATGTCCATATTTCCTTTTTTTTTTTTTTTTTTGGCTGCACTTGCAGCATATGGAAGTTCCTGGGCCAAGGATTGAATCCAAGCCACAACTGTAACCTAAGCCACAGCTGTGGCAACCCCATATCCTCAATCCACTGTCCCAGGCCAGGGATTGAATTTGTGCCACCACAGAGACAATACTGGATCCTTAACCCACTGTGCTACAGTGGGAACTCTCAGATTTACATTTTTATAGTGTTGTTCTGGCTGCTACATAGAGAATGAATTGGAGAGGGAGGAAGCAAAGCAACCAGCCAGGAGGCTCTAATAGTTGTCCAGGAAAAATAAAAATAGTTCAAATAATAATGTGTATCTATAGCACTTACACCCTTTAGCAATTTTTTTCTATAGATCATTTTGGGAAGATTTGGACCCAAAAAAACACTAAAAATATTTTACTCAATTTATAAATTTCCATTATTTTAAAATAAAAATGAAAAGTTGAAAAAATTATAGTCTTAGACTAGATACCTACCTCAAAAATTCTAACATTAATTTTTCACTATTCTTGCTTTGTCATGTATCTGCTTCTCTAATCATTCCTCTATCAGGCCATCTTTTTTTCTGATGCATTTCAAAGTGCGCGCAGGTATCGACACACAACTCCTAAATATTTTAGTGTGAATAAGCTTAACTAGGAGTCTGTATTATTATAATGCCTTTTTTCCATACATGTTTGTAATGCACATATTTAAGTGTACTCGTCAGTGCATTTGCCAAACACATATGCTTATGTCCTGTTTTCTCTCCCTTTCTTTTGAGATCCCAATGACACTTTGTGAGACTTTCAATGTTATTCCATAGGCCCCTGAGGCTCTGCAAATTTTTTTCAATTGTTTTCCTCTCAGTTATTCAGGTTGGATAATCTATTGGTCTATCTTCAGGTTCACTTTGTTCTGTCATCTTCAATCTGCTCTTTATCTCATTCAGTGATTTTTAAAATTGGTTCGTTTTTTATTTTTTAGCCCTAGAATATCCTTTGATATTTTGTTGTAGTTTATGTCTCTCTACCAAATTTTCATGCTCTTTTATTCACTATGTAGATATTTTTCTTTCTAATATTATGCATAGTTGTAGTAACTGCTTTAAAATCCTTGTCTACTAATTTGAACATCTGGATCTTTTTAGGAGTAACTTCCATTGATTGCCTTTTCTTTTGCATTTGGCTTGTATTTTTCTGTTTCTTCGTGTATAAATTAATCTTGCACTGTATCCTGGACATGTGGGTGAATTTTATGTAGACTCTGGATTCTGTTACGTTCTTCAGAAGAATTTTTTTTTTAAACAAAAGTAAAATAAAAACAAGAGCTACATGGTCCTAAGCTAAAAATTCCAGTTTCTTTTGTAAGCAGTGTATACATGTTGATGGAATAACTTTCACAACCCTGTCATTCCATAAGATAGGAAATTTTATGGTGGGGAAACAGAAGCACAGAGAAGTTAAATAACTTGCCCACATAGCTCGTGAGTGGAAAAACTTTAGAGTCTGACCTTCAAAACCTTCTTAAAATGGGGTCCTGGCAGTGGATACAGAAATAGGTACACAGATCTGAAAACAATGAAGTTAAAAATCTCTCCAAGATTTGGAGAGGTTAAGTATGAGAGAATGATGAAAAGAGAAGAATCTAAGAGCATTCTGGACTTTTGGTTTGAGCAATGGATAAATAAATGGTAATAAAACATACTGATGTAACAAAAACTGAAAGCATACCTAGATTTTTGTCATTATGGGGAGGGAAGTAGTATTTTAGATTCATTGAGTTGAAATTTTATTAGACATTCAAGTGGAGTTGTCCGGTAGGCAGTTGAGAATATGAGAGTAGGTTGATTAGGGCTGTAGATACAACTTTGGTAATCCTTTAAAGTTATTGGACTCGCTTAGGTAACTAAGGCAAAAGTATAGCTAGAGAAGAGCAGATAGTTGAGGAAACGTTCCCAAGACACTTAAACACTAAGAAACTGGGAAGAATTTGGCAGAAGAAACTAAGAAAGAGCAAACTCTATTCTGAAGGAAATCCAAGAGAATGGAGTGTCACAGAAACCAGAGAAGGAGAACGTTTTCGGCAGAGAGAGATGGGAACAGGCATGAGATACTACTGGAATGCTTAGAAAGATGAGGGCCTAAAGGTAGCCGTTAGATTTGGCAAAGTGGGGGACAGAGGAGGAATAAAGTTGCACATACTGGACTAGGTTGAAGAATCAATATTTGAATGAGACAGCGGAGACAGTACATTCTGAATCATTAGTTAATGTTTTGCTGTGAGTGGAGATCGGAGGAATGAGGTGGAATTTTTTATGTAGGTGGTAAGGATACAGTAGACTGGGAGACATTTATCAACATGAATCATTAGCCAAAGAGCTGATTTAGCCAATTCACTGGATTGTTTTGAAAATGAAATGATTTCTGCAGAACTTCTCTGCAGACTGTGAACTACTTTAGTGTGGGAATTTTTAGGAATCTGTTTTTTCAAGGTTTTATCATTTCTCTGGGTTTTCTATGTAACACTCAAGATCTACATTGGCTTAACTTCTTTTGTGTTGTTCCTTAACATTTGATGTTTAACGAATGCCTTTTCTAAATCACTTCCTTTTAAGCTTCGACTTAGTTGTTTCACTGCTCTGGATTTCAGTTTTCACATTTTGAAAAACAGATGATAAATGATGAAGAAATATATTTCTTGTCGGAGAGAGGCTCAGACTTGCTGTTGAGTGACGGGGTTTAAAAAAATAACATGTGAATAATTCTGCTTTTGCAGAACTGTATGCGTACATCAATGTATTATCTCACTCAATTAATTTATTTCATGTATCAATGTCAGGAAGTATTTTTAAGAGTATATCAGAATGGAACTGGGTTTATCAAAATTTAACAATACGAAATAGTAAGATAAACCATGCAAAAATAACATTTTCTTTCATAAGGGAGGGCAAATTTTATCATGTGCAAAGGAATAAGTATCAAAATCAAAGTGGTTTATGAGGATTTAAATCCAGGTCAGTGTATTTGATCCTGGGCACATCAAGGGACCATGTTAATTCTTAACTTTCTGCTGTTCCTAAGTGAAGAAAAAAAAATCTGCCTGAATCTGGGTGGTTTTTTTTTTTTTCTTTCTATCCTTCCTTAAGCTTTCCCATTTTCTATATGCCCAATCGTTAAAAGAACCAGCCTTCATCATTCTTTTTTTTTTTTTTTTTTTCTGCTAAAAGTGCCAGCTCCACTTCCTGACCCATTTCTCTAAGTGACTTCTTTTGGTTCTGGCTTTGAACAATTTTGTCAGCTGAATCCTGCAGCCTTCCTTTTATTCTGTGCTTTTTCCAGAGAACGCTGAGACCCAGCCCAGTGTCACTTTTGGAACACAGATTTCCTGCCTGTCTCTGTAGGACAAAACTCTGCCAGTTTTGGGGTTGGGGGGTTATTTTTGTTTTTTTGGCTTTCCTCCACTGTGTCCGCAGTGGCCAATGGTAGGCCTCCTGCTCTGGTGCCCTCTGATGCAGTCTGCCACTTGCCCAACTGTGCCTTGGCTTACATTCCCATGTTCCTTGTGATTGTCCTTATTATAAGAAATTGGTAATTCTGCTTATTTTTGGCAACTGGGAAAAGAGTCATAAAGTCTCAATCCTAAAAAAAAAAAATCATAATTTTTCCAGCAGTTTCTTTGTTTTTAAAGGCTATCTGAAGGTGAGGGAGTTGAAAGACATTTTCTTGGGCTGTTTCCTCTGCTTTAGGAGCCCTTCTTCTTTCTCCTTATCAAGGTCCAGCAGAAATCCCAGCCTCTCTGTGAACACTCACCACCTCTGCCTTAGAGACTGGCTCTTTTTCTGTGCTCTGGTGACACAGATTGTCTGCACAAATTTTCTCAAACTTAACGTGTGCTGTCTCTCTGTTAAGCCTCTTCTTCCCAATTAGACTGTCAGCTTTGTCTTTCCCTCACTCATTGAATCTAAGTATAGGCTCTGGAGTAAGAGTGTCTGGAATCCTGGCTGCGTTACCGGCTAGCTGTATGACCTTGTTCCAGCCACTTACTGTCTCTGTGCCTTAGGCTCCTTCATTGTTTGATGTGATGATAGTATCTTTTTTTTAAGATTGTTGGAAGGGTTAATTGAAATTATACACGTAACATGTTTATACAGTGCTTAGCACATAGCTGGTCTTCAATAACTATTATAATTGCATGGTTTTGTTATTTAACGCCTAAGATGAAAAGAGCTGGAGAAACAGTTATAAAACAGCTGATATTCTACAGAAATGGTTTCTGCCATGCTAGAATTTAAATTCTAGCCCTTAGTAACTAATTACTCAATTATTTATTTAAATACTACTCTTTTTAGAAGTACAGGGGGCTCTGAGCACCCTGGAGGGTTTGGGAAATTTCCTTCGAGAAAACGATAAGTGGATTTAGATGTGGAAAAGGAATAGTGTGAACCAGGTAAATGTCAGAAAGAATACTCTAGGCAAAAGAAACAGCGTGTGTGGGGACTCTGAGCTGGAAGAAAGCATGGATTAGCTGAGGAGCTGAAAGAAGGACAGTGTGGCTAGAAAATAGTGATCGAATGAGGAACTAGGTTTTATTTCTTGTCATTTTCCTAATATTTTATGCCTATGCATTGAAGAGCTTAACTAATGCTTATTAATGACATAATCGACATGGGTTAAGCTGGTTCATCTGATTATTTTAGGCACCAAAAGAAAGTAGTTTTCTGGGGAAGTGGTGTTTCAGCAACTGTCCATCCAAGAAAATACATTGGACATTTCAGCAGTGAGAATTGGACATTTCAGCAAAAAGAATTTAATATGACACGTTGGTTCCATAGGCGTTGGTGAAATGAACAACTGAGGGGACCTTGAAGTAACAGCCACAGAGGGAGTTCCTATAAGAAGCCAGTACCTCTCCAGACCAGCATCTTAAGCGTTTTCTTTATTGCCTCTCTCACCCACATCCAGTCTCTCCCGAAGTCCTGCCTTTATAGCCCAGAGGAGCTAGAACTCAGAACCATGCGTGTGAGGGGGTGGGGGATGGCAGGAGAAGGGCTTTCTGGGTGCTGCCCAACAGGTGCTGATACCTCAGGAGCTCAGAAGTGCTGGAAAGACTTCTCAGTCAGTGCTGGTACCTATACCTCTGCAAGTGCATCCTTCATGTTAGTTCCAAGAACACTGAAATAATGCAGGAGACTGAGGCCAAACGGCCATCTCAGGATGGAGGGCCATTGCAGCCACAAGGATAGGACCCAAGAAAGCAATAAGGAGCCTGCCTTCTAGGCTCCCTCTAGTGGCCACTATTGGTGGAAACTGATGGGGGTGAGCAGGCAAAGCAGAGCTGTGATTTGCAGAATCCCAGCCTTAGTGTCTAACAGAGTAGTGTAAAAGGGTGACTGTCAGTTTTTCTATGGGTTCATAGAAAAGGTAGGTGGGATAGGGATATAAGAACAAAGGCGGTGAGCACTAATAATTGGACGTCAAGGGTGACATAATCTTGTCTTGTATAGCATCTGCTTCTCTGATTTCTGACCTTCAATATGCAGTAAGTTACTTTGAAAAAGACTGCAGAAAAAGTATTCCATTAACTCTTTCCTAGGAAGTAATGAAGGTGAATTTCTTTGCTAATTCAGAAACATAGAGAAAATCTCTTTTAAGTTTATGCCACTTCAGTCTCTGAATTGGAAATATATGTGTCTGTGTAAGTATTGTATGTATAGGTACAATACTATATGCATAGTATTTTATAGACATACATACACATATATGTGCATATATATGTGTGTATCTATACATATGATACATACATACACACATCCATATTTTAGTATATGATATTTATTTAATTATATATTTTAAATTATTGAAAAAGAACAAATCTGTAAAAGATCTCATTCTCAGGATGTTGGAAACGAGCACACACACATTCATCGGTGATGATTACACAAGTCAGTTTCAGGTCCTAAAAGGTCTTGCAGATGCACTCCATGGAAATCTCTACTTCGACACTTTTTCCTTGGTGGTTGATTGCGGACCCCCTGATTCAGAGAATCCATGTGTCTTTTCTCCCAGCCTGATCTCAGCTTTAATTGGCTGGTGCAGCTGAGCAGGCACCACCCAGAGATCTTCTTATTACTCTCCCTGCCCTGAGCCCCATGGCATGAGATTTTGTCACCTAAACCACAGATTATAGGATGCAAGCAATTTCTCAATGTTTGTGAATAACAGTATTCTGTAAAGTTAACCCTTGTTTTGATACTAAGTTGACTGAATTCCAACCACAAGCAATTGGATTTTTAGTCATCCCAACCAGTTCTAACAAAGACTAAAATGTGATGTTCACCGGATACTTTGGAATATTAAAAATAATGACTGGATCACACAACACTACTTTTTTTTTTGTCTTTTTTGCTGTTTCTTTGGGCTGCTCCCGCGGCATATGGAGGTTCCCAGGCCAGGGGTCGAATCGGAGCTGTAGCCGCCAGCCTACACCAGAGCCACAGCAACGCGGGATCCGAGCCGCGTCTGCGACCTACACCACAGCTCACAGCAACGCCGGATCCTCAACCCACTGAGCAAGGGCAGGGATCGAACCCACAACCTCATGGTTCCTAGTCGGATTCGTTAACCACTGCGCCACGACGGGAACTCCACAACACTACTTTTAAGTCCCTTAAAATACACAGGTTTAGGCATAATTACATTTGTTTTGTGTATACTATATTAGAAGATAAGTTTGCATGGAAGATCTATTTAGTGCAAAAGTGTGATTTTTTTTTTATTAATTCCTCTTGGTCAATTATAATACCTGAATTACATATTTTTGTTCCTTTATTTCAACCCCTGTATTTGTCCAGAGAATTAGTGAAATAAGTCCTTCGACTGGTGTGGAAGGAATGAACTCCACTTAAAAGGAGCATTGAAATGATATTAATCATTCAAGTTGACTCATGTCTCAAACATTCATTTCCTGAAGATAATCCCTTGGTATTATTTGTATGATAATTGAAACTTTATTGTTTTATTTCACCTACTTTCCCTGTTCTGATTTTCAGCATTAGAAAGCGGTAATAACCTTGGTGAAAGATAATTCCTGTGGGCCAGTCCTCCATGACCAGTCCTTGCTGGCCATTAATCCCTCATAATGCCACATACTTTGATTCTGTTGCTTAAATCAACACAAACCAGAATTACTGGCAGTCACAGAAATCTGATAATTGAGTGTTCAATTGTAAAACAAAATATGGTTTTTATCAGAAATACAAAATACAATAAACAGATAAAGATACTCATTTTTTCAAAAATTTGAACTTGTTATATGTTCCTGAAAAATTACCCAGGTATCAGTTTTTAAAAATAAACTATTTTTTATGTGTTTGTTTCTCTGCTGGTAACGATATTTATGTGAGAAACAGGGGGAAAAAAAACTGAGGTGCAAACATAACATAAATCTTTGATGGGATTTAGACTTCTTTCCATCTTTAATCTGCATGACATTTGCTGCCTCTTCACAGGATCAATTATGGTTTTGAAACACCAGTCATCAAAAGTTACCTCATTTTTTTCTGGATGTTTTGCTTTCTGTTAGAATAAATTGCAACAAAGTGCTCGCTGGTGGCTTGATTATGTGTGCAGTTGCACACTTTAACATTAATGCATAAAAATGTAAATCATTAACATAGTAAAGCATAAATATTGGCCTGAATTGTGAAACATCATTATTATTTTAATAGTAAGTACCAAATCAAAAACAAGATTAAAATATGTTAATAAAAACTTAGGAACAGTTCTGTACTGTTGTTGATGATCCTTAGCTGCTGTCACTCAAATCTCAGCTCTAGTCTGTTTCTAGTCTGGAAAGAAGCCACTCATCTTTAACTTGGCCAAAGACCTTTTGGCGGCTTCCCACTCTACTGACATTTTTAGTAGCTTCACTAGTTAATCTTTTATTCCTGCTATTATAAGATTTAACTTCTTTACAGATGCAGTCTTCAGATTGCCTTTGGCTTCCTCACTTAACACTGCTCAGCTTTCTTGTTAAGTTCCATGTACCCAGTGTCTTGCCTTCTCCTTAATGGAGCAGAAAATTGTCATCCTGATTTGAAAGGCTGTTGTTGATGGAGAGGAATTGCAGATATGGTGTGCCTCTCCCAGGTAGCAGCACACCTAAGCTGACAATCACATTTTCCCCCTCAACTACAGGAAGACTTACTAGTTTCATTTGCCCCTGTTTAAAGAAAACGACTCTGAGTTTCTTTTTTTTCTGGATAAATTGCTTAGTTGAATAGCCGTAAAGTGAAATATACATCAAATCAATTCCATAGCAACCCCTATATGCAAGATCTAATATGGGTTTTTTTTTTTTCTGATCTTACCGAGACCATAGATTCTAAATTAACTAAGTAATAATATCAGAATGTAACTTTTAAAACCACAATGAAACCCTTCTAGAGAACCAACAAAAGATACAAAGTAGTTTTAGGACAAACGCAAATATTGAGAAAAATAATAACTATGTGCAATGGTAGTTTTTGTGGCTAGATTAAGGCAGCCTCTCACATAGTCCTTAGTAGGCAGAGTTGATTGATACGGTGATTGAATATTTAGTTATGACTTAAAAGAACTGCAGCAGGGGCCAGCAAAGGAGTCATTACAAGTGGCCAAGCATCCAAAGCTCGGTAGTTAAGTGATATGGCTGGTACTGAGCAATTTCACCAGTGCTTTGGTTAGACCTCCTTGTTCTTTCCACGTGACATTTGGAAGTATGACTGGCCACTTTGGGCTGAATAAGTAAACTTGAGTAAGTAAACTGAGTAAGTAAACTTGTACAGTTCAGAGCAAGTAATGGTTCCTAAAGGGAAATAAATGCTGGGCTCCTTGCTAATGAAGTAATTAGTGGGTATTATAAAGGAGATATAATTACTTCTGCATTCCAAGCATGATAAAAAAGGTTGTTTTAGCAATGTATTTTTTTGTCGTTTTATTTTATTTTGTTTTGCTTTTTAGGGATGCACCTGTGGCATGTGGAGGTTCCCAGGCTAGGGTTGAATTGGAGCTGCAGCTGCAGGGCTACGCTACAGCCAAAGCCACAGCCATGCCAGATCTGAGCTATGTCTGTGACCTACACCACAGCTCATGGCAACACCAAATCCTTAGCCCAAGGCCAAATCCTTAACGCACTGAGCAAGGACAGGGATTGAACCCGCATTCTCATGGGTACTAGTCAGGCTCATTACCACTGAGCCACAAGGAGAACCTCTAGTAGTAATGCATATTTTAAAATGTTAAGATAGTCATAATTTATTCTGAACTTTAAAAGAATGTGTTCTATGTTATAACATTTATAATATTTGTTATACTAAACAAATTTTTACAAAGGTCTTGTCTCTCCCTTCAAAATTTGTTTATTAAGGGCTATGATTTATCTTTATTTCAACTCTTGGTTCACCTCCCGGAGTACAGTAAAGTGCCTCATGCAAAATAGGTACTGAATTACCTAACTCAATATTAAATTACAGAATGAAAGAATACATTGTGAACACCCAGAATATTTTAAATACCAAAAGATTCATACATATTTAATAAATGATATTTGGGTTTTTTCAAGAAAATAATTTTTTATAGTTAAAGTATAAAATAATGGCTATGGTGTTCTAATATACAGAGAAATGATTTAAGGAGACAAGTCTAAGTGAAAAGAAGAATTAGCTCTCAGCTGTGCAGCCAGAAATTCTGATTTATGTTTGGAGCTTGCTATTATATGTTTGGTGGAAGTCTTTTGACCTCAATTCTTTAATTTATTTGCCAATTTTATGTGTCTTTATATATTTTATATGCTGTATTAAAATGTGTTCCAGTGGATTTATACTCAATATTTGATTTTTAAAAGCTTAAATGCCACTCTCTTGAAAGTCAATATCCTGTTTATAATAGGTAATTTTATATGTCAACTCAGCTAGGCCACCATACCCAAATATTTGGCCAAACATTATTCTGGATGTTTCTGTGAGAGTATTTTTTTGATGAGATTAGTATCTAAATTGGTGGGATTTGTCTGAAGTAGATTGTCTTCCATAATGGTTATCTATGAACTGTGAAGTGGGCTTCAACCAGATACTAAAACTGCTGGCATCTTGATCTTGGACTTCCCAGCCACCAGAACTGTGAGAAACAAATTCCTGTATTTAGAAGTTACCCAGTCTATTGTAATATGTTACAGCAGCCCAAGTGGACTATGATATTACATAAGTGAAAATGTGCAACTTCCTGCAAGGGTACCTAAAAGGTACCACAAGCCACTTACCACTTCTGAACAAAAATAACTTTCCTTTCAAATTATATCTGTTCCACTCTTCAGATTGAAGAGTGTCTCCAGTTCATTTAGAGTTTTTATTTTCTCTGTCCTATGGAGGTATAATTTTGGTTTCACTTAGATTCATTTAGAATTGAACTTAAAGTCACTGTGCCTAAAGTATTGATTTGGGGCCACACTTTCGTGTTTTTTGGTTTTGCTTTTTGCATTTTTTGCAATTTTTGCCCTAAGTATCCATTAGCTTGGTAACCAGCAAACATAGGCTAACTGTGAATTGGATGCTCTAAAGTTGCTGGAGTTAGTTGCTTCAGATGCTTTCTACCTGTAACTGGCTTACTTTGGCTCTTGGTGGCCTCAGGTGTTGTCTGCCCAGCTGTAACTTCAGCTTTAGCACTGCCACTGGCCCTTTGGATTTGATTTCCATAATTGGGTTTTATGGCATTTAATTATTGATTCACCCTAGATGATATTTAGCATGTTTTTACTTTCTATCATTTCCATTCTGAGTTGGCATGACTCAAATTTTCCCCGCAGTATCCTGGTTGTTTACGAGGCAGGAGCAGCCATTCTGGGGAAAAGGGAGGGAGTTGGAAAATAGGGAAGTTTGATCATTTAGTCACAAGTCTCACTTTTTCCTTTGAGAGAAGAGCCATAGCTTTCATCTGAGGAGGGGGCAATGGAAGGTTTTAGGTAGAAGAGTGAGCTAACCAGATCTTTCTAAAAATATGACTTTGGTGGCCACATGGAGGATGGAATTGAGGAGGGAGTCTTTCAGAGGGTAGTAATGGCTGGGAAGTGCTGAGAACAGTCTGGATGTGCGACAATGAAAGCCTAAGTTTAAGCATTAAGCCTGGAGTTCCCGTCGTGGCGCAGTGGTTAACGAATCCGACTAGGAACCATGAGGTTGCGGGTTTGATCCCTGCCCTTGCTCAGTGGGTTGAGGATCCGACGTTGCCGTGAGCTGTGGTGTAGGTTGCAGATGTGGCTCGGATCCCACGTTGCTGTGGCTCTGGCGTAGGCCAGTGGCTACAGCTCCGATTCGACCCCTAGCCTGGGAACCTCCATATGCCGCGGGAGCAGCCCAAAGAAATAGCAAAAAGACAAAATAAATAAATAAATAAATAAATTCTAAAAAAAAAAAAAGCGTTAAGCAATGATGATGGATGGAAAAGAAATTTAAACAACTCTTCAGGGTATGCCAATAAAAAGACATAGTGAGCAGCTGGATCATGAACAGGAAGTCAAAAATTCCAGAATGACCTCCTATTTGTGGCTTGAGAAACCACCATGAGATGGTCTGTTCCCTGAAATGGCAGAAGCGATGAACAAGAGTAAAACTGAGTGAAAGCCAATAAATGTGTCTTGTGATATGCTAGTTTGAGAGCCTCTGAACCGTCTAGATGGAAATGCCTGGCAAGCATTTGGAAACACGCATCAGGAGGTCAAGACAGAAATATGGATGGCAGAAGTGGAAGTGGAAATCCCCAGCTGCTGAAGCCAATAAAATGGACAGGATCACTGAAGAGAACACAGGCCCAGAAGAAAGTTCTTAATCAAAGATAGAATCACGAGGAACAGCAAATCATGAAGAAATGGAAGAGAATGCAAGAGAATCCTGAAGGAAAACGTGAGAAAGAGGGGTAAGAAAGGACGAGGATGTGTTTAAGGAGAAAGAGAGGATTCTGTGTAATTTACCATCACTTCAGGAAAATAGGTTAAGCAGCTGTGGCAGACGCAAAGCCCTGTGTTCAATAATCTGTTTGTTTTTGCCCTCCTGGGTTCCAAGAAGACTGCATTTTCCAGTCCCTCACTGCCTCCAAGTAAGATGGAGAGATTGAACATGGGCCAGTGGAAAGGAGGTGGAGGTGAAAGTAACGTAGCCTACTTCCCAGAAGGTGTGTAAGACATGCAGGTGGTCTGTGTGCATCTCTCTTTCCCAACCATGTGACCAGATGGAAAGCCGTACAAGAGAGCTTCCTGGTCAGAAATATTCACGTTGGACTTTGCTTGAATGAGAAATAGTCCTTTACTGTGTTAACCTACTGAGATATTGAGATTATTTATTACAGTAGTCAACACATTGATTGACATAGCAATGTAAAAAATGTCTTAAAATAGGGCTACGTTGTATGTTTGGTACTGCTGACACACCTTAAAAACATAGCCATCCTAACAATGTACATCTTTCAAGATACTTCACTTATTGTCTTTTGAAGCAAGAATGTAAGTGTCAGGGTCATTGGAATGGCATCAAGTCTTAAATTTATATTTAAATCAGACTAATAATAAATGAAGAAACAAAAGGTTAGTATGTGCATACATTCAGTGATCTTGTCCTGATTATGTAATAGCCTGTCAAGAACACAAGTAAGCCTTTTCTCAGCCACCCTCCTGGGGCCATCCAAGCCCTTATAGGGTAGGCCTAATGACTAAAATCCCTGGGGTCAAGGACTCAGGACACTGCATGTGATTTTTCTAAATGAAATGTCTAAGCAATGGTTTACTACCATGATGGAAGCCTCTTGGTCCCAGGACTATGAACAAAATATAACACAGTGAAGAAAGTGGCAAAGACTTGCAAGGAGCCTCATCCAAGTCTGCCTTCTGGACTAACAGAAAAAGCCTCAAAAGTAGCCTAAGGAATTATGAGCACCTCAGGGGATAGCTTCAAGAAAATTAATCCAAGCACAAAAAGGAATTTAGGCAACTAAATTTGTGATTATAACCCAGTGTAAGATGGGCCCATACTCATATAAATGATTAAATAAATAAATGAGGAAGAAGAGACAAATCTCCCATGAGAAGAATTCCCAGTAATTTATGTAGCTACTGCCCTTCAAGGAGGTGGAATAGAACTCTCCACCCCTTAACTGTGGACAGTGCTTAGTGGCTTGCTCCCAAAGAGCACAGAAAGGAAAGGGGCCACTAACTCTAGAGTGGAGGAACCTCATCAACGCTGCTTGAGCCGGGCCGTCGACACCATCAGCAGTAAGTCACGTAGACAGCATGCACCCTTGATAGGATGTGATAAGGATGACACTTCGCCTCTATGGTCTTCCTCCCCAAACCCATAAGCCCAGTGAAATAATGAGAAAACATCAGATGAAACCCAAGTGAGAGATTATTGTACAAACTATCTGAGAGATACTCAAAATTGTCAAGGTCATCAAGAAACTGTCACTGCTAAGAGGAGCCTGAAGGGACATGACCGCTACATGCAGTATATTCTGCATGGGAAGCTAGAACAGGTGAAGACCATTGGAGAAAAACTAGTGACATTTTAATACAGCATGGTTTAGTTGATAATAACATATCCATGTTAGTTCATCACAATGTCAGCTGTGATGAACGTACCACAGTGATCTGAGAGGTTAACAGGGGAAACGGGATGTGGCATATATGCACAAAATCTGTACCATTTTTGCAACTATTCTATAAAACTATTCTAACTTAAAAGTTTTTTTAAGCAATCTAGAAATAAATTATTATTTTTCTTGAAGAAGTAATTGTAGCATATAATTCATAGCAAATTGACCACAGTCTTCTCTAATTCTCCAGCTCTCTGAAGCTCACTGGTGGACCTTCTCCCCAAATCTATATTCATCCCTCATCTCCATCTGTCTACGTGGCCACTTTCCTCCTTATCTCTCTTCTTTAAGCTCCATCTTCCTTAGTACAAGATGCTTCCCATCAGACAGAGCCCCGTGGAAATTTAATTTATCGTCTGACTGTTTTTCTTGGAATTAGGTAACCAGACTCTTGTCCTCTGCACCCCTTCTTGTCTCTGCTTCAGTCCAGGGCTGGGGTGAGCTATGGACAATATTGATCATTCACATTTCCATTATATGCACAGCTGGACATGAATACATTAGCAACATAAGGAGGAAAACGGCACATCTCACTAAATGCAAAGTTAGTGAAGGAAGAAGTAAAGGTAGACCTTAACTACCATGCTTTTTACCTTTACCCCCCATATCATATGTTTAGTAAGAATCACTGAGTATCAGATTTGAAGGAATTTGGTAGATATCCAATTCTATGTTCTCAATTTGCACCTTAGGAAAATAAGCGCCAGATGGTCCCAGGGGCCAGGCCAACATAATGCAGTTAATGACCAGAGGATCCATGACTCTTCTCCTCTTTGCTTTTTGTGTTCTTCAAGCACCAAGTTCAAACTTTTGTCAAAATGCAGAAGAGCTAAGGCCTTTGATGTGGTGATTCTTCTTTTTTTTTGTCAAGCAAGAAACACAGAAAGAAATAAAATAACAAATGAATACACAAAACGTATCAGACTGACCAAATATTATGTTATATTCTCTTTGATTTCAAGACATATCTGGAAATTTGCGTCCAATAAAAGATCTGGAAAGAGCAGCATGTCCACCTGCTTGATTAGCCATCAGCCACTGCCTTCCAGCTCTGGGTGCTCAGAAATGTAGGGCTTCTCAGCCCCACCCCTCAGGTATGTTCCTCATTAAATATACAGCAACCATTGTTCTCCTTACACCTTTGAGAGCTTCAGAATGCTAACGTCTTATTTAATCACTCCTGTCTTTATCACTTCCTTCAGGAGTCTTTCATTCATTTGCTCAGGCTGTGTTCATTCATCTCCAATTTGCCAGACACTGAGCAAAGTGCTGGGAATACAAACATTAATAGGCATCATCCCTAAAGTCTAGGTGCACACTGCCTGCTAATTTAAGTGTTGGTGAACAAGGCAATGCTTCATGGAAAATCTACAGAATTTTAAATTTGCTATGTTCATTAATTAGTGAATGCTATTGCATGACCTACTAGGTGAAGACTTGAATGGTGCCTATAGTAAAATCAAGCAAAGTATTCTTAGAAAATAGAGTTCATTAAATCTAGGAATTCCTGTTATGGCTCAGTGGAAATGAACCCGGCTAGTATCCATGAGGATGCAGGTTTGATCCCTGGCCTCACTCAGTGGGTTGCTGCAAGCTGTGGTGCAGGTTGCAGATTTGGCATGGATCTGGCATTACTGTGGCTGTGGTGTAGGCCAGCAGGTATAGCTCTAATGTGACCCCTAGCCTGGGAACTTCCATATGCTGCACCTGCGGCCCTTAAAAAAAAAACACTAAATCATACCTTAAGTGTAAATGTTTATATATGATACATGCACATAACATATTTTAATTTCTACACATTGGTCAACAAAAATTCAATATTGAAATTATGAATATTGAATATTGAAACAT
This sequence comes from Phacochoerus africanus, assembly GCF_016906955.1. Lineage (NCBI taxonomy): Eukaryota > Metazoa > Chordata > Mammalia > Artiodactyla > Suidae > Phacochoerus > Phacochoerus africanus. Next base: position 126,059,114 of record NC_062554.1, read on the forward strand.
TATCCAGTTAATAATTATTTCAAACATTTAAAAAATGGTATAAGTTGATCAAGTCCTTTGTTTCTCTATTTCTCTGACTTCTGGATTATCCAGTAATGATTTCAGTATTTTCTCTGCCCTTTATGCAACCATAGGATACCAAGGCTATCTCAAGGTCTAAGTCAAGCTCAGACACATTAGCCTCTATTTACAATAGAAATCAAGAAATATTTTCCCACCCAGTTACACAAAAGATATGGGAGTGAGTATACAGCCCAGGTTGTAGAAGGAGTTAAGAATGAAGTAATTTTACTAACTTACACAACACAAAGTATAAATGTAATGCCTAGTTATAGACACTCTCAACACTCATTTCTCTAGTTTGCTACCTATTGACTTTGGTCTATAAATCCAGTGTCACTGCAGAAATTGTAGACAGTAGCTCTGTTTTGGCACAATCTATGAGGTTAGGTAATTTTATTGTCCCACAAAAGAAGAAATACTTCAAAATAATATCACATAGTTCCCACAGCTTATCAGTCTGTTCTGATGCCGACACTCTGTTGCTTTTGAAAATTATAGTTTCTTTTGCATAGCTTTTTGTGCTAACAATATTATTCGGTCAAGATATAATGAAAACAAACTCATTTATTGTCAGTCACTGTTCAGAGTAAGAGGCAGAAAAAACTGCTGCAGAAGCTGTCTACAAGCTAATTGCCTAAGTTCTAAGAAACATTCCACAAGAGGCTCGTCGCAAGAATAAAAATAAGAATAGTTTTGGAAGTAGTGACTGTGACATTCACTTTGCATGCATCATCTTATTTCAGCCTCACAAAAGCTCTACAAATCAAGTAAAATTGTTAACATTTTATAGATGAGGATTTTGAAGGTCTGGGAGAGAACTTGCTTAAGTTAATACACCCTTATAGACGGTGGGACTGGAATTAAAAGCCAGAATGTGCTGCCCTTGCTTTCAAATTATAAGAAATTTCTCTTTCAAAAAAATTTTCTAAACTAAGAAAATTAAAAAAAAAAAGCGACTATTTAGTTTAGAAACAGGGATCTGGATTGGTGATACTCCAAAGATGAGTTACAAATTAGAACTACTCATTAGAATATGTCTCAGGTTCTATTTTCAATCCTGCCATTGCTCATGATGTATGTAACTTATATGTGTACAAACACATACATATCACATCATTTACCAGGCTTCTATCTTAACATTGTAAGTTTTAAGCTATGATCTTCTATATGCTCAGGTTTCCTGTTTTCCTGATTTTGTTCAGGATCTTCTCTTTCCTGGAATTTTTTTTTTCTTCCTTCCCTGCCTAGTTAACGCCTCCTAAAACCTCCAGGTTTGATCAAGTACTTCATCTGATCTCCATAAGCAGTACTTCAAACTTTTAGCACTCTCTACTGTATGCCTAGGAACCTTGTATTAGTTCCTATTGCTACATTACCACAAACTCAGTGGCTTAAAACAACACAAATACATGACCTTGAAGTTCTAGAAGCCAGAAGTCTAAAATAAGTCTTATTGGACTAAAATCAAGATGTTTTGGAGGCTCTGGAAAATATGCTTTTTTGCCTTTTCCAACTTTTAGAGACCACCTACAGTCCTTCTTTCATCTTCAAAGATAACTATAGCATCTTCAAATCTCTCTGTGATTTTGGCCCTCCTGCCTCCCTCTTAAGAGGACCCTGTGACTCCACTGACCCTGCCTGGGTAATCCAAGGTAATCTCTCCATATCAAAGTCAGCTGATTAGCAACCTAAATTCTATATGCTACCTTAATTCCTCCTTGTCATGTAAAATAACATATTCATAGGTTTCAGGGATTAGGACGTGGATATTTTTTATCTCAAAGAGATTATCTGTACTCCCATGTTCATAGCAGCATTATTCACAATAAGCATGGTATGGAAACAACCTACATGTCACCATGGATGAATGGATGAAAGATGGATGATGATCTTATTCAGCCCTAAAAGAGAAGGAAATCTTGTCACTTGTGACAACATGGAGGAACCTGGGGATATTATACCAAGTAAAATAAACCAGACAGAGAAAAAAAAATACAGTATGGTAGCACTTAAAGCAGAATGTTAAACAAACAAACAAACAAAAAGTCGAACTCATAGAAACAGAGAGTAGAATATTGGTTGCAAAAAACTGGGGCAGGGGAAATAAAGAGACTCTGGTAAAATTATGAGTAAGAAGAATAAGATCTGAGGATCTAGTGTATAACATGTTGACTATAGTTGCTAACACTATTGTATAATTGAAATTTGCTAAGAGAGTAGAAGTTAAATGTTCTCACACACACAAAAAAGTAAATATGTGGGGTAATGGATGTGTTCACTCAGTGTTGGAAATCCTTTCACAATGTATGCATATATCAATCAAATTATCACATTACACACTTTAAATGTCTTGCAATTGTCATTTATACCTCAATAAGTCTGGGTTCGGGGGTGGGAAGAAACCTCCGTTGATCCTTTGACCTTCTGTGTCACTATCCTATCGTTCCCTTCTTGAAAGATCACGTCTATCTTAGGAAACTCCCTTCTGTTCCATCAATACGTTTACTCTCACACTAACACCATCCTCTCTTTGTTATTAAACGTTTAGAGTAAGTCCTGAAATCAGAAAGTAAAATCCTCTAAATTTTTCCTGTGTAAAATATTGCTTTGGCTATTTTATATTTTATATCCTTTACATTTAAATATAAGTTCTAGAATCATCTTATCAATTTCTGTCAAAAAAAACCCAAAAAAACAAGAAGAAAACCTGCTGAGATTTTGATTAGGATTGCAATGAATCTGCAGATCAATTTGGAAAGAATTGACATCGTAACAGTATACAGTCTTCCAACCCATAAACATGGTAGATCTTATTTAGCTTTTAAATTTCTTTCAGCAATATTTTATAATCTTAAGTGTACGGTCCTTGCATACATTTTGTTAAATTAATTCATAAATATTTCAAATTTTAGATGTATTGTATATAGTACTGTTTAACATTAATTTCCAATAGTTTGTTACTAAGATAGAGACATGTTTGATTTTTGTATACTTACCTTGAGTACAGTGACCTTGCTAAACTCAGTTATTGTTTGTAGTATCTCCTTTTGAGATTCTTTAGTATTTTTCACATAGGTATTCCTGTTGACTGCTATTAGACAGTTTTACTTCTTTCTCCCCAAGCTGTATGGCTTTTCTTTTTCTTACATGATTATATTAAGAACTCTGGTACAATGCTAAATAAAAGTGAAAAGAAAGGACATCTTTGTCTTGTTCCCAAGCTTAGAGGGAAATAATTTAGTTTTTAACCAATAAATATAATGTTGTTCTTCATATTGTAATATAAGTTTCTTAATGTAAGGTTTTCCACAGATACCCCTTATTGGATTGAAGAAATTCCTTCCTATTCCAAGTTTGCTGAGATTAAAAAAAAAAAAAGTATCAGATGCTTTTACTACATCTATAGAGGTGATCATATATTTTTAGTTTTAGTTTTACTATTACAGTAGTTTCACTGATTTTTGAATACTAAACCAACCCTGGACTTGTGAGATAAAACCCAAGTTGTCATGATAGATGACTTTGTATATATTTCTTAATTTGAAATGTTAAAATATTTATCATGAAGGATATTTGTGTTTTTTTTTTAATGATAATTTAGGTAGTTTATTTATTTATTTAGTCTTTTGTCTTTTCAGGGCCACACCCACAGCATATGGAGGTTCCCAGGCTAGGGGTCTAATCAGAGCTACAGCCACTGGGCTACTCGAGAGCCATAGCAACGCCAGATCTGAGCGGAGTCTGAGACCTACACCACAGCTCACAGCAACATTGGATCCTTAACCCACTGAGCTAGGCCAAGGATCAAACCTGCAACCTCATGGTTCCTAGTCGGATTTGTTTCCGCTGCGCCACGATGGGAACTCCCAGATATTGGTTTTTAATTTTCTTTTCTTGTCACATCTATCTGATTTTGTTAGAGTGATGTTAGCCTCATAAATATAGAAGTGCTCCTCTTCTTGTTTCTAGAAGAGTTTGTATAGTGTTGGTATTATTTCTTCTTTAAATTTTTAATGGCATTCACCAGTGAATCCATCTGGCGCTTGCATTTTTAGCTATGAATTTCATGTCTTTTTTAGTACAGGACTATTCAGAGTAACTGTTTTTGTTATTGTTGTTAAATGAGTGTTGGTGGTTTGTGCCTTTTAAGGAATTTGGTCATTTTGTCTAACTTGTAGATTCTTTTTTGCATAAAGGTATTTCTGTTTCCTTATTGCCCTTTAATGTGTATAGAAGTTGTGGTGATGTCCCTTTCATTCCTGATATTGCTAATTTGTATCATCTCCCTTCTTTTCCTGCTTGGTCTGGGTAGATGTTTATCAATTGTATATAATTCTTAAACGTCATTTATTTTCTTAATTATTTATTTCTTATAATTAAGAAATAATTTATTTTCTTAATTGTTTTGCTGTATAATTAATTTCTTTTATCTTTTAATTTCTTCTATATTTTAGGTTTAATTTGTTTTTTTAAAATTGTTCCTTTAGGGTAGACGTTTAGATAATTAATTTGGAAACTTCTTTTCTGATTCAAGTATTTAATGTCATAAATTTCCCTTTAAGAGCTATTTTACCTATATTCTACATGCATTTTCTTTTTTAGTCAGATCAAATTATTTAATAATTTCCGTTGTGATTTTTTTCTATCACTGGATAATGTGGAAAGTGTGCTTTAATTTTTCAATATTTGGGAGATTTCCTAGTCATACATTTGTCACTGATTTCAAATGCGGTCAACGAAAACTTTTTAATGTATTTTCTCTTTAACTTATTTGGACTTGGTCAATATTGGGATCAAATTTGAGCCCCACCTGTAACCTAAAACACAGCTGCAACAATGCTGGATCCTTAACCCACTGCACCAGGCTGGGGATCAAACCTGCACCTCTACAGTAACCTGAGCTGCTGCAGAGAAAATGCCAGATCCTTAACCCACTGCACAACAGCAGATACTCCTCATGCTTTTTAAAAAAAATAAATTTTATTGGTCTATAGTTGACTTACAATGTTGTGTTAGTTTAGGTATACAGCAAAGTGAATCAGCCATGCATATACATATATATCCATTCTTTTTCAGACTTCCCCATATAGGCTACCACAGAGCATTGAATAGATTTTCTTGTGCTATAGAATGGGTCCATGTTTCCCATGAGTTTTGTATATAGTAGTGTGTATATGCCAGTCCCATCCTCCCAGTCCATCCCTTCCCCCAAAATTTCCACTTTGGTAACTGTAAGTTTGGTTTCAAAATCTTTTAGTCTGTTTTTGTTTTGTGAATAAGTTCTTTCATATCGTTCTCAATTAGATTCCACTTAGTGATATATGATATTTGTCTTTCTCTGACTTACTTCATTTAGTATGATAGTCATCGCTAGGTCCATCCATGTTGCTGCAAATGGCATTATTTCATTCTTTTTTATGACTGAGTAATATTCCATTGGCTATATGTACCACATCTTCTTTATCCAATCCTCTGTTGATGGTCTTATAGCTGGCTTCATGTCTTGACTATTGTAAATATTGCTAACTATTTATATAAATATATATGTAAATATATACTGAACATTGGGGTATATGTCACCTTTCAAATTATGGTTTTCTTTGGGTATATGCCCAAGAGTTGGATTGCTGGATCGTGTGGTAGTGCTATATTTAGTTTTTTAAGGAACCTCCACACTGTTCTGCACAGTGGTTACACCAACCTACATCCCCGCCAACAGTATATGGGGGTTCCCCTTTATCCACACCCTCTCCACCAGCATTTATTGTTTGTACACTATTTGGTGATGGCCATTCTGACTATTGTGGGGTGGTATCTCGTAGTTTTGATTTGCATTTCTCTAGTAATTAGTGGTTGAGCATCTAGATGATTTTTGGCCATTTGTATGTCTTCTTTGGAGAAATGTCTATTTAGATCCTCTGACTGTTTTTTGATTGGGTTTTTTTAATATAAAGCTAAGCTGTATGAAATGTGTGTATATTTTGGAGATGAATCCTTTGTCAGTCGCTTCATTTGCAAAGATTTTCTTCCATCCTGTGGATTGTTTTTTCATTTTTTAATGGTTTCTCTTGCTGTACAAAAGCTTTTTAAGTTTAGTTAGGTCCCATTTGTTTGTTTTTGTTTTTATCTTCATGACTGTAGGAGGCAGACCCAAAAAGATATTGTTGGGATTTTTGTCAAAGAATGTTCTGCTTATATTTTCCTCTGAATTTCATAGTATCTGGCCTTAACATTTAGGTCTTTAATTCATTTTGAGTTTATTTTTGTGCATAGTGTAAGAGAATGTTCTAATTTCATTATTTTACTTGTACCTGTCCAGTTTTCCCAGCACCACTTATTGAAGAGGCTGTCTTTTCTCCATTGTATATTCTTGCCTCCTTTGTTGTAGATTAACTGGCCATATGTGTGGGGGTTTATTTCTGGGCTTTCTACCCTGTCCACTGATCTATATTTCTGTGAAGAGAAATTAAGGAAATAATGCCACTTACCATGGCATGAAAGGGAATAAAAGACCTAGGAATAAACCTACCTAAAGAGGCAAATGACCTGCACTGTGAAAACTATAAGACACTGATGAAAGAAATCAAAGATGATACAAACAGATGGATTGGGAGAATCAACATTGTCAAAATGACTCTACTACCCAAAGCAATTCAGTACAATCCCTGTCAAACTACCAAAGACATTTTTCACAGAACCAGAACCGAAAAATTTTAAATTTGTATAGAAACACAAAAAAACCAAATAGCCAAAGCAGTCTTGAGAAAGAAAAACATAGCTAAAGGAATCAGGCTCCCTGGCTTCAGGCTATACTACAAAGCTACATTCATCAAAACAGTATGATATTAGTATGAATATAGCTTTGATTTGGCATGTTCCTAGTTGGATTAAGATCAGTACCACTCTATTAGCCTAGTACAGAGAATGTGAGCTATTTCTTGAAGAAGACACTATCATCTGGAACAGTCATAATTTTCACATAAAAATTTCAGTATTCAATCTAAAAATACTAGACACAGAAAAAAATATATATGACTAAAATCCAAAAGGAAAAAAAACCCAAAATATAAACATGTCTACATGTGATTCATTTGTTAAAGTTAACTCACCTGGACTTTAACCTTTACTAATATATTAAAATGAAGGTTTAATGTTAGAGACTAACACAAGATGATTGAAGTCCAGAAAAAGAATAAAATAGAAATTATAAACTTGAAAAGTACAGTATCTGAAATTAATAACTAATTTCATGGGTTTGAAAGGAAGCTAGAACAGCAACAAACAAATCAATAATAAATATTCAAATTAAAAATCATAGACAGGACTTCCCATCCTGGCTCAGGGGAAGCAAATCCGACTAGGAACCATGAGGTTCCGGGTTCGATCCCTGGCCTTGCTCAGTGGGTTAAGAATCCAGCATTGCTGTGAGCTGTGGTGTAGGTCACAGACACAGCTCAAATATGGCATTGCTGTGGCTGTGGTATAGGCTGGCAGCTGTAGCTCTGATTAGACCCCTAGCGTCAGAACCTCTACATGCCACAGGTCTGGCCCTCAGAAAACAAAAAGACAAACAAAAACAAAATCACAGATAGAATGAAAAATACAGACTTCCAAACTCAGTGAGACTCAGTGATACCGTCTGAAAAGTTATAATCTATGTGTGATTGGTGTCCCAGAAGAAGAGAAAAGAGAACTGGGCAAAAAACAGTGTTTAAAGAGATCATTGCTGATAATTATCTCATGTTAGTGAAAGAAATTAAAGCATGGATTAAAATAAGTAAAAATAGATGTTTGAGAAAGAAACATCACTAAGGATAAAGAAGATAATTAGCTAAAGACAAAAGGTCTAATTTAGCAATTGTTAAACTTGTATATACCTGATAATATGGCCTCAAAACACATAAAGTGAAAACTGTCAGAACTATGGAGAGAAATTAAAAAAATAGATCATCATGTGAAAGATTTTAACATATCTTTCTTAGGAATTCATAGATTGAATAAACCATATGATCAGAAACATATATATATGCATATATATATATATATATATATGATTTGAACAACACAAATTAGTAAGTGCAGTCAAACAACACAGAAAAATGTGCCTCAGAATTAAAGAACATATACTCTTCTCAAGCACACAAAAAATGTTTAAGAAAATTGATCATGTGGTGTCACATAGCAATTCTTTCTTTCCTCTTTCCTTCTTTATTAATTTTTTTAACTGAAGTATAACTGACCTGCCACACTGTTTGTTCCAGGTATACAACACAGTGATTCAGTATTTCTATATGTTACAAAATGATCACAATGCCAAGTCTAGCTACCATCTGTCACTATACCATGGTATTACAATATTACTGACTATATTTCCCATGCTGTATATTTGATTCCCATGATTCATTTATTTTGTAACTGGAAGTTTGTACCAATTAATCTCCTTAACCTATTAATTCATCCCTCCAATCCCTCCCAATCTGGCAACCATCTGTTGGTTTTCTGTATCTATGTCTTCGTTTCTGTTTTGTTTGTTCATTTGTTTTGTTTTTTTAGATTCCAAATACAAGTGAAATCTACAGTATTTGTATTTCTCTAACTTATTTAGTTAAACATAATACCCTCTAGATCCATCCATGTTGTCACAGATTGCAAGATTTTGTTCTTTTTTTATGGCTGAGCAATATACCATTGTGTATATAAGATAAATGATGCACAAAAATTTTTTCAGACTGTTCAAAAACTCTATTAAAAGATATAAAATAAGATGTTACTAAATCAAATAGATCGTGTTCATTTATGGAGCAATACAGGATTTTAAAACTGCTGCCATCAAATTAGATATGCATTCAATGTATTTTTAATAAATTCTCTGATAGGATTTTTGGAGCTTTTGACAAATTGATTGAAAATTATGTGGAAAAATAAATAGACATGAAAAAGTAAATTTGCAAAAAAATAAAAGGGGGATACTTTCTTTATCATATACAAGCAATCAATAAAAAGTGAGGTCTGTCCCAGAAACATAAATTATGCCAATGAAAGAGAAAGGGACCTCAGAACTTTTCATTTATGACTGAGAAATTGGCATATGCTAGAGGAACATGGAGAAGGGGATGTATTATTAATAGATTGAGAAAAACCATCTCACTGGGTAGAGCAAAATAAATTTGGATTCCTAACTCATACCATATATAAACATAAAATTTGAAGGGACTGAAAACCTAAAAGGTGAGAGGTAGTTCTATAAAGTTTATAAAGAAAATATGGAAGATATCTTTGTGACTTGGGGTTGAAATATCTAAACAAGACAAAAAGGGAAAAACATGTATTTGCCTATAGCACAATTAAGATTTCTGTTCCACAAATCTGAGACATGTAGTGACTGGGGACAGTTGCAATGTCTAAGAGTCACAAAGGAGGAGTTCCCATTGTGGCACAGAGGAAATGAATCTGACTAGCATCCATAAGGATTCGGGTTCGATCCTGGCCTCACTCAGTGGGTCAGAGATCCGGCATTGCCATGAGCTGTGGTGTAGGTCACAGACACGGCTCGGATCCTGCATTGCTGTGACTGTGGCATAGGCCAGCAGCTGTAGCTCTGATTCGACCCTAACCTGGGAACCTCCATATGCCACAGGTGTGGCCCTAAAAGAAAAAAAAAAAAAAGAAAAAAGAATGACAAAGGATTACTATCTAGCATTTTTTAAGGCATGACTGCAAACCTAAGAGGAAGAGATTGAACACAGAATTTAGAAATGGGAAAATAATATGAATTATGAAGTCTTAGAAGAGGAAACCTCAGTGTAATGTGTAGGAAGAGATGTCAGCATCAATAGTAATGGCATAAATGAGAAGTACATTTGAAAACTTCTTGATTTACAGACATCAGACTGGCAAAAAGTAGATTGGATGATGCCAAATGTTGCTGAGACTAGGAACTCAGCACTCCCCAAGGAAGTACAGACTGTTGTGGCCATTGGAAAAGCAGTCTGGCAGCGTGGAGAGAAATTCGACCCATATATAATACTTGAGCCGAAAATTTAACGTCTATGTATTTTCTCCCATAGAAACCTATTAGGGGTTGTGTTTTAGAATATTCAGCTCATCCCAAGAGTCTGTTGCTAGAGCATAGAGGTTATATTGGAAGCATACACTGGAGCACTCCACTGCAGTCAGAAGTAATGACTTAGATAAACATCCAGCCACATGGACACAGCTAAACTGTCGATGCAAAGTGAAAACAGGAAGAACAGAATTTACGCTGTGGCAATTTCCCATTTATACCAGTTAAAATGTACAGGGACACAAAATTATATTTCTATTATAGTGCCAACCCTGACTGTCCTAACAAGATACCACAGAATGGACAGTTTAAACCACAGAAATATATTTTCTCACAGTTTTGAAGGCTGCAGGTTCAAGATCAGGGTTGGCTTCTGATGAGAGCTCTCTTCCCTATCTCGCAGATGGCTGCTGTCTCACATGAGAGGGAAAGGGAGAGAGAGAAGAAGAAGGAGAGAGGGAGAAAGAAAGAGAGGAAGAGGGAGAATAAGAAGAAGGGGAGAAGGAGGAAGGGGAGGGGGAGGAGGAGAGGGAGACAGAGAGAACTTGCTCTTATAAGACTGCAGTCCTATCAAATTAGGGCCCCATCCTAAAGCTTCATTTGTCCTTAATTACGTCTTAAAGACCCTCTCTCCAGACACAGTTGCCATTGGGGATTAAGCCTTTAACATATGAATTTGGGGGAGACATAAGTCAGTCCACAGCATTCCACCAAAAGCCCCCTAAATTCATGTCCTTATCCCATGCAAAATACAATTATTCCCTCCCATTAGCCCCCAACGTCTTAACTCATTATAACATCAACTCTAAACTCCAAAGTTTTCTCTAAATATTGTTGCTATTAGGTGTGCCTGAGACTTGAGGTCTGAGTCATCCTGAGGCAAAATTCCTTTCCATGTGTGAACTGTAAAACCAGGTGTGTTGCGTGTTTCCCAAATGCAACAGTCAGCAGGTGTAGGATAGATACTCCTATTCCAGAAGGGAGACCTCGGAAGGAAGGAAGGGATGGTGGATCGCAAGCAAGTCCACAACCTAGCAAGGCAAATGCTATTTGATTTTAATTCTCAAAAATAGTCCTCTTTGGTTCAGTGCTTCATAAGACCCCCACCTCTGAGGCATGGGTGGAATGGTATTGACCCCCTGAAACTAGAGAGATGGTCCCACTCTTTGAAATGGAGGGAAGTCTTGCCCATGAACCTGTGGTAGGAGTAACAGGGATGTAATTAGGTAAGCAGTGATGATTTTGTAGATATATACATATCTGACATATATTAAACAGCAGGTTTCTGTATAGGAGGGAGGAAAATGGGAAAGTGAATATGGGGTGAAAAGAAAAAAGTATTAAACAAGGATGAGACCTTGCATGGAGCTGTGATCATAGCATGAAATGAACAGAGAAGTAGGATTATTCTAGCTGTGTGCACTTAAGACCAAAAGAGGAAAATATGAATCTAGCCTCCCTCTTTTTCACCTTGTACCTGAATAATTAGTTACAGCTCATAAGAATTCTCCTTGTGTGACCTTCTGCCATGGAAATGAGACAACAACTCCGATGAAATGTTGATGACTTGGCTGGACTTTTCCAGATGAGCCTCAGAAGCAAGTAAATTTATTTATGTCAAGAAAGAACATCTAAATATTAATTATTCCAAAAGGAAAAAGAGGCAAAGGGGAGATTCTATCAACAACTCATTTGGCTATTTGGCAGGAAGTGGTAAGGGTGATGGGGAAGGGAGAGTAGGGTTTCCATTTGTTGGAAACATTAAGGTTCTTCTTGCTCTGCCTTAAGTCTTGTTGGAGGCATATTTAGGTTCTAATCTCACTCGCAGACTGGAGATATCTTATCCTACCTTACAGCCCTGAGCTTTGGAATGGCTTCTCTGTGTTGCATTAAACACTCAGCAACAACTGACAGGAGTAATTTTCCAGGAAGCCTTAGCCCTGCCTGGAAGTGTGACAGCAGCAGCATCCAAACCAGTGTGGGTGGCCTCTAGAACACCAGAAGACAAATTTGAGTGCTGTATTTTCAAAATAAAGCACTACCTTTATTGAATACTAACCCGGAGAGCATCTAAATTTTCCAAGAAGAACGCAAAGTATCTGTGCTTTTATTGGTGGATGAAATCAAATGTGAAAGTGTCTTAGCTCAATCATAAAAACTTTTCAAACTTTTTTTTTCAAATGTAAGGTTCTAATCTTTTATTAAGGGTTGGACATTTAATCTGAGCATTCTAGACTAAGATCATAGTTAGGGATTCAGTCTTTTCAATGGATCTCCTAACATTTGAAAATCTCTTCTTTGGTCTGAGGAATGAGTTGTGTCTTTGTTTCTCATTCTGAGATCAAGACATACTGATTTATTTCTGTGGCTCATGGGGGATTTAGTGTTCATTCTTTCTTAATTGCTACTAAGAGACTAAGCATAAACTGTTAACTTCTAACAAGGAACATAATGAAGAAGCACTAAACAAGAAGTTTAATGGCATGATATTACTTAGCATCCATACTTGTTTGTGTTTGGGGGCATATAAATGAATGTAAATACCATTTGCTAAGAAATAAACAATAGTACAGAAAAAATAATGAAGTCTCTGGGGCAGGTTTGGGACAAGCCACTTTTTTACACAAACATCAAATTATCCATTTTCCATGCAGTTTTCTTTGCCAGGATTTTGGATTTGTAATCTCTCTAATTGCCTTGCTCCTGAAAAGGAATTATAAAACTATGTGTCAGCCAAACCAAAGTTGGGGATGCAACTCAAGCTTCCAATTTTTCCTTGGATTTGAGAATTATAGCAAGTTTAGAAAATAAAGTGGAGACAATAGAAGAACCTATTTTCAAAAAGAATACTATATATTTGACTTGGGGCATGTGGAGTTTAAGAAGCCCATCAAATCTTTGTGTCCTAGTGACTGAACTAGAGCAATTGGCTAAACAAGACAGAATTTGGGGTAGAATTTCTATTTGGGGACTCACTGATGTGGTTTATGGACGTGTCATTATATGTCAAACAGTACTGCACATACATTAATTCATTTTACAGGTGAAGAAACCAAGGTCAGAAAGGTTGAATACACATCCTGAGGTCTCAAAGCTAAGTTAAAGGCGAGTTGGAATTCAAATCCACACAGTTTTTGAGATGCTGTACAGTCATCAGCGACCTTGCTGGAAACAGAAGAAATCCCAGAGGGGCAGAACATAGAGAAAGAATTGAATGTTCTTTAGAGCATACCAACCTATACTTTCTATGGGTATTTTGATCAGTATTTATGGTGGAAACAGTTAAGTTTTGAGTCATGGAATGATACATTTTCAGTTGACGGGGTATTTTATTGAGCTACTGAAAAAATAAATCTGATTTGGTTAGGAAGTATATGGGCTCCAATATGAAATCAACATAGTGAGTGGTCTTAAATGCATCATCAAAGATATTTCCAAAATCAGACTTCTGTGACAAAGAAGGCAATTCTGCATCCTGAACAATAATGCCTTCTCCATGCCATTGACAACATTTATAAGGTGGTGCTGGTGAGAAATTCACCTTCAACAATCTCACAGGTTCATCAAATTTCTGGATTTAGGTACGTCAGTCAGTGCTGGGGCCACACCAACCCTTTAAACACACCTTGGATAAAAGGATCCTTTTATGACAGGTCAACAAATGTTACTTTTCCCATTTCCAAATTTTAGTGGAAATATTTTAAATAGCTTGAAGTCTAATATCTCACTTCTACCTCTACATCTTGAAGACCCCTTTCACCACACACTAGGGACAGAAAAACAAACCTCTTTGTGCTTCAGACTTTTGCTGTTGTTATTTTAGTTTGCCCTTTCTTGGCACCCATGCCAATGCATTTTATGAGAACTGGCGGTGAGAAATTGAAGAGGATCTATATTCGAGCCAATACGTTTTCAAGAGCACTGAAGTTCCTGTTCTGGATTTTCCAATTTGCTTGTTTTTAGATTGGATACAAACCTGTCATCATCTGAATCCTAGGCAGCAGCCTGAGCAATATTGGGCATTTCAGTATCAGGTTAAATAGACAAAAGATCTATTCAGATACTAAATCTGTTCCAATTTTAAGAGGAGTTATTACCAATTGCTTTCCACCATTCTTTACCTGTCCTATTGCTAGTAATTATTAGTCTTTGCTTATAGAAATCATAATCATTTCTGCCAGGAATTTGAGGATAAGTAGGTCTTCTTAATAGTATTTCTTGGAGTTCCCATCATGACTAAGTGATAAAGAACCCAACTAGTATCCATGAGAATGAGGGCTCAACCCCTGTCTCACTCCGTGGATTAGGGATTTGGCATTGCCATGAGCTGTGGTATAGGGTGCAGACACAGCTCGGAGCCCACATTGCTATGACTGTGGCATAGGCCAGCATCTACAGCTCTACTTCAACCCCTAGCCTCGGAACTCCCAAATACTAAAAAAAAAAAAAAAAAAAAAAAAAATTCTTTACTAAATAACAAGCGTTAAGTAAAAGGCCAGTTTAAATCATTGACACATATAGTAATAGAAACTAAAACTACTAAGAACATAACAGAAATCAAAAAGCACAAAAGCCCCAGGCCTTTGTAACTGAAAAACTTCAATTTAGCAGTTTCTACTGGATTCCTAGTTCTTCAACTTTATGACCTTCTTGACATCATGTCTAATAGGTTGGTTTTTTTTAAGTTCTGATATCAAGTGTCTTAACAGAAGAAAATATAGTTTTTCTTTTAAAGGACCAATAGGGCTCAGAAAAATCTGAAATTTTTTTTGAGCCTCTGTTAACAGTTCTGGATAGCGTAGGAATACAATTTAAACAATAGTAACAATAATATTTGTAACATCTCCTAGATTCTCTCTTTCCAGAGAAGTATACCTTTTTACTACATTCTTCTCTTTATCATCAATTCCACTCTCCATTCTAGATTTGTAGCTGTGATATTTTCCTCTGCTCTATTTAATTTAAATGTAACAATAAAAGAAAAAACATATAAAATGTTTGTCATATCTAGTATGAACTTAGTGGTGGGATGGGTGAAAAGGTTAGACATGTAATCTAAAGGAAAGAAGAGAGATACCCGTCAGTGTTAGCATGAGCTACAACAAATAGATCCAAAGTGTTACGTCATGATAATAAGAGAGGTTTATTTATCCTTCAGGTAATCACTTAGTTGATGGAGGGTTATTCTGCCACGCAAGAAGGCCCCCACTCCATGAAACTGTTCAGGATCCCAAGACTCGGGAAGCTCATCCATCTTCGACATGTTTTTCTTCTCATGTTTGACATCATTCCGCCTTTGGGAAGTGGGGGTAGCATGGAAGGACATAGGACGTTTTTCCATCCAGCCTGGCAGTGGTACCTTATCCTTACCCTCTTTCCATTGGAAAGAAGGTAATCATTCAGCTACACAACTGCAAAGGGAGTCTAGGACTCATGGTGGAAGGGGAGAATGGATTTAGATGGACAGTTAGTAGTCTCTGACATAGCATCTGGGAGAGGCAAAACAGTGAAAGCAGCACATGAATATATGGTACAGTAAGAGGTGGAAATCATTTAAAAAATTTATTTCAGAGTTCGGAGGAGTTAGAAATCAGAGTGGAACAAGCCCTTGGGAAGAACATCACTCAGGAGAGGGGTATGGTGAGATAGAAGAACAGAAATTGGATAAATGGAGAAGAAACGTAGGGGAAGAGAAAGAGTGTCTGTCTCTTTTTTTTTCTCCCAATACTCTTCCTTTTCAACAAGAATCTCTCTTTCCCTTTATAAAGTCTTTAATGCCAATGTCATTGCAAATCACGTGACTGTGTCGCGTTATGATAACACTTTGACCATCCCACTCAGACCTTCCCGGTTTCCTTTTCTTCTGCACAAATTGCTACACAGACAATTCACCAATATTTCCTTTGCCAACCTTGCCTTTTGTTTTATGCCTTCCTTCTCTGATCTCCACTTGACAATCTCTGGCCTAACGGTTAAAACAACTTCCTTGCACTTTCGTGCTGCGTGGGCACTGTGTTAGGGGCTACAGATACAGAGATGAACAAACAGAGTTCTTGCCCTTGAGAAACACACAACAGGGAATAGCAGCCTAATTCTTGAGCACATTCTAATTCAGATCCTTGTTCTAATTTTGCACGTCTGGTAAAATAGAGATTATTATTCTCATTTTGTTGATGAGGAATTTGGAGATCATGGTTTAATTGACTTCCCCAAATTTAGACAGCTCTGCAAATTAGTGGTAGAACATTTTCCCTTATTTGATGCTGCCTCCCTGTTGTTCTAACCCACTCTGCTCCCTCTTTATCTCCCTTTTAATGCTGGTTCCTCATTCACTTCTATCTATAGCTATATCTAGTAATTAAAATGATATGGTGCCTGGAGTTGACAAGCGGATTAAGAACCCGACACTGGTTCAGTGGCCTTCCCTCTCCAGGGAAGAATCTGTTTCTTTGTATTCTCAGCACTCAAACAGTAGCTGGCATATACTAGGCCCACAATGACTGTGCTTTGGAAGATGATGGATGGATGCATGGATGCATGGATGAATGGATGGATGCCTGTCCTGAAGAACTGGAGAGAATACAAGTGAGATAATATCATTATTTCATAATTTTGGCAAGAATACAGTGCGTTTCTCTGCTAAATTCCCAACTCTTGAATTTCCTACAAAGCTCTTAATTGATGAATATTGATCCATTTCAGAAGTCATCTCTTCATATTTTACTTTTAAAATATGCTTATTATTTTGCATGGGTTTTTTTTTGTTTTTTTTTGTTTTTTGTTTTTTTTGCTTTAAGTAAAAATTGAAGTAGAACTGTTTTTGGCTGAGAATATAAGAAAATGTAAAGTTAGAGTGAATTTATAGAACAGTATTTCTTAGCTGCCCAGGGTCCTTTGTTTCAAGGTCAGATTTGAGTCTGACTCCCCAGGACAGTAAACCAGGACCTAGATTTTTCTTTTTCTTGCTTATTAACTCTATTTATATATAAAAAAATGATTTTCCCTCATATGGAATATTGAACTCATTATCTCAAGAGGTGTCACAAGCTAAAACTATAAACAAGCTACCAAAAATAAAAGGATTTAAATAAATTCATGTCTGATATCCACAGCTGGCTCCAAATGGAACTAACTTTTAAAGTAATGAGAAGAACCATGTGCTTCCATGTTCCTTTGGAAATAAGAGAAAGAAAGAAATGAAGAGTTCCAAACACAGAACATGGTAGGCTTCCACACTAGGAAGCTTAATTGACTTTTTTTCTTCAGTTGTAATCTGGGAACACATTAAAATTACCATGTCCTTTTCTTGGAGAGAAAATTATGCAGAACAGAAAAGAGTAGGAGTTCCCGTTGTGGCTCAGTGGGTTAAGAACCTGACATAGTTTCTGTGAGGATGCAGGTTCACTTCCTGGCCTCATTCAGTGGGTTAAGGATCCAGTGTTGCCGTGAGCTGTAGTATAGGTCACAGATGTGGCTCAGATCCTATGTTGCTGTGGCTGTGGCATAGGCTGGCATCTGCAACTCTGATTCAACCTATAGCCCAGGAACTTCCATATGCCGCAGGTATGGCCCAAAAAAGAAAAAAAGAAAAGAATACTCTTGAGAAAAATTGGAAGATGGCTTAATTATCATCTGAGCTATGCACAGATTTGAGCAATCTCTCCAAATTTTTATTGCCTCAGAGATGGGCAACAGGGAGTTCCTGTTGCGGCACAGTGTAAATGAACTGGACTAGTATCCATGAGGATGTGAGTTCGATCCCTGGCCTCGCTCAGTGGGTTAAGGATCCGGCATTGCCATGAGCTGTGGTGTAGGTCGCAGACGTGGCTCAGATCCCAAGTTCCTGTGGCTGTGGCAAAATCTGAACTGAAGGATGAAAAAAGCCGTGTCTTTTGACTGATAAATCTAAATGCAAGATGAGGACAAAACATAACCTTACCAAGATTGCTCCCTTTTAAGGCTTTAAGCATTACAGTTGGTTGACTGTGTTTCCTCTGTTGGTGTATTGTTATGCTTATCTTTCCCAGACACCAGACCTCGCAGCACCAGTGTGTGCATTCCATCTGCCTAGATTTAAAGTGCTAATGGATAAAGCTTCTGGATTTGGGACCTGGCAGGCTGTTTTTCATGTTTCCTGATAAAACATTGAGAAACACTTCCCAGGTCTTCCAAAACAGGACATGTGGCAGATGCATTCAGTTTTCTACAACGTTACAACCACAATATAATATGACCAGCCCTGACATGGGAGATCGGTTTAATACCATCCCATAGGTGAGCCAATTTTTTTTTTAAATAAATGTTACATCCAAACAATTGTAAAAATCACAACATGAGACCTAAGTATATAACAGTGAGGTCCTAGTGAACCAGGAGCCACCGCGTAATTCCTAAGATTAAAAAAGAAGCTTTTCCCTTTGTGGCGTAGAGCAGTGTTACATACTATTTGTGTATATGGGCAAACTAATGGATTTGGCAGTTCTCCCTTTTTCCCTTTGGTGAAAAATTACTCTAGTTCTGAGTGCAAATAAGAGGCCTCAGAGCAGTCTGAATCCCTGCACATGGCAGCTTCATAACCTGCATAATAAATGCACGTAGTTAGCACAGTAGCATAATGAGCTATCCTGGTTTTGAAATTGTATGTGGGATGCTCAGAATTTAACCCCAAACAGTGTCCTTTTGGCTTTAGTTCATTATGGATCAGATAATGTCATGGAGATCAGGGGAGTCAGAATGAGACAAAGTGGCCTTGCTGCCAAGTCGTGAATCAATAACTTTTTAGAAGAAAACTTTGAAGGCTATTGATTATAAGAAAGAGCAAGTAGGAGAACAATGAGGTACCACTCATTGTGCAAAGATTTTTACCAAACTTTAAAAGGGGCTTCTCAGCCCAGATGCTTCTCCTTTCAGGCAGGGCCACTATTTGGGCCTCATGGCACAGCGTTTAATCTCTGTCCTTGAAGTTCGCAAATTAACTTGCTCTGTGATTTCCTCCCTGCGACAGCCTCTGGCTGTGTTTTTACTGCCTGAACAGCTACTGGCAGGCAGCTTGTCTCCCACATCCACTACAAAGTAAACAGGAATTTGGTCCCAGGGTAACTGGCTGCCCTCCAGCTTAAGAATGCAAGTTATTCATGAGCACAGTGGGCTTGCTTCTGCCTCACGTAGACTGTTTTCACGACAGAGCACAAGGACAAAAAGAGTTGTGGAGGTTTGGAATCTTGAGGATTATTCTTTTCAAACATGTGATAACCTGTGTTTCTCTTCCTCAACTGTTTGCTAACCTTCCGTCCCTTCTTCCACCAACTTTCATCTCACGGTGATTATGGTGATTACCGGAAATTTACCAAGGAAGCTGCCATGAAATGACGTTGCTTTTAGAGATATAACTGACTCAGTAAACACATCTGGGTGAGAGAGAATATTGTTCACAAAACTTCTAAAATTAAATCTTCTTCAGAATGGGGGGGGTGCTAAATGCCAAATGAATCTGAGCACCTAGATAAATAATTAAAAACAAACATTAAGAAAACAATGATGAGAAACCTTGCAGTTTCAAGGATAGGAGTATATATTCTTTGAAGTTTGAGTTGGTGAATACTAGATTTACAGTGTACTGAAAATTAAGAGATTTAAACAAAATTGGAGAAGACGAAATTTACTCATTTATCATGGTTGGGAGAAGGGAAGAGAATGATAGGCTACTCTAAGAAAAGACATCTCGGAGCTCCCGTCGTGGCACAGTGGTTAACGAATCCCACTAGGAACCATGAGGTTGTGGGTTTGGTCCCTGCCCTTGCTCAGTGGGTTAACGATCCGGCGTTGCCGTGAGCTCAGATCCCACATTGCTGTGGCTCTGGCGTAGGCCGGTGGCTACAGCTCCGATTCAACCCCTAGCCTGGGAACCTCCATATGCCACGGGAGCGGCCCAAGAAATAGCAACAACAACAACAAAAAAGACAAAAAAAAAAAAGAAAGAAAAGACATCTCAAAGACTTTATCTTATCTGAAAGGGGCATACTTTACCATGCGTTCTAAATTCTGCCATGGACAGCACTCCCTACAAGACGACTGTAATATTTGATATTATGTGATTAATATCTGCTCAGCAGAGACACTAGCAATTATTTGGGATTTGAGACAGAAAAAATATTTAATTCCTTCAGTTTGCTGAAAGCCATACAATGAGTAGTCAAAAGACAAAGCATTAAATACATTATGCACCCGATTGATTTAAATATTCATTATTGTTTGCTGAAAACTTGAGTGGAAAGATTTTGTGGTTTTGGAATGTAATTTATAAGTGTATCAATTCCTTCACATTTCAGTTCTTAATCAGTGTGTAGTACAATCTCTCTCTTGATTAAAAAGTCTGCCTTTTGATCAGCACTTGCCATTGTGTGGAACCTTCCAAAATAGACACATGGAGATTTTCTGAGCTCTGTCCTTATTAGAAGTGTGAGATATAATATTAGGTAACTTTAGCAGGCTAACTGCAGCCTTAGACTCAGCATATTTCATAGGTCAAACACTTGCATTCTAGGCACTGGAGCTATAAAGTTGAATGATGGATGATTTTTTGCCCATAATGAGTCTTCAGTGCAGTGGAGAATCTAGAAACACAAACAAATATTGATAATAAAATATAAGTGCAATAAAGAGGAATGTGGTAAGCTGCCATGGAAATGCTGATGAAAAAGCAATTCATCCTGAAAGGGAGATTGGTGAAGTGAGTCTTGCAGAGAAGGTGATATCTGAGCTTGGCCTTGAAGCATGTGTTGGAGGAGGGAGGGGCTGGGTAAGATGCTTTAGGCAGGGGGGCAGTGTGGACAGAGGTTTGTAGGGTGAACTTCTAAATAGTGGTGAGAGGAGAGTGTCCGGAGCAAGATCCCTTCTGTGCGAAGGGCGTCTGTGTACCTGTGTAGTTTGGACTCCCTTCTGTAGACAGAAGTCTTTGGGAAAAGCAGCATCATCAGATCCAGATGCAATTTGGGATTTCACATGTGAAGAATCTAAGCATTGGTTCAGTGCTTATAAACCAGCCTAAATGTGGGAAAGGGATGCACACACACACACATGCATCTGATTTGGATGTTTGGATATGGATTATTACCAGCCAATTATTCCTTAGAAGTTGAGAAAATTCTTTGTAACTAAAACCCTCTGCCTTAGGCTGTGTGAAGAGCAGGGTAAAACTAACCAGGTTTATAATGCATCTCACTAATATCAGCTTGAGCATGATTAACCATTTCAGTGGGCAGACCTTCTCTCTTCAGAACAGTTAGAGGGGTGTCAGAAAACTGAGGTGTGAGTTTCAGGGTCTTATTGCAGCTGCCAAACCAGCTATGCCCTCTTTGGCAAGCCACTGGACTTCTTTAAGTCTCAGTTGCTGTATCTATAAAATGAGAGGGCGGGAGACGATTTTACTTACTTTTCCCAGAGGCTTATGAAATTAAATGAAATTAATTAAATGATCTAATAGAAGCAAAAAAAATCATTTTTTAATTTTTAATTTTTGTTTGTTGCTTTTAGGGCTGCACCACCAACATATGGAAGTTCCCAGGCTAGGGGTCAAATTGGAGCTATAGCTGCCAGCCTACACCACAGCCACAGCAACGCAGGATCTGAGCCACATCTGCAACATACACCACAACTCACGGCAATGCTGGATCCTTAACCCACTGAGAGGGGCCAGGGATTGAACCTTCATCCTCTTGGATCCTAGTTGGGTTCATTACTGCTGAGCTGTGAGGGGAACGCCCCCACCCCCACTCCCATGCCCCAATTTTTGAAGGCATGAAGTACCACAAAAGATTGAGGGTTATGGTTATACTATCAAAGGCAGAAATCCAACTGATTATAGTTATACCAATGATGACAACAATTATTAATTGAGGATTTGTCTTGTGCCAGCCCTGTTAGGAGTTTTTTACCTGTGTGATCTCCCTTATAATAACCTATAAGGGAGGTTATTAAGGAGAAGGAAACTGGGCTTGACAAGTTAAGAATTTATGAGCAATAGAGCAGAAATCAGACTCGTGCTTCCCTGACTACAAGCCTGGACTCTGAACTACAACTTCTTCATCAATCTTTGCAAAATTTTTGCTTCTTCCTTTAAAGTCTAAGCAACAGACAAGAGATCAGCAACCCATGATAACTGCAGAGTTACTAGGCTAAAGTTTATCAATGTTTCTTCTTACTAACTGAAGGAGACATCTAGAAATGGAAATAAAAAATGTGATCCCTTGCCCTTTATTCCAGATAAGAACACGAGCTATTATTGTTGACTACAAACACAGCATGCTATGCGTTTTTGTTGTCAAAATACAACTCGAGAAAGAATTTAATGGGGGGGTCCATTTTTAAGGGAGGCAAAACCATACAATCTTTAAAGTTACATTCTCCATTTTTTTTGTCCTTTAAAGACAACGTTGCCCAAGAATAGTGGAGCACACAGAACACCTTTAACGCTGTTCCTAGTCCACTACTCCAATGTCTGAAGATTCATCCTCCTTAGAGAGTGAGTAAAGAGTTCATCACTTTCATGTCCATGAAACACAGAGGAAATCGATAAAAGTTAACAACTATCTTTCCGTAATGTTACCGAGCATTCAAAGATGTTATATGGAATGAATTTTTTACTCCAGGAGAGGTGAAGCTTTAAAAAGGGGTGGAATATGACTTTACTTATTAGATACAGATATATTAGAAAGCTTGGCTTGGTTTAATTACTCATGGGATTAAACTGAACCTCGTATCTATTATGTGTTGATTCAAGCCTTGTTGCCTCTCTTGGGCATTAGCTCAGTGGCTTCTATTGCACCTTTCTCTAAATGGGCATTGGTGCTCTAGCAATGACCCTGGGGACTGGAACAGACTCAGGTCTCCAACCATCCATGGTTTCTGCCGCTGGCAGGAGATGGCAGAATTGAGCCTAGCTTTTATGATTCCTTCTTCTTACCTGTCTTCACTGGTGAAGTTGAAGTTGTCTCAAGCTACTCCTTAAAATAACTTCATTTTTCAATCAAAAGACATGCAGTTTCTCTTTTATTCTATTGGAATCTCATACATTACATACTTTTGCATACTATAATCTTTTTTTAAAAAAAAGCTTATAGTAACTCTGGTGTGTTTCTACTCTCTTTGGAGGTTATCTAATCTGAAAAGGCTATCGCCCTTATTTCTACACTTTTTCTTCTGTTCAATTTCATTAAAATTGTATAATTACTTCCCATCGATTTAGTAAATATAAAAATCAGCACTGGATTATTTTCTTCCTGATCTTTATGTCACTCCTCAAACAACCCTACCAGTTTGACTATAATGAAAACTCCTGTCTCCATAGTATGTGAGAAGTAAAGTACTCTATTAAAAGAGATAGGAGCCTCTTTTTTTTTTTTTTTTTTGGTCTTTTTAGGGCCACATCCATGACATATGGAGGTTCCCAGACTAAGGGTGAAACTGGAGCTGCAGCTGCCAGCCACAGCAACGTGGAATCCAAGCCGAATCTGTGACGTACACCACAGCACACAGCAACGCTGGTTCCTTAACCCACTGAGCAAGGCCAGGGATCGAACCCGCAACCTCATGGTCCCTAGTCAGTTTCGTTTCTGCTGCGCCACAATGGGAACTCCAGGATCCTCTTTTGATACACATGTCGGTTTTAGGGAAAGCTAGTGTTGTAAAGGACCTATGACTTGAAACCCAGGTGAGACCCTCAAGACAAACTATAGGAAGTGAGTGAGAAAGAAGAAATGGAATTTTGTGAAAACAGGAATCTGAAATCAGGACACTGTGGTCAAGGGTGAGAAGGTCATGGAAAAAAACAGAAGTCAGTTAACTCAAGTTTGTTAGGGAAGACTGGAAAACAGAACAGAGACATATTAGAAAATTTTCCTCTGGGGCAGTGGAGGGACGTGACTAAGAGCTGTGTGGCTCCCAAAGCAAAAACCAGTGGAAAATACCTCCATGAGAACTTCTTGAGATTACAAGGGATTTCGCTGGGCTTAAAAATCAATGTAGATTCTGGAGAAGCTATATAACTGGATACTTAACTACTTTTTAGCAGTTAGTAGAATTAACAGAGGCCTCTTAAATTGGTGTAGAGGTAAAACCATGTGTAGAATTAAACTGCAAAACATGGATCTTGAATCAAACTAAAATAAATGGTCAGTTGGTTTACTTACTTATATAGTAATATATATCCTGTATTTCTTCATGCCAGTAGAAATTATGAGCTTTGCAATTTATCTGCCTGATAAAACATTTTATAGACGACCCCCATGTAGGAAGGGTGCTTGAGGAAGCAAAGAGGTAAGGCATCCGTATCAACGTGGTAACAACGTGGAGGTAGCCAAAGAACCAGAGAATTTTGTCATAAGACAGACAGTGCAAGACCTGTCACTTCACAAAACTTTGTATGACAAAATCCAAAATTATCACTTGAATTATTCCATCATCTGCCTTCCTTCCTCCCCCCCTGTATGTCCCTCCCTCTCCTTTCCTTTCTTTCTCTAACAAAAGAGAGAAAATAAAGGCTGCAAGGAAAAGAAAGTTGGGTCCCTGAGCACTATTTTAAATGCCATTTCTTGGTATCAGTTTCCCGTGTTAATTGACTAGCCAGTGTTTGGCAAAGGCATGACAGTCATTTTCCAAAACCTAAATTTAACAACACCTGATAACTCTTAGACTTAATGACAGAAACCAAAGTAAACAAGAGGTGCTCAAGGCCCTGTTGTTATTTCCACCCTACGGAGTCCATTTGGATATGGAGACAGAAAGAGCACGACTTGATTAGAAAAGAATTTATTCCTGAATGAGAGGTCAATCTTGGTTCTGTGATTTTTTTAAATCCTCTGAATAAAGCCTTTAAAATAATTTGGAAATAAATAAATAAAAAGAGAAAAAAAAAAAGAAAGAAAGAAAGTTGGTCCTTTCCAATACCCAGAAGACTTTCACTTCAGTAGAGTGTGGCTTCTCGGTTTCGATTGTGCACTTGCTGGATCACACGGTGGAAGAAATCAGTGACTGCCCACCAAATTCTTCCTTGGAGTTTATGCCAATAAACATTGACATGATGACAAAATAAATAAAAATAATTTGGAAATAATATGACAACAGGAGAAAACTATTCAAAGTGAAGCTGCGCGCCATTTCTTTTAGAAGGCAAAAAAAAAAAAAAATCCATATAGATATATTTTCTTGGAGTCCCCACATGGAGAATTCAAAACAGTTGGTTCAGGGTTCTCCATCTTTGCTGCTCATTGGAATTACCTGGAGAGCTTTAAGAAGTTATGGATGCCAGGGCAGATTTAATCAGTTGACGGAAAGGCCTGGGCCGTACATTTTTCGGAGCTCCAAAGGTGATTCCACGTTGGGAATCCTTGGTGGCGTGGTGGGAGTGAAGGATATTCGTTATGGAATGGCTCAGAATAGATCTGGGAGGAACTTGTACCTCAGGTTAAGAAAGCTGTATTTATCCTACAGATAATGGGCAGTGATTGAGGCTACTTGAAGCAGAGAAGAGCCATCATTGTGTTGGTTTTTGAGGCTCAGTACCCTTTTGTCAGTGTGGATAATGAATGGATTAGCCTTGGGAGCCTTGGGGAACAGGCTCCAAGGTTTGCCTTCAGATTCCATAATCCTGGGAATTGCATCTTTGCCCTCATTCCAACAAACATTTTTAAAATGTTGATTTTATCTGCTTTCCCTTTCAGATCCAGGCGGTCTTGTTAACATGCCCTCATGGTGGTAGTGCCTTTGATGATGCTTTTGTTCTATTCAAGGCTTTCTCCAGATTTTATGCTTTAAAAACAGTTCCCTAAAAATCAAGTTGTTGGATCATAAACTTAAAGGTTTAAGTCCCTTTAGTCTCTAACCCTCTTTCGTTTTGAATATATATACTTAGGCTGCTCCTTTGGAAATATGCTTCTCTTTCGAACAAGCTGGAATTGTGAATCCTTCTTGAGAGAAAAAGACAATGAATCATTTTCAGTAATAGGGAATGTGTGGTTTATTAATTGGAGAATCAAATGGCATTGATTTGAACAACTACAATTAAAAGGGAATTGCCTTTAAAAATAATCATTTTCTTAATTTAAGCCTCTAGAGACTTTTCATTATTTGGACCAGGGACTTCCTTAAGGAGTACTGATTAGGTAGTGGTTTGATGACTGGCCAAAAAAAAATATAAAAGGCTTTGGAATGGGCAACAATATTTTGAGGTATCTTTTTCAATAGAATGCTGCACTTTGTCTAGTGTGTGGTCCAGAGTTATTTCATTCTCTACTGGTCTGTGTCTTTCATTGTCTTTGACTTGTTTTACAGCACTGTACATCAGGAAAAACTGATAGTAATGCAAATTATTTTGCAGAAGGCAGATAATTTCCATCTGCCCTGTAATAGAGTGCTGCTTGGAATCTTTAATGTATTTCAGCACTCCTCATCACCCGCTGTGTCAGACCCCCTACCCCAAACCACTCTCAGGCTTGATAATTCACCAGGAAGACTCACAGGACTCAGAAAAAACCCTTATATTCAAAATGGAAAGGTGTATAGGGCAGTGTCCAGGACAAACCAGGCACAAGCTTCTAGGGCTGCCAGCCTGGGAAGCTCAGCCAAACCTTGGAGTCCAGGGATTGTATTGGGACAGTCATGTAGGCATGTGGTATGTGAGTGACTGACGTTGGCTCTGCAGTCTCCGTGCCCCAGAGGTCAAACGATGCCATGTGGCCCAAAGCCTCAGATGCGGAAAACCACTCTCAGTGGGCAGAATATTCCAAGGACTCAGAGGTCGTTTCCCAGGTGTCAGCCAAGGACAAGTCCTTTCTTTGGAATGTACAGAGTTAAGTAACCCAAGCCTGCTATGTTAGTCCTTTTCTGGACACACGTGTGTGTGTGTGTGTGTTCTTTGGATTCCCCTTGAGCTAAATAGTGGTGTTTTCATCTTCTTGATTTCCACATTAGTAGGCTAAATAAAATTATGTTTACATTAACTGTCATAGTTTTATCCTTTAAAAAATTAATCCTTTAACAAATACATGAGCATAAAAATCACTAATTCTTTTGTTTTTGTTCACATGTTTTCCCTTCCTTCCTTCCTCCCTCTCTCATTTCCATAAATGTATGTATATATGCCAATACAACATATAGAAACACTGAAATTTAGTACATGCCCTATTTCACATTTTTCTTACCAAGGTGAGAAGTTATTTGTCACTAATCAAGTACTCTGCACATCTATACTGAATTAGAGTTTAGAGAGGCCCTTCATAGATGCTGCCTCATCTCGTTCCCTCCATCCTGTTGAGGCAGGTAGGTATCAAGCCTTATTTTTCAGATAATGAAACGGAGGCTCAGAGTTACATCATGACATGTCCAAAGGTTCATGACTGATAAATAGCTTGACGTCTGCTTTCAGATCTAGAGCCAAGTTTACGTCACAGACTGCTGGTGTTTCTCTCTGAATGTCTTGCAGACATCACAAACTTAATGGGCAGAACAGCAACTTTCATCTTACTGTGCTGCCTTCCTCAATTTCTTCCTGCTCCTGTTTTTGTCATTCAGTAAAACCCAGCCTGATAGTATTTCTGACTCCCCTTTCCTTTTCTCTCTCTTTTTTTTTAATCTTATAATTATTTCTATTTTTTTGATTATAGCTGGTTTACAGTGTTCTGTCAATTTTCTACTGTACAGCAAGGTGACCCAGTCACACATACATGTATACATTCTTTTTTCTCACATTATCAGGTTCCATCATCAGTGACTAGATATAGTTCCCAGTGCTATCCAGCAGGATCTCATTGCTTATCCTCCAAAGGCAATAATTTGCATCTATGAACCCCAAATTCCCAGTCCATCCCACTCCCTCCCCCTTGGCAACTACAAGTCTGTTCTCCATGTCCATGATTTTCTTTTCTGTGGAAAGGTTCATTCAGGCCCTATATTAGATTCCAGGTATAAGTGATATCCTATGGTGTTTGTCTTTCTCTTTCTGACTTAACTTCACTCAGAATGAGAGTCTCTAGTTCCATCCACGTCCCCCTTCCTTTTCGTTGTCACCTCTTGCAGCCAACCTTTCACCAAGTCCTCTGGATTATAGCTTTAAAACATACCTCGAATCCATCCCTTTCTTTTCACCTCCGCTGCGTCCGCTCTGGTGTGACACCAGGTCCTCTTGACGTGTTTCTTACCGTTTACCTTGAATCCTATTTCCACATGCCGTCCAGAGTGATCATTCATTAAAGATGAATTTCCTCATTGTACTTAAAATCCTTCAGTCCCACAGTCATTTACTTCATGCCATGTCCTCAAGTTCCGGTACCCCTGGGCCTGTTTGCTTCTCCAGCCTCCACACTCCTTCTTGCCAACCATGTTCTAGCCCCATGAACCTCTCTGTGGCTCAGACATGCCAAACTCGTATAGCACAGAAAACTCTACCCAACATCCTGTGATGATCTCTGTGGGAGGAGAATCTGAAATAGAATGGATGTGTGGACATGCATAGCTGAATCACTTCGTTGCACAGCAGACATTGTCACAACCTCGTATATCAGCTATGCTCAAAAACACTTTAAAAAAATGAAAAACAACAACAACAAAACATCACTTCGAATTGGGATATTTTACAAAAAAAAAAAAAAGACATGCCAAACTCGTTCTGCTGTAGAGCCTTCCCCCATGCTTTTTCTCTGAGACCCTTCCCCCAGCTTTTTACTACTCAGTCGCCTGGCTAACTCACGCCCATCCTTCAGTTTAAATGTCACTTTCTCAAGAGAGGCTTTCCCTAAACTGTCTAATTCAGTGTAAATCCTCCTGCAGTTTCCAATTATACTCTGTTCTTTTCCTTGTGGTTATTGTAATTGTAATAAATAAGGTTTGTTAGGGTTTTTTTTTTTTTTTTTCATTTCCCACTTGCTCACAAGGGCAGTAGTAATTATGTCTGTTTTGCTCTATCCCACCAACTATAGAGTCACAAAAGAGTTGGGCATGCAGTAGATACTCACTGCATGTTTTGTGACAAAAAGAAAGCAATGCCAATCCCAGAACCAAAGCTTCTCTTTCTGAATCAGGGACTTTTCCCTGATGCTATCTTGCCTCTCGGGGGAACCCGCTTCATATTTTTACAATTTCCTTTTTAGTTTCACCTGGACAAATTTAAGTTTGTGTTACCCAAGTGAAATATGATGAACTCTTTTATCGTCAACATTTTCAAGTGTTGCATTAAAGATTTGAAAATGACTGTACCCTGCAGGGTGTTTAAATCGGTTGAAGGAATTTTTTTTTTTTTTTTTTTTTACTGCACCCATGGCACGTGGAAGTTCCCAGGCCAGGGGTCAAACCTGTGCCACAGCAGCAACCTGAGTCGCTGCAGTGAGAGTGCCAGGTCCTTAATGTTCTATGCCACCAGGGAATTCCAGTTGAAGGAATTTGAGACTCTTCTTTCCCTTTAGGACATTCAATCCCAGTCCATATTGGATATTTCCATGTTCCATATCACCCCCTTAGCGCCTTCGATTTTCTTCTGTCATTTGCCTTAATCAAGTCTATACTTTTCAAAGACCTGCCAGTTGGCCTTTCCACCAGCTTCCACACAACTCACATCTCTTCTTTTCAAATTACGTTTAATGTGAGGTTGACAGGAACCAGTCTTTCATCTAACCATGCTGTATTCCAAGATTTAATTATGTCAGTGATGCACAGAGGAGCTTGCCATAGAGAGGAGCCACTTGGTAGTAGTCAGGGCTGCATTTACTGAGGAGAGACTATGTAACAAATGAGGTGGACACAACTTCTAATCCTCACAACAGCCTTGGAATGGAGGTGCCATTTGTATTAGTTATTTATTGCTGTGTAACAGGCTCCTTCCCCTAAAAAAAAAAACTTAGAAGCTTCAAACAACACATATTTATTTAACTCAATGTTTCTGTGCAAAAGAAATGCAGTCTTGGTCTAAATGGCTTAGCTCAGTCCTCTGCTTCACGGACTCTCAAAAAGCCATGCTCAAGGAGTTGGCTGCCCCTGTAGTCATCCAGTGTTCAACCGGGGGTTGGGGGGTGTACCCCTACACTTCCAGGAAACTGTGCTTCCACCACACTTGGCTGTTGACAGGCCCCAGATCATCACTGGCTATGGTCTTGACAGAGAAAGAGAGGGGAGAGAGATGGAATATGAATACAGGAGCACCTAATCTTGCAAGTGACATCCTGCGCTTTTGTCATATACTATAGTCTAGTCATTAGAAGCAATGTACTAGGTTCAATCAGCCCACAAAGGGAGGGGACTACACATGGACATGAGGACCAGCAGGCCATCACTGGGGGCTATCTTAGAGACTGCCTACCATCCCCCTGTAGAGAAAAAAAGAAAGGAGACACAGGAGGAGTTCCCATTGTGGCTCAGCAGGTTAAGGATCCACCTTGTCTCTGTCAGGATGTGGGTTCGATCCCTGGACTTGCTAGGTGGGTTAAGGATCTGGCACTACTGAAAGCTGCAGTGTAGCTCACAGATGAGGCTCAGATCCAGTGTTGCTGTGGTTGTGGCACAGGCTGGCAGCTGCATCTCCCATTCAACCCCTGGCCTGGGAACTTCCATATGCCACAGGTGCAGCTGTAAAAGGAAAAGGGGAAAAGAAAAGAAAAGAATAGAAGAGACAAGAAAAGAAAAAAGAAAGGAAAAGAGACACTGATAAATTAATTAATGGTGAGACTGGGATTCACACCCAATCCTGTCTGATCCAGGACCCATATTCTTTCCACTGCACTTTGTAGCCTTATGATGTTCAACAAATAATTGTTGCTAAAATGGTTCTGACATCACAAACTGGTACCCTCAAATAACCAGGTATTTTCCATACCCACAGACTAAACTACTAATCTTGTCTATTCATTAAACAATGGCCTACAACAGTTCTGAAGAAATGTCTGCTTTGATCATCAGTGTCACAGAAAATCATGTGCAACAATGCAGAGAATGCAACCTAAGAGCAGTGAGGTGTGACATACATGATAGATATTTCTAATTGCTACTGCAGAATCATAAGAACACTGGGGCAGCTTCGATCTAGATAAATGGTAATTTAGTCAAAGAATTACTGATCCAAGTATTCAGGTAGCTAATGATTTCGCAAATTCCTTCTTGGTTGTGAGATAAGTTTCCTAGAGAATAGGTCTCCTAGAAGATTATTCTTTTACTTCTGTTTTCTTCTGTTCACTTTTGAGTACTATTCATTGTGCATTTTTTTGTACCCCAAGTTTTGAGATAACTAATATAGAAAAGTTGCTCTTACATAATTCCTTCTTACTTAAAATATCTTTATTAGATTCATTTGTATAGACAAAGAACCGATTTTTAAAGTCTTTGGGTGCTGACCACGAGAGGGAACAGGGAAAGGCAGGCAGCCTAATCACCACCCCTCCTCTGTCCCTAACTTTGTTTCTCTGAACTTCTGCCTCTACACTCCCAGAGGCTCTGGAGGTGATAAGCTGCAAGAGTTGCCAGGCTCTTCTTCCTAGAAGTATTTATGGTTTGAACTCCAGACATTAAAAGACTTTAAACCCTACCTGTAAAGTTAGTCTTCATTTCATAAATAGCTAGTCCATTGCTGCAGATTTATGGCTGGCTACAGGAAGGACTTGCTGAAATAAAGTGGACATGGCATTGTTTGATGTCAACTAGTTGTCTTATAAATTGGAGCATTTTGTTATTCTTTAGACTCTAAGAATGAGAATCTTATAATAGATGGACATTTTGTATTTCACAGACTTTCTGTTAATTCTTTTCGAACAAAAAAGCTCATAATAACCCTACAGTGGTATTCTCTCAATGTCAAACTGCAGAGAAGCAGCTCTTATCAGATCCACTGAGTGACTTCTAGATTATAGAAATAGAAAGGGGGGGGGCAAGGATTCCATGGTAATCTATTTAAATCTCCTCTGGAAGAGAGAGCTTACTTGTAAGTGAAAAGAAAATTAGCATCTTTTTTCTGATAAGTGTCAAAGAACATGAGCTCTTTGTTAGCAGTAAAGTCCCAGGAAAGAGGATAGCCATCATCAGCTTCATGGCAGGTAACCAGCCCTGTGTAATTTGGCTTTATTTGAATTTTCTTTTCATGTAACTGCCTTTAAAAAGCACTCCGGCAACTGTGCAACTGAATTGCCAGTGCCTTTCTTTCTTGGATGAGAATGACTTCACCTGATTCATGTGACAGTTAAGAATAATAAGGGAGCGCACTAAGCACACTTAACTCCCTTAAGGGCACTTTACCAAATAGCTCTACAGATCGTGATTAAGCTGGGGCTGAAGAACCTCTTTTTTATCTCTGCTCAGTGACACATTCAATGGTATATGAGATACAGTCATGCGCTGGGCAATGGAGCTTGTGGAATTTTCAGCATTGGCCCTAATATAATTTAATCACCAAGGGCCAGAATTTCCCTATTGACTAGAGTTCATAAAAGATCCAAGCAATTTGGAGAATTGTATCTGGTATCTGATCTGTCCATCCAGAAGGCACGCTTACCTGTTTATGAGTGAATGAAAAGCACAGACATTGGGTCAGCGTAAGGTTTACATTCCTCACTGAAACTGCCCTAATGGAATCAAAGAATTTTAGAACTGGAAGAGAGTTTAGACATAGATTCAAAAATGGTCATGTTTATAAACAGATGATCTAATTAATCTCAAAGCATTTAGGTGAGCCTGTCAGTCTGCTGATTAGTGGTGCAGCCCAATTGGATTCACGAAGATTCTTAGTTATGGGTACTAAATCTAACTTTGCATGATTTAGACAGAAAAGAAACTTAATCGGAAAGGCATTGGGTGACTCACAACAACCCCGGGAAGGCTGGAGAACCAGGATCAGAAGGTATTGGGAGTAGGAGTTCCCATCGTGACTCAGTGGTTAATACATCCAACTAGGAACCATGAGGTTGCGGGTTCGATCCTTGGCCTTGCTTGATGGGTTAAGGATCCAGCGTTGCCATGAGCTGTGGTGTAGGTTGCAGACACAGCTTGGATCTGGCATTGCTGTGGCTGTGGTGAGGGCAGAGGCTACAGCTCTGATTAGACCCCTAGCCTTGGAACCTCCATATGCCACAGGAGTGGCCCTAGAAAAGGCAAAAAGAGGAAAAAAAATGCATTGTGAACAAAGGATGCTGGGCAGTGAACTGCATCACGTTTCCCCACTAGTCCCTCCAGGTTGGTGACCTCTGGACTCTGTGTGGTATAAGATGCTGGTGGCGCCACCTCCCTTGGAAACTGGATTTCAGTCAGGGCTTCATCTGCAACCAACATGGTGGAACCTCCAGGGTCCCTGCTTGTCAGTGTCATGATGTCCCAGTTTAAAATGTGATGGGGGGGGACGGTTACCAGGGGCTTGGAGAAGTGAGTATCTGGCTTTATACAAAGGGGCATTCTTAAACATATGAGAGAGGTTTAGGTGCTTGGAGGCCAAAAAACTGACAATGTCCACTCTATCGGGTGTCTTGTGGTATAGGGTCCCAGAACATATTAAAATCCATGCCACAGTTTTATAACAGTTCATTCAGTGTAATGTATTGAGCAATAAGACTGTCTTGAGCATGTAACCATGAATTAGGCAATTTCTACCCTTCAGGGTTTCACAGATAGTCAGACCCGTACAGAGAGAAGTTATAGTGAGTAGGAAGAACTATTAATGCAATGTCTTAGTCCATTCTGGCTGCTGTATCAGAATATCATAAACTGGATGGCTTATACAACACACATTTATTCCTCAACAGTTCTTTTTTTAATTGTTTTAATATAGTTGATTTACCATGTTCTGACGATTTCTGCTGTACAGCAAAATAACCCAGCTATGCAAATATATGCATTCTTTTTCTCACATTATCTTCCATCATGTTCCATCACAAGTGATTAGATATAGTTCCCTGTGTTATACAGTAGGATCTCATTGCTTATCCACTCCAAATGCAATAGTTTGCATCTTCTGACCCCAAACTCCCAGTCCATCCTCCTCCCCTCACTCCGCCTTGGCAACCACAGGTCTGTTCTCCA
This sequence comes from Phacochoerus africanus, assembly GCF_016906955.1. NCBI lineage: Eukaryota > Metazoa > Chordata > Mammalia > Artiodactyla > Suidae > Phacochoerus > Phacochoerus africanus. Next base: position 126,093,276 of record NC_062554.1, read on the forward strand.
TATCCATGAGTTTGTTTCTTTTCTCTAGGTAGGTTCATTTGTGCCATGTATTAGATTCCGGATATAAGCGATGTCATATGGTATTTGTCTTTCTCTTTCTGACTTACTTCACTTAGAATGAGAGTCTCTAGTTCCATCCGTGTTGCTGCACCTCACAGCTTTTGAGGCTGGGAAATCCAAGATCAAGATGCAGGGTTTGCTTCGAAGTTCAGAGACAGCATCTTCTCACTGTGTCCTCACAAGGCATAAGGGAACTAGGACCTCTCTGGATTCTCTTTTATACGGACAATAATCCCGTTCATGAGGGCTCCACCTGATATATTGCAAGGGCCCTACCTCCTAAAATCATCATACTGGGGCTTAGGGTTTAACACAAAAATTGGGGAGGGGACGCAGGCATTCAGCCTACAGCATTCAGGGATGAGCAGATGTCTCAAGAAAGGAATTTCTCCTGAATGTAGTAAATAGACTATATTCTTCCTTTTACCCAGGAACCTAAGTAATTCTAGATAATTTTACAGGTGAAAGTAAATTATTATGTAGATATTTGTCTGCTCGGTGGTAGTTTAGAAATTCTGACCAAAAAACCCTCAGAGAGACAGACTATGTTGCATCCCTATTGGAAATCAATGTCCTATTTTTATCTCTACACAGAAAAAATGTCACTACTTTTTTTCTCTTCTTGTCCAATGAATATTCAAAAAACCAAAATACCAGCTTGTGCTGAATTTTAATTGGTTTTGAAGTATTATAAATATTTGAAATATTCTCATTGCAAAGTTCAACAGTAAATATTACAAGCAAATTTTAATTCTATTGTTTCTGTACAAAAATATATGCAAAAAAAAAAAAAAGAGTTCCCATCATGGCGCAGCTGAAGCGAATCCGACTAGGAATCATGAGATTGGGAGTTCGATCCCTGGCCTCACTCATTGGGTTAAGGATCTGGCATTGCCATGGGCTGTGGTGTAGGTCACAGACGTGGCTCAGATCTGGCGTTGTTGTGGCTGTGTGGTAGGCTGGCAGCTACAGCTCCAATTAGACCCCTAGCCTGGGAACCTCCATATGCCGCAGGTTCGGCCCTAAAAAGACAAACAACAACAACAACAACAATATATATATATGTAATAAAGTTTCCAGAAGAGACAGTCTTTGCTCAGACATACTACTTAAAAACTATTTAGAAATAGAATCAGACAAGTCTTTAATGCACAGAAAAGACAAACAATTTATTTCCTCAAAACTGACACATGGGAAAACTGTGAAGGGAAGTTTGATTTCGGGGCCACTGCTCCTGGCCCCGCCACCCCTACCCCCTTTAAAAGTCTTTTTGTCCCCCCCAGGCACCCCTTCCAGGTGCCCTATGTCCTGGGATTGACCACAAAGGCCAGCCCATAGCTCCTCTTCTCCGCAGAGTTTGCTGCTGTTGCTACTGTTGTTTTTATTGGACCAATTCCATATTTGCTTTTCTGAAGATGGGTTTAAGGTGCCATTTGGCTGGGCTGACTAAACATAATAATTTTGTAACGAATGAAAGGGAGGTAGTAGAAGTGCCTTCTTAAAGTAATTATGCCCAATGCTCCTTCTTCTGTCTTCTGATAATAATAGTTGCCACTTACTGAATGTTTTGGACAGACCACCAAAGCCTGAGCAATTCTTACACAGACCTCTATGGAATAAAGGATCACTGGTGTTCCCACTGTACAGATTCGTGAACATTGTATGACTTCTTTAAAATCACATGGATATTGCTGGGTTTTCAAACTGGATCAGTATGATCACAAAGCAATGTATTTCCATTAAGGAATAATTTCATTTCTGAGAATGCTTTTGATATGTCTCAAATTTAAGATTATTAATAATAAATTTTATGTGTCTGTATATTCCTCGTTCTTTCTTTGAGTGTTAAGTGTCCCTCATTCCTTTCATTTTTTTTTCAGTAGATCTCTTTCTATTCATTCACTTCTTGTCTATAATTCCTTCCCAAGTTACATGTAAATGATGAGCCAAATTTGAAGTAGCCATTGGTGGATCAATCTAGTTTTTGTAAATAGTCAGGAGTCCACCTGTTTAGGGTGAAAAAAAAAAAAAAACCCAAGCAACAACAAAAAATCCTGGCCTGTGTGATAGGTTCTAGGAAGGTAAGCTTGTGTCAATTTCTAGGGCTGCCATAAAAGACTGCTACAAACTGGGTGGCTTGAAACAACAGATATTAATTCATTGTCTCTGAGTTCTGGAGGTGAGGGGTTTGAAATCAGAATGTTGCCAGGGCCGTGCTCCCTCCGAGGGCTCTCGAGAAGAATCCCTCCTTGACTCTTCCTAGCTTCTGGCAGGTGCAAGCAATCCTCGGCGTTCCTTGGCTTGAAGATACATCACTGGAGCTCTGCCTCCACTGTCACTTGGCCCTGTGTGTGTCTGTCACTGTCTCTTCTCTTCTCCTTATAAGGACAGGAGTCATACTGGATTAAGGGCCCACCTACTCCAGTAGGCCCTTGTTGTAACTTAACTAGTTACATTTGCAATTACATCTGTTTTCAAATAAATGCAGAGGTTCTGGAGGTAAGGATTTCACTGGGTCATTTTGAGGGGACACAAGTCAACCCAGAACAGGCTGTAACATTTAAATTAACAGTAATTTTCCTTCTTATTATTACTCAGGGGCTTGAGTTTGTGCTGCCATTACTTAAAAACACATGAAGTGCTTGATTCGGCACCACATGCACTAAGTTGGAACAATACAGAGAGAAGATTAGCCTGGGCCCTGCACAAGGATGACACGCAAATTCATAAAGTCTTCCATATTTTTATTCTGCCGTACAGCAGAAATTAACACAACATTATATGTCAACTATACTTTAATAAAAAACATAGGCGCTCCCGTCATGGCTCAGCGGAAATGAATCTGACCAAGAGCCATGAGGTTATGGGTTCGATCCCTGGCCTTGCTCCGTGGGTTAAGAATCTGGCATTGCCATGAGCGGTGGTGTAGATCAACAACACGGTCCAGACCTGGCATTGCTGCGGCTGTGGTGTAGGCCAGCAGCTGTAGCTCCAATTTGACCCCTAGCCTGGGAACCTCCATATGCCACGAGTTCTGCCCTAAAAAAAAAAAAAGACAAAAGACAAAAAATATATATATAAACATGTAGGAAATTTAAAAACACATGAAAAATAGTCATCAAATACAATTATCTTTATATTAGAAAAAATAAGTGAGCTCTTGAAAAATCCTTTGGTTAACATCCACTTGTGCCTAGAGCTAGGTACTGGGGAGGAAGATACAAGAGAAATAAAACTGTATCAACATTACCTGGCAACTGGTTAGAAATGCAGATTCTCAGGATCCACCTTAGACCTAAAGAATCAGAATCTGCACTTTAGCCAGCACCTCAAATTGCAACAAAGATCAAACCCCCAGAGCAGTGATTCCAGGGCAGTGGTTCTCAAACTCTGTTCCACACTAGAATCACCTGGGGATGGTCAGAAAAATCCCAATGCCCAAAATGCACCCCATACAAATTAAATGGAAATTTTTAGGACTGAGATCTAGGCACCAGCATTAAAAACAAAAAGCAAAAACAGGCCCAAGCAATTCCAGAGGACAGCCATAACACTGCTTCTCAAACTTTCCAGCACGTACAGGTCACTCTTACTAAAGTGCAGATTCTCATTCCTTAGGTAGAGGTCGAGCCTGAGAATCTGCATTTCCGACCAGTTCCCAGGTGATGCCGATGCAATTTGCAATTTTATGTCTCACATCTTCCACAACGCTGAGCTCCAGGCGCATGCAGATACCAATTAAACAAACTAATTTTTGAAAGGCAAAACTGTCCAATTATAGAATTCGTAAATATTTCAGATACGAAGGAAGAAATTGTCTTCAGCAATGTTTAATTAGCAAGTACTTCAAAGGGATTTGTTTTCCCCCCTCCAACTTGAAGAAGGCAGAAACACTTCAAACAAGATATCCTTTGTTTTCTCAGAATTCTCTATGAGAAAATAGACTCAATACGAGATAACAGCTCGGCTTGTTTTCCTGTTCCTCTTACACAGTTGCTTCACGTGTCATTATTAGGTTTCCTGGGTACAAGACGCAGAGATCTTTCCCAGAGTGTATTAAGTTCCTGGAGAGTGATTATTTCCTTACAACTCGTGTACACAGACTGATGGTTTAATAAACAATAGATCACCGCAAACTCTTAATTCAGGTTCATGGCACTAACACATTGTTTTCTGTTTCATAGGAAATGCATCCCAGATTTGTCAGAGAGATGCTTTTGAGGATAAAAGATTTCTACGATTTCTCAGATCCTGATCTATATTTAAAACATTTGACTCGATTAAAAACAATACTTCTTTAAAACAGAATCCACTGCAAGATAATCTCAGGCTTTGGTGTGATACATTTGTGTTTAGACATTCTGGAAGTAGGAGCTCAAAACCATAAGGCCCCATAGATGGGATTCATTCTTGCTGCCCTCACTCTCATGGCTTCAGACCTCTAGGCCTCTCCTCCCTCCCTTTGCCCCCCTGTTTTCTTTTTTAAGGTGCTTCTTTACCTCTGACTTCAGTCAAGGATTGTGTGATTCGTAGAGTTTCGTAGATTCAAACTACAAGCAATAACAATCTACTCAGCCCAGTGCATTCAAATTCAGTTCACGGTCAGCGTTTGGTTCCCTGTATCCTCCCTCCCTTCTTCCCTCTGCCCCCTTCCATCCCTCAAGCATTCCTCCAAATTATTCTGTTTGTCTAGGTACTGGCATCTGGTATTCTGTCTGTTCTAGGTGCTGAGCACAGGGCTAAGCATACTTTGATGAATAAAACACACCATTCTCTGAAACCTGTCTGAGGTTTTCCTTGTGCTGAATTCCCCGTGTACGTCTAATGAATACAATGCCATTTCGGATTAAATGGCTCTCTTATTATTTATTTTTTTCCCTGCACATTCCTTATGAGTTGCTAAATCGATGAAAAGCTTGTGGAAAAATTTGCACTGATAACATTCACAAAGAAAAGGCATCCCTGGACAGCTGAAGAGACTCTGAGGCTCTGGAAAATGTTAGGGGACACCCGTCCTAACGTTTAGGGTCATGGACGGCTGAGTGGAGGAGGAGATGACATTTAAACCTGAGTAGGATGCACGGGAGGTAGCTTATCCTGTGTCCCTCACGTGCAGGGGACAATATGCAATGGCATGATTAAGTGGTCAAATTGTGCTTTGGATGTGAAAGTCTATAAACTCAGAGTGTGCTGGTCTTCCTGGGGACTTCACAGGGCTAGCAAAGTACTGTGAGATAGATGAGAGATGGTGAGCACTGGAGCAGCATCCCTGGCAGAGGCAGCCTTCAACCACGGGCTCCTTTAGAAAGGGGGGCAGTGACACTGCAGGCTGAAATACAGCCTGAACTAAGACCCAGGGATCCACAGTCACGTTTTAGGGGCCTGCCAAGAACAGGGATTTCTGCTCCAAGGTAAAGGAGAGGCAAATTTGCCCAAAGAGGCATTGGCGTGGCTAAAGCAGGATCACAAACCAACTGGTCATTTCTTTCCTTTTTTTTTTTTTTTTTTTGGCTGTGCCCACAGCAGCTATCCATTCCTGGAACACAAAATTATTTATCATGCCCAAATGTCAATTTTCTTGCATTGCTGAATATACTTCCTGCACCTTTTCATTCTCTCTCATGAATAATCATACAGCACTGACATCTTTTATATCCAAGTTTGCAGCTCAGTAGACCAAGAAAGTTGTACAAAGAACAATGAGCTAAATATGGAAATAGCATTGATCCTATCTTTATCTACCTCGTCATCTACTTGGGTCTCAGACACATTATCATCATGATCATTTTATTTCTCTTATATTTCCTTTTTGCTGCTCTTCTTTAAGTTCTTTACGTTTCAAGCACTGTGGTAAGTGCTTTACAAACTGTAAGACAAAAAGGGATTTCCGTATAGCGTCCCTTCCCTCTTCTTCCAGAAATCTGTTTTTCTGTTTGAAGGCCAGCCCTCCCTCTTTTTAACCGCTTGCATCCACACCACTGCCTGTAGGCTTTGCAGTTGGTAGTGTCATGGCCTGGATGGGTCCACGGGGACTGGTCACAGGTGGGCATGTCCCCCCAGGTGGACGGAGCCATGGCCTGAGTCTCCCCAGGCCAAGACTTTTGCTGGAGTTTTTGGAGAAGAGCAGCTCTCCTTCCAGTGAGGTCACTAGATGTAACAGCCATTTAAACCTGGAGCTGACCAGGAGCCCCTGCTCCCTGCTCTCATTCCCTGACCTACCTGAGAATGAAGTCAGCACACAGGAAGGCGGTCCCAAGAGCTGGAGAGGTAGCAAGAGCATTCTCAAGTCATGAAATTCTGAAACCAGCCTTTTCTGAAGGGAGCATTCTGCTGGGCCTTTCTATTACGTGGCCCAAGAGATTCCCATTTGTCCTTATTAAACTCATTGTATTCGGGCTTTTGTTCTTGGCCATTGGAAAGGGCACAGATCTTACAGGGGTTTTTTAAATTTTTTTACTAAAAAAATCTCCTGTTCTTAAACACCAGTGTCTCCAAGGATATGTACTGGTGACATAATGTGAGTAAATTTAATACAGAATCGTTCTCCACTTGCCCCCAAATTTGGGGAGCTTCTCTTTAAAGAAAAATAGGTTAGCATGGCAGCTTAGCTGAATCCACAAGAAAGCAAGCCCCAGATTTTCTTGTGGACAAGGCCTGTAATAGAAGAGGAACAGCTGTGAGGGGGTAGGGGGCTGGAGAGCTGTTTCGGGGTGCTCTGCACTCCTGCTAGAATTCTCCCAGCCCTCACAGGGGTGAGAATGGGCTTGCGGCTCTCTTCCCAGCCCAAGCCACAGCCAACGAAGGATCCTGGCTCTTCTCATTTGAAACTGGTAAGCAAGCTCTTTTCACCTCCAGATGAGAAGGCTTATGGTACAAAAAGTTTTGCTTAATTACAGGGAGGCTTGAAATTGATGAAATGGCCCCCTCCAGTGGTTAGAATAGCTGCTGTCCTCTCCTTCTTCAAGAAGCTTCCTGCAGGTAAGAAACCTAAGATGAACCTTAGCGAATTCACTTGTCCAGTCCACTGTCCCCTCATATTTACCCTGTTGGTAAAAACTGTACAAACTAGCCTGCAGTGACAACACTACAACTTAGCATCGTTCAAGAAATCTCAGTTTGAATGACTCCTAAATGTTGGGATGGAGTTCCCTATGTTCTGGGAGTGTTAATATCACCCTCCTTTACAAAGGAGGCTCATGACATAAGTTTTGCAAGAGTCTATATTAAATAAAACCCAACAACCCTTACATGGTAGATTAATTTATCTATGTTTAGTCTCTTTCCTGGAGAAGGGCAAGATTAAAATGGAAGTTCTATAGCAGAAGATCCAAAAAAAAAAAAAAAAAAGCAGGCTGCTTGAAGTTCCTGAACATTTGGCCTAAATACTTCCTGGCTTGTTTTGAAATCAGCTGATGCAAATGACAAGTTATAAATAATCAGAGAAGCAGAGTGCCCTGCCCTGGAGAGAGATGACCTTCGTGTACCCTGAACATCTGTTCCAGTGTTCTCTAGTGGATGCCACCTGAAATCAGAACAGAACTTACTATGAATGTCAAGAATGAGTCCCTTCTTTCTTTCTCAAATTCCATGGGACTTAAAGTGATTCCACAGTGATTGAACGAACCTTTCAAATAATTTCAGAAATATTTTACCTTTTCATTTTGCTGTCAGAGTGGCAGGCTTAATGTCTATAAAATTACTTATTTAGTGTGAAAAATAACTTTGTAGTTGTCACTACAGTGCTGAGTTCTTGATGTTTAAATCCCTTTCTAGTTCCAAAATTTTGATTGACATATACTGTTAATGGGAAAGATACAACTCATACCAAATAGATACTGTGAATCTTCTCTTTTTGAATGTTCCTCTGCTTTTGAGATGCCCAATTCCCCTTGTATTCCTGTCTCCTCTCTTTCTGCTGACCCTTCATCTTCAACAAATGCCTTAGGAAACACTCTTAATCCCAGTGTTCTGCCTGTCCTTGGTTCTCCTCTACTTTTTTTTTTTTTTTTTGCCTCACTCATGGCATGTGGAAATTTCTGGGCTAGGGATTGAACCCGCACCACAACAGTGACATGAACCACTGCGGTGACAATGCTGGATCCTAAACCTGTTGTGCCACAAGGGAAGTCCTATTCTTTTTTAAATATATACCCTCTCTGTGCAATTTCATCCAACTTTTTGACTCTACTTAACTACCCATTCATTATAGTTTCCTAAACTAATATTGCTATTAAATCTCTAGAACTGAGACCTGACCTCTAGACTTATACATAACACTGACTGCCAAACATCTATCTGAATGTCCCATAGGGATTCAAATTTGATAGACATAGTATTTTAATATGGTAAAACAGAACTTTACTCTGTTTCCTTCCAGAACCTAGTTTGAGTTCATTTCATGGCATCAAAAATCCTTTTTCTGGGAATCATACCAGAATCATTCTTCTCCTTCTCTTTCCTTAACTAATCAGTTGCCTTATACTAGATTATCTTTGATGTTTTTGGTATTTGTCTTCTTACTACCCCACTAATGTTGTGTCATTTATGCATTTTCATCTCTTACCTGAACTACTTCAAGAGATTCTCCTTTCAACTCAACCTACACATTACAAGAGTTACTTTTCCAAAATGCAAGCTAGGTCTTATTTCTCTCCTTTGAACACCCTGCAGGAGTTTTCATTCCATAAGCAAACTTTTAAATTCCCTGGGTGTAACATGCAAGATCCTCCACATCTGGCTTATAACTGCCTCTCTGTATCGATAGTCTGTTGCTACAACAGTGCTCTATAACAAACAACCACAGAATCTCAGATGTACTTAGGAACCACTTATTGCGGTTTTGTCTGGGTTGGTCAGCTAGGTGGCTCTCTTGATCACGGCTGACTTGCTCTTGTGTCTAGGGGTTGGCTGGCCTTGGCTGGTCTAGGGTAGACTTAGCTGGAATCCCTGGGACAGCGTGACTGGGACTATGCGTCCCTTGTCCTCCAGCAGGCTAGCCTGGGTATGGTTTATGGGGATGACAGAGGTGTGAAAGAAAGCATAATCAGAAATAAAGAAAGTTTTTCGAGGCCTAGGCTCAGAATTGGCGCACTGTCATGTCTACTTAATTTTATTGGCCAATGGAGGTCATAAGACTTGTCCAGATTCAGATTCAGGAAACAGATTCTGTCTGTTTAACGAGAGGAACTGCCAAGTCAGATGGCAATGGGCTTGGATATAGGGTGGGGGAGGGTGAAGAGGGGAGAACTGGAGCCTTCGTTTTACTCTCCATTAGCTCTTCATTCGTCTAAACTTCTATCCTGACTATTCTGTCAGAATGGATGGCAGTCTCCTAATTACATTCAGCTCTTTGCACTTCTGTTTTGTGTAGCTTATACATCTATTTAAAAAAAAAAGAACAGGAGTTCCCGTCGTGGCGCAGTGGTTAACGAATCCGACTAGGAACCATGAGGTTACGGGTTCGGTGCCTGCCCTTGCTCAGTGGGTTAAGGATCCGGCGTTGCCGTGAGCTGTGGTGTAGGTTGCAGACACGGCTCAGATCCCGCGTTGCTGTGGCTCTGGCGTAGGCCGGTGGCTACAGCTCTGATTCGACCCCTAGCCTGGGAACCTCCATATGCCACAGGAGCAGCCCAAAGAAATAGCAAAAAGACAAAAAAAAATAAAAATTAAAATAAAATAAAATAAATTAAAAAAACAAGAAATAAAAAAAAAGAACAGAGCACAATGAAAAAAGATAAATTAAGAGAACAAGGTTGAAAGATAAAATCAAGACATATCCCGGAAAGGATAATGAAAAGACAGAAAAATAGGGATGATAGGAAAGAAATGTTAAGAAGATCAGAGTCAATCAAGAATATTCAGTATCTGATTAATAAGAACTCCAAATAACAGAAGGAAATTATAGAAAATATAAGTAAACACACATGCCCAGGGTTGATCCCTACAGAGCTCTGATTCAGGTAGGTGGGTGGGATTAATGGATTAATTTTATGTCTATCATCCAGCATCTTTGAAGTACTAAGTATGAAACACAAGTGAAGCAAAATTCTAGAACGGATGAAACGTTATTAGAAGTTGTTGGAGGAGTTCCCTGAAGGCCTAGTGGTCAAGGATCATCATCGTCACGGCTGCGGCGTGGGTTCAATCCCTGGATCGGGAACTTCCGCATGCCATGGGCACAGCCAAAAAAAAAAAAAAAAAGTTGTTTAATTTGAAAACGTGGAGGCCGATTGTGGGAAGAGGGCGTGAGGATGGGGATAACTGTGCTTAAAACTTATTTTGAAAGTAGAAAATAGCTACGCACTAGTGTTGAGTGGATTACAGGAAGTAGGGACAATGCAGCTGCTAAATGAGGCCCTTAAATATTGACATGATTGATTCTGGTGGGACTTGTTTAGTAGGAAGTAGGAAAGGAAGCAAAAATAGACCAAAGCAAACATTTGTTCAAGATAAATGAAAAGAAATACATCCTCTCTGTGCTCCTCCACCTCTGTGAAAACATGGCCATGAGCTTAGGACAGGGTTTCTTTTCCTCCCATTTCTATCGTCATTTTTAACAACACAGTAATTTATAATATACTAATTATGTTATTTCTAAGTCATGATCGTGATTTGGCACATTCAGATGACTTCTTTGTGCTTGTCTGTCTGACCAAATACTAGAGGAATGTTTTATGCTTCCATTGTCGCAGCTCTTCCTGGATGAAGGTTACAGCTCTCCTTCATCAGAGACTGGAAACAGTATTCAGCAGTGGGGTCTTTTTAAAGGTTATTTTAAAAATGCAATGTCAAGGGATACCACTTGAAAGGTTGCTGAATGTGTATAGACTACTGAAAAGTTAGTGGGAAAAATTAAGGCAACTGCTTAGGTAATTCACAACAGATATTGTTTTTTCTAAAGTTTCAGATAATTGAGGCAAGTTCAGTAAAGTGTAACCTAGTGGTGTGGTTGCTTAGTTCTCTGCTGTGCTTTTGATGTGTAATATGGGCACCTGGGGAGTTAGAATCCCCTGCCTAGAAACCTCAAAATAAAGGAACCCACAGCAGACAAAAAGGTTTCTCTTTCTTTTAATGGATGAGAAAAATGTGCTACAACCATTAGCTCACTCAAGCTATGTGGAATGTTAAGCAAATGATTTTTCTGTGTAAAGTAAATTAATTCATTCTCTCCCATCTCCCCTGATTGAGAAAATATTTCTAGAGACATGTAGTTAGAATTCGTATAAGCACATTGAGAAACATCTATTCTTGTTCTACTTGTCTATCCTTACTGTGCTGAACAGATGCATTTAGAATTGGATTGGATTATTTAAAAAATTAAAATTAAAGGCATTCATTGAGCGAAATGATGAAAATCCTTATTCTCTATTGGACTTTCTCTTCTATTCTTTATTTAGACTGTACTTTTCTTTTAAAACTGTGCACCTAAAAATGAACAATGTATTGGTGGTGGTGTTAATACTTCTGTCAAAGATTAATGAAGTAAGCAAATATATTCAGTAATGCATTTTGAGACTACATTGCAAGTGTTGGTGTAATATGAAATCCTGAAACTTAAGTAAAATTTCTAGCAAGCAATTGCTGTAGTAAAGCAAAATATTAATTGCCCATCTTTAACAAATATGTTATCTACATATGGTTAGGAACTTTAGAAACACTGTCTGATTTAATTTAATTTTTTCTGTACTTTCCTTTTAATTTTTGAAATTTTTTATTATGATTGATTTATAATGTTTTGTCAGTTCCTGCTGTACAGCCAAGTGACCCAGTCACACAAATATATACATTCTTTTTCTCATATTATGCTCCATCGTGTTTTCACAAGTGATTAGATATTTGGTTCCCTGTGCTACACAGCAGGATCTCATTGCTTGTCCACATGCAACGGGTTTCATCTACTATCCCCAGACTCCCATTCCATCCCCCTCTCCCGACCTCCCCCCCGGCCAACATGAGTCTGTCCTATACGTCCGTGATCTTTTCGGTTTTGTAGATAGATCATTTGTGCCATATTTCAGGCTCCACATACAAGTGATATCATATGGTGTCTGTCTTTCTCTTTCTGACTTCCTTCATTCAGTATGAGAGTCTCTGGTTCCATCCATGTTGCTGCAAATGGCTTTTTTTTTTTTTTGTCCTTCTTATGGCTGAGTAGTAGTCCATTGTATATATGTGCCACATCTTCCTAAGCCATTCATCTGTTGATGGGCCTTTAGGTTGTTTCCATGTCTTGGCTATTGTGAATAGTGCTGTGATGAACATACAGGTGCATATGTCTTTTTCAATGAAAGTTTTGCGTAGATATATGCCCCAAAATGGGATTGCTGGGTCATATGGTAGTTCTTGATTTAATTTTTGCAACCAACCAGTGAGCAAAGAATGAGTTTCTCCATCTTATAGATGAAAAAACTGACACTCAAAAAGTTTACCTAAATTCCCCAATATTACACTGCAAGTAAGCAACAAAATTTTTCCTGGGAACCCAAATTGTGTGATTGCACAGTCCAAGCTCTTTCCATTCTACCACCTAGATTATAGGATCAAAACAAAATAATACCAAACCAAGTCAATTAAAACAGTGTTGCTCATAGCCTGTCTGTGAACTGTTTGTATCCATTAGCAGTGAGGTAAGGAATTTGCAGCAGAATGTAAATCTGCACACTGCTTCCTTCATTGAGAGCATGTATCAGCTGAACTGTATAGTGTGCTTAAAGAGGTAGTTTATTTGTTTTCTGGAACAAGCCCCTTAAAACAGACCCATAACAGATACTTTGAGAGCAGTAGGACTACACCTTGAGTAGTACTCGAATCAAAGAAGAAGCCATGGTGACTACAAGTGAACTAGCCAGGTCATCACTGAACCCCTTTGAAGGTGGAATCAATTCAACTGCATGCCTTGCCCTTGCCTAGTTTATGACATTTTCATAAATCAAAGCAGTGACTCTAAAGAAGTTCAACATTTCCTACACAAGAAGAGGGATATGGTTTTGAAATATAGACAGAATCTTGGCTTAAATCTTGGCACTTCCTGGATCTGTGATATGAAGGAAAAAGCAGAGCTTATATTTGAATTCTTGGGTCTTTGGTAATTGGATGGACTGGTGAAGATCTGTCATAGTGAGATTAATAGCATAGGCCTGGAATCTAGACCAATTTGGTTTGAATTATAAAAAGGGTCTACCTTAAAAGGCTCTTGAGAATAGTGCAAAATTCTTAGCACAGCCTGGCATGCAGTGTTCAATAAATACCTCTATGATTAGGATCAGCTTTACAAGGAAGCAGATATATATGTATATATATATGCGAAATAATTTCTTCACATTTTAAAGCTTTTTTAATCTTCCAAAAGCCAATTTTAAAATACAAATACTCTAGACATCTTCTTATCTTTGACTAGTATGAAGCGAGGTTAGTTTAATTTTCTACTGTGTATTTTGCAAATTTCCAAGATAATCATAATTATAAAAATATATCTATCTTTCTGGAAGGACACATCCTAGGTAAACTCATTAGGAATTAGCTTATGTGATTATTCTCCAAACTGCTGTATTATAGCGCCTGTGACATATTAAATGACATATAGTGCCTGTGCATGTTTAAAAAAACAACAACAAAATATCTATTCAATAAAGTTGGGATATGCCCATTGTGTCTCAGTGGTAATGAACCCGACTAGTATCCATGAGCATGTGGGTTTGGTCCCTGGGCCGTTCAGTGGGTTAAGGATCTGGAGTTGCTGTGAGCTGTGGTGTAGGCTGGCAGCTACAGCTCCAGTTAGACCCCCTGGTCTGGGAACTTCCATATGCCACACTTGCAGCTCTAAAAAAAAAAAAAAAAAAAGTTGAGATATGAACATCTGAAGATATTAAAGGGCAGAAACAATTAGAAACTTTTCTTTAACCTAGAATTTCCCAACTATGATGAGAGACCACTTTTGCTAGGCAACATCTATTCATATGCCATGGAACACATTTTGGTTTAAGACTACATAGTAGCTTAAGAGATTATTTTGGAACAATAGTTAACTGAGAGATCCAGACTCTTTAGAAACAGGACATTGACTAGACACTTGGAACAAGGGGACACAGGAGATGATCCTAAAAGGGGAGATGGGAGAATGACAGTGACCTCTGCCATACATGGAAAGAGCAGAGAGATTCACGTGACCTTCAATCTCTTTCTAGTTTATTCACATATAAGCCGCTGATTTATGCTTACCTCCAAGTCAGTTAACTTACCTGATATTCAGGTTTTTCCTTTATCAAGTGGGGCGGGGGGGGGGGGCGGTCAAAGCAAGATACTTTGTTGGGTCTCATCTAGATCAGTTTTCCTAGTCTTCAATCATTTTTGTTTTCAAAAGAATGCATGATATTTTTTGCTTTGGTGTCAATGGTGGTATAAATTTGTTTTTACATTTTTACAGGTATTTAATTTTCTTCCAATAACTCCAGACTATCCCAAAGGTCAATACAAATATTTGACATAAGGCATTCTGGTAATTTTTATAGTTTGAAGATTGTTTCTTGTTATAGTTCAAAGTCTCTGCCTAGCTATAGCTTATTAATTCAAAAACTGGATTGATATTAAGTGATTTTGTTAAATAATGGGAGTTATTTGAGATGGACAGAGCAACTCATGATTCCATGGCCTCCTCTATTATGTCCACTCAGCTTACTGACAAATTGAATGAATCTCTCAACAATGGAAGAACTAGAAGATGCCTCATGCTCAGTGGCTCACCGGAATTACTCCATAAACCAGCGATTGTTTTTCCCTAATGTGCTCACTGTTGACTCAGGTCATCACTGTCTTAGGGAGGGATTAATGTACTTTCACAAAACTGGGCCTGGATGTCAGGTGGTCCACTTTTGTTATGAGATGAGCTGTAGAGGATTCAGAAGCTTTATGGACTTATGAGCTATAAAGTGAGTTGGCTGCCAAAGGTGGAGAATAAAAAGGGAGCTCTAGAGGGCATTAACTAATCTCTGAATAGTAGGTATGCATGCCATTGGAATTTTAGAAGTAGCAGGTGATCTTGCGTCACTGTGTTTATACTTGCCCACTTTTCTGTTACATAAGGGAGGTATTTGGGCAAAATACATGGTTATCCTGCAAAATAGCTATTCATCTATTATAGCAATTCCAATGATACTGCTTTGGATAGAAATTATATCACTATTGTTTGTAGCCAAGTTTAATGCTGATACTGCAGCAATTATATTTCCACTCAACAACTTGGGGCTTTTTTTCTCTCCTTTAAATTCCTGGGAAGAACACCACTTTCAGTAAAATTAAGGTCTTGTGTCTTCTCCAAACAGTCTGATTATATAGAACATGAAGTCTCTTTTCTACCAAGTAGGAAGTGTTTTGAACTTGTTCGATGATGACATGTCAGCCCTTATTTTTGATGAACTTCTCAAGAATATTAACTAGATTTGAATTAAAATTCTTTAATAATTTTTACTTAATATTCCTTCCTTGGAACTGCAGTTAGCTGGGAGAAATAAAATCTTCACGCTAATAATCTTTCATCTTTCTAATTTAATTAATATACATTTGCTATCTTCAGATCTCCAAAGAAATGGCCATATATTCTCTTGGTGAAATGATGTTGGGATTAGATACCTTAATGGTAGAGTTTGGAGAAGGTGGCAGTTATTTTTCGGTGCTAATAGGTGTAGAGTTCACAATGAGAGAATTCATATTCCCTGATTTTCTAAGAAGTACTGCTCAATTTAGCAAAATTGCCACAATGTTCCAATGACACTTCTTTTCTTGTTAGGTGTGCAATTAATTATATTTAGACATTTTCGGGTAGACAAGGCAAGGATTTTAACTGGCAAAAGGTGGTAAGTGATGAAAGGTAAATGAAAATAAAGGTGCTTAAAAATGGAAAATCTAACTGCCTAAGGCACAACAAGGTCTGAGGAAGTGCTCAGGTCTCCAAAGCAAAGGACAGCTCCATCTTTTAAAAAATTGCAAAAACTTGCTTTAATGTTAAGTTTCTGAGTTAAGAATAAAGACCAACTGCAAAACCAAAAAAAAAAAAAAAGAGAGAGAGAGAGAGAGCTTGTTTGGAAATGTTTAAGGAAATATGTGGAAACATATCTTTCAATCTGCATATGGGTTTGGAATTTTAATATGAAGCATGTATTTCTAAATATGCAATTTGGAAGGGGAGGATGTGCAGTGGACTAGAATTTTCCCGAGCACAGCCTTCTACTTTGAGGAATAGAAGGGCTGTATTTTTGTCCTAGTTTTCCACTCATGAATTTTGTCACCTGTACAAATCCTGTTATCTGAGTGGCCTTAGCTTCCTCATATATAAAGAGACAGGACTGTAATGACTCTTTCATTTATCTTTTTTGGGGGGGCAGCTTTTAAGTCTGCACCCACGGCGTATGGAGGTTCCCAGGCTAGGGGTCGAATTGGAGCTGTAGCTGCCAGCCTACACCACAGCCACAGCAACGCCAGATCTGAGCCGTGTCTGCAACCCACACCACAGCTCATGGCAACATCGGATCCCTAATCCACTGAGCAAAGCCAAGGATCGACCCTGCATTCTCATGTTTGCCAGTCAGATTCCATTCCACTGAGCCACGACAGGAGCTCCTATTTCATTCATCTTTAAGGCCACTTTCATCCTATTATTTAAAAATTCTATGGAATATTTTGGCTAGTTTTTATCTAGATACTATTTTTTTCTAGATACTTTTTTTTTCTGATCATAGCTTCTTTGAGATATAATAGTTTTGCACTTAAAATAACATATGGGAGTTCCCGTTGTGGCTTGGTGGGTTAAGAACCCAACATAGTGTCTGTGAAGGTGCAGGTTCAACCCCTGGCCTCACTCAGTGAGTTAAGGATCCAGTGTTGCTGCAAGCCTCAGCTTAGGTCACAGATGCAGCTTGGATCCCACATTGCTAGGCCTGCAGCTGCAGTTCTGATTTCAACCCCTAGCCCTGGGAATTTCCATATGCCATAGGTGCAGCTGTTAAAAAACAAACAAGCAAGCAGACAAAAACCCCATAAAGTATGCTTTAATTTTCTGAGGAACCAGATAAAGGTTTAAATGCATCTTTAGGAAGTTTGTTTTGTTTTGCCTTTTTTTTTTTTTTTGGCCATGCCCACAGCATGTGGAAGTTCCCAGGCCAGGGATTGAACTGCACCACAGCACCTACCCAAGCCACTGCAGTGACAACACCAGATCCCCAACCTGTTATACCACAAGAGAACTCTAGGAAGCATTGTTTTTAATAACCCTAAAAATTTGAGAAACTGAATATTCCTAGACACAGGGTAGATCCTGACCTAGGAGTTTCTATCATCTTGCTCTTTGAAAAGTTGTATCACTAAAGCATTTGTCTGATGAAGTTTCAGGCAACATGGTTAAAATCTTTAGAGAATAACAGAACCGAAAAGGAGTAGAGTAACCATATCAGCACCATCCATCCTGATAAACATCTTATCCTTTCAGAAGTTCTCACAAACTCGTTCATACAGGCCTCGATCTCATCACCATTCCAGGAAAAAACAAACAAAATGTACGTGAAATAAGTCTGCGACGTAATCACCACCCCCTGAGATAGTGCTTGCGTTAGGGAAGCTCAAGTGTGAAAAGACAATGAGGATTTCCTTCTCTTTGGCAGGACAAGTCAGTTTATAGAGTCAATCCATTGACGAGGAAGAGAAAACAAGCCACCTTGACCCTGACTGAACTTCCTCAGGCATCTCCCCACCCCCAGGGCTGAGGAGCATCTAGCTGACAGATTCCCAGCAACACAGCCAAGGACCAAGGCGGCAGTTCCAGGCGCCAATGGAACAGCTCCGGGAAGGACCACGTGCACACACCCACGTTGACAAGGCAGTGAGTGGGAAGATCATACGTGCTACAGAGCATCAAGTGGCCCCGCTGTCCCCCTAGGCTTCTTCCTCTATTACATAACATCCTAACAAAGCTTCCAGGAGAACCAAACTACATCTATTTAGCTGTGCTCTATAAAATCACTGGAATGCTTTGTCCACTGGCAAAACAAAATGATGGTTAGTCAATTTTTACGATGCCCCTGGTACTGATAGAATTATTACACAGCCAAAGGAAAATCAAGATTGTTTCTGAATCAAGTCTTTTGCTATGACGTCCCTAAAAGATCCAGCTGGTGTGCTCAGCTTCATTCCCTTTCTCCTCTTTGGTTTATAAGATTCAAAGAGATTTTTATGTTCAGGGAGAATTGGAAACAGGAGAACAAACAGGGTAACGGAAAGAAGGAAAGGAGCTAGATAATCTGTAAACTGGCAACTAGGACAGAAGTTTATAAGAATTATTGGTTTAAAAAAGTACTATTCATAGGTCAGCCCCATTAAGTCCATGCTAAAAGCAGGACAGTCATTAAGTTACTCAACAAATGTTCATTGATACCTGTGCGTTTGCTATAACCCGGAGGGGACCTTGTGTTTAAGACACTTTTTCTCCCTTCTCAACAGGTTCAGCACCTCACCTGGCCACCACTTGGGCTCAGCCACAGAAGGAATCTTGCCCCCCTACCCCTGCCACACACAAACTCCCCATGTGCTGCTACCTCTGTACATCTTCCCAGGCAGGAGGCTAAACTCCACTGGCTCTTCTTTTCAGTTCAATGACCATGGCTTGAGGTCCCATTCTTGTCTTCCACAATTTCTATAAACTTGATGACTAGAGTAACAGCCTTGAAATCATTCTTCATAACACAGCTTTTTTCCTTCTGTAACATTCTCTCACTTGTAAAGGATCTTCTCCACCGTGAATGTCATAGGACTGAATTCTGTTCCCCCAAATTGCTGTGTTGAAGCTCTAACCCCTCAATGGGGTTAGTAACTATCAAATACTATTTGAAGTATTTGACAGTATTCAAAGATGGGGCACTTGGGAGGTAAATATGTTTAGATGAGGTCAGAGGGTGAGGCCCTCATTATGGAATTCGTGCCTTTATAGAAAAATACATGAGCACTTCCTCCCCCCCCCCCGCCCCCGCACACACTGAGGAAAGGCCAGGTGAGGACAGAGCAAGAAGGTAGCCACCTGCAACTCAAGTAGAGAGAATAAAAATCTCACCAGACACCAATCCTGCTAGAACCTTGGTCTTGGACTTCCAGTCTCCAGATCTGTGAGAAATAAATTCTTGTTGTTTAGTCCGCCCAGTCTGTGGTATTTTTATGGCAATCCAAGCTGACTAAGGCACTGGCATTATTATGCATTAGGCACTTAATGTTATTTGTCAAGTAAGTTAATGAGTACTTTCACTGGGTCCTGAGTCATAGATTCAGTTACCCTCTCCTCTCCCCCTGCAGCAATCAGCTCACTCTGAGCCTCTTTCTCCACATCCTCCCAGCTCTGGAATTCTAGCTGAACCAAGGCCCTCGTTTCTTCTTACCTGGGAGAGGAGGGCAGACCTCCACCCTTCCAATGGCATGCACAGAACATTCCTGACAGACTGCCCTCATGTGGCTCTGTTAACTGGCTTCAGAGTCCCCATGCATCAGAATTCTGTCAGGTAAATGGGGGCCTCTGAGTACCCATGCTGTGGCCATATTTTCCCCCAAGGCTCCATCTTCCAAGCACTCTTTCAGTCTGATCTCTGCATTCTGTGGCGTGTTCTGATCTCTGATTCCTGATTTATGGCTCCCTCTTGTGGATGTTGGCTTGGCTTTGCCCCCATCGGTTTTCTCTAGCCAAAACTGCCTCTGATCCACCTCATTCCTGAGAGGAGTTCGAATAATGGTAATATTATAGTATATTAATATGATGTAATAGAAATATGACTAATTAGGAAAGCCATCTGTCTGGGAGAGTCAGGTTAGGCTTCACAGAACTGTGACTTGTGAAGGAAGAATAGGAGTTTTCCAAGCAAACAAGAGGAAAAGATGATTATATCAGAGGCACGATACTCTTTGGTAACCAGGCAGTTAGAGCTAGGAAAAAGCGAGAGCGCAAGATAGAGTTCAAGCCAGTCTTCTGGCATCAGCAACTGGGTGCCGCCTTCCGTGTTGGAGAACACCGAAAGATACCCTTGGGGAGGGGCATTTCTTTTGGTTTAATAAAATATTTCTTTGGAGATAGTGGAAATCAATGCTATAAATGACTATATATTTTAACACATACGTGAATATATAAAAGTAGTATTAATTGGATAATTTTGGCTATCATTATCAGAAGAGGTTCCCTAAAGTCTTTCATCAAGATAGAATTTTTAGATTGATCATGTTCTTAGCATAATAACCATCTGTACGTATGTCCTCCTATAACATAGGCTTTTAATGTTTGACTTTGCTGCAGGCGTCCAAACGGGATGAGATTCCTTCACATACTCGTCGAATGAGAGCGTGTTTAGCGTCTCTGGGGTGCACGCCCTGCGTGACCCTATGATAATGGCGATCACGATAAGGTGGCTCTGCTTGGTAAAAGTGTGCTGCAGAATTTGCAGCAGTGATCCGGGCTTCTGCTTTGTTATACCCGGGGGTTCATTAATAGCTCTTACGAAATATATTTTATCTTAGAATTGTTGGGATTAAAGGTAGGGAAGAATATCTCTGGCTGTCACACTGAGCTCTCACTGAGCAAGATTTCCACAGGTTTCGAAATATTGACACCCCTCAAGCACTTAACAAAGTTAAGGTAAAAGAATAAGGTGACTTAAGTGTATCTTCTTTGGGGAGTACCCTTTATTTGATGTGACTTTTCCTTGGCAGATGATTTAGTTTTACTCAAATCGAGGTTAAGTAATTTCCTGAGAAGATAGGAATATCTTAAAACTGAGTGACCTATCCATCTTGCCATATCATAAAGCTGATTTTATTGTTTGTACTTCATTGGGGATTGGGAGAGATTAAGTAGAGATTCATATCACCTGCCACTTAACTGAAAACTGTCAGGACTTAGCAAGTTTCATATAGTTGGTAGAAAAAATAACATACATATATATTAGGAAGGAAATAAACCCTGGGGGGTTGTCTTTATCTTCAGCTAACTTAATCTTTATTAAAGACTAGAAACTATTTTAAATAACAAAGACTCTTGAGGTATCTTTTGTCAAAATGTATATAAAATGAGCAAGCAGAAATGCTAGATACCGCTATAGGGATACTAAATATTTTTGTTGCTTCATCTAGACCCTGAAAAGACCAACTATAAGAAAATAACTGTGTGTGTAGTGTGTGTGTATTGTGTGTGTGTGTGTGTGTATACACATGTGCACATGTGCATATAGCCATGGGCATCCCTTTTATCTTTCCCCGGTCTTTCATGGAGACCCCAAAAAAGGACAATAATCAATAATAGGGAGTATATGGTCCCCAGCACCGTGTCTCTCCCACAGTGGGGGACTCAATGAATGTGTGTTGAGTGAATGGACTCATACCCACAGGATAATTTTACTTAGGACAGAAGACAGCTACCAAGCTTCTGTTCCCTTGAAACCAATGCCACATGCATTGAAATCTGATTTTTACAGAGTTTGGTTTTTCATTTGCAGAGATGATGTCTAGTGTCTAATTTTTCTGCCTGGCTCTATAGTTGACACTGGTAAAAGAATGGTTAGAAAGACAGAGTCAATCCTTGCTTTCAGGTAGCTGATTGTTTCATGGGTGTGATTCAGGTAGTCAAAATGCTGTAATGATGAGGTGAGCTAAGGGGCTAAGACAGCAAAAGGGTTCTTGGTTTTCAGGAGTGGAGCTGGGATTCAGACTCCAGGGGGAAGCCTTGTTGGAGGGCAGGAAGTCCAATAAAGCTTTCCTTTTTTTCTTCCTTTTAAAAAACCTGTTTTATGGAAATTTTCAAACATATGCAAATGTAGGGAGATAATTCAACAGTTATCTACAGATGGCCACTTTTGTTTCAGCCATACTCTCTTCACTCCCTCCAGTCCCTTGCTGGATTATTTTTAATCCAATATCAGAACTCATTATTTTATTTGTCAGTATTTTAGCATATATCTTTTATTTATTTATTTATTTTTACATTTCAGTGAAAACTTTTTATTAGCCTTTTGGATAAAAACAGGAATTTATTTGCCAGGAAGGATGATCTCATCATACTTCTGCTGGAACCAGCTCATGGCATCCTCTTTGCTGATTCCGTGTTTGGCCCCAATGTAGCCTGTCCTGTGCTTCTTGTCTGCGAAGCTGAAACCGGGCCTACCCAGCACCACGTAGAAGTCCAGGCTGTAGATACCAATGCTTGGATCATATTTGGTCCCCAGATTGATATGTTCTTGGATCCTCAAACCAAAGTTTCCAAAGTTAAGAAGTTATTTTTTCTTAATTTGTACTCTCGCACCCTCAGATGTCTCTCAAATATTTCTTCTGCCTTGGCCCCACGGACTGTGCATTTCTCCTGATGCCAAAGGATCTGACAGTGTATCTAGCTTTGGAGAACACAGGGCTCTGGCCTGTGAGTTGCTTCAGCACCTCGGCTGCCCGGGTCAGTCTGTTTCCACTCTCCCCCTCGCAGATGTTGAGGCAGAGCTTGTGGATGCCAAGTTCCCACATGGGGTTCTTCGTTTCATCTTGATCCTGCACCATGATGGGAAACAGGAAGAGCAGCATGTATCTTTAAAAGATAAGAATCTCTTTTTATTTTGAAAACAAAAACCATAATATTATTATCTTATCTAAAAATTAATAATTATATTTCCAAATATGCAGTTTCAAATTTTCTCTATTGTCTCATGATTTTTTAAGATGGCATGCTTGATGAAACCAAGAGCTGATTCTTTGAAAAGATAAACAAAATTGATAAACCGTTAGCTAAGGTCACCAAGACAAAGAGAAAGGACTTACATAACATCAGAAATGGAAGAGATGTTACAACAATAGCATAGAAAAACAAAAGACCCTAAGAGACTACTATGAATAATTATATGCCAACAAATTGGACAGCCTATAAGAAATAGATAAATTCCTAGAAGCATAAAACCTATCAAGACTGAATCATAATGAAACTGAAAATCTTAACAAACTGATTACTAGCAAGGAAGTTGAATCAGTAATCAAAAAACTTCCAGCAGATAAAGGTTCAGGACCAGGTGGTCTCAATGGTGAATTAGACCAAACAATCAAATAAGAATTAATACTAACCCAGATTTCCTGTTGTAGCCTACCAGAAATGAATCTGACTGGCATACATGAGGACGCAGATTCAATCCCTGGCCTTCCTCAGTGGGTTGAGGATCTGGAGTTGCTGTGAGATGTGGTATAGGTTGCAGATGTGGCTCAGATCCCACATGGCTGTGGCTGTAGCATAGGCTGGTGGCTGCAGCTCCAATTCAACCCCTAGATTGGGAACCTCCATATGCCATGGGTGCAGCCCTGAAATAAGAGATAAAAAAAAAACATTTTTTTAAAGAATTAATACAAATCCTTTTCAAACTCCTTCAAGAAATAGAAGACGGGGGGAACTCTTCCAAATAAATTTTAGGAAGCCAGCCTTACCCTGACACAAAACCAGAAAAGGACATGGCAAGAAAACAAAATTATAGGTCAATATTCCTGGTGAACATAGATCTAAAAATCCTCAAGAAAATATCAACAGATTGAATCCAATAGTACAGTAAAAGGATCATACATTGTGATCAAATGGGATTTATTCCAGTGACACCAGGGGTGATTCAGTATCTACAAATCAGTCTATGTGATATACCACAATAACAAAATGAAGAATAAAAAGCATATAACCATTTCCATAGATGCAGAAAAAACATTTCTATGTAATTCAGCATCTACGTATGATAAAAATTCTCAACAAAGCATGTATAAGGGGATGTACCACAACATAATAAAGACCATATGTACAAACCCACAGCTAACATCATGCTCAGTGATGAATCTGACATCAAAAACTTAGGCAGCAAAAGCAAAATTAAACAAATGGAACTACAACAGACTAAGAAGCTTCTGCACAGCAAAGGAAGTCATTAACAAAATAAAAAGGAAACCTACTGAATGGGAAAAAGTATTTATAAAGCATATATCTGACAAGGGACTAATAATCCAAAATACAGAACTCATTCAACTCAATGGCTAAAAAACAAACCGTCTGCTTAAAAATAATCTGAACAGACATTTTTCCAAAGAAGATACAGAGATGGCCATAGGTTCAGAGGAACATATTGAACTTCCTTAACCAGGGAAATGCAAATCAAAACCACAGTGAGATATCACCTCACACAAGTTAGAAGGGCTGTTGTCAAAAAGAGAAGAAATAACAAGTGCTGGTGAGTATGTGGCAAAAAAGGAACACTTGTGTACTCTTGGGGGGAATGTAAATTGGTGCAGCTACTATGGAAAACAGCATAGAAGTTCCTCAAAAAATTAAAAATAGAATTACCATATGATCCAGCAATTCCACTGCTGTATATTTATCTGTAGAAAACAAAAACACTAACTTGAAAAGATATATGCACCTGCATGTTCACTGTATCACTGTTTCCCATAGTCAAAATATGGAATCTACCTACATATCTGTCAATGAATGAAGGAAAAAAATATGGCATATATATATCATGTATATCTATACATGGTACATACACATGTCTATATAGACACACATGCATATATGTATATTCATATGCATATGTGTGTACATATATAGACATATATATAATGGAATATTATTCAGCCATAAAAATAAGTAAATCTCGCCATTTCCAACAACATAGATGGATCTTGAGAATGTTATGCTAAGTGAAACAAGTGAGAGAAAGACAAATATCATAGGATCCCTTTCTTCCATGGGGAATATAAAAACAACAAAAACAGAAGAACAAACAAAACCAAGCTCATAGATAAAGACAACAGATTGGTGGTTGCCAGAGGCGAGAAGTGGGGAGTAGGAGAAATGGATGGACTGTCTTTTTAGTATAAATACATGATATAAAATAAAAGACAAAGATGGCAAGCTTGAAATGATTCAAGTGAGAACCATACACTGCATTGTGTTGAGTTTGGCGTGTGTTTGCATGGCATAAAGAATTAGCCAAGATAACAAGTGACTTCGTAGAGCCCTTTTGTGTGTTTTGTTCACTGTTTTGTACACATTCTTGTAGTTGCTGTTCATGGTTTTGGTCACTCCATACCTAGAACAGGGCTTACACACATTAGATGTTCAGCAAATATTTACCTTACTGGCAGATGAACGAGAGAATGGGTAGGAGAGGCATTTCAAGCTGAGGGAGCAATGGCGAATGTGAAGGTCTGAAGCTCAGTATGATCGCAGTCCATTTGGGAACTATCCATTTTACATAAACTTGGAGCATAGAATTGGGGTAAGCCTAAGAAATACACCTGGGGGGTTCACGTCGTGGCTCAGCAGTTAACGAATCTGACTAGGAACCATGAGGTTGTGGGTTCGATCCCTGGCCTTGCTCAGTGGGTTAAGGATCCGGTGTTGCCGTGAGCTGTGCTGTGGGTCACAGACGCAGCTTGGATCCCGCGTTGCTGTGGCTCTGGTGTAGGCTGGAGGCTACAGCTCCGATTAGACCCCTAGCCTGGGAACCTCCATATGTCGCGGGTGCCCTAGAAAAGGCAAAAAGACAAAAAAAGACCAAAAAAAAAAGAAAAAAGAAAGAAAGAAATACAACTGAACCAAAGAAGAGGCCAGATCATGAAGTACTAAGCAGTGTGATTAGAAACTTTTGGAGGACTTTCAGGAGGGGAGGGGCTCGATCAGATTTGCGTTTTGGAAAGACGTGACTTCCAGTTATGCCTGAGGGACCAGTACATCCCTTGCAGGTGGTATCACATTCAAGACCATGCCAATTAAGCAATGCAAATTCATTAAGAGGAAACCAAATGTTTATTGCAACGTCCCAAGCAGATTTATCACAGTGAATGAAACTCTTCAACTTTGCTCTTCCCACTCTCTCTCCTACAATCTCTCTCATGTACTCCGTTCACACAGGCTGTCTTGGATCTTGCATCTCTTATCGTTTCCTGGTCTATTTCGCTTTCCTGTCCTCAAATACAAATGCAGATGGATTTCAGGCCTCTCCTGTTTTCCCCTGAGCCTGGCAGGCCAGATGGACATATTCTCAGCTGGATGGGAGCAGAGAGGCGGTTAGACAGTAAGGTCTTTCCTCTGTCGCTGTTGCATGACACAAACTTCTCTGGGTTCCACAGCACCTATCTAGGTGATGATTAGACTCTGACTAGTGCTCTATCCTCCCAAAGACTGCAAATGCAAATGGTTTCTCTTGAAATTGCTCTCTCCTCTTTCACCAGAACACAGCTCTGCCACCTAATAGAAAATTCTATCATCAGTGCCTTGACGGTGTATATGTTTCACTGGAATGTCATTGTTCAAGCCTCAGAATTTTGTCTGTGTGCCCTACATGTGGTGAGCAGCTCCCTCAGGCTCTTTTGTGAACAGCAGCAAAGGAAGCTGCTAGGCTGGAAGGGCGGCGGCAGGAAGCCATGAGAGGACTCCCAAGAAGCTGTTTGCTGGCAGGATTCAGATTTTGGAAACACATAAAAGTGCATCCTCTTAGGTTTACACTTGTTTCTGGGGACTGGATTGCTTGGATAAAATTTAGAGTAGTTAGTGGCAAATCATGATGACATATTCTGGGCCAGTCACTTTGTATTTGTGTTAAGTATTTTATAGTCTAATTGTATAGTAGGAATGAAAGCTTGATGTTTATTTTAGAAATTTAGAAATTTATTTAAGTGGCATAGGCTTCCTAAAAGAAATCCTTAGAGATCAATTATAAAGGTTTTTTTTTTTTTTTCCTTTTTTAGGCTGTTGCCGCCATCTTTGCCTTTATTGGCTTTCCTTTAAAACCTATTTTGACTTGTGGTTGCCAAGGGGGAAGGGGAGGGAATGGGAGGCACTGGGAGCTTGGGGTAAATAGATGCAGAATGTTGCCTTCGGGATGGATTAGCAATGGGATCCTGCTGTGTAGCACTGGGAACTCTGTCTAGTCACTTACGATGGAACATGTAATGTGAGAAAAAAGAATGTATACATGTAAGTGTAACTGGGTCACCATGCTATACAGTAGAAAAATATATATATAAATAAATGATAAAAAATTTAAAAAAAAAGCCTATTTTGAAACATGCTTATTTTGAAAAAGCCTTTGGGAGAACTCATGTATTAAAAAATTCTCAATATCGCTGTGAAAGACCCAAAAATATCCTCTGATGAACTGCTACAGGAAGGATTCCTTACATTTTGAATCAGCACAAACTTGAATTACTTCAACCTCTTTGCTACCCAGTTGAAATTTAAAGGATTTTTCTCAAATGCTCCAAGAAACATATGGGTAAAGCACCAAACTTAGAGTTTTAAAAACTTTTACATTCCGACAAAATAAAAGGGATCATGAATTTTACTGCTTACTTTCCACTACCAAAAATCCTCTTTCCACTTCAAAAAGATATCAGTCTGCAAACATCATTTGTGATTGCTTTTAAATTTATATTAATCCATGACACAATTCATAAGGAAAGAATAAGAGGTTGACATAAGCTTTGTTGACATGCTTAGCAATTCTGACAATGAAGTAGAAATTCAGGTGCATGAATAGTTATTCTCACTATTGATTTCAGCTATCGTGTAGTTTCACAATTTCACAGGTGACAAAAATTACCTGTGGAAGATTAGTGGCAGGATGGATACCAGAGCATCACCCCACCCTCCCATCTCTCAGAGCAGTGCTCTCTCTTTGTTGTTTGTGTTGTGTTTCCACATGTTCTTCTTTGCCTTTGAAATGAGTACTTAATATATATTTTGATTTGTTAGTTTTCAAATGGTCAGATCATGAAATTACAGGACATGTTAAAGGAACTTGGACTTTATCTTAAAAGTGATGGGGAGTTACTGACCCATTTGAATTTTCAAAAGTTTTATTTTCTGAATCTCACTATTCTTTGCTTGTATAATTTATTCCATCTCTCAGTCTCTGTATCTCATTTTTAATATAATAATATATCTCATATTAGCTAGTAATATAAATGATAAGCTTGCTAATTATATCATGGGGATGTTGGTTCAGAGGTCCTTACACTTAAATTTTAGGCATACTTGTAGCATATGTGTATACTTATGGCTTTGAAGTCCTTTCTTCCACCAAAAAGGAAATAAATTGCAGAATGGTATATAGCTTCTGGCAAGAATACCATTTCAACCGCATTCCTTTTTCTTTTTTTTTTGAGCAAGACTCTTTTTTCTTGTATCTGGTACAAATTATGATTCCTAACACAGGGATTTATTATTATAGAAAGCTCAACTTATCTTGGAAACTACCGTTAACAGCAATAAAAGCGAAGGCCAAATCTTGATGTAGAGTGTTTCAATGGCAAGCACTCTATCTTCCAACTTTTGGTAAAAGTCTCCATAGTCCATTGAAACTTTCATGTTGTTGCTAAAGGATGATGGGAAGATGTTTGGAGAATCACGGCCTGATACTGGACTTTCCTGAGTCATTATGAAATTTCACACGGACCTTATAAGTTAACAATAGGTTATCTCAACCTTCTTCCTTTTTTTTTTTTTTTCACTCTGGATTGTGTTCAAATTGGCAAGCCCTAGGGAAACATAATCTTAGTAATTAATCTTTAATCACACATTTGTATTGATCATCAACTTATATCTGGAACTCCTAGAGCCACCTGGAATAAAACAAGCACTGTGCTGAGGATTTTATGCACACTCCCTTCAATGACATAGCATCTCATATATTGTATTCAATGTACAAGACAAAGAGGATTCTACAGTAAATGTTAAACTACATCACCCATGTTCATTACAGGGGTATCAAAGCTGAAGGATTCTCCACCTGGAATATTATTGGCATTTGGGGGGCACAATCATTTGCCATGTGGGAGGCCCCCCAAAAGCAAGAGGTTTAGCATCTCCGGTCCCTGACCACAAAGTGTCCATAGCTCCCACGGGTCCACAGGGTGACCCTTCTCACCTACATTTCCAAATGCCCAGTAGAGGGTGGTTCCATCCCACATGGAGATGCGATGATAAGCATCCTCCCTGTACTCAAACCTCCAAAAGAATTTCAGAGGAAAGAGGTCAATCTTGTTGTCAGAGGCAAAATTCCTGACCGACCCACTTGACTGGCCTCATGACTGCATCTCTTCCGGCTGCTGTCTGGGGGAGGTAGGCTGAGGTTATGTGCAGCCTCCTCCTTTCCTCCCATTAGCTGAAGACTCAGCAGTGTATCCATATAGGGCGGAAACATGGCCACCATAGAGCAGTGGTTCCTAAACTTGAGGGCCCTAGGAATCACTTAGAGTATTTTATTCTTACATTTGAGCCAAGGCTCAGGACCTGCATTTTACAGAATCACTCCAGATCAATGTGATTCAAGTTGCCACCTGTCCACCTTTTGTATATATACTTCCTTAGAAGATTTCAACTCCAGGAAGACGTTTATGGATCAACTGGCAATGAAAATCCCTATAATAACAATATGCAGGAGATGGAATTGGTTCTTAGTATAGGTTGAGGGCTGTAGTAGAGGAAGAGATGGCAGTGGTCTTGACTTAGGTGCAAGTCAAGTGGCTCAGGGCTCAGACTTACCTGAAGGGAGAAGACATAGACAGCCTGATCCCATGGGAGTGGCCAGTTTATGAGCCCTCTTTATCATCCTCACTAGGAACCATGTAGCAATATATGGGAATGCCTTCAGCACACAAATGAATGGAAATGGAGAAGTAGGGGCTTCCTGAGCTGTGGTGGACAGCAAGGCTGTGTTCTCACACATATCCCTCTGCCTTTACGGGAGTCATTTCCAACAATAAAGGGTCTGATTAGAGAATGTGTTCCTGGGGTTCATCCTCACTCTTGGCTGATACTCTAGAGAGGGAGAATAATGTGTAAAACCATTTTAAAATAGCAGCCCACTCCTTGCAGCTCCCCTAGGGGGAGGTAAATTTCATCCTTAGTGTCCCAGCCCCTCTTTCCCTGGCTACTTGAGCCCCTGTTCCCCTTCTCCACCTCGGGTCTACCAAAGTGGAGAAGAGCCTTAGTCCTCTTCTTCCAGAGGCTCATTCTCAGCTTATCTAATCCCCATTGGTGGTTTAACCAGAAAACAAATTAAGATGCTCCTCTGGGAGGCAGGTATCAGGTCCTTTCTGAAAAACCATAAGTCTGTACCTCAAAAAAGATGACATGCAGATGGTGAATTCAGGCACCAAGATGATGGGCCTTTGGGGCAATCCATTCAATAGTCCTGAAATAAAATGAGATATCACTCATACGGCTGGCTATGTAACAGGGTGAATTAGCACTTCATCTAAATCACGGAAGGTTTAGAGGGGACTTTTGAACAATCCTGTGGTCCACCTCTAGGGTTTTAGGCACATCTGTACTTTGACTTCCTGGAGAAATGACTTTTTTTTCTCTTTGCATAGATTTCCACTAAAGGTTATCCTGAATACCTTATCACCGTACAGCCCAGTCTACCATCATTTCTTCTCCCCCTGGACTGTAACAGTAGCGCCCTAAACTGACTCTTGCTGCAACTGTCCTTTTGCCATCTGTCCCCACTCCTCATCCCCACCCCACCCCCACCACCTGGTAACCTGTTTGGCGCACAGAAGCCCAAGTGGTCTTTTAAAAATGCTAATTAGATCATGCCAACTCCCTGCTTAAAACCATTTTGTGGCTTCCCACTGTTCCTGGGATGAACTGTGTGTGTCCTACAAGGTTCTTCATGGCCTGTCCCTGGTCATCACTCTCGCCTCCAGCCTCTCTCAGAGGTGCCCTTGCTTCCTGTCACTCCACAACCTTGCACAGGTTGTAATAGCTCCTGCAGGTTTTCATTTGTGCTGCCCCAACCCCGCTGTTACTCTGTTGTTTTAACCCATTTTTGGTCCACCTTTCACTCTTTATTAATGTATTATGTGCTTATTAGGCTAATGTTTGTTTTCCCAACTAGATGATAAGCTGCATGAGATCAGGATTTGGGTCTCTTTTACTCATAAGTTTTTTCCCAGTGTCACAGAGAGGGACCGTAGTAAGTTCACGTATGCCTAGTAAGTGAATGAACACTTTGTTTCTTTTAGCTAACAGCCATCTCTCATACCATGGACTGGACCCATCTTGAGTCCTTGGAAGAGACAGGGAACTGATTGATGGTCATTTTCTTCTCGTTCTCCTTTTGTTTGGGGACGTAATATACTATTACTTTGGTGAAAATATACAGATATCCCATTAACATGGAAACTAGGCAGTATAAATTAATGTTAATGCCACTAGAGTAGATTATTAACATATGCTATTAATTTCCTTCAATTTGTTAATTATCCCCTTGTGTTCAAACTCTGATTCAGTAACTGGAGCGGGTTAACTCCACTACATAGGCATTTAGGGGTCTGAGATGTCTTCCATGTAAGAAAAAAAATCTTTTAGAGGGGGGAGTATAAACATCAGGGTAGAGAAATACATCACCTAGAGACAGAATAAAAAAAGTAAATTTTAGAGGAAGCTTTAAGATGGCAGTAAAGACATGGGAGTTAAGGATAGGTTTCAAGAAAGAACCAGAGATCTTAAGAGAGAGTTTTATTTTAAAGAAGAAATATTGTTCTTTTAATTCCATCCAATCTCTTTTTATTTCATCTGAATCCAAAACAAACACATACTGTATCCTGAGCAAAGTTTCTCCCGTGCTTAGATCTCAGAGATTATTGCCTACACATGAACTGGGTCTTTTTTTATTTTTTATTTTTTTGCCTGTTTTTTTTACTAATAATGGCTGTAATTTTTAAAATAACCATGTATAGAGTACTATGTGCCAGATACTTTACATATAGTATCTCATTTGGGCCTCAGAAACAGATATGATTATTAACCCTCATTTTACAGAGAAGGAAAGTATGGATCAAGGAGGTTCAGCAATTTTCTGGGACTCACAGTTTCAGACAGATTCCAGATTCACATCCCGAGCGTGACTGCTTCTACACCCTCTGCTCCTGTCTCACTTCCTCTTTGCAAAGAGATCTCAACATATGCTAAGGTTTAAGCTTTCCCCATTTCCACGAGTAAAATTCAGAGCAGTGGTTCTCCACATGACATCCTCAGACTAGAAGAATCCGCATCACCTGGTGACTTGTTAGACCTGCAACGTCCCTGAATTCATCCCAGATCCACTGAATCAGAAACTGGGGGGGGGGGGGGGGGGCGTGGATTAGCCCAGCAAGTTTTTTTTTAATTTTTTATTACTCAATGAATTTATTACATTTATAGTTGTACAGTGATCATCACAATCCAATTTTAAAGGATTTCCATCCCACAACCCAGCGTATCCCCCCACCCCCCCAAACTGTCTTCTTTGGAAACCAAAAGTTTTCCAAAGTCTGTGAGTCAGTATCTGTTCTGCAAAGAAGTTCAGTCTGTCCTTTTTTCAGTTTCCACATGTCGGTGAAAGCATTTGATGGTATCTCATTGTATGGCTGACTTCACGTAGCATGATAATTTCTAGGTCCATCCATGTTGCTGCAAATGCTGGTATTTCGTTCTTTTAATGGCTGAGTAATATTCCATTGTGTATATGTACCACATCTTCTGGATCCATTCCTCTGTGGATGGACATTTAGATTGTTTCCATGTCTTGGCTATTGTAAATAGTGCTGCAATGAACATTGGAGTACATGTGTCTTTGCGAGTCGTGGTGTTCTCTGGATAGATGCCCAGGAGTGGGATTGCTGGATCAAATGGTAGGTCTATGTTTAGTTTTCTGAGGCATCTCCATCCTGTTTTCCACAGTGGTTGCACCAATTTACAATCCCACCAACAATATACTGGGGTTCCTTTTTCTCCACATCCTCTCCAGCACTTATTTTTTGTAGACTTTTTGATGATGGCCATTCTGGCTGGTGTAAGGTGGTACCTCATAGTGGTTTTGATTTGCATTTCTCTAATAATGAGTAATGTTGAACATGCTTTCTTGTGTTTTTTGGCCATCTGTATGTCTTCTTTGGAGAATTGTCTGTTTAGATCTTCTGCCCATTTTTCGATGGGGTTGTTTATTTTTTTGGTATTGAGCTGCAGAAGGTGTTTATAAATTTTGGAGATTAATCCCTTTTGAGTCGATTTAGTTACAAAGATTTTCTCCTATTCTGCAGGTTGTCTTTTCATTTTGTTTAGGGTTTCCTTTGCTGTGCAGAAACTTTTAAATTTAATTAGGTCCCATTCGTTTATTTTTGTTTTTATTGTCAATACTCTAAGAAGTGGATCTGAGAAGATGTTGCTGTCATTTATGTCAGAGAGTGTTTGGCCTATGTTTTCCTCTAAGAGTTTTAGAGTGTCTGGTCTTATATCTAGGTCTTTAATCCATTTTGAGTTTATTTTTGTGTATGGTGTTAAGGAGTGTTCTAATTTCATTCTTTTACATGTGGCTATCCAGTTTTCAAAGCACTACTTATTGAACAGGCTGTCCTTTCTTCATTGTATATTCTTGGCTCCTTTGTCATAGATTAGTTGGCTGTAGGTGCATGGGTTTAATTCTGGGCTTTCTATCCTGTTCCACTGATCTATATTTTGTTCTTTGTGCAGGCACCATACAGTTTTGATGATTGCTGCTTTGTAGTATAATCTGAAGTCTGGGAGCCTGATTCCTCCAGCTCCATTTTTCTTTTTAAGGATATCTTTGGCTA
The DNA here is from genome assembly GCF_016906955.1 of Phacochoerus africanus. Lineage (NCBI taxonomy): Eukaryota > Metazoa > Chordata > Mammalia > Artiodactyla > Suidae > Phacochoerus > Phacochoerus africanus. The sequence continues at coordinate 126,126,975 of NC_062554.1, forward strand.
TTCTGGGTCTTTTGGCTTCCAAACAAACTTTAAAATATTTTGTTCAAGTTCTGTGAAAAATGTCCTTGGTAATTTGATAGGGATTGCACTGAATCTGGAGATTGCCTTGGGTAGTATAGTCATTTTGATAATATTGACTCTTCCAATCCAAGAATATGTCTTTCCATCTATTTGTGTCACCTTTGATTTCTTTCATCAGTGTCTTATAGTTTTCAGAGTACAGGTCTTTTGTCTCTTTAGGTAGGTTTACTCCTAGGTATTTCATTCTTTTGGATGCGATGGTAAACGGGATTGCTTCCCTAATTTCTCTTTCTGATCTTTCATTGTTAGTGTATAGAAATTCCATTGATTTCTGTGTATTAATTTTGTATCCTGCGACTTTGCCAAATTGCTCTAACAGTTTTCTGGTAGAGTCTTTAGGATTCTCTAGGTATAGTATCATGTCATCTGCAAATAGTGATAGTTTTACTTCTTCCTTTCCAATTGAGCCAAGCAATTTGCATTTCAACCTGCCCTTCCTGTGATTCTGATCCGCTGTGAAGAACCACCTGGAGGAATAAAAGTGGAGCAGCCCCTTTTAGCTTTCTAAGCTTGTAACTGATCTTATGTATCATAGCCCACACATCACACTTGTTTTCCAGATGCCACTCAGTAGAGAATGTTTCTCACTCTTTCAGGTTCCCCAGCGGAGCAGCCAAAGGTGAATACCTTCAACAGATTTTCTTTGGGTTGGAAATTGTGTCCTATAAGCTAATACTGGTTAAGTAAACAGGCAACACTTGGAACAAAATTGTACTTAGATGTTGTGGTGGATTGCTAAAGGTCATTGTGCTTTTCGGTTAGCATGTTCATGTTTCTCCACTCCTGCTTTCATCCAGAACAAGAAGCGGAAGTTCTAAACTACCAGGAAACCTGCTCTTAGTATTTCCGGACTCACTGCAACCGGAAAGTAACAGAAGAGACAAGTCTTTCTTGTTAGAGTTCCAATTTGATTTCAACTCAAGGTGCACAGGATCAAAGGCGTTTTAAGTACAGATCAGCATCCCAAACTTTGAAGTTTATCTAAATAAACAGCTTGGGACTCTGCTCTAGGACTTGTAAGACGGGCAGGTGACTGAGATAAAGAGATAAATCAGTCCTAAGGGGGGAGAGGGAAATTCCCACTGGATAGCTGAAAACAACAATCCCTGAGCCTGTGGTTGCCTTCCTTATTAATTTTCTAAGTATAGGTGATCAAAACCTGTAATAAATTGAAGAGAAAAGGTCTTAGAACTTGAGTAAATTAGGAGGAAAAATAATTTCCACAAACACATTCTTTCATTATGATAAAAAATTTTAGAAGAGCTCGCGGGAGTTACCCTGCCAAAAATTTTAGCTACTGTTGAGATGACTTAATTAAATTTACTTCTATTATATAATCTCTAAAATAAGCTTAAGGCATATGGAAGCAGAAGAAACAGGAAAAAAGAACATATGTTTTCTATTTATTATTTAGCTTAGATTTTCACTTTCAGTTTTTTGCTTTGTTTTTTATAGCGAAGAATAATTGTTCACACTACAAGACTCCAAAGGAAATTTAGACTATTTTTAAAATAATGCAACTTCTATATGAGCAAATTTAGAAGATAATTTGTGACTCAAACAAGTGCATTTGGTGTATAATTTTGGAAATTGATAAAACCCACTCATCTGGTGGTTCCCATCGTGGTGCAGCAGTTAATGAATCCAGCTAATATCCGTGAGAATGTGTGTTCGATCCCTGGCCTTCCTCAGTGGGTTAAGGATTGAGCTCATTAACCATGAGCCGTGGTTTAGGTCACAGACACAGCTCAGATCTCAAGTTGCTGTGGCGTCAGCCGGCAGCTACAGCTCCAATTCAACCCCTAGCCTGGGAATGTCCATGTGCCACAGGTGTGGCCCTAAAAAAGGACAAAAAAAAACAAGAAACCAACACTGATCTAAGGAGGTGAAGTTTTCTGCTGTCATTAGGGCTTCACTTGCTAAGTCTGTCCCACTGCCATATGCAGATGAAATAAAACTAGAGGGGTATTTTAGTCCTACTTTTGGTTAAGCAGAATCATTAGTCTGGCACTGTATCTATTAAGGTAAAAGGAATTATTCATTGCCAGCCATTGAATAGTCCAAATATCTAACTAATATAATCACATTATCCCCTTTTTAAATGTGCTGTTGATCAAATGATGTGACAATGGTATTGTCCTGAAGACCTAAACTTGAAATTTCTAAATAATGTCTCCATTTTGCCACTTGACATTGTGCTGCTTAGAGCTTCCTGAAATATTTGCATGCCATGTGTATTTCCAATCTATATAAAAGAACACTGATGCATAAACACTGTGTTTTCTTCTATCTTAATAAGTCAATTTCTGGCAGAATCTGAGAACACACGCAGCTTAATCTTAGATGAGAAATTCTGGGTTCTAAACGGAGCCCTGCTGTGAAAACTAATCTTTGCTTTAGATCTCCACCTTGTGGCTAGATGTTTAAAATGTAAATCCCTTTGGATTTTATGATCCTGCTTTATAGATTGTTTTAAAAAGGAAGTCAGGATGGTTGGTGTCTGAAAATAACTTAGATGAGGCAACATTATCTGAAAATAACTGAGGCTTATGATTGTGCATTTAGAAATTTATATACAGATTTAGCTTACTCCAGGATGAATTTTTTCTTTGAAGTACAATTTATCACTTTTTGTCCAACTACCTTGAGAAATTAATTTGAGGTTTCTTAAGTATTGAAAAGACAGTCAGAGATTACTTGTTGAGTTAGAGCTGATATACAAGGAACCAGTAAGAGGAACCACATTAGTGCTGCCTTACTTTGCCTTCGGTAAACTCCTGAAGTGGATTACAAGGGGTTTAGGGTTTACGACCTCAGAACACTGAGTATACATGTGCAAAACCCTCTAACATGTGGTTTAACTTGATCCAAGAAAGCAGACAGGTGATGACCAGGAATTCTGTGATTTCATCTTCTAGATTTCCTGGTCACAATACAGAAAAGCTCTATGGCGTTCAATGGGTGGACAACACTGCCCGGTGCAGCTTATAGACCAGGTAGTTCCAGCAAGAAGTCCTGCTAAGGGTGCGCCTGATGTGCTGGGGTCAAGGTCAAGATTAGAGCTCTGTGGATTTACGTGAGATTTGATTTAGAAAATGTGGTTAACAAAATAGAGTATTTTGTTATACTTACTTGTTTACATATTACCCTTACCCCCCCCTTTTTTTTTCTCACAATCCAACAGCAAAAGATGACTCTTCCTTATAGTCATACCAAAAATCTGACAACCTTTCATCACTTCCATTGTTCATTTCTACTAGACATCCTTTTAGTTAAAAAGCATCTTGGCCAATTTCCTATTACTCTTGTCAAGTTTTTTGTTTTGTTTTGTTTTGTTTTGTCCTTTTTGTCTTTTGTCTTTTCAGGGCCGCACCCCCGGCATATGGAAGTTCCCAGGCTAGGGTTCGAATCGGAGCTGTAGCCACTGGCCTACGCCAGAGCCACAGCAACGCGGGATCCGAGCCATGTCTGCAACCTACACCACAGCTCAAGGCAACACTGGATCATTAACCCACTGAGCAAGGGCAGGCACCGAACCCGTAACCTCATGGTTCCTAGTTGGATTCGTTAACCACTGCGCCATGACGGGAACTCCTAGACTTTCTTACATACTCTTTCTTCTTTCATTTTCCTCTGGAACTTCCTTCTCACCTCTCATCAGACCCTGGACTCCCACAGGCTCTTGCAGTGTCCACTGCAAAGAATTATTAGCAGGAAGGGAAAGGAAGCTCTGCTCCCCTGATTGCTTAATACTGGAAGTGTCTGTTGATATGGTCTCTGTATAGGGACTATTGATGGCTTTTAGGGGTCACAGTGTAGCTTTATTTTGGCTCTTTCACTGCTGTGCGGAGTAAAAGGTCTAAACTCTTCTCCAGGTTGGGCTTCCTGGGCAGCTGGGGGGTAATGTATGTATCCTCTAAGGGCTGTGGGGAAACGGAGTTGGGTAGGGGTTGCCCCCATCCTCCTCCTAGACAAAAGAAGAGTCCCATCAAACCTTGCAGATGTTGCCTCCTTCTTCTGGAATCTCTTAACATGGGCAGAGTGACCCTTCCTTCATCTCCAGATTGGGGAGGAGACTAAAGCCAAACATTCTCTTCTCTGAGAATGCACTGCTTTCACCCAATAATGGTCTCACCAAAGTTGGCTCCTGTGCCAGGATGAATGTGGACCTGTGGGCTCTGCAGCCCAGTGTGGATCCAGCCAGGAAACCATGTCCCTTTCTGGGGGCACCCTGTTGCCCTTTAGGGAGTTTCTCAGTGCATCCCTCACTTGCCTTCTGAAAGAAAAACTTGCCTCTATTTCCCCACTAGAAAGTGGAGTGATAGCACCCTTCCCACAGACCACTCACCCTCAAAACCATGGATGGTGACCTCTCCTCTCAGTCACCTTCTGAGAGGACCTGGCAGCACCCTCATCCTGTGGACTTTGCCTCTATTTTTGGCCCCTCCTTTTCTTTTTGTTTCTCTCTGGCTTCAGGCTAGACCCCAAAATTTAAACTTTGAAGGATGATAGAGGTCCTCTTCCAAGCAAGGAGCCAGGGATGTGTAGGGAATGATGGTCTGTCCTCTTTGGTCCCTGTTCCAAGTTTGAAGCAACAGCTGAGCACCACTCGCCTCACCACTACCCTTCACATACTGGTCATACTGGTCCTTTCCTCTTATCATTCCATACCAGAGGTATGAGGTCTCACCTCTGGTCAGTCTCCTCATCTGCTGTCTTACCACTACGACGATTTTGCTTGGGTTAAGACCAGTTGTGTCCTAGTCTTAAACCTCCCCCTTACCCAAACGTAAAATCAAGCCTAGACTTTAAACCTGCTTCTAGGGCCATGTGCATCCCTGACCTAGTCCACCCCTTCTCCTGTTGAGGCCTCCATGACACTCCATCAACAGAAGGCTCTGGACAAGAGAAAATTGAATACGTAGATGAATATTTTAAATTGTGATGGATTTGGGTGGTGGTAGGGCTGACTCCAAATGCTGGCAGTGCCAAGAACTTTCACTGTGGAGGCATGAAATGCCTGTTGCCCTCAGCTCTGGACTTGAGACTTAAACACGGTCTGGGGATGATGGGAAAACCCGCACTCCATGCCCTGGTGCAGTTGAATGAATGAATTGAAACAACCTTGTGTCTCTTCCGTTTCCCCGTCTTTCCCAGGGGTGAGTCAGGAGATACTCTTGTATAGGTAGGAAGGTGGGGTAGAAATGATGGTGAGAAGCTCCAGAGCTTTACACTAGTCTGGTAACACAGAGCATTACATGGTGGAGAAATTGCAAACGTGGGGGCACAAATACCAACAGCCTTGTCATTTGAAAGCTCTGTAACTGTGAGCAAGTTACGGAACTTCCTTGACCCTGTTTCCTTATTGGATAAATGGGAAATAGAATGCTTATTTTTTATGGTTCTTAAGGTATGTATGTAAATATTAAAAAATTTTTTTTGGCTTCATCCATGGCATGTGGAAGTTCCTGGTCCAGGGATCAAACCCAAGCCATAGTAGTGACAATGCCAAGTCTTTAACCACTAGGCCACCAGGGAACTCCTATAAATATTAAATTAAATGCTCATGTACTTAAACAATGTCAGACCTTTAGTGAGTGCTAAGTGGTACATATTCAACAAACCGTAGTATTACTATTTTTGCCCTTGTTTTTATGGCTTTGAAGATTTATTATCAAAATCGAAGTGTCTTTTGGACACAATGCACTATAGAGAGATATTTTTCCAATAAAACAGTAATACATTCTGTAGTAGTTGGAGAGTGATAAATTGGAGAATGGTATGTTATTAAATGGAAATTACTATAGAGTAACTAAAGCTGAAATATCACCAAAATTAAGCTTAGAATTATTTACTGCTTTAGATGATGGACAAACTTTTATAAATGAATTTTTAAGATTTAGCAGTTATATAAAGCGAATTTCATGTTTTTTGAAATCTTAGGCATGATGCTTACATTTTAAAAATTGAAACTCAAATTGACTTCTAAAAGTCCACACTATTCTTTTTTTTTTTCAGGGCCTATGAACAGTAATATGCTATTTGAATTAGCACTGACATTGTAAAAACACTTTAGGGGTTCTTTCAGAGGAAAAGACTTCACAGTTTGCTAAGGAAACTTCCTTAGACAACTATAGTTTAATTTTAGTCCTAATTGTCATCCTTTCTTATTGTTGATGCAAATGTTTTGGCTTTTTGAAATACGATACAAAGCCTCAGACAGATATAGTATTTTCCATTTGTAGGTAATAAGAGACTACAAGTATTATATTGTTAATCTTTACACACTCATGAGAGAATTATTGTGAAATCCAAAATTTAATTTCAATTCTAGACAAGATATCTTGATGTTATAAGTGAGTTGCACTGAATCAAAAAGGGCATAAACAACTTTGAAGATAAATTTTTAAAATAATCATGCCAAACTTTTCCTTTGCCTGTGAAGTCTTACCATATCAGGGCTGCAACAGTAAAAATAACTGCTACTCACTGAGTAAAACTAATAGCTACTTTATTAGGCATTTTCGATATATTAGCCATTTAACCTTCAAAATATATGCTCTAAGTAGCATTTCTCTCCTCATTTTACAGGCAAGGAAACAGGCTTTACAAGTTTAAGTGACTTGCCCAAAGTCACGGAAGCTTGTGAGCATATCAAAGCTAGGATGCCTGCCCCTGAGGCCTGTTTGCAGTGCCAGTAAGTGAAACATGTAGGCTTGATCTAGCCACCCTAGCAACTAGCTAAATATCTGTAATTTGGGTAGATGAGGAAAAAGAGCCCTGGAAGAAAGCTCTGGTCTGCACACTCATTTTCCCGAGGCAGAAAGACTTGTCCAAGGCAAGACAGCTAGTTCTTGGTAAAGCTCTGATTGGCCCTCCTAAAACTTGCTTCGTTTGGGGGACTTTGCCATTCGTTTCCTTAGATAGAACAAGTGAGCAGCTCTAAGTAGATCCATTGCAGGACGAGATCTTTTCTCCTCGAGTCAAGTGAGCGGAGGCTCTGCATGTCCTCTGGCGACTACTTTCCTCATATTACTTTAGGAATGTCTTATGTAATGTGTCCTCTTGAAAGTTTGCCTGTAAGTCACGGAATGAAATTGGACAGAGTCTTAAAATTCCTTTAAGCCCACTCATTCATCCTCGGATAAGGAAATCCTATCCAAGAGAGATGGGTAGGTTCCTCTGAGGTCACGCACCACCAGTAGTAGCAAAGCCTCGTTCATTCTACCACTCTGCTTTAGGCATTTGTATTGAGAGAGAGAGAAATGTAAAGAAAGGAAGAAAAAGAAAATGTAGAGTCCTGAGGAGTTTTGTTCCTAAAAGGTCTTATTGTGAATTACTCTGAAGAGAATACTTCTCCCCATTTACATCTTTTCCATTTTTCCTGTTTTAAATTTATGGAATTTATTATATACCTCAACTTCTGTCCATAGGAACATGGATTGTTAGACTAAATTATTCATAAAATTTGAAATTCAGATCTTTCTTTCTTTTAAACCTTGGGTATGCAAACCTGTGATATTTCACATGGCTTAAAGTAGTCATAAATTGAGCAGAAATTTGGCTCCAAACTTTGCCAAATGGTTTCTGTGTTGATGAGCCTTACATATTAACAAAGTACACAAGAGCTGAAACCAACAAGCCCACTCCTTCAGAGTCCAGCTTTGTTCTCCCCCATTGGCAGGAAAACTGGAATGAAACTATATTTTGCATGGGTGAAGCTAGCCAGACATTGTGAGCTTGTGGTAACATGAGCCTTATCTCTCAGACCATTACTAAAGATTGGAATAAGCAAGAAAGGGAAGCTGAGTGCAACTGTTACAACGATTCTGAATTCATTGCAAATACAGTGGTATGAACTTCTGCCAACTTATCTTGCTGCAGCAAGTGGCAGCTATATTTGATCATGCCAAAGGCCTGAACACAAGAATGCCCAGCTCTGGGAAAATCACCAAAAAACTCTGAACTGACTTACCAGATGAACTAGAAAGTGATCATTCACATTGCCAAATCGTTTTTCATTTTGTTGAAGATTATGGTAATTACTTTCTTAATCAGCTTTCTCGGGGCTTCTAATATATAATTTTGAGAAAATTAAAAACCATGACTCACATGCAAATACACAATGAAGGCATGTCAAAGATTTGATTCACTTACGTATTAATGAGGGAATTGGGAATATGCTACGACTAGTTCAAAGAGCATTTGAGGGCTTAGATGCTTTAGGCAATTTAATAAAAGGATGTTAGGATAAGATTGCCAAAGAAACAAAAATAAAACAAAAGACACCAAAAAAAAAAAGCAAAAACCAAAAACCTGGTTAATATCCTAGAGGGCAATAACCACAAACTTTGGGATTATCTGTTCCACAAAACAGGCATTATCTGCCACTCTGCTGAATAAAAATCTATCAGTATCATGGAAACATCACCAAGTCTAGGACCTCTCATCAGTAAACAATAAATAAGGCATGTCCCTTAGATATTCTTGGGTGGTCTTCTGTCAACATGATCCTGACAAGACTTACCATCTACATTTTTTTTCCTTTTTCCAATATTGAATACTTTTCCTTAATAATTCATTTAATTTTTTAAAAATTAATTGCATACATATATATTTTTTTTGCTGATTACCATTTCCAGCTGTGATTTTGTTTTGTTTTAAAGAGACAGTGATCGGGGTTTTTCTAAAGCTGTTTTCTTTCTCTCTGCCTTTAAATATCTCAACCCTCCAACTTTTTTCTTTTCTTCCTTTTTTGTTTAAAAAAAAAATATTGATTCAGAGGTGTATTTCCACTGTTGTTAAGGGAGGAAACACAGGGGAGAACTGTCCCCTTGGCCTCCCAAAACTTTGTGTTTTATGTACTTAACTTTAAAATGTGAGTTTGCGTTCTCTTTTGTGGAGGCTTAAGATGTGGTGTAAACGATTGTTTCCAGAGGCAAGCAGCTTTAACGAAGCAGTGACAATTCCTAATTAGTTATTGGAAGTCCCTTTACATTTCTCCATAGATAACTTTGCAATCTGGGTGGCTAGGGTATAGCCTCACTGACCCAGAGCACCTGGTTAGCCGTTTCCCCTCTGATAGGAACATGTTATAAGAATCAATTGATAACTTGGAGTTCGAGGCCTCGTTATCTGGGCTCCTGGGAAACACATTTTCTTGGTTTTGAAAACCCAAAATACAAGCAAATTTGCAGTTGGGGGAATTAGGTGATACCTCCTGAGGCCCGTGGAAGGGTGGGGACCATGAGCAGTGCTGTCTCTTTAACAGGGCCCTTCATGTGTTTCCGTCACCTGCGGCTGCCTGCCCGGGCTCTAGACGTCAGAGAGGTCCTAGAGGGGACCGTGAGTCTGAATGAAATGATCGATTTTATGTAGATGCATTTGTCTGCTGTGATTTTTTTACATACATAAAGCCCATTGTAACTGTACAATTCATTTCTGCTGTAAAACGTCATTAAGCATTTTCCAAGTGAAAAAAATTAGTTGTTTATATTTTGGTAATACAGATACTGTATAAATATGCACATAACTATATGGAAAAGGAATTCAAATTATTACAGAAAATAAGAGATATGTGTAGAAGAAGGGAAAGTACCTGCAGGGACCCTTTAGGATGGGGCAACGGAGACTGCAGGGCCCCTTAGATTGACTGCGACCATGTGTCAAATCCTTACTGTGTGCCAGGTATCACATTAAGTGCTGAATTAGCACTATGTCCAATACTTAGATAATAACCCTAAAAATAACTCTTTTACAATAAGGATATTGGTGATAACTTACCTGAGCTCACACAGCTACTGAGCATGAGCCCTGTCTGAACCCTCAATTACTGAGCTCCAAAGCTTGTATTTTATGGAGGTTACACCCTATCACTTCTTTTCGTTAGGATTAGGGTTAAGGTCAGGGTTAGGGTTAGGTTACCCCCTATCCTTACGGGGTGAGGACTTAAAATATTACACATTTCATCTGAATCCATTATAAATGCGGATTCTCAATCTTTGTCTCAGTACTGACACCTAGAGCTGATATTTGTTTCGGAATTACTGATTGCTGGGCAGGACAAGTGCTTCCCCTTTCTAATTTAATTTTCCTGATGACTCCACGAGGGTGATTAAAAAGCACCTTTCCTTTACAGTTTAAGACAAAATACAGTGACGTTTAAGTAAATCATCATTTTCTCTAATTTTAAAATCTTCAAGTGTCCTATGGCCTCATGTAGCTATAAAATAGTCTTTTTCTTTTCTTTTCTTTATTTCAAAAAAAAAAAAAAAAACAAGACCTCTAGGCAGGAGATTTCTTGGCAGGACAAATGACTTGAGAAGCATAAAGTTGTCATATCCATATTTTATTTTTTACTTTTATTGTAGCTAATAATCCCAAATGGTTTTCATGGGGTTAATTTCTTATGATCCCCTTTCTTCTATCTTGTCAGAAGAGAATGTTGCAACTGATGGGTAGACATATGTAGACAGACACCTATGGTATTTTGAGAAGATGAGCACATCTGATTTTAAATCTGTGGGGTTTAAACGAATGCACATGTAAGAAAGCTTGTCTGAGCCATCTAACCCATTAACTTCAATTTCCGTATCTATTGGCACGAGAATTTTACCAGATGGGTAAGCGGGAAATCCCAGAGTCAGGAGAGGTCTTTAGAGATCATCACATCCCAGTTCTCTTTCAATGAGGATATCTGTTTCCCTGCATATAAGTGTCTAATCATAGGGAATTGCCTAGACCTCCTTGGGCTCTGAATGATTTATTATGCATTAGTTTCCCGAAGGTGCCGTAACAAATTACCACAAACTGGGTGGCTTCTTAAAAAAACATCAAGTTGCTCTCTCACAGTTCTGGAGGCTAGAAGTCTGAAATCAAGGTGTTGGCAAAGCCATGCTCCCTCCAAAAGCTCTAGGGGATGATCCTTCCCTGTTTCTTCCAGCTTTTGGTAGCCCCCAGATGTTTCTTAGATTGCAGCAGCATAACTCCAGTCTCTGCCTGTCTGTCTCTGTCTCATCTCATGGCTGTCTTTCCCTCTTTATAAGGACCCAGGTCATATTGGATTAAGGACCCACCCTAATGACTTCATCTTGCATCTGCATGGAGCCTGTTTCCTAATAGGTTCACATGATGCAGTGCCAGGGATTGGGACTTCAGTGTATCTTTGACAGGGAGTGGAGGAGTCATCATTCAATCCATAATACACAGTATATCCGAGAGCTAAATGAGTGGCCTGGGTGTGTGCCATTACTTGTGCTCCTCTCTTTGGCTTCTTGGCTAAGAATCCTCCACCTCTTTTCAGCCCTGAATCCTAGCTCAATATTCTTTCCTTGTGACCCCTGCTTATCCTGCCTGGTATTGCTGGGAGATTCCAGACCCTCTCAGATCAGACCTACCCCTGAACCAGTCTTAGCTCAGCCATTCCAGGAAACTTGTTGTGGTTTTGTATAGTTTAAATTGTTAAGGAGTTCTTTTGTATATTTGGTATAAAACTTCCACCTTTGGCCCAATTCTTTATCTTTTTTCCTGTAGTAACACACAAAACAATACATCTATTTGTAAAAATAATGCCGTATTTTACATCAATAAATCTGCAGCCTGGAAGAGGGCCCTTGCCTGATGATGCTGGCACCCTGATTTCAGACTTCCAGACTCCAGGACAGTGAACAATAAATTTCTGTTGTCTATTTAAAAAAGAATGCCATATTTTTATATCACTGTAGTGGACAAAAGGAGTTTATATCATCACATTAAATCTCAAAGAATTTCTTAAAGATTAACAAAATAAGTTGTTGTCCATGGTGACACCACCTTTGAGCTGCAAAACTTGGATTACCCTGAAAGTCACCTGACTCCAGGGTGGCTTCTTTGTATTGCACCTTTATTCATTGTATTGAATAAAAACAGTAAGGATGGATATTACCAATATTAAGTTAAAAAGTAAGTTCCAAAAGACTACATTAAATATGATACCCTTTTTATAAAGTAAAAATCAATTAAAATTTACAATATACTTTTAAGCTGACTTGGAGATGAGATTGAATTATGTAAAATGAAGGGAAGGGATGAATAAACACAAGGTACAAGGTGGTGTTTACTTGGAATATAACAGGGAAATGCAATGGTGATGACTACATACCGGTATCCCCTTCGTGTCGTAAAACAACCATTGAATAATGTTCGCAAACTCTATAGATCAGAGATTTGGAAAAGAAACAGTGGGAATAGCTTGTGTTTTCTCCATGACATCTGAGCCTCAACTGAGAAGACTTGAAGGGTGGGATGGACTTCTTGGCAGTTGGGAACTAGGGTTATCTGGCAACGTCTAGCCACTGATGCAGGCTAATGGCTGCAACACCCTTATGTGGTCAGTCCACATGGATGCTTAGTGTGGATTAATCAAGCTTCCTCACAGCTTGGTGGCTGGATCTCCAGAGCAAGCATCCTAAGAGAGAAAAACAGAAGTGCATGATATCTTTATGATTTAGGCTAGTTGCCTAGTGTCACATTTGCCAGAATTTATTGGTCAAGGCCATCACAGTGGTCCTCCCACTTTCAAGAGGAAGGTCCGTATACTTCACCACTCCACCGAGAGTGTCAATACTGCATTGCATGAACGGCCATCTACCATGAGATATCCTTGTGGCCTCTATCAGAAGTGGACGTAAATTACTGACAAGGTTCTTATTTTCTTTGGGGTAGTGACTCACGGGATCTTGCTATGTTATTAAAAGTAGGCAAGCAAACAATGAAACATAAAAATAAATAATTAAGAATACTTGTAGATCAGTGATGGGGATGTGTCTTAAATCAAGTATTATGATCATCATACTTTGGTGCTTCAAGTTCTAGTAAAACCAATACAAATAAACCTGAAGGTTACTGTTTATCTCCCTCAACTTGGATGCCCTAAATTTCTTAAACATTGCTCATCCCACATGCCTTTAAAGCTGCTCACTGTCTCAGCCATGCTCTTCTCAGTTACTCAGCGTTTCTCTTGTCTCAAACCAGAGGGCAAAGATGGATTCTGTCTAATGCAGAATACTGTGGACTATTTGCTCTTATTATCTGGGTAGACTGGTTCTATTAATACTAAAATTTACATTGCCTTTTTAGTAGCCATCTCAAATCATCGACTCATATTGAGCTGTGGTCATTTGAAACCTGTGCATGATTTTTCCATGTCATACCTACCATACCATATTTTTCATACTATTGAGCTCAGATTCCCTCATCTTATGTTTTTAAACAATTTTTATGAATCTAAAAAGTCACTTACATTTCTCTTTGTTAAAAATTCCAATAGATGGATTTAGTCCATTTTTTCCCCAGATCTTTGAGCTCAGGTACTATCTCTATTTTGTCACCTAGAATATTAACTTTCCTCACTAATTTTGTAATGTTCACAAATTTGATTAGTACGCTGATTGTGTTTTGGTACAAGTTGATCAGGACATGGCAAAGAATAAAATTGTGGGGGTTTAGCCTGGCATGATTTGTTTTTAGTGAGTCCGGGCTCTCTCTCTAAAGGGTCATAATTCATCTATTCTCACTTCAAGAAAAGATAGATGTTACATTTGCAAACCTATGGTTTTCAGAACTATTTGAACTTCATTCATTCATGTCACAGATGCCATACTAGGTACCGGCAATAAAAAAGGAAATAAGATGTAGCCTTTAACTTCAAAGACCTTATACTTCTGTTTCTCTTGTTCCGCATTCCTTTGAAAATCAGGGTTTTGCCTATCTTTAGTCTTCTGGCACAGCTCCATCATTTCTTTAAAAGTGCTGGCCATGGGATCAGATTTATGAATGTTATATTAAGATGAGGGTAGGGTAAGAGGGCAGGAAATTGCTACCTTACTCAGGCAAGTCTTTGTGGAAGATGTAGAATTTCAGGAAGTCTTAAAACAGTTGATGACTTTTGTTTGAGTTTTGACTGAGTTTTGTTAGATTTGACATAATACAGAACTATTGTCAAACTCAAAACTAATTATTAACTGGTCCTAAATCATATAGTAAATGTGAACATTTTTACCACTGTCGGAAATAAATCTTAGACGGTGAGGATAGCCTGCCTCTTACACTAAAACTAGTTTTCTTTTTTTGATATTCTGCATGAGCACATGATAAGAGGCTAAAAATGCTTCTGGACACAGTGCCTCAGGCACTGAGGAAACAAAGTTTACAAATTTAATGTAGGGCCAACTTTTTTCTTCAAAGCAGTAACTTTTTACTGTCTGGTTGTACTCCATTATTGTGCTAATAAATCTATAGGGATAAGAAATTGAGATTTTACTAGAAGTGAGCCAAGTGTAACTTTTCCCCAAAACTATGTGTTAGAATTGTCACTTCATCATTAATGCGAACTTCATTGTACCATTCAGTAATTTTTTTCAACCAAAAATTTGCCCTTTATTCTGTGTGTGTGTGTGTGAATTTTGCTGCTGTTTCCTCACTTGTCCATTCCTTTCCCCATACCTAACCGAGAGAAAGAGGGGAAAACCAATAAAGATTTCTCACTTCCCTTTCTTGAGTGCTATGGTTTCTCTTAGAGACTCCTTTTGGCCAAATTGAAGGTGGTGATAAACACTGGATTTGGGATGGCTTTAGTGACAGAGTGGTTTTTCTTAGGGCATCTTAAATGCAATCAATCACTGAGAGATTGTTCAGAAGAAAGAACCAGAGGTAATTTAAAGAAGGTGGAAATGGTGAGGCTGTAGAAATTGTCACACATGCAAGGATATTTCTTCAGTTATCATGTAAGTCAGTCCTGGGCTCACTCCTCTCCCCCCAGAGAAAGTCTACTCTTGGTGTCTTTTTTTTTTTCTCTCTCTTTTTTTTACCGGGGAAGAGGGCAGCAGAAGCAGGATCAGGGAGACATGCTGGAGAACGAGAGGGAAAGGATAACGGTGGGGGTGGGATGCCTTGTGTATTGGTAGGCACTTAAATGAGATTTCTTATTGAATTCCGAGCTTGAAGGCAATGTGGGGGAATACATGGATGAATGGGGCCAAATCAGGTCATATTTTTGTGGGGGGGGGGCATGGTAAGTCAAATTCAGAACTTCTGTGACCTTTTCTATACTACTATGATAGAGAAGGAAGATGGACAACAGCTTTGAACTGGTTGCTTCACTAGATCGATGGGAAGGTGAGCAGAGAGAAACAGTGAATATTGGCAAATTATAAACTGTTGATTTATCAGTTAGTCCCTAAAATTGGTTGCATTTTTGGG
Organism: Phacochoerus africanus; assembly: GCF_016906955.1. Classification (NCBI taxonomy): domain Eukaryota; kingdom Metazoa; phylum Chordata; class Mammalia; order Artiodactyla; family Suidae; genus Phacochoerus; species Phacochoerus africanus. The sequence goes on from NC_062554.1 coordinate 126,142,293, forward strand.
AGGCAGCATTGAGCTTACAAACTTGAAAGACAACTTTGCCTCCCAGAAATCCTCCTCCAGAAGTTTTTATACACACTTATTGTCAACATGACAACAAGAGTAAGATGGTGGTATTGAAGCTTGTCTTTTAGAATCCACTCTTTTTGAGTGAGACATCATCTATTGCCCGTTAACGAATATGTCATTTGCACTTAAATGTCTTTTCACCTGTTTTACCCCTACTGAATTCAGCCTTTAAGTTACTCTCTGAAATCTCCAATTGTTGACTAAAGTTTTGAAGACAAGAAAGAAGTATTATTTAATTTCCACTGAAAAATCATATAAAGGTATACCTGTCTACAGCCAATCTCATTTACCCTTTTTCTGAATAACGGACCCATCTGAGAATCCCTTGAAAGTATGAGCCTTCTCTTCCTCAAAATATACAAACCCAGAGTTCCCGTCATGGCGCAGTGGTTAACGAATCTGACTAGGAACCATGAGGTTACGGGTTCGGTCCCTGCCCTTGCTCAGTGGGTTAACGATCCGGCGTTGCCGTGAGCTGTGGTGTAGGTTGCAGACGTGGCTCGGATCCCGCGTTGCTGTGGCTCTGGCGTAGGCCGGTGGCTACAGCTCCGATTCAACCCCTAGCCTGGGAACCTCCATATGCCGCGGGAGCAGCCCCCCAAAGAAATAGCAAAAAGACAAAATATATATATATATATATATATATATATATATAATATACACACAAACCCAAATGTGCATACAATTTCAGGGAGATAAAACTCCCTTAAAGATACGGGGGTCCCAGCTGAACACACTTTATTTGGGATGTGGGGCCGCAAGAGTGAGAATGCATTACATCGTTAAGGTCTAGGCATGGAGATAGATCTGGTACAGGAACAGTGGCACGTCTCGGCACAGAATATTGCTTGATGGCGTGGGAGCTTCTTTAATTAAAATAGGATGGGAACAGCTGGCCACCAGCTAGCACTGGCAACACAACAAGAATGTCAATAAATTCATCACAGAAGAAAACTGAAGGCACAGCTGTTTCGAATGGAGACTCTGAGTCTATCGCCCCACAGACAAAGGCTTTTCCATTCTGCTCACACTTGCTGTAGCATCTTCAGGGTTGAAAATAAATGAAGGACTGCCCTCAGAATTGCTTAAAAAAAAATACCAACAAGGGCATTTAGCCTTTGTAAAACACTGGAAAAGTAGTTAATTCCAGGCACCTTACCACACATCTCATTGTGAGTTACCGAGAAAATGACAAAAAAATGAGCTCCAGGACTCATGACTCTGGTGGGCCTTGAACTCATAGAAACAATCCCACTAGCAGCAGGAGAAGGATGGGTTCCAGAATGCCATGCCCAATGTGGAGGGCAGGGAGCATGGGCGGGCAAGCATGCAATGGCAGCTCCACAGGGAGGGATGCAATGCATCCCAGGTGGGTCGGGAATGATCCCTGGACAAATCAGAATGCGTGGCTTCTGGTTTTCTTCTCCACATTTGGCAGCCCCCCACCCCTTTTTCCTACTCTCAGTTTCCTTAGCTTTAAAATAGGGGCTAATGTGAAACTGAACTGAGAGAGTACAGATTGAAGTGTTTTGAAATCTGTGAATGATTAATCTAATGGAAAGTGTTATAATTTTCTCCACTTTTACTTAATTGGGAAATGATGGTAAATAAATTTCCTTAGTGCTTTTCCCTGTGTAGGTCACCTCTTTTGAAGTTGGCAAAAGCCCTAAAGCTGGCAAAATCTGGGTGCTTATATATACATCTTCTTACTCCTGGTGGGGGAAAGAAAGACTTGCAAATTAAAACAAATAGTGTAACTACAGCACCTTCTCTTTCTTCTTTTCTCAAAACAGATCTGAAGTAAATTTGTTCTGTGGTACTGATGAGAAAAAGAAATTAGCAATTTATTTAAAAGGCAAGGGAAGAGAACTAAACTTTTGAATGTCCATTATGTACCAGATACTTTACATAATTTATCTCATCTAACCCTTACATCACCACAAGAAGAGTGTATTATGTTTCACATTTTACAGTTGAGAAAGCTGCAGCTCAGAGAAATTGGGTGGATTTCCTACCACGTAGCTGGGTATCAAAGCTAGGATTAAAACCCAGCCTGTCCAACTCCAAAGCATATATTCTTCCTACACACCATACCCCAAACTACCCTAAGCATTTGATTAGAAATAAGGCTTAATTTGATCAAACATAATCAATAGAATAGGTCAATTCACTTATCCGTTCAACAAGCCTTCTTTAAATATGTATTAATAAGACATTGTGCTAAGTACTAGAAAGACAAAGATAAGATAGTGTTTGTTCACAACTCAAACTTCTTTTATCATCTACATTTACCAAAAAAAGAGAAATTCACTAAAGAATGTTGGAATCAATGCCCAAGTATGATTCAAATCTTTTGAAGTAACGAGAAGCTTTTATTTCTAATGTTTCCCAATCTGTTAACTTGGGATCATCTAAAACTAAAGACGGTCACGTCCCCAGATCTCATGCTATATCTGAAGTTTTACTGATGCAAATTCACATATCTCAATGGTGAAAAGAGAGGCATAATTATCTGTTATATGGACTAACGAAGGCTACACCAATGTCAGAGCTCTCTAGTTCACAGGAGCTGGAAAAGTCTTGGGTAATTAGATTCAGGCTCAATAAAGATAAGATTAAGATATCCCTATGCTGTTGGGCAATGTCTTCACATTGATATGGATAGAATTGCATTTTTTTTAAGTATTTAATTTGATTGGTGCTGACTCTGCTTATCATCATTGCCTAGACATTTTGGACTTTGTTTCAGAAGGAATTCCAAGCATTACTTATAAGAAGCAAACTCTAAGAGTTCCCATGGTTCAGTGGAAACAAATCTGACCAGCAGCCATGAGGATTTGGGTTCCATCCTTGGCCTCACTCAGTGGGTTAAGGATCCAGCGTTGCCCTGAGCTGTGGTGTAGGTCACAGACACAGCTGGGATCCCACGTTGCTGTGGTTGTGGTGTAAGGTGGTAGCTACAGCTCCAATTGGCCCCCTAGCCTGGGAACTTCCATATGTCATGGGTGTGGCCCTAAAAATACAAAAAAAGAGAAGAAAACACAAACTCTAATCTCTTTATGTCAAAATGTAGCCCCAAAGACTGAGGAATAAGGTAAAATTGCCAAATAAACACAATGCTTTTTACCGGAGGAATTCGCCAGCAGAGGGCGATATTAGTTTTCACACTTCCCCTATGATCGCAACTGATCCTAAACTGTTAAGTATAAAAAATAGCTATTTCGTAGAAATCTTAGGCAAATAAGACTAGCAACATGCTAAAAGCAAAGATAAGGCAAACCTTGATTAAGAAAATCCCAACATCTCTAATAAGAATTATTTTATTTATTTATCTTGCCATGAGAACTCTAGATATTGGCTGATTATAACGTGGCTGGAAGGTTGCCATCCCTTTATGCTATTTCCCCAGTGTCTAGCATATAGAAAGTTCTCAATGACTATACACTGAATGAGTTATGAGTGAAGAAAATGCTGGTCAAATATACATACCCATGCATGGGTTGGGATGGAGGCTCTGGGTAGGGTGAAAACTTCCCACCCTTCCCTCTCATTTAGAATGGAATCATAGAGTTCCCGTTGTGGCGCAGTGGTTAACGAATCCGACTAGGAACCATGAGGTTGCGGGTTCGGTCCCTGCCCTTGCTCAGTGGGTTAACGATCTGGCATTGCCCTGGGCTGTGGTGTAGGTTGCAGATGCGGCTCTGATCCCGCGTTGCTATGGCTCTGGCGTAGGCCAGCGGCTACAGCTCCGAATTGACCCCTAGCCTGGGAACCTCCATATGCCGCCGAAGTGGCCCAAAGAAATAGCAAAAAGACCAAAAAAAAAAAAAAATAGAATGGAATCATTTTTATGCGTGATTTTTCCCAATGTTTCCAAGAGCACCGGAAATAAGCAATTTCTGCAAATTTTAGGGTAACTTTAAATCAGTGAGCTTAATCCTCATAGCTTTGCATTAGTGGAAGACAAACACAGTTGCTGAATTTTCCATAGGAGAGTTCCAAGGTTTATTTATTATTGGTAAAGATATTTGGCTAGACTGGATTTTGTGAAGAGTAGGACTTAGAAAATTTAAATATTGTTGAGCTATTGCTGGTTGAATTAAATGAGCCACTTGAGAAGAACTAAAGTTAGAAAGAGTGAAACTCTGACATTTTAAGGCTGAATTTAGTTGAGAGCTATATATAATACAAATTGCTAGTCATGTGTGTTTGCCAGATATGTTTGTATCCTGTCGATTTTGGTGTGCAGTTACTTTTATTATTATTATTTTATTCTCCAAATAAGATGATAGCAGCAATGTTGGTTGTTTGAATTAATTGGTCAGCTCTTAAATATGGTTCTAATTTTATACTCAGTCAGTTTCAGCATGTAGCTAAATAGTTAGCATTAAAGAATGCTTTTTGTGGATGACTGAATGAGTTTTCATGCTTCATGTAATAATTCATTGTACATTTGTGTTTGGAAAATCAATCTTAAACCATAAACTACAAGCCCGGTGGGGGGAAGAAAACTTTTTCTGTACAATCTTGATATTTATTTCCTTGGCTACCCTTTAAGTCACAGCAAAAGAAATTTGTGAAGTTGTTTTAAATATAGGACAGAAAATCCTCCACCGAAAGATTTGGGATTAGCTGCAGTGTGAGTGGAAGGATTTTGCTGAAATTTGTCCATCAAATCTCAGCAGATTTCTCCCACTAGAGTCGTTTATGGTAGAACTTCCTTTGCCTCTGCTCAGGTTCTTTCCCAGGTTAATGTGGGTCAGGTTCCATAAGAAAATAACACATCTGACCTGTCATGAATAAGATATTTTATTTAAGCATTTTTCTGGGGAATGGTCAGGTACATCCTGGCTTAGGCACACTCTTGTCCCACACCAACTAATGACGACAGGGCAACAAGCTGGTTATGGGGCTGGACTTTGTCACCAGATAGAGTCAAACGAAGTCATAGACATGCTAATGACTGGTTTCATTAGCAAGCTGTTCTGACTGAAACAGCAATTGCAATTTATTATAGATAGGTTTATTTTGGGGGAAAAAAAAGCATGAATCTCTTTCACCCTCAATGTTTCAGTAACTAACACTATACATACTAAGTCTTGCTTGAGTGGCAGTGATTTGCCATGTGGCAATGAGCAACAGCAGTATTAATGCTTTCAGGGTACATTTTCAATGCTTATTTATGCTCTATAATGCTTTTAGTCTGATTACCAATAGGCCCAGTAGAATTTCTTTCAGATGTTCTGTCTTTTAAGTGTAAGACTTTATTCTGCTGGTAAAATACACTCATGAATTACCATGAATTATTTAATTCACTTCATTGTATGGATGACAAATGACTATTATAAATTGTTTATATTTTTGATGTTATCATATTCGTGCCTCATTAAAAGTGGTTTGGGGCTGCTTTTGCTATTTATTTATTTTGTAGATAACCCTTTAATTTTACAATAGTTTTAGATTTACAGAGTAGTAGTGAAAATAGAAAGTTTCCTATACCCCATATCTGGTTTATCCTATTGTAAATAAATTTTCTTAGGTCAGTCTCCCAAGGCAATAGAAATAAAGACCAAAAATAAACAAGTGGGACCTAATCAAACTTACAAGCTTTGGAGTTCCTGCCATGGTTCAGTGGGTTAAGGACCCGACATAGTGTCCATGAGGATGCAGGTTCAACCTCTGGCTTTGCTCAGTGGGTTAAGGACACAGCATTGCTGTGGCTCTGGTGTAAATCTGCACCTACAGCTCCAGTTAAACCCTTAGGCTGGGAACTTTCATATGCCACAGGTGCTGCTATAGAAAACAAAACAAAAAGCTTTTTCACAGCAAAGGAAACCATAAAAAAATGAAAAAACACCTATAGAATGAGAGAAATAGTTGTAAATGATGCAACTGACAAGGGCTTAATCTCCAAAATATACAAACTACTCAACAACAAAAAGCAAAACACCTAATTGAAAAATGGTCAGAAGACCTAAACAGACATTTCTCCAAAGATGGATGGATGGCCAGTAGGCACCTGATGCTCAACAGGACTAATTATTAGAGAAATGCAAATCAAAACTACAATGAAGTACCACTTCACACCAGTCGGAATGGCTATCATGAATAAGACTACAAAAAAAAATGCTAGAGAGGGTATGGAGAAAAGGAATCCCTCCTACACTGTTGGTGGGAATGTAAACTGGTACAACCACTGGAAAACAGTATGGAGTTTCCTCAGAAAACTAAATATAGAACTATTATATGATCCAGCAATCCCACTCTTAGGTATATAGATGGATAAAACTTTCATTAAAAATACATGCACCCATGTGTTCATTGCAGCAGTATTAACTATAGCCATGGCAAGGAAACAACCTAAATGTCCATCGACAGATGAATGGATTAAGAAGATGTGGTACATCCATATATTTGATGGAATACTACTCAACCATAAAAAAGAACAACATAATGCCATTCACAGCAACATGGATGCAACTAGAGATTCTCATACTAAGTGAACTAGGTCAGCAAGAGAAAGACAAATGTATGATATCACTTACATGTAAAATCTAAAATATTGCACACATGAACCTATCTACAAAACAGAAACAGACTCACAGACATAGAGAAGAGAGTTGTGCTTGCCAAGGGGGTAGAGTGAGGGAGTGGGAAGGACTGGGAGTTTGAGGTTGGTAGTTGCAAATTGACATTTAGAATGGATAGACAGGAAGTTTCTACTGTATAGCACGAGGACCTATATTCAAACTCCTGGGATAGACCATGATGGAAAATAATATAAACAAACAAAAATATTGTATGACTGAGTCACTTTGCTGTACAGCAGATATTGGCACAACTTTTTAAATCAACTATTCTTAAATTAAAAAAAAGACGGTCTCCTAGCTGTACCAGGTACTACCAAAGTGATCTTGGGAAAATTGCTTGCCATTCTTAGTTGAATTCGTTCATCTCTGAAATGGTTATACAAAATTATTGTGACTATTGAATATATTCGTATACACCAGGTCACCTATGTGCCCAAAATATAGTTAAAGTACCTTTTAGATGACAGTTGTTATTACTATGGTCATTATAATTGATCATTATGAATTCAGCAGTTTACTAAAGAAAGAACATTGAGTTCCTACTGTGTATTGGACACTGTGTGTTTATAAAAATGACTCAAATACAGCCTGTATTCTTAAGGATTTCATAGCAACTTGGGGAAAGTATACAATTAATATAAACTGACAAATCATGAGGAAGACAGCTCAGGAATAGGCTTAGGGGCAGGAAAAGCTCATTCGAAGCCAAAGAATGCTTCAAGGATAATTGACAAAGCAAAAGAAATCAAGATTGGCCTTTTCTAAAAAGGCCAAAATAGTATGTTTATTATATTAATAATAAAACAGAAGTATACTATAAAGTCATTATAAATTTAAAATTCAGATTATAAAAATTTTCAGGCTTATTGTAAAATAATAGGGGAAATGTGGGCTGATGGTAAAAGGAGGAGAATAAAAGTGAAGAAGCCAAGGATGAACTGTGAAGACCAAGCCAGATGATGTAAGCTCTTTGTTTGAAGTCCATCTTCGATTTCCTGGATCATTATGTTAACTACCCAAGGTGACTAAATGTTTTCATACTTAAAAAGTACTTAAAATAGTGCCTGGCAAGTACTCAATAAATATTAGCTAGTACATCTGGTGGGGTAGAAAAGGGATAATTACAGGTCCAAAATATGCTCTGCTTCAAAATTTTATGAGACCTTGGACAAGTCACTTTCTGAGACTCAGTTTTCTTTGCACAATGAAGGCCCTGAAGTAGAAAAATCATCAATCATCTCTGAAATCTTTTCCAGCATTTGCACTGGGATAAAGGAGCAGAAAAGACTCGGTGTGTGAACATCGCCCTGACTTAATGGGGGCAGCAGCTACCTGGCGGGAGAGGATGGAGGTTTGAGAGGTCCTTGAGGACAATTTTTAATTTCTTCCTTTTTTTTTTTTTTTTCCCCAGAAAGGGAAGCTGAGTTATTCTTGGTTCAAATCTCTCTTCTCCATTAACTTTCAGTTAAGTTTTCAAAACTTCTCCCCAGGTCGCCAGAGGTAGACTGAACGTGCAGTCTTCTTGGTCTTTATTTTAGGAGGGCGTGCATAGTTGAGGTTCTTATAAAGAGCTCAAAACTGAAACACAAACCAGAATCTTCCTCTCCCACCTGCTGTGAGCCAATTCCCCTCTTCTCTAGGCAGCATACTTCCCATTCAGTTACAGACACTAGGAGGTTTACCTGCATAAGGAGCAGGAGTCTAGGTTGCTGTGCGTTTCCCTCTCTGGCTGTCCCCCTTTGTGGCTTTGTGGCTTCATTACAAAAGTAACCATAGGGTGTCACATTCCCCAAAGCAAGCCATGACATAGTCATTCTGCGCTTCCTTCTCTTGACATTTGTACCAAAGGAGAGTAAAAATGTAAACATGTTTTATATAAGCCACTTCCAGACTTACATACAGCTTCATTAGTATAAAAGGATATTTGATGTGATTAATTTTCCAGTTCCAACACGATGGCTTTCCGGCCTTTCACTGCCTTCTTAAGGGAGACAAGAGAAGAAAAAATACTCTAACTTTAAATTTTTTTTTTTTTAATTTCGTAGCTGTGCCAAGTACAACCATTATGGTCAGTGCAAAAGCACTCCACTTTTTAATTCAGTTGTAATAGCACATTACTTACCCTGTAGAAATGTGCTAAAATAAACATAAAATAATCCTGGGCCTCATCATGACGTAGAGAACAAGACATTTTGGGAAAAAAAATCATTGACCCTAATGTGAAACCATCTAGTGCTTTGCAGGAGGCTATTTACAATAGTAAGAGTGTATGTACACAGCACTTTACAGCAAGCATCTTGAGAACTCATTCTTTTTTTTTTAAAGGATAAACACCAACATTTTTAAATCCGTGTTTGTGACTTAATCTAGATCACAGTTTATCTGCACTGGCTCAGATTTTTTAAAATTGAGAAATAATTGACACATAACCCTGCATATGTGTACAGCATCATGATTTGACATGTGTACATTGCAAAATGATCAACCCAAGAAGTTTAGTAAACATCCATCATCACACACTTAAATTGTTTTTCTGGAGTTCCCGTCGTGGCGCAGTGGTTAACGAATCCGACTAGGAACCATGAGGTTGCGGGTTCGATCCCTGCCCTTGCTCAGTGGGTTGACGATCCGTCGTTGCCGTGAGCTGTGGTGTAGGTTGCAGACGCGGCTCGGATCCCGCGTTGCTGTGGCTCTGGTGTAGGCTAGTGGCTACAGCTCCGATTCAACCCCTAGCCTGGGAAGCTCCATATGCCGCAGGAGCGGCCCAAGAAATAGCAAAAAGACAAAAAATAAAAAAATAAAAAAATAAAAATAAATTAAAAAATACAAAAAAAATTTAAAAATACAAAAAAATAAAAAAATAATAATAAATTGTTTTTCTTTTGAGGAGAAAATTTAAGATCTGCTCACTTAGCAACTTTCAAATACGCGATATAGTGTGGTTAATTACAGGCACCGTGCTGTACTTATTTGTCTCATAATGAAAAACTTGTATCTTTTGATCACCTTTATTCTTTTCACCCACCTCTTAACACTCCCCCCATCCCAATCCCGGAAACCACCCATCTGTTCTCTGTTTCTATAAGTGTTTTTAGTTGTTGTTTTTTTTTTTTTTTTTTTTTTTGCTATTTCTTTGGGCCGCTCCCACGGCACATGGGGGTTCCCAGGCTAGGGGTCGAATCAGAGCTGCAGCCACCGGCCTACACCAGAGCCACAGCAACGCGGGATCCGAGCAGCGTCTGCAACCTACACCACAGCTCACGGCAACGCCGGATCGTCAACCCACTGAGAAAGGGCAGGGATTGAACCCGCAACCTCATGGTTCTTAGTCGGATTCGCCAACCACTGCGCCACGACGGGAACTCCAGTTTTTTGTTTTTAAATTCCACTTACAAGTGATAACACATATTTGTCTTTCTCTGACTTATTTCACCTATCCTAATGCCCTCAAGGTCCATGTTATTTGCAAACGGCAGAATTTCTTTCTCATAGCTGAATAATATTTTACCATATGTATAAACCACATTTTCTTTATCCATTTATTTATTTATGGACACAAATTGTTTCTTTTTTTTCAGATTTTCGAATTTATTTTCTTAGAATTGAGACAGCTATTTTGCAATGGTATTGTAATTTTGTGTCTATCTGTTGTTTTTTTTAATTACTCAATGAATTTTATTACATTTATAGTTGTACAAAAATCATCACAACCAAATTTTATAGCATTTCCATCCCAAACCCTCAGTGCATCCTCCCAACCCCCCAACCTGTCTCATTTGGAAACCATAAGTTTTTCAAAGTCTGTGAGTCAGTATCTCTTCTGCGAAGTTCATTTTGTCCTTTTTTTAGATTCCACATGTAAGTCCATGATAGCATTTGATGTTGGTGTCTCATTGTCTGACTGACTTCACTTAGCATGATAATTTCTAGGTGCATCCATGTTGCCGCAAATGCTATTATTTTTTCCTTTTAATGGCTGAGTAATATTCCATTGTGTGTTTCCATATATGGGCTGTCATTAACAACACTGCAGTGAACATGACGGTGCATGCATCTTCTCAAGCTAACAATTTCATTTCCTTTGGATAAACACCCAGAAGAGGAAATGCTGGATCATACGATAGTTTTATTTTTAATATTTTGAGGGACCTCTGCACTATTTTCCATGATGGTTGCACCAATTTACATTCCCACCACCAATACACAAGTGTTCCCTTTTTTCCACATCCTCACCTATGCTTGATATTTCTTGTCTTTTTGATAATACTCATTTTAATAGGTGTGAGTTTATATCCTGTGGTTTTGATTTGCATTTACCTGATAATTGGTAATGTTGCATACCTGTTTGTTTACTTGTTGGCAATCTGTATGTTTTCCTTGGGAAAAAAAAAACTTATTACAATGTTTATTCAGATTGCCCACTTTTAAGTCAGATTTTGTGGGGGTATTTTTGTTACTGAGTTATATGAGTTTTTAAATATATTTTTAGATATATGATTTGCAAATATTTTCTCCCATTCAGTAGGCTGCCTTTTCATTCTGTTGATGGTTTCCTTTGCTATACAGAAGCTTTTGAGTTTGATGTATATTTTTGCTTGTGTTGCTTTTGCTTTGGGTGTCAAATTAAAAAAAAAAAATTACTGCCAGGATCAAGGAGCTTGTCGCCTATGTTTTCAGGCCTAATTTTGCAGTCTTTAATCTATTTTGAGTTGATTTTTGTGGTGGTGTATGATAGTGGTCTAGTTTCTTTCTTTGGTATGTGGTTGTCCAGTTTTCCCATCACCATTTATTTAAGAGACCATCATTTCCCCATTGTATATTCTTGGTTCCTTTAATGTACATAAATTGACTATAAATGCATGGGTTTATTTCCAGGCTCTCTGTTCCATTGATTCACACATTTGTTTTTATTCATACTGCTGTCAATACTATAGCTTTGTAATACAGTTTGAAACCAGGAAGAGAACTCATTCTTTTATGGCAGTGTTTTTCCAAGCTAGGCTTTATTAGGCCTAGTGTGATAAATGCTTCCAATTAGGTGATCTCTTAAAATGCTTAACCAGTGAGCAGAGTCTGAGCTTCTCCAAGGCAGGTAGAAGAATATCAAGGGAGAAAACTGAAGGAGAGAGAAGATTTTAGTATTGACTTTGCTCTAAAGGTGCTAGACTACTGTCTGAAACATGTTACCTTTTCACAGTCCCCTCCCAAATTTAACAAAGATGAGAATCTAGGTAAAGAGATGTTTGGGAGCTAATTTGGGTATTGTTAGGGTGAGACTGGAAATATTCTGTACCTTCCTATTCTACTACCTGGCTCTGCAAAGTCTGCCATTGGGTGTTAATTTCCAGGAGGAGCTACTTCCTTATTCATTCTCATCCCCAACCTCCTAGGATCTTCCAGGACATTCTGGAGGAAGTCTGGGATAGTGTCTAGGGGAGACGAAGGTAGGTATCAGCTACCAGTGAAACTTACTTTTCCTTTCATCCTTGTCTGTGTCTGCGGGGACTTACAAAGGTATTTCTGACTTGTGCTTGTTTGGAATTACCTGTGTAGATCTTTCCAAAAAAGCAATGGAAAATCACGAAGTACTTTCGATATTGTACGAACATTGTCTCCTTGTCTTATCGATCACTGTTATTTTAGTTCGTAACTTAGAGGCCAAGGGTGGCAATGCAAAGCAATGAAGAGCACAGCTTGGAAATGGGCTTGACTGGATTCAGATCCTGGTTCTGCTCCTCACTAACAAGGACCTTAGGCAAATTTCTTTTTTTTTTTTTTGTCTTTTTGTTGTTGTTGCTATTTCTTGGGCCGCTCCCGCGGCATATGGAGGTTCCCAGGCTAGGGGTTGAATCAGAGCTGTAGCCACCGGCCTACGCCAGAGCCACAGCAACGCGGGATCCGAGCCGCGTCTGCAACCTACACCACAGCTCACGGCAACGCCAGATCGTTAACCCACTGAGCAAGGGCAGGGACCGAACCCACAACCTCATGGTTCCTAGTCGGATTCGTTAACCACTGCGCCACGACAGGAACTCCTTAGGCAAATTGCTTAAACTGGCCAAGTCTATTTCCTTTGACGGAGAATTTTGTTAATGTTATTACTGCTGCCTACTCCTATTTTTGCCTTTTTCCCCAATACACTTCACTTATTCTATTACTCACTCGTTGTCTGATTTTGTTGAAATGTAACTCTAATCTTTTTGACTTTCAGTGTATATTCCTTCATTGTCTCTTCATGCCTTAAAGATATAATCCACACCAGGATTAATTTCAGGCAGGTGCAACCCAACAGCATCTTGCCTCAGGCATCTCCTATGCTTTTCTTATCTTTTTCCTGGGCTTTTCTGTTGAAGCCTTGAAGTAGGAGGCCAGGGAAACCAGATTAGCATCCTTGGACCGAAACTATGGGTTTGTTTGGGTTTTTTTAGCGCCAGGAGCTAAGTCTTTGACCAATAGATGGTTGCTGATAGGTAGGACTTTCCCCCTTTACCTCAGGCACTTCCCTTTCTCCTTCATGAACAGTCTTGGGGCACCTAATAAGGGTTTTCAGTTGTCCTCTGGGACCTAGTCACCAGGAGCTCATAGTGGAGGCCAACTTGCTAACGCACTTCTATACTGGCTCTCCCTTCCCGGCTGCTTCATTCCCTTTACCCCTCATGCCTGCACCCTGGAATCACACACCAGACCTTCGTTTCAGGCTCTGTTTTCTGGGGGAACTTTAGCTAAGACCATCAGAGAATGTTACAGCTGAAATGAATTTTGAAAAATTGTTTAGTATGACCTGCTTATGAGGGACAGAACTGAAACCGTGGCTGAAGCAAGAATAGATTCATAGACCAGTGTTCCTTCCAACAGTCATAGAGACTGTTTTTAATAACACAAGTAGGAAAAGGGCTAGGATGTATTGTTATTTCCAGGCAACATTCAGACTTAAACATCACTGTCTTTTTTTTTTTTTTTTTTTTTTGCTTTTTAGGGCCACACCCACAGCATATAGAGGTTCTCAGGCTAGGGTCGAATTGGAGCTACAGCTGCTGGCCTACACCACAGCCACAGCAATGCCAAATCCAAGCCACATCACAGCTCAGGGCAATCCTTAACCCACTGAGGGAGGCCAGGGATTGAACACTCATCCTCATGGCTCCTAGTCGGATTCGTTTCCACTGCTCCATGATGGGAACTCCCAACATCATTGTCTTTTTTTGCCCAATCCTTCCTACCTCTATCCTGGGCTGTGCCCTCTTCCTAACTCAATCACTTTCTCCCAATTTATATTCTTGGTGTTCTTAGCTGACTGCCTGCCAAAATATACTTTTAGGGGTTCATTTATTTATTTAATTTTTTATTTTTATTTTTTGTCTTTTTAGGGCCACACCGGGGTGGCATATGTACGTTCCCAGGCTAGGGGTTGAATCGGAGCTGTAGCCACCGGCCTACACTAGAGCCACAGCAACGCGGGATCCGAGCCGCGTCTGCAACCTACACCACAGCTCACGGCAACGCCAGATCCTTAACTCACTGAGCGAAGCCAGGGATCAAACCTGCATCTTCACGGATGCTAGTTGGGTTTGTTAACCACTGAGCCACGACGGGAACTCCACTCACTTATTTGTAAAGTGTAAATAAGATTTCTCTGCACAGGGCTACTTTGCCCCCAGAGGTCTGCATTTCAACAGAGATCAAATTTTATTGAAAAGGCATGGGAGAGCCCATGTATATGTCTCCTGTGTTCCGCATCATACAGTCATCAGTTATATGAGACTGAAGTGGAGGGAGGCACTGGGATTATGGAATTTAATGTCTATTTCTACATACATACACATGTTAGTAAAATCCCTTTTGAGACATTAAATATTCCTTTTCTTTATCCTCCATCTTCCTCTATCATGGTGACTTGTGAATTTAACATGCTCTTAAGTGCTACCACCCACTTAGACTTCAGGATGTTCATGAAGCTACAAAAGATCATCTATAAATGAACAAATAAAAAGCCTTCCTAGTGATCTGTCCCTTCCAAAACATTGGTTCCCAATGCATATACACATAACTGCAAACTTTCAATGCTGTATTTTCAAATAAATATAATGGCAACAACAATACTAAACTTTATTAAGTACTTGGTGTAATGCCAGGCATGGGGCTAAGTGCATTATAAGCGTGTTTTTTTATTCTATTCTCAGGCAAAGAAGGACAATGATTCTGGATTGATGATAACTGAATAAAGCAAGTCCTATATTGGTCCTAGTTTATACCCTTCGGAGAATTTCCAGGCCATGGTGTGTGGAGGTGGAATCAAGGTGGAGCCTTGCAGGCTGCCTGATTTGAGGAGATGGAGCTGAAAGTCCAGGGGGATAAGACAGCTAGAGTAAGCAGAAGAGCGTATCTGAAGGAATGATGCAGATATACAACTCCAAAGATCTGAAGGGGGTCCCCTTGTATGTTAATCTGAGTACTGACCAGCATATGCATGTGAGCAAAGAACCACATGAACAGATTAAAAGTGACAGGGCCCACACTCACACAGGAATGGAGACAGGTCTGTCTGCACCTATGAGACTGGAAAACCTCACGATTCAAGGCGGATTGGGTAGAGTACATAGGATGATCTTTTCCCAGCAATGCAGAATACTTTGTCTTAGACAGAATACTGTTTTGGTCTGACCTAGCAAAATTTAAAAGGGACTCCCAAAGGATCAAACTTTTCCCAAATAACTTTACTTTGTCCTAGAACAAAGCTCAAGAATATTTACAAAAATACAAAAATATTTAGTATAAATTCACAGTGTAAAAGTAAAATGCATAATGTCTGACACTCAATCAAAGAATATGAGGACTGAAAGGATGCAAGAAAAATACAACCTATAATAAGGAGAAACACTGATTAACTGAAACTGATGTAGAAATGATACATATGTTAGAAGTACCAGTCAGGACATAAAAAGTTACTATATCTGTATTCCAGTTAGTTATACACTTATAATGTGACATAGAAGATATAAAAAAGATCCAACTAGAACTTCTAGGGATAAAGACTGCAATGTCTGAGATGTAAAGTGTACTGGGTAGGACAAGTAGCAGAAGAAATATTGGAGAAGAGAGGACTAGTGAACTAGAAGAAACAGCTATGAAAACTATCAAAAATAAAATACAATGAGAAAAGAAAATAATAATTTAAAAAACTGAACAGAGCAGGAGTAAACTGTACAATGGTTTCAAGTGGCCTCATATTTGCGAATCGGGGCCCTGAAAGGAATGGTGGTAAATATATTTGAAGAAGTAAAGGCCCAAAATTTCCAACTTTGATGAAAACGATACACTTACATAAGCAAGAAGCTTGACAATATCAAAGCACAGGAAATATGAGGGGAACCACATCAAGGCACACCATAATCGAATGGCTTAAAATCAACGGTACAAAGAAAACTATTAAAAGTATCAAGAGAAAAAAAAATATGGTTCATATAGAAGGACAAAAATAAATATAATAGAGATTTCTCACTGGAAACAATTTGAACAAGAAGGCCAAGGAGTAGCATCTTTCAAGTCCTGAAAGGAAAACAAAAACCTGCCAACCTACACTCCTCTATCCAGCGAAATAAACCAAACCCCAGACAAAAACAAGGCCCCCAAAACTTCCAAAAACAAAGGTGAAATAAAGTTTTTTTGAACCTACAAAAGTGAAAGAATTCATTATCAGCAGAACTACACTGCAGGAAATTAGAGCAAATCCTTCAGGGAGAAGGAAAATGACGTCAGGTGAAAATCTGGATTTATACAAAGAGATGAACAGCATCAGAAATGCTACATGGATAAGTTTATTAATTTTTAAATTAATCAAATCTCTAAAAAACAATAACATTAATACAGCATGGGGTTTAAAACAGTAATGTAAAATACACTGGATAACAATGGCAAAAAATGTTGGGTGTAGAGTAATAGAAGTATCTTATTCTCAGGTTCTTTTGCTATATATGAAGCAGTATCATTTTATTTGAAGGAAGACTGAAAAAGACATATGCTATAAACATTATAGAAACCACTAAAATAGAGAGTAATAGCTAATGAGCTAGCAATGGAGGTAAAATAGAATAATAAAAATATCCAGTAAATCCAGAAGAAGGCAAAAACAGGAGGAAAAAAAAAACCCAAAGCAACCAAACAGATTAGACAAACAAACAAATAGCAAGATGACAGATTTCAACCCAACCATACCCATAATTACATTGAATGTAAAGAATCTAAATAGCCCAATAAAAGGCAGAGATTGTTTGCATAAAAAAGGCAAGACTCAACTGTATGGTGTCTACAAGAAATATACTTTAAAATAAAGATACAGATAGGTTAAAAGTGACAAGATGGAAAATGATATATCATGCTAACACTAATTGAAAGAAAGCTGGAGTGGCTGTATTAATATCAGACAAAGCATATTCTACAGAAAATAATGTTACCAGGGATAATGAATGTAACTTCATAATGATAAAGATGGCAATCAAGTGGACATAATAATCCTTGATGTTTATACATCTAATTACAGGGCTTCGGAATTCATGAAGCAAAACCTCATAGAACTGCAAGAAAATGGCCAAATCCACAATTATAGTCAGTGATCTCAATAACTGATAGAACAAGAAGGCAAAAATCAGTAAGATTTGGAAGATTTGAGCAACACTATCAAACTTGACCTAACTGACATTTATGAGCATTCTTCCCAACAACATTCTTTTCAAGTGCACATGGGACAATTACCAAGATAGACAATTTAATCTTTATTACATAGGTATTATCATTATTTCCATGTACCGCTGAATCAGTGAAGGCATGAAGAAGTAGGTACCTTGAGGATACAGTGATTAAGTGTCACAGCTGGGCTTTGAACCCAGGTCTTCTGTTTCAGAACTCTTAATCACCAGGCTCTATCACCTTCCTTGAACACCTGGAACAGCTCAGGTCTCAGTAAAATCTCTAGGATTTAGAATGCAATCCCTTTTAAATAAACAAAGGAGTAGGCTACTCAAATAGCACTTTCTAAATATTACTTGGAAAGGAAGTACATTCCCCCTTTCCTCTCAGATTCCCACTCAGTCTGCTTCCTTTAACTGACATGACTTATAGGTATCATAAACTCAGGTTCCAGAGTCCCTGGGTCTGAAAGAGAAGACAGTTGCAGATTATAAAAGGCTCAAGGGAGCTGGCTCTTCCTCAGGCTGCCTCCGTGTTCGATGGGTGGTCTAGCACACATTCCAACTCAGATCAAGATGCCTGCTGGACCCTCTTTGAATGCCAGGATCCAGACAACAGCTCCTTTTGCAGAATGTAAATACGTTCGTATTAAAAAGAGGCAAAGAATCTTCAGCTGTGGTTGACTTTCTTTGTCCACCTTCCTATCTCTGTTATTAGTACCATAATGTATATAATAATTGCAACACGGAATTACTTTGTAATGTTTTCCAGGGCGAGGTTTCCTTACTTATCAGCAAGAAAATGCCATTGAGGGGAACACCTTTTTAATGAATCTTTGACTGAGACTTGGCAACATGGGTGTTCTAAGGGAGGAAATGTGAAATGAGGATATTATTCTGCCTTATGCTGAGGGGAGGATTCAAACTGCTCAGCAAAAATGAATCTTGATAGTGAAATTTTAATTAACTTAATTAAAATTAACTTAAAGAGAATTAACTTTTCTCTTTAATTGGATTTCTCTTCCCCCCACTTCCCTCTCTCCTTCCTCGTCCGTTTTTTTTTTTTTTTTTCACCCGAGCTTCCATCCTGCATTCACATCCAGCTGCTTTCCCTTCTACCATCTTTCTTAACTACAATCAGCAACTCCCCAGGTCCAGCTGTCTCTCTCTCTAATTCCCTCAACAGCTCTTTCCCTTTCTTCCCCTTTCTGGCCCATCCAGCTTTCCTCCCTCCCCTCCCCACAGCTCCAAGGGTCCCCAGGAGATCAAAGAGTGACAATGTGGCTGCAGCCCAGCGGGGAGAACTTTCCAGCTCCCCCTCCCGGCTGGGCTGAGCTGCAAGGCTGAGGACTGGAGGCTTGGCCGGGACGTCTTGGCTTCTTGGGGGGGAATTATGAAGCTGTGTTGTACATCACAGAAAAGTACAACTCCCTTTGTGTTGGTTAGCATGGTGTCTCTTGGTTCGGGTCTTTGCCACACTTTCTTGAAAGGCATTGTTTACCCCGGGGTTTTGGAGGTGAGGAGCAGTGCGGGTGGGAGCGGAGAGGACAGCGGGAGTGCTTTCCTAGTGCGGAATAGACCCGAGAAAAGTCGCCCCTGCTGGGGGCTGGGGGCGGAGTGCGTGCCCGCATAGGAGGGGGGGCCTCTACTGGCCAATCAGGAGGCGAGGCCAGGCCCGGCTTCCCCTCCCCTCCCCGCTCGCGGGCGGGCGGCGCGCAGTGGAAAGTTGGGAGCAGCAGCCCCTGGCCCCGCGGAGAGCAGCGCGGCGGCGGCGGAGCGAGGGCAGCCGACTAGGCGCGGCGCCGCTGGCTCGGAGCAGCCCCCAGGGCATGGGCCGGCGCGCCGTCTGCACTCAGCCACACGCCGCCCGGGCTGCGGGCACTCGGCCGTCCCGGAGGAAGTTGCGTCCGGACAAAAGCCGTCTCATCTCAGCCCGCCCGGCCCCTGCAGGGATTCGGGTTGAGTGTTCATCCCCATCTGATTCTCAGCCCCTAACTTTTTTTGCGAGTTCAAAGAGATTTCGGGAGTGGAATGAATTACCCCGAGAGGAAACCCGCTGCCTGTTGTTGAGAAAGGATCAGCACAGTGCTTAGGCGCTCAAGGGGGGGAAAAAAAGAAAAGAAAGACAAAATGATTTCCTGGGACATTGTCCACACAGTATTCCTGTTCGCTCTTCTTTATCCTTCTTCCCTAGCTGAAGATGCAAGCCTCCGGTCAGAGATTAGGGCTGAGGAGATTCCCGAGGGGGCCTCTACCTTAGCTTTTGTGTTTGATGTGACTGGTTCCATGTATGACGATTTAGTTCAGGTTATCGAGGGGGCTTCTAAAATTTTGGAGACGTCTTTGAAAAGACCTAAGAGACCTCTTTTCAACTTTGCTTTGGTGCCTTTCCATGATCCAGGTAAGGGAAATATTTATTCCTTGTTATTCTTTATGATGACATTATTTCTTATGCTATGAAATTGTGTCAGGACGTTTCAAAACCATTAAAAAAATGTGTAGCCGAATACAGTTGTAACAAAGAATTGCTCGCCCGCATCTGTGTTTGCTCTGATACGTTTTCAAGTCTGAGCCATGGAGATGCTTTGTTTAGAGGGCTGGTACAGTGGTACCCAAATCTAGAAAGGTGGAATTCTGAAAACCAGAACCAGAAGAACGATATCAAAATCAGAGTTAATTGACTTAAGTTGTTTTTGTTAGAACTAAAGAATGTTTAATTAAGAAGGTGAATTGGCACATGGGTATTTAGCTACAGTACTTTGGTAAGAGCTAACATCCAGGTTAAGAGCATGCTCAAGATAACTCTCAAGGATGGGGGAGGAAAACCTGTTATTTGAGACACAAGGAAGCTTGTAAGTGATTACTAGTGCACTGAAGAGATGAAAATAAGAGAGAAGCCATTCATTTCTTAATTGAATCTATTCGTCTTTGCACCTGATCGTCATTAGTTAGGTCCCCAGATGGTGGTAAATGTTTTGTCTAGGTCTCATCCAGTAGAAATGCATGTAATTTGGTATGTTGGTGTTTTTAAAGGTGGTTGAAGCAGAATTGCTTTATTTTTTGCCCTAAAGCCATGGGTTTCAGTTGCGCCACTGTAATTTGATCCTCTTTACTTTTTTCAGTTTCTCTTTAAAGTGGCACCTTTCTGTGAGGCTCATAGGAGCCCTCATTGTCATTGCTGAGGGTTGCATTGCAGAGCCAGCCCTGGGGCTGGCTGTCTAGCATCCACCTGAGTTTCATTAGCACAAGCCGCTGCTGAGTTGAAGAAATAAAGCAGTGGTTTCTTAAAAGCCCTCCCCCACTGGTTTACATTTTTATTGAAATTCCCTCTCTTCAGTGGAAGACGACACCACCTCTTCACAACGAAAGCTTGATGTTTAGAACCTCACATTCTTTCCTTGCGCATTTGACAAACATGTATGAGTTCAGATTATTGCTAGGCGTTAAGAATGGCAGGTTTCATCTATTAAAACATTTGGCAGGGGGAGGAATTTAGAGGGAAACAGAACTCGGGGGTTTTGGTTGCCGTTACTCTTCAGATGATGAAAACAATAACCTATCCTATTCTTCTGGGATATACATACATTTTAGTAATTTCTACATTGATTAAACGTGAAAGGTTCATATTCAAATGAAGAATTGAATGAACGTTTATTGTGTTAGCTGCCTTAGTGAGATACATCATGTGTTAACAATGTTTTAATTTATTAAATGTCAAAATGCCAGTTGTGATGCAATTCAATTCTTTTGTTATTTTGGAATAGACTAAATATGTTTCTCCTATAGGGATGAATCTCAAATTGGCTGAAAAATAAAATAAAACTTGTGTCCTCTAACATTTCAATGTGCTTTCCTCCAAAAAACTCTTGTGAGATGATGTTGCTGTAAACAGAACACAAAAATTGCCGCAGGTCATAAATGGAAACCAGATCATCATGATCGTTTGATATGATGTGAAAAACTATTGGAATAAATTGTATTGTGGTGTGCTGCCTTCCAATTATTACCGAATGGGAAAATTTTGTCGTAGCTGACTTTCTCCTACTTTAGCAATCATGATTCAAAGTAGGGGAAAGTTGATATGCTAAGAACATATGACTAATAAATTATAGCTATTTTGAATGAAATAATATGAGAAAATAGTTAATTTAAATTGGCTCCATAAAATTAATTGTAGGTATAATTCAGCAAAATTATTAATCCTAATTCCATTGAGATTCAAAGCAGAGGGAAGTGGCCAAGTGTTTGTCTAAGGCTAAAGTGTTTTTGACGATAAAGAGGGAAATCGAAATGAAAACATACTAATAACCTTTAGTTTACTAACTCACTGTAATCAATTGTAATATTATGTTTGCCATTTTCTGTTTGTGTATGTGTGCAATCATTAAGAGTTTTTGTTTCTCTTCTACTTCTCTGGTTGGTTATCAGCTTGCAATCACCAGTGGAAAGAAAGGGCCTTGCATGAGGGTTGGCTGTCTTACTCGGTGACATCAGAAAAGTCTCTCTGGCTTTGTGTGTCTGTTTCCTCAACTCGAAAATGACAGAATTGGATTTGAACATCTCTAAGGTCATTTCTAACTGTAATGTTTTACAACTGACTGTTTTACATGTGCTATTTTTTCACAGTCCCTGACACCTATTTGTAAATTTGGGTGATACAACTGACAGGCCAAGAAATGGTGTGTGTAATTTAATATAATGATTCTATGAATAACCTTGAGGACTTAGAGATTTTCGAAGTCCTTTGACATCTGCTGTTGCATTTAGCTAGATGAAATAATGGGTAAGTTCTGGGATATGGTCTCAGGCATTTAACAAAGACCTTCAGGCCTTTGCAGATCATTGCTCTGGATCTCTGCATTATAGTTTGGGGCAAGATGTGTGTTTTTTAGGGGGAGGTAAAATTGATATACATGGAAAATATAGACATTCAAGAGAAATGAATCTCTCGAGAAGTTGAGAAGGAGATGATAAAATCATTCGGAAAATGTGCATGTAGGAAGCTGGAGTTGGAGGACCCACAACACACCCGTGGTAGGAGTAAGTACCAGAGAGGACCTCGGTCATGGCAAGTCAAGGCAACCTTGTGATGCGAACTCTACTTATGATGGATTTTTCCACTAACATAATCACATTTAATGTATTGACATTTAAGTTTTCCTGAGATCTAATTCCTTTATCCATATAATCATTCTCTTAAAATCTACAATTCTGTGGTTTATTATATATTCAGAGAGGTGTGCAATCTGCATCTTAGTCAAATTGGGAACATTTTTCTCACTTTATTTATTTACTTATTTATTGTCTTTTTGCCTTTTCTAGGGCCACTCCTGTGGCATGTGGAAGTTCCCAAGCTAGGGGTCTAATCAGAGCTGTCGCCACCACCCTACACCAGAGTCACAGCAACGCGGGATCCGAGCTGCGTCTGCAACCTATAGCACAGCTCACGGCAACGCCGGATCCTTAACCCACTGAGCCAGGCTGGGGATTGAACCTGCAACCTCATGGTTCCTAGTCGGATTCGTTAACCACTGTGCCATGCGGGAACTCCAACATTTTTCTCACTTTGAAGAGAAATGTTTTAGTTATCGGTCTCTTACCCTTCTTTTTTTAATTTTAATTTTTAAAAAATTTTATTTATTTTTTTGGTCCTTTAACATTCATATCAACTTCCTCTCAGCCCTAAGCAGCTCCTGATTAACGCTTTGTGGATTTTCCTATTTTGGATTTTCATATGAATGGACTCATATGATATATGGTCTTTTTTGTGACTGGCTTCTTTTTACCTTAGCATAATGTTTTTAAGGTTCATCCATGTTGTACATGTATTAGTACTTTACTCATTTTTACAGTCAAATAATAGTCCGCTTATAGACATGATAGACATTTTATCTTTTAATCTGTAGTGGATATTTGGGTTGTTTCCACTTTTTGGCTATTACGAATAATGCTTCTATAAACATTTATGTACAAGTTTCAATGTGCACATATGTGATATCGTAGTTTATAAGAAGAAGTAAATATTTGGTCTTTGTCACCTTTTCTTAAAACCCTTGAAATTTTCAAAGTGATGAGAACCATAAAGGTATCTTCTGTTATGTTAATGAGGTGACTTTGGACCCCACTGAAGAAGGAGCTCGTTGCCAGGAGACTCAACCCGGTGATTAGAGGGTTGGAACTTTCAGTGCCACCCCCTGACCTCTGGAGAATGTTCCCTGTGTACTTGAAAAGAATTTGTATCCTGTTGTTTGGACATGGGGTGTTCTCTGTAGTCTGTTAAGTCCATCTGGTCTAACGTGTCATTTAGGGCCAACTTTTTCTTACTGACTTGTCTGTCTGGATCATCTCTTCATTGATACAAGTGGTATGTTTCAGTCCCCTGCTATTATTGTATTACTGTCCATTTTTCCCTTTATGTCTGTTAATACTTTATGTATTTAGATGTTTCTATGTTGGGTGACTACTACAAGTATTATATCCTTTTATTGGATTGATCCCTTTGTCATTATGTAACACTCTTCTTTGTCTCCTGTATAGTCTTTGTTTTAAAGCTTATTTTGTCATGTGTATTTCTACTCCAGCGACTCTTTTGTTTCTTTACGCATGGAATATCTTTTCTCATCCCTTCACTTCCAGTCTGTGCATGTGTTTTTAGAGCTAAAGTATCTTGTGGGCAGTGTGTATATACAGGGTTTATTTTTGTTTTAATCCATTCAGCCACCCTATGTGTTTTGATTGGAGCATTTAGCCTGTTTCCTTTTAGAATATTATTTGTAGGTTGTACTTATTGCCACTTAACAAAAGTTAATTGTTTTCTGGTTGTTTTTGTAGTCTCCTCTGTTTCTTTCTTCTTCTACTGTTTTCTTCCCTTGTGATCTGATGCCTTTTTTTTTTGGGGGGGGGGGTGCCATGCCCGAGGTATGTGGATGTTCCTGGGTCAGGAATCAAACAGGGATCACCACAGCAGCGACCCAAGCAACACCAGATCCTTAACCTGCTTTGCTGTAAGGGAACTCCTGATGACTTTTTTACTGTTGTGTTTGTATTCCTTTCTCTCTAATTTTTGTGTATCTGTTAAAGGTTTTGTATTTGTGGTTCCCATGAGGTTCGTATATGACAACCTGTGTGTAGAGAAGGCTGTTGGTTATTTAAGTTCAAGTATGGTCTAAAACCACTAGGTTTTTATTCCTCTGGCCCCAGCACATTCTACTTTTGATGTCATATTTACATTTTTTGTTTTGTTTGTTGCTTAACTGATTATTTTAGATGCCAGTGATGTTACTACTTTTGTCTTTTAATCTTCTTGCTGCCTTTACAGGTGTTTGAACCACTACCCCTCTACCCTTATTATATGTTTGCCTTTACTAGTGAGATTTTTTTCTTTCATGACTTGTTTTATCTTGTTTTGTTTGGTCATGGCCTTTTCCATTTAAAGAAGTCCTTTTAATATTTTTTGTAAGGCCGGTTCAGTGGTAGTGAACTCCTTAGCTTTAGCTTTTCTGGGAAACTCTTTATCTCTCCTTCAGTTATGAAAATTAACCTTGCTCAGTCGAGTATTCTTGGTTGTAGGCTTTAGCTTTTAGCCCTTGAATATTTTATGCCAGTCTCTTCTGGCCTGTACAGATTCTGCTGAAAATCAGCTGATCATCTTATGAGGGTTCCCTTATATATAACTCGGTGTTTTTCTCTTGCTGTTTTTAAGATTCTCTTTGTAAGTTTTGATATTTTAATTGTAATATGTCTTTGTGTGGGTCTCTTTGGGTTCATCCTATTTGGGACTCTCTCTGCTTCCTGGACTTAGATGTCAGTTTCTTTTGCCAGATTAAAGAAATTTTTAGCCATTATTTCTTCAAATAGGTTTTATGTTCTTTCTCTCTCCTGCCCCTTCTGGAACTCTTACATACAAATGTTAGTATGCTTGATATTGTCTCAGAGGTATCCTTAAACTATCTTTTTTATTGTTGTTATTCCTTTTCTTATTGCTATTATGATTGGGTGATTTCCGCTAGCCTGTCTTCCAGGTCACTGATTTGTCCTCTGCATTCTCCATTCTACTGTTGATTCTCTTTAGTGCATTTTTCATTTCATTTGTTCTTCATTTCTGATCAGTTCTTTTTTTTTTTCTGTCTCTTTGTTGATGCTTGCTGAATTCATCCGTTCTTCTTCTGAGTTCATTAAGCTTATTTATGACAATTACTTTTAACTGTTTATCTGGTAAATTGTTTATCTCTTTTTGTTTCTTTCTTTTCCTGAGACTTTAATCTTGTTCTTTTGTTTGGAAGGTATTTCTTTGTCTCCTCCTTTTGCCTAACTCTTTGTGTTTTTTTCTATATATGAGGTATATCAGCTGTGTCTCCTGGTCTTGAAAGAGTGGTCTTATATTAAAGGTGTCTTGTGGGGCCCAGTGGTACAATCCCCCCCTTATCTAAGAGCTAGGTGTTCCAAGGGTATCCCTTGTGTGGGCTGCATGCACTCTCCTGTTGTGGGTGGGCTGAGATTGCTGTGGGCACACTGTTGGGTTGGGCTGACTTGTAGCCCAGCCAGCTCTATGGCTCTGCTGTGATTATCATGGATGCCCTGGTAAACAGGGCTGTTCCCTAGCTGGCTGTCTCTGAGGTCTGGTCATGAGTGGGTTGGTGGGTAGGGCTGGCCCCTTGAGTAGGATCTGCTTTGGAAGAGTCAGTGAGGGGGTTGGTTGGGCAGGGCAGATCCACAGAGAAATGCCAGAGTAGGGCTTGTAGGTTGATGGAGAGTGACCAAAATGGTGCCCACCTGTGCCAGGCCAGCTAGATGGGTGGAGAGTAGAAAAATGGCACCTCCAATGCTTCCACCCCCAGAGAAAGTTCCACCAGATCCCTGCCCTTTGGCACTTGCCCTAAAGTTAGTCAATGAATCTCCTCTCCTGTGACCCAGCCCTTTTTCAAGCTACTGCCTCTCTACTGGGATTCAGAGGGAGTGAGTTTGTGCACAAGCCCTTCAAGAGCAGAGTCACAGTTTCCTATAGTCCTCTAACTCTCTGGAAGATAAGCCCCACTGGACTTCAAAGCCAGACGTTATGGGAGCTCATCTTCCTGGTACAGGTCCCCTGGGGTGGGGAGCCCAATGGGGACTTGGACCCCTAACTCCTCAGGGGGACATTCATGATTGTGCTATCTCTCCTGCTTGTTGGTTGCTGTGGTAGGAGCATGGGTTCTTATTAGACTGTGTCTCTGCACCACCCCTGTCTCAATGTGCCCTTTTCTTTTTATCCTTAGTTGTAGAAAATCTCTTCTACTAGTCTTCAGCTTGTTCTCAGAGATTGCTGTTTCATATATGTTTGTAGTTTTGATATATCTCTGGGATAAGGTGAAGTCAGGATCTTCCTACTCTGCCATCTAGATCAGCACATAATCATTCGGTTGTTTGAGAACAGACTAAAGTGGAGCAAGGGTAGACATGGGCATGGGGTGGGAGGAGCGGGGATCAGACATTATTGCCTCATTCAGGCAGAAGAGGATGGTATCTCGGGTGAAGTTGGTAGCTATAGAAGTTTTGGAAAATAGTTGGGTTCTGTGTATATTTTGGAGATGAAACCAAAAGGATTTAATGATGGACTGGATGTGATATGTGAGAAATATGACAGAAGACTAGACAGAGTCAGAGGATTTGGCTCGAGTGAGTGGAAGCATAGCATGGCCATTGCTGAGGTGGAAAAGAATGAACACAGAGCAGGTGTGAGAAAGAGTTGGAATCTGAGGCTTTTGTTTTTGTGTATGTTTGAGTTGCCTTTGTTATGCAAGTGGAGGTATTACAAAGGCACTTGGATATATGAAAATTGAGCTTAAGAGTAGAGGCCTGGGTCAGAGATAGAAACTTGGGATCTAGAGTCACACATAATATGGTAATCAGGGCAGTGAGGTTAGTTGGCACTACGAAGGGACTGATTAAATGAAGAATCATAGAAGTCTGAGGACCGAGCCTTGGAATATTCCAGCGTTTAGCAGTCAGGGATGAGGATAAAAGATCAAAGCAGCCCGAGAAATTTAAGACAGAGAGAGAGAGGAGTAAATTGTACTAGAAGTCAAGAGAAGAAAGCTTTTCAAGGAAGAAATACTAATCTGTTAGTTAAGAAGAAGACTGAGAACTGTCTAAACTACTTAACAACGTGGGAGTCGTTGATGTCTCAACAAGAAATGATGGGGGTAAAAGCCTGTTTGGAGAGAACTTAAAGGAAAATGGGAGAAGAGCAGTTGGAAATCCTTGGAATTACATTGCTGTTTCCAACTGCCGGGAAGGTTGTTTTGTTTATGAAGCTAAAATTAAATTCAATAAATGATTCAACTAGTATTTTGCAAAATGTGAATGCAACGTAGGAGAAAGGACGTCCAATTTGGAACAGATTTGTGATTCCTTCCTTGTTTTTGTCATATTGGTAGATTATTACCAAAGTCCATGGTTTTAATCATAATATAGTGAAAGATGAAAGACTGAAAAGAGACTCAGAATGGCAAGGACTTGACTCATTGGGAGAAATGTCAGCATTACATGTCTCTCTGCTTATGAGTTTCATGATAATAAAACCTATGAGCCCTAAATGACTTTGGTTCTTCAGCACTACACCATGGTTTTTTTTTGTTGTTGTTGTTGTTTTTAAAAAAAACAACAACACTCCAGGCCTTCTTTTATGAAAATATTCTTTTAGAGAATTTTTCTGAGCAACAGAACAGAAAATTTTTACAAGGAAAGTATTGCACATTCAGTCCTTGAAAACCTATACAAATTTAGATGAGCTCAACTTCAAATTGAATGTTTTCAGTTTCAGTATATATAGAAAAGGAGCCAAGACGCTATCAGTCTCCCTTGGCCTCTTGGACATCCTACAGGAAGAAGGATTTTCATGAGGAAGAGGATTCTCTTTTAGGTCCAAGAGAAGTCTAACCAAAGGAAATGAACGGAACTTGAAGAGTGGGAGATTTTGGTTAGACAGTGATAACTGTGTTTCCTAGGAAGAAAGACTATTTTATCCCAAGAGAGTAGATGCCACGTCACTGGTTGTTTTTGAGGATATGTAGAGACGTTTTGATGTGCACAGTGAAAACTTTCAAAGTTCAGAGACTCAATTTTGATATATCATGTTAAACATGTTAGGGATGTTTCTTTTTTCTTTCTTTTTTTTTTTTGTCTTTTTTCAGGGCTGCACCGTGGCATATGGAGGTTCCCAGGCTAGGGTCTTATTGTAGCTGTTGCTGCCAGCCTATGCCCCAGCCACAGCAACACCAGATCTGAGCCACATCTGTGACCTACACCACAGCTCAGGGCAACGCCGGATCCTTAACCCACTGAGTGAGGCCAGGGATTGAACCCGCAACCGCATGGTTCCTAGTCAGGTTCATTTCTGCTGCATCACAACAGGAACTCCAGGGATGTTTCTGTTTTTAAAAATCATCTGTGATTCCCACACAATGAAGGGTTTTGTTTGTTTTTTTTTCCTTTTTTTCCTTGTTAAGCTGAGGAACAGCCTTCTAATTGATTGATAGTAAATCAGAAATTGGTTTTGCTAGTCAAACAAACAACAACCATTCTCAGTGATCTTTATAACTGTGCTTACTTATCTTTAAGCTCCTTAGGCATGGACTGCTCTATTTATTTTACAGGCCCAGGACGAAGTAGATACTCAAGAAATGTTTCATGAATGAATGAATGCTGGAAACAAGAACCCATGATTTCTCTGGGTATTTTAATCTTGTCTTTAATGCCTATGATTTTACATTAAAAATGTTTACTTATTGTAACATTTGGAAGAATAAAACTAAACATGATCACTCACGAATTAGGCGTTTTTGGTGATATTTATCTCCCATTCAAGCTTGAAGATGAAATGGAAGGATCACTGTGACCTAGATAATGCCTGAGTCTTGGGTAGTCACTGAAGTTTGTAGAGCAGGTGAATTTGGTGGTGGGGGTAGACGGAAATTTCTGTGCAATCTGGAATGGCTCAGCTGCATGCTATCTGCATACTGTATCCAGGTTGCCTATCTTCCAGTTTAAATTGGACTGGCTGAAAAAATGTCACAACAAGTAAATTAATTTCTAAGGAGCACTGTGTAAACAGTCACATCCCCTGTGGTTCTCAAAAGTCTATAGGGATTCTCAACCTTGTTTTTTTTCTTTTCCAATAAATCTCTGTGAGGATTCCCCATCTCTACAGAGAATAGGAAACATAGAGAAACGGGCTCATGTTATGTCAGGTGTAAGGTGTAATGATATCAGTGTTCCCCACTTTAATGGTGTTGTCATGGTTAAATTAAAAAAGTATGTGTGAAAGTCCTTTAAAAGTACTGTAGAATCTATGGTGTTGCTCTTACTTAGTGAATCACATTTGTCTATAAAGATTGAATAGGTACTGTTGAAGAGTCAGTTATTAAGAAAAATAGTAAAACATTTATATAGTCAATTAAAAAAATTAAGTTGGAAAAAAATACCTCCTTAATGACTTGGCTGTTAACCAACCTATAGAGAAAGGACAGTTCAAGCCAGTTCAAATGTAGTACCACTCTGACATACTCAGTATTTGAGACACATGTCGTTTTTGCCACACTATCCCCTGGAGCCCTAGACCACTGCTTCATAATTAGGAAACCAGCCAGAGAATTAAAAAAATCCAGGAGTTCTTATACTTGAGTGGGTTAAGAACCTGAGGATGCAGTTAAGCAGGTGAAAGATCCTGTGTTGCTGCCTTGCTTATCGGGTTAAGGATTCTGTGTTGCTGCAAACGGTGTTGCAGATCTGCATGCTCAGATCTGGCACTGCTGTGCCTGTGACGTAGGCCTGCAGCTGCATCTCTCATTTGACCCCGAGGCCAGGAAATTCCATATGCCACAAGTGCAGCCGTAAAAAGAAAAAAAAGTAAAAAAATCCAAAGATCAACCTCTTTATTTCTTCCTCTTTTTTCTTGATCTCTTTTCTTTCTTTCTCACTTTCTCTTTTCCCCCTCTTTCTTTCTCCCTCTTTTTCTTCCTTTCTTTCTCTCTCCCTCTTCCTTCCTCTCTCTCTCTCTCTCTTTCTTTCTTTCTCTTTCTTTTTCAGCTACATCCTTGGCATATGGAAGTTCCTGGGCCTGGGATCTAATCTGAGGCACAGCTCTGACCTACGTCACAATGGGTAACACCAGGCCAGGGATTGAATCCGCAGCACTGCAGAGACAATGTGGGATCCTTAACCCAGTATGCCACAGTGGGAACTCCTTAAGCCATTGGATTTATTGATTTATTTACTCACCAGTCCATAGTCGACTTCTTCCTGTTTGTCAAGGACTATGTTAGATACATTTGATTCAAAGATAATTAGGCATAGCTCAATAGTCAGAGTTCCCGTTGTGGCTCAGTGGTAATGAACCTGCCTAGTATTCATGAGAACACAGGTTTGATCCCTGGCCTTGCTCAGTGTTCTGGTGATGCCATGAGCTATGGTGTGGGTCACAGATGTGGCTTGGATCCCACGTTGCTGTGGCTACGGTGCAGGCCAGTGGCTACAGCTCTGATTTGACCCCTAGCCTGGGAAGTTCCCTATGCCATGGGTGCAGCCCTAAAAAAGATAAAAAAAAAAAAAAAGTCTTTGGGAAGAAGGACAAGGGAAATAACAATATTATATACCGCAAAACATTTTATAGTGGAAAAAAATCTATGGGGGATTGTGTGAGGGAGAGCAGTTTTCCTGATCCCAGCTTCAAGAGGGTGAGGGTCAGCAAAGGTTTTCTGAAAGAATGTGATCAGAAGAAAATACATGAGGAAAAGCAGTTTGATCCAAATAGGAAGAAGTTTGAATTTCATCCTGAAAGCTGTCGGGAACCTGGAAGGTTTCTAAGCGAAAAGTGACATGATTGGGTTTTCATTTTGGATCCTTTTGTCTGGGGTGGATTGATGCAAGGCAGTCCCAAGAGCTGAGAGGTGAAATCTGAGGCCATCATAGCACTTCAGAGCTGGTGGTGGGGGAATTGAGGGGACTTGAGCAGAGGATGTAGTGTATGGGTTTCTGAGCTCTTAAAGACCAAAAGCCTGGACTTGGCCCTTAGAACATGGAGAAGAGGGAAATAGGATTGCCTTCTGTAGATTAAAAGATGAAATGAGCATAACAGGTGAAAAAGGTAGGTAAAGTTAGCTTTAAGAGATACCATTACTGCTGGGGAGTAGTCTTGATTATAAGCTCCTTATACATTAACCTGCCCCAAATAAAATATCAACCTATTTTGACCTCCTGTGGGAGGTCAGCCGTGAGGTAAAGAATCATGGAACAGACTTGGACATTGTACAACCAAGTTCTTTTAAAAGAAAATGCTGTAGTTGACATATTACATTGTATTAGTTTCAGGTGTACAGCAGAATGATTTAACCTTGGTCTGTATTATGATATGATCACCACACTAGTCTAGTTAAGATCTGAGGCCATAGATGCAACAAAATGGTTTTTTCTCATGATGAGAACTTTAAGATTTACTGTCTTAGCAACTTTCAAACATGCAATATTGACTATAGTCACCAACATCCCTATGACGTATTTATTTTGTAACTGGAAGTTTTTTGGTTTTGTTTTTATTTTGTTTTGTTTATTTGTTTGTTTTTTGTCTTTTTGCTATTTCTTGGGCCGCTCCCTCGGCATATGGAGGTTCCAAGGCTATGGGTCGAATTGGAGCTGTAGCCACCGGCATACACCAGAGCGACAGGAACGCTGGATCCAAGCCACATCTGCAACCTACACCGCAGCTCACGGCAACGCCAAATCGTTAGCCCACTGAGCAAGGGCAGGGACTGAACCCACAACCTCATGGTTCCTAGTCGGATTCGTTAACCACTGCACCACGACGGGAACTCCCTGTAACTGGAAGTTTTTGACGCCCTTTACCAATTTTGGTCACCCCATCCCCTGCCTCTGGCAATCACTAACCTGTTTTCTGTTTCTGAGTTTTGTTTTTTTTTTTGTTGTTGTTGTTGAGCCTCCACATGTGAGAACATTTGTTCTTTCTCCATCTGATTTATTTAACTTTGCAGAAACTCAAGGTCCATCCATGTTGTCGCACATGGCAAGATTTCCTTCTTTTTGTGGCTGAATGCTATCCTTCTGTGTGTGTACGCATGTATGTGCACATGTGTGCCACATTTTCTCTATCCATGCCTCCATCAGTAAATACTTAGGTTGCTTCCATATTTCGGCTATTGTAAACAATTCTGCGATGAACAGGGAGGTTCATTTATTTTTCTGAGTTAGTGTTTTGGTTTTCTTTAGATAAGTACCCTGAAGTGAATTTGCTGGATGATGCTGTATTCTATTTTTAATTTTTGAGGAACCCCTATATTGTTTTCCATAGTAACTGAATCAATTTATATTCCCACCAACAGTGCACACAAGATCCTTTTTCTTCATATCCTCTCCAGCACTATTTTGATCTTGTCTTTTGGGTAATAGCCATTCTGACAGATGTGAAGTGATATCTCATAGTGGTTTTGATTTGCATTTCCTGATGGTTAACAGTGTTGATTACTTTGCATTTACCTGTTGACCATCTGTATGTCTTCTTTGGAAAGATGTCGCTTCAGAGCCTCTGACTGTTTTTAAATTATATTCTTTTTGCCAAGTTCTGTCTGGGGTTCAGCATGTTATTTCCTTCTACACTTAACTACCCGGTCCACCATAAGCAACATTCCAACTGTGGTGATAGACTGTTTATTCTTAGAAATATGTAATGATGTCATTACATATTTGGATCATACTATTAACCCTCCTTGTTTTGGTTCCATGCTCACCAAACAGCCTCCTAATAATTTAACCTCATGGACTTTCCTTATAGGGAGAGAATGCTCCGGTCAGACTGGCGTATACATCAGATTCACCAGACAGTTATATTCCTCGTTGGTAACTCATGTTTTGGCACACCAGTTGTATACATCTGTCTCTGCTGTTTAAAATATTCTGACAGTGTCAAGTCAAAGTTTTTGAATTTGCAAGTCTGAGAGCCAGACCTTAATTAATGGTGAATTTATCAAAGTAAGTGTCGCCTGGTGTGGATCTGTTTGGGTGGCCTGTCCGTCTCCAGGTATCACTCCTCGGTATTTCCAGCTGTTAGTGTTAGAGTAGACCGTGCCAAGTGACTTTTCTGTCCACTTGAAGCTTGTGTAGATGACAGCTGAAGCCATCGGAATAAAGGAGATTATCTAAAGAGAGTGTAGATTGAGGAGAGAGGAAGACGGGCTAAAGTGTGGTGAATACAAACTTTTAAAATAGGGTGAAAAGGGGCAGTTCATAAAGGATTCTGGAAAGGAGAGTCTCAGGTAAAATAGGAAGGAAAGGAAAGAGCAGTGTTTGGAAATCTTAAGTTTTTAGTTTTAAGCAGAAGAAGTTGTCAACTTTGTCCATTTATAAGATGATTGAAAATAAAGTCTAGGAGTTCCCGTCGTGGCACAGTGGTTAACGAATCCGACTAGGAACCATGAGGTTGCGGGTTTGGTCCCTGCCCTTGCTCAGTGGGTTAACGATCTGGCGTTGCCGTGAGCTGTGGTGTAGGTTGCAGACGCGGCTCGGACCCCGCGTTGCTGTGGCTCTGGCGTAGGCCGGTGGCTACAGCTCCGATTCGACCCCTAGCCTGGGAACCTCCATATGCCGCGGGAGCGGCCCACGAAATAGCAAAAAAGACAAAAAAAAAAAAGAAAATAAAGTCTAAACCAAAAAGCTGAAATAAAATAGACAATTTCATTGGACTTGTGGAACGAAACCATCTGTTCTGTGGCAGAAATGATGGGTAACAGAATGGAGCTGTTGAATGCGGTATGTTCATCATGAAACATATAACTCTCTGGTTTAAACCATAGGCTCTAGATTGGAAGACGGGCTCCACCCTTACTTATTGTATAATCTTTAGTTCTTTATGATTCCATTTCCGTAAATGGGGATAACATTGTGAGGATTGAAATACTAGATGTCCAAAACTTAAAACATTCCTTTCACACAGTAAATTCTCCATAAACTTTAGTTTTGGGGATTAAAGCACATTTTTTAAGGTGGGAGAGAGGATATTTAAATACTGATGGAAGAGAGTCAATAGACTAGAAGAGACAAAATATGCCAAAGAGAACAGATAATTTATAAAACCAGGACTCTGAGGAAGCACCTGGAGACAAGATGCGAAGTGGAAGGATTGGTAGTTGGCAGAAGACCTTTGGTTGAGTGTGATAGGAGCGAACAGACCATTGACAGGTACGGTCATGGACAAGACAGTCACTGAGGATGAAGGATGTTGGGTGACTTCCTGTCCGATGGACTCTTTTTGCCTCATAGAAACAGAAAGGAGAGTCATTTGATGCAGAGGAAGCAGTGGCAGAAGACTTAAGTGAGGGATTTTAGAAAAATGATGGCGTGTTGGAGGTAGAAGTTGCCTATGGACACACAGGCAGTTTCCTAGGTGAATTGTGGTTCAGATGAATTTGTAATGCTTGAGTATTGCTTGGCTGTGTGATTTTCTCCAGTAGTTCACATGGGCTTATTTGCTGAAATTGACCACTTGTTTGATCTAAGACTGGGATTTCATTGAGAGGTGTGGCTAAAGAAATAGGATATGGTTCTGAAGAATATATGTGTGTGTGTGTGTGTGTGTGTGTGTGTATTTGTTTGTTTAGTGCCACACATGCAACATATGGAAGTTCACAGGCTAGGGGTTGAATCAGAGCTGCAGCTGCTAGCCTAAACCACAGCCACAGCAACTCATGATCCAAGCCGTGTCTGTGACCTACACCACACCTCATGGTAATGCCAGATCCTTAACCCACTGAGTGAGGCCAGAGATCAAACCCACATCCTCATGGACACTAGTTGGATTTGTTACCACCGAGGCACAATGGGAACTCCCAGAAGAATATTGATGAGAGAGATTCAGGTGTCCATAGAGTCAAACCTGGATGTATTAGACTGAAATGAGTTGAGATTTTGTGTGTGAATGACACTATAACAAGGAATTCAGGATTAATTGGTAAGAATGGCCAGAGTGATTGACTGTAGGATTCAGCTTGGGTAGAAAAGGAAGTTAAACTAGAATGAACATTGTGGGATTGAGATCAAGCAGCAACGTGAGTCTGCTCTTTTGGATCTGGATGTTAAAGTAACCCAGATAATAACAGAACTTAAAATGGTGGGGAAGACAGTGAGTCAGGCATCAGTTGTTTTCAAGTTAAAATATAGTCGATTTACAATGCTGTGCCATTTTCTGCTGTACAGCAAAGTGACCCAGTCATACATATATATACATTTTTTTTTGTCACATTATCTTGGTCTGTCCCAAGGGATTGGATATGGCTCCCTGTGCTATATAGTAGGACCTAATTCCTTATCCATTCTAAATATAATAGTTAGCAGCTACACGAACCCCAAACTCCCAATCCATCCTACTCCTAACCCCCTACCACTTAGCAACCACAAGTCTGTTCTCTATGTCTTTGAGTCTGTTTCTCATTGCATATCCATTCTCAATATAATAGTTTGCATCTGTGAACCCCAAACTCCCAGTTCATCCTACTCCTAACCCCCTACCACTTAGCAACCCCAAGCCTGTTCTCTATGTCTGTGTGTCTGTTTCCATTTTGTAGATAGATCCATTTGTATCATTCCACATATAAGTGATATCATATGGTATTTGTCTTTCTCTTTCAAAGTTATTTCATTTAATATGATAATCCCTAGTTGTGTGCACGTTGTTGGCAATGGTGTTATTATTTTTTTTTAAGGCTGAGTAGTATTCCATTGTATATATGTACCACATGTTCTTAATCCATTCCTCAGTTGATGGACATTTAGGTTGTTTCCATGTTGTGGCTATTGTGAATAGTGCTGCATTGAACATAGGTGTGCATGTATCCTTTTTGAATTCAGTTTTATTTAATAGGAATTGTTGAGAAGTCTTTAGGTGGCAGCTGAAAATATTGAAGGAGGGTTAGAGAGTGTCATAGGTGGCATACACCTCAAAATGGCAGGTGTTTTCTCTGAATGTAGAGAAATGGTAGACTGGGCGTGGCTAA
Organism: Phacochoerus africanus; assembly: GCF_016906955.1. NCBI lineage: Eukaryota > Metazoa > Chordata > Mammalia > Artiodactyla > Suidae > Phacochoerus > Phacochoerus africanus. The sequence goes on from NC_062554.1 coordinate 126,178,665, forward strand.
AATGATGACCCTCCTTCTGGCCCTGGTGTGTCTGGGTGTTGGAGAATGAGCACACTCCACTTGGGAGGCTTTTGGGGAGGTGGTGCCGTCAGTGGAGTACGCAGTTTCAGCTAAAGTGGGACCCGAAGCGTTCCTGTGGGAAGATGGTTTTGGACGCCCATAGGACTTGTGAGGGTATAGGGTAGTGATGAATGGGTCGGGAGAGAGGAAACAGGATGAGGGGAAGAGGAATTGGCTGCGTTTGGGACAGTGGCCACAGATGATGGTGAGGTGCAGCAGGGCAGGATGGGCTAGTTGCAATGTCTGAGGCTTGGATGTGAATTTAAGAAGCCGACGATCCAGGCCCTGGGAGAGTTGGAGCCTCCTGAAGTCAGCTGTTGCAGACGGCATGGATGGCAGGGACTCCTGAGGAGACCCTTCAGCTCAGATGTCGTAGTGACACAGGCTTGGAAGCATCATTTTTGTTTTCTACTAATAACAGCTACCATTTTATTTTTCTCATTACTGTGGACCAGACACCGAACTAGATACAACATGTGGCTCATAAAAACTCTTCAGTGGTGGATGTTTACATTGGAGGCAGTGAGCCTTACATGAACTCTCATGTTATGTAGAAACTTTCTAGAAGAAGAATTGCTTTCTATACGTTAGTTTTTGCTGCCTTATTTTCATTTTGAGAAATGTGTGAGATTGAGATATGCCCAGGAAGGCATGGTGAAGGGAACATCATGTTAGTTTGTGAGGGCTGCCGGAACAAAGGACCACAAACGGGGTGGCTTTAAACAACAGAAATTTATTGTCTCACAGTTCTGGAGGCCAGAAGTCTGAAATCAAGATGTTGGCAGGGCCGTTTCCTTCTGTGAGGGCTGGGAGAGTCTGTTTCACGCCTCTCTTCTAGCTTCTCATGCTTGGCTGGCAGTGCTTGGTGTATTCTTGGCTCATAGATGCATCACTGTCTGTCTTCATGTTCACAGGTGGTCTCCCTGTGTGCTGTGTCAGTTTTCCCTGTTAGGACACCAGTCATTGGATGATTGGCCCACCCTACTTCAGTATGACCTCATCTTAACGAACTGTATCTGAGACAACCTTATTTCTAAAAAAGGTCATATCTGGAGGTGCTGGGGGATAGCACTTTAACCTATGAATTTCTGAGGGACACCATTCCACCCATGATGAGACCATTTGGTAATTAACATTAAAAAAAACTATTTTGGAGCTCCCGTCGTGGCTCAGTGGTTAATGAATCCGACTAGGAACCATGAAGTTGCAGGTTCGGTCCCTGGCCTTGCTCAGTTTGGTTAAGGATCCAGCGTTGCCTTTTTAGAAAAGTAAAAAAAAAAAAGCGCAAAAAAACAAACAAAAAAAACCCCAAAAAACTATTTTACTAGAGAGTCTCAGTTTATTCTATAAATTTTTTTTTTTTTTTTTTTGTCTTTTGAGGGCCAAACCCACGGCATATGGAGGTTCCCAGGCTTGGGGTCTAATTGGAGCTACAGCCACAGCCACAGCAATGCCAGATTTGAGCTGCGTCCTCAACCTACACCACAGCTCACAGCAACACCGGATCCTTAACCCACTGAGCAAGGCCAGGGATTGAACCCGCAACCTCATGATTCCCAGTCGGATTCGTTAACCACTGCGCCACGACGGGAACTCCGAACTCCTATAAATTTTTAATGAAAATATTGGCATCAGGGAGTGTTATGGACTCTAAGCTCTGACCTCTCTTTGGATAGGAACAGGATTCTCACTGGGCGAAGTAATATATTTATGATGCTAGTTAAGTCCTTGAGATAATTTAAATGAAAAAAAAAAAAACCCTGAATTTTACTCTTAAAGCATTTAATACTTAACAGCATTTACTCTTAAAACTTTTAGTAAGGTTTTACTTGATTTTTTTCTTTTGGTGATATTGAAACATTTAATTTTGAAATGGGGGAAATTATATAGGAGCTAGGAATTCTGGGAATTATGTGTGTGTTCCAATCTTTTGAATTTGTATACCTCTAGATTTCTTTCCTTGGAAACTTCAAACACACTAATTGGAGCAATTTTTCCACTAGCACTAAATCTCTGAGAGCTTACCTTTAAGCATTATTTTATTCTCAGGTAGGAGGAATTCCTTGAAGTTCTTAGGCTGGAAGTCACTCTGCCATCGAAAATGCTTCAGGGCAACTTATCACCTGTTCTTGCCAACACTGAGAGAGGCTGGCTCTGTGAGGCTGATGGGTGATGGGGAAGAGATAAATAAGTGAGATGGATCTTGTTCCTTAATATTTCTTTTTTTAAAGAACCAGTGGAGGTTAAGAGAAAATACATTATCTCATTAAGCAGTAGAGAACAAAATTCTGAAAAAGATGATTGTACTCTCTGACATACCCGTTTTTGAGATTCAAAGTGAAATCTGTTTCGCTTTTTAGCTCATTATTCCTACTTCAAAGCCCTTTGCCGGAGTACACAGAAAACCTCATTTCTATTGTTTCGTACTCCCCGAGGGTCTTCCCGGTTCTTCTTAGGTGAACTTGTTCACCAGCCCCTGGATCAGGTGATCACACTTTTGCCTTGAAGTTTTCTTCTCAGCCACACCCTATGATGGAATGTCTCTCTGTGTGCCAGACATTTTCTTTTCTGTACTTAAAATATTTTTCAAAATTTCATCTCTTTCAAGGAATTTTCCTGGAGTGTTGGAAAAGGGTCATTCAGTATGCTATCTATCAAGTATACCTTATATGTACTTAATTTTTACCTTTGATAACTTCATTCCTTTTTTCCCTCTTTTACCTTATAGCAGATATCAAGAGTTGATTTGATTTATCTTGACAAGAATTTGGTGGAGTTAGACAGAATGGCACAGGTTTTTGTTTGTTTTTTTTTTAATTTCCCCAATACATTATTTTTTTTCCTACGGTACAGCATGATGACCCAGTTACACATACCTGTATGCATTCTTTTTTCTCACATTATCAGGCTCCATCATAAGTGACTATGACATAGTGCCCAGTGCTACACAGCAGGATCTCATTGATAATCCATTCCCAAGGCATTCGTCTGCATCTGTTAACTCCAAGCTCCCAATCCAAACCACTCCCTCCGCCTCCCCCTTGACAACCTATTCTCTAAGTCTATGATTTTCTTTTCGGTGGAAAGGTTTGTTTGTGCCATATATTAGACTCCAGATATAAGTGATATTATACGGTATTTGTCTTTCTCTTTCTGACTTCACTCAGTATGAGTCTCTAGTTCCATCCATATTGATGCAAATGACATTATTTTGTTCTTTTTATGGCTGAGTAGTATTCCATTGTGTATATATACCACATCTTCCTAATCCAATCATTTGTCGATGGACATTTGGGTTGTTTCCATGTCTTGGCTCTTGTGAATAGTGCTACAATGAACATGCAAGTGCATGTGTCTTTTCCAAGGAAAGTTTTGTCTGGATATATGCCCAAGTGGGATTGCTGGGTGATATGGTAGTTCTATATATAGTTTTCTAAGTTACCTCCATACTGTTCTCCATAGTGGTTGTACCAGCTTGCATTCCCACCAACAGTGCAGGAGAGTTCCCTTTTCTCCATACCCCCTCCAGCATTTGTTATTTGTGGACTTGTTAATAATGGCCATTCTGACAGGTGGGAGGTGGTATCTCATGGCAGTTTTGATTTGCATTTCTCTAATAATCAGGGATGTTGAGCATTTTTTCATGTGCTTGTTGGCCATCTGTATATCTTCCTTGGAGAAATGTTTATTCTGGTCTTTTGTCCATTTTTCCATTGGGTTGGCTTTTTTGCTTCGTATAAGTTGCTTGTATATTTTAGAGATTAATCCCTTGTCAGTTGCATCATTTGAAACTATTTTCTCCCATTCTGTAAGTTGTCTTTTTGGTTTCCTTTACTGTGTAAAAGCTTGTCAGTTTGATAGGTCCCATTGGTTTATTTTTGTTTTTATTTCTGTTGCTTTGGGAGACTTTTTTTACCTGAGAAAACATTTGTAAGGTTGATGTCAGAGAATGTTCTGCCTATGTTTTCTTCTAGGAGTTTGATGGTGTCTTGTCTTATATTTCAGTCTTTTAGCCATTTTGAGTTTATTTTGGTGCATGGTGTGAGGGTGTGTTCTAGTTTCATTGATTTGCATGCAGCTGTCCAGGCTTCCCAGCAATACTTGCTGAAAAGACTGTCTTTTTCCCATTTTATGTTCTTGCCTCCTTTGTCAAAGATTAATTGACCGTAGGTGTCTGGGTTTATTTCTGGGTTCTCTATTCTGTTCTATTGGTCTGTGTGTCTATTTTGGTACCAGTACCACACTGTCTTGATGATTGTGGCCTTGTAATATTGCCTGAAGTCTGGGAGAGTTATGCCTCCTGCTTGATTTTTGTTTCTAGAATTGCTTTGCTTTGGCAATTCTGGGTCTTTTCTGGTTCCATATAAATTTTTGGATTGTTTGTTCTAGTTCTGTGAAAAATGTCATGGGTAATTTGATAGGGATTGCTTTGAATCTGTAGATTCCTTTGGGTAGTGTGGAGAATAGCATAGGTTTTGAGTGAACGGATTCTAATATCAAATAGACCAGTGTTTGCATATTAGTAAGTACTAAGTTCTCAAAGCTTTTGCCTCCTTATCATCGAAGTGAGAATAAGAATCATAATTCCTGTGTAGCTTTGTGAGGATTAGAGGAGAAAACATTGGGTATGAAGCCTGACATAAAGTAAGCATCTTATTTCTGTAAGAGAAATAATGCTTGACCTAGCAGGTCACTTGATCTCTTAGAGTCTCAGTTTCTTTCTGTCTAAAATAAGGATATAATCATTGATGTGTCAGAAAATGTTAAATTGCTGATTCTGCAGCTAGAGTTGGGCAGAAGTCCTTATTTGTAGCATTTGACAATTTCCATGGTAAATACTACCCCCATGGCCAGTTTTAAACTACCAACATGATGTTACTTGGTATGGAGCTGAGAATAGATGTGCACAGTTGTCTTAGCCTTCCACAAAGGATATTTATATTCACATGCGATGATATTTGTGGAAGGACTTAGTGTAATAGGCATTGATTAAGTGTTACTTTAATTTTGCTTAGAAAAGTCCTTTAGGAGTTCCTGTCGTGGCTCTCTCAGAGGTTAACAAATCCAATTCGGAACCATGAGGTTGCGGGTTCAATCCCTGGCCTTGCTCAGTGGGTTGAGGATCCGGCGTTGCCGTGAGCTGTGCTGTAGGTTGTAGACATGGCTTGGATCCCACGTTGCTGTGGCTTTGGTGTAGGCTGGTGGCTACAGCTCTGATTCGACCCCTAGCCTGGGTACCTCCATATGCCGCCGGAGTGGCTCTAGAAAAGGAAAAAAAAAAAAAAGTCCTTTAGATGGGTGGAATGTGTTCTGTGACAGAGAAAGCAGATCAGATGTTTTCTTCTCCATGACATTTAGAGAATTACAACAGTAAATACCCAGAGCAGCTAGGCAGGTAGCACCAATGCACAAATGGAACAGGAGGAACCCAGTGGGGCATCTAAGGGAGATCTCACAGGTACTTTCCTGGTGTTCTGTATCTCAGAAAAGATGCTGCCGCTTTCTCACAGTCACTGGGGGTAACACCCTTGGAGTCTTCTTGGACTCACCTCTTTCTTTCACACCCTGCTTCCAATCTTTCTGCAAGATCTACCTTTGAGATTTACTTTGACCACTATTCACCCTCTCTACCCTATTGCTCCAGCCCGAGCCACTTTTACTGCCTCCCTGCTGCTCTCCCCACAGTGGCCAGAACATCTTTTTAAAGTGAAAGGTAGCTCTCATGATTCCCAGCCCCCTTTTCTGATCTCCTTATTCACATCATTTTTTGTGTATTGATTTTTTATTGATTCTTTTTATGGCCACACTTGTGGCATGTGGAAGTTCCTGGGCGAGGGGTCCATTTGGATATGCATCTGTGACCTATGCCTCAGCTTGTGGCAGTGCTTAATTGGATCCTTAACTCACTGAGCAAGGCCAGGGATTGAATCCATGTGCTCGCAGAGGCAATACTGTCCTTAACCCATTGGGCCACGGTAGGAACTCCTCTCTATTGATTCTTTAGAAGCCAGGCACAGACACTTTCTAGAGCCGTCACTCTTGCTCTTCCTTCTTTCCCCAGATCCTTGCATGTTATGGCTTCATAAGGCTCTTGATTCAAAGTCACCTCTTCAGAGGCCTTTCCTGACCACCTAATTTAACAAGCTCCCCACATGTCTCTGCCCTGTGGACCTGCTTTCTTTTTCTTTTTATAGACTTAGTACTGCTTGACATTATTTAAGGTCTAGCTTCTCTAATTAGTATAAACTTTCCGAGGGCAGAGACTTCATTTTCATCACTGGTTTCCTCACATAGGAGTTTTCCTGGCATGTAGAAGGCACTCAATAAATAGTTATTTAATGAAGGGATGAATTCATGAATGTGCCATGTGTTGAAGACAAATTCCTTAATTGTTGAGTGCTGACATCTGTATCTGTTCATAAGATCAAGTTTGTTAATTGTTAGGTAAATATTCTCTTTATTAATTATTGCCCAGTTGATCTATCAGATTTTGAATGTATTAAAATATCCCATTGTGGTTGTAGTTTTGTTAATTTCTCCTTATAATGACAGGCATTGCTTGCTTTAAGGAATAGTGTTAGGCACCTGCTGGCTCAGGATTGTTTTATATCCCTAGTGAATTATTCATTTTATCTTTAAATATATGGCTATCTCAATCCCTAATAATACTTTTTGTCTTTAATATTTTTCTTATTATTTAATAAAGCTATTCCATATTTGGTCGGTATTTCTCTTTTCTCTTATTTTATTTTATTTTTTGTCTTTTGTTGTTGTTGTTGTTGCTATTTCTTGGGCCGATCCCTCAGCATATGGAGGTCCCCAGGCTAGGGGTCCAGTCGGAGCTGTAGCCACCGGCCTACGCCAGAGCCACAGCAACGCGGGATCCGAGCCGCGTCTGCAACCTACACCACAGCTCACGGCAACGCCGGATCATTAACCCACTGAGCAAGGGCAGGGACCGAACCCGCAACCTCATGGTTCCTAGTTGGATTCGTTAACCACTGCGCCACGACGGGAACTCCATCTTTTCTCTTATTTTAAACTATAGTCAAGTTTAATCATAATGCTTTTGTGATTATATATTTGGACTTATTTTTATTATCCTGTGTTTTCTACTTTCTGTGATTTTTTTTAAGCTCTCCCCTTCATTTTCTGCTATTAAATTGAGTTTTCCTTAAATTCTTTTTTTCTGCATATTTTGGGTTGGAAAGTTACACATTGTATTCCTCTTTTCATCATTAGTCTTAATGTAGTTGACTTAATGAAGATAATCAGTATCTATGACCCCAGGTAGTACATGGGACTTGGAACTCTATTTATCTTCCTCCTACTTTTTATCGTATTAACTGGTATGTTAGATCCATCTTTTTTTTTTTTAATTTTTTTCAAGATCCATTTTGTTTTTTATTTTATTTTATTCTTTTCTCTTTTTTGTCTTTTGAGGGCTGCACCCGTGTCACCTGGAGGTTCCCAGGCTAGGGGTCGAATCGGAGCTATAGCTGCCGGCCTACACACAGCTCACGGCAACGCCAGATCCTTAACCCGCTGAGCAAGGCCAGGATCGAACCGGCAACCTCATGGTTCCTAGTCAGATTCGTTTCTGCTGAGTCACGATGGGAACTCCCCATCTTGTTTTTAAAACCCACTTCGTCATTTGACTTGTTTACTGGTTTTTTTACTCATTATTGCTTTTAGCTTCCCACTCCATTTGGATATTTTCCATTCTTCCATAAGTTCTCTACGCTCTTTAGCAGCTTTTTTCTTTTCAGGAATGGTGTATAAGTAGGTGTGGGCTCACATCCTCGGGAGTTCCCCAGGTGAAATTTGAACCTCCTCCTGCCCCCTCATACACAGAGGGGAGGGATCAAAGAAAGCAGCAGACTAGATTGATACGTGGCAGTTAGTAAGGAAAGGAATTGACATCTGAGGCTTGTGTTGGGTGGCGGCAAGATGAATTGATCTCTGCACCCACCAACCAGAATCTCAGAGGGCTGAGTCGCATATACAGTCCAGATGGTCTCAGAAACACATTGCTTCTCAAGGCTGTGTCCCTGAAGTAGCTCCTAGTGTGGGAACAGGGGCCAAAACAAAGGTAGGTTTTAAGGACAGGGAAGGGGGTGAGGAGCCTCCAACTCAAGGTCACGTCCTCTCAGTGACCTCTTGCATCAATAGGAAATCTTTCTGGTCTTTTTTTGGAGAGTCTTTGTATGGCACGGTGATTTTTGAGTAGTAGTTAAGTTAGGTATAGAAGATTGTACCTAACTTTGCCCATTGAAGACACTATTTTATTCTGATTTATTGATAAGAAGTCTTCTTTCCGTCTAGTTGTTGTTCTTTTTTAGGTAAGCTATCTTTCCTTTCTGGTTATTTTAAAACACATCTCCCTTGCCTTCCTGTTTTTACAGTTCTTTGCTGTCTAAGCTTGGATTTACAGAACTTGGTTTGCCTCCCCAACCTGAGGACTTTAGTTTGTATTTAATTCTGGATAATTCTTATCTTTCAGATATTTCTTTCTTTATTCTGTAATACTGTCTTCATAAAATCTTATTAAGTGTATTATAGTCTCCAAGCTTCTCTTTTTTTCATAATTTCCTTTTTTCTTCCCTCTCCATTACATTTTGGATAGTTTTCTCAGATCTTTCATATAGTTCTCTTCAACTCTGTCCAGTCTACACTTTAAGTCATCCATTGAGGGGTTTTTTTGACTGTGTCCATGGCATGTGGAAATTCCTGGGCCAGGGTTCAAATCCATCCCCTAACAGCAGCATGAGCCACTGCAGTGACAGCACTGGTTCTTTAACCCACTGACCACAAGGGAGCTCCAGTCATCCATTGAATTTTATTTTATTTTATTATTATTATTTTTTTGCTTTTTAGGGCCTCACCTGTGGCATATGGAGGTTCCCAGGCTAGGGAGGAGCTATAGTTGCCGGCCTACACCATAGCCACAGCAACACCAGAACTGAGCCACATCTGTGACCTACACCACAGCTCACGGCATGCCAGATCCTTAACCCGCTGAGCAAGGCCAGGGATCCAACCCAAAACCTCATGGTTGCTGGTCGGATTCGTTTCCACTGCGCCATGATGGGAACTCCATCCATTGAGTTTTAAATGTCAGTAACCCAAAAATTTTTTTTAATTTCCAGAAGTTTCACTTGGTTCTTTTTCAAATCTATTTTATTGTTGTATGCTCTTCAATATTATAATCTCTTTAATATTGTTGGATTATTTCTGCTGAAGTGGTGCAAATTCTTCAAACTATTTGGTCTGCTAACTCTCTCTCATTGTGGTTTGTTTCCTTGCGTTATTTCTAATTGTTAACTATGAATGCATTCTTAGGCAATCTAGTGTACCCTGGATTGCGCATTAGTGTTTCTGCAGAGAGGCTTTGCATTTGCTTTTGTTGAGGTCCTAAAATTAGCTTAGAGGCTTTTTTTTTTTTTTTCCGCTTTTGAGTTCCTGCACCTTGAAGTTAGTACAACTCCTACTAACCCTTATATATTAAAGTTTCAACCTACCCTCAGGAGATTTATTCCCCCAATTAGAAACACAGACATATGGCATACCTTCTTGCCAATTTTCTAGCTTGGTGTCAGGAATTTTTCCTGGTCCTTGTTTTACTGATAGGACTTAGCTTTAAACAAGGTACTCTCTTTTAGTTCTTTGATGCAAAAAGGCTGACACTATGAAAAATATTCCCACAGGAGCATTAAAATCTTAGCACCCAAACCCTAGATCAGGATCTGATACCTTCTTTTGTTGCCGTGGTGACAACTGAAGTTTGCTTTTGGTTTGAGTTCCTTTTTTTTTTTTTTTACTTTAGGCACTTGGGAGATTTCCCTTTATTTTTATTATTTGAGCTTGACTCTTTATGAAAAAGGGAATTTTTGTCTTGTGGGGGAGTGTCTTCCTTGTCAGATTAGTCTGCCATGTTGCTGAAAGCTCACTTCTCATATCATCATACTTTTGCTTGCTTCTGTATTCTTTTCCCATGTCCAAATTTCTTCCATTAAAATTTTTTATTTATAGTAAAATATCTGCCTACAAGTAAAACTCAAGGCCCAGATAATTGCTCAGGAGAGCTTTACCAAGTATTTATGCAAAAATAATCACAATTCTACAAAACTACTTCCTGGCAATAGAAAAAAAAGGAGGGGACGCTTTCCATGAGGCTAGCATAACCCTGGTGGTAATATCTGATAAGGATAATACAGGAAAGAAAAATATAGGTTAACTTCCCTTATAAATCTAGATGCAGAAATTCCAAATGAATATTAACAAATCCATCCAGCAATATATAAAAAGGAACACGTAATGACCAGATTACTTTTATTCAAGGTTAAGATTAATTTAACACTAGAAAATAAAACACAGTCTTATCAGTAAATAAAAGAAAAATCATATGATGGTCTTAATAGGTGTGTTTGACATAGTTGTATATCCATTCATCGTCAAATAAGGAAACTAGCAAACCCTAGGAATATACAATAATCTAAAAGAAAAAATCTTCAAAAACTAATCATCATCTTTGATCTAAAATTGAAAAATCTTCAAAAACAGTAAGCATCGTCTTTAAAAGAAAAAAATCATCAAAAACTGTAATCATCATCTTTGATGGTTAAGCTAACATTTTTTTTCCATTGAAATTGCAATCAGGATAAAGATGCATAAGGAAATTTAGGCATAAAAGCATAAGGGAAATTTAACTCTAGTGCGTATCGATACCAATGACTCAGTTTTCACTTGCAGTATTGTTTCCTTGTGCCTTCTCTTTTTTCCTGATCAGTTTACATCAATTTGTCTATTTCAGGGAAACAGTCTCTAGGTGTTTTTTGTTTGTTTTTTTAATGGCCGCACATGTGGCATGTGGAAATTTCCAGGCTGGCGTCGAATCAGAGCTGCAGCCGGTGGCCTATGCGAGAGCCACAGCCATGCAGGATCTGAGCCATAACCGCAACCTACACCACAGCTTGCGGCAACACCAGATCCTTAGCCCACTGAGCAAGGTCAGGGGTCAAACCTCCATCCTCACGAACACTCTGCCTAGTTCTTAACCTGCTGAGCCACAATGGGAACTCCTATTCTTTTAATTTTATAGCTGTTCTGCTAATGAAGCCAGTGAGCTACAATTTCCATATTTGATGACATGATGAAGTAACTTTTCCATTGTATGCCGCCTCCATCTTTTTCTTTTTCTCCTCCTCTTCCTTTCCCCTACTTACCCTTTTTCTCCCTCCTGCCTTCATCCTCTTATTCCTGACCCTTTTATAAAAAATCATTTCTGACTCATAGAGAACAAAGATTTGTTAGACATCTCCAAAAGTTTGTTTGGAAGTAGCTGTTACTTCTGTACTGTGTAGATGAAGATCAAGAAGCCGAAGAGCTTCTTTCTTCAAGACCTTCGCAGGTAGCGGAGGAGGGATTCCAGTCCAGGTATTTCTACGTCCAACGTCATGACTGTAGACTAACCCAACAGTGTTTCCTGGACCTGTATGAATATACGAAATAGAACAGAAACATGACTGAAGGCCTTGGTTGGAGGTTTAAGAGTACAACTTACATTGATTTCTGGGAGGCTGCAGCTCTATTGGAAGAAAAATGCAGAAATTTAAGCATAACGTGACTGCAACGTGTTTTTCGTACTATGACTGTTTACACTTGAGAGTGTTGTCCTCACCCCTCTTCCTTCTTGAACACATTAACACAGCAGCGATGTGAGCGCACTGTACAGATGCGGGCGGTTGTGGAGAGAGCAGGTCTATGGCTATTGAACTTTGATTTCCTTCTTGCCTTTCCTGGGCTGTTTTCCTTAAATATGAAGACCAGGGCACTGCAATGAATTGGTTATTCTGTTAGGCTCTCTCCTGACCTAAAAATTAAGGGTCGTAAGGCAAGACAGTTCTTTTGGATCTGTTCTATATATATTTAGCAAGAGTTAATAGAAATAATATTCTTCAAAAGAGATGACTTTAGGAGTCCCTGCTGCGGCACAGTGGTTAAGATCCTAAGTCCTATATCAGTAACCTAAACATGCGAATTAGAAGTGTTTTCCCTGAAAGAGGGAGTAGTGATGTGAAGGCATGTCCTGAAACAGTAACCACCTTTAAATTTGTGTACAAAGGATAATTTCTTGGCCTGTTATTCTATTTTTTTTTTTTTGTCTTTTTGCTATTTCTTTGGGCCGCTCCCGCGGCATATGGAGGTTCCCAGGCTAGGGGTCGAATCGGAGCTGTAGCCGTTAACCCACTGAGCAAGGGCAGGGACCGAACCCACAACCTCATGGTTCCTAGTCGGATTCGTTAACCACTGCGCCACAACGGGAACTCCCTATTACTCTATTTAAATAGGCTCACATATTCATTTTGGTTTTACCAGTTGTAGGGGATCAGAAGACCTTCCCTGCAGAATACTTTGTGTGACTTGTACTCTTGGGAAAAACGAAGGGAAGGGTATTTTGGAACAATGATTTTCTTTTTCTAGAGGAAGACTTAACACTCTACCCTGTGTTTCAGTTCTGTCTGGAAAGGAATAACTGGCCTTATTATTTTTTAAAAGGGGTTTTCCTTGAGAAGTGTTACATGTCTCTGCACTTAAAAAACTGCCCCAATTTGTTTTGATGAAGTTCTAGTGTCAGCAGGAAAAGGCTTGCAGATGTTATATAGGACTCTCATTTACAGGTGCCTGAGCACACATGGCATTTTTGAGGGTACTTCTTTTGGGTACTTGTAACTTGTGTTAAGATGCTCATATTTTGCTTGAACAGTGAGGTTATTAAAGTGAAGTGAATGAAGTTGGTGCTTGTGTTTTCTTAGGTTAATCCTGAAACTTTAGTTCCTGATAAATAAGAAAACTGGGGAAACTAGAAGTTGCTGTGTTATCCAATTTATCAATAACTAATCAGGGGAGAAGCAAATTTGACCCCTTCTAGCGATGAAGTCAGGCTGAGAGACAGGACAGATGAATTTCAGCAGAATTGACCATAAGCAAAAGATAAATAATGAAGGGAGTCCCTTTTAATACTAATTCCGATAGTAAAAGTTGACAATAACCTAAAGGAAAAACACCCTAGACACCTGAAATGAAAGCTTTCAGTGTAGAAGAGATTTAGATGTTAGCTCAGAGACAGGATCCCCGTTGTTTTAATACTGAGGATGTTTATGCAAAACTTTTAAAGATTTTTACAGCAATTTTCATTCTTTTCTCCAATGTTGCTGTCTACCTCCTTCTGGTCTGCCTCAATTGATAGAAGTGTCTTCCTTGGTTAACTTGTTCGTCCCTTTATTTACACTCACAACTTTTGGATCAACCTAATAGTAGCTCTATGTCTTCCTTAAATGCTTAGTAAAAAAAAAAAAAGAGTGAATCACCTTTTAATGCAGCCTCTATCTTCTAGCATATATTGTAGAAGAAAAGGAAAGAAACTTATATTTCATAAGAATAAATACTCTGCCACGTGCTCACGTGCATTTTCTCACTTAACTCTCACAATGTTGGTTCTTTGTATCCCCACCTTACAGGTGAGAAAAGTAACGCTGAGCGTCTAGGAAATTTACCTGTCACTAGCTTCATGTTATCTCTGTTGGCCAATTTAGTAATGCTCTGTTTCTATGATATAATATTTGTAACATTTCTCATTTTATAATTCAACGTTCAAATGATATGACCATCTCACAGAACTGAGGAATACCTGGACAGAAATGTTCATGCAAGTTGTTTATTCAGGTCGTGAAGAGAAAACGTATTCTAGGACCGAAGAACTGGATGTAAACTCTGTGATGGCGTCCATGACATTAAGGGTCCAGCCAGTTTCCTGCATGAAGAATAAATGTATACCATTAAGCGTAGCTTAGGCAATTCCCGCTGTGGTATAGTGGGTTAAGGATCTGGCATTGCTGCAGTTGTGGTGTAGGTTGCAGGTGTGGGTTGGCCTGGGAACTTCCATATAACACAGGTGTGGCCAAAAAAAAAAAAAAAAGAATGAAAAAAATAGCTCACAACTCTTACTTGACTTCTTGAATCAGCTGGTGGAATCCTATGGATTGAATTCAAGAATGGTAAGTATATACCAACATGCAGGGTTAATGGACATTTTGAAATGAGCAAGTTATGTTGTTTTCTCATTTGCATGGTGAAGTGGAGAGTGAGAGGGAAAAACAAGGTGCACCTATAATGTTTTAACATTGCAAGTAGGTTCAGTAGAGATTTGGATAAACTCGAAGATGATGGATCTGTAACCAATACGTCTGTAAGAAGTTAGGGCTGTTGTGGTTGATGTTTTAAGACAGCGTTTTTTGAAGGAACTAAACATTTTGTGTAGAGTTATCTGATGCCGTTTCTAGAAAGAGTTGGAGTGTTGTTCTCATCCTTACAGATATCTGCTGTGCTCTTCGTGTTTGAACTATGGATTTCCTTTTGGGCTTAACTCTCTCAGGCAGTCTCTAAACTTTCCTTTTATCATGCTTCCTGACTGATAGATCTAATAGTAATATCAAAGCAGATAATGTAAATATACCCTTAGTAAAACTTCACCCCTGGGATGGGATCAGTTTTTTCCTGTTACCATTGACTTATGAAGATCCTGGTATGCTTACTACTGACAACCTCCAGTGGTCTTAACATGTGTAAAGCACATGACATGAGAGCTCAGAAATGGCTGAATAAAGGCTGTTTAAAAAGAGTGTCATTGGATACAAGGGAACTTAGTCACAGTATTTAGTTTTAATGAGAACCAATTGAGCAACAGCATTAAATATTTTTTAAAGCTATAACGGTACTTAGGTCAGTCGTGGTATCTGCCTCATTCCCAGGCCTTTTTAAATGAATCTTCTTCATTTATAGTCACTGCTCGAAGAGCAGCCCTTTGCAGCCTCATTTTCTTCTACTCACCCTCTCATCCTGCAGCAGCGTAAGGAGAGGGACCTGGTTTAAGGGCAGAGAATTCATAGATGTGATGTGTCATGACTAGCTGGCTCTCTCTCAGGAATTTAAGCTGGAAAAAGTGGACAGAATTACATATATAATTACAAGTTAAAGGAATATATATATCTTGAACACTTGTGGATCTTGAGACTAAGTATTTAAGTTCAGTGGTATCAGTCCTCCATTTTATTTATCAGCTTTATTTAGAGTGTTTAAAGAGTATATACTGCATAAATGAACTTTTCCACAGAAAGGAAACTCTTGGACTTGGAGAACAGACTTGTGGTTGCCAAGGGGGAGGGGGAGGGCGTGGGATGGACTTGGAGTTTGGGGTTCATAGATGTAAACTATTGCTTTTGGAGGATAAGCAATGAGATCCTGCTGGATAGCACTGGGAACTCTATCTAGTCACTTGTGATGGAGCATGACAGAGGGTAATGTGAGAAAAAGAATGTGTGTGTGTATATATATATATATATATATATATATATATATATATATGTTCGTGTGTGTGTGTGACTGGGTCATTTTGCTGTACAGTAGAAAATTGACAGAACACTGTAAACCAACGATAATGGAAAGAAATAAAAGTCATTAAAAAATAGAGTATAAAAAACTTTGTAAGAAATGCAAACATATGACAATAGGGTCAGTATTATACGCAAGCAAGTGGAAAATTTCTAGGTTCTGCTAGAAACTGCAACTGGTTCGACAGTAATGCGGTCTGTGTTCCCCAGAGAAGCATTTCACTTTTCAGAGCTGGTCAAACTTATAACTGAGGCTTAGGGTGTGGAAAGGGTAGAACCACCATTTTCTAACTGTGAATACATGTGTCTGTGCGTAATATCCAGTTCATCCCTAGAGATGCTAATTACTCTCTAAGAATGTGGTAATGAGGTGAAACATTCTGTGTGCCGTCAGGAGTCATAGATCATATTTCGTATCACTCATTTAAATCAGAGCATTCATTTTCATTACAAGGTAGAGTCAGCGATAGAAACAGAGGCAAACTATGGGGAAAATAAAGTTTAGCAAGTACGGACAGCAAGCCACACAATAGTTGGCTCTTAGAATGCTGACCTCATTTACTTGTAGCCAGACTTGTTGAAAGATGACTAGCAGAAGAAAAACAAAAATCCCCTCTGTAGTGCAATATTCATGTTAATAGCCCTTAGCAAGGAAAAAACATAAATTTCAAGTTAAGTGCCATAAAAGATAATTCTTTTGAATGCAGTGTCAAGCCAGTGGGGAGAGAGGGGTCATAGTGTCCACTTTTGTATTATTATTCCTCAACATTCATTTACCAAACACCTGTCATGTCAAGATATAAATGAAGAAGTAGACTTCGTTCAGAAAGCTTATGGGTGTGTGTAACCAAGAGCTAGGGACAAATCTCATAGGTGAGAGTAAGCTGCTTCCTACGTTTAATGAGTATGTTCATGCTCTGATTTGTGTTTCATCTTTCTCCTCCTCCGTCTGCCTCAATCATAGATTAGAAGACAGGCTGGAAAAAATAAGACCTTTCAGAGGAGAGGGCTGATTGGTTTGACAGGCAGGCACCTGTGGAAATGAGTAGGTGAAGGTGGCTTAGGCCACTGGCACCACCTCTGACAAGAGAAAAGCAGGAAAGTAGGTAGGTAAAGCCTGATATTTTGTATTCAGGACAGTGATGGAATTGAGTGCACGTTCTTATGCTGCATCTGCCGCTTGAATGAGTGAGTAAACAAGCCAAATTAAGGGTTTCGGTTTTATAAGTTAATGCAAAATGTAGCATATCTAAGTCTTTAAGACATTAGGGTGTTAGTTACATACTCTCAAAGTGAAAATGGCTGGTATGAGTTAATGGGAAAAACATAGGCTTTGGAGTCAGAAAGACATGAAGACATGGATTAATCTATTATATGATAGAAGAGATGAAAGGAGATACAATTTGTAAAATATCTAGCACATGGCAGGTTATAATCCTAAAAGATTTATTATTTTTGTCTTCAATAACAATTATATCTAGTATAATCTTAAATTTGATTCTTGAGAGAAATTTTATGTAATATTTCCTATGATATCATTGTGCTAAGAACACCCGGTCCATATACTTTGGGAGTGAAGAGACTTTCTCAGTGAACTGTAAGAATTTATAACATGTGCTAGGTGAAAGTATAGTCTAATTGCCGAGAAATCATTAGCTTGTCAAATGAGAAGTAACGGGGTAAGGCAGACGAGGCTTGGTCATTAAGGGATGTATGTGGGCAGCTGTATTAGTTAGCTTTTGCTGTGTGACAAATTGTCCCGAAACTTAGTGGTTTTAAACAGTAATCATTTAATAAAGTTCATAGTTCTGTGGGCCAGCAGTTTTGGTGGAGCTCAGCTGGGGGGGTTCTTGTGGTCTTGGCTGGTTTCATTGGTGTGTCTTTGATAAGCTGCTTAGTCAGCTAGGATCTGGCTACTCAAGTATGATTTCAGCTGGGATGGCTTGTTCTGCTCCTTGTGGCCTTCCATCCTCCAGGATGCTAACCTAGGGTTCTTCCAAGAGATGTGCTAACCTAGGGTTCTTCCAAGAGATGTGAGGGGTTATAAGAGACTGAAGGGAAGTGTGCAGATGCTCTTAAAGTCTACTCTTGGAACTCACATACTGTCATATTTTGTTGGCCAAAGCAAGTAACAAGGCCCATCTAGATTGGGGGTGGGGAAGTAGGCTTTGACTCCTGGTGGGAAGCAGAGTCACATTGCAGAGGGCGTGTGTGTGTGGCCATTTTTGCAAAGTGCTACAGCAGGGAAGGGAGTTCTGGTAGATTTTATGAGGAGAGCAAAAGATCTTGAGAAGAAACTCCAAGAGACTGGTTCCACCTAACACAACAGTTTTCGCAACAGAAATGTTTAGAAAGGCCCTAAAGGGTGACATAGAACTTGATGGGAACTCTGAATTCCAAAGAAAGGTGCGAATGAGGATTTGAATTTTTTCAGAGAGAATATATGTTTAAGGTAAGGTAAGCTTTTCTGTAGATAAAAGAAATTAATTTTAGAGAGAAAAGAAATTATAAAATGTTGAAGACAACAGCTGAGTAATTGCAATATGGAGAAAGTCAAGTGGACTGTATAAATGTTAAAAAAAAAAAGATAAACGGAACATACAAAGAAAAAAATTCAGATCCTGTCCAAAAATATAAATATGACATATAGCTATGTGTGGCTTTTTTTTTTCCCCTATAGAAATGCAGTGCTTTTGTTTTATAAGGCAGTAAGTTCCATTTTAGGATACCCAAATGCAAACAGGAATTTCTGAGAAATCTGATCTTTTTACCCTGTCAACAGGATAAGGGTGGAGGGGGAGAAGTTACGTGTCTTCAGCTCTGCAAACGGCCTCTCGTTCTGACAGTGTGGGGCTATGCTTTACCCTTTACTCTTTACGTATACTCTTTATGTGCCATCACTAATGTTCTGTCACTTCTACCATGGAGCACTCATTTGGCAGTAAATCCGACTCCATTCCAGCTGATTAAGCAGGAAACGAAAATACAAGGGACATTTAAGGGCAGGACCTTATGAAGGCAGCATTTATGGTCCCCAGACCATTAGTTAAAGGCAATAGGATCATGCCAGACCCAGCTCAGCCCAGGCCTTCTTATTAGCTCTCACTTCTATCTTGGTGCAGGTAGCAGTTTTATGTTACTCCAGAGAAGAGCTGGATGCTGGGCTATGCGTGGCAAACAAAGACTAAATAGAAATTTCAGGGACTGAGAGCCCAGGACTCCATTATAACCTAACTATACAAATTCACTTTGGATATAAGATTTAGCAGTGTGTTCTTGGGGTACGAATTATCTCTTTAAATAGATTTAAGTGACTGGTGTTACATGAGTGCCAAAAGAAGCCCTTAGCACTGCAGTGTTTGAGAATGCTGACTCTCTTGCACCATGGCCAACAGGCTAACGCAGTTAAGGTTCTCTGCAGAAGAGTGGAGGAGTCAGCAAGATTTGGCAGGTAATCTCAGGTGCTTCTTTACCCTGACCAGGCAAGCTAAGTGTCTAGGCTGGGGCTCCCATCCAGGTGCCAGGAGCAGCTAATTTTAGATTTTTTTCCGCAAACCCTCATAAACTTCTGTCAGCTAATTCATACTCTTTGGGACACTGCTGATGAAGCTTATGACTGCGGTTTGGAGTTTAATTCCAAGTTCTTGGGACTTTCCAAGAAGTGACATCAGACTGGGCCAGTGCCTCCAGCAGGCTTTGTAGAGCTTTCTTGGTGGCATTCTGTCCCAACACTGGCCTTTCCGAAGATGGGCACGTTGTGCTGCCTGTGCTTGAAGGTGTGTATCAATGGCTGAAATTTATTTGGGGCACTACCTCCATGGTTCTCTTGCCTGCTCAAAATTAAACTTTTGAGAAGTAATATAACCACAGTATGGAAAGTTTAGAAAATAATGAAAATATAAAGTTTAGAAATTGCTAGCACTCTGGCATAGCCATTATCATTTTTTGATAGATTTAGCTAGACCCTTTCCACATATGATTTCTTTATGAATGTAATTGTGACTTGGACGTCAGTATCAGGTGTCATAAGCACCTCCTTGTGTTTTGACATACATGTGACATACTCTGCAGAGCTGATTTCATTGAATGCATGTAAAAAGATGTAGTTAGTCTTTTACAGTGGATTTGTAGGTCCCTTCTATTTTTTTTTTCTTGTTTCTAAAGAGGGGCTGTAGAAACACAAAGGTGCTGACAGACTTCCTTCTGAGTTTTTGAGTATTTGCCTGGCAGAGATTCCCAAAGCAGAACCTCTGACAAAGAGAACACACATCTTTATAACTCAGCGCATATAGCCACATTGCTTTTCCCCTTTCTAGGCCTTTATAAATTCTATTCTTGAGATTTGTCTTCTATGCAGGCATCTTGTGTACTAAGAAATGTAACAACAGACCAAAAGCAATTATGCCTCTGCTCCTTTGCTTTACTTCTTTGCTTTCTACTTAATTTCTACTTTTGTTTGGTTTAAAACAGCAAGAGCAACAACAACAAAACTCAAAACCAAACACCCCCCCCCCCTTGTCTTTTGGAAATGTGGCTTTTGCTTAATTTCTCTAGATTCAGTATCTCTTGGAGTCCAGGGGCCCTTGTACTCTGGCCCCTGTCTCAGAGACCCCACCAAGATCCTGATCATCATTGAGGGTGAAGGAGAAGGAATTCGAATAGTCTATGGGAATGCATGTGTGAGAAGCCTCTCGAAGTCATGTAAAGAATTGGAAGTTATCATCCCTCTCAATGCTTTAATGATGTTATAGATGATATTGTTCTATTTTTGTCACACTTTCATTTTTTAACTTGTTATTTAATTGTCAAACAGGTATTTACTAACATTTTATGTGGTATATGTTTTTCAGGTAGTTTGGCTCACTAAAAATACATACTTTTAACTGACTGTTTAGATTTAGTCCCTGAGACTTGTAATAATTTTGGGCAAATGCATTAAGTTCAGGTTAATGCAATTCCTTCATTTCAACAGCTCTGCATTTGGAGCTGTTTTGTTGTGTTCTTAAGCACCATGCCAGAAACTGTTGATATAGAGAGAATGCTCATATTTAGTAGCCTATGATCTAGATGGGAAGATGAATAAAGCTAGAGTATGATGCATTAAGTGCTCAGTCAGAATTATATTTTTAGTACGTACTATGGCGAGACAGCTGCTAGAACAATTCATTTTCTCCAGGGGAGTAGAGAAGTCACAGAAAAAGAAGTCGTGCATGAGAAGGGTGAAGGACTTGAAGAATGATTAGGAAGAGAGAGTGGAGGGGTCATTCCAAGCAGAAGCACTGACGCAAATCACTGATGCTTCAACTGTCTGGTCTGAGAAATAATAAATGATCTGGAGTGGTGAAGAGGAAGCTAAGTGGAGGGGCTGGATTGAGGCTGCAGCAATGGGCAAGGGCTAAAGCATGGTGGGCCTTGAATGACAAGCCGACAATTTTCAGTTTGGTTCTCTGGTAAGGAGGAGACATCAGATGGTTTGAAGTTGGAGGGTGATTTGATGAGAAGTATCCTTTAGAAGATAACTATCAAAACTGTAGGAAAGCCTAGGGAGCAGGAAACATAGTAAAGAGGTGACACCTGAGATTTTTAGGTGACAATGGAAAGAAGAGAACAGATCCCCATGACACCAGGGTTCTTCGCTCGGGCCACTGTTCTTAGTTTGGGTCACTGAGTATCTAGACAGTGATATGTTAATCACTGTTGGGAATTCAGGAGCAGAAATATATTTTTGGCATGAGAAGTAGAAAAGAAGTTTGTTTTTGGACATTGCAGTGGCCACTATTGGTTGCCTAGTCAATATTCATTTCCTATGTCCTTTCTCAAGAGAAGATGACCTTTCTTTATGTTATTAGGATATATCATGGTTAGTCCAAGCAAGCAATTCTCAGCTAGTGGTGATTTTGCCCCCTAGGAAACACTTGGCAATGTCTGGAGGGAGACATTTTTGGTTGTCACAAGAGGTGAATGCTACTGGCAAATAGTAGATAGAGGCCAAGGGTGCTGCTAAACATTCTACCATGTGTAGAACAGTCCCCTGCAAGAAAGAATTATATAACCTCAAATGTCAGTAGTTCCAAGATTGAGAAATTCTGTTCTAAACTAGGTATGACAGTCTCATTTCATTTGGCAGTGATTGCTTTAGGAATAAGCATGGATCTAAATCAATGGGACTTCTATAATGTTTTTTTTTTTTTCTCTTTGGGAAGTGAAACACTTCATTTATGGATGATGTTATGTTTGGATATCACACCTAGAATTGTTGCATCTGTCTTGCCATCAGCTTTAGGATAAAGCAAGTATGCAGAGGAGGACAGAGCCAAGAAAACTGTGGAGAAAAGGATGCAAAGTCTTGGTGACTCCAACAGTGCATCCTACAGCGCCTGTAGCCTGCTCTATTTCTTGTTAGATGGGGCTTTAGTATATATTTTTTTAATATTAACTGAAATATAGTTGACTTACAATGTTAGTTCCAGGTGTACAGCAAAGTGATTCAGTTATGTGTGTGTACATACACACACAGACACACATATATATGTTCTTATAATATTCTTAGATATATAAAACATTTCTTCCATTATAGGTTATTACAAGATAGTGAATATAATTCTCTGTGCTGTAAGTAGGCCCTTGTTGGTTATCTGTTTTATGTATTTGTGTGTGTGTTTTAATCCCAAACTCCTAATTTATCCTCCCCCACCCCTTTGGTAACCATAACTTTGCTTTCTATGTCTGTGAGTCTGTTTCAGTTTTGTAAATAAATTAATTTATGTCTTTTTTTTTAGATTCCACATATAATTTATATCATATTTTTCTTCCTCTGGTTTACTTCACTTAGTATGATAATTTCTAGGTCCATTCATGTTGCTGCAAATGACATTATTTCATTCTTTTGTATGGCTAATATTCCATTGAATATTTGTACCACATCTTCATCCATTCATCTGTCAGTGGATACTTAGGTTGCTTCCATGCCTTGGCTATTATAGATAGTGCTGTGAACACTGGGTTACATGTATCTTCTCAAAATACATGTGCCCAGGAGTGGGATTGTTAGATCAGATGGCAGTTCTGTTTTTAGTTTTCTGAGGAAACTCCATACTGTTCTCCATAGTCACGGCACCAGTTTATGTTCCTAACAGCAGTAGGAGGGTTTCTTTTTCTCCACACCCTCTTCAGCATTTCTTATATGCAGATTTCTGGATAATGGCCATTCTGACCAATGTGAGGTGATACATCATTGTAGTTTTGATTTGCATTTCTTATAATTAGCAGTGTTGCACATCTTTTCATAATGTCTTTCTTAGATCTTCTGCCCATGTTTTGATTGGGTTGTTGTTGTTGTTTTTGATATTGATGAGCTGTTTGTATATTTTGGAGATTAATTCCTTGTCAGCCTTATCATGTGCAAATATTTCCTCCCATTCTTGGGTTGTCTTTTCATTTTGTTCATGATTTCCAGTGCAGAAGCTTTTAAGTTTAATTAGGTCCCATTTGTTTATTTTTGTTTTTATTTCCATTATTCTAGGAGATGGATCCCAAAAGATACTGCTATGATTTATGTCAAAGAGTGTTCTGCCTATGATTTCCTCTAAGAGTTTTATTGTTTCCAGGCTAACATGTAGGTCTTTAATCCATTTTGGGTTTATTTTTGTGCGTGGTGTTAGAGGATGTTCCAATTTCATTCTTTTACATGTAGACGTCCTGTTTTTCCAGCATCACTTTTTGAAGAGGCTATCTCTTCTCCCTTGTATATCCTTGCCCCCTTTTGTTGTAGACTAATTGACCATAGGTGCATGGGTTTATTTTTGGACTTTCGTCCATTCATCTCTTTCTGTTTTTGTGCCAGTGCCATACTGTTTTGCTGACTGTAAACTTTTTAGTATAGTCTGAAGTCAGGGAGCCTGATTCCTCCAGCTCTGTTTTGCTTTCTCAAGATGCTTTGGCTATTCAGGCTCTTTTGCGTTTTTATACAAATTTAATTTTTTTCCTAGTTCTGTGACAAATGCCATTGGTAATTTGATAGGAATTGCATTGAAACTGTAGATTGCCTTGGGTAGTATAATCATTTTTGACAGTATTGACTCTTCTGGTACAAGAACATGATGTATCTTTCCATTTGTTTGTGTCATCTTTGATTTCTTTCATCAGCATCTGACAGTTTTTGGGTTTAGGTCATGTGCTTCCTTAGGAAGGTTTATTCCTAGGTATTTTATTCTTTTTGATGCAATAGGAAATGTGATTGTTTCTTTAATTTCTCTTTCTGACCTTTTGTTGTTAGTGTATAGAAATGTAACCCATCTCTATGTATTAATTTTGTACCCTGAAACTTAACTGAATTCTTTGATGAGCTCTAGTAGTTTTCCAGTAGTGTCTTTAGGATTTTCTATGTATAGTATCATATCATCTGTAAATAGAAACAGTTTTACTTCTTTTCCAATTTGGATTCTTTTTATCTCTTTTTCTTCTCTGATTGCCATAGTCAGGACTTCCAAAACCATGTTGAATTAAAGTGATAAGAGTGGACATCCTTATCTTATTCTTGATCTTAGAGGAAATGCTTTCAGCATTTCACCATTGCGTATAATGTTAGCTGTGGGTTTGTCATCCATGACCTTTATCATGTTGAGGTAGCTTCCTTGTATAATACGACTGTAAACTTGCTTATGGTCTGAGATAGAATGAGTAGAAGTTTCCTATTACTTATAAGCAAAAGCATCCTAATACTGCATGTTGAGTTCCTTGTGAATGATTCAGAATGGTAGTGTTGAATGAAGTGTTGAAAATGTGATATTGGAGCCTATGGAAAAGGTTCAGAGTGGAATTAGTGCTCTGAAAGATTTCTTAGAGAGGTGATAGGCACAGTCATGGAGCTGATGATCTAATCCAAGCAGGGCTTGTAGAACAAGAAAAGGCAATGAAAGTGAACTCTTTGAAATCTTGAGTTGAGTCTGAGAAGGGGAATATTTAATGAAAGACTTGCTGAAAGGAGTCGGGAAAGCTAAGTGCCAAACCTAGTGAGAAATACAGTGTGGTCGAGATGACTTGCCCTCTTCTGAAAAGTTGTGCTTTTTCTTGCACACTATGGAGGGGTCACTGGGTTGCAGGTGTTCAGCCAGAAACTACATTTCCCAGACCCCACTAACCTCAAGAAATACTAAAGGGATAGAGTTTGTTATTTCAAGTTTGGGGGAGTTTTGAGTGCATAGCCCAAGCAGGTGGGGAAAAAGGTTCTGAAGTAAAAGAGAAACACTGATAAAATAAATAGAAGATGTGATTGATAGACTGCTTCAGAAGAGATGTGAAGAGCTGCATTGAATTCGTGTGAAGGAGGAGGGTATACCTTTGGAAAAGAAACACCACTAACAGCAGTCTGTCTGTAGCAGGAGGAAAGTGGGAAGAATGGATACAGTATACATCAGAAGGAGGAGGGCTGAAGTTCCTGACTAAAGTCTTCTCTATTTTTTTCCTGATAGTTGTCCACTGGGAAATGAGGCAGGCAGAAGCAGAAAGTCTAGTGCTTGAAGTGAGTGATAAAGGTTTGGAGTAACTGTTTGTAGGCATAGAAAAAGGAGCATAGGAGAAATAAATTAATGGATTGCTGTGCAGCTGGAGTTGACTCATAAATTTGTGATGATCCTATTAGCGTATTTATGTGATTCCCCTTGATAGTGCTCAGTGGCTCTCGAAAGGAAATAGGTGTTTGTATTAATCCAAGCTTGGAGATTGGAAGGAGGAGTAGAATAGAAGTTAAACTGGCAAAGTGATAATTGTAAACGCTGGTAGGGAAGTTGCTCGCATTATTGAGCATCAATCACGTTGTTAATAGAAACACATTCAGATAAATTCTGAAGCTTAGTGTATTAAAGAACAATTAGGAATTACGAATGATTAGAATGAATCATTAGTTATCAATTAATCTCTTTTTAACCTTTTTTTTTCCTACTGTACAGCATGGTGACCCAGTTAACACATACATGTATATGTTCTTTTTTCTCCCATTATCATGCTCCATCATAAGTGACTAGACATAGTTTCCAGTGCTACACAGCAGGATCTCATGGCTAATCCATTCCAAAGGCAGCAGTCTACATCAGTTATCCCCAAGCTCTCAATCCATCCCCCTCCTCCTTGGCAACCACAAGTCTATTCTCCAAGTCCATGATTTTGTTTTCTGTGGAGAGGTTCATTTGTGCTATATATTAGATTCCAGATGTAAGTGATATCATATGGTGTTTGTCTTTCTCTTTCTGACTTACTTCGCTCAGTATGAGAGTCTCTAGTTCCATCCATGTTGCTGCAAATGGCATTATTTTGTTCTTTTTTATGGCTGAGTAGTATTCCATTGTGTATATATACTACATCTTCTTAATCCAATCATCTGTCAATGGACATTTGGGTGTTTTCCTTGTCTAGCTATCAATTAATCTTTAAGAGAAGAGGCTTATGTGGTGGTGGTAGGGCTTGAACACTCATTTAAAATGAAAGCAGGGTAAAGTGTAATTGAGGGCAATAGCTCAGATCTTGGATGTACTATTTCATAAATTAATAATATTTTGAAATAGAATGGCTAAATTTTGGTAACCCCATCTTTGTAGATAAAAAATTTGAGCTTCAGAGATGCCAAGGGCAGGCACCCAAGGTCAGGTGGTTTTTAATGAATAAACAGATTATACCCCTCCTGGAGTTCTCATATGAATATGCTCTTCCTGGAGCAGTTCCGGAGTGGATGAAAGAAAGATACTTGACAAAGACATCAAGTAAAGAACAAGTGAGCTCCTTCAACTGAACACATATTGCAAATGCCTCAGTTGCCCTGCAGATTTGTTTTGAAAACATTTCTCTTCCATACTGTAGAAGTTCTAGAAGGCTAGTCACTTTTTTAGAGGTTGGCTCCCATGGTCTGGGAAGGGCATGCTTTGCAGGGAATCTGGATGAAAGCCAGGTAAGGCATTTGCTTAGGAGTCAAGTAACAGGGTGGCAAAAAGTCACTGGAGAGGAACAAAAGGGGATTTGATGTAACTAATTGATTATGAATGTAGCCTGAAGCATGCGAATTGGGGGGGACCTTCACAGTCCACTGGCTAAGTATGTGCTTTCTAATCAAGAGGTTAGTGTTCATGTGAGTCCTGTTTCTCTTTTGAAAGGAGCTTATTCATTGGGGCAGTTATTGGGAACATGTGTTTATTAAGCTGGGCTGGTGAAAGCTTTAACATTGTTGAAAGAGGTCAGCTGTGTTCCTCAACCTCTGCTTTGCACTACTGTAGTTGACAATGGGGCTGGTAGGAGCCCGATAGAGAGAGAAGGTGTGTTTTTCCCTGCAGGTTTTATTGACTCTTTTATATGTTGAAATGCAAGACAGCAAAGTTTGGGTTTGTTTTTGAAAGTGACCCAAAATATGGCTCAGAGCATATGGCTTACTAAGTGATAAGCCATTGGTATTTCCTATTTCTATTTATTATTAGGTCTAGTTTATTGTTTTGCTAATTAAATTTTTTGTAAATCCATTCTGGTTTTCTTTTTAGAGTTGTTTATGAACCTTTAAACGGTCTCTTTTGTGTTTTTAATAATTGGAGAGCTGAGCTGTCTTTCTGCATTTTCATCTGTTTCCTTCACTCTTTAGGTGGAGTGTCAGTGTTGTCCTGGAACTTTCCCACACTTGGGCACAATCAGGAGGTGGTTAATTTTCAATATCGATAATAATTGTATAGGTCTTGCTCGCTCCCTCCCTCCTTCCCTCCCTTCCTTCCTCCCTCACTTCTTCCTCTTCCTCCCCTTCCTTCCCTCCCCACCTCCCTCCTTCCTCAATGAAAATAGTGATGCTGGAGTTCCCGTCGGTTAACGAATCCGACTAGAAACCATGAGGTTGCAGGTTCGATCCCTGGCCTTGCTCAGTGGGTTAAGGATCCGGCAAAAGAAATATCTTTTTAGGCAATTGCATTCTCATGGCTTCCTTTTTCTGTAATCAAAAAAAAAAAAAAACAAACCAAAAAAGAAAAAAACAAAAAAAAAAACAAACCCCAAAAAACCTCACTGAAGATGAAGCTTACGTCATTAGGTCTCTGCTGGGGGTAAATTGTTTTGAAAGCTTGGTAAAATAAATAGGATTATTATGAGGGTGGGAAAAATACATAAGTTTTTAGCATCCACAGATGCTTCGCTTATTTTAGGATAACAGCATAATTACGTAAAAATGTTTAATATAGGCATTTCTTCTGGTTGCCTACTTAGGATGCTTGCTTTTCTCCCGTTTCTGGTGGAATACTCACTTTTTGTAAGACTTTACAGCTTTTATTTCAGTCCTTGCTGCTTTCATTTTGAACTCCACTTTGTTGTATCACAGATTATTGTTAAGAAAAGGGTCTCCATTGCCTTTAAAAGTACAGTCTGCTCCTAGCCAGTTAAAAAAAAAAAGTATAAGAGAGTGCAGTCATGCTGCTTATCTTACTCTTTTGACTTACTGTCCAATTGTGAAAGTGAAGTCCGTAGGTCAATACAGGAAAATACTTATTATTATAGTTTTATTTTCATAATTTTCTGTACTCAGGAATTGCTCTAAATTCTGGGGCCTTTTCTTGTCCTTCATTTCTGCTTCTCCCCCTTTGGCTAGTTGTCTGACAGATAAGGACTAGAAAGGTGGGGACGAGGAGAAGAGTGTAGACGTACTTGCAATTTTTCGCTGTCTCCTTTGGCCTCTGTTCAAGGACATCAGGGCAGAGCCCTTCATCTCTTGACATCTCTACTAGGTACTTACTGGCGGTGTTCTGTAACGCACTCTCCATGGTACCCAAGATCCTGCAGATCCAGATGTGTGACCCAGTGTGGAAGTGGGATTCCAGTACTCACAATTCTGGTGCACCTACCATACCATTTCTTTGCATCTTACTTGTGTTAGATGCAGGCGGTTGTATGAGCATCTAATTGATTTTTCTATGGCCTTGGTCGCTTCTCTTTGTCTTCACCCTATTTGGGGCCTCTCTATCATGCCCCTAACTGCTCTTCTGGGACTGGGTATATTGGGCCTTTTCTTTTAAAAACTTTTTTTTTTTTAATTAAAAGCTTGTAATTTAAATACAATTTTTTTTGGTCTTTTTTGTCTTTGTTGTTGTTGTTGTTGTTGCTATTTCTTGGGCCGCTCCTGCGGCATATGGAGGTTCCCAGGCTAGGGGTCGAATCGGAGCTGGAGCCACCGGCCTACGCCAGAGCCACAGCAACATGGGATCCGAGCCGCGTCTGCAACCTACACCACAGCTCACGGCAACGCCGGATCGTTAACCCACTGAGCAAGGGCAGGGACCGAACCCGCAACCTCATGGTTCCTAGTCGGATTCGTTAACCACTGAGCCACGACGGGAACTCCTAAATACAATTTTTAATTTAAATTTGGCATAGGGAATTTCTCAGGTCAGGGACAGAATCTGAGCCACAGCTGGGGTAAAGTCGGATCCTTTAACTCACTGCACTGGGGCAGGGATCGAATCTTCGCCTCTGCAGTGACTTGAGCTACTGCATTCGGATTCTTAACCCCCTGTGCTACAGCGGGAACTCCTTTTGGGTCTTTTCATTGACCTGACAGCATGAGGATAGAAGATACTAGTACTTGGAAGAGACTGTGGCTGGCTAGGGTGATTCACAGACCAACCTCTGCCTAAAGGCCAATGAAAATATATTGGCTAGAGTTTCCTCCATCTCTTTGGGGAACTTTCTTATTTTGGGGGGTTTCAGACTGTTCCCCAGTCTCTGAGGGAACAATTCTAGGTTTTGGCTACAGCCTGTTAGTTCAAAGAATTGTCGGGACTTCTATAGGTACCTCTGTGTGTTCTTTCTGAAGGATCTCCCATTCCCTCAGGAAGTTGTCTGTTTTCCCTTTTGTTTTTCCTCCTACCAGATCCCTCTTTATTGCGAGAAATTTAGTGGGTTGGTTTTGACAGTTGTATTTTCTCATCCCAGCTTTCTTTCTAGGCAGGAAAGATGAGTGAGACAACCCAGTGAAGTGTGGACACCGTGATGGTAGGGAGGCCTTATTCCTGTGAGGGATTTCCGTAGCTTTTTCCTGGGTTGTCCACCTATCCCGTCAGCAGCTACTTTTCTCATTCATTTTAGATTTTAAAAAGTTAATCGTAGTATAATTTATCTACGGTAAAAAGTACGGATCTTAAGATTGTGGTTTGATGAGTTTGGCAAATGTTTATACCATGTAACCTATAGGGCAGTCAAGGTAGAGAACCCTTGCATTTCCCCAGGATGTTCCCTTTCGCCTCTTCTCTGCCAGTCCTCCTACCGCAGAGGTAAGCCTTTCTCCGATAACTACCATCATCATCATGGATTAGTTTTGCATATAAGTAGAACCAAAAGAGTACGTATTCATTTGTGACTGACTTCTTTCACGCAGTGTTTTTCACATATCATTTTCTTTTTGCATGTGTAAATTCCTTTTTCATGACTTAATAATAGTCATTTATATGTTTATACCATACTCTTCTGTTATGTCATTCTTATGTTGATGGACCTTTGGGTTGCTTCTAGTTTTTGACTATTATGAATATTTTTGTATCAATCCTTTTGTGGACATATGTTTCCATTTCTCTTAAATAAGTATGTGGAAACACATTGCTTGGTCATGGGATTGATACATGTCGCTTAGGTCATTTCTTAAAAAAAAATAATTGGAGATCGTAGAAAACCTGGGAATTTGTCACTACCACTCTGGTGTAGGATGGGGTTTAGGACGACTGAAGTACTTTCTAGAATCTTTACTTTCTCCTCTGGCAATATTTCTTTTTCCTTTTTCTTGTTGCCTTTTTATGGCCACACCTGAGGCATATGGAAGTTCCCAGGCTAGGGGTCGAATTGGAGCTACAGCTGCTGGCCTACACCACAGCCACAGCAGAGCCGTGGGATCAGAGCTGTGTCTTGGACTTACCCCACAGCTCGAATGATTTTTCTCACACTCTTAAGACAACCTTGTTTCTCTACATTAATTTTAATCAATGAAAATAACCCTCTTGTGGCAACACCAGATCCTTAATCCACTGAGCAAGGCCAGGGATCGAACCTGTGTCCTCATGGATACTAGTTGGGTTCATTACTGCTAAGCCACAATGGGAACTCCTGGCAATGTTTCTTGCCATTAAGATTGTCACCCCTACTTTATTCGATTGCTATGGTGTATTTCTTGGTGAGTATTAACCTTTTTTTTTTTTTTTTTTTCCATTTGCTGAGTTTATGGCAAGGAGGATTCTGTGATCTGTCTTTAAACTGCTAATTTTCCTTAGAAGTCTCATTCAAAGTATTGAAAATTACTCAACTAATTCGGGGTCTTCCTTTCCATATATCATATATATTTCTCAAAGGAGATGTATATTTCAAAGCTAAATTTGACTTTATTCTGCCGTGTTCCCTCAGCAGTGCAATAAATCTGTTTTGATGGCCAAATAGGGAAAATATTTTTGCAGCACGACAAATGTAATGTGACCTTGTTGGTGGCTGAGGAGACGCTGTCCTTAAAAAACAAACGCTTCATTAATATGAACAAATCCTAGGACAATTCTAAGAAAGATTTGTCGTCTTTAGTGGACTGTTTTGAAACATATTCATCTTCAAACAAAAAATAGCAGTCTCTTCATTTATCAGAATTCAAGTCATTCCCTGGTGAAGATACCTGACTTTAAAACATCATTGCCTACTGGAGAGAGGCCTGTCCTAGTCATTGAATGACTTTGTGCTTAATCCTGTCTCTGCTTTTCAGCTCTTGTTGGCACGTGATGATTTTGTCTGAGATTGAAATCCTCATTCAGTGCAATGCTGGATGCGTGTCTCGGAGTTCTATGCCCATCAACACAGAGATGTCTGGGAGGCGTTTTGAGATATTTTAGAAGAAAAAAATGCATTGTGATTTTATAACATCATGGTGATGTTGTTATTTATCTGGCTCCAAGGAGGCCTCTTTTAGTTTCCAAATTGAAGGCCCAGAAATCATTTCCCTAACATGAGGTTTTCCATGGAAATGCAGAAAACACTGTTTGGAACTTGCCTTTGTGCAACACGAATTCTTCCATGTTTTCTCTGCGTGCCTGTTACTTCGTATTTAGCCTTATTTTTTTCCTATTAATGTTGATTACCCTTTTTTCAATCAGTTA
The DNA here is from genome assembly GCF_016906955.1 of Phacochoerus africanus. NCBI lineage: Eukaryota > Metazoa > Chordata > Mammalia > Artiodactyla > Suidae > Phacochoerus > Phacochoerus africanus. The sequence continues at coordinate 126,210,307 of NC_062554.1, forward strand.
TTTCTTTGTAGGAAGGTCACTGTTTGGCCAGTAAGAAATAATTCTATCTTTGTTTTAAGATGAAAATGCACATAGGCAAAGGGAGGCTGAGCTTTGTATTAAAAATGGTGTCTTGGCTCTCGGCTTCATCTGGGGTTCTCTTGTTTCTTGGCTTTCATTGACATCCTTGGAAATCTCTTCTATGGCTCAGTCTGTTTCCAGCAGTTGTGATGTAGCATTGTGCACATTTTTGCTAGCTGCAAATACCCTCTTAAAGATGTATTTAACCGCAGATTTCAATCTGCAAATTATTAATGCTAAAACTATTTGAAGAAGGACACATTTCCAGATACCAAGCCAACATCAAGCTTTTACATAAATCAAATATGGCAGAACTAAATTAAAACTATTGAATTTTTCCCATTCTCTAGGTTTGGGCATTGCGAAGGTCTAATTTCCCACTTGCAGTTATCATCATTATATGCTGAACTATGTGTTACCCCAGTCCTGTATTTGCCAGCATTGCATATGGAGCCCCTTTTCCCTCCACGCTTGTTATAAGTTAGATGTTGGATGAAGGGGTCTGCCTTTTGACTTGTCTTTAGCAACTTAAGGTGACCCTGCTTTTCATTGTTTTTTTCTTTCTCTTCCTCTATTCTAATGTCATTTCACAAGTTAAAATATATTTCTTTACATTTGAATCTGTGAGGCGAATGTTGCATGTGTATTTGGTTGCATAGAAGAGAGAAAATGTCACGGAGTATTGTGTTACATGTTAGTTTTCTTGATGAAACGTGTGCCTAAAAGGCAGATAGAAAAGATGTACCTTCTGAGAGTATCCCCTTTATCAGATACGAGAGGAATTACGGTAAGACTGGGCAAGAGAATGCTCTTCTCAGAAGCTGCTTTAAACTCCAACTTGGCTTAGCTTCTTATCCTGGACTGGGAGGGTGGGAATTGGTGGGCAGGTGCATGCCAGATTGCATAAGAGTCTGGAGAGATTGGCAGAAGCATACCAAGGGTCTGCGGATGCTGCTTGACGGAGGAACACAGTATGCTAACCTTGCCAGATCAACTGCCATGTTTTCTGAGAGCTCATGGAAAGTGTGTTGGAGCGGGAATCAACAGCATGGAAACATGGAAGTCAGAAAGCCTTAAAAATCCTGAACACTTGCATTATCTTTTTTCAGCTTCCCCTTGGCAAGTCCTTTTTCTCTTTGTGTCTGAAATGCTCAGTTAGCAAAATGGTGGAATGTATTTTATCTGTGTATCTCAGGGTAGAAGGAACAAATTGTGAAGAAGAGATAAGGAAGGAAACTAACATCACTGGGCTTAGGTGCATTTTCTCTTTTAATCCTATGAGATAGTTTTCTGGTTTTTTTTTTTTGTTTGTGTGTCTGTTTATACCAAATTACAGGTAATAAGGCAAGGCTCTGAGAAGTCAGGTGATTTATTGAAGGCCAGCAGCAGGTAAAATGGCAACTAGAATTCAGATCCAAGTCTTTGAATTCAAAGTGTATGTCTGGATTAGTATACATTAAATCTTTCTCCCACTTGCTTACTCCCAAGTATTGCTATCCAGAATAGTAGTTCTGTCCATAGTAAAAGTCACCAGTGAATTAAATGAATATTAGGCTAACAATTTGTTGAGTTTGAAATGTATCATATTGCCTTTTATTTTGTCTTTTGTTCTTCATGGACTTTAAGGATTATTGCAAAGTCTTGGCATTTCTGTAATGCCAGCAGACAGAAAGAGGACATAGCTTCATCTATGCATTTATTCAAGTGCCATTTTAAATACTCAGTTCAACACATCTGTACACATATGTAAGCCACTGTACCCAGGCACATCTCCAGACCCCGAGACCCCCTACTGCCTCTTAAAAAAAAAAAAGGAAAGAGACAACAAAAATTAGTATTACGTGAGAATACATGATACTTTCTTTTGATTTTTGTGGAACATGCAAAACATGTGGAACCTGGAACAGAAACTATTTAGTATTGACAGATAAATGCACAGATCAACTTTAAAATAATAGACGTTTTAACCGAGGCTAGTGGTTTTGTTGGAGTTTTGCCATATTGTTTAAATTAGTTCCATAGCCTCGAGGGAGCTCTTGCAGGAAGCCATTGCAATTTTCATCCTTTAGACACTGGTATTTTCATGAGCTGAAGTTAAGAGTCTCAGGGGATAATGGAATATCACTAAAACATTTCCTGAGCTCTCCTGAGTTGTTCGTTGGTATGCCCAACTCTCCTCTCAGAAGAAAGGAGCTTTTGTTTCATTTTGTGAAAAAATGATGTTACCCCTAAATGCAATTTTTTAATGGATATTAAAAAATATATTCAGTGAAAATATTTCATTCTTCGTTTGAAGAAATCATAGTGGTTTGATCATTTTTATTTGCCTTCTCATGTAATGTACGTAATTTTTTATGTAATACAGCAACAAATTCAAACTATTTTAACCTAAGGTTTTCTGAAAAATGATGAAACAAAGTAAAGCTTCATAGGCTTTTTGAGAGAGAGAAATAAAAACGTTTTAACTACGCTTGTTTTTATTAGAAATTTCCAAAGACTTGTAAATTATTTTTACAAAATTAAAATTCATATATAGTATTTATCAAAAGTTATCACCACGGATGTGTATAAAGAAATAAAAAAACCCCATCCTAAACAATGGCGTCTTACTGGATATTAATGCGTCGTGACAGATGTTTATTTTGTGTTCTTAGCTTCAGCAGCTGGGGGAATGGGTTTTCTGGTTAGTTACGAGAAGGAGAAAAGCATTAGCTGTTTGGGTCTTCAGTTTGAGGTGGTTTGTGGAGTACTTGCTGCTAATTACAGAGACACTGGCAAATAGCTCCAGGGAGGTTTCGTATGGGGTATTCAGACCTCAGTATAATTTAGGTAACATTTTTGAAATCACCCTATTTTCTCCATGACGTAATAAAGAATGCTTGATTATGTTGAAAGCATTTCATATTCGCTGATTACTTTGTGATTTTGTGCAATAGAGATACCGCTGTATATGCTACACAGTAGAAATATTGTAAATTTTAACTACATTTTGCCACTGATTGTGGTAGCAATCTCAAAAATGACTATGCCGTGGCTATTTTCTCCACCACGTCTCTGAGTGGAGACCATTTTTGTGACTGTGGGCTTGTGATTCCACTTGGTATAGCATGTGATGATCTGTCAGTAATTTCAGTGACTCAACCCTGGCTGTTGAGAGAAGCAATTTTATTTGCTTCTTCTTAGCTCTTGTGGGCTTGGGCAGAGTCTCTGTTCCAGGGTCAGAGGTAATCTCTGATGGCTTACTGATGTAGTCATTAATTTTATGCCTGCCCCCCACCCCTTTTTTTGGTCCCATCTCTGGGCTCTGCCTGTTAAGAAGTATAGAATCTGCCTGAACCTTTCTGTTTAAAAGACCTTCAGTACTTGAGTATTTGTTAGAGCCTTACTTCCTAGAAAAATATCTGTTGGAGTTCCATTCCTCTGAGACACTCTTCTTCAGTCAGGCTTGATGAGCCCTTGCAAACAGTTTCTCCCATTGTTTGTGAAACACACAAACACACACACACCCATATACTAAATAGTTTCCTGATCAAAACAAAAACAGTAAGAACAAATATTTGCTGCTACAACCCAACAACTCTTTCAACTGCTACTTGAATATCACGCATTCTTTCATTGTCACGTTTATTGAAAGCACATTTTGAACCTACTTGAAGTTTCCACTTCTAATCACCCCTTCCTGTATTCCTTGCAAAAATGCTACTATTCTCCAGCGGTTGCCAACAACATGCTTGTTGCCAAAGCAAGCAGTGATTTGCTCAGTCTCCTTCTCCTTCCCTTTTCTGCGGACTGATGCTACTGACCCCTCTGTCCTTTCAGACCCACCGCCTTTGTGCTTGGCTTTCATACCACAGCTTTATTGTGACTCAAGGAAGGAACAGCACTTAGAGCTTGGGTGGACATGGTGGGAACCTCAGACTCGGTGTGTTCCCCATTGTGCCAACCAAAGAAATGCCTCCCACGTTCCCAAGTGGCCCCTGTGGAGATGGTAGTACCTTGGGTAGAGGGGAAATGTGAGGTTATGGTTAACTTTTTCCTCAGAGAGTCCTTAATGTTGCACACAAGCCCTTTACTCATTTATTTTTCTGAGAGACTAGTACTGTGCATGGAAGGCCCAGCATCATTTATTTCTGTTGCCTCTGTCACAAAATGCACCCCTATTGCCCTACTTTTCCAAATCTGTTTTTTTTCTCCACCCTCAAGTCTTTGTTTTAATTGATGCAGGGCTGTCATGCTTGAGCAGCTCCTCCTCATACCTTGGAATCCAGCAAGACCAAACATCCTTGACCTCTGGGTGTAGGAGCTGCCTCCTGTGCACTCCCTTACCACCTGCAGAGCATTTGTCATACTGAAATCCACAGCCTGCATTCGTGTTCATCTCTCTCAGCTCATCTCACTCAAGGACAGACACTTCAGCTTCTTAATCCCTGGGGCAGTGTCTGGCGTATAGTAGACCCTCAATAAATACTTGTTGTTATGTGAATAAAACAAAAAAAGAGAAGTACGGTAAGATGCAATAAATTTTTTTCAGTGAAAGAGCTTAAATTAACTGGTTACGAACATTGTAGAAGGAGATGGGTTATGTTAAAAGCTTGGAATGTGGAGAGACACTTTACTGCTCTTATCCTGACAATGAGAGTGAGTTAACAAAGAATAAATGGACTTTGAAGTAGCACCTGCTCCCAGCTGAGTTTAGAAAGAATGCCTTTGTAGTATACTTAATTTTTAGTCAAGTAATTTTCAATAAACCCCAGCTCAAGACTGCAAAAAACTGTAAAGTTGAAATTAGAGACAAGAAAGATTGTGATTTTTCAGAAAGCTTTCGAAAGATCAGAATTGAAAATGGAGGGCATCTGGCGTCCCTCATAAAAAAAAGTAAAGAAAAGCAATGATCTGGTATCTCTTTAATGCAGAGATTTTAGTGGATTTTGAGAGTTTCATTTTTCATAGTTTCTGAATCCTCTATCTTTTGGAGAAGATTTAAAAAATAAACCCTCAGTTTAAAACATAGCTTTTTCTCAGCACTAGTTACAATAGCCAAAACATGGAAATAAACTAAGTGAAAAAGAATGTATATATAAAACTGAATCACTTTGCTGTACACCAGAAACTAGCACATTGTAAATCAACTATACTGAAATTTAAAAAATCTTAACTTTTTCTGGTTACCAGATTATGTTCTCAGTTCTATTCCCTTTGCTCTTATGAGCCTGTCTTCAGTTCTCTGTCTGGTTACTTTATTCCAGCTGTTAATGGTTGGCATAGTCATTTTATGTTGAGGTCTTTTTTTTCCCCCTTAGCCCATAGATAAACATTAGATGCTGTTCAGTGGGTATAAGCACATCTGCTGATATTTATCTGGCCTCGATCTTCATTTGTTTTTTGGTGCCGTTTAAGATTTTATGTGGTTCAAGAGACAGGATATTGATTTGCTTCCTTAGTAGTGTTCTAGTTTTGTCAATAAAAACTTCTGTAGCCAATAAACCAATCACTGGTCAAGGATCCTATGTAGTTTTCTTATTCTAGTAATCAAGAAAGCTAGAAAAGAGATCTTTGCCTTAGAGTATTATAGTTAACTGTTAATATAACCGCTTGTTTGGAAATAAAAACTTAGCTAATACCTAAAAGCAGGTGAATTCATTTTTTTCTTAATACTCTTCTGCTGATTTTACTCAGTAATTTTTGAATTATCTACCTAGGAGTATATTTCTGTCTTTAAGAAAAAGAAAAAAAGAAGAAAAAAAAAAGGCCTACTCAGAAGAACTAAATTAGCTAGTTGGTTCATATTCCAGTTGAATGATGGAGTTTTAACATGTCATGAATGTGCAGAATAATCCTAAATAACTTAAGTACTGTCAAGTAAATAGCTCAAGTACAGCCTGAGCGACATCAGGTGATTTTGCTCTCCTTTGCTGTGGGAGATGCATCACCCAGGTTTAGACCAAGGTGAGACTGAAGGGTACTGATGGGTAGATGGAGTAATTGGATAAATGTTTATAGAATGCCTACTGTGTTTTAGGCAATGAGAGGCTAGAGCTGAGGAAATAAACATGAAAAATAGCTCTAAGGAAAACTCAAAAGCCGTGCGGTAGACATAGAGAAGTCATTTTAGAAGGACAGCTCTGAAGGTGGTATGCTGACAGGCTCTCACTAAGGGGCCATCACTATGCTGATAAGAGCAATTGTTTTCACTTGTGTGGACCATTTGTCATTTGTTCATTCTGTAACCACAAACTATTCCCAATTACAGTCTTGTGCTAAGTGAGATGTAGAGATAAAATTTTAATGGACTGACGTCAATCCTTCATGACCATAAGGAATACCATTCGAAGCATTTTAAGAATCACTTAGGTTTTAGAGGGGCATTTTTCAAATAATATGTCCCTTTGAGAAGATGCTTATATAGTCCACATGGGCGTTAAGGGTTTCATTCCTTACCCTCCCCTCCCTTGAGAATCACTGCATGTGATGAGAGATACTGCTAATTGGAGTGTCTTGTGCAGATGCACTGTATGCCGACATGGTTCAGAACCAGTGGATTCAATTTTGAAGAACCATCAGAAGATTAAGCCATTAACTATATTTAGATAAGTAATATCCATGCGTTCCAAATGCTAATACTTTCTGACATTAATTGGTATTAATTTACCACCACCAGTGTTGTTATTTGATTTCTGTCACACTTCTTGGTAAGTAGACAGCTCTGGGAAATGTTATGCTTGCCTTAATTATTCGGGGATTTGTCTTTATTTTATGGATCCTCTGGCCATTTTTATTTCCTCTCTCTAAAAAGAGAAAACTTTGAAAAAGTGGTGGAAATGATAGGGGTATTCTAATAAGTCTGTTATGCAGCCACAGTCTCAGGCCCAGAGTACATACTTAGTTATGTCTTATTGAATGTTTGCAGAGCATTACTCTTTAAAAAGTGTTGTAATAACACTTGCCAAGATATGACTTTTGTAAGTAAAATGAAAGTTATGTCGCTATATTTAGAGAAGGAATTCTTAGATTAGAACTGTAACTTTTGGAGTATTAGTATCAGTTCTGAAATTGTTTCCATTCTCCATTAAAATCTACTGTCTATTTCTGGAAGCAGCTATAAATCTTTGCTTACTATTGAAGGAACAATGTGTGCCTATGTTGCATTAGAAGGACGTGAGTGTACCTTAACAAGTGTACTCCACACTGCATTTTATAAAAAAGCTGCACAATTGAATGTCCAACAGTAGGGTTTTAACGGGTAGGAGAGGTCATAGTGGAGCTCGCGAAGTTTCTTTCCCATAGTAATTGACCACTGGCTGACAGAAGCTATAGTGCCTTTGACTTATTTACAACATTCTGTTGCCAACTCAAATATTTCAGGTTTTTAGCTGTCCAAGAAATGTACATTTCTATCTTGTTACTTCATGTTATCTTTGAATCCTAACATAATACGTTAAAGAATCATTTCAAAATATTTTCCCAAGAGAACACCCCCCCCCCCCAGGAACTGCATATTGAGATGGTCGTATTACAAATCATCAATTTCTGACTGTTGAAATGACCTTGTAGTAACATCCTAGACTTTGTGCCCTCATGCCAAAGACGCAACTCAAGAAAATCATGATGAGCGCTTGGGTGCCAAATTCTACTTTACAGTTCCTCACTGGAATGTATTGAGTGTGAGGCTCTTGCCTCATTGCTTAAACTTCTCAGTAAAAGATGTGATCTCTGTTTACATTGATAGGTCATGAAGAGGAGCATGTCCAGCCTATGAAAAATAAGAATCTTCTCACCTCTTTAATCCTAGCAAACAGCTCCTTAAAGAACCAAGGTCTTGGAGCTTCCCTTTTAAATTGCAACACTGATTTCTTCCTTTAAGCAAGTTTTAAAAGATACACTTACTAGCCTCAGCAAGGTTGAAGGACTGTGCTTGCCTTTTTTTCCTGTCTCTCCCCAGGTCTTGCACATAAGTACTCACTAAATATCGGTTGATTGACTTAAAAGAATAATGTTAATGGTACTTCCATAGTTATGTCATCTTATTTTTAACTACATACATATTGGAGGTCATCCCATCATCTGTTTGGTCTTTAACATTTTCAAGCTTCAATTTCCTGCTCTATGAGTATGACATATTAAGTGATATTAGGTTATGTTGTGTTATATTAATTTTAGAGATTGCTTCGAAGTTAGCGATAAGCACCTCATACATAGTGGATACTTATTAAGTGGCAGGAAATATTATCATAAATAATTATAAATGGAATAAGTACAACTTTATGTCATGATTATATTGTATTACAAATGAATTAGGTCTTTCAGTAAAAATTTCCATGCATCAAAGTAACGAATCAACCATACTCAATTTATGAATTGTTTTACTACTTTTGAATTATTTGTTAGAAAATAAATACCTACTATTGAAAATATGTTGAGCCATGTATGAGACATGAATATCTGATAACATCTATTATATTTTTGTGGAAACTAGAGCATTTTTTAAAAATATAAGTGTATGTGGCAGCTAGAAAAGTAAACTGCATTATACACAGCAAAAGATGTGCTGATTTTGGCATGTTCAAAAATAAAACTAAACGACAACAAGCACAGAAGCATAGCACATAGTGCAATAGCAGTTACACAGGAAGCACTTATTGTTTTCAGTTGAATTGAGTTGAACAACAGTGCCTTCCTGAACAAAAACTGTATGCTGCTACTCTGCAAGTCTTGCCTGGTTAGAGTTGAGTTAATAATTCAGAATGATTCATGTTAGTGATGAGTGCCGAAATAGAAAAAAGTCAGTTGGCTGAGATATAATCACTTGTGTGCGAAGAAAAAGAAATATTCTGGAAAAATAACAGCCAAAATGACTGGGTCCATTCCTCCTCCATTGCTTGCCTCACATCTCCAACACCTGTAGGATGTTCTGAGGATTCAGGGCTCTGAGGTTCTAGTTGGCTCACTGATTCTTTTATTCAACAAGTACTGTTGCCACAGTGTGCTAGGCACTCACTTGGCACTGGGATGGTTGAGAAGCGAAAAACCAGATGCAGTCCTTTCTTCCTTTGGCGAACAGTTGTGTGGAGTGATAGGAATTGATTCAATTGTCAAATTAAACAGCAGAAAACGTAAAATGTGACTTAAAGAGTATGATGTCATTGGGGAACTCAGGCAAGCCTTCCCCAAGGTAGTGAAGACAAGTAAATGCCAAGGAGGAATGAAAGTTAGCTAGAGAAAAGGACAGAGGGAAGAACAGTGGGAAAAGAGTGGGTAGGGGAGCACGAGAAACTGAGATGTGGAGAGGATCAGGGAGGAATAAGAAGAGGATTAGGGAGAGGGTTACTGGAGGAATAAGTAGAAGCCAGACCATGCAGGGACTCCAAGGTCCATGTTTAGGGGTTTCAGCTTTTATCCTCAGAGCCATGGGAAGTCACTGGAAAGTTTAAGTGGTAGATGATGTAATTAGATTTATGTCTCAGAAAAATCACTGCTGCTTCCTTTGGGGAATGGATGACAGAGAAATTCATAGTGAATGATGGGAGAACTGTTAAGGGTACTTTATATAGTCTGGGTCCTCTAAGAGATAAAAGATGATAGAGCTAGGACTAAGGTTGTGGTTGAGGGGAGTGGGAAAAATGGAGAGATTGAAGAGCATTTTAGTAGGTAAAATGGTTAGGTTTTGTTGATGGTTTAAGTGACGGAGGAGTGAGGCTGGGAGGATGCATAATGATAAATCCTAAGTTTTTGTCTCATGCAACTGGGAGAATGTACGTGGGTACTTTTCATAGAAATGGGACACAGTGAAAGAGGACTAGATTGGAGGGGGAAGTGGTAAGTTTTTCTTTTATATGTTGAACTATGTGTTACTTAAAGATTTTAGTAGCATGTGCATTTGTGAGTCAGTCATTATTGCCTGGGTTTTAACTGCAGTCACTGGCATGGATGAGATCAACCTGGGCAAGTGTTGATAAGATGGTCTGTGAATGAACCATTAGAAACTGAGTAATTGTAATTGGCCAGATGAGGAAGAATGAACATGCTTCTGAGAGACCCAGAATTAGTGAGAAAGGAGGAGGAATAAAATTGGGACAATGTAATGTCAAGGTCACCAAGGAAAGGGTTTTTCAAGAAAGAGAGAGTGTTGCTAAATGCTGTTGAGCGATTTTTGCAATATGTGGACTGAAGTGCTTATTTGATTGAGTGTGATGAAAACCACTGGTAACCTCACTTAGCTGTTTTGGTGACAGGTTGGAAGAAGCAGCTGGATTTGACTAAAGTTGGGGGTTCAGAGGGAAATGAGGAAATGGTGAGCATAGACAAGTATTTTGATAAGTTTGCCTACAGAGAGGAAGAGGAATACAGATGGCAGTGGAGGAGAATAAGGGCAACAGGGAGGTGCTTTTTTTTGGTGGGGGGGGGCCTTAAATTGGAGAAGTTTGAAAGGTTCAAAAGCTAATGGGAAGAGAGAGGGCTTAGATATATACAGTAAAGAAATTGAATAATCCGAAAAATAAGACACCTACTGCATGTTTAGAATTAGATTTTTCTCTTTGCTTATTCATCAGAATCTGATTGCTTATTCGCACCTGTAAGAAGGGGATGTCAGAATTCTCTATGAACTTCCTGACTCCTCCCAAAGTAACCTTTACATAAGAAAACTTACTCTCTTTATTAAATGTCTCCACTAAAATTAGAAAAACCATGAACCACACGGGAAGTCTTAAAAGAGACACATGCACCCGCATGTTCATTGCAGCACTATTCACAATAGCCAGGACATGGAAACAACCCAAATGTCCATCGACAGATGATTGGATTCGGAAGATGTGGTATATATACACAATGGAATACTACTCAGCCATAAAAAAGAATGACATAATGCCATTTGCAGCAACATGGATGGAACTAGAGAATCTCATACTGAGTGAAATGAGCCAGAAAGACAAAGACAAATACCATATGCTATCACTTATAACTGGAATCTAATATCCAGCACAAATGAACATCTCCTCAGAAAAGAAAATCATGGACTTGGAGAAGAGACTTGTGGCTGCCTGATGGGAGGGGGAGGGGGAGGGAGTGGGAGGGATCGGGAGCTTGGGCTTATCAGACACAACTTAGAATAGATTTACAAGGAGATCCTGCTGAATAGCATTGAGAACTTTGTCTAGATACTCATGTTGCAACAGAAGAAAGGGTGGGGGAAAAAATGTAAATGTAATGTATACATGTAAGGATAACCTGACCCGCTTGCTGTACAGTGGGAAAATAAAAAAAAAAATATTAAAAAAAAAAAGAAAAACCATGAAAACAAGGAAGAAGTGACTCTGAGGAGTAAAAATGGTGAGATAAGAAAAAAAAGGAAAGATAAATTCCTCTAAACTTTAACTATCATAAAAACCTTCAAATGTTTATATACATTTACTTTTATAGTTATAAATTAGTTTCATTCTTATCCTCTCCTATATGCGCTCTAACTAGTCATGTAAATTGTAGGTAAATCCAGCTTTTAGTTTTGTCATTTTTAAAACAAAAGGATAGGAAGAAATGACATCCAAGTTTCCTTCCTGACCCAGGAATCTAGGATTCAGTAAATTTTAGTCATTGCTTTTTGGCTGTTTCTTAATTGTTTTCCTCAGAATGCCTTCTTGGATCCTTTCATTGTCTGTCAACAGAAATAAATTCTTTGTCTTTATTTCTGAAATAGACATGTATGAATTAGTACCAAAAAGGAGGGGATTTTTATCTATTTCTTAGCACACCTCCTAGGCCAGCTGGCTCATAAAGCATTTATAAGTCAGTGTATGTTTATGTTTATTTGAAAATTGAGAGAAATGGCTGAAGAGTACACACCATGTACTCCATGCTTTCAAGGTAAAATTTTCAGTAATCAGAGAATGATTGGGAGTTCCTGTTGTGGCTCAGTGGAAATGAATCCGACTAATAACCTTTAGGTTGTGGGTTCGATCCCAGGCCTTGCTCAGTGGGTTAAGGATCCTGCGTTGCCGTGAGCTGTGGTGTAGGTCACAGACTTGGCTCGGATCCTGCGTTGCTGCGGCTGTGACATAGGCCGGCAGCTGTGGCTCTGATTAGACCCCTAGCTTGGGAACCTCCATATGCTGTGGGTGAGGCCCTAAAAAGCAAAAAAAAGATTGTAATAATTGCAAAAGTGATTAATGGTAGTCAAACATAGATCACACAAAAGTAGCACTAATGAGCCCTCTTTGGTATGTCTGCTTCCTGAGATACTGACTGCTTAGCATATTTTAACTGCAGTCATCATGATTTTGGTGTTTATTACATAATTGTTTGTTTGACAGTCTTTTGGAGTACTTAATACCTAAAATCACATGTTTAGATCCTTTTCTTCCAAATATCTGGAGAGTGCTTCACTGACTAATTGAAGAAAAAGAAAGCCAGATTTATTTACCTCAGACTCAAGGTGCAACTTCACCTACTGCAAAATCTCAGGAGTGACCATGGAATTCCAGCAACCCAGAGTCCTTAAAAAATTTGTTGTTCTTGGGGAGTTCCCGTTGTGGCACAGTGGTTAATGAATCTGACTAGGAACCATGAGGTTGTGGGTTCGATCCCTGACCTTGCTCACTGGGTTAAGGATATGGCGTTGCCGTGAGCTGTGGTGTAGGTTGCAGACACGGCTTGGATCCCACGTTGCTGTGGCTCTGGTGTAGGCTGGTGGCTACAGCTCCGATTCGACCCCTAGCCTGGGAACCTCCATATGCCTCAGGAGTGGCCCTAGAAAAGGCAAAAAGACCAAAAAAAAAATTGTTGTTCTTGTGCTTTAAAAAAAAAGAAAACACTTTTGTGACTTTCAACTCAATGCTTTCATGTGATTGAAGATGGGTTCTTTTACTACCGAACAGATCTCCTACCCTCCACCCCACTTCTACCCATTACCTCATTATTTATCAGTTATTCTCACCTTTAGGACATGTCTGAAATGTGTCCTTACTTTGACCTGATTCTGCAGAAAGTCTTATTTATGTCTTAATTGTTTCCTGTCCTGACTCTAGCAGTTTCCCCCTTAATAGTCTTCCCAAATCCTTGGTCTCTAAAGTCCAGAGGGGTCTTAGGATGTTTTGACAAGACTACAGATTCCTGCTCTTGGAAAGAATGTTCATTGTACTGAAGTAATGTCTGTTGACCTAATGTGTTGTTGTTGTTGTTTTTAAATATACTATTTCCCCATTGACTTGCTATGATTGTTTGATTAGAAAATGGATGAGACTAGCGTTTGGAAGGAAGAGTACATGTGACAGAGTCTATTGGAAACTATCCTGAGCCATTTCAATGGAGAAAATTATTATAACGGTAGATTTTTCGTTACGTTTATGGTGGAATTTTATTTAAATTTCACTTCCCTACCCCCTTAGATTGGGAGAATGAGGAAAGTATGTGAAATATATTCAAATGTCTTTTACTCTGAAGACATTAAATTTATAGACACAAAAGTTATTAGAGTAGAACTTGTGGTATTTTGTATTCTATTTCCAAAGTATGTTTTTAAGTTAGCAATCCAACCCCCCTAATAATATGCTTAAAAAGTAGACAAGAGTTTTGTCCCCCTCCCTCCCCCCGTTCAGTTCCACAGTTACTCTGTAGAAGAGGCCAAAGTTCAAATATTTTACCTGTGGAAATGGTAAAATAATCATTGTTGTCTAATAACTTTTAGGTAGAAATGTCAGGTTTTTTTGCGTGAAATGAAAGTAACTATCAAAACAATTTGAGACTTGTTAACTTTCATGGGACTTGTTGAGTTTTTGTCACAGCTCATAAAGGCGCAAAAGAATAAAGAACAAAACAGCACAGGTATGTGCATTTTATCTCTCTCGAAAAACCTTCAGCAAAATTTTTTATTTTTGTCTTTTTGCCTTTTCTAGGGCCACTCCCTCAGCATATGGAGGTTCCCAGCTCGGGGTCAAATCGGAGCTGTAGCCACCAGCCTACACCAGAGCCACAGCAACTCGGGATCCGAGAGGCGTCTGTGACCCACACCACAGCTCATGGCAACGCCAGATCCTTAACCCACTGAACAAGGCCAGGGATGGAACCCCCAACCTCACGGTTCCTAGTTGGATTTGTTAACCACTGAGCCACAACGGGAACTCCAAAACCTTTTATTTTTGTAAAAAAATGTTTAAGCCATTTGATCTTCTTGTGAGTTTATTCTGGGAAAGCAGAATTTTGCTGTGGCCTATATGCTATTTCTTCTTCCCCCTCTCTCTCCTGCGCTCTCTCTCAGTTTCAGTCTCTGTCTCTTTACCACATATGTCTAACTCTCATCCATGGAGAACAAAGGTACTTCTGAAGGTTGTGTGGACAGCACAGCTTGTGAGCTCTGCCTTCTTCCTGTAATGCTCCAGTATTAGCCCAGCCAGTACTTGAGTATTCCTTTAGTATTTTTAGTGAAGCAGGCAAAATATAGGCTTTACTCATGACCACTTGGTGCGTCATTTATGATTGCATCATGGCATATTTTCTATTAAAAAGTATGGCCGAAGAAAGGCAGTGCCAGCTGTGGAGTGAATCTAAGCATACACCAACTTGACATAACCGTAATAATGATAGGTAACTTTGGACTTGAGACTTTGTCATGTACTCATGATCACTGTCCTAAGTGCTTCCATTATGAACTCATTGAAATGTACTGTGATTCTACAAGGTAGTGTTATTATTTGGTAGATGAGGAAATTGGCGCTAAAGGGTTAAATGCTGAGATAGGGTGAAATTGAGACAGAAATGGGATTTGAGTGCAGGCTGATTTCAGAGTCCACATTCTTAACCACTTGGCTTTACCATGTCTAGCAACCTGGGAATGCATTTCTTCAATGGACATTCTGTGTTTCTGAGGTCTAGCAGAAGTTTCATTCAGCAATTTTTACCAAGCATCTCTCATATACGCTGGCATTGCTTCTTGCTTCATTTACCTATACAAACTATCTTGCTTCTTAGAAAGAGGGTTTTTATTTTTCAGAGTTTGAAAATTAAATGTAACCCTCTAAGAAGATTTGTATGGATGTAATTTTTTGCATAGATACGTAAAATTCCCACTGTGTTTTGGTTATGTTTACTTCATTTGACATGGCTTAATGCAGGCAATATGTTGAGAGGGTTGAATTAATTAGTCTTGTTATGAGAGGCCTTCCCTTCTCATTTCCTGTCTTGTAAATGTTTTTCTTAACATTTCATTAATGAAACAGTTGGAGTTTTCCCTCACAGATTGAACATACTTAAAATTGTGCACGTGATTGCAATAACTTTAATTTCCATTGAATTTATGATTATGACAGTAATAAGAGGATGAATGTTTAAGGTTTGAGCCACTTGTGTGTTGACGATTGTAAGGAAGTAAAACAACTTTTCTGTTAAAGCCCTTGTGCCACTACCTAAGAAGGTTCAGAAATCCTGAATGATGAGAAAAAGTTTATAGTGTGATTACTTCCCGTGAAAGGGCACATAGTTCTTGCAAAAGAGAGGGACATGTTGGTACCAAAGAGTCAATATTCAGACCTTTCTTCCATCTTGCCAATCCGGTACCCAAGAGTTAGATGTAATAAATTTTGGCTCTGTTAGGCTCTGAGACTTTCTGCATAGTTCACAAACTGGTAAGTAGGTGGCCTCTCAAAGCATGAAGAGTAAATACGGGGGAGGAAAGTGAATGAGCACGTAAACACGTACTCACACGCAAATACACACAAACATGTTTGTGCATTTGCACACATGCTCGTGTACAAACATGCTCATACACATACTCGTGCACAATCATATACATATGTACACAAACCTACAAATACACATACATGTGCATGCACACACATGCCTGTTCACACTCACAAATATACACATCTGCACACATGATCATATACACACATATTTGAAAGTAAAACTAGTTTAGGCCAAAAGGCTGTTCTTGGATGGCTGTTTTGGTGTTACGATTCAAAAACTCCTTTAAAATAAGCTTTCTAACATTATTTATAATTTGTGAGAATGAGCCTTGCCTTCCTGTCTTAGTATCATTTCTTTCATGTTTATGAATTTTATATCTTTATGTTGGATTCTTTCTGCAAAAATTTTTTAGACAGGAACACTTCCTTTATTCTCTTGCAGCTGAAAGATAAGAGATAATAAATGAGGTGGTATAACTTTACCAGTTTTCTAAAAAGTAAACATCTTGAAACATTATTATGTTCAGAAAAACACGTGACAGAAAATTTCTCCTTTAGAAATTTTTAAGGAATGGACTTTTCTGTTCTAGTTTTTGGATGTGGAGAGACAGTTCTAGTTTGTATTGCCATTTCCAAATGACTATGAAATAATTCAATAATTACTTAAAACCCAGCTCATGATCTCTGACTTGTCTTTGTGGTTATTGCTTGCATTATGGCCTACTTACTACTCTTCTGAATGGGTTGTGATGCTTCCTATAAGATTTTCTTTTTGTGGGAATAAGCCTACAGCTGCATTTTACATTTCAATCTTTGCAACTTGATACACTGTGGGAAGTAAGGGGATCCTTCAAAGTGCATACGCCTTTCTCTACTCCTCAGGCGTCCGAATGACGTAAGAGGGTCGCTGTTCCATTTTTCTTGGCAGATCAATATTTCTTCCTGTGACTGTTAATGATGTGATGGCATCCAACATGGATCTTTGGGCAACTCTTACAAGAGTCACAAGTATTCAGAAGGGAAATAGTAATAGGCAGTACGTAATGGATTAGCTCTTTGGAATGGAGAGCTATTAATTTATACCAGACCGCCTGTTCAAGGTCACTTTATCCGCCCTCCTCTTCTGTGATCCAGAGCCAGAGGATTCAAACGGGTAATTACCTTTTGTCAGATTGCATTTTGACTTACCTTATGATAGCACTTGGTATAGTATTCTTCTCCCAAAAGACATATAAGTGCTTTATTAACATCTCTTTCATTCCCAACATATGTTGAAAAATAAGACAGAGGCCAAGTTTTTCCTTCACCATAGTAAAAGCCCCATTTTACAGACAGGGCTGGACACTGAGGCCCATGCTCTGGAACAGACTTTGGCAGTTTTCTCCAAGAATTTTAATTTCGAAATACTTCCTCTTAATAAACTGTATTAATAAGAATCTTTGAGACACTCTTGATTAATAAAGTATGTTTTTACTCCATTAACAGTTTTATACACATGTATATATAATTGAGACACACAATCATGTATACATATTTACATACACAAATGAGAGTACATATATCATTATAAATTCCTAGGAATTACATACATAGTTATGTAGATGTTCATAATTTAAATATATATGCATAGTGTTAGGATTTCCCGAAATGCCTACTGTGCATCTTGTATTCATTTGGGTGACGAAGAGAGGAAGATAACGATGAAAATGGAAAGATAATCCTTGCCCTTGTACAGTTAGTATTTCTGGAAAAAACATTAAGTAGGATCTTGACATACTTTCTGATGTATGGATGGTTGGGATCAGGCAGGTATGAAGTACTCCAAAAGCATTTAGATCTTGTCTGTAGTTAACAGATTTAGTAAATTACTTTCAGTCATTAATCACCGCATCGAAAGGCTTAAGATACTTTCTGGAAGCAGGTCAAACTCCCACCGCTGCCTAGAAATCTCAAAATGTTTGTCGCAGAATTCAGACCATCCTTAGAGTATTATTTTTTTGCCTTGGTATCAATTTTTATTCTGTATTCTGAAATCCCTTTGTCTCTGCTTTTGTGAGTCTTATCTAGTGAGAAGATTAAAGGTGAGGAAATAAACCCAGCAAGCTCCTCACCGCAGCTCTTTTCAGGGATTGTTGGTAAATTGCAAAGTAATCTTTTGATGCTTTGATTGCAGCAGTGCAAAGCACAAGAGAGTCAGACTCATTTCGGTTGTCATCACACTGTTAGGCGGAATGAGGGGGAAGATACATTTTGCAGTTAAAATATTCAATCTGGTCCACTTTCATCTCTCACTTTTCCCACTCATTAATAAGCTCTTAATATTTCGTTAGGGCAACCACATTATAGCTGATCTAGAAATTTTTTCCTTAATGGTTGGGGCAGTTCTGCTTTTTGTACACCCAGTTTGGGAAGAGATGGAAGTAAAACTTGTTAGATACAACCAGAGACTATTTCAGGTCTAGAAGGAAAAAAAATTATTTGACCCAATAAAAAGATTCGGGGCAGCAGAGTAAGGACTGAAAGTAAACTCAAGAAAACTTGCTCCAGTGTTTTAGTTGTTAAAAATTTTTTTCTGATTTGACAGCAAGTACCTAAATATAGGATATTTTGTCTGTTACATAAGGGTGAATCCAGACTGCCATGTGTAGTAAAATGAAATAATTCATTTCATCATCTGTTTACGGACAACTTTAAATATGTTCCTAGAGAGTGACAAATGAATAAATACTGACTCAGTGTATGTGGATTTGCATGCATGTGTATGTATGTCTGTGCATACACACACACAACATGGTAAGACCATAGATGCTTCTCATAATTAAAATTTATAAAGTACATGGAAAACAAGGTAAAAGTTGAACAAAGAAATATAGATCAGAACTATCTATATAATCTCAATAACAGTAAATTGATAAATTCCATTTTTCAAAGTTTAGCTGGGTGGTAGTTTAAGAAAAAAAATATTCAGACTTTTCAACATTGTTTGCTTATGGAAAGCATTTGCAATTCTTTTAGCAAAGAACAGTGTCAAAAATCTAAACGTTTTTCCCTCAACATCTGCATTTGCTTATTAAAAAACACCCCCCAGTTTTTCAAACAAGTTTGTCATGAAATGTTTTCAAGTGTCATGAAATTCAGTCTCAAAATTTTTGTGCATCTGTGAGTTTTAGTTTGTTTCATTTGAGTTTTTTACTTGTTTATTTTATTTCCACATATTTTTACATTTAGGCCTTAAGATAGGAGTGGTCTTACAGCATTTTGGGAAAAACAAAAAACAAACAAACAAAAACAACCCTTAAAAATCATTTGGGATCTCAGTGTGGGAGACAGAGTAGGTTCTGTTCTGCAGGTCCACAAAAAAATATGCATGCCCAGCCCAAGGTGCTTCTTTAGCTGAATTCCGCATATTTATTTAAGGCCATGATGCATGCCATTCTCCACATATCAGGCTCCTTGAAACAGAGAAATAAGATTTTTAATAGAACCGTGTGAGTGTCTGTTGGCATAACCCATTTTTTTGGTGGATCTGATTTTTAAGTTAGGAGACTAAAAAGAAAGAAAGGCGTTGTGATCTCTCACTCTCACTGTTCTGAAAAAAAAAAATGAAATGTATATATAAACACATATGCAGATGCCTTCATTGGGCTGTTTTAACTAAAAGATGGAAAGAAAATCCTTAACACACTGAACTAACCTAACCAGGAGGCTTTCCTTCTTGACATTACTTTTCCATTTTTTTTTCTTTTTAATGCTTCTAGATATTTTAAGATCGCCTCAGTTAATAAGATGAACCGATTTCTAGGGCATCTCCATAAGAAATGTGATACTATAGAAAACTAAAGACATATTTAATAATGTTTATGAAGGTCACTTATTTTCAATGTCGGGAGGTTCCTGTCAGAGCCCTAGAATACTCAGCTTTTGTAATGCATCAGTCAGTCTCTAGGTTTGTATGTAGTTGTTTCAGATGGTCAACTTTAAAAAATTTGCATCTGCTTAATAGTATGTTGGTATTTTTAGGGCAGGATACAGTAGCTGATAATAAGGAAACAAAGGATGTGAGTGATTGGTGGGTAAACTGATTGCTGCTGTGTCCTCTCTAAATTATTTGGCTGATTTCTTCTCAGTACCTTTTCACTGAAATACTAATTACAGTATTATATTTGACATATATGACTGAAAAACATAATACACACTCAAACCAGTGGAAAACATCTGTAGAAGAACCCCCGATCATCTTAAGAGCTAATTGACACGGAAAAATGAGTATCCCTGTGACTTACTGCAATTATTTCATTAAAAAAACTTTGCTGTATTCAGCTCCAAGAAAAATAGAAATGATTTCTTATTTGAAATGCCTTTTGGCTTCTTCATATTCTCTGGTTATCTATTGGTTTTAACAACATATAATATCTAAGAAGTGAAAATTTACTTCTGGTCTGCTTGCCATTACAGAGCATGCTTTATGAAATCTTAAAGGTAAATATTTAGTACCGACATTAGGCTTTTGGAAGAGTTTATATATTTGTACATAAAGTAAGAATAATGGAGTGATTGAGGGAAAGAATTGAAAATGTTTTGTCAATTTCATTATCGACTAAATGGCTTCCTAGCTCTTTAATTATCCCTATATTCATACTTTCTCTCTCTCTCTCTGTCACACACACACATTCCTGGATGGGTCCTAACTTTTTTTTAATCTAAGAGAGAAAATATATAGCATTAAAATTTAAAATATCTGCATTTTTATGACTATGGTTTCAGAGAGATAACTAGTATGAGTTTTGTCTACACAGTGTGCCTGCATACACTTTTCGCATGCTTTCCTCATGAGAGCAGCTCCTAATGGTTTCCTCACTGCATCTGATTGATGCGATGGTTAGAACCTGAATAAGGACTTGTTTAATTTTTGTCCCTCAGCTGCCCTGTAAAATCTGTCTGCCTTGCTCATTTCTGCTTCCCAGAACCTGACATGGAACTTGGCCCATATTATGTACATGCTCAATTAATATTTGTGAATGAATGAGTGAATGAGTGAATCTGTGGATAGGTGCTTAATTGCGTACCTTTGGTTTATTTATTAAAATTGAAATGTGGATGCATGGAAATAGGGTAAACTGAGTTTAATTACTGAGGTTTTATTTGACTACCTAGTTAAAATGTGAAAATATCAACCAGAACAGAAACTTAGTATAGTAAGGAGAGTAATTGCTGCCTAATTTTGCTTTTGGGTCCATTTTAAGCAAATCAAATCCTAATTGTGCTTATAAGGTATATTGCAATAGGAGGTATTAGGTCAGTTTGGTTTGTTTTTGTTTTTGTTTTTTTGTCATTTTGCCTTTTCTAGGGCCGCCCCTGTGGCATATGGAGGTTCCCAGGCTAGGGGTCGAATCGGAGCTGTAGCCTCTGGCCTATGCCAGAGCCACAGCAATGCCAGATCTGAGCCACATGTGTGGCCCACACCACAGCTAATGGCAACGCCAAATCCTTAACCCACTGAGCAAGGCCAGGGAACGAACCCGCAACCTCATGGTTCCTAGTCAGATTCATTAACCACTGAGGCACAACTGAAACTCCTAGGTCAGTTTTGAACAAACACAAATTTAGGTAGATGAGTCTACAAAGGGATTTTAACATGGGTCTAGAAGTACCAGTAGGTGGCTCTGTATTCCAGTGTTGAATTACACCCCTTCCAGAGGGGTGACTCATGTGGTAGGACCAAAATCCTGGTCAATAATGTTAGAAAGGATTTTGTTTATCATGGTATGCAGCACACACCTTAAATTCTGTACATAATCGAACCATTACTTGGAGTTTAGTCAATTTTTTTAACTCCTTTGCATTATTTTTGGATGCAGACCATGAGTTTTGCCCTCATGAAGATCATCCTAATTTTGCTCTATTACATTTGATCTACCTTGCATTTATACTAACAAAATACACATTCTAGGAACCGAAGCAGAAGTACCTGCAAAACAAAGTGTAGGCTCATCATAAAGAGTGAAGAAATGATGAGTGACAGGGATGCTTGAGTGGAGTGTTGGATGTTGTTAGTTCATGGAAGCATGTTTGGCCTACATATCACTTCTGCACTGATGGCATTTGTTATTCACTGGTGAGGACACTGAATATTTTGTTCAGAAGAATAAACTGCAATTCTAGAGTTCCCTTGTGGCACAGTGGGTTAAGGAACCAGTGTTGTCACTGCAGCAGCTGTGGTTGCTGCTCTGGCGTGGGTTTGATCCTTGACCTGGGAACTTCCACGTGCTGTGGGTGCAGACAAAAAACGAAATAAATAAGCAGGAATTCTAAAAAGTAAAACAGAACAGTCAAGTTTAACCTCTAATTGGGAGAGAAATAAAGAGAGGTAGAACCTGGCAGCTTGAAAATAGAAAAGGCTTTCCTTCAAATTTGAGTTGAATCTTCTTCCCTTAAACCGGTAATTGAATAAGCTGTTCTTTGAAGCAGTTGTCGGTAAGCCTCTGACTTCAGTGTTTATTCTCTTTTTTAATAGATGAATTTTTCTGGAACATCTGTATACTCAAAAATTGAAAGTTAGTGCTACACGCAGGGTGAGAGAATACTTCCCAATGTGTGCTGGTTTTTAAGGTACAATATATTTAAATAGACAATTAAAGTTGGGTTCTGAGAAATTACTCCCAGTCCTACCTGGATATAGTTGAAGATGAACCTCTGTTTTCATGCCTCTGTTCTTCTTTAAACAACAATTTAACCTGCCCTAGAGAAGGCACAATTGGTGTCTGGTGATGTTTAATCAGTTAGCCACTGGGGACTCAGCAACAAAGACATCTGTTTTGCCTTTCTTACTCTTTCCTCAGGAAGTTATCTTTTAATTTTACTGTTATTCTTAGTATTAATTGAATATTATTGTATAATTAGCATAATTTGTGGAGGGTGAAAAGATCTTGGTGAAAAAAGAACATGAATAGTCTCATTGGTTTGACAAAAGGAATATTTGAAACCAGTGGCAAATAAAAGAGCTTTATAACTGAGTAATTTTACACTTATAATGATAGATGGATCATTCAGAAATGCTAACTAGATGATTTTGAGACACAATACCTTAAGAATGATTGAATTAGCCTTCAAAACATGGAAGTGAGGGGTAGGTGATTAAGAGGGGTGATAAATCTGTCAGGTCTGAAGCTTGAGGTTTTCTACATAAAAAGTGAGTGTGTCAGTGGTTTATGAATTGAGTAAGTTATTCTTACTTTCTTTTCCTTAATAGAATTGTAAGTGTTTATAGTCATTTAGGATTCTTAAAAATGGATACCACGTTTTATCATCATACTGCTCAGAACTCTGCTTATACATGAAGATACTCCTGGAAGCTAAGTGAATGAAAGAATGTGTTTATTCTGAATAGGAATTTTCAGACCTCTCCTTTCAATATGTGGATTACTTGTTGTGGAGGTAATTTTGGTATAGTGTTAAAAGTATCAAGCCAAGCAGTTGAGATCTGCAACCTATGGAAAAAATGGACTTATCTTAGTGTGATCAGTAATAAGTTAGTGACAGTGTTAGGTGAGTATTTATTTTCCTCTGACTTTGAAAATGCACATAAACGCTAATCCATGAAGGTTAGTGTAACTGGCAGTAGGGCCATTAGGCTTTACCAGTCTGGTTGTCTAGGAAAACAACAATTCGATTTTGAGGCCACTGCTATTTCACCCCTGTCACTTCTCACAAGTTGGCCACCCAAGATTTGCAGATATCTGGAATTCCTTGCTAAAATATTTACTGTTTTATATTGTTGGATGCCATTTTTACTTGGTATAATTCCGAATGCTATAATGTACTCTATAAATTGGTGATAGCGCTATTTTTAAGCAATAATTGTGCCCATGAGACTGTGTAAGAGACGTACACAGGGGTCAGAATCCAAGCAAGAATTCAGACTAAGTTTGACATAAGGAAAAATTGAGACCAGTAGAATGCAGAGTCTTTTTCCTTAACCAGAAAATTTCCATTTTGTTTCCCTTTTGGGGAAGGCCATCTGGCATGGTCATAGGTGTGTCACTATCTGGTCAAACTGGAAGGTTAAGAGAGACCCAAAAGAAAAACATAATATAGACAGTTACTAAAGCAAATCCATCAATCCATGTGCTAAGCTGACTTTGCAAAATGGTCAGTGATATCTCCTTCTATCACTTTAGAGTCTGAAAGCAGTTATTGTCTATTGATGGGTGCTTGTAATATTTTAAATGGACAGGAGGTTCCCAGAATTTTATTACCATAGCTTGATCACAGCTTTCAAATCTCTTAAACAGTGCTTATCCCATTGTGACCTGCCAATGTACATTTAATTTATTGGTTATAGGAAAAGAGATGAAAACTATTTATCTCCACGATGTCTTTAGCAGAATAAGGTTTAGCTAATGAACGATGACGTTTGTATGATAATGTCAGCTGTATCTGATTAACAATAAAGGCAAATTGGAACATAATATGGAAAACCTCATGGTCAGTATTGGGTAACATTCTAGGAGCAGGAGTGACTCAGTTCCTAATGGCCCAGTGTGGGGGCCGAGGCATTTAAGCACATCTTGTTTTAAGGTTTTAGGAATGTCAGATGTTGTTAGGGTAAGTGTCTGGAGTTGGATACATCCATGGGTCTAGCTGAGGGGAAGCCAGGAGACAGAAAACAGGGAAACGTGGCCGGGGCTTCACCTTTGACTGCTGTAGGGTTTGATGGCTGATTGCAGAATGTTCCTAATGCAGCCACCTGGACCTCTTTCTAGTCTACTGCTCAGATCTCCCTCTACCCACCAATGGAAGCTCCATAAGGGCAGGGGTTGTAGGTTGTTTCTTCTTTTCTCCCCACCTATGTAGTTTTGATATCTAGAACAGTGCCTGGTGCATAGGAGGAGCTCAGTAAATATTCATGCGTCGATTGGAAAAAATTGGCTGGCTCTCTCTGCAAGGTGACTTTGGAGGCGTGGTAGGAGAAACAAAGATGAATGAAAACGTCTTCTTTCCTCGGTCAGCCCAGACCCTTACGGGGAAGATACTCTGTGTATACAAAGCAGGACGGAATATCCCTGAGGATCTACAGTGGTGAATGAGGTTGCTTTGGCTCACAGTCAGGAGTGGAGCTTTAGGGCTCCGCTGGAGTAAGGGACACTCAGCTCAGCCCTCAAGGATGGGTTGGCAGCAGTGGAATGGGTGCACCCAGGCTGATGGGACAGTTGGAGCAAAGACAGGGGTGGAAACATCAGAGCAGGATTGCAGAGCAGTAAGCAGAGAGGTTGGGCCCGGGGAAGGCTGTGTAAGAGGACAAGGTACGAGAAAAAGCTGAAGTGGGGGAGGAATGCCTTGGGGCAAAGTCATGATAAAAGCATTCATGTCTTAGGCAGTGAAGGTTTTACTTAGGATTAGAGGTCTGTGCATACCTAAGGTCAGTTCTCAAATCCTGAAGGTCACTAGCCACAGCTTATACCTCATAGGGGCAAATTACACAGCTTCAAAAAATATTGATTAGATCACTTCAGATTTAAACTCACTAAAGCCCTATATATCTAATGTATTTATTGTAACCTTTCATTGGTCTGTCTATATCCAGATTTTGAAATGTAGGAAAGGAAGATGGAGAAAAGCCTAAAAATCTGCATCACCTGTGTGGATCACAAAAAGCTGCTTTGGCTCATAGAAGCTCGGGAGTTGGAAGGTGGTGGAACCAAGCGTAAATGCTTTTAGCCCCTTGCAGCTACTTTTTTCTCTCTCGAATACCAGTAGTTTTGCTCATGTGGTTTTCCTTGATCTTCCCTCTCCCAACGGTCCATCTCCTCCACTGGGCTAAACCCAACTCTTTCGTCCAAACTCAGATCATTTGTTACTTCTGTGTTTCTCCCAAAACGTTCCTTCAACTTCCCCACCTCTGTGAGGCAGGATGGACCCCCATCTGTACCTCGACAGAGCCTCTCTTCCTATTTCTTTCACTGCACAGTAGTTACCTTTGATTTCCATAATGGATCAAGGAATCATTCTCTCATTCCAAGCCTTGAAGTCAATTATTTAAACTGCCCTTAAAAATTTCAACTGACAGAGTATGTCTCATCTTATACCAGTTTTACTTATATGCACACCTTGGGGTGTTGCAGGTTTAGTTCCAGCCCACCACAGTAAAGCAAATAATTGCAATAAAGCAAGTCACATGAATTTTTTGGCTTCCCAGTGCATATGAAAGTTATGTTACACTTTATGGCAGTCCATTAAGTGTGCTGTAGCATTATGTCTAAAAAATGTACATACGTTAATTAAAATAATACGTTATTGCTAAAAAATGCTAACCATCATTTGAACCTTCAGTAAGCCAACCTTTTGGCTGGTGGAGGGTCTTGCCTCACTGTTGATGGCTGCTATTGATCAGGGTGGGGGTTGCTGAAGGTTGGGGTGGCTGTGGCAGTTTCTTAAAATAAGGCAATGAAATTTGCTGCATCAGTTGACTCTTCCTTTCATGTGAACTCTTAGAGGCCATTGTAGAGTTATTAACAGGCCTAACTTCAATATTATTGTGTGTCTCAGCCAACAGGGAAGCCCAAGGAGAGGGCGAGAGATAGGGTAAGTGCCAGTTAGTGGAGCAGTCAGAACACCCACAACCTTCAGGGAGTGAGATCACTGTCTTCTATGGGCATGGTTTGTTGCATTCCAAACAGTTACAATACTAACACCAAAGATCACTGATCACAGATCACCCTAACAAATAAAATAATAATGACAAATTTTGAAATATTGTGAGAATTGCCACAATGTGACACAGAGACACAAAGTGAGCAAACACTGTTGGATAAATGGCATCAATGGACTTGCCTCGTGCAGGGTTGCCACACACTTTCAATTTGTAAAAAACACAGTATTTGCAAAATGCAATAAAATGAAGCACAATAAAATGAGGTCTACCTATACTAGAAAATTCTTAAGTGTATTGAGCTAAGTATTTTATCTGTTTCTTTTACTAGTGATTTAATATATTTCCCTTCTCAGTAACATTGTGTTTGAAGATGATTATCCTGTTACTAAGTATTCATATGAAATGGTTTTCAAATTAAGATGCCTTGCAACCTCAGCTGTTCTCTGAATATACTTTAATTGGTCACTTTACTCTCTTAAAATGCATAGTTGCATGTGGTTCTCCAGATGTGAATTGGGTAGAACTGAATGTAATGAGTTTTTACCTTCCTTGGTTTATACAACATCTTTATTAACCCTAAGATTTTTAGCTTTTTCATTAGTGATTTCACAATATTGAGTGATAGAAATCTTATAATTGGCTGAAGTCTGAATATGTTTTTCATAGAATTGAAATAATCTGTACCCAATAACTACGGTTTTAAATAAGTAAATGTTAGCAATGAAAACCATTCCATACTTTTGCAAACTTTTCTGACCTTTTGAAATATGTAGAAAGTAAAACTTAGGCTAAGTTCCATCTTTAAAAACCTTTCATACACTTGAAACTAATATAATGTTATGTGGCAATTATAGCTCATTTTTTTTAAAAAGGTAAAAACCAAAAGCAAAAGCTTTTACTTGAGTTAAAAGTGCCGTCTTCTTGAACATGAGTAATTTAGAAAATTGTGCTAATTTTTTTTTCTGAGGTCAAGATATGTTATGCAGTTCTGTGACCTGTCACCACAGAAACCATATTTTAAAAAGGAACTGCTGCTAGTTTGATGTATTTTGTTTTTTATTCACATGCAATTACATATTTTTTTCTAAATACTCATGATCATTGGAGACATTTTCTTGAATTTTAAAATTAAGTTTATCAGTCCATATTTGCTTTCCAATATTTGTCACTCTTTTCCTCCTTTTTGAAAATAAGTTTCTTTGGCCTTTTCTGTTGTATTTTCTTTTTCTCCATGAATTCTGAGATATTACATAAATCTATACCTTTGTGTATGGTCTTTTAGAAACTAAAGGTTTAGTTGGAAGTTGGAGAAAAATATCTTATTTAAATTGACTGTTCTCTTGTTTTCTCAGTGATTTTGTACACACTTCACGGATTACAATGTCTTTTAAAAGTTAACTAACTCCATATAATCATTCTTCTTAAATATTGTATTTTAAAATATTCTGATTTTATTGTTTGGAAAGTAGTGGAGGAGTTCCTGCTGTGGTACAGCACGCTAAGTGTCTAAGCAGCAGCTCAGGTCATTGTGGAGGTGAGGGTTCAATCCCTGTCCCTGCACAGTGGGTTAAAGGATCTGGTGTTGTTGCAGTTGTGGTGCAGGTCACAGCTGCTTCTCAGATTTAATCCCTGGCCGTGGAACTTCAGTATGCTGTGGATGTGGGCAGAAAAAGAAAAAGAAAAAAAAAAGAATTGGAGAAATAAGCAGTCTTATAAGAAATTGCCCCAAATATTTAAAACAAGAGAATTCAAAATAAATCAAGGAAGTATATTGAATCACTGATGTTTTCTCAATGGAAATACTCAATAAAAACAGTTCAATATAATGAACTCCAAACAAGATTCTGAAATACAGCTTTATTTTCCTTTTACTAACTATGTATCATGTCACACAGCCTATTTGACATGACTTCGTAAAGCAGTTTTGACAGTAAGGCACTGGAGAAGAAAACTCAGAGAAGGAGCAGGAAGTAGAAAAAGGAAGTAGCAGAAAGGAAAAACACACAATGAAGTGTGATAAAGGGTAAGAAAGGATATGAGAACTCTTGCCAGTGGGCTGACAAATATGTGCCTGCCATTTGCTTTTGCTTGGAAACTGTCAGCAGAGGAACGGTTGATGTAATCTCTGAGATTACTTCGTCCTTATCCTCCCAGAAACAAAATTGCTTTGGGACATGGATCCCAAATGGGATTACCTTCCTATTTCATTTCCCCTTGACCACCTCACCATAGGACAGTAGCTCCGTTTTTGTCACACAGGGGTGATTAAAATTATTGGGCCATGCAATTGAGTTTTTGGGATTGAATTTTGCTGTATTCCTTTTGTAAACCAAGGCATTCTTTATTCATGTCCTTCAAACTGGGATTTAAAATTATGGAGCTGAGACGATCCCGAATAATAGATATTCTTAGTTGGTAGAAGAGCTCATCAACACATCTATTCAGAAGAGAAAGATCTACTTCCACGTGACTTTGACTTTAATTTTGAGGTAATCTCTCTGTGAAATTTAAATCGTTTTCTTTGATTCAAAAAAGACTACACGTAGTAAATTTTAAAATACAGTCTGAAGTATATTTAAGTTTGTGGTACATGTTCTTTGGACCTTTGAGATTCAGGGAGTTAATATGATTCAGATCAAGCTGAGAGTCATTAGCTGAATGCATGTAAATCATCAGAGAATACTTTGTGGGAAATATTGCTAGAATATATGATATTTCAGTTCTTTTTAGCAATACTTTCTGGCTTTGAAGTCTTGGCAATAAACTGTAAGTGAAGTGGATAGTCTACTGCCTTGAGCTGGGTAAAAATACTTGCTCACGTAGAGATTTGCACACTGATTTTTATACAGAGATTTTTTTCTATGGACATTTTCCTTTGTTCTGATGATCAAATTTCAAACTTTGAAACCAACCCTTTTAAAACAAACCCTTACTGATAAAAAGTATTGGGTATAAACTGTATGTTAATTTATAAATCACACGCATGTACTACGGTTCTTTTAAATTATGTCAAATGCAAAACACACCAGAAAATAGAAACAGTTGAGATAATTAAATACAAGTAGAAAGTTCTTGCATATAAATATTCTTAGGCACCCTTTTGGGATATGTGTACCTCACTATAGAGACCACCAGTATAAAGAATTGCATTCTCTGGCATAATTTAAAGGTATATCCATTGAGAGGAAGTCTGAGGTTAGCTCCACATTTTGTTTATTCTCTTTTAAGATTTATTATAACTGCATATTATGTTTGACATATGTTTCATCTAAGAGAAATTAATTTTCTTCTGGGTAGAAAGGTTTAGGAAACTCATTTTGTCATGTATTAGTAAAAAAAACAAAACAAAAAACCTTATGGATGTAGTAACTAAGCTTAAGGGTAGCATATTGTAGTCCCTACTGAATTTCAGCTGTGGTATGGCTCAGTCTTATCAGCTTTTCTGAGTACTATGGAGCCAGTCTGAGTGTACTTTATTTTTTGGGCTGAGGAAGATGCTTAGCAGCAGGGCTGGCCCAGGGTCCCCTTCTGCTCTGCTGAATTGAGGCGGTCTGCTCCAAGGAGGAGATGAGGCAACTGGGAGGTAAGTAGTTGAGGAGGCAGAGTTGATTCTGTGGAGACGAGAGATAGTATGTCTTGGCCTGGGATGTGAAACTATTACCTGTTGATTGCTTTGCTATATATTAAGCTTTATGTTCTTTCTCTATATGCTGGAAAAGTAGGAGCCTCAAACATCAAAGCTAATGTAGCTCCCGCTTGCCTGCTTAACATTTTCTTCGTAACCTAAAGGACTCGATGGTGTTCAGTGCAAATGAAATCAAACCCTTTCTTACACAACTGCATTAACATACTTAAGTCCATTAGAAAGAATATCTAGGATTGCTTTCTTTCAGCCAATAAATGTCTTTAACTAAAAGGTTGGTTTTTTTTTTTTAAATCTATCTTAGGTTAGCATTAAAAATTAGTCTGTTATTAAATCTGTTTCGGGGGAGAGATTCAATGGCATATAAGTTACCTTGCAAGAGTTAATGTATCTAAAATAATATTTTAGCTGAAGATATGCACTTCCTCATTTATGATTTTATAATTTAAAAAATTATTAGTGTTTTCCTTGATGGAAAAATCCATGCAGTGGGCAGCAATCATCCCATTGGACAGATAAGACATTGGATTTGGGGTTTTTTGTTTGTTTGCTTATGAAAGCCATGATGTTGCTTGCAGAAAACTTGGAGACTACAAAAATATAGAGACAACAAAATCAGCCAAATTCTAATAATCTCACTGTTGAAATACGGTATATTTCATTTGTCTCCTCTCTCCCCACTTTTCACTGTTACCTTTCTTTTTTGTTTCAAGTGGAGAGTATATGGGATAGTTTATATTGTACCTCCCTCTCCACACACACACACATCATGAGTATTTCCAGAAGAATTAATATTACTCTGAAACATTATTTAAAATATTACATATGGATTATTATGTTATCTTCTTAGGAAGATTTTTTTTCCCTTAAAAAGAGAATATTTGATTAGATGTGATAATTTTTTTGGAAACAATGCATGCTTAGGTTGAGATATATTATTTTATGGGAAAAATAGTTCATTTTTTAAATTCCACAGTTTTAACAACAAAATGAAAAATCTTTATACTGACATTTTCACAAGCTTCCTGACACATGTAAGGTAAATGTGGGAAGCGAAGTGTGCAAGAGTGGGCAACATAAAGCAATGCTTGTAGAAATTTTAGGTAAACACTAAATGATGTTAAATGCTAATTTCATAGCTCTAAATATTTTTTAAATTAAAAATAAATTAATAGGTATTTTTTGTTCTTATCGCCTCAGTTGACTACAAGTTTGATGTTGCCTCATTTTACTACAGATTTCTGGCAGAGATGCTTATTTTAAGGTCGAAGTCAGCCATGAGCTTCCCAGGCGCCACCTCTTGGCTTTGTGGTTTTGGCAAAATCCAACTCAGGTTGAACGAGCAGTTCCCAAGACTGAAAGCCAGAAGATAGAACCCAAATAAAATATCCTATTCTAGAAAAATAAACCACCCAAAGGACCTGGGTGTGTTTCCTTAAGTCTTTTTATTTCTAAATTAAGAACTAAAATTTAAACAAGCAGCAGCGTTTTCAATGTAGAATTAAAACAATCCAGACACCTAGAAACAAATAATTAAGTTACTTAGGTCGTAGTGTAGTCATGTGTGTTACTATACTTTTATGGCTTTACTAATATGTTACTACTTCTGTTTTTTTTTTTTTTTCACCCAAACATAACTGAGCTAGACCTGAAAACACATAGTTTTTTGTTTGTTTGTTGAAATCACCGTAACCAACACTGTGGGGGAATTGACAGCATTTCTTTGATAGAAATGGAAGTAGATGTTGAAATAGTCTGTCCTCAACTCTTTTGACTTGGATGATGACAGTGATATTATCATTGCCTCATGGGTCCTGAGTGCTGGGCCTTATGCTTCAGTTTGTTTAATCTTCTCAATAACCCGGAGAAGGTCTGTTCTAAAGATGAGCCTGAATTAAAGCAGTTTAAGTAAATTGCTTAAGGCCACGCAGCTTGTAAGTGGTAGAACAGAACTGGAGTGCAAGCTCTTTGTCCTTCAAATTCCATGTATGTAACTGCTAGGCTTACTAGTGGGCCCAGATCAAAGAGATAACTCTTCTTCTAGATTCCTGTGGCTTTGTTTGCACTAAAAGTTACACAGTTTTATTTGCACTTATTTGATTCATTCTTATTTTCCTTGGATCAGGGGTTGAAAAAACCAAGAATAATCAAATTGTGTAACCCAATAAAATGCACCCACTCTGCAGGGTACACAGTGCCTTCTAGTAGGAAACTAATAAACACATGTATTAACACCTACTGTGTGCTGAGCTCTGGCTAGATTTCAGGCCACATATGCACATACATTGGATGTAAGCACAATTGGAACTGTGAAGACTTTTGAAGTTGTCTTGGAGAGGCAGCTCACCTTTGCTGAATGCCTACTGCATACATTGTATTCATACTTTGTTCCCTTCAGTTCAGACTTATCTGTAAGAATCTTAAGAGTTAAGAACACTGAGGCTCAGAGATATTAAAGAACTTGCTGTAATGAGAGCAGCAAAGCCAGAATTGTGATTAATGTTTTATTCCATAGCCTACATTTTTTCCAATTTTTTTTATTCCTTCAAAGGAATAGATACTAAAATAGTATAGAAAACATTGAGTCTATTCTAAAGTTAACTCTTCTATATTGTGAGCAAAGTGGAAAGAATAAGCTAACTATAATGGCTAATGTACCCTTCAGAAAACAGAGTGGAGTTTTGTTACTATCATTATTTATATCTTTTCCCCCTGCTGTGATATATTAGCAATTGCATATGCCAATCTTAAACGATTTTTAAAATTGAAAACATTAATTTCTTTAACCTGAAAACCCTCAAGACAGTTCATCCATATCTCCCACCCCTACCCCTTGCCTCTTAGCCCTACCAATCTGTTCTTTGTATTTGTGAGCTTGGTTGTTGTTTTCGTTTTATGTTTTAAGATTGCACATACAATGTCTATCTTTCTTTGTCTGACTTAGTTCACTTAGTATAATACTCCTGAAGTCCATCCATGTTGTCACAAGTAGCAAGAGTTCATTCTTATTTATGGCTGGATAATATTTCATTGTACATATACAATATCTCCTTTATCCATTGATGCATGCTCAGGTTGTTTCCATATCTTGTCTACTGTAAATAATGCTGCAGTGAATATAGAGGTGAATATAACTTTTTGAAGGAGTATTTTGTTTTCTTCAGATAAATACCCAGGAGTGGAATTATTGGATCTAATTACTGGATCTAGTAATTAAAAATAGTAGCTCTATTTTTAATTTTTTTTGAGGAACCTTCATACTTTTTCCACAGTGGCTGCATCAATTTATATTCCCACCAACAAGATACAAGGGTTCCCTTTTTTCTACATCCTTGTCAGCACTTGTTGTTTCTTGGCTTTTTGTTAAGCCATTCTAACAGGTGGTAGCTCATTGTATTTTGATTTGCATTTCCCTGATAAATAGTGATGTTGAGCATCTTTTCATGTGTCCGTTGACCATCTGTATGTCTTCTTCGGAAAATGTCTATTCAAATATTTGTCCCATTTTGGAATATATATTTTTCTGGCTATTGAGATGTATGCATTCTTTCTATATTTGAAATACTAGCTCTTTATCAGATATATGATTTGCATTTACTTCCTCCTATTCAGTGCATTTTTTTTTTCCATTTTGTTGATGGGTGTCTTCATTGTGTATTGGGCTTTCTAGTTTGATACAGTTCTACTTGTTTAATTTTGTTTTTGTGTCCTTTGCTTTTGGTGTTAGATGCAAAAAAATCATTGCCTAGACTTATGTCAAGATGCTTATCATCTTTGTCTTCTTCTGGGAGTTTTATGGTTTAAGGTCTCATGTTTAAATCTTTAATCCAATTCGAGTTAGTTTTTGTGTATAGTATGAGATGTCCACTTTTATTTTTTTGCATGTGGTTGTCCAGTTTTCTCAACATCATTTATTGAAGAGAATGTCCTTCCCCATTGTATATTCTTCGCCTCGTAGTTGTAAATTATTTGACCATATAAGCATAGGTTTATTTCTGGGCTATTTTGTTCCATTGATCTATGTCTCTGCTCTTATGCAAATATCACACTGTTTTAATTACTATAGATTTATAATATAGCTTGAAATCAAGGAATATGATGCCTCCAGCTTTGTTCCTCCCAGGATTACTTTGGCTATTTGTGGTCTTTTGTGTTTTTGTACAAATTGTAGGATTGTTTATTCTATTTCAACAAATGCCATTTTGTTAGAGATTGCATTGAATCTGTATATTGCTTTGGGTAGTATGGGAATTTTAACAGTATCAGTACTTCTAATCCACAAGCACAAAATATCTGTCCATTTCTTTGTGTCATCTTCAACTTCTTTATTAATATTTTTTCTTAATATCTTTCAATATACAAGTCTTTCACTTCCTTGGTTAAATTTATTCCTAAGTATTTCATCTTTTTGATGCAATTGTAAATGAGATTTTTAAAAAAGATTCTGATAGTTGGTTACTAGTATAAATAAGAAACGCAACAGATTATTGCATATTGATTTTTGTACCCTGTAACATCAATGGATTTGTTTAAGAGTTTTAACAATTTTTTGGTAGAGTCTTTATGGTTCTTTGTACATAGTATCATGTCATCTGCAAGTAGTGACAGCTTTACTTCTTCCATTCCAAATTCGTTGCCTTTTATTTCTTTTTCTTGCTCTGGCTAGGACTTTGATTATAGTGTTGAATCAAAGTGGTGGGAGTGAGTATCCTTGTCTTGTTCCTGATTTTAGAGGAAAAGCTTTCAGCTTTGTGCTATGGATTATGATGTTGGTTGTGGGCTTGTCAGAAATGGCTTTTTTATGCTGAAGTGTGTTCCTCTATACCCACTTGTTAGGTGTTTTTAATCCTAAATGGGTGTTGAATTTTGACAAATGCTTTTTCTGTTACCCATTGTGATGATGATGTTCTCTTTGTTAAGGTGGTATATCATGCTGACTGGTTTGCAGATGTCGAATCATACTTACCTCTCTGGAATAAATAGCACTTGATCATGATGTGTAATCCTTTTAACATATTATTCAATTTGGTTTGCTAATTCTTTGTTGAGATTTTTTGCATCTGTGTTCAACAGAGATATTGGCCAGAAGTTGCCCTTTTTGTGTCATTCTTGTCTGTTTTTGGTATCAGGGTAATGCCGGCCTTGTAAAATGTGTTTGGAAGAGTTCCCCTTTATTCCATTTTTGGAAAGAATTTGAAAAGGGTTGGTATTATTTCTTCTTTGAATGTTTGGTAGAATGCACATGGGAAGCTGTCTGGTCCTAGGGTTCAGTTTGTTGAGGGGTTTTGGTTTACTGATTCAGTTTCCTTGCTGGTAATTAGTCTGTTAAGATTTTCTGTTTCATCATGATTCAGTCTTGATAGGTTGTATGATTCTCAGAATTTAGCCACTTCTAGATTGTCCAACTTATGGCACAAAATATTTTGTACTTGTGTTTATAATCCATTGTATTTCTGTAATACAAGTTGTAATATCTCCTCTTTCATTTCTGATTCTATTTATTTTTTTCTTAGTGAGCCTACACTAATGTTTTTCAATTTTGTTTCTCTTTTCAAAGAACCAACTCTTAGTTTAATTGATGCTTTCTATATTCTTTTTAGTCTCTATTTCCTTTATTTCTGCTCTAACCTTTTTATTTCCTTCCAGTAACTTTGGGGTTTGTTTGTTCTTTTTCTGGTTCCTTGAAGTGTAAAGTTAGGTTGTTTGAGGATTTTCTTGCTTCTTGAGGTAGGCATTTATCACTATGAAGTTCCCTCTTAGAACTGCTTTTGCTGTAACTGATAAATTTCGGTATGTTACATTTCTGTTTTCAGTCTTTTCAAGGTATTTTTTTTATTTTTCTTTTGATTTCTTCTTTGACCCATTGGTTTTTTTATTGGCATGCTGTTTTGTCTCCACATATTTGTAAATTTTTCAGTTTTCTTCATGTAATTCATTTCTGGTTTCATACCATTGTGGTTGGAAAAGATGCTTAATATGATTTGAGTCCTCTTAAATTTATTAAGACTTCTTTGTGACCTAGCATGTGATTTATTTTGGAAAATGTTGCATGTGCACTGGAGAAGAATGTGTATTCTGTTGCTTTTGGATGGAATGTTTTATATATATCTGTTAAGTTCATCTGGTCTAACATGTTATTTAAGGCTGATGTTCCTTTTTGATTTTTCTCTCTCAGGGATCTACCCATTGATGTAAGCAGGGTGTTAAAGTCCTATGCTATATTATGTTGCTCTCTATTTCCCCCTTTAGGTCTGTTAATATTTGCTTTATACATTTAGATGCTCCTTTGTTGAGTGTATAAAATATTTATGAATGTTAGAACCACTTATTGAATTGGCCCGTTATTCATTATGTAACACTTTTTTTTGTCTCTTAGTTAGTGTGATCTTTGTTTTAAGGTCCCTTTTGCCTGAAAAAAAGTGTAGATATTCCAGCTTTCTTTTGATTTCCATTTGCATGGAATATCTTTTTTAATCCCTTCACTTCATCTGTGTATAACCTGACATCTGAAGTATGTTGCTTGGAGGCAGCATGTAGATGACTCATATTTTATTACTCCATTCATCAATTAACTCTCTTTTTATTGAAACATTTAGTCCATTTACATTTAAGGTAATTTTGGATAGGTCTGTTCTTTTGTCATTTCGTTATTTTCTAGTTGTTTTTTTTAGTTCCTTTCTGTTCCTTTTTTCTTCTTTTGCTCTCTTCCTTTATTGGTTGATGACCTGATTTAGTGGTATGCTCATATTTCTTTTTTTTTTTTTTTTAAACTCATATGTATTTACTATAGATTTCGACTTTGTGGTTACTATGAAGCTTATATATAACAACTTATATCTATCTCCAACAGTCTATTTTAAGTTAATAACAACTTAAATTTGCTGTCATTCCTCATGATATCATAATACTATGCTGTATCATACATTATTATCATTATATTAAGTCCACGTAGCAGAAAGCAGAAACAAGAAATTATTCATAATGTTATTCAGATTCAATAAATACTTAGAAACTACTGTGTGTTAGAAAGTATGCTAGCCTGTTTACACAGGTCTTAGCCACACAGGAACAGTGAGGAGAGGTATTTTCCAGTCTATTTTACATAAAAAGACACTGAAGTTTAAGTAGTTAAGTAACTTGCCCAGATTTATATCATTAATAATGTAGGACTGGTATAAAATCTCAAGTCTTAATTTGAAATACAGTGCTTTTCTGTACAGTGTCTTTCTTTTGTGCTGTCTTTAAAGGATATCTATTAAAACATAAAGTGCAACTTTATTTTGAAAGAAAGGAAGATTTGTGCAGGCAAACAAATGGCAAGGAAAGTATGGTAGCACTCACTAATTTCTACCTGTAACTGTTTGAAGCAGTGAATTATGTCTGGAGTTTTCATACATGTAGCAAGTTTAGTGTGTTCATGAAGTAATTGCATCAGTTTCACCCCAAAAGAAGCATTTGTATTTTACTCTCATATTGCCACTTGAATGCTTGCTCTATGTTTATTGGACGTTTATTTTGTTAGGTAGGGTGTATCGACATTCTTAATCTTTGTAAAACCTGCTGGCAGGCACTTTTGTAATAGTGTTTGGTCAGGCACTTAGGGGATAGAACCAAACAGCATATTGGTTGTGTTATGTTGGGCTTTGTGGTTTTACAGTTTAGGAAGTCCAGTTCTCGTTCAATAGCATGCAATCATTTGTTTTCTACAATTTTTCCTCCTATATGTAACCAGTGGTTTAAAAAAAGTATTTGTAGGAGACTAAAGAAATTTAGATTCCAGAACAAGGAAATAATGCCACAGTCTAATCAATCAGGAATTCTTTTGTTTCCACAACAATTAAACATTAGAAATTATCTTTGGAGAAGAGGAACTTATTGTGTGTGGTTTGGAGTAAAGAATATGGGCTTTAGAGTCAGATAGACCCACATAGATAGAAATCTTGGCTTTGCTGTTCATTTTTAAAGTGAAGATAATAATAATACCTAACTTGCAGGGCTATTTTATGGAGTACAGAATAAAGTAAATATATGTGTATGCACAGTGCCAGATACAAAGCAGATGGCTATTATTATTTCTTAGTAATTCCAACTCAATTCCTAAACATATAAAACATGTGGATTTTGAGAATGTTCACTGTTAAGACTAAAAATTAAAGAATTTAGGATTGGACCTCTGATTTGAATGTAGTAGTTTAAAGTCACATTACTCCATTCTCTTCCCAGAAAGTATCCAAAGCAACAAAGTGAAAGAGAAACAAAAATGTAAACAACCATTTTTGGTGAAACTAGGAGACTCCTAAAATCCCAGAAACCCCCCAAGATGAATTTCTCCTCAAAGCTATGGGCACTGTACAGTAGGATCTGGAAATGGAAAAGAATAGAGACACAGTGCAGCTGATGCATTAAGAGAGGACTATTTTTGAAGAAGGGAGACACTGAGATGCAATGTCTGACCTCTGCCTCTATAAGAAGGCAAATGGGGTTTGGTTTGGTCAGTCGCTAAGGGGATAAAACCAGAGTCTGTCTGACTCTAGAGCCCACATTCTTTACTCCAAAGCACACACAATAAGTTCCTCTTCTCCAAAGATAATTTTTAAATGCTTAATTGTTGTGGAAACAAAAGAATTCCTGGTTGATTAGATTGTGGCATTATTTCCTTGTTCTGGAATCTAAGCTGGGGCTTTCTCTGACCCACTTTGGTTCTTAGCAGTGAAGATGGACTGACCATAAGAAAACACGAGCCATAGGTTCAGCAGACAGCCTGTTTCTGTTACAGGGCAGAAGAGTTTGACTTAAGGAAACCACCACAGCTGCTGTGTCCATTGGCTAAAGAAATGCAAAGGGTGAATAAATATACCAATAAAACCCTTTGTCATGAGAAAAAGTTCTGTTGTTCTGGAACATGTCCCTGGGTCCTTTCCCACATGAATTTCCAACAAACATCTGGAAAAAGAAGTAGCAGTGCCACTACAATGATACAAAAAAGAAGCCCAAAGTCTTTAAAAAAAAAAAAAATCACCAGGGAAAAATAAGGAAATGGAAGAGAAAACCAAAAGCTAGGTAAGAAAAGCTCATGAGAAGAAAAACAAAACAATGTAGCCGTGAAAGAGACAAAAATTGTTATTGAACATTGTGCCATAAATTTAAAAATAAAGCAAAACCAAACCTTAAAGAAATGAAAGTCTCTTTGGAGGATTAGTGCAAATGAAAAATATAGGAACTCAGAAAGGAGATAGTAGGTGAACAGTAGGGAGATTCCAGAAAGAAAGAGAAGGGAGAAATAAAATCATCATAGAAATAAAGGTCAAGTTGACAAGAGAATAAGAAGTAACACTGCCGAAACAGCAAAGATCTGGAGGATGAATGTGAGAACAGTGAGTAAAATGAAACAAATTTAAAAAGAATTCAAAAGGATTATAGATAAAATGGTAGCTATAGAAGACAGGTAAACAAAGTCAAGCATGCATATTACTGCAGTTGCTAACAAATAAAATGGAAATTACATGACAAAAGATGTAAATTAAAAGAACTTCCATAAACTTAAAAAAAAAAAAATGGCATTCGCATGTTAAAAAACATACCAAGCCCAATGAAGTTATCCCAGAGCCATGAAGATAAAAAAAAAAATCCTTGTTAAATTGCCTAACCTTGGAGATAGTGAAAGAATAATTTGGGTGGCCCAGAAAGAAGTCACTTGTAGAGGAAAAAGATTAATGTGACCTTAACCTACTCCATTACACATTCATTGCTGAAAGATAGTGGAACGATATCTACAAAATCGTCAGAGAAAGAGTGTGACTCAAGAACTGTATAACAACAAAAATGTAAAAATACGAAAGCAATAGCAAACGATTTTGAACATGACCAACTCATGAGTTGTCTTCAGGAATCTTTGAGAAGATGAACTCTAGCTATCTAAGAAATGTCTGAAAAAACTACACCAAAAGTACTAGCCAGGAGCATGAAAGCCCTGTCCGTAAGAGTAAGATGAATATGGGGATTAGGGCAACAAAATGAACTCAAATGTAGGTTGTGCTGACAGTAGAGATAATACACTTTACAAAAGTGGGATGGAGGGAAAGAGAATGACAGGTAAAAATAAGTGCCCTTATTTCAAATGCAAATTAAAAGTAAGCTAGGGTCATGATCTAGATGATAAAAGGTTTTTATTTTAACTCAAAGTAATCTTAAATGAAAAGACTATAATGTTAAACAAGACAAAATAACACTTTGTGTAGGATTGAAATATTCATAGTGAAGATATAACTGTGAAATACATCTATGAACCATTCATAGAACAAAGCCTTATTAACAGAAGAAATGTAAGCAATTTAGAATGAGGAACCTTAATTTTCTTCCATAGTTCATGACAGATCAAGTG
The DNA here is from genome assembly GCF_016906955.1 of Phacochoerus africanus. Classification (NCBI taxonomy): domain Eukaryota; kingdom Metazoa; phylum Chordata; class Mammalia; order Artiodactyla; family Suidae; genus Phacochoerus; species Phacochoerus africanus. The sequence goes on from NC_062554.1 coordinate 126,250,710, forward strand.
GACAAAAATATGTAAGGCTATAAAACCTAGTTCATACAATGATGAAAAGGATGAATCTAATTGAGGTATAAAACTGTTTCCTGAAAACAGAGAATACATCTTCTTCTCAAGTGAGTATGGAATGTTAACAGAAACGGAACCTTTACAGTACCAGAAGGAAAATTGCACTCATCACTGTATACTAAAACTAGAAATTAATAAGAGCATAAAATTTAACACAATAATTCATCTCATTAAAAGATCTCTCAAAGTCAAAAAGGAAATCCAAATTAAAACTGTTGAGTAGGAAGTTAGAAAACAACAAAATCTATGCAAAGCAAAATGATATAAGTGAAAAGCATGAATAGGTAAGTGAGATAAGAGATTTAATAGAAATACTTTTTCTTTTTCAGCCGTGGCACGTGGCATGTGGAAGTTCCCAGGCCAGGGACTGAATTCAAGCCACAGCTGCAGCTTATGCCACAGCTGTGGCAACTCCTGATCCTTAACACACTGCAGTGGGCTGGGAATCAAACCCAGGCCTTCATGGAGACAACACTGGGTGCTTAACTCAATGTAACACAGCAGGAACTCCAGAAGTACTTTTCCTCTAGGAAAACTAAAATATGAGCTAGTGAAAGTGAAAACAAAAATGTAGAGGGCAAAAGTATATAATGTAAAAAAAATATAATAGGGAAAATACTTCAAAATGCTAGAAATTTTTGCCGTAAAGGAATTTTGATTTCTAAACGCAAACAGAATAATATGAAAAACTGAATAGAGTGGTTCAGTTTATAGAGAGAGATAATTTACTAAAGGACTTCAAAATGTATAGAAAATAACAACAGCCATATTAATTTGAGGGGAGGGGGTGGGAAGAGCAGAGGAATTTATGCCCTCCCCCCATCATCAAAAGCACTAGGTTTTGATGATTCTACAAGGGAATTCTACCAAACTCTTTAAATGGAGTGGCATTTAAACTATTCCCGAGAACAGGAAAAGGCAATTTGTCAGTTGTTAAAATGATGCGAGCATGATATTAATGTCAAGTTTTAATAAAAGTTGCAATGAAAAGAAAACTAAATCATTCATATTCATGTTCATGCAAACAACTGCACAAAAATCCTAACTGAATAACAGAATCTAGCACACATTAAAAGAATGAAACGTCCTGATTAAGGGGGTTTATTTCAGGGATATAATAGTGGTTCAATAACTATTAATATGGTATATAAAGAGAAAAGCATGCTTTTTTTTTTTGTCTTTTTGTCATTTCTTGGGCCGCTTCCGCAGCATATGGAGGTTCCCAAGCTAGGGGTCGAATCGGAGCTGTAGCTGCTGGCCTACACCAGAGCCACAGCAAAGAGGGATCCAAGCCGCGTCTGCAGCCTACACCACAGCTCACGGCAACACCAGATCCTTAACCCACTGAGCAAGGCCAGGGATCGAACCCACCACTTCATGGTTCCTAGTCGTATTCGTTAACCACGGAGCCACGATGGGAACTCCAGAAAAGCATATGATTATCTTCGTACATGTGAAAAAGCAGCGAGATTTAATATTCATACTTAAGAGCAAAAAATGTAATTGGGAATAGGTAGATATTTTCTTAATATGATAAAATGTGTGTGTATTTTAATCCCAATTCAAGAATCATACTTATTGTGGAAATACTAGAAACATACTTGCTAATTTTAGAAATAGACAATGATGTATATTATCACAGCTATTATTTAATGTTGTTCTTGAGTATGAACCAATTCAGTTAGGTAAGAGAAAGAAATTAGAGGTACAATAATTTTAAAAAATACTTGCAGCTTATATGATGGTACATATGGAAAACCATAAGAGTCAGCTGAAAATTCTTAAAGAGTAAAAAATTCCAAATAGTGGTAAAAGATTAAATTAATACACAAAAATCAGTAGCTTCTATATACACAGAGTTACAACCATTTAGAAGATACAGTGGAAGAAAGACCCCTGATGTTCAGCATCAAAAAGTATACATTAAAAGTACATGAAATAGCAGTAAGCTTATATGGAAACTGCTATGTGGAAAGAAAAACCCTTTAAAAAGCTTCTTATGTTCCTGAAAGAATATTTCACCATGGAAAGTCTCAGCATCTTGTCAGTTTCTCCTAATTCTTTCTGTCAATTATATGACAATCCCCAAAATACCTACAGGGTACTTTTGGTCCTAGATAGGCTGATCTAAAGTTGTTATGGAAAAACACACAAGCACAAAGAGCCAGGAAAATTCAGCAAAAGGGGAATGATGATGTGGAATTAGCCCCACTAGAGATTAAAATATATTATGCCTCAGTTATTGAGACAGTTAGGTTCTGGGCATGAAAGGAAAGCGTAATGGAAAAGGATATAGAATACATATGTGAGTTGTAGTGGCATGTAATATCTATGGGGAAACATTGATTTCTTCAATAAATAATGATGCGCCAACAGGGTAGCCATCTGGGAAAAAGTGGATGCATTCCTCATAGCTTCCCCAAGCAGAAACTTCAAATAGATCATAGATGTAAATCTAAAGCATAAACCATAACAGTACTAGAAGTCATCATGGCAGAAATCCGTATAACTTCAGCATGAAAAAGTTTTCCCAACCTTGATAAAAACCAGGAACCATAGGGGAAAGAAGGAATAAATTTTACTTACTGCGTAAAAGAAACTACTTCTCTATGACCAAAATTGCTGTAAGAAACATCAAGCTAGAGAAAACTTTTTGCAACTCATATCACAGACAAAACCTGATTTCCTTAATATATAAAGAACTTTTATAGATGGACACAAAAAGAACAACAGCCCAGTATAAAAATGGACAAAGATTATGGACATGGGTTTTACACAAAGAAAAATGAAAGAGGGCTTCCCTTGAAGCTACTATTAAGCAGTCCCTCTGCCTGTTATTTCTGACTCCATAGCCTGCTTATTCATCATATCACTTATTGCTTTTTTTCCTCTTTTTTTGTTTTATTGTGTATTTTCTAAGACTGTGAATTGCACACTGAAGGCGATCCTACCTCCTCCACAATTTGTTCTCTTGCTCAAAGCACAGTGTTGTCGGAGATGAGGCACTTAATTCTGCTCTGTTCTCGTCTGTTCTATTCCATCTCAGAAATATGCCTTCTAAACTTGCTTCCTTGTGACTGGTGTCAAACATATTTTGCTTTTTCATAGTAAACTCAAAAGATGAGTGGAAATTTACAGAATTAAGATGTCACAAATTCACATAGTAACTGAGCCGCAATGTGAACTTTCTTCCTAGGCTTCCAATGGTTGGTTTCAAGTGCACAGTATGATTATCTAGCAGAGACTTAAAGATTATCCATTGAAGTAAGAAGTGGTAGAAGAAGAGCATTTGCCAGAAGAGAGCTTCAGTTTTTGTCACTTTATCCTTTGGTAGATGTGTTCTTCATTAATGTCTTTAGAGTCTTGAATTCACCTTCAGTCCCTTTGAGTGTCAGTCAGTTCATCCACCTGATTAACTTTATTGATTGAATTATCATGAGATTCATAGGCACCATGTGGTGAATTAAGAGACTTCAGAAGTTCCATTGATGTTCATTCTTTCTCTAGTGTTTTTAGGATTATATGCCATAGTTGTTTTAAGAGATTCTCTACTAATACTTAGTATTTTCTTAAATATTTTTTTGGACAGCCATACTAATTTCTCTCTGATTTCTCCAGGCATCACACTTTTCAAAAGTAATAAGTTAATTACTGCTTCTTTGCCTCTTCTCAAGGTGGTCATTTATGGTCTGTGTGTTTCTGTTGTGGCTCTCTAGTTATTATAAACACATGCATATATACATAGGTATGGTTATATTTTCTCTGTTTTGAAAATTAAACTGCAGATTTTCGAAGATACTGTATTTTATAGTGACTATTAAAGTAATAGCTTACAGGTATTGTTCAAAATTGTTGTCTTCAATTTTATCATCATTACACAGTGAGGGTCACTGTCCCACTGGCAGAGACTGAAAATGTCACAGTTGCTGTCATCAGAGCAGTTACCATCTAGGTATGGAGACTGAAGATGCAGTTAAAGGAACCTACTGCTGCATGGTAAATTATGGAAACCTTAGTATTGTCAATACATATTTATTACATCACACCTTTCGTGGGTCAGGAATCCCAGCCTGACTGGACTGGGTGCCCTGATCGGGGTGTCTCACAGGTCTACAGTCAAGATTCTGACTGGGTCTGTGGTCACTGCATGGCTTGACTGGAGAAGGGTCCGCTTTGTTGTTCACATGGTTGTTGTCAGAATTGAGCTCCCTGTGAGTGTTGGACTGAGGGCCTCAGGTCCTTGGTGTCTCTTGGCCAGAGGCTGCCCTCAGTTCCTTGCCATGTGGGCCTCTCCGTGGAATAACAAGGTAGCTCACATGGGTAATCTCCATCAGAGAGCAAGGGTGCGTGCAGGATAGAAGCCACAGTCACTGCAACCTAATCTCGGTGGTGACCTCCTGTCGCTTTTGCCCTGTTCCCTTCCTTAGAAGCAAGCCATTAGGCTCAGCCCGTACTCCAGGAGAGGGGACTACACAGGATGTGAATATCAGGGGGTGGTGGTCATCGGGGGTCATTTTAAAGGACATCTACCATGTCTTGTAAATACCATTGACCAGTCATTAAAATCATTCAGAGGAGTGACCTCGAAGTGTTAAACACATAGAAGTTTGTTCCCAAAAAAGGTAAGACCTGGGTTAAATCTTACGGAAAAATTCGATAAGGAGGAACGCAGGCTCTTATTTAGAAAAAATATAAGCAAAGTTTTAGAGGTGGGCATTTTTCTAGATTACATTGGAAGAGTGAATAGATAATATAATCTGACAGTAGTATTTTCATAAAGAATATTAATTAGTAGCCCTAAGTCAGATACGTATTTTCTGTTTTTTTATAAATGCTCTTTTTATCTCAATCTTGTTTGGGGATTAATATTTTTAAGTATCAGAGAGTGGAAATTGAAGATCAAGCGTGTTTCTGAAATACTTTCTCAGGGAACTTCAAATTCTGAGACCCGATTTAATGACAGATAAGAGAAATGATGTTCTGTCTTCTCCAAAGGCAAGAAGGAGCTTTAGTTACATAAAAGTTTGATTTTATTTATCTTAAGCAAGGCAAAACATATAAAAATATTTAGGAGGTATGCCTTGATAAGAAATTCAAAGCCATTAAATCATCTTAAGTAGTGACAGGCCCAAGAAAAGTATTATTTTTCTCACTCCTGGACCGAGTTTATTCCGTATAGATTTTTATGTAACCAATCATAGTACCTACCATAATGTCTCACATTGTCAATGAAAGTTTCTGGCAGTAGCTATAGCAGAGTTAGTGCGTTTCATCCACTTCAACCCTTGCACCATGCGTACTGTCCCCATTAAACTCTCACAACAACTCTGTGGTGTAGATAGGATTATTTTCTCCATTTTATAGATGAGGAAACTGAGAATCATTGAGATTGAGGTACTTGATTAAAACTTTAAAACAAAAAACTCATACGTGGCAGAACTTTTATTCTAATGTAAGTAGTTGGCTTTTTTTTTTTTTTTTCTTGGTCAGGGCCATACCTGTGGCATATGGAAGTTTGTAGGCAAGGGATTGAATCAGAGCTGCAGCTGCAGGCCTATGCCACAGCCACATCAATGTGGGATCTGAGCCTCATCTGTGACCTACACCACAGTTTGTGGCAAATCCAGATCCTTAATCCACTGAACGAGGCCAGGGATCAAACCCACATCCTTGTGGATACTAGTTCCGTTCTTAACTTGCTGAGCCGCAACAGGAATTCCAACCCGAGTAGTTTTGATTCCAGTGCTTGAGCTTTTAACCAGAACAACAGCCTCTTAGGTCAAACATTTAGTAAATGAGGGCCATGTGAGTGAACAATTCCAAATCATCTTGTCTGTGTAGATTTTCTGGTGGCTTCTGGCTCAGCACCTAGGCTATTAATCAGTTTGGTTGGGAACTTCATTTGGCCACATCTGCCTCGCAGTGTCTCTGCTAATTGTTATTAATGGCTTCCTGTAAAACATATGTTAATTACTGCATTTTGGTTTGGGTGATGTTGTACAAAAAAAGAAACAATCCCTGCCTTTCTGAGTTCAGGTTTTAAGAGAAGGCTTGATGTAATTGGCTGATAGAAATGTCCTTCAGAGTGAAGTAGAGAAGTTTGGGAACTTGGAGCTGGGGTATTGAAACGCTGGGGGGAGAAGAAAGAACTGATTATTACGATACTACAGAAATGCTGCAGAATGTCTCTTGCTCTTTGGTTTTGGATGTGTGCCACAGCCTTTGGTTGGTATCTGTGGGAACACACGTGCCTCTCCTTGCTGATGCTAGTGCATTGATGATTTGGGAGAAGAGGAAGTAGGATGGTTCCTATGTGGATGCTCTCCTGTTACCATATGAGAAGGATGCATGGGGTTTGTCTTGGGTCGAAAATACCTTTGGAACAGATTCACTCTGGCACAAAGTAATTAACTTCATTGACGTTAGTCTATGCTAACTTCCAAATCTGGGATGCTTTCAGTTACCAATGAAATGTGAATGCTCTGAAATTTTTTTTTTTTTGCTTTTTAAAGGGCTGCACCCACAGCATATGGAGGTTCCCAAGCTAGGGGTTAAATCGGAGCTGCAGCCGTCAGCCACAGCCACAGCAATACCGGATCCGAGCTGCATCTGCAACCTACACCATGGCAGAACTTCTTCATATCAGGAGAGGTATTCAAACTTAAAATGGATACTCACGTTGGTGATTCGGTTTCATGTTCAATATTTACAGTTGCACTGGATATTTCCTATTTTCCATATTTCTTCTATGAAGAGAAAAAAAAGAAGATACACATGTATATGAGTAAACACACATTGTTGTAAGAGTGTGTAGTGAAAAAATCAGTAATAAGGAGAGGAGAACCAAAATGTGACTGTGATTAAGTTTCAGTATTACAAATGTGGAGAGTGTTTTATTTCATCCAATCAAAAGGAACTCTGTTGAGTGGAGACCAACAGGAAGAAGATGACGTTGCCAAGAGTTGTGCACTTGAAAGAAAGATGGAAGCTTGAAGTGAGAAGATTGAAAAAGAATACCATATCCGTACAATAACCATTTGATTAGATTATAAATACTTAAACCGTTTCACCTCACAGCAGTAACTGATAACGTCTCAAATCACTGCTTTTCTTGTTACATTGCCTCATGCTGAAAAGTATTTTTGAGTCTTTTTTAAGTGACTATTTTAAACCAATTAAGAACCACACTCAGCCAAAATTCATGAGCACAGCCGCAAGCTTATGCAATGAAATGAAATCCTTCTCTTTCTCCTTAAATTACAAGTACAAATAATTTGAAAATTTTGGAAAAAGAAAGAAGTAGTCACCACTCCACCTATTCCAAACATCAATTTTTACTCTGGTGTGGTCTTTCAAAATTTGTCCTTATGGGTATCTATCTTTGTAGGTAGATGCAAAGTACTTACAATTCTGTGTTTTGATTTTTAAGCTAATGTTATCCGATAAGCATTTACTTGTGTTTCTAAATGGAGCAATCATTTATATTGATTGATGGACTGATTGATCATCTTTTTAGGACTGCACTTTGGCACATGGAAGTTCCCAGGCTAGGGGTTCAGTCGGAGCTGTAGCTGCTGACCTACACCACATTCACAGTAACTCCGGATCCGAGCCACATCTGTGACCTACACCACAGCTGGATCCTTAACCCACTGAGCGAGGCCAGGGATCCATTCCATGTCCTCACGGCTACTAATTGGGTTTGTTACTGCTGAACCAGGACTGGAACTCCCAGAGCAATAGTTTAATTGCTGCCTAATATCATACAATCATGTTTTGAATCATGTCTTTATTTTGACATTATTGATATCCTGGTGATGTCAATATCTATTTTCAGTAGAAAACGTGGGAAATAGCTTTATCACAAGAAACTTTTAAGACTTATTATACCTATGATCATATCATACACAGTGCATTTCACAGACGTGGTAACCATTTATAATCTTAACAATAGTGCAAATATTCTGGGTTTATTATGACACTGGCTTGAGTGAAAATATTAAAATAATTTTCTTTCTTAAAAGATATTTCAAATTTGCTGCAGTTTACATCTCTTTCACTATACTTAAATATGAGCATTTGCTTCTGGCCTTTTTTTGTTATCCTTTTTTTTTTAATGAATTTTCCTTTCATTGTAGTGTAGTAACTGTACTTTTTTTTTTTTTTGGTAAAAATTTGATCCCTTTGGATAGCATAGAATTTATTTTAATTGATGACGTAAACGTTGCCAAACCTTGCCTTTTTATTTTATTTATTTATTTTTTTACTTTTTCCTTTTTGATCTCCCAGCAGCTTATGGAGTTCCTGGGCCAGGGGATCAGATCGGAGCCACAGTTGTGACCTACAGTGTAGCCCTGGCAATGCCTGGGCCAGCCAAGGATCGAACCTGTGTCCTGGCACTGTAGAGGTGCCACCAATCCTGTTGCATCACAGCAGGAACTCCCGGTCCTTTTTTAGATTTTAATTTTTAGTTGATTTTTATATATTCGTATTTGTCAGTATTTCCCTTTGTGATTTCTTTTATTACTTTGAAAATGAGAATGTTATTCTTCTGCATAGCTGGTATATATTCTACCTCAGATTCGTTTAAAATAATTATAATGTTTATATTGAATCATTTAACCCTTTGGAACTTATTCTACTGTAAACTGTAAAATATGAATTAGAGTTAAATATTTTTTAAAATGGGTAATCTTGGTTTATGCACCTTGTGTTCAGATGATAGTTCATATATAGTTATTCTTTTCCAGCTCTTATATATTTATTTGTATATCAGCACTTCTGTCTTCTTAATTGTTCATGCTCGTGATATCCTATTTATGTTTTTTCCGCAGTTTTCATTGATATGATTGCCCATATGCTGTTCAGAATTAAGAATATTTTTGTTAAGTATTCTAAACCACATACAAGCAAAAAAATTTCTTTTTGAGATTTTTTTAACATAGTAAATCCATAATTTAGCTTGCCAGAATATACATATTTTATAGTTAGCTTTCTTTTTTTATAAAAATGATGTTTTTTCATTTAAAACATCTTTTACATTTTTCAAAAAGGAGTACTACTTAATTCAATGTCATGATAAATCTGAAACATTCATACTGTTGCTAGGATTATAAATGAATGGTTCCTCCTTCAACCTTCCTAAATCGGGCTTGTGTGTCTCTTCTGGACAGCTGGAGGCACCATCTGGCATCAGCCATGAAGTACAGATTGTATAATTTTGTCAGGTCCTCATACCATTCAAATGCTTTGATTACACAAAATAAAGTTGGGTGGTAAAATTCATGCTAATAGCTTAAGCTAGACCTCAGAGGACTGCAAGGAGGAGAGAAGATCTTCCTGGCATGGCGCTTGTGAAGGAGTGCCCCCGAGTACCAGGATACCTGTGGGCCAAGTGCAGGTCCACGCTGACCTCTGAGTTCCCACCTGCCAGGTTTCCCTTCCTGCCAGTGGGACCCAAGCACTGTGCTCAGGCCAGGAACAGGGTCTAGTGAAGTTGAGCCAGACATCTCCTCTGTCCTTGGCCCTACTGCCTCAACCCTTGGCAGACAGATGACCTCCAGGGATCTTTAAATCTTGCTGGTCGCTAGGAAGTGCTTGGTATATGGACTGGGAGTGTATTGGGACTGCATTAAAAGGCTTGTCCCAGCTGAGAGGCTTAAACTTGGCCTCTAGCTTGGCCAGCACTCACATGCCCTCATCCCAACTCTCCCCATCTTGGGCAGATGGCAGATAGGGACAGGCAGCAGAAGCAAGGATTGGGGATGTGAGAGCAGGTGGCTGAGAACCAGTCCCTTGTAGATGCTGGCAGACAGGACCACGTGTGAGAAAAGGCTTCAAGCTTGGAGTGCATATTGCATCTTCCCATTGAACTTTGCTCTACAAAACGCAGACTCAGGTAAAATTATTTCAAGACTGACTGCAAAGCATTAAACCTCAAGACAGGGGCCTTTTGGAGAGTATGGCCTTGTACAACTGAACTGGTCATAAGTCCATTCAGCCACCTCTGAGTTTATCTTAATAAGCCAAGATATTTCTGATTCTCTGATACAAAGGCCTCGCTCTTTAAATATATTTGCTGTCTCCTGCCAATTAGAGCCATCCTTAAGGATATAGGGCCTGTTTTTTTTAGAGAATGAATGAATGAGTGAATGCAAGTATTTAGGGAAATAATACACATATTATAACATATAGACACATAAAAGCATCTATCATATTTTTGCCTTGTCTGTGATTCTCATTGTTTGCAAATAAAGTTTTCACTTCATCAATATGATTTTGGAGCACTGAATTATATTTTTCCTAAAAACATGATCAAAGGACTGCATGAATTTGTTTAGTTGTGGAAACAATCAGGGCTGAAGTTAAGTCTATTCTCCTAATGTGGAAATTTCAACAATATTAATGATTCTTTTCTCAGGGCCTGCAAACTTTTCTTTCTTCTCCAAAAATATTTTATTGCTTTGTTTATAGTTTTATTTTTCCCTCCTTGATATCTAGATTTATTTGGAAGGCCATGAATGCTAAAGAATTGTCTATGAGAACAATTAAAATTTTGAAATAAATTATATTTTTCCTCTTAAAATTTAAAGCACATTTCTTGTAAGAATATCATTATTTAAATTTTCAAATGCTCTTGTACATAGTATTAATTTTCTTATTTGTTTTTAATTGACAAGCTTGTTAATTGAATTTTATTAAATAGCATGAGGTTCTACTGTGTAGCACAGGGAACTATATCCAATCTCTTGGGATAGACCATGATGGAAGATAATATGAGAAAAAGAATGTGTATATGTGTATGACTGGATCACTATGCTGTATAGCAGAAATTGACACAACACTGTAAATCAGATATACTCTAGTAAAAAATCGCATGACAAACTATATTTTTAATTATCTCTCTGAGTATACCTTATCAATTCTTGGATACATTTTGATGTTAAAATGTCTTTTATAGTTAGGATTACAGGTGAAACTGGGAGTCTGAATGTTGTTGGCCATTTAAAATCCCACGGATGTTTTTGCAAGAGTGCTTGCTAGAGCCCTGGCCAAAGTCCAGTCTAAGCAATAACATCCTACTCAGTATACCTCAAAGTCCTGTGTCATTTATTAAGGCATTCTTCTGTGCTTCCTGTTCTAAACAGCTGTGAAACATTGCTGAATTCATGTTCATGATTTTTTTCTATATCCTGTTCGCAGTGCGAGTGAAATGACCCTTGTGCTATACACATATTATCTACAATTTTGCCAAGTGCATGGGTTTAAGGTTATCAGACAACTCATTGTTAAATGAATAATCTCTTTGGAGCAAAATGCTATGCAATCAGTATTAGATAACATGCTGTGCATGAATTCATCATTGACTCTGATCTTATTAAACACACCAAGGACATCACTTCTTGTCAAAACAATCATTAAGGACCTTTAAGTGCTCTTGAAAATTACCTGTTGTAATGTGAGTAGGCATATACTCAATTAAATGAGTCCTGAAATGTACTTAGCCATTAGCTCAGTTCAAAATCAGGAAACAGTTCTGTTTTTGTGGCTTAGATGCAAATCACTGAAAAAGGGTACTGGACAGCAGCATTATAATTTAATAAGGAGAGAAATCTGGAAAGAGTGTATGATAGATTAAATTGAAAACAGTAAAAGTAAACATAGTTATTAATCTGGGTTTTCTGTAGCATCCCAAAGCAAGAAACATAATTTATTATTTTTCCATTTAAACAATCTCAATATTTTGAATAAGTATATAATCATTTTAGCATCTTTGCACATAGAAGACATTTTTGTGTTAAATTGACTGAGAGTAGAATTTTTAGAAAGTGGGACATGTTGAGATTCTGCTCATGGAAGGCCTTTTTTTTTTTTTGTTGACTTTTATTCCAACTAAAATGGCAAGAAATGTGAATATTCATTATTAATTATTATTATTGAAGTAGGGTTGATTTTCAATGTTTCATAACGTTCTGTTATACAACGAAGTGACCCAATCACACACATTTCACTGTGCTGTACACTGGGATCCCATTGCCTATCCGTTCCAAATACAACAGTTTGTATCCAAAAATCCCCCAAAATGCCCATCCTCCCTCCCCTTTCCCCCTTGGGAACTCCAAATCTGCTCTTCTTGGCCATGATCTGCTTCTGTTTTGTTTTTTTCTTTGTTGTTTTTTTGTTTTGTTTTGTTTTTAAGATAGGATCATCTGTAACATATTTTAGATTCCACAAATAAGTATATCCTATGGTATTTGTCTTTTTCTTTCTGGCTTACTTCACTTAGTATGAGAGTCTGTAAATCAGTCCATGTTGCTGCAAATGGCATTAGTTTATCTTTTTTATGGTTGAGTAATATTCCATTGTATATATGTACCATATCTTAATCCATTCATTTGTTGACAGACATTTAGGTTGTTTCCATGTTTTGGATATTGTGAATAGTGCTGCAGTGAACATAGAGGTGCATGTGTCTTTTTCAATGAAAGTTTGGTCCAGATATATGCCCAGCCGTGGAATTGCTGGATCATATGGTAGTTCTATATTTAGTTTTCTCAGGTACCTCCATACTGTTTTCCATAGTGCTTGTACCAATTTGCATTTCCACCAACACTGCAGGAGGGTACCATTTTCTTTACATCCTCTGTAGCATTTGTTATTTGTTGACTTGTTAATGACGGCCATTCTGACTGGTGTGAGGTGGTAGCTCATTGTAGTTTTGATTTGCATTTCCCTAATAATTAGTGATGTTGAGCATTTTTTCATGTGCTTGTTTGGCCATCCATAGGTCTTCTTTGGAGGAATGTCTATTTAGGTCTTCTTCCCATTTTTCAATTGGGTTGTTATTTTTTGGTTGTTGTTGAGTTGCATGAGTTGTTTTATGTTTTTGGAGATTAGGTTTTTGTTGCATTGTTTGTGAAGATTTTCTCCCATTCTGTGGGTTGCCTTTTCATTTTTTTAAATGGTTTCCTTTGCTGTGCAAACACTTTTGAGTTTGAATAGATCCCATTGGTTTATTTGTGTCTTTATTGTCATTATTCTAGGAGGTGGATCAAACAAGATGTCGCTGTCTTTTACGTCAAACAACGTTCTGCATATGTTTTTCTTTTGAAGAGGCCATGTTCTGATGCCTGGAATTTCTTTGCTCTGATGGCACCCTCTGTTACTCCAGTGTTCTCTTCAAGTCCCATCGCATACCACATCTTCTCACTAATGCCTTCACTGGGTTTTTCCCTAGAACTCAGGTGTCTCTCTCCTTTCTGTACACTGAAAAAAAAATTGCTCTCCCTCTGCATCTCTATCACTTCGCCCTTCTCTGATGCTAGATTAGACTTTTTAACTTTTCATAGCTTGCTATTATTAAATTTAATTTCATTTTAAAGCAGGCTCAGTGATTTATATATTTCTTTGGTTAGAATGCCTTGCAAATAATGATTAATTTATAATGCAGCTTAAAGGTTCTCATTTTAAGTTTTCATGTATTTATGTATAACTATAAACATAATGCCAACAACTAAATTTTTTTTTGAAAGCAAAGAAATTGTTAACATTGTTGTCAAGTCATTCATAGGCAGTGCTGAGACCCCAGCAAGTAGTGCTAAATATTCGTCTTATTACCAAGGAAAGACATGTTAAAAGGAGCAGAAATTGGTTGGTGGAAAGGGAAAAGGAAGCGAGGAGCTGGATATCGATCTTGCCAAGTGAAGCAGTGAAAGAAAATACTGCCTTGTGAACTTCTTTCCATTATTTTCTCAAATTCAATCCGGCAACTCAGATTACGAGAACAATGGCTGAAATGTTGGAAATTAATCCAACCCATCTGATAAATCTCTAGGAAACGGGAAATAACAAAATTTAATGAGAAGAGGAAGGAGTTTTTGAGAGTTTCAGCAGTTACTGTTTTAAATCTCAAGTGGTGTTCAGAAGCATGACATTTCTTATATCTTTTAATAGTGCATGTTATTTACTAACATGTATTATTATTAACACATGTTAATGTTTCTTTTGCTTAAGGTAAGTCTATATGTGGAAAATTTTATCTGTGGATTATTTGCATCAAGGACTTGATTAAAGAACAGAACCTTTTGGTTAAAAGAGGAAACTGTTGCAACATGAGTACAAAGTTCTCAATGCTATTCAGCAGGATCTCCTTGTAAATCTATTCTAAATTGTTTCTGATAAGCCCAAGCTCCCGATCCCTCCCACTCCCTTCCCCTCCCATCAGGCAGCCACAAGTCTCTTCTCCAAGTCCATGATTTTCATGTTGCAACAGAAGAAAGGCTGGGGGAAAAATGTAATTGTAATGTATACATGTAAGGATAACCTGACCCCCTTGCTGTACAGTGGGAGAAAAAAAAAAAAAAAAAGAATGGTATTTCATAGACTTACTGCATCATCTTTCCAAATTAACTTTCAATAAATAATTAGATAAAAAAAATAAAATTAAGGGCCATTTAAAAAAAAAAAAAGAGGAAACTGAAGACCTTCTCAGTTGACTAGTCAGTATCATCATACAGATCATGTAGCCTAGTCTTTAGCTATGGCATGGAGGTTTTGCATGGTATAATGAAAAGAGCACAGAATAAAGGATCTGAAGCCCGGGGCTTAACCTTTATTCTTTTTTTTCCACTTCTCCCTCTTCTTCCTGTCTTCAAACATTTATTGAGAGTCTACCACTGGCATATTGAGACAGTCTATCGCATTGGACCAGCAGTCAAATGAGGGTGACAAAAAAACACTAGCAATCACAGCACCATGTGGCAGATGCCATCATGTCACAGGCATACAGTATTGTGGTAACCTTCAAAGGGAATGGGTGGTTCTTGCTTGTCACCTTATAACCTTTGGTTATTTGTATAATTATATGTGTTCTAACTTTTCCAGGAGGTTGTGAGGCTCAAAGGGAGCCATTGTGTGTTACAAAGTATTGTGAATTGTAAAACATGTTTGAAAATATTGTTCTAGGTAATAACAGCAATTTGATAAAATACAAAATTGCCTTTAAAACTTAATATATAGCATTTAAAAACAAATTAGCATTAAAGAAGTCCTTGTTTTCTCTAATTTGAAATCCTAAATTTTCATTTCCTTTTTGAAATCCCCTTGGTTCATTCTGGAAAAAGTTCTTTTCTATGTTAATGAGTGTTTCCACACTATCTTTTCTGTACTTATATTTCTGCATTTACTGTATTGTATTGTAATTACATACATGGTTTGATTTTTTCCCACTATACCCATCAAGACTTTGAAGGCAGGATTCATGTGTGTTCATCTTTATGGTACCAGAGGCAACCATATATAGTAGGTGCTCAATATATATTTGTTAAATAGATTTGAGAAGGAATTTTCTTTTGTGATTTCTTTGTATGTTTAATTACAGTATCTGTTCGGCAAGAGAGATCATCGTCTTTGTTCTGTTGAAGATAATATCCAGGCATGTGACAATAAAGAATTCTGTGTGCATCACATTAGGCACTCTGAACATGGGCTGTCCTGCTTATGGTCCACAGGCAGTGATATAATCATTGACAGAATGGAAATCTTAGAAAAGACAAAATGCTAATGAGCTGTGGTGGTTGCTCAGTATAGACAGTATTTTCAGATATCTTAACCTCTTCATCACCAAAGTTTTTCAGTTTCATCTTCTCTGAGCCTCAGGTTTTCTTGGTTATAGATAAGGGTATTGGACCAAATGATCTGTAATGTCCCATCTAGTTTGAGGATTCTGATTTGGAGATTGATCATTATTTTTTGGCAGGGGATATTTTGGTAAACAACTAGATAAAAATTAATTTAATGAAATAGGACGTGATCTCTGCATTCTGTTAAATGTTATGCACCTTCATTTTGCTCATGTATTTTACAAACACCATCAAATAACATTAAAGTCAGTTGGACAAGAGACAAAACATTCAAGGAGAGAGGGTTAAATTGGACTTTATAGAATGAGAGGTGTAAGGAGAGACAGAAAATTTGGCAATGGCCGTGGAAGTGATGAGGAAGAAGAGTAGCTTCATGCTAAGAACAGTAGCTTCATCACAGGGTGATGAAGTTTGAAGATTAGATTAATAGAAGAGAGGGCCTGGATTGCCTTGAAAGTTCCTGTTGAATTCTATAAGCAGTACAGGACCATGTTCAGGCAGGAAGAGGAGACAAAGTTGTACCTGTTGAATGTCATCAAAGGCTTGGCAGGGGATGAAACTAATATGAGCAAAAAGAAAGAGAAGAGGAAATTGCTCATGACACAGCTGGTGTAGGGCTGTATTAAATGAAGAAGAAAAAAAAAACTGGAATGGACTCAAGTCCTAAAGCCTGATTTTGCCATATAGTCATATCATTCAATTCTAAAGAGTTGGAAATGCTGCTTACATACAGCTGGAAGGATATGGCAGCTAGGCAAGCCTTTACCTCTCCTGAGTATTTCTCATAACTGATAAAATATTTATCTCAGCCGTCCAGTGTGATTTGCAAGAGTGTGTATTAATGAACTTCAGAAGATATTTCTTATCTGTGTTGAAAACAGGTGGATATTTGAGTCTCTTGATACCTAGATGAAGGCTAATCAGTTCTCCTATTTTAATTGCATGCCTTGATTTCTGTTCTTGAAGAGCAGACATATATCCAGGGCTGTATTAATAATTGTAGGGAATGTTCTTGAATGTCTCTACTTTTTATTTTTATCTAATTGTTTTTTTCTAGTATTCTTTGTTTTCACTTCTACTTCTTGAGTTTTGAATTCTAGAACTATTTCAACGTAATACCATGCAGAAACATAGAAGTTTGACTTGACAAAATGCTGTTGACACTTTATGTCAAAGAGTAACAGCCTGGCATATTCTTTGCTGTTTTGCATTCCTTTGCAAAGTATGCCTTTGTTTAGTCTTGAGGGAGTAGGCTTCTCTGATTTTCCATATACTTAGGACATGACTTTTACACAGCTAATGACTGTTCTGCTCTGTATGGAATGCAGATGTTTGCATTTTCACTCAGTTTCTCCAATTGCCTCTCCATTCCTTTTGCATACTGCAAGGTGTCTAATCTGCGGTGAAAGATGGAGACATTTTTTTCATTCAATTTCTAAGAAAAATTACACGGGTTATGGCAGGCATATGGTGCTTCTTTTCCAGTTTACCTCATTTATTTCTAAAATTCTACAGCCTGTTTTTATATTACATTTAGCACATTATAGAAGACCTAGCTAATTATTATCCTCTGAAGTCATAAAGTCCTTTTGTAGCAGTATGCATTTAAAGCTAGATAATGTCTCCTAAAACC
Source organism: Phacochoerus africanus (assembly GCF_016906955.1). NCBI lineage: Eukaryota > Metazoa > Chordata > Mammalia > Artiodactyla > Suidae > Phacochoerus > Phacochoerus africanus. The sequence goes on from NC_062554.1 coordinate 126,268,047, forward strand.
TAAATGTAAGTATGTTTATAATTTTGTGTTGTTATCTTCGTTAGATGAAATGGAAAAATTTTCATCCACTCTGGGAGTTTAAGATATGTCTTTACATATGATACCCACATGAATTTTTATACCATTACTTAAATATATGGATGTTTCCTGGGGAAAGGAATTGATGCATGTAAAGGCCAGTTTCTGCTTGTCTATTTTAAAGGTCTTGTTATTTTTTAAGAAAATGATCTTTGCAGATTAAAATGTTTGCTATAAATATGCCATATATATCTACCTCTTTCTTTCCTTCTCTCCCTTTCCTTCCTTCCTCCTATTCTTCCTTCTTTCCTTCCTACCTTCCTTCCTCCCTCCCTCCTTCCCATCCTTCCTTCCTTCCATTTAACCCACACTGGTATCTGGGCTCCTTCTCTTCACCTGACTTAGGTCTTGGTTTTCCAAGGAATGCCCTCCCCCCCAATCTATTTCCACTTGAAAGAGTGGTTTGTATAGTTCACTAGAGCAATCATGAGCGTGTTAGTGACCCCAAAGGTAATTAAGGTGCAAAGCCAGCTTAAGGGACTGGTGGTAGCGATGGACAGCAGCCCCAGCCATGGGGGAGGAAGTGACAGAGACTGTTGCCTGAACTATTAGTGGCCTCGTATCTGTGCTTCTGCATGTTCTCAGAAAGCTCATGGGATAGACAGTGAAGGGCTTTTATTTTCTTTCTGTTTAGTATCAATTTTTAAATTTTGAACTATTTCGGACTTACGCAAAAGTTGCCGACAAATTTATAACTTGGAATTGAGAAAGCAGAATTAAAAGATGAATATGTGATTCATTTAGAGCTCAACAGCGAAGTAGGTGCTCAGTGAATATTCATTGACTAGGGAGAGTAAAAAGGGACTGAAACTGGGGTCTCTGACATTTTTGACTAACCCTTTGCATTTCCCAATGCTAAAAATGCACTCTTGTTGATATGCATAATTGACAGCAAATTTTAAGTTATTCTTTGGTAGCTATATATTGAAAAACAGTCTTGGTTGTTTTCTTGACTATTTCTAATTATAAATAACCATGCAGTGCACACTGAAAAGACATTTGTAGCTAGAACTTTAAAGTCTTGAATGCTGTTGATCACACTTTACTGACCTATGTCATTTTTATCTCCGCAGAAATTGGCCCAGTAACAGTTACCACGGACCCCAAGAAATTTCAGTATGAACTCAGAGAACTGTATGTTCAGGTGAGTGCTTGAGCTCAATTTTATTTCTTTTAGAAGAAAGGAAAAATACGAACTTTTGGCTGATGTTCTTTATTTTTAAATCTGAAAGTGGTAATGATTGGTTTTTAAATTCTTTTTTTTTTTTTTTTGATTTGCATTTCTCTAATAATTAGTGCTGTTGAGGATTTCTTTCATGTGCCTGTTGGCCATCTGTAGATCTTCTCTTTTTTTTTTTTGCCTTTTTGCCTTTTTGCTATTTCTTTGGGCCACTCCCGCGGTGTATGAGGGTTCCCAGGCTAGGGGTTGAATCGGAGCTGGAGCCACCAGCCTACACCAGAGCCACAGCAACGCGGGATCCAAGCTGTGTCTGAGACCTACACCACAGCTCAAGGCAATGCCGGATCGTCAGCCCACTGAGCAAGGGCAGGGACCGAACCCGCAACCTCATGGTTCCTAGTCGGATTCGTTAACCACTGCGCCACGACGGGAACTCCCTGGTTTTTAAATTCTAATACCACTGCTTTTTCTGACTTGGATGAAGATGTGGGAGTGGAAAAGCTTGGGTTCAAAATATCACAAAATATCACCTCCACTTATGCATTGTCTGTGGCAACTTCAATGCAACAATGGCAAAATTCTGTAGTTGTGACAGACTGGTCTTCAAAGCCTAAAGTATTTACTATATGATCCCTTAGAGAAAAGTTGACTGACCCCTGTTCTAGATGCCTCATTTCATTGAGAATCAAAGGAGCAGTTAACTCTTTCCCCCACAATAGTAATGGTATTATTATTATTATTTTACTAAAAATGAAACTTTATTACAATAAAAAAGAAATACAGCACAATAAATACTTTACACATAACTATCTGTCTCTCTAAGTTAGATGCTCAATTTAACAACTTTATTTTTTATACTTTATTTTATTAAAATATAGTCAATTTACAGTGTTTCTTCAATTTCTGTTCTATAGCAAAGTGACCCAATCACACACAGTTCCCTGTGTTATACAATAGGGCCCATTGCCCATCCATTCCAAATAGGAGAGTTTGCATCCAAAACCCCAAACGGCCCGTCCATCCCACTCCCTATTTCCTCCCCACTGGGAACCACAAGTCTGCTCTCCTTGTCTGTGATCTGTTTCTCTTTTGTAGATAGAATCATCTCTGCCATATTTTAGATTCCACAAATAAGTATATCCTATGGTATTTGTCTTTTTCTTTCTGGCTTACTTCACTTAGTATGAGAGTCTGTAAATCGATCCATGTTGCTGCAAATGGCATTATTTTGTTCTTTTTAATGACTAATATTCCATTGTATGTATGTACCACATCTTAATCCATTCATTTGTTGATGGACACTTGGGTGTTTCCAGGGCTTGGCTATTGTGAATAGTGCTACAGTGAACATAGGGATGCATGTATCTTTTTCAGTGAAAGTTTGGTCCAGATATATGCCCAGCCGTGGAATTGCTGGATCATATGGTAGTTCTATATTTAGTTTTCTCAGGTACCTCCATACTGTTTTCCATAGTGGTTATACCAATTTATATTCCCTTCAGTAGTGCAGGAGGGTACCGTTTTCTTTACATCCTCTCTAGCATTTGTTATTTGTTGATTTGTTAATGATGGCCATTCTCATTGGTATGAGGTTGGTAGCTCATTGTAGTTTTGATTTGCATTTCTCTAATAATTAGTGATGTTGAACATTTTTTCATGTGCTTGTTGTTTGGCCATCCATATGTCTTCTTTGGAGGAATGTCTATTTAGGTCTTCCCATTTTTCAATTGGGTTGTTATTTTTTGGTTGTTGTTGAGTTGCATGAGTTGTTTTATGTTTTTGGAGATTAGGTTCTTGTTGCATTGTTTGTGAAGATTTTCTCCCATTCTGTGGGTTGCCTTTTCATTTTTTTAAATGGTTTCCTTTGCTGTGCAAACACTTTTGAGTTTGAATAGATCCCATTGGTTTATTTGTGTCTTTATTGTCATTATTCTAGGAGGTGGATCAAACAAGATGTTGCTGTCTTTTATGTCAAACAACGTTCTGCATATGTTTTCCTCTGGAGTTTTACAGTATCTGGCCTTATATTTAGGTCTTTAATCCATTTTTAGTTTACTTTTGTGTGTGGTATTAGTGTTCTTTATCTTTTTCCTTTTTTTTTTTAAATTGTTATTTCCCAAATAATTTTTTTTCCTACTGTACAGCATGGTGACCCAGTTACACATACATGTACACATTCTATTTTCGCACATTGTCATACTCCATCATAAGTGACTAGACATAGTTCCCAGCGCTACAGGGAGGGATCTCACTGATAATCCATTCCAAAGGCAATAGTTTGCATCCTATTAACCCCAAGCTCTCAATCCACCCCACTCCCTCTCCCTCAGCAACCACAAGTTGATTCTCCAAGTCCATGATTTTTCTTTTCTGTGGAAATGTTCATTTGTGCCGTATATTAGATTCCAGATATAAGTGATATCATATGGTATTTGTCTTTCTCTTTCTGACTTACTTCACTCAGTATGAGAGTGTCTAGTTCCATCCATGTTGCTGCAAATGGCATTATTTTGTTCTTTTTTATGGCTGAGTAGTATTTCATTGTGCATGTGTGTAGGTACACACACACACACACACACACACACACACACACACACACACACACACGACATCTTCCTAATCCAATCATCTGTCAGTGGACATTTGGGTTGTTTCCAAATCTTGGCTATTGTGAATAGTGCTGCAATGAACATGCAGATGTATGTTTCATTTTTAAGGAAAGTTTCATCTGGATATATGCCCAAGAGTGGGATTGTTGGGTCATATGGTAGTTCTATAAATAGATTTCTAAGGTACCTCCATACTGTTCTCCATAGTGGTTGTACCAGCTTACATTCCCACCAACAGTGCAGGAGGGTTCCCTTTTCTCCACACCCCCTCCAGCATTTGTTACCTATTTTCATTCTTCTACTTGACTCCTTTGTTTTTAGTTGACCATAGGTGCTTGGGTTTATTTTTGGGCTTTCTATCCTGTTCCATTGATCTACATTTCTGTTTTTGTGCCAGCACCATGTTGTTTTGATAACTGTAACTTTGTAGTATTGTCTGAAGTCAGGAAGCTTGATTTCTCCACTTTTGTTTTTCTTTTTCAGTATTGCTTTGTCTGTTCAGGGTCTCTTGTGTTGTTTATTTGAGCTTTTTCTTCTTTCCTGAGATAAGATTGTATTGCTATAAACTTCCCTCTCAGAACTGCTTTTGCTGTGTCCCGTATGTTTTGGTTTGTTGTATCTTCATTGCCATTTGTGTCTAAGTATCTTTTTATTTCCTTTTTGATCCCTTCAGTGATCCATTGGTAGCATATTGTTTAGATTCCAGGAGTTTATGGTTTTTGCTTTTTTCTCTTACACTTGATTTCTTGTCTCATAGTATCCTGGTTGGAGAAAATGCATGGGATAATTTCAACTTTTTAAAATTTACCAAGGATTGATCTGTGGCCCAAGACGTGATCTGCCTTGGAGAGTGTTCATTGTACACTTGAGAAGAATGTATATTCTGCTTCTTTGAGATGGAAAGTTCTGTAAATAGCAGTTAAATCTATCTGGTCTAGGGTGTCATTTCAGGCCTGTGTTTCCTTGTTGATTCTCTGTCTGGTTCCTCTTTCCCTTGATATAAGTGGGGTGTTAGAGTCCCCCACTATTATTGTGCTGTTGTCCATTTCTCCTTTTATAGCTGTCAGCAGTTGCCTTATATGAGGTACTCCTATGTTAGGTGCATATATATTTACAATTGTTATGTCTTCTTCTTGGATTGACCCTTTGATCATTATGTAGTGTCCTTCTTTGTCTCTTGTGATTTTCTTTATTTTAAAGTCTATTTTGTCAAATATGAGCATTGCTACTCCTGCTTTCCTTTGACTTCCATTAGCATGTAATATCTTCTTCCATCCCTTCACTTTGGGTCTGAAGTGGTTCTCTTGTAAATAGCATATATATGGGTCTTATTTTCATATGCACTCATCCAGTCTATGTCTTTTGGTTGGAACATTTAATCCATTTACATTCAGTATAATTATGGATAAGTGTGTATTTATTGCCATTTTGTTAATTGCTTTGGATTGTTACTTTGGGTCTTTTTTTTTTTCTTCCCTTCTTTTGTTGTCTTCTCTTCATCTGTTGACTATCTTCAGTGTTGTGTTGGATTGCTTTTTCATTCTTATGTGTGTGTTTATTATAGCTTTTGGTTCCCATTAGATTTGGATATGACCATCTATGTGTGTGCAGAATTGTTTTGGGTTGAGGTTCTCTTCTTTTCAAATGCATTTTCAGTGTTCTGCGTTGTCTTTTTCCTCTCCTCTTGCTTGCTAGTTTTGATAACGTATTTGTCAATGGCTGATTTTCTACATTTATATTATCTTTTTTTTTCTTTTTTTGTCTTTTTGCCTTTTCTAGGGCCACTCCCATGGCATATGGAGGTTCCTAGGCTAGGGGTCTAATTGGAGCTGTAGCTGCCGGCCTATGCCAGACCCACAGCAACACAGGATCCCAGCTAGGTCTGCAGCCTACACGACAGCTCATGGCAGTGCTGGATCCTTAACCCACTGAGCAAGGCCAGGGATTGAACCCACAACCTCATGGTTCCTAGTCGGATTTGTTAACCCCTGAGCCATGACGGAAACTCCCAACCTTTATATTATCTTTGTCTTTACCAATGAGTTTTCTCATTTGAAATTTTCTTGTTTCTAATTGTGGCTTTTTCTTTTCTGCTTAGAGAACTTCCTTTAGTATTTGTAGAGCTAACTTGGAGGTGCTGAATTCTTTTAGCTTTTGATTGTCTGAAAAGCTTTGATCTTTCCATCAAATCTGAATGAGAGTCTTGCTGGATATAGTATTCTTGGTTCTAGGTTCCTCCCCTTCATTACCCTAAATATATCTTGCCACTTCCCTTCTAGCTTGTGGAGTCTCACTGAAAGATCAGCTGTTATCTTTATGGATGTTCCTTTGTATATTATTTGCTGCTTTTCCCTTGTGGCTTTTAATATTTTTTATTTGTATTTAATTTTTGTCAGTTTGATTAGTATGTGTCTTACTGTGTTTCTCTTTGAGTTTATCCTGTGTGGAATTCTCTGTGCTTCCTTTCCCATATTGGGGAAGTTTTTTATGGCCCTTTCTCTTCTCCTTCTGGAACCCCTATGATGTGAATGTTACTTTTAATGTTGTCCCAGAGTTCTCTTAGTCTCTCCTCAGTTCTTTTCATTCTTTTTTCTTAATCGTATTCTGTGGCAGTGATTGCCACCACTCCATCTTCCACATCACTTATTCATTCTTCTGCCTCTTTTATCCTGCTGTTGATTCCTTCTAGTCTATTCTTCATTTCAGATATTGTGCTATCCATCTTAGTTTGCTTGTTTTTTAGGTTTTCTAGCTCTTTGTTAAACATCTCTTGTAACTCTTCTATCTGTGTCTCCCTTTTTCCCCAAGGTCTTGTATCACCTTTCTGTCATCACTCTGAATTCCTTTTCAGGTAGGTTACTATCTCCTCTTCATTTAGTTGTTTTTGTCTTTGTTTTTTTTTTTTTTTTTTTTTTGGTCTGAAAGTTATTTCTTTGTTGTTTCATAGTGTCTAACTTTGTATATTTATTCTCCACTTGATGACTGGTATGTAGATGCAGCAACTGGTGCCTCGTCTTGGAGTTCTCAGAGTAATAGTAGGTCACGTGTACCTAGAGCACATGATGGGAGCAGTGGTATTACGCTACCTCCCTTGAAGCAGGGTGGCTGTTAGGACTGGGGTCCTTGTGGGTGTTGGCAGTGGTTTACAGTTCACAGGATTGCTTTTCTGGCAGGGAGTGTGGGTCAGGGCTGGCTCCTGTGACTCCTCCTGATTCCAGGTAGCTCTCAGGATGTTTTCCGGTAATTGGCAACATCAGCAGTTGATCTGGCATTCCCTCCCTTTGTCGGGGAGGCTCTAGGGACTGCTCTCTGTAGCTGGGGGTAAGGGGGCAGTCACCCTAGGGGACATTGTCTGTAGCCCCAAGAGGCAGGGGCTGATCCCTAGCTGTTGCTAAGAGGCTTTCTCTGTAGCTACAAGGCCTGCATCTTTCTGGCAATCACTACTGCTACCTGGCTGATGGTAGAGTGCTTCCTGTAACCATTTTGAAGTAAAAACATGTGCCAGCAGGTCCTTTTCAGCTCTTTTGGCTAGCCATGCAATGTATACTGCTTCTGGGGTCCCCTTCTTGATTGTTGCGAGGGGGTCACAGAGCTTCTGCTATTCCCATGATCACTTTACCAATCCGCTGGGCTGTTGGTGTCTCCCAGGCTGTGTGTATTGTTTCCAGGTTCATTTTGCCCCTTCAGTGGGCCTTTTAGGGCTTTGCACCTGCCCACCTGGCCTCTTGCACCTCTCAGGATCCTTTGTGCTGTTTCCAATTTCACTTTCTCTGTCCCCTCTGCAGGCTGAAGCTCTTTACCCACCCACTAGGCCATTTGCGACTCCCGGAACCTTTTGCACTGTTTCTTTCTTTTTTTTTTTTTTGGCTTTTTGCTAATTCTTGGGCTGCCCCTGCGGCATATGTTGGTTCCCAGGCTAGGGGTCGAATCGGAGCCATAGCCACTGGCCTACGCCAGAGCCACAGCAACGTGGGATCCGAGCCGCGTCTGCAACCTACACTACAGCTCACGGCAACGCCGGATCGTTAACCCACTGAGCAAGGGCAGGGACCGAACCCGCAACCTCATGGTTCCTAGTCGGATTCGTTAACCACTGCGCCACGACGGGAACTCCTGCACTGTTTCTGAAATAGCTTTACTAGTTCAATGGGCTTTTCCCAGCTCTCCACCTGCCTAGAAGGCCCATTGCAGATTTGCAGGATCCTTCGCGCTGCTTTGGAGATATCTTCTCCCCCCACCCAGGCAAATTAGGCTCTGCACCTGCCCAAGAGGCCCCTTGAGGAGCCCAGGATCTTTTCCTGTCTCTGAGGTAACTTTCTCCACCTTGTAGGGAGATCGCAGCTTTGTGCCCACCCAGGAGGCCCCTTGTGGAATCCTGCCCCTCCATGAGGCTTCAGAAATAACTTTCTTCACCCCCTTGGTAATTTGTGGCTCTCTGTCAGCTTGGGAGGGCCCTTGCAGAATCCAGGACAGTCTGCACTGTTTCCAAAAATCACCTTCTGCCCGCTAGGCAGTGGCGGCTCTGTGCCCACCCAGAATCTTCCTTGCAGCCTCCCAGAATCTTTCCCTGTTTCCAAGGTAACTGTCTCCATTTCTACGGAGATTGCAACTGTGGGCCTGCCCAGGAGGTCCCTTGTGGAATCTTGCCCTTCCCTGCATATGCTTCTTCAGAGATAACATTCTCCACCCCCTAGGTAAATTTCAGCTCTGAGCCCGCCCCTAAAGCCCTTTGCGGACTCCCAGGACCCAGGATCTTTCTTGCGCTGTTACCAAAATAACTTCCTCTGCCCCCTATACAAAAAATTGTGGCTTCTGTCTGCTCAGGGGGCCCACTGCAGAATCCTGCCCATCTGCACTGTTTCCAAAATCACCTTATGTCCCCTAGGAAAAATGGGACTCTCCACCCCCACAGTGGGCTTCCTACGATCCCCTAAGCCTTCTGCAGTGTTACAGCAGTCTCTTCAGTGTTCCCCCACCTGGCTGCAGGCTGGGGTTGCACAGACTGTGCCATTTCCTAGTGCTTTCTGTCTGCTCCAAGGGTTTCTTCTGCTTGTCCCACTTTCTCTGTAGCCTTAGGGACTGTGGTCTGCTCCACAACTGTTGCTAAGCAGCTACCGATAGGGTTGATCCTAGAGCTGGGGCAATTTGGGTCTTGCAGTCTGAGAGTGCTCACAGAGGTACAGCTATGGGGTGGATCCCACTCCTTTTCTCCCCCCCTCCCCAGCAGTGGCCCCTATAGCCTCCAAGCCCGACTGGGATTCCTCAGCTTACAGCTTCAGAGGTACTCCCTCTAGACTACCATCCCTCTAGGCTGTCTCTGTTCTCCCAACCCTGTTTTCTCCCCATGTAGCCAGCCCCAGCGTTTTATCTGTTTTATCTCCAAAGCTGGAGTTTCAGTTCCTGGCCCCTGTCTGTGCCCTGGGGAGTGCAGGGCAGTGACACTGACTCTAGTGGACCATTCCCATTGTAACTGCTCTACGCCAATCGCTGTGCTCTCCTTCAGTGTACTGCAATTCTTCCTTGGCTGGTCTCCTCACTGGTGTGGAGGGCTTCCTGGGGTATGGAGTTTTTTTTCCTTTTCCAGCTCCCTCCCAGGGGGGCAGGTCCTGACCTGCTTGGTTTTTCCTTTCCTCTCCTTTTTTTTCTTTCCTTCTTTCTTTTGCCCTACCCAGGTTCGTGAAGTTTTTCTTTCTCTCCTGAAATCCTGGGTTCTTCTGTCAGCATTCAGCATTCAGTATATTTTCTGGGCATATAGTTCTACAGATAGATGAATTTAGATGAGCCTCCCATCCTACTCCTCTGCCACCATCTTTTCCCCTCAGTAATGGTATTATCATTAGGGTGATTTTGGTATTCTGTGCTTTAAGTCAACTATATACAAATTTTGACTGTTACGTATAATTTTGTTTTTAGAGAAGATGAGTCATTGGTTTAAATGTTATTCTCAAAACAGGACTTGGAGATAGGTTATCCTCATTGCTGCTTTGAGGTCATTATTCCCAAATCCGTTAATTAAAAAAAAAAAATGCTTTTTTAAGGTTGTCTTACTATCCTGCCCTCCATGGACGATCCCTGCTGTGGTCATCTACAGATCTTTTGGCCACTCCCCATTATTAATTTTCAGCTATTGGTACCCGGATCATTGGCTACCTTCCCCTTTTAGAGCTGTCGTCGTTCGGGGGTACGTCAGCATTTACAGGAATGACCTGTCGGAAACTTCTGCTCTCAGTTCTTTGATCTGCTAGTTATATTCAGTGACCTTTTCTTTACTCTCAGTTTTCTGTCCGCACACATCACCTCTGCACCTTATTATCACCCTAGTCCACTCCATCTCTCAGATCACTAATTCGGGCATTCAGTCTTCAGCAGTAACTATCTGTCCACAAAGCTTGTGGCTGCAACTTCTTACAGCTGCTCCTTCGTCCTCCTCCAGCACAAACCAGTTCACTGACCCCTTATTCTCTCTCCCAGGCCATCAGATCTCTCCTTTTTCACTTTCTTCCAATCTAGCTCCTGTCATTTCAAAAACACTCCTTCTTCTTTAATGGCCATTGCTTTTCTGTTCCAAAGGCAAAACCTCATTCCCTAAAAGACATCCGTTATATCTACAGGTGGCCAAGTGCTGCGGAAGTCTCACAACGTAGCAGGTTGATTCCGCTGTAAATGGATAACGACTCCTAATATTCCCACTATGCTACTATGTTTCTTTGGTCAACTAAATCTCCCATTTCTCCAGTGACAGTTATAAATCTTAACTAGTCTTCTTTAAGTTCTGTCCCATTACCCAGTAAAAGGCTGCTGGCTACTTCAGCCAACAATCTGCTCTGAGCATGCCGTCTCACTGAACTGTTTCCCACACAGCCGTATATAAATGGAAGCCCTCTGCTTCCTCATACCAAGCTTGTAATCCACCTACATCTGGTACCCAGCCTGTCCTCATTCTCTACTTAATCAAAACTCCTTGGCCTTCTCAAGATCTCAATGCCATCAAATTTGTTTTTTTCAACTGCTTAAGGGTTTCCATTTATTTATTTTTTAATTTTATTTTTGTTTTTTTAGCTCCGTACCCATGGCATATGGAAGTTCCCAGGCTAGGAGTCAAATTGAAGCTGTTGCTGCTGGCCACAGCAAAGCCAGATCTGAGCCTTGTTGGTAACCTCTGCCACAGCTCACTGCAACGCTGTGAGTCCAAGGATCAAAGCTGCGTCCTCATGGATGTTAACCAGGTTTGTTACCGCTGAGCCTCAATGGGAACTCCCTCCACTTATTTTTAAGTATTTTCAAGTCTCCCTCAAAGCCAAACAAATCCAAGCACACCAAACCCTTAAAAGCAAAACAGAATGAACAATGGATCTCTGTTTGTATCAAATCCTTCTACAAATAACAACTTTTATCTCTCCCAGTTCCTTCAATGCCAAGAAAGTAGTCTGTATTCACTGCCATCATTTCCCCACATCCCTTCTCTAGTGACTCGTTGGTCTGAGCTGATCTGGTCCCCCCACTCCAGCTCTGTCAAAGTAGCTCTAACTGGTAACACATGATCTCTGCTTTGCTAAACGCAGTGGGAACATTTCATGTGTCAGCGTATTAGATAAACATTTTTGTAGTCCTCGGCAATACTGGCCTCTCCCTTCTAGAGACATTCTCTTTCCTTACCTGTTCTCTTATTTTTTTCCCCCACTTTTCCCAGAGAGCTCGTGCCTCTCCAGCTGGCCATTGAGTGTTTAGGATCAGGAAGGTTTTGGAACCGGCTCCATTTTCCCCTCACTTTATATTTTCTCCTTAGGAAAAATCATCCATACCCACATAAATGTGTTTCTAGTGTTTTCCCTCTCTCTGAGATATAGACCCCACACCAGTTTCTTGGATGTCCCAATGGCTCTCAAGAGTTAAACACCTGTTCTTTTTCCACTGCCTCAGATCTGGTCCCAAATCCTTGCTCTTTGTCCTCTCGTTGTTATCTTTGTGAATGATGTGTACAGAATTCTGTTTATACCAGCAAAAATCTGAGTCTTTTCCCTCCTGTGCAAACAAAGTCTTGGTTTTTAATTTTCTAAATAATTAATCCATCAATTGATTCTTCTCCATCTCTTTTGGTACCATCCTACTCTCTATTACTATTTATATTGTTAGGTTAAATTCATGCAAAAAAAGCTTCTCAGTGATTTTCCTGCATTTACTCTTGCTTTTATTTTCCAGGCCTCTCTCTGTCCTGACAGGCAGACAGAATGATCTCAGAATACATCTCTGAACATTTCCCCCTGATATCCCAACTCACCGCCTACCCCCACCTCATCAGAGTCTTCCCTGAGCCCTGTCTACCTGTCAGCTCTGTCTGGATCCACTCTCGGCCTTTGGTCCTGAGCTCTGCAGTAGCACCTCCCCATGTCTCACTCACAGAACCTCCCCATCCCCTCGTGGAGCTTTCACACATGCTGTTCTCCTTGCACAGGAAGTCCTTGCTCCTCATCTTGCCCTCACTGCCATGCTCCTGTGCTCCTTTAACCTAGTTTAAAATCTTTTTTTGGGGGGGTCTTTCCTTTTAGGGCTGCACCTGCGGCATATGGAGGTTCCCAGGCTAAGGGTCAAATTGGAGCTAGAGCTGCTGGCCTACACCACAGCCACAGCAATGCCAGATCCAAGCCATGCTGTTGATCTACACCACCGCTCATGGCAATGCCAGATCCTTAACCCACTGAGCAAGGCCAGGGATGGAACCCGCAACCTCATGGTTCCTAGTTGGATTCATTTCCACAGCGCCAAAATGGGAATTTGCCCTCGTTTAAAATCTTACATTCAAAATTTCACCTGGAATATCAGTTCCTCAGGGAATCCTGCCCCACTTCCAGACTTGGTCATATCTCCCTGCCTCTCTCCATCACAAAGTAGTTGAGATTTCAAACTCAAGGACTAAGTCTGCCTTATTTAGCTCATCACTAAATCCCCTAGTAAAATGCCTCTCGCATAGAATATGCTCATTTTTTGATGAATGAATGAACTACTGCATACAGATTAACAGAGTCCAAATTAGAGTTTGAAATGTAATACTTTGATTAGCTTCATTGTAGGGTGCCTGACTTGATTTGTAATTACATATGGTATAAGTATAATTGAGACACAGGTTGAAAAAACTCAAAGTTTGGTGTTCCAAATATATATTCTATTGTGATTCCTTTACAATTGCATACTAAATTGGATAATGTTTCATAAATCTCTAAATAGGTTTATGCAGTTGATCCTTGACCTTTTTTTTTTTAATTAAAAAAAATTTTTTTTTTAATATTTTTGGGGCTGCACCTGCAGCATATGGAGGTTCCTAGGCTAGGGGTCTACTGGCCTACGCCAGAGCAACGCAGGCTCCGAGTCTGTGACCTACACCACAGCTCACGGCAATGCCGGATCCTTAACCCACTGGGAGAGGCCAGGGATCGAACCCACAACCTCATGGTTCCTAGTCAGATTTGTTAACCACTGAGCCATGACGGAAACTCCGATCCTTGACTATTTTTTATTACATTTTCCTCTTCTTCTTCCTTTTTTTTTCTTTTTGCCTTTTCTGGGGCCGCTCTCATGGCATATGGAGGTTCCCAGGCTAGGGGTCCAATCGGAGCTGTAGCCGCCGGCCTACGCCAGAGCCACAGCAATGCAGGATCCGAGCTGTGTCTGCAACCTACACCACAGATCACGGCAACGCCGGATCCTTAACCCACTGAGCAAGGCCAGGGATGGAACCCACAACCTCATGGTTCCTAGTCGGATTTGTTAACCACTGTGCCATGACAGGAACTCCTACATTTCTTCCGATAATCTTTTTCATTAACCCTCCATTTCCTTTCTCTTCTACTATGTCATTCCTTGTCAGTCAGTATCTTAGTACTTATTTACAATTTATCTTTCTATCCCTCAATATAGCAAATTCTTGGCCACTTTGGATATCCCCGTTCTTTGAAAATAGTGTTACATAGAATTTCTAGCCTGTACATGGATCATAGGAATTGGAAGTTGTATTGCCATAGTTTAAATTTTTGTTGTCTGGTATTTTACCATGAGCTTCTCAGGTCAAGAGTCTTGTAGTTCTCATGGAGCCTCTGGTCCTCTGGTGGGGTGAGCCAGTGTCTGCAGTTGAGTGGACTTAGACAGCTGTTGAATAATTGAATGTGATATGAGGGTGGCTTCTTGTAAAAATGTAGATTTAATAATAAAGTATATCAAATATGATAAAATTTTATTTGATGTGACAAAAGATACTTTAAAACCCTAATCATCAGCTTCACGTACAAAGATTCAGAACCGCCAAGTAATGGAGGTTGATTTCTAGCTGAGAGAATGTTAGGGAGGGATTTACTGTATTCATTTTTTTTTTCTCTGCAAGAATACAGCCAGGGTGTGTTCTTGGAAATCTGACCAGAATGAAAATGCCTCCGTTCTCAATGAGACCTGGCACTGGCACTTGCTGATTGCCTGCCTCTCCGATCCTTTGTTCTGAAGGATCCTCCTCCTCGCTCCATTTGTCTTCAAGATAAAGGATGGTGATTCTAATTCCCACTCCATTGATTTCCTCCCCAGAGCTCTCCCCATCCAACCTCTGGAATTGAACTTGCTAGAGATACTCTATAGAATCATATACTATCTCAGTTCAAGAAAATAATCTTTCTTTTTTCCCTGGAGTGAAAGATGCTGACTCTTTCTCTGGAGATTTCCTCTGGACTGACTGCATCTTATGGGATTTATTTTTACATTGTCTTGGGATCCAAGAGGATGTTTAATTAAAACAACCAGCCAGGGAAGAAATCAGATATTTACTTTTTCCCTTCATTCAAAATCGGACACTGTTAGAGGCGTTGGAGATACCACGAAAGTGTTTTTATTTAAAAAGTTTCTGATGAATTATTCCTTTTTAAATCAATGGCAAAAAATTTCTTCAAGTTAAGGGTCGGGTATGAAAAAATGCTGGTCTACATCATGACGTAACACTTAACGTAAAGAATATATTTTATCTTCAGTTTGCTTAGAGAATATTTTATTGTTTCATAAATCATTCTAAGAAACTAAAATTCACAAACTTCACAAAATTTTAGTATAATGCTGAATTTTGTTTTGTGTGTAATTTTCAGACCCCTCTTAAGTTCCCCTTCTACCATTTTTAAACTCCCCCAAATCACCAATCTGAAGAGTGATAGGGATTGCTATCTTGTAAAATTAACCTGGGTTTTTTAAAGAAGAAACCTTTAAGCATATTCCTTTCACAGTTTAATCATTTTGAAAAGGAGGAAAATAAGAAAGTAAATGCAGTTGGAAGTAAATAATTTCCCATTAACTTTTCGCTAGACTCAGCTATTTTTCTTGTAGAGATATGGAATTAACTTGAGGAAAAGCAGTTTAAAATTTTCCAAGAAAAATGCAGGGGGAAAAAACCCCCCACTAAACTTAAGTCATTAAATTTGTAACATTAATTTCATTTTCCTTCATCCTCTTGCATCTGGAATACAGAGAAGTAACCTGAAAAGCATCTGAGCATTCTCCCTGGGGGAAAAAAAAGGGAAGACAAATGACAACAGTGGTATTCAAATCACACAGAACTGTGGGAATTAATATCTTTGTAAAAATGCAGAGTGCAAAGTCCTGCTTCAGGTCACATTCTTTATAAGTAACTATGAAGCTTGTTGATTTTTGGACAACTGTATTGGTAATGATATGCTTTCAAGCGTTTTATCCAAACATTAAAGACCAAAAATCATATTAGTCAAACATTTGAAATGTAAAAAAGGGAGATATTTCTACAGTCGTGGAACTACAGTGTTTTCACATATGATTGATCACCTGAACTAAAAAGCTTCATGCATAATTTAATTTTTCTTTGAGTAGTCTCTTAATAAAATAGACCTTAAAAGAACAAGAAAAGGATAAGTAAAAATATGCAAAACAGCATCTTCACATAGCAACAAGATAGAGTTGTGAAGATCAGGGTAAGGTCCAGCTGTTATCATTCTTTAACTGAAACAGAGGAATAATTAGACACCCTGTGGTTAAGGGAAAAAAAAAATGTCTTGCTGTGGATTATGAACAGTTGATGTTAGAAATTAACTGCCCACACAGAATGTGAAACACTGTGGCCAGTTAGTCAGAGCCTGTTCGAATAGAGGATGAGATGATGCTGATACTTGATGCCAATTCAGTATTCGTTTTATTTAAGTATTCCTAATGATGCTACTATGTAAAAACATCCTTTTTATTTCTAGGTTATAGAAGTCTTCTATATGAAATTAAAAAAAAAATGGTGTATATCCAAAAATTAAGAAAGTAAAGAGAAATTAACTGAAATAAGGGAAAGGATGATATGTTAGCATAGATGTAAGGTAGAGCTATAAAAGATGTGATTTTCATGTTTGGTATTGGACATGATTCAGCTGAAGGAAACCGTTTTTATTTCCATTTAAGTTTTCCTAATATGCATTTGACCTACAAATGCATATCTATCATATATGTCACTTCTGCAGGAGGAATGGCATGTATTTGATTTAGGGAAGAAAGTGAGGTAGAGTCCAATACACACAACTCATAATACGTGTAAAAGCTACAAGAATAGCAGAGTCAGTGTCTGGCCCAGAGTAAGGGCCTGATAAATGTTAGCTATTGTTATTACTGCTGCTACCTCTTGTACTCCAGAGTTCCTTTAACAGAGATGATCACCAAATAATTACACCATAAGTGAACAATTAAGGAACATGTGCCTTGCAAAAGATTTCATGATCAAAGTCATCCTTCCATTTCAAACCCAGATAAATAGTAGTGTTCCTTTTTACAAACAAGGAGACTCCAGCTTTGAGATATGAGGTAACACGTCTCACTCAGGTCACCAGACTGGCAAGTAGGAAAGTGAGTCTCAAAAGAGGAGGTATTTAATGTCAGAGCCAGCATCCGTTTTCACTTCGCTACTTTCCTTCTAAATATTGGTTTAAGTAACCTTATTATGCTAATCAAATTAACATTTATTTGTATAATTTCTCTTTGTATTTCACTTCAAAGTAGGAAAGTAGAGAATTAAAGACAGATGTAGGCCAAGGGCTTGTCTCATCCTCAGTGAAACGGATTTATTCCTTAAAGATTTTGACTTCCTCTTCTACCTCTGATCACTTTGAGTAATTGGCTCACCTAAAGTTACTGAGCAGCAAATGACAAAAGTTAATTGTAAATCAAAAATTACTCCCTTTGCTCAGCATGTGTTCTGGCTCCTTCATGTGGTGAGCTTATTTAAGCGTGACCCCGCAGTCACCTTGGAGATGCCCAAGAACAAGAGACATTTTAGGAGATTGAAAGGTCCTGTTTATTCTGTAGTTGTATGTGTAAGTGGTTTTGATTATTTTTCTTGTTAGAGTTGAAACTTCTTAGGGCCTGAACGAAACATCCAGTAACACTTTAGATTGCTGTGCGAGTTTTCGACTAGAGGAGTAAATTCTCTGAGGGATAAACAATCCTTTATGCCCAGGAAGTGAAGGATGTGGAAATGATGGGCTCCTTTCAGGCTGTCTATCCTGGTACCTTATCCAGCAGCAAATGGCTGGTTGATTTCTTAATGATCTTTTGTGTGTGCTTCAAAGTACAAAGAGTATATAGAAGGGTGTTCTGACTCTTGGACTGCTTTTTCAAAGCAGAATTCACAGACAGTTAGAATGGAGTGGTTGTGGACTATGACGGGACATTTCTTGATTTTCTTTTCAAAGTGTCCACGTGTGGGAAAGTTCTTAAAGGTAAAAACAGGAGTCATTGTGGAGTAAATACTCAGTTATATGTGACAAAATAATAATTAAGAAGAGGGATCCATTAACCTCTGAGGCCTGGATTTATTCCATTCATGCTATTTAGCCAACCACGGGATTGCTGTATTCCCCACAATAAATGCTCCAGCTGATTTTGTCGGTTTTTAGGTGATGGTAAAGATGGAGATCAGAATGTTTTTATCAGGAGAATGTTTCTTGATCTAAAGCCACGACTCCTAGGAAAACTATAAACCTCACTTTCAGCCAAGTGGATATAAAGGAAATTAAAAGTTTCTTTTCAGTCCAAATTGATCAGAAGCAATTCTCAAGAAGCTGTCTTTTCATCTTTTTTTTCCTTCTTAGGCCTTAAAAAAGTCTTAAGAAGAATTACGAAGTTTTGGTTTTGGTATTGACTTTGAGGGGGTTTTTTTGTTTGTTTTTGTTTTTTGCCTAGCGTTCACCCTGCATACTTCTATATGGCCCCTGATCATGAGAAGCTATTCGGTGGTATTTTTCTGATGATTGGTTGCTTCCATGTCATTTCCCTCTTGAAAGGTCCATGGTCCATTATAATCCATGTCAATTGTGAAGCTTTTGAAGTGTTTTAAAGTATGAAGGCACATCATTTTCTGATATATTAATCAAGAAGTCAAATGCCTTGTATGTAGAGTATTCTTTATGATTATTTAAATGGCAGTGAATGAAATCTTCTCTTAAAGCCCAACATGAAATAAGTCCAACAAATGGAAAGATCAGTTGCTAAAAGTTAGATGCTTACTACTGATGGGTAAGAACCTGAAAGCCTGGAAATGTTTGTAATTGTTTACCTTTCATGTTCCTGGAATCAAGGTCAGTAGGTCTTTGATGCCTTGATTTGGAGCCCACCTTCTTGAGACTAGTCAAGGGCAGCATGGGTGGACCACCTGGGATGTAGCCTCTTCTTTTCTTGATTATGTGTGTTTGGAGTTTGGTTTCTGAAATCCTCTGTCTCTCAGTACCTCCCTGCCATATTTTCTGCAAGTGATGAAGACCAAATGTCACTGGTGCATTAGGATTCTACAGTCATTCTGATTTATTTTATACTTGCTTGAAGCAACTTTGAATTAAATTCAGTGTCATTTAATGGTTTCCACATGTACGTTCTGTTTTTTTGGTTATGGAAATGCACAAATGTATTTTAAGAAGGAGAACTGAGGGTTGTAGACTTTTGTTCAGCTTGCAACTGAGTTTTACTCCTAAATCTTATAAATAGAGGGCAAATCACACAAATAAGACATTCAAAACAATGGGTGTTGCATGCAAAAGGAATGTAGTTTGACTCTGAAACTAGGCTTCATGGGTTGTAGTCGTGTTAGAACAAGAGTGAGTATTGTAATGCCAGTAGGCGTTTTTTGAACTCAGGATGAGCCTACCAAAAATATTTCATTTTTTGATTGTTTAGAGTTAGGCATAACTGGGAAATTGCTGGTATAAATATTAATCATCCATCATTGAAAATGGATGATGAGAATAGGAGAATTGAAACAGGTTGACTAGGTTGCTTTGAGATTAGCCTTCTTTCTCTGATCCTTTGTTCGATGAGCATTTTCCCACTAGGTGTTGGACAGGGATCTCATTTTTTTCCAACTCCTCTCCAAGTTTAAAGGTTCTGTTTATTCCGGTACCACTCCTGCACTCTCTTGTATTTAGAAAAGACTGCGTGATAATCTCTTCTCTTCCTCTCTTGACTTACAGGATTTCTGTTCATTCTTATTTAATCTTACTTTACAGGAATTTATTTTCTGATCATAATTTTCACTGTAACTCTTAGATTAGTTTTTGTCCCCTTTAATTCCAAGAGCAATGTTTCCCATGCTTCTGCTTTTTTTCAATCCACATTTTTTTTCTATCTGAAGTGTCTTTGGCAACTCAGTAAAGTGGTAGCCATCAGTAAAATGAGAAAGATAAAATGATGCATGTACCTACTGATACAGATGAGCTGTATTTTGGAGTTCAGATAAAAATGCAAAATTATCAAGGGCCCTTCATATATATATATATATATATATAAAATGTAATTCAATACATTATACAATTTATTTCCCTCACAGCTTTCACCTTCATGTATGTGTGTAGGTTGATGTGTTCTGGGGGTTACATGTACATTTCTGTGTTTGTTTTCTTTTATTAAGTATAAAATTTAACCTCATGTGGCCAGGAGGGAGTGAGGAGGGAGAGGAGAGGAGAGGGAGAGGGGAAGCTTGGGGGTGTTTTATATAGCACAAGAATACACATACACACACATAATATGCTCATATGTGTATTGCTTGGTTAAAGAGCAACTTTTGGCACTTATATTTTTAGAAGACTTAGCTCTGGAATTACATTACTTGAAATGAGATGGTCCAGGCTTGTGTGGCACTCAGACTGAATACAGTGTGTCTAGATTGTGTCAAAACTGCTCAGTCTCATTCACTCCTTTACCCACTGTTCATTCATTTATCCAACCATTCATCAAACAACAATGGAACACTTAGTTCCTCAACAATCAAAGATCTAGTGGGAGGAAGCTGATAAATTACAAAGACAATTCAGTGAACTCTCTAATAGAAGAATGAACCACATTCTGTGGGCATCCAGAAGAATAAGGATCTTTCTTCTGCTGCTTTTAAAGTGTCTCTGACAAGCTACTTGCAGTCATGGGAGTTGAAGGAAATAAAATACCTCACTAGAGTTTGCATGAACCCTCAGGCCAGGCAGAATTGAATTCAGATCCTCATCATTTCACTTAGTGGTTGTATGATCCTGGAAATAGGGTCAAGATTTAATGCTCTGTCAGTAACATGTGCTAAAAACGATACCTATCTCATCAACTGACGTAAAGTGTAAGTAGCTTAGTGTATGTGACAACAGTGCCTCAAGGCTTGGCACAAGTTAATACAAATAGAGTGTCTGGGAGTTCCCTTGTAGTGCAGCAGAAAGGAATCTGACTGGTATCCATGAGGATGTGGGTTTGATCCCTGGCCTCGCTCAGTGGGTCAAGGATCCAGGACTGCCATGAGCTGTAGCATAGATTGCAGATGCGGCTCGGATCCTGAGTCACTGTGGCTGTGGTGGAGGCTGGCAACTGTAATTGATTTGACCCCTAGCCTGGTAATTTTCATGTACCACAAGTGCGGCCCTAAAAAAAAAAAAAAAAAAAAAGAGGCAAAAAAACCAAGTAGAGTGTCTTAATACCAACAAATTAAATTAAATAGACTTTTCCTGGGTTCAATTTCATCCATTCTAAATTTCTCCATCATAGATGTTTTATAGAATATTTTACATTTTTTGTCCTATTTGATTTTCAGGTCAAAACAAAATGTCTTAAGATCTTTAAAGGACTACTTTTTTTTTTTTTTTAAGATTGAAACTTAAAACAGTTTATTTTTATCGTTTCAGTCACAATCTCTTTGCTCTAATTTTATAATCTGCATATGAGTTTGCCACAGATTTGCGAGGCTTATTTTGACAGTGGTTCTTTCTAGTTCTATTCTGACAAATTTATCTTTTAGTTAAAGTTAATGATCAGAAGGTCCGTTAATGATTTGGGAAATCCTATTAGAAAAACTCGAAAACCTGTGAGTTAAGTTGACAAGATACTGTATATGTAAATATATAAAAAGCTTATTTGTAAGCTTTGTGTGTGTAAATGATTTATAGATTTTTAGAGTAGATTGTAGCTTAATTCCTAAACCTCAGTTAATTAAAGCAACTTGAATGTAGTTCCTAATAGCTTTTTCTAGGAAGCAAAGTTCATGGAAGGCTTTTAAATCAAAGCAACAACCATACAAATAACAGTCTAGAATGAAGCCTGCATAGCTAAACCAAATGTATCATTCTAAAGCAGAGCTGTTCAACAACATACAGTGTGAGCCACATATGTAACTTTTAAAATGTCGAAATTAATTTAAATTATCTAGGTAACACATTTTCTCTAAAACATTATGTTTAACATGTCATCAGGATAAAAAATTAGTAGTCCTTCAGTTTTGAAATTAAATGAATTAAAATGAACCATTCAGTTCCTCACTTTCACTAGTCATATTTCAAGTACTCAATGGGCGTATGAGACTAGTATGTGGCTCCTATATTAGAGAGTATAAGTCTATAGTCTTCCTTTTATAGATCACTTTAATGGTTATTTATAAATTAAAATGCTTAGAAAATGGAACTTAAGTATCAGATAAGCAGCTTTATAAGGCTACAGTATTATATGTTAACTTCTTTTGGAAAAAAAGAAATTTAATTTTCTTTTCGGGAACCTCCATGCACGATGAGATAGGCAAACTTCCAAGGATTCTAGTGGTCTCTGGAGCCTACTCCTGGATGATGTTTAGGGATAAGCATCCTGAGATCCAATTAGAGTAAATTTGAATGCAAGCCAGGTGGCTCAAAGACTGGTCTTCACTCAGTAACTGGACAAGGTTTATCATTCCTGCGCTTATCTCTGGAGATTACTTAGCTGTTCTAATTTTTGGCCCATAGTCAGAAGTCTTCTCCTAGCCCCTTGACACTAGGTGACAAATAGTAAAAAACAATTAATCTCTCTGTTGACTTATTTACCACAGAGCTGTATTGTGTTCTTGGCCATTTAACAAATGCCTGTGGAATGGATAACATACTGTGCTTCATACTCAGATGCACAATGTCACCAAGTTGAGGAATTCGATGTGTTTAAGGTTCTGAAAATACAATAGGAATGTAATAAATTTTTGAGCAGTCCAGAATATTCACTACAGATATATAAAGTTGGCTGCAAGTAAAAATCATTCCTGTGTAACATACTAAGGTTTTGAAGATGCCCAGTTGCTGTTTTTCATCTTCCTAGCACATAAATCCTCATTCAAGGGCATTTGTTGTACAGGTTAATCCCTCCAAATAACTACTACGCCAATGAAAATATGTTATTAAATAATAAAGAAAATCAGAGTACACCTTAAGAGTGAGGAATCACGTCTGAATGGGAGAAAATAACTTTTTAAAGGGGGGAAGCCATATTATCTCAACCTTGGAATGAGAATAGTTCAATTTAACATATGTACTCAGTGATTATATCAGCGGATGTTATGAACTGGAAATTTAAGGACTCAGCTCAAAGTACCTGCCACCAAAGAGCTTATAGAAAAATGGGAGATTTTTTAAGACATACATACACCACTGAGGAATGTTTGATGGTGGAGATGGAGCAGCAGTAGAAAAATTACTTGAATGAAATAATGTCATTAAGGTGTGAAGTGTGGGACGTATTTAAAAGCAGGAAATTTTCTCAGCTTAAAGGAAGTGATTTAAAGGGAGCAACAGGAGATCGAAAGCTGGAGAGATAACTTGATTCAACACAGTAGTTAATGGAAGATTTTAAGTAGGAATGTGATATAGGTAGCTCTTTACTTCAGGAAATATAGTTTGGAGGTAGGAAGAGCAGATAATTCTTGTATTAAATTTAATGATAAGAAGAGTGAATTGTAGGACGTAAAGAGGAAGGGAGGGGACAGATTCATGATGGTTGTAGAAGGAAAATGGCTCAATCACTGATGAGGCCGATAGTACCATCAGCAAAAGTACGGAAGTTAAGGTTGGTGAAATATAATGAGTTCCATAGTAGATGCATTGTGGATACCTATAAAACATCTAGGAGTAGATGTCTTAACAAGCAGTTGTAAATGGAAAATTGGAATTTGGGAGATAAGTACAATCTCAGGATACATGTATACAAGTTTGTGAGAAGGATGTTTTCTGTTGAACTAAATGCCATGAAAATGCTCATAGATAATAGAGGATAGGCGATAATTACTGCAAAAATAGAAGGGACTGCTAACTCAGTAAAATTTCTGGGAGTCCATAGTTACTGTCTTCATGAAAGTGAAGATCAGGTTGCTATAGCATCCAGTCCCCTACCATTAAGAACGTGCCGTAATGTTTCATGGATGTTTCAATAGAAGTAATTTATAACATGTGCTCTGGTCCAAATCATTTGGAGGCTGTAAGTGTTGAGTGGGATCTGGTGCAAGGAAAGATTCTTCAGGTGGTCAGAGGTAAAGTGTAAACAATATTAATGCTTGGTTATTGTGACCCTGATTTTATATCTGTGATGCTCCAGACACCTGTCAGATTCAGAGACTGGTTGGAGTCTACAGAAAGCCCCAGCAGGAGACTCAAAGAGAACCTCCAGTGTTTAGAGATGAAAGCTTAGCCCTTTCATCTTTTTGAAAAACTCTTACTCATTGGGTTCAGGTATACTGTGGAACCGCAAGATTCCCCATGATCCACAGCTGCCCTGTTTTTTATTTGATTGTTTTTTCTAGACCATGAGCTCCTTAAGGACAAAACACTTTGTTTTATTCGTCTCTCTGCCTAATTCTCTATGCCTAATTTCTCAAGCAGATACTTGGGGTATGGGAGATAGACCAGTATGTTTACTTGCTGGTGGGAATGATCTAGTAAATAAGGAATATTTAATGGTGGGATAGAGAGAAGGGTACCCCAGGAGCCCTGTCCGTGATTAGGCACAGGTGAGAAGTTCGCCTTAGCCCTGAGTGTCAATGATTCCTTCATCTGTAGGTTATCAGGGCTGGAGTTTATGGGAGTTCTCTTCCAATGATTTCTCTCTTCTCAGTGCAGTAGAAGCAGAGTCATCAAATAAGAGTGAGAAGGGGTAAGAAAAGAGGGGACGCATGAAATAGTCATGTAAGAAAATGGGAGTCACTCAACATATGTGTGACTAAAAAGTATATACAAATTTCTACCATTTTTGCATGCTTGGGATGAATTTTTAAAATTCAGTACAGTTTTTTTCTGTTTCCACATCTCTTTCTACCTTGTCCAGCTCCCTGTAACCGAAGGGGTGAATCCAGTGACAAACTGGCAGAAGATAAAAGCAAAGAGAGGTTGCTCAGTTCTGGCACTAAGTTATCTCTTTTCTGCTAATGAAGTAATTGAATTTTTCTCCCTGTTCCTCACCAGGGTGGTGGCGATTGTCCAGAAATGAGTATTGGAGCTATAAAAATTGCCTTGGAAATTTCGCTTCCTGGTTCTTTCATCTATGTTTTCACTGATGCACGGTCTAAGGATTATCGGCTCACTCATGAGGTGCTGCAGCTCATCCAGCAGAAACAATCACAAGTGAGTAGGAGTCAAACCCTGACCCCCAGAGTCTCCATCTGAATACAGCTGTAAGGGATACAGCATGCAGGAGATTGCCTCCCCTTTTGGACTATAAAATGTGTGGCAAATATCCATAATTACCATTGATGAGCCATATAAGTGTACTTCATATGTGTGTGTCATTTAATGTAAGCGTACTTCATGGGTATGTGATATTTGTATACAGCACATGGATGCCTTGTTAAATATGGACAAGAAATTATTAGGGATTAATTAAGATGCTTGTTACCTTCTTATCCTCATAACTGATAAAAACATAGCCCTAGGAAAAAGGGCCTGTATTTCAAATATCATCTCTTATGTGGAATCTTGTCTGAGTTAGTTACTCATTTGTATCGGTGAGCTTTTGCTGCATAACAAGCTGTCCTAACTCTCAGTGATTTAAAACAGTAATCGTTTATTTCTCACATGTTTGCAGGGCTCAGTTGCCCTAGGCTCTGCTTGCTTACTTGTGTTTCTGGGCATAGTTCAGGTTTGGCTTATCTAGGCTGATCTCTGGGGTGACTGGGCTCTGACTCATAGGTTTCTCAGCCTCCCTCTGAGACCAGGAGGCTTGTTGAGGCATATTTTTCTCAAGACCAAGGCAGAAACGCTAGAGACCAAGTGGAAGCACACAAGGCCTTTTAAGTGTAGGCTTAGAACTCTCTTGTGCCACTGACCAAAACGCGTCATTTGTCCAAGGCTTGATTCAAAGATGACAAAATAAGGAAGTCCCCATTGTGGCTCAGCAGTAAGGATCCCTCAGGTCACGGGTTTGATCCCTGGCCTTGCTTAGTGGTTTAAAGTATCCAGCATTACTGTGAGCTGTGGTATAGGTCACAGACATGGCTTGGATCCCACACTGCTGTGGCTGTGGGCAGCAGCTGCAGCTCCAATTTGACCCCTAGCCTGGGAACTTCCATGTGCCATGGGCGAGGCCATAAAAAAAGCAAAAACAAATAAACAAAAGGAAACAAGCAAAAGAAGAAAATTATGACAAAATAAGCTTTACTTCTTTGGGAAGAGGTATTTCAAGATCATCAGCAAATTGCATGAACGTAGGGAGAAATATGTATATGATTTTATGTATATATCCCAATTGCCTGGTAGAATGCTAATACATAGTAAGTGCTCAATAAATATATATTGATTTCTAAAAATCCTTTAAAATGTCTTCTTTTTAAAAAAATCGTAGGTGGTATTTGTGCTCACTGGAGATTGTGATGACAGGAGCCATATTGGATATAGAGTCTATGAAGAAATTGCCTCTACAAGTTCTGGTCAAGTGTTCCATCTGGACAAAAAACAAGTTAATGAGGTCAGTTTAAAGTGGGTCTACTTTACTACCAGCATCCTTACCAACATCCGTTAGGTAAACCTAATTGTATCAGTTTTGATTGCAAAAACAGTTCAAACAGAAAGGTTCCCCTCCCCCCCCCGCCCAGGCCATGATAAATAAAGGCAGAGAAGCATAGATTTATCTGGTATTAATTTTGAGACTGCATTATGCTATATCGATAAATTCTTTAGATGTAAGCATACATTTATTTAAAATTCATTTAGTAGAACTTGAAAATTTTTGTAGTTCTTGTTGTTTAATTAACTCAGTTTGTATTTTTACTGTACAGCTTTTGGATAAATGTAACTTGATTTGACCTTTCCTGACTCATTTTACATTTGTTTACTAAAGCAGAATGTAAAAAAGTTATCGAGCCAACATCTAATGAAGTTTGATCACTCCGATTAAAAGTAAAAAACTATAAGTAAATCTATGCTTATCTGGCAAGTTTTATGATAGTAAAATCTATAACTTATACTAAGAAAATCTTGGTATTTTCTAAAAAAAAAAGCGTTGGAGATGTAGCTTATTGTCATGATTCTTTCTCTTTCGTTGCCTTGCCTCGTTCTTATTTGGTGATAACATTTTATTTATTTATTTATTTATTTGGATTTCACTTAAGTTTCTAGGAACATGCCAGAACAAAGATTAAGTATTATGTAGGCATCATTTGCATTTGGTTGATGTGGTCACTGTATCTGCAGAAGTTGTATTTTTTGTTTGTCATTAATTAATATATTTAAAATTTTTCTGAACATTTTTTCAAATATTAACTGAAGGATAACAAACATGCTTATAGTCTGTATATGTATATATATGTTCACATATATATACTTACATATATATCAATGATACATACACACATACATATGTATATATACACATACATACACATGTAGATGTATGTATGTGTTTTTTCCTCTTTGTGATTTATTATGTGGTAAATATTTAAGTTTCTTTTTCTTTTTTTTTTAAATTATTTATTATTATTTTTTTTCCCACTGTACAGCAAGGGGGTCAGGTTATCCTTACATGTATACATTACATTTACATTTTTTCCCCCAGCCTTTCTTCTGTTGCAACATGAGTATCTAGACAAAGTTCTCAATGCTATTCAGCAGGATCTCCTTGTAAATCTATTCTAAGTTGTGTCTGATAAGCCCATGTGAGCTAAAAATATGGGGTTTTTTTTGTAGCACAGGGTTTTAATTTTAATATATATAAAATACACACATATATATGTATAACCTAGAGGGTATTATGCTTAGCAAAATACGATATAGAAAGACAAATATTGTATATTTTCATTTATATGTGAAATCTAAAAAAATAAAACAAACGAACAGATGTAACAGAACAGAAACAGACTCACAGATACAGAGAACAAATAAGTGGTTACTGGGGGGCGGGGGCTTCCCTGTCGGCTCAGGGGAATAAGGATTCAGTTTGTGAATGCTGTGAGGGGGAAGTGGCAAAACAGGTAAAAGAGTTTAAAAGGTACAAACTCCTAAGTATAAAATAAATAAGTTTTAAGGATGAAATGTGTGACGTAGGGAATATAGTCAGTATAAAAGCTATATGTCATTAACAGACCCCCTTGTCTTAAATGAAATGATTCAGTAGTCATTTTATAACTGAAGTGTTGCTGTTACTTCATAGTGGCACCAATAGGACATTGCAAATTTCTAGAATAAACAGTTTAGTAGAAATATTTTTGTTAATATATGATATACGAACCTGGAAGTTTAGCATAATATGTATTTTTCTTATAAGAAACAAGAGGAAGCTATGGCTTGAGTCCATATTGGGTCCACTGTACTGATCCAGAAATGCCTGGACAGGTCTACCACCCACAGGGGGAACCCTTAGCAGTTGTCTGAGTGGATATCTGCTGGGGACTTTGGGAGCCTGGGAAGGAATAGTTGGAGAAGTGTGCAGGGCTCTCAGGAACTGGGTTTCTTATCTCATCACATACTCTGTGCTTGACCCTAACATTGGAAAGTCTACTGGTTGGAGTTGGTTTTAACTGGGAGTTTGTGTAAGACTCTGGAGTACAGTTGATATTATCAGCACAAAGTAGGGCATAAATGAGGAAAAGCCCCCTTCTCGTATCAGTGAGGGAATGACCCACTTAGGGGGCTGTGTGGCTTTAGAGAAGTGGCAGGGGTATCCAGGGCAGACAGATGGGACCTAGTGCCAGCAGATGATACGTGCCCAGTGGACAGGGTAGTTCCCAGCAGAAGATGCTAAAGAAGAGAAGAGGTAAGAAAAAACCAGGCCAAGGCGGAAACATAGGGCATTTGAAAGAACAAAGGCTTGCACCTGCTGTGAGTGGTCAGGCACAACCTCAGCATTCTCAAAATAAATGGGGTGACCTTGTAGGGAGAATTATAGGGCTTTAATAGGGGTTGGGTCCCAGAGCTAGAATATGGCATGGTCTGTCTTATATATGTAACTGTATTTATATTCATTTACTCAGAGGACATTGACTTAAAAATTTAGAATATTATTGTCTTAAATTGAGAATATAAGCCCTCCAGGGATATGGGCTTAATTATTAAATAAATGAGGTGTTGCATAATCTTTGTAGTCCTCATACTTAGAACAGTTACAAAACAATTTATAGGAGTACCAGTTTATAAAAATTTGGCATAAATTGCAGGAAATTTTTTAGATACAGAGAAATAACAGAAATTTAACCCACTGGTATGTTAATAGTGTTTTTCTTCCATATCATCAACTTATACTCTGATCTTTATATTTAGCTAGACTGAGTAGGATGAAAGAAAAGCATTGCTTAAATTGTCCACTTCTTATAAGCTGGACTTTGATACAAACAGAATTGGACCTTACTTCTTATGTCAACCATCGCAATTGCAACCCTCTTTCCAGTTGGTTCAGGAAAGTTCATCTCATCTCCTTTGTGCCTGAGACTGTAGGGGAGTTTAGTTAAGGGTGTCTTAGGAAAATTCTCTTCTTCTGGGTATTTTCTTGCATGGATATGAAAACCAGATCTGGTGCAGGCATCTTCATGCAAGTCTGAGGATGAAAAAAATACAAGAGTTGGGGGGTAAAGACCTAAGAAAATTCAGTCTTTAGATTAAGTCAACACCTTGACGCATCCTACCTCAAAGCTCCTGAGTTAGGGAAGTGATCTTTTGGCTTAAGCCTGTTAGAGTTGAGTATTGAGTGACCTAAAGATCAGTGCATCCTAACTGATGAGAATTCTGTATATCTCTGTGACGTGGTCTCTGAAAGTTCCAGTTTCCTAGTTGGTAAAATGGGGACAATAGAATTATACATTTCAGGAAGTTTTATAAGATTAAATGAGATAATGCATGTAAAATGTTCCACTCAAGGTCCAGGACAGGGTAAGTACTCAATAAATGTTCATTTGTATTAGTATAATCCTTACAATGTTATTATTTTGTTTGCAAAGTGGGGAAATTGTGCCACTCTTTTGTTAGAAACCAGATGGCTAGTTGTTGCTGGGAAATAAATTTGAGTGGAGAGTCCCGGGAAGAGGCTGGGGAGCTGGTTCTTTTTTGATGTGTATGAAAAAAGACACTCTGAGGGGGTTACTGGCCTTGTGTAAGCCAACATGTTCCTTAAAGAAAGCCACCAAGGTAAAAGATTTTAACAAAAGCAGAGTGACAGTTTAAAAATGGGTTTGCCAAACTTTGAACATATAATTTAGTCACTTCTCTTTTCTCATCATACCAAATTCTCCTACTGCATAAACATTATAAACTCTCAGGAAAATTGATGCTGTAATGATATATGCACATATAAAAACTGCAGTGAGGCCATGTGCACACTGACTCCTTTCACTTTACTCAAGAGCACTTTTTCACTTACTGTGTCTAAAAGAAACTATAAAGTCTTATGTTTTATCCTCTTAATCCAGTTCATTAATTTTCTTACCTACTGGGATATATTGTATCATTTCTCTCTTGAGATAACTCGAAGATTTTTTTTCTTTCTCCCTGTTTTTCCTTTTTTTTCCTCTTCTTTTTTAAGAAGGTCTAGGTATCTTTTATCTTTATTTAACATAAAAGAGAAACCAAAGCAAAGAAATTATTTGGCTGAACATCAAGGGCCTATAAATCATTGTGTGGTATTACGTTTTGGAAATACAAGTTAAGACACATCTCAAGGATGTACTTAACAATTCACCTTTGAAGATGGAAAATGAGCTAAACAGTCTGACTCATTTCTTTGTAAACCGGGTGATTGTCAGTGGATCTAAAATGCTTCCTTTGGTTTAAGAAAAGTCCAAATTTGAAATCTCAGAGTTATCCGCAGGTGTTCTATCCTTGTGTCAAAGAAAACAACACAAAGGATCCATTATTAAATAGATAATTCCCTTGTTCTGAGTTGCTCATTGTTTCTCTCCACCTCTCTCCAACTCATGCCTTTAAATATCTCTCCTTGCAATCTCCCCCAAAAAACCTCTCCGTGGACATCCCAGACCTATAGATTGGTTTTGGTCCCCAACTCTAAGTGATGCTGACTAGCTGGCTATGTTATATCAGAGGGAAGTGTTATTCAATAAAATGATAATTGTCAAGTAATTTATATTTTTTGAAGGTGCTAAATGATAACATTTTGAATTCCCGTAAGAATGTATCCTAATGACTACCCTATGATAGAACTTGCAGGGCTTTGGTATAGGATGTTTTCACCCCACTGTTCCTTTTTAACACTCAGTGCTTTCTTCCGGAGTGGTTCCCGTGCTGCTCCGGCACAGGCACGCTCCTCACAACCGTCATTCTCTATTAGAGGCGAAAGGCTCCAACAACTCTTTTTTTTCCTTTGGTGATTTCCCTGTGATTAAGTTTCATAAGATCAGAATTACTGAGTGCTTCTTATGGCCATTCAATAGGAAGTGATTTTTTTTTTTTTTTCCCACTGTACAGCAAGGGGGTCAGGTTATCCTTACATGTATACATTACATTTACATTTTTTCCCCCAGCCTTTCTTCTGTTGCAACATGAGTATCTAGACAAAGTTCTCAATGCTATTCAGCAGGATCTCCTTGTAAATCTATTCTAAGTTGTGTCTGATAAGCCCAAGCTCCCGATCCCTCCCACTCCCTCCCCCTCCCATCAGGCAGCCACAAGTCTCTTTTCCAAGTCCATGATTTTCTTTTCTAAGGAGATGTTCATTTGTGCTGGATATTAGATTCCAGTTATGAGTGATATCTTATGGTATTTGTCTTTGTCTTTCTGGCTCATTTCACTCAGTATGAGATTTTCTAGCTCCATCCATGTTGCTGCAAATGGCATTATGTCATTCTTTTTTATGGCTGAGTAGTATTCCATTGTGTATATATACCACCTCTTCCGAATCCAATCCTCTGTCGATGGACATTTGGGTTGTTTCCATGTCCTGGCTATTGTGAATAGTGCTGCAATGAACATGCGGGTGCACGTGTCTCTTTTAAGTAGAGTTTTGTCCAGATAGATGCCCAAGAGTGGGATTGCGGGGTCATATGGAAGTTCTATGTATAGATTTCTAAGGTATCTCCAAACTGTTCTCCATAGTGGCTGTACCAGTTTACATTCCCACCAACAGTGCAGGAGGGTTCCCTTTTCTCCACAGCCCCTCCAGCACTCGTTATTTGCGGACTTCTTAATGATGGCCATTCTGACTGGTGTGAGGTGATATCTCATGTTAGTTTTGATTTGCATTTCTCTTATAATCAGCGATGTTGAGCACTTTTTCATGTGTTTGTTGGCCATCTGTATATCTTCTTTGGAGAAATGTCTATTCAGGTCTTTTGCCCATTTTTCCATTGATTGATTGGCTTTTTTGCTGTTGGGTTGTATAAGTTGTTTATATATTCTAGAGATTAAGCCCTTGTCAGTTGCATCATTTGAAACTATTTTCTCCCATTCTGTCAGTTGTGTTTTTGTTTTCTTTTGGGTTTCCTTTGCTGTGCAAAAGCTTTTCAGTTTGATGAGGTCCCCTGGGTTTATTTTTGCTCTAATTTCTATTGCTTTGGGAGACTGACCTGAGAAAATATTCATGAGGTTGATGTCAGAGAGTGTTTTGCCTATGTTCTCTTCCAGGAGTTTGATGGTGTCCTGTCTTATATTTAAGTCTTTCAGCCATTTTGAGTTTATTTTTGTGCATGGTGTAAGGGTGTGTTCTAGTTTCATTGTTTTGCACGCAGCTGTCCAGGTTTCCCAGCAATGCTTGCTGAATAGACTTTCTTTTTCCCATTTTATGTTCTTGCCTCCCTTGTCAAAGATGAATTGACCATAGGTGTCAGGGTTTATTTCCGGATTCTCTCTTCTGTTCCATTGGTCTGTCTGTCTGTTTTGATACCAGTACCACACTGTTTTGATGACTGTGGCTTTGTAGTATTTCTTGACGTCTGGGAGAGTTATGCCTCCTGCTTGGTTTTTGTTTCTCAGGATTGCTTTGGTGATTCTGGGTCTTTTGTGGTTCCATATAAATGTTTGGATTGTTTGTTCTAGTTCTGTGAAAAATATCATGGGTAATTTGATAGGGATTGCATTGAATCTGTAGATTGCTTTGGGTAGTATGGCCATTTTTACAATATTGATTTTCCCAATCCAGGAACATGGAATATCTTTCCATTTCTTTACATCTTCTTTGATTTCTTTGATGAAAGTTTTATAGTTCTCGGCATATGGGTCCTTTACCTCCTTGGTCAGGTGTATTCCGAGGTATTTGATTTTGTGAGGTGCAATTTTAGAAGGAATTGTATTTTTGTATTCCTTTTCTAATATTTCATTGCTGGTATACAGAAATGCAACTGACTTCTGAATGTTAATCTTATATCCTGCTACTTTGCTGAATTTATGATCAGTTCAAGTAGTTTTGGGGTTGAGTCCTTAGGGTTTTCTATGTATAGTATCATGTCACCTGCATACAGTGACAGTTTTATCTCTTCTCTTCCTATATTGATGCCTTTTATTTCTTCTGTTTGTCTAATTGCTGTGGCTAGGAGGAAGTGAATTTTGTTTCACTTCATTTCATTTTGTTTCACTTAATCTGTACCATAGTCTATGAGAAAGAGACCAGCCTCATCCCCTGCACTTCACAGAAGAGAACAAAGCATAGGGAGGCAAAGCATCTTGCTCAAGGTTAAACCACTGCTAACTGTTTGAACATAGGGGACATAGGCGTTCTTTCTCCTGAGACTGCACCCTTAATTCTGATGAGTCCTACCTCTGATTTCCCCTTTTGTTTTCATCAGAGGATGTAGTTTTAACACTAGAGTGACACATCAGAGATTCCCCCCTCATCCATTTGTCTGACAGATATTTGGGCTACTTGACTCTAGTCACCACACTCAAGACCAACAAGATGCTGTCCTGGTTTTTAAGGAGCTTAGAGGAGGAGAGAAGATGTAATTACACTGTGGGGTAACACTGGCTGATGGAGGCCACCTCATCTCTCAATCTGCCAGAGACTTCCCTCAAGAAGGAACATGGCACACATTTTTTCCCTTAGGGCCCTAACTGCTGCCTTTGTTGATGAGAGTGGACAGTCTTTGGGTTTGACTCTTAGCTCCAATGTTTACAAGATTCATGACCTTGAGTAAGTTATTTACCTCCTCTGGGCTTCAGTTTCATCATAGATAGAAAGGATACCTGATAGTATCAACTACATGTGATTAAGTGAATAGGGAAATTACAGTAGGACAAAGCACATAATAAGCCTTTGACAAAATTTTATGTTTGTTTTTTAATATTTTTTTTCAAGTAACATAGCCAAAAACTCCATCCCCCCTGTCTTTTCTGTCTCTTAACAATAGACTTGGGCATCTGATTTAAACTTACTACCCTCTACTTTATAAGGGGCTAGAAAAGCAGTGAAATGCTTTCTACTTTTCTTTGAATATGTGGTAGGGTGGTAAGAGTCTAGGACTTTAGGAATCTCAGTTCTAAACCCTTCTCCTTCCTAGGGAAGGCTGTCCTATAGTCAGCATGCTCTGGGAGCTTGCCATCAATTTTCTTACAACAGCAAGGGGAGAGCGGAGGTCATCCCAGAATTTTTACTCTAAGAATGATTATAGAAGCAAGGTATCCATAATCACCTGGACAAAAACCAGATGGCTCACTCAACAGAGGCAAAAGAGTTTAATGAATAACAGATTACCAAGGTGTGGACAGGGCTAAGGGCAGCCAACAGGGAATGGTGAAGCACTAAGAGTTCAGCAACAAAGAGGAGAGAGTTTGGACCAGCACCCAGAGAGATCAAGGCTGAGGATTCATCAGAAGCCATGACCTCTGATATACAAACCACAGTCTTGGAGGATGGAGCCAGGGAATTCTTTCTCCATCCCTTTCGTTTCCTGGTGCCTTTCATTTTGCCTAATCTAACTGGAATCTAGGAGACCTAGCGAGGCAATCCATAAAAGCCAGCATCCCCGGACACAGAATGGATCTACAGGGGCAGAATGAAAGTACCCAGTGCAAGTAGCATGGGGCAATAGTTAAGACTCTAGGATCTGGGATTGGTTCATGTCCCAGCCACGTGACCTTAGATAAGTAGCATGGTTTTTCCGTCTTAGTTTCCTCATCTGAAAACAGGAATAATGATAGTACCTACCTCATTAGGTTGTTGTATTTAGAACATATCAATAAATATTAACTGCTATTATTTTTACTTGGTGGTACATGTTCCTAAAAATCTCACAACAACATTTTTATAATTTTTCCTAAAACAAAGAAATATATGTATATATATAGTGTTCATTTGTGATGAAATGGCCAAAAGCAGCATGCTCTGATGGGGTTTTAGAATCAGGGACATCTGGGTTTGAATGACTTCTCTGTCTTTAGCTAGTTAGACAGTTTTATGTAACTTGATATAACTTCCCTGTGATTGTTTCTTCGTGTGAAAACAGGTGTACTGGACTCACAGGACTGTTGTGAAGCTCAAAATCACGGATACATAGAGTAAGCTGGATGGAGCCCTAGGAGCATGGAAATCACAAAGTTTGGAGGTCCTTAGGACAGGGATGTCTCCTTTGTCAAAGAGAGTGCTATGGTTTTCCCTTGACTGTAGGTCCCGGGGATGCCTTTATCCTGGGGAAGGCTCGGGAAAGGGTTGTTTTGGTGAGCCCCAGCTTTACAAATATCTAGGGGAGAATGGACTCAGAACTACTCAAGACTTTGTAAGATTCTGAAACTTTAATAGTCACCCTGTGTTTGTCATTTTTTTCCCACATTACAATAAAACCATGTCAGGGTAAAGAGTTTAACTGCTTATTTGGGGAATAATAATATCATTTATTGTCATAATAATATAGGTAACCCTTGTAGAGTGCTTATTATATTCCAGGCACTATGCTGAGTACATTCCTTTAATCAGACCTATGGGCCATAGATAAATTTTTAAGCAATAAATTATGTTTTTTCCCTCCTAAACAAATGGAAACATAAAGTATACATGATGTCATTTAACCATATTACTGACCTATAAAATGCCGGTAATAATAATAATAACATGATAAGCACTCTACAGGAATCTCCTGGGAGAATAAATCCCACTCTTTTGAGAGTCTTGCTGGAATCAGCATGTGTAGTATGCGTGCTGCAGCTACTGAGAGGAGAGGAAAGTAAGTAGAGCCCCGGGTGCCCTGCATGGGAGAGAAAAGGGGTGATTGGGTAGGAGAATGAGCAATAGACAGGTCCATGGAGTTCTTCTGGAGGAAGACAGAACAGATGATCATCTTACTGTCTGTATCCTGAAGCTTCATGATAAAACATCTTCAGTTCCATCCATGTTGCTGCAAATGGCATTATTTTGTTCTTCTTATGGCTGAGTAGTATTCCATTGTGTATATATACCACCTCTTCCGAATCCAATCCTCTGTCGATGGACATTTGGGTTGTTTCCATGTCTTGGCTATTGTGAATGGTGCTGCAATGAACATGTGAGTGCATGTGTCTTTTCTTAAGGAAAGTTTTGTCTGGATATATGCCCAGGTTGGATTGCTGGGTCATATTGTAGTTCTATGTATAGTCTTCCAAGGTACCTCCATGCTGTTCTCCGTAGTGGTTGTACCAGCTTGCATTCCCATCAACAGTGAAGTAAGTCAGAAAGAGAAAGACAAATACCATATGATATCACTTGTATCTGAAATCTAATATATGGCACAAATGAACCTTTCTACAGAAAAGAAACTCATGGACTTGGAGAATAGACTTGTGGTTGCCAAGGGGGAGGGAGTGGGATGGATTGGGAGCTTGGGGTTAATAGATGCAGACTATTGCCTTTGGAACGGATTAGCAGTGAGATTCCTCCCTGTAGCACTGGGAACTATGTCTAGTCACTTATGATGGAGTATGATAATGTACGAAAAAGGAATGTATGCATGTATGTGTAACTGGGTCACCATGCTGTACAGTAGAAAATTGACAGAAACCAGCTATAATGGAAAAAAAATCATTATACAAACTAAAAAAAAAAAGAAAGAAAAGAAAACCTCTTCATTTTTTTTTTCCCACTAAAGAATTTCTAATGGAAAGGGGAGAGTTGAATTTACTAGATATTTCAGAGGAAGTAACTAAAACCCGGGAAAATGAAATGACAGTCTTGTAACTGATCAGTGAAAAATACTGACAGCCTGGCAACAAAAAGCCTCACCGATTAGGTTCCTGGATACATTTCTCCTGCTAGTTATATACTCCTTTTCATTTGGGTCAGTATTGATATTAGAGAAACTATAAGCTTTGCTGGAGTATGAATTCAGCACAGCTCCTTCTGGCGGTTTTGGCTAAATGCTACTTATGACTAGAGTTTGGACTGAGAATTTCTGCATTATGGTCTTAATGATGAGCCTCTGAAACCCAGGGCTTTGAACAGCTAGTATTTTGAAACGAGGTGTCTGGCATTTTGTTTTCCTCTCTTCTGAATTTCACTCGAGACATTATTTCAAAAACATAACCTTATTGCTGACCTTGAAAATAAGTAGAATGGGTGTTTCCTCTGAATTTTGAAAACATATCAGAGACCATTGTAACATCTAGAAAATGACAGGAAATGGGTGAAAACAGTGCCGAAATGTTGGCATTTTCCCTTCTTTGAATTCTCCTAATTAAATGTTGAAAACGAAATGAAGCGCTTAGAGCTCATACTTTTTTGTTTTGTTTTGTTTTTTTGTTTTTTTGTTTTGTTTTGTTTTTTTGGCTTTGTAGGGCCAAACCCTTGGCATATGGAGGTTCCCAGGCTAGGGGTTGAATTGGAGCTGTAGCCACCAGCCTATGCCACAGCCACAGCAATGCCATTTCCAAGCCATGTCTGCAACCTACACCACAGCTCACAGCAACACCGGATCCTTAACCCACTGCGAGAGGCCAGGGATCAAACCTGCATCCTCATGGATACTAGTCAGATTCATTTCCACTGAGCTGCTACAGAAACTCATAGAGCTCTCATTTTAAAATCATATGACTTCCTCTACATCCACAGATACACCAAAAAAGGAATGCTGTCCTTAGTTCCAATGGAATGCTTTCTTTATTATTATAGTCTTGAGTGTGTGCTGGGAGCTCAAATGCTCCTGTAGTTTTAGCTTATCACTCCAAGGTATCTGTATGGTTGAATGAAGGTCACCAATGTGGTTGAATGAAGACATATGTATTTTATAGTTCCAGTTGTTTAGGAAAAACCAAACATAACATACTTAATTTATTCTTTAAGCAATGGGATCCTGCTGTATAGCCCTGGGACCTATGTCTGGTCACTTGTGATGGAGCATGATAATGTGAGAAAAAAGAATGTATACATGCATGTGTGACTGGGTCACCTTGCTGTGCAGCAGAAAAAGGACAGAACACTATAAATCAGCTATAATGGAAAAAATACAAATCATTATAAAAAATAAAAATAACAAAGCTATTTATTGCTGGTAGGCCTCTGAGAATGTGAACAGTTTTTCAAAATGACAAAGTGTACATGGTACCTAATATTCCTTGCAAGAGGGGGAAAAGAGAAAGATGGCTATTCTCAATAGACTCTTTTTTAGGCAAAATATACCAAGAGTCAAACAACCCTTCTGCAAGGTGAACTAGTGGGTAATAGGGAGTGCTTAAAAG
The DNA here is from genome assembly GCF_016906955.1 of Phacochoerus africanus. Taxonomy (NCBI): domain Eukaryota; kingdom Metazoa; phylum Chordata; class Mammalia; order Artiodactyla; family Suidae; genus Phacochoerus; species Phacochoerus africanus. The sequence continues at coordinate 126,306,254 of NC_062554.1, forward strand.
GATAAACTCTGTTAATTAAAAAAGGCAAATTCCATCTTTCATTTCATAGTCTCAGGTACATACTAGCTCTGGGAACTGTTGGAAACATGAGTTACACACTGTGGCAGTCTGTTCTGTGAGGGCAGTGGGAGTTCTGTCCACAAAACAAACCTCTCTGCCTATGAAATGGGAGTTTCAGTATGAAAGTGTTCTAGTCATGATATTTGACCCCTGGTATTACTTGTCTACAAAACTTAGGAAACAGAATGGATACCATTGACTAGAGCTTCCCTCTGAAATACCAAAAAAGCAAATAGAAAGGAGAAAGGAAGCTTGTATACATGCTTGAAAGAGTATTTCTTAAAGGAAACCTATGTCACTTAAGAACAGATGTTAGCCAAAAGGTTAGATGTATGCCACAGGACCAAAATAAGTAGAAAAATAAACCTGTTTACTTAGCTGACTCAATTTTGATTGGAGGTGGAAATAAAATATTTATTTATGACTATATGATGTCAGCTTTAACTGAATCATGTGCTTGTATAGCTAACTCTTTGCAAGAGTCTTAACTATCAAAAAGTTATAGTGTCAATCTCAAAGTCTTTGAAAAATTTGCTCAAATATGCACTGATTTGAAAGAAATGATCTGTCCTCTCCATTTAGAAGGTTTGATCTTTATTTTTTTCTGGAGTTGTGAAGGAAACGAAAGGTTTGAGTTGGGAGAAGATGCCCCGAATGCTCGATAGTTAAAGCTCAAACGACTAATTAGCCTCTGAAGTCCCTCATCGTAATCTCTTGAAGCGTTCCAGCTGGAAACCACAAAGGAACCTAAGAAAAGCTGAAGGAAATCTTTAGTGTCGAAGCAAAGAAAATTCTCTTGCACTGTTTTTCACAGAGCCTTGGCAATTTGGATATTTCCTTGCATAGTTTATCTATTTAAGTTTTAAAGGTTCCCTTTTAAAGCGTTCTTTTAGAGAAAACATATGTCTTTGGTCAAATAATAGCCTTGTTTTGTCTATTCCTTTCTAGACACATATCTGATCTTATATTAATTCAGAAAGCAAAAGAAAACTAACACATCTCAGAGGTTATATGTCTGATGTTTCAAAAATATGTATTTTTTAATGATTTTATATCATTGTTAGGAAAGTGATTACAAAACAACAAGGATTTACTGTGTGGCACAGGGAGCTATGTTCAGCATTTTTCAGTAGCGTATAATGGGAAAGAATCTGAAAAAGAATATATATATTCAGAATCACTTTGCTGTACACCACAAACACAATATTGTAAATCACCTATAGTTCAGTAAAAAATAATGGGACAAATGAAAATAATTACATTTTGGTCATCCACTCTAGGAATTATTATTAAAGACATATAAGCAAGATTTTGTGTGTGTGTGTGAAAATCGTGTGAGATCATGGGTCCAGATTATTTCGAAAAGAACCTAATTTTGAATCTTGGGAAGAATAATTTTGGAATCTTAGTCTCTTCTTTCCCAAAAGGCTTCTGAATGACAAGACAAGTTTACTCCATCTCAAGAAATCTGTGTATCCAGGATACCAAAAAGTCCATCTTTTGTTTATCATAGAGGGAGGGGAGATAAAAACATCTGCTTACTAAATATTTTCTTCAGATCAAGAGTTGCCTACCCATTATGTGTTTGGCTTTAGAGATTCAGTATTAAGCAAAAAAAAAAAAAAAAAAAGATGTAGTGCCTGTTCTCCTGGTGCAAAATGGTTTTAGAGAAACTAAGTATAAAGACTAGAGGATTTGGAGATTGTGGTGAGAAAGATGTTTGCAACAGCCCTAGTTAATACACTCATATTTTCCTGTAATAATGATACCTGGATAATTTGGCTCAAGGTAATTAGCTATTGTTAACCTTGAGACATAGAAGAGTTTATATAATTTTCTTTTCTTAATTACCTATTCAAAAATCCTATTATATAATTATCTGTTTGAAAGAAAAATCACAACTTTTATACTAAACACTGTAGGTAAATGATTATTCTTTTAAAGTTTCAAGAAAAGACTTTATTAGAACCTTTGGCAGAAATAATTGTATCAGTTGAAAGTAGCTTAAGAGATTAAAGGCAGTTTAAAGGATTTCATATGCAAAAATGAAGGAAACTCAGAATTTTATTTCTAATATTTCTGTATAATATTGAACCAAAAGACAGCTTTGAAAAAGTAGGCTTATTTGGTAAAGCGGTAAGTAGTTCCATGAGACATGAGGTTGCAAATGCTGTGTTAATGCCAAATATATATCATGATTTATCCTTATGTGCACTTATTTCAGCATAAATTGAAAACACTTGCCCATGACAATCTAATTTTTGCCTCTACTTTCCAGTAGCAAAGGGGAAACGAAAGAGTTAAGAGTCAGAGTAAGGGAGGTTTTACATAAGAAATTCCCTTATGTACTAAGGTAAATAAATGGAAACAGTCTATGCTTCATATATTTTCTGGGTTTCCTTATGCATTCCTGGAATGAACCAAATGTAATAGGGTTATAAAAGCAAAATCTTTTGAGAGGTGGTATGAGCTGCTTTTGAGAGCTGCTTTGTAATATTTTGGTCATGATTTGGCCTTGTGACAAAAATTACAACTAGCTCTTCTCTTTCTTGCTAAAGGCCCAGAAGAAAACTGTACTTTAAGGTCATTTACCAACAGCTTTGGTATGTATGAATGAATACAGAGAAAGGAAAGTGATTAAAAAAAATCTTAATTATAATTTTAAATAGGCACACATAATTTATTTATGTTAGAAATGTTGGGATATTTTATCATCTTTTACAGTTATGAATGTAGGGAGAACAAATGTCTGTTTACACCATTTAAAATTTGAATATTAATATTAAAGTGTTCGGAATTAGTGAACCCATTTGTTAAAATTTGCCTGTTGTTTATTCAAATAATATTCATTAAATTACTACAGTAACTCAGTAATCTGTTAATGAATTTTACAATTTAATAAATTAATAAAAACAAGTAATTAAATTATTGTTACTGTAAGTGATTATTGAAATTACATATCTGGTAAAGTTGCAGTTTTAAAAATACATTTATCTATATATGTATATATTTGCATATTCCTAGAAAATTTGAAAAGATCATACCCAAATATGTTGATGGCAATTACTGGATAGGTAATTTCAATTTTTTATGTGCTTTCATGAGTTTTAAATTAAAAAGTATGTGTTATTTTTATTTTTTATTTTATTTTATTTTTTTGTGTGTCTTTTGTTGTTGTTGTTGTTGTTGCTATTTCTTGGGCCGCTCCCGCGGCATATGGAGGTTCCCAGGCTAGAGGTCGAATCGGAGCTGTAGCCACCGGCCTACGCTAGAGCCACAGCAACGCGGGGTCCGAGCCGCGTCTGCAACCTACACCACAGCTCACGGCAACGCCGGATCGTTAACCCACTGAGCAAGGGCAGGGACCGAACCCGCAACCTCATGGTTCCCAGTCGGATTTGTTAACCACTGCGCCATGACGGGAACTCCTAAAAAGTATGTGTTATTTTTAAAATAGAAACAGTGAAGGCTAAAAAAAGTACATGTAACTGTACTCTGCATCTATATGGATCAGGTTTATAAGCATGGTTCTGTACTGTGAGCTTTGGGGATGGATGCAAGGATGAATCACACATAGATCCTTTGTCTCAAGATGCCAGATTCTGGGATGGAGGAAGAAAGAGATCAAGCCTCACCTTCCCAAAAGCAAAATCAAGAACCTGACTCCACCTTCAAAATCGTGCTTCTTCCTCAAGCGCAGAACTTTCCTTCTTTACCATACTTCCTGAGTAGTAATTCCTTCCTTTGTGCCCCATCTCTCTTTACCCTGGCATCTTAGTGCTCACTCTGTCCACTCAGTCAGAACTGTTCTCTCCATATAATCCAATGACTGTTGCCTCCGTCCTCGTTCTTCTTTATAAAGTGTGATACTGTTGACCTTTTTTGCTTTTTGAAACCCTCTTGCCCTGAGCATCCATGAGATCTCCATCCCTTCTGTCTCCTTTGTTGGTACTTCTTCCTCCTCTTATTCTTAATATCTGTGTTTCTTAACCTTGGCTAGCCTCTATACATACTCTTTCTCTTGATAGTATAATTCAGTCTTTTCTCCCTTCTCTCTGTATGACACTTTCCTTGATTTACTTAGATTGCTATTTAAAGATCTTTTTCTCTTGACAGCATTATTTAAAATAACGCTCCTCATTTTCTGCTCTAGTTCCCATTAGCCTATTTCATTTCCTACAGCATTTCTCTCTGCCTAGAATTAATTTCATGTCCCTTGTTTATACCTAAAATGGTTTTGATTCATAGTGCGTGCTCAATAGTTATTAAATGAATGCTTTGCATGAATGAATCTCACTGATTTTTTTTCTTTTACTCTATGCATGTGATGTCCACATCTCCAGCTTGCAGCCTCTCTAGTTCTCATCTTGTATTCCAGCTGCCCATTGGTCATCTCAACCTGACTGCTGCCACAGCTCTGAATTAGAATCTCACCACCATACATGTTCACTTTGAGAGCTTCTTGCAGTCATCCCAGCCCAAATGGTCTGAGTCATCCTTGAAACCTTCCCTTCCTTTCTCTTCACTTTCAGTCAGTTATTAAAATGCTTTCCATTCTATTTTCATACTAACCTGCCCAGTCAACACATCCTTTTCTCACCTAATATCTCATTTATTAGTCTGTGGTCATAGGGCAATTTTAGTTATCTGTTATTTATTTATATCTTCACTTTTTGCTTTATTTACTTCACTTCTTTATTCATTCAGCAAACATTGTTGAGGCCTACCACTATGTGTCTGGCTTTAGAGATTCAATATTAAGCAAAAATGGATGTAGCGCATGTTCTCTTGGTGCAAAATGGTTTTAGAGAAACTACATGTAAAGACTAGAAGATTTGGAGATTGTGGTGAGAAAGCGAGATGTTTGCAACAGCCCTAGTTGATAGCAAGTCCCATGATTGTGGCTGTGGGAGTTTGTGGCTGAAATGAAGTGGTGATGGGGATTGCAGGAGGTGAGGAGGTCAAGGTATTTGAGAAGTCAGCAGGTGATAGGTTGTGTGAATGTGGAAATCACTGTGGTGACAAGACTTGGGACAGAGAGAAAGACCTGGGGGGCAGGTACTATGCCAACATCTTCAATAAATGAGAAGCAGCAACAAAATAACCATAAAGATGGATTGATATAGGTCTGAAAAGAGCAGGGCCTGATTGAGGATGCAGCAAGCAGCAGTGAGGAAAAATAAAGCTGCTCCAGGTCCAATCTCCAAGAGGCAGGGAATACAGGAGAATGAGCACGTTCACTAAAGAAAGTTATTAGAGAAGAAACTAGCCTAGGTGAGAGGAATATTCCCCTTGAGGTAAGAAGTACCTTGACGTTTTGGTGAAGACTGGGAATAAGGGAGTCCATCAATGCAGCAGAGTTTTTAGAAATGAGTGTGAAGATCTTGGGCTAGAAGGACAAGGGAAAATTTAAGGTAATGGAGAGAAAGCGTAGAACAGAGTGAGGATGAAATTACAAAAAAAAAAAAAAAGAAGAGATGGATAATTGAAGGAGCTTCTATCCTACATGGACTAAGTCATAAACGTCCATCTTACATGACTAGGTTCAATGTAGAGTGAACCATGTGGATTCAGTTTTAATGTAATTTAAAAAAAATTGAATTATAGTTGATGTACAATATCATACAAAGGGTACAATATCATACAAAGGGTACAATATAGTGATTCACACTTTTTATTCACACATTAAGCTCCCTTTATAGTTATAAAGTACTGGCTGTATTCTCTGTGCTGTACAGTATATCCCGTAGCTTAATTTGTATGAAGGAGCTTGTATCTCTTCCCTCCTCCTATACTGTCCCTTCCCTTTCCCTCTCTCTGCTGGTACTCACTAGTTTGTTCTGTATCTGTGAGTCTCCTTTTTTTGGTTATATTCGCTAGTTTAGATTCTACATATAAGTGATATCATACAGTTTTTGTCTTCCTCTGACTTATTTCGCTTAGCATAATACCCCTTCAAGTCCTTCTATGTTGCCGCAGATGGCAATATTTCATTCCTTTTATGGCCAAGTAGTATTCTGGTGTGTGTGTGTGTGTAACACATCTTTATCCATTTATCTGCTGATAGACTATTAGATTGCTTCTGTATCTTGGCAATTGTAAATAATGCTGCTGTGATCATTGGGGTGCATGCATCTTTTTGAATTTGTGGTGGTTTTCTTCTTTTTGGGGTATATATCTAGTAGAATTGTTGGGTCATATGCTAGTTTAAGTTTTATATATATATATATATTTTTTTTTTTGTCTTTTTTTGTTGTTGTTGTTGTTGCTATTTCTTGGGCCACTCCCTCGGCATATGGAGGTTCCCAGGCTAGGGGTTGAATGGGAGCTGTAGCCACCGGCCTGCGCCAGAGCCAGAGCAATGCGGGATCTGAGCCGCGTCTGCAACCTACACCACAGCTCACGGCAACGCCGGATCGTTAACCCACTGAGCAAGGGCAGGGACCGAACCCGCAACCTCATGGTTCCTAGTCGGATTCGTTAACCACTGCGCCACGACGGGAACTCCTATATATATTTTTTTAATTTTTGTTTTTCTTTTCCATAGTGGCTGCACCAATTTACATTCCTACCAACAGTGTATGAGGGTTTTCTTTATGCCACATCCTTGCCAATATTTGTTGTTTGTGGTTGTTGATGCTAGCGATTCTGAATGAGGTGATACCTCATTGTGGATTTGACTTGCATTTTCTGATGATTAGCAGTGTTGAGCATCTTTCCATGTCATTCTTGGTCACCTACACTTCCTCTTTGGAAAAATGTTTATTCAGGTCTTCTGCCCATTTTTGAATCAGGTGGTTTGTTTTTTCGATGTTGAGTTGTGTGAGCTGTTTAAGTATGTTTGACATTAGACCCTGTTTGGTCATATAATTGAAAATATTTTCTGCCATTCAATAGGTTGTCTTTTTGGTTTGTTGATGGTTTCCTTTGCTGTGCAAAAAAGCTTTTAAGTTTAATTTGGTCCCATTTGTTTATTTTTGCTTTTATTTCCTTTGCTTTAGGAGACAGATCCAAAAAATATTGCCACAATTTATATCAATCTCCTGCCTATGTTTTCCTCTAAAAGCTTTATTGTTTCCAGTCTTATATTTAATAAGTCTTTAATCCACTTTGAGTTTATTTCATGCATGGTGTTAGAGAATGTTCAGATTTCATTCTTACGTGTAGCTGTCTGGTTTTCACAGCACCACTTATTAAAGAGAATCTCTCTTCTCCATTGTATATTTTTGCTTCTTTTGTTGAGATTAATTGCCCATAAGTGTGTGGGTTTATTTTGTTTCTGGGCTCCCTATTCTGTTTCATTGATCTGTATGTCCGTTTTTGTGCCAGTAACATACTGTTTTGATTAAATAATGTACTTCTTTTAGTGTCTCTGATGCACTTTGTTTTGCCATCTGAGACTTTGGATGGGCCATTCCTTCCTCGCAGAAAACTTTCCAGACTCTACCAGTAACCAACCATCAATCCTGCATTATCCTTTACCTGGCTAATTCCCATTCATCCTTCAGTCACACATTAGAAGTAATTTCCTCCAGTGGCCCTCCCTGAATCCCCAGATCTTGACTCAGTGCCTATCCATTGTCCCTCTCTCACTGTTTCGTCACGTTGTGTTATTATAATGATATATCTATTACAATGGGCTACAAACTTCACAGCAAGAACTGCTCTTGTTTTTAGGTCTCTGCTGCCTACCAGAGTGCCAAGCATATAGCAGACAAGCAGAAACTTAACCTGTGTTGAATGAATGAATGAATGAAGAATTGAAATAGTAGAACGAAGTTGAGATTCGGACTAGGAGAAATCCACAGTGATTTCCACATTTGCATAAAATCCCGTGGAGTCTGCGACTCCATGCCATGGAAAATTGAGGAATAAAGGAATTATCTTCTTAATAGTTTCACTGTGCACGGGGAGACCTTGTGTGCAAATTTAGTGATGTCCCATATAAGCAGAGATGCTAACCCTAAATCAGGGCATGACATAGAACCCAGGTACTCTGACTCAGTGTCCAAGGCCCTCTCTGTTACTCCTTTCTGCCAAGAGCTTAGAATTTATTTTAGTGGAATCTTGGCAGTGAGGAGAGGAAAAGATAATGTTTCCTCTAATCGTTAAGCCTCAACTGGGAACCTTATAACAAAAGACAGTTTAACAAGAGAAAGACAAAGTGAAGTTTATGATAGTATACATTATGTATACATGGGAGATACGCAGGGAAAAAGTTAGTAGCTCTCCAAGATGGCTTAGATCTCAGGCTTAAATACTGTTTTCAGGGTAAGTCAAAGTAGGAAAAGTGAAGGGGGAAGTTTTGGGGAGATGACCAGGAAAAGTGAGGTTAACAAAGGTAAGGCTTGCTATGCCAAAGTCAGAGTCTTCTCCATTGAAAAGTTCCTCTTGTGACTTAGAGTCATTCTTGTCTTCCTGGCATGGAGAAGGAGACACTCTTACAATGGGAGATTTCCTTTATAAATATAAATTTCCCTTATGAAAGGATCACTTCTACTTTGTTTTCAGAGTCTATCCATTGTCTCCTGTTTCTCAAAATATCTGCTCAAAATAATCCTGTGCCAAAGACACGTATTTGGTATTAGTATATTCTGCCCTTCTGAAGCCCTTCTGGACTCTTCCTTAATTTCTTTGAATCAGCCTGTCAGCTGACATTGTTTTCTTTGTACCATGTACTACACAGATTCCACTGTTGGAATTTTCTTGCCACTGAATATATTTTTCCCTCTGCTTTGGGATTCTTTTTGGATAACCACTAAAGATCGTAGTGTTAAAAAAATAAACATGGAGCGTTTCCATTGTGGCTCAGCAGGTCAAGAACCCAACTAGTATCCATGAGGATGTGGGTTCCATCCCTGGCCTCGCTCAGTGGGTTAAGGATCCAGCTTTGCCATGAGCTGTGGTGTGGGTTTCAGGTGGGGCTCAGATCCTGCCTTGCTATGGCTGTGGCTGTGGCTAGCAACTGCAGCTATGATTCGACCTCTAACCTGGGAACTTCCATATACTGCAAGTGCAGCCCTAAGAAGCAAAAAAAAAAAAAAAAAGGTAAACATGCGAAAATGGCATAGAGCTTTTAGAATTTGTTATATGGATTTACTTTAGTGATGTAATTGATGTATGACAAACATCAACTTTGTGTAGCAGTTTCTACACTAGCTTAATCTGTTGTAGTAGAGAAAGTCTCTTTTTAATTATATAATGTTGTCTTACACAATATATTTAAGAAAATCACAAGTAGGGCAAGATCAGACAAAAAGACCAATTTGATTGCTAGTAAATTTAATTCACTTTCGTATCCTCTTTAGGAAACAAATCATTTGCTTGAATTTTAATTATTTTGTATTAGTAGAAATATCATAAGAATAGGTATTCTGATCTTGGCTTCCTGTTTTTTTTTTCACAATATTCTTTTTTTTTATTATTAGAAATGTGTAATAAGACAATACTCGGTACATGGATTTAGACAAGTGTCATTTATGAATTCAACATGCAATATCAAACAGAATAAAGTTCATTTGCAGATGAGGTTTCCAAAATAAACACAATGGCCAGTTTTTATAAACTAAAAACCAGTTTATGCTTTTTCCAAACTTATCCTGAATGCTTTTGCAGCTTCAAAAATATTTGGATAAGTCTTTTAGTATTTGTTCATTTCTCTCACCCCTTATACTTCCTCTTTTAGGTGGGGCCTGAAAGTTGAAGTTCAGAATTTCACAAAAGAACTGTTCTTTCAGGAATTTCTAGCCTGAACAGATGTAGAAAAGACTAGGATCCTAATGGAAAACCATTCATTACATGTCTGAAGGTTTGTCAGACTCAATAACTTGGAGAGGTTTAAACTTTTTTTGATTTAGGATATAAGTATTTAACTGTTATTTTAAAGGGCGCATAACCATGCTTGACCAGCTGTACTGACCACAAAAGACTTGCCAAGCATCCATTGATTTATGCAGTTGTGGAATGAAGCAAGGCTTGCTCCCACCTGGAGAAACCCTCTGAGCCTTGCTTCATTAACGAAACTCTAACAGAGTGTCTACAGCTTATTATTTCCTACCTGGAAGAATAATAAGCCAATTAATGTGTTGTCCCTTGTGCCAGTATCAAAAATAAATTAGTCGTGTCTTAGTTATCATTATATTCCTTGATTATGCAGCAGAGTGGTTTTAACCTGTGCTTCCTAGAACTTGTTTGGGTGGGTCTTGGGGCTCTGCCGTGGACTGCACTTCAGTCTCTACTGGCACAGTTGTGCCTTTCACCTGTTGTCTGTATTTATATCTGCCTAAGGTGTGATTTGACAAGTTGTCCTGTTTAAATTAAAAAAAAGAAAAAGAAAGCAGTTTGAGGAGCATTGATAGGGGTTTTCAGTTGCCACTGAAAGTTGAAATTGTTTGGGATTCCTTCATGTAAAAACATAAGTCTGGAAGTGACCCCTTTCCACTTTAGAAAGTAGAATATTAAAGAATGGTAAAAATAATGTTTAGCTTTGGAGATTGAAATACCCAATGAAGTTTATTTTCTAAATGATTTTTTTCTCTGATGTTGATGTCAATTGAGTCTTCAACCATAAGAAATAGTTACTTATAACATCCACTCTTCAATGATTATCAGAAAATTTGTGCAGACCATTTATAAAGATGGCAAAAGGTTGAGTTCCCTTTCTGCTTGGCTGCCTCTTGAATTCCTGGGCCCACTTGAATTAATCCTTCCCTTCTTCATTCTCCCCTGTTTCTCTCATCTCTCTTATGATGCCAGCTTGTGAGCCCCTCAGGGCAGAGATTTTGTTTTAAACACTTTCAGCATCTTATCCTAGTGTGAGACTCAACTGCGTGCTTTCTGAGCAATGAATGAGCAAATGAATCACAGTACACACACACACATACTTATGTACATATATATGCAGAAATATTTACTACTTTAATCCATGAACACAAAGAAGCCATGCTTATGACATAAATATCTGGATTCTGTGATACAAACAGTATTTCTGTAATGCTGAATATTCATGTGATACTTTTTAGCCAGTAGTACTGAGGTAAAGATTGAATAAAGTACATCCATATTCAGCTTACATTTTGATGAATTTTGACACAATTTACACACTTGTGCAACCACCACCATGATCATGATGTAGAACATTTTTATCACCCTTAAAACTTCCCTTATGCCCCATCCCAGTCATTTCTGCTCTTTGCCTTTCAGCCTGTCAGCCACTGATTTGCTTTCCATCATTTGGTTGGTTTAGTCATTTCTAAAATTTCATATAAATGCAAACTTGTGTGTCTAGTTTTTTTCACTTAGCTTAATTTTTTTTAGGTCCATCCGTGGTCTTGTGCCTAGCATTAGTTCATTTTTATTTTAGTGTATTCAGTTTTTTATTGCATTCTATTAAATGAATACACTAGAATTTATCAATTTCCCTGTTGTCAGAATTGGATGGTTCCAATGTTCGTTTATTTTTGTTAAAATGATTTTTGTCTGATAAGTCTGGTCAAAGGCTTATTAAATTTTAAAGTTTATTTAAGGAAACACCTTTTACTTTTATTGGGGCTTTTTCTCTCTGTTTTGTTTTTCTTTATTATTTTCTTCTAATTTTGAATTTAATTTACTGTTCAAATTTCTTTTGTTGTTGTTGTTGGCTGCATCTGCAGCATATGGAAATTCCCAGGCCAGGGATCGAATCTGAGTCACAGCTGCAACCTGTGCCATAGCTTTGGTAATGCCAGATCCTTAACCCATTGAGTGGGGACAGGGATCAAACCTGCAACCACATGGATACTAGTTGGGTTTGTTACTGCTGAGCCACTATGGGAACCCCTTGTTGTGTTCATTTAAGAGTATTGGACTCTATATGACAGAGAATTGAGTTGTTTTTGGATTAGATTGATTCTTTGAGGCTTGTATTTAAGCTCTAATAGAGTGAGTAGAAATGCCTTAATTCTAGGGGTAATTTAGTCCTACAAATAAGGAAGAGCCCTTCTATGATCTCTACTCATTTTGCCAAGAACTCAACAAGTTCTTTCGGCTCTGACTGAAAACAATTCATGTGATTATTGGTCCTGTGTGATATCTAGGTATTTTTCTCTTACTTAGTCCAAGAAATTTTTCTTTTGTGAGAAGTTTCTATTTTGCTCTCATGAGATTTACTCTGGCAGGCACAGATTGTTACTCAAAGACTTAGGAGACCTCCTATGGAAATATCTGGATCTTCTTGTCTTCAAAACTCCAATTTTTCTACAATTCTTTCCTTAAATTTCTAGTTGCTTCAGCTTCTCTAAACTCAGATCTCTTTGTCCTCAACTCAGTTTGATTTCCAAGGTGGAAATTGCCTCCAGCTCGAAATCCTAGGCTTCTCTCATTCGTTGGTCATCTTTTAAGACCACAATCCTTTGCTATGTTTCAATTATGCTTTAAAAATAGAGTTGTTTTCTTTATCATCTAGTGGTTTTAGTTGTTTGGGGGAGGGTATTTTCTAACTTGGTACTCTCTCATGAAACAAAATTGATTTGCAATCTTCGAAACAGATTCCTAGACCAACCAATCAAACGTTGCATCTGTTTTGGAAAACACATAGTGCTTTGCAGAGAATGTTGTACAGAGGACTCATGGAGACCGAATGGAGGAAACTGCAAAGGGCATGATACCTCTGGATCAGTTAGAGCTGCTTTACTCTATCAGGTTGTATAATGGTCATTTTGCACACATTGGCTTAAGGAATGCCATTTATTGTTTTAAAAGATTCAACAATACTGATTTTGGGGTGACAAATCCAAACTATTATATATTTAGTGGTAAAATAGGCTAATTATAAATGACAGGAAATCTAAAAATCATAAAATGTTATAAAGTTAAGCATTAGTGGTTACATAATATTACACTCGTATATCTTTAGGAGTAGTTTATAATAATCAATGGAAAAATAACATCCTTAGATAAGCCTTTATTTTGTATTTTGTATTTTGTCTGGTAGTGGTCCTTATTTGTCACACAAACTGGGAAAAACTTGGGGAATTCCATAGAAGCATAAGTTATAGAAGGAATTATGGATTCAGTATATTAGAAAATACCATTCGTTATTCTTAAAAGTAAAGTTACATTACTAACGACTTCTTAGATATGAAGAGAATATACAGAAAAGGATAGATTATATCTCAACAAGCTCATACAGGGAAGAATAAGAATAACCATAGTTTGCTAATAAAAGTCATACAGACATAAAGGCCTTGACTGTACAATTAAAAAAAAATCATTAAACAACATCTACCATCATCTCTTTTGATAGTTTGAGACGTAATTGAAGCTGACAACCGGACAATCTGATTCTATCCTTTTCTGAAATTACTATGTTCTGTAGGTAAATAGTACGTCTTTTTTTGCTGTTAGCTGTGTTACAAACAACCATTTTACTTTTAAGTTGTGACCAGAGTATTTCTTTTTTTTCTAAACTGCCAGCATGATTACACTACATGTCACTACAGTGGAGGACTGTGTTTTATATTCAGTACTCTGAATTAAGTCTCTTAAGTTATAGGCTTAGCTCCTATTGCTCTGTTATTAAGGTTTGTAAACACAAATAGTAGCTATAACTTCATAAATGAGAAGATATCATCAAATGAGTAATACAAAATTCTATTTCCAAAAACCAGACACATTATCCCCTTTAATTATATCTACTCTGAGTCAAGGAGGGACAAGAGCCAGTTTCTGCCCTGCAGTCCATAAAGCTTCTAAGGGGAAAAAAAATGACTCTGGTTGTCTTTTTTGCTATATTGGTAATACGGTGCTTTTGCTTTTCATAGTATTATGGCTCAAGTGAATGATTACAGCAAATTTAATCTAAAAATAGTCTCTTGACAGCTTTGTAGTCATTCCGTAAAGATTCACCCATTGGAAATCTACATTTTTAAGTTAAAAAAGTGTCGGAATGCTTATTATGAACCTAAGATTCTGCCTAAAGACAGATAATTGTGATTTGTATAAATCTGTGAAGAAGACCGTGCAGATTTTGCCCCATCTCATTGAGCAAAGCACTTTACTAAACATTCTAAGCCTTAATTTTTTTCCCATATACACCTGCAGCCAATGGAAGTTCCCAGGCTAGGGATCAAATCTGAACTGCAGCTGCCGACCTATACCACAGCCACAGCAATGTGCAATCCGAGCCACATCTGTGACCTACACCCCAGCTTGCAGCCACACTGGATCCTTAACCCACTGAGTAAAGCCAGGGATCAAACCTGCATCCTCATGGATACTAGTCATGTGCTTAACCCCCTGAGCCACAATAGGGACTCCCTCTAAGCCTTAATATTAATATAAAGATTATAAGCACTTACGAGCCTATACTCTGCATGTTCTATTGGAAGAAAATTAGCCAGAGGAGAAAAAAGCACAGGGATAGAGTTAGATACAGAGAGAGAGATGGGAAAGAGAGAGAAAACTTATTATGTACATGTTAAAAGCTTATAGTCATTCATGATCTAAATGAAGTAAACATCCAACATACATAGTTAGGTAGGTAAACACCCAAAGATTCTTGCGTTAGGTGTTTAGAAACTTTAGGTCTTAAAAGATGAAGCTTGAATGAATCTCCTTTGAAAAAAGTCTGGGGGTGTTTATTTCTCACTATAATTCATTTTTATTCCTCTCCTTTACTTGCACAAAATATATTTATAGATCAAACACATGTTTACATTTCTAATTAAGTCAAATGTTTAATTTAAAAAAAGAGCATGCAGTTTGCTTTTAGGAAGTTGTGCTTACTACAGTACCAAATTTACTTTTATGTATGGAATGCATCATGAATATATATTGTGGAAATTGATGTATAATGCATTTTCTAATGCCAGCACTCTAGTCCATGTGGTCGTCACTTCACACCTGTATTGCTGCAATGATTTCTTCTTTCTCTGCTTATAGCTTTCCCCATTCAATCCAGTAAGCTTCCTCAAATATCATTTTACTCATGTCTGGTCCCTGTTCTAAAAACTGAGCATTACTGCCGGTTGAATTGTATCCAAATTATTTTTGTTGGAATTCCAACCTTTCTATAATCTGGCCTAACCTTGCCATCCCATTATATCTCCAGATATTTGCTAATACTCCATTCCCTACCCTAATTGGGCTGTCTCTTCTCTGCTTCCACACAGTGTTGGAAGCTTTGCTGACTCTGCACTTCTTATAGAGCTTACTTAACTCGGAAAAACATCATCTTCCAGCTTTTATTTATTTATTTATTTATTTTTGTCTTTTTGCTGTTTCTTGGGCCGCTCCCGCGGCATATGGGAGGTTCCCAGGCTAGGGGTCTAATCGGAGCTGTGGCCACCGGCCTACGCCAGAACCACAGCAACGTGGGATCCGAGCCGCGTCTGCAACCTACACCACAGCTCAGGGCAACGCCGGATTGTTAACCCACTGAGCAAGGGCAGGGATCGAACCCACAACCTCATGGTTCCTAGTCGGATTCGTTAACCACTGCGCCACGACGGGAACTCCTGTCTTCCAGCTTTTAACTTTTTTCTTTTCTACACTTTAAAGACCACCTTTTGTCCCACTTAGTAGATTACTCCTTCCTAGAGTATACCTGCCAGGTTGACCCTTCCCTAGTCTGATTACCCACAGTTCGTTTTTTAAATGTAGGTATAGTTGATTTAAAGTGTTGTGCCAATTTCTGCTGTACAGGAGAGTGACCCCATCTCTCTCTCTCTCTCTCTCACACACACACATACACACATATATACATGCTTTTTCTCATATTATCTTCTATCATGTTCTATCCCAAGAGACTGGGTACAGTTCCCTATGCTATACAGTAGGACTTCATTGCTTATCCATTCTAATGTAATAGTTTACATCTACCAACCTCAACCTCAACCTCCCAGTCCATCCCACTCCCTCCCTCCCGCTCTCCCTTGGCAATCACAAGTCAGTTCTCTATGTCTATGAGTCTGTTTCTGTTTTATAGATAGGTTCATTGTGACGTATTTTAGATGCCACATATAAGTGATATCATATAGTACTTCTCTTTCTGACTTCATTTTGTGTGATAATCTCAAGTTGCATCTACGTTGCTGCAAATGCCATTATGTTGCTCTTCTTATAGCTGAGTAGTAGTCCCTTGTATATATGTGCCACATTTTCTTAATCCATTCATCTGTCGATCTCTAACACCATACACAAAAATAAATTTAAAATGGGTTAAAGACCTAAATGTAAGGCCAGATACCTTAAAACTCCTAGTGGAAAACATAGGCAGAATGCTCATTGACACAAATCCAATGAGCAACAACTTGTTTGATCACCTCCTAGAATAATGACAATAAAAACGAAAATGTGGGAGTTCCCATTATAGCTCAGCAGTAATGAACCTGACTAGTATCCATGAGGATGCACGTTTGATCCCTGGCCTCACTCAGTGGGTTAAGGATCCAGCATTGCCATGAGCTGTGGTATAGGTCAGGGATGCGGCTCAGAAGCCACATTGCTGTGGCTGCTGCATAGGCCAGCAGCTGCAGCTCTGATTTGACCCCTGTCCTGGGAACTTCCATATACCACAGGTGTGACCCAAAAGAAAAGAAAACAAAACAGTAGGACCCAATTAAGTGCAAAAGCTTTGGCACAGCAAAGGAAACCTTAAAAAAGGAAAAGACAATCCACAGAATGGGAGAAAATCTCTGCAAATGAAGCAGCTGACAAGGACCTAATCTCCAAATTATGCAAACAACTCATACAACTCAACAACAAAAAAACCAAACAACCTAATGCAAAAATGGTCAGAAGACCTAAATGAACATTTCTCCAAGGAAGACATACCATTTGCCAATAGGCACATGAAAAGATGCTCAACATCAGTAATTAGTAGAAAAATGCAAATCTAAACTATAGTGAGGTACCCACCTCTTGCCAGTCTGAATGGCCATCATTAATAATTCTCCAAATACCAAATGCTGGAGAGGGTGTGGAGAAAAGGGAACCCTCCTTCACCATTGGTGGGGATGTAAATTGGTACAACCACTATGGAAAACAGTATGGAGGTCCCTCAGAAAACTAAATATGGAACTACTATATGACCTAGCAATCCCACTCCTATCCAGACAAAACTATAATTGAAAAAGATACATGGACCCCTCTGTTCATTGCAGTCCTATTCAAAATAGCAAAGACATGGAAACAACCTAAATGTCCACCCATAGTTCTTATTGTTTATAGCACAGTTCTCATCCATTCTAAAAAGCATTAAAAAAATGTATTTTAACGGAATTTATTTTTTAATCAGTGGCTTGTTGTAGATTGACTAGAAGTGTTTCACCTTTCTAAATATTTTCTGCACATAAAATAATGTATACATATATTATGGCTGTACCTGTGGAATATGGAAGTTCCCAGGCTAGGGATAGAATTGGAGCTGCAGCTGCAGGCCTACGCCACAACCCCAGCAATGCCAGATCCAAGTTATATCTGTGATCTACAGTGCAGCTTGTGGCAATGCTGTATCCTTAACTCACTGAGCAAGGCCAGGGATTAAACTTGCATCCTCATGGAGACTAATCAGGTTCTTAACCCAGTAAACCACAACGGGAACTCCTATTTTATCTCAAGTGGAGAAAAATCAGTGTATACGTTGTTTATTGGTTTCCCATGATTTTCTGTATCTGATGTACTATCCTGT
This sequence comes from Phacochoerus africanus, assembly GCF_016906955.1. Lineage (NCBI taxonomy): Eukaryota > Metazoa > Chordata > Mammalia > Artiodactyla > Suidae > Phacochoerus > Phacochoerus africanus. The sequence goes on from NC_062554.1 coordinate 126,323,982, forward strand.
GTTATTGTACTTTTTAACCACGGAAATTTTTTTTTTCCATCTTACTTTTTTTGATATCCTATAGTTTTAGGTATATAGTTGAATTTCTTGAAATTAGAGACTCTAGCTAACTGTAGCCATCTGATTATTTTAAGGTTGAATTCATTATTGGAAAGCAGTGGATATTTGACGAAATAAACTGCTGTACCTAGGGTTATAATCCATGAGAGTATAAGATACTTGTCAGCTGTTAACACTGAATCATAAATTATAAATTAGGAGTTCCCGTCGTGGCGCAGTGGTTAACGAATCCGACTAGGAACCATGAGGTTGCGGGTTCGGTCCCTGCCCTTGCTCAGTGGGTTAACGATCCGGCGTTGCTGTGAGCTGTGGTGTAGGTTGCAGATGCGGCTCGGATCCCGCGTTGCTGTGGCTCTGGCATAGGCCGGTGGCTACAGCTCTGATTAGACCCCCAGCCTGGGAACCTCCATATGCCACTAGAGTGGCCCAAGAAACAGCAAAAAGACAAAAAAAAAAAAAAGTACTTTTCTATTTCACTGTTCATTTTTCTTTTATTTTAAACTTTTTGTTGAAGTATTATATACCTGCAGAAAAGTGCCCATCAACATACAGCTTAATATATTTTCACAAACTCAACACACCCTAGGTAATCAACACCCAGATTGAGAAACAATACATTACCAGGATCTCCGAAACCCTCTTCAGACCAGTTTCTAGTCACAAGGGGGACCCTTATATCCTGACCTGGAAAAGTATAGATTTGTTTAGCAAGTTCTGTCTTTGATAGAAATGCAGTCATGCAGCATATGCACCCGTCACTGGGTTCTTTTGTTCAACAGTGCTATTTGTGAGACTCAGCCACATATAGTTGGAAATCATTCAAACTCATTCATGTGCTGACTTCGATTTTATGAGTTTTTCACAATCGGTCCACTTCATTGTTGATACATACTTGGATAATTTCCAGTTTTGAGCTAATACAAATATCGCTGCCCTGCACATTCCAGGATGTGTCTTTTGTTGTATATACGCATTAATTTCTTGTGGTTAAGTATCTTGGAGCAAGCATGTTGGGTCACAGAGTATAAATTCACTTTCAGTAGATGCCACCTGTTTTCCAGAATTGATTCTATCTCTGTTGCCACCAGCAGTATGTAAGAATCATAGCAGTTCCACATTTTCACTAATAGTTTCGCTCTTATGGTAGGTGTATTATGCTATTATCATCATTACTATTTTTTGGTACAGATAAAAATAGGCTCCCAGAAGAGTTTTGGATTTTCCCTCAGAAATGTGACAGGTATTGAATACAGTCACTCTGGGCTGCATTCAAGGATTCTCATGAAAATCATTAATAGAGCTATTAGCATTATGCACTTTGGATATTTGCTCGACTATTGTTCTCTGTGACTACAACATTGTATTGGGAGCTGTCTCGGGTGATGTGTTTCTGGTGACGTGTCTGTAATCATTTTTGTATTTGTGAAAATTTACTGATCATTTCATGTATCATCAGAGTTACCTATCTGGCTCTCTCCTAACTCTTGAATTTAGAATTGGTTATGTTTGTTCCTGGGAGTTGGTGACAACTTAACACTTTGTTGATTGCCTCTTTGGATTGATCTCATTTTTTTGTTGTTTATAAATACCTCTGATCATACCAGCATTGTTTACTGGGTAAAGTTAGAAATAAAACCCTGAACCGCACTGCTACTATAATTATTATCTCCTGTGAATATATGTTGCAAGTGAAAGCCACGATTTGAAATCTGTGTAATAAGTCTCTAATGAGCTAACATTTCTCATTAATTTTTCATGTGCTCCAAGATATTTTATGTGCTTAAAGAATTAGATAATTAGCCTCTAATTCAATTTCTCTACCCTATTATTTCTGAGAGCAACACGGTGGTCATTTTTCTTGCCAATGTTCTCCCTTACTCATGTGAATCATAAAGCTATGCTTTTTAATTGTTTTGAACTCCAGAGGCTTATACAGATTGTGTGACTAATTACCATAAAAATGAATGACGGCCGAGACTTGAGAATGGTGTACTCTCTTCATAACAATGGTCCATTTACACAAATAGGCCTTAGAAAGTAACCAAAGATCAATGCAGTAGTTTCCTGGAACCATGGTCAGTTTCTAACTATGTCTTTAATGGCCTGGAAACTCACAGTGCTAAGTTCAGTCTGTGATTGATTTCATCACGTTAGGAGCCTCCTGCTGAATGAGCATCTGTAAGACCTTTCTCACATGGCCATTGGGCAAAGAATACCTAGCCCTGGGATTTGCCTCTTCCACTGGTAGACTGGACACTGTTTAGGTCATTTCCTAATTGCTGCATTTAGTTTGTCTCCTGACTCCAACCTTAAGCACCTTATTACAACCTCACTGAATAATTTAAAAATCTGCTTCAGGACATGAACTCTGTCTAGTTTATTTTGTATTCCCACGTGTTGACTAGATGAGTGACTTAAATTGTCACTAAAATAGTAAGTATTTATAAATAGGTATTGAAATAAGAAAACTATATGCATAGTATAATTTTAATTATATAAATGTGTACAAGCACATACAAATGCACAAATATAGAAAGAAACATCAAAATATTGAAGAGTGATTATTTGCAGGTAGTACAATAGTGACAGTTACTTATTTCCTCTTTATATGATAGGCTCTTCCAATTTTTTTTGCATAGTCTGTATTACCGTTATGATGAGAAATAGTTTTAATATAAAATTGGAAAAGTGTAATATTAAATAGTTTATCTGATTATATATTGCTCTAAAACAAATGGATTGCCAGATATTTCTCGAGCAGAGAGAAGTTCGTTTGGCATCGGTAGAGAACTGCAGTTCAGAATCTGCAGCCATGGCAAGTCACATGTACATCCCAAAACACATTTATAGAGACAAAAAGGAAATTGCGAGGGCTCTAGTAAACCAAGAGTCTGGCTTCTCACTGGCTGAGTCCTTGCCAGGAAAGAAGAGGAGTCTTTCGGGAGTTCCCGTCGTGGCGCAGTGGTTAACGAATCCGACTAGGAACCATGAGGTTGCGGGTTCGATCCCTGCCCTTGCTCAGTGGGTTAACGATCACGGCGTTGCCGTGAGCTGTGGTGTAGGTTGCAGACGTGGCTCGGATCCAGCGTTGCTGTGGCCCTGGCGTAGGCAGGTGGCTACAGCTCCGACTGGACCCCTAGCCTGGGAACCTCCATATGCCGCAGGAGCGGCCCAAGAAATGGCAAAAAGACAAAAAAAAAAAAAAGGAGTCTTTCTTCTTCCTATTGGGCTCCGCTGTCCTCATAGGGCATGTGAGCACCCCCTTACTGTCTCCCAGCATTGTTTAACTGAGCCTTCGGTGTATTCATTTTTTTTTAATTTTCTTTTTTTGGGGGGCATATGTTAGATACAGACCACAGCATGACGTTCCTTAGAACTGATCTGTCAGAACTTTTGGTCAAACTGAATCTTGGTGTTACATGATTGATTGAGAAAGCAGGATTCTTCTAATTGTTTCAATATTAAATCACTGTTTCTATTGTTTCTATTAAATCACTTTCATAGAACAGAACAGTTTGCAGTCATTCTTTGGTAGTGTAGGAATCCAAAGCTTTTTTCGGTGTTGTTTATTAAGTGGCTGTACCTGTGGCATATGGATATTCCTGAGCCAGGAGTCCAGCCACAGCCACTGTAGAAGCAACACCATGTAGTTATGTTGTGAGCCACACGGGAAGTCTGTTAATCCAAAACTGATGAGCTGACCTACTCTTCGAATTTGCAGGTCCATACTAGCGGTTTTTTTTTTCTCATCCTTTATAATCGATATCCTATTTTATCTTTGTGGCAGATTTCAAGTATACTTTCATATTGTTTTCATTTTCCCTTTTCCTCTTAGTAGTTGAAATATTTGCCTCTTAGTGTAATGATTCTTGGACCTTCCCTTTCTTTTGTGTTTCTGGTCACGATTAAAAAGCATTATCGTTCTTCTTTCTCAAGCCAAAACTGTGGATATTGGAGAGTCCTTCTGGATATTCTTTCTTTATCTTGTCCACAGTAAATTACCACCAAGGTAAGACTGAGTCCAAGATATCTTTAACTTCTGTTTCCTCTTTGTCCTTCCCACTGTCATTGGTGCTTCATTATTTTTAGCCTCATCTATTTTAACTGCCACGTTGCTGATCCCTCTGCTTCCAGTCTTCCCCCGACCCTCCCAACCCATCCTCCACCTTCTTCTAGAGTGATCCATCTCGCATATAAACCTGATCATGGTACTCTTCCTCTGCCCTGCTTCTGTGCCTTCCGAAGGTCCTCGGGTAAGGTCCACCACATGTGAGGACTTTTATGTTCTCCTAGGTCTCTGCCACCCTTGCGGCTTTACCACTTCATATACACATCAGCCCTGACACACTCTTGCCCCTTTCAGATCCACCACAGTAGTTCTTTGCTTGGTGCCTTTGACCTTGGTGTCCCTACTGTCTCCTGTGCGCTCCCTCTGTCTGCTTGACACCTGCTCATCCTGTAAAAACCCATCTCAAAGATGCATGGCCACCTGTCCAGATAAACCTGAGGTTAACCCTCTTCTGTGCCATCTTACCTGGTGTGTGCTTTAATGATTGCGTCTCTTAGGGCCCTGTTCCTGTTCCTGTTTGTTTTCCCCGCTAGGCTATGTGCCCCTCTGCCCCACAGAGCATATTTCCATTCTTGACCTCTTGATGATTCTCCAAAGCGTGGACGCTTGCTCTTATTTTCTGCCTGACTTTTAGGACGTGAGATCTTTGTTTTGATATTTAACACATTTCCTCTCCTCCAGAGAACACGCATTCTCTTTTCCTCTTTATTTATGCCTATTGAAGATTATAGGAGATGGTGCATTCACCCACCCTACTTACTTCTTCAATTAATTCTATAAGATGGGAAAAATAAGCAGAAGGCAGAACTGAATTGGAATCTGTAGAAGAGCCTTCTGTCTTTCAGCTTATTTCACGCCTGCCCATGTGCAGTCACAGGCAGGGAGGCTGGAGGGTCTCCCGTACATAGGTGACGTCGACCTGTGGGGTATGGTACCAAGGACAAGTAATGGAGGAGCTTGGGGTACTTGAAAGTTGTCAGGACCAAAAGAAAGACAAAGACAAAACCACCTGTGAGCCACTGATACTGCTCCTGCATAATCTGGGCACTGGATTTGGTTAGGTGTGTCCGTTCACCTTTCTTGGGGAGGAGCAAGACCGGGAGCTGAGAGAAAGGCCTGAATTGTTCTCTCCAGTACTCCCGGAGTCAGGAGATTAAACCCTGTCTGTGGTCTGAACAGGAATGAAGGCTCAGAAATTTGCTTAAAGCAAAAGTAGCAATGCCAGTTGAAATAAAAGCTTTATTTTTTTACCTAAAAGGACAGATGGTTCAGGACTACCGCATGTATCAGGGGAAATGAGTCCTGGCCTGTGGGGCCTTGGGAGATGGGCAGAGTCTCCAGGAGCCCTGCTGCTAATATGCTACATTCTTTTTTTTTTTTTTTTTATTTTCTAGGGCCACACCCACGGCAAATAGAGGTTCCCAGGCTAGGGATCTAATCGGAGCTGTATCTGCTGGCCTACACCACAGCCACAGTAATGCCAGATCCGAGCAGCATCTGCAACCTATACCACAGCTCCAGCAACGCTGGATCCTTAACCCACTGAGCAAGGCCAAGGATCAAACCGCAACCTCCTGGTTCCTAGTCGGATTCTTTAACCACTGGGTCACGATGATACTCCTAATATGCTGCATTCTTTTGTGGGTCTTGGATCCAAACAATAAACTCTAGATCTCAGTCTAGGAAAGGATCCCAGAAGCAAGTATCCCAGGGGCAAGGGGTCCACAGAGCCCCACTCTTAAGAGTGCTGCATAGCTAGTTTAGTTCATCTTAGAGATTTTGTAGAAACTAAAGGCAATTACTTAAAATGGTTACTTAATAATCAGTCCGAGACTGTGGTATAATTACAACCTAGAGCCTTTACTTGTAAGGGAGAGAGTGAAACTCACTCTTGAATCTGACATTGATGGTTGCCATCTGGTGTCGAATGTGGGCCGGAAAGTTGTAATTGCTGGACCCTCCAAAGAATGGGAGTGGAGGGCGAATGAACACAGAAGTGACAACGTAAACTCAGGCACTTTCTTTCAGGTGCCTCCCCTCCAAAGCTCTGGGAAATGAACTGAAACATAGTCACAGAGTGAACAACTGAGGGAGGACATTTGCAAAAGCGAGATCTTTAAACTGGGATTGGTTAAGACCCCTGGCTCCTTGAACTTCAGCTTCCGCTCTGACACTTGTACCTTGGTGTCCCCTGACACTGGCGTACTCGCTGCTGTTGTTTTAGATCCGTAGTGCTCGCCATCCTTCAAAAGCCAAGGATGTCATGTATGAATTTGAATGTTTTAAAGCACCCCAGATAATAAAAAAAAAAATTGGTAAATGATATTAGAGAAAAGACTGTCTTCCTATTCTCTCTGCAGAAAATAGTACTTTTTTTGGAGAGGGGGCGTCATGGGAACAGACATTTAAAGAGTAAGCAGCCAAAGATACAGAGGAGAAAATAGCACAGCCTCTTGTCCGTTAACAATAGCAAATTTTTCACATTAATTTCTAGGTTTTGTAGAATTTATAGGATTTGTCAGCTTGAATAATTGAAATGTACGTGAACTACTCTCTTATGGCAGGTGACTATTATTATTCCTGCTTGGATCATTGTAAATTGGTGTTGTTTTTAAAGAGGGCCTCCAAATTGTTCAAGCTGTAGGCCCACAGAACCTCTGTCTGTTCCTGAAGAGGAGGTTTGGGGGGAAATATTCATGGTCTGTTATCTTCTGCGGAGGCTTGTCACTGCTCTTCAGTCAGAGACCCAGAACTGTCCCCTGCTCAGTAAACATGAATGTACTAGGGATGAAAACAGAGAGGATATGTTCATCCTAGTTTACGAAAACAAATGCCAAATACCTGTACGCTAGTTATTTGAATCTGACTTTGTAAACTGTTCTAGGCAAGGCGCATACCTTTTCCCCCTTATGGATTTAGTGCAAAACCCAGTATTTGATAAAAATGCCTGTACTTTAAAATGTTTATCAACTTAATATAAACTCTCTTTTCATGGAGTTCCTATTGTGGCTCAGTAGGTTAAGAATCCAACTAGCATCCAGGAGGATGTGAGTTTGATCTCTGGCCTTGCTCAGGGGGTCAAAGGATCTGGTGTTGCCTTGAGCTGTGGTGTAGGTAGCTGACGCAGCTAGGAAGCCATGCTGCTGTGACTGTGGCCTAGGTAGGTTGGGAGCACAGCTCCAATTTCACCCATAGCCTGGGGACTTCCATATGCCGCAGGTGTGGCCCTAAAAAGAAAAAGAAAAAAAATTCTCTTTTCAGGCTGTGAGTCACTTTCATTTTTTTTCTTCAGTTGTTAATAAACTGAGATAATTAGATTTAAAATAAATGTAGATAGTATTTACTCAAAGAGCTTAATGGGCTACGTGTCAGATGTGTTTTCTTATTTTCTCTTCTTTCACCACCCCCACCCAATGTTGAAATGTCTTCTTGCCTCTCTTTCACCTTGACGTTCCAAGCTCTTCGTTTTCAGACATCTAGATTACCTTTCTGTATGTTGATGGGTCTGACTTAATCCATCACTTTGATTTACTTCCCAAGGGGAGGTTCTTGCTTTGCTTTTCTCTTTCCCCCTTCAGACCCACCAAGATTTGCACAGTTGTTACCAACCGTGGTCTCTGGAGTGATGATTTAGTTTTGGGGGCTAATAATGTTTTACTGTAACTTAAAAGGGAGACTGAAGATGCTTGGCAGATGCTGAATATTCACCTGTATTTTATCTCACGTTACCCATAAAACCCCAGGCTGTTACTTAAATTTAAGGGTTCTTCCTAAAGAGTATAGAGAATCTGGAACGAGTTAGTATTACTGAGGTTTTTGTGCATGGTGCCAGATTTTAAAAGCTGTGTAATATTGAAATTTTACCACTTCTATAAAGTGTTGCCCAATAATTTTAGTCCACACCGATGGCTCCTCTTCATGATTGCCTGAGGCACATACTGTTACTAGCATTTATGCCTTGACGAAGCTCCGAAATTACTGGACCTATACATCTTGGAATTTATCTCCTCCCTGAATGCACTTAAAGCTGTATTGTATGAGGTTTGAATATATACTTCGTAAAGCTTCTTGTTTTTGAGTACGTTATTCGTTCCTAGCAAGGTATTTGGAAATATGGAAAGTATGATGTAATCTTGAGAACTCTTTAATATCAGCAGATAAGCAGAATAGAAATATACAGAAAGCCCCTTTTAGTGATTGAATGGCCCAAGGGTTAGTGAAACTTGCCTGTAACTTGGCTGCATTTTTAAAAATAATCCAAATAATTTGTCAAGCAGAATGGGTACAAATCAACTTGGGAACATGGGGACAGCCAAGTCATTAAGGGGACATGGTGGTGGTGGCCATCCAATTTTTTCTAAAGGTGAGGGAGCCTCCACCACCTGAGTTAAGATCTCTTTGGTCCTCTTTCGTGCTGATTAATGATGAAAAAGTTACCGTCTTTAGGCTGTGAGATTTCTTATCTCCATTGGTAAGAACATGTCTATTGTGAGATTAATAACTTTAATCGACTAAATGCTATTAGTCTTTAATGCATCTAAGTCACTTCCCCTGTCTTATTTTCAAACTCAACAAGTACATGACAGTACAGTGGATTTACATATTAAGTGTTGGGGGGGGGGTGTGCCTCTTAGACCAATGTATAATTTGAAATTTGCATATAATCAAAATTATGCTTGGACGTTGTTGAATCACTTTTAAATTACTGGAATTCAGATCATTAAAAGTTTAAAACATGATTTGATTTCCTCCCTTTCTTCCTTCTCTCTTCCCTCCCTTTTTATCTTCTCCCTTCTCCTTACCTTCCCTCTTTTTCCTTCCTTCCTTCTTTCCTTTCTCTTCCTTCCTTCCTTCCTTCTTTACTTCCTTTCCTTCTTTTCTTTCTTTCTTTCTTTCTTTCTTTCTTTCTTTCTTTCTTTCTTTCTTTCTTTCTTTTCTTTCTTTTCTTTCTTTTCTCTTTGTTTCTTCTTTTTAATCCCTGGGCCAGTTGGAATCTAAGATTTCTTTCAAGGATGGAAATGAGGGCAGTGGGGACCCAAAGACCTTCACCCAATATTACATTACAGTGCTCAAGAGCATGTGATTTGGAGTCCTGTGATTTTTTTTTTAGGGGGGGAAATTTTATATCTTATACTTCCTACCAATGTGTTACTTACTGTAAAATTTAAATACTGACAGGATATTGAAAAATGCAGTGAGGTAAAATTGGTAAAGTTATGGGCACAGGGCATAGCATGTAAGTGCTATTTAAATGGAAGCCATCAAAACAAGCATTTGATTATGATTTGGACTCCACACTAAGTTAGTCTGTCTCTAGAAGCCAATGAAGTAGTCATGTGGGCGTAATTGCTTTGATTCCTCCTCCTTGTAACCGTTTGACTTGACAGTATCACTTCTGGGGATTCAGTGTATTTGTGTCTGCCATGAAGGAATAAATTCTCTATCCAAGATCGATACTAAATTTAAGAGCCAGATTTAATACCTTAATAAATTCTTCTTGGGCATGAAGTCTATATTTGAAGGTTTTTGGGAGAGATGTTGCTAATTTTCATTACATGTATGCTGTAAGGGACTGGTAGAACTTTACATATTAAGTGTAAACAAGACAGTCTTGAATTTTAGCTTCCTTCTGGTAGAAAGAGGATGGAGGGCAGATCAAACCCATAAATACCTACTTTTCTTAGTCATTATAACTAAATTTTGTTTTCATACTCAGGACTTCTTTAGCTCAGTCTCTTATTTTAATTATTTATTTAAGGACTATAAATAAGCACTTGGAAAGAACCTTGTAGTCTGTTTAGGATATGAGGAATTCCTTTGCAGTATGAATTATTTCATGCTCTAATTTATCCATTTTAAGTAAGATGTTCAGATACTTTAAAAATACTGTTAATAATATGAAAGATTGTTCTATAGAAAAGAGAGTACCTCTTCAAAGTTGTTTTCAAAATTCCCCTCCTATCTTCCTTCAAGAATCTGTCCAACCTATGAATCTTCCTCCCCTGCCCACATAATTCTATAATGCGGCAAATAAATTCTGCCAAAAAAGCTGATTTTAATAGTTCTCAAGTACCTCCTTAACTATGGGTTATTTTGTGCAGAGAGAGAACCTGAGTGAAGTTTGGACTTTTTTTCTTCTTTCAGGGTAGCCAGGAATAAGACCCGAATGTGTCTACATATGTTCATATGCATGCGTGTATGTGTATGTGTATGCGTGTATATATATATATGTGTGTGTGTGTGTATATATGAATGTGTGTATTTATAAACTTAGGTATTTTTAGAATTCCTTTTCCTTCCCATAACTAGGAAGACTTGTTAGTGGAACATTTGAATTCACTGAGAAGTTACTGTTCTAAAGTAGAAAGATAGTAGAGGGGGGAATAGAATAGAACAAGCCAAAAAAACCCCAAGGAAACAAACAAAAAGCATTCAATGGGAGCTATGAATGAAAAAGGCAGTTTATTTATTTATTTTTAATTTCAGCTTTATTATGTATAAATGACAAAAATTATAAGAGCTTGAAAGTGTACACTGTGAAGGGTGTACCTATTGATATACCTATTTTTTGAAGGAATTCTCCACATGATTTATGATCACATTCATATGGGTATGGGCCCATATTGCTCTTTTTTGAGTAAGAACATATAAGATATATTCTTGTGGAAAATTTTGGTTATTCAGTACAGTGTTATCAGAATGGTGTTTGTGGAATATCTACTAAAAAAAAAAGTTGAAGCTCATTAAAAACAGAGCGTAGACAAGTGGTTGCAATGGCTGGGAGGTTAGGGAAATAGGAAGAGGTTGGTAAAACGTTCCTGGCTTTCTGCTATAAGATGAACAAGGTCTGAGGATCTGATGTATAAAAGTCGATCTTTTATATTTTTATTATTTTAAATAATGCATATTTTCTGGCAAGATGCATTTCCCCCATCAATTTTAACACCTTGAACTTGTGACCTGTGAGAACGTTATGAAGATAAATTAGTGAAATGTATTTTGACACTTTAAAACAGCAGAATGATTTCATCCTTCAAAAATGTCTGACGTGGGCCTCTGTTTTTTCAGCTGTTGCACATTAGAGAACTTGCATCATGTTGAAGGTGTGCTAGTTTTACACATGTTTTAGGTGCTCATAGAGTTGAAGTTGAGGGTCACTTTTGTCATCAATCCTCTGTAGTGTCCCCACTGAACCCAAATTTTCTAAGGCTCTTCCAATTTGTAAGCCCTTCCTCAATTCATACTCTCTATGTGAACTTGGTAGAATTTATTAGCTCCACCAGAAAGCCTTTTTTTTTTTTTTTTGACAGAAACCTTAGAACACATAAATTATTTCTTATTTTGCATACCTTCAAGCACAATCATTTATGGTCTGTACCATAAATTAGCAACCGCACTTATTTTTGAGCACTTACTGTTGAAAAAGGTCACTGTGGAATTTTCCAAATTAAGTAAGTATAAGGTACACAAAGGGTATTACAAATGGTTATTGTCAGCCGAGGACTTCAGGAGCCCTCAAAGTGTGCTTTTCTTTGGTGGATTTGCTAAGATTTGCAAACTGTGGAACTGGTCCAAAAGTGGACTGATCCTCCTCAGGAATAGACACGCATTAGCCAAACTCACAGCAGGGCTGAATAAGATCGGCCTGCCAGCACATTCATCTACAATAAGAAATATAATTGACTCGGATCAGCAAAACTAGTGAATTCACTCCCTACAGACTCACATACAAGAGGAGACATCATCATTCGAAAGTTGCCTTGAATCAGAACAAGGGGAGACTTGTTCCAAGGCTTTATTCTGGGCCATTGTGTATTAATATCTAAATTTTTTTTCACAAGGTGATGTATTTCCCCCTTTGTGTAAGTTCTTGATGGGGAGAGGCCACAAGAGTTCCATGATGTCTCCAATCTGGACCTCTCATCTGAACTTCTGATCCATGCATCTGACTGCCTCCCTGCATCCTTCCACCTGGATGTCTAATAGATGTCTCACATTTAAGCCTGCATTCTCATCCTCAGTTCACCGCTCCTTTAAATCAACTCTCTCTTCAGTCTTCTCTCTCTCGGTTAATGGAAACCGAGGTTCATCCTCAGACCCCCACTTCTGGCCTTTAATAATCTCTTAAGTCTGGCTTCAGTAAACATCCAGAACTGGCCACTTCTCTCAGCCCCGCTGTCACAGCCCTGATCTCTGTCACTATTGTCTTCCATCTGGACTATTGCAGTGCCTTCACGTCTGATCTCCTTGCTTCTGACCTTTTACCCCCTATAGTCTAATTTCAACAGAGAGGCTTGAATGAGCCTCTTAATACATGTCATATCATGTAACTCCTGAGCTGTGAAGATATAATTCAAATCCACCATCTAGACTTAAGAATGTATAGGATCTGAGTACTAGATGCTTACTCTTGAAATGAAAGTGAGTAGCAGAGTTAGCATGACCATGTACCTGGTGTATAACCCAGAGTTCTCTAAATTAATGTATATGCAGATTACAACCTTTCTTAAAGGGAAAGTTACACAAACATGCTGATTTGAAGCTCATGTATATTCCTAAAACTCAACAGTAATAAAGACAATTGTTGAGGCTTCAGAACAACAAAACTTTTTTTTTTTTTTTTTTTTTAAGGAGGAATCCCTGACTGACATTGGTTAGGATGACTAGGAAATGGTGATATTAGAAAGTGAGCAACTTTTAGTCAGTTTTATTATTGTTCTTAAATTTTCTACCGATAATGCACCCCTTTATTACCTGCATCCAGGGTAGCCCACTCTCATTGTTACACCTTAATATACTGCTGGCTCAGGCTTTATTCTGAATGTTACAGGGGTCACTAAAGATTTTTAAGTAGGAAAGTGCATCACAGTTTAGGACTGTTCATTGAGCATTTATAATATTAGATTGAGACTGTAAATCTGATCTTTTAAATGATTACCTGAGGCTAAGAGCTAATTTGTAGTATTTTTGTCCTGTTTCTTGAGCTGGATAATTACATCTTATAAGGCCAGGACTGTGTTTCTATTTCTTTGGTATTCTCTGTAATATTCTCTACTATCTTTTATATTCAGTAGGTGCTCTGTAAATGCTTAGTGACGTCTATGCAGATTCTGAATTATTAGTCCAATGCTATACTGCAGGGTAGAAATGAACTTGAACCCAGAGCGGGCTGGCTTTCCTAGTTATCTAGAGCCATGTCTCTTTCTTAGCCAGATCCGAGTGGAGTGAAGCCTGCCTCTGCTAGTGTGAAGGGTTTACCACAAAACGGTTGTCTTGGAAATGTAGTCAGTCTTTCTCACGTCAAATTCAGTATAGACGTAAAAGCTCTAATATTGTATATGAGTTAATTCTTGACAGTCTGCTGTCCAGGTAGTGATAAAAAATATACAGCTGATCAAATCACTACGTTTTGCATGCATTTCTCATTAAAAACACCTGCATTGGAGTTCCCGTTGTGGTGCAGTGGTTAACGAATCCGACTAGGAACCTGGCCTTGCTCAGTGGGTTAAGGATCCGGCGTTGCCGTGAGCTGCGGTGTAGGTTGCAAATGCAGCTCGGATCCCGCGTTGCTGTGGCCCTGGTATAGGCTGGTGGCTACGGCTCTGATTCGACCCCTAGCCTGGGAACCTCCATATGCCGCGGGAGAGGCCCTAGAAAAGACAAAAAACAAAAACAAAACACCTGCATTGAATTTTTCACTAGTTACTATTTCTAATTCAGACTTGAAAACTGCCGTGTTTCCTTATGAATAATTTAGAAAATAGACAAGATGATTGAAATCAAAAGGCCAGCCCTCCCTTCTTTCTAGTTGTGTGACTTAGAACTTTGAGACTCTGCCTTTGTTTTTTCTTATGGAAAATGGAGATAATCATACTTATGTCAAAGAGCTAGTGTGAAGGTTGTTGTAAAGCTCCTAAAAGTATCTGGCATGTAATAAACACTATAAAAGTACTTTCTATTATTTATAGTAATATTATGCAGATGGCTTTCAGGGTAGGGTGATTATTAGGTGGGTGCATTTATGCCTAACTCGGCCTTCTAAACTGCTCTTGTTTTGTTACATCCATTTACTGAGCAACTTTCTACCATTACTGACCTTGAAAAATCTGTATCCAGGGATACTGAAAAACATACACTTTATCATTTTTTAAAAAAATGGAATTAATTCTAGAGATATCTCCATTGCATTTTTAAATCCCAAGCTACCTAGACAAATAAATAAAAACTATAAATAGTTTTTGAGCCTTATGCTCACATGTAAGACCACACATGCATGTTTGTACCCTATTCATCTTCATTGTTGAAAATTTGCTGAGAGAGGGCTTGTCACAAATGAACACAGGGCCCAAATGTTCCCTTTTTACATATTGTTAACTCTGAGGATAAAGATCTGACATAAAGCTTCTCCCTCCCTCCCTTTCCTCCCTCTTTTCCTTTTTCCCTTCTTCTCATATGTATTTATTAGGAAGATACTACCTCTCATACATTATCTTAGATTCAGGGGATATCGTAGTGAACATGTCAGCCGTAGTTTCTATTCTGTCTCATAGGACAGTTTAGTAGAGATGACAGATGATAAACTGCGACAACAAGAAAGATACAGATGTATGCATAATTATAAGTTGTATTTAACACTTTACCGTGTTTCCATTTTCTCACTGAAAGGACAAATGGTGTTCTGGGGAAATTTATTTGGATATAATTTATTACATAAAATATATCATTCTGTATTACATCAAAGTAAATAAAATACCTAGGAAAAAGTTTTTAACCAAGGAGGTGAAAGACATATGTACTAAAAACTATAAGGCATTGATTAAATGAAATACAAATAAATGGAAGATACTCCCTGTTCATGGATTGGAAGAATTAATATTGTTAAAATGTCTATACTATCCAAAGCAATTTATAGATTCAATGTAATCTCTATCAAAATTCTAGTGACATTTTTCACAGAACTTGAACAAATAGTCATAAATGTTGTATGGAATCACAAAAGACCCAAGTAGCCAAAACAATATGGAGAAAAGAACAAAGCTGGAAACGTCATGCTCCCTGATTTCAAACTATATTACAAAGCTACAGTCATCAAAACAGTTATGGTACTGGAGTAAAAATAGACACATAGGTCAATGGAACAAAATAGAGTGCAGAAGTAAGCCCACACATACATGGTCAATCAATTTATGACCACGGAGCTAAGAATGTACAATGGGAAAAGGAAAGTCTCTTCAAGAAATGGTATTGGGAAAACTGGACAGCTGCATGCAAAACACTGAAACTGGACCACTGTCTTACACCTTACACACAGTCTAAGTCGAAATGAATTAAAGACTAGAATGTAGGCCCTGAAACCGCCAAAGTCCTAGAAGAAAACTTTGGTGGTGACCTTCTTGACATAGGTCTTGGTGATGATTTTTTTAGATTTTGACATTAAAAGCAAAGACAGCAAAAGTGAAAATAAGCAGGACTACATCAAGCTAGAAAGCTTAGGCACAGTGAAGGAAACCATCATCGAAATGAAAAGGGAAAAAATAATTGCAAATCATGTCTGATAATGGGTTAATATTTAAAATATATAAATAACTCATACAACTCAATAGACCCCCCATAAATAAAACAAAACAACCCACTCAGTTAAAAAGTGGTCATAAGATCTGAATTGATATTTTTTTTCCCAAAGAAGGCATACAGATAACCAAGAAATACAAGAAAAGGTACTTAAGATCTCTAATTATCAGGGAAGTGCAAATCAAAACCACAGTGAAATTTCATCTCACATCAATTAGAATGGCTGTTATCAAAAGACAAAAAATGACAAGTTTTGGCAAAGATGTGGAGCAAAAGCAAGACCACCCTTGTATCCTGTTGGCAGGAATGTAAATTGATGCAGCCCCTACGGGAAACTGCATGAAGGTTCCTCAAAAAATTAAAACTGATTTCGTGATCAAACAATTCCACTTCTGGGTATTTATCTGAAGAAAACTAAAAGACTAACTCAAAAAACAACAACAACAACAACAACACCACCATACTTACTCCATGTTCACTGCAGCATTATTTACAATAGACAAGACATATATGCAACCTAAGTGCTTATCTACAGATGAATGGATGAAGACAGTGTGGTGTATATTCACACACATACTGGAGTATCATTCACCCATGAAAAGAAGGAAATCTTGTCATTTTTGATAACAGGGATGGATGGACCTTGAAGGCATTATGCTAAATAAGTCAGAGAAAGACAAATATGGTATGATCTCACTTGTATGTGGAATCTAAAACAAAAACAAAGGCAAGTCTGAACTCATAAGATCAGAGAACAGGCTCATGTTGCCCAAAGCTGAAGTTGGTGGGGTGGGTAAAATGAGTAAAGGGGTTCAAAAGTATAGACTTACCGTTATAAAATAAATGAGTCCTGGGGATATAATGTATAGTTTGGTAGCTATAGTTAAGAATGCTGTATTGCATATTTGAAAGTAGCTGAGAGAGTAAATCTTAAAAGGTCTCTTCACAAGATTAAAAAAATTGTAATTATGTGTGGTGATGGATGTTAACCAGACTTTTTGTGATCATTTTGCAATATATACAAATACTGAATCACTATATTGTACACCTGAGATGAGTATGTTTTATGTCAGCCATGTCTCAATTAAAAAAAAGAAAAAAAAAATCCAAACAGCATTTTCTTCAAATTCTGTTTTTGAAGATGAATGCAAAAATTTATCCCACTTCCACTTCTACTTAATACTGCATATTAGATTTCATAATACATAATGTATGCTGATTTTGTATTTTGCAACAATATTTACATCTCCTTTTGAAGCGGAATAGACATAACCTTATTTTTCTTTTTCTTCAGTATTAATTATTACATAGGATGTAAAATATTTATACTAAGAAAATGTCTTCAGGAACACAGGGACTTATATAAAAAATAACTACTGAGCCTGAATCTGGTTAGGAGTTTAAAAGGTACACGTACTCTTTCATCTATCAGTTTCCCTCATTTATAAAATAAAAGAACTGGGTTAAGGTTGTCTCGAAGCCCCTTTGAGATTCTAACTGCTACAAATTATTAGAGAACTATTTTTATATTAAAACTTAATGCACAATTAATGGTTCCCTGGGGGTTTGAAATAGTTTTTATGTTAGTAAAAATATACCAGTCCAAAGGGTTTCATATTATTCTAGTTCTATTTGTCCTTATAATAGAAGATCAGTGCCAATCTCTTGAGAACATTTCTCATTGGTAGACAATTAAAGTTTTTTCTTCTTATATGTGGCAACATGAGAGGCCAGAAACTTATGCCCATTCTGGGGCTTACTGGGATCTACTTTTATTCATATGTTGGTAATAGCTGTATTTTCTAAGGTGGGTTACATCTGTTTTCAGTTTGATTTTTTTCCCCTATAAATGGATAAAAAAGTGGTTTGCGACTCATGACAGAAGTCTGTACTGTATCTTTCCCAACAAGTAATATTATGATACTTGGTAATCCCTTTGTGAAAGCTTTATAAATGTTGATGGCTTGGAAATGATATTAAGAGTAAACCAAAAGCCTGCTTATATTCCATACTGTTTAAAAACAGTCGCCTTATGAAAATGCAACTAAATTAGAAAGTTTTCCATGTTTATAAGAATGCCCAGGACTTAGTGATTTCCATCCATAACTAACAGACAACAGGATGAAGTTTTAGTAATATGTCTTAACCTCTCTATGATATGTCTTAACTTCACCCAAAATATACCATACATTTAATAAAAAATTTATTTCACTTAACACTGTTGCATTTCATTGTTAAACTTGAGATGCTATGCAATCCTTGTTTTCTAATTTTTTTTCTCCTTCACATTAAATATTATTTATGTTCACATTATGTGTTTGTCCTTTTAACAACTGTTCCGTCCATTTGTCTGATTTCCCTTATCCTTTTCCTTCTTTAGTCTTTTTTTTTTTTTTTTTTTTTTTTGCTATTTCTTTGGGCCGCTCCCACGGCATATGGAGGTTCCCAGGCTAGGGGTCAAATCGGAGCTGTACCCTCCGGCCTACGCCAGAGCCACAGCAACGCAGGATCCTAGCCGCGTCTGCAACCTACACCACAGCTCACGGCAACGCCGGATCGTTAACCCACTGAGCAAGGGCAGGGACCGAACCCGCAACCTCATGGTTCCTAGTCGGATTCGTTAACCACTGCGCCACACGGGAACTCCCTCCTTCTTTAGTCTTTAAATCAGACGTTATCCTCAAAAGTTATGTATCAGTCAAATTTATCAAATGCTTTCTCAGACAGTAAGGTCTTTTCATTTCTTTCAGTTAGGTAGCCATGTTCTATGTTTAAGACATTAAAATGTCAACACTCATTATTAAAATATGTGCTCTGTTTATGGTCAGATATTAGCTATAATCAGACTGATTTCTGTAGCAATATGGACAGATCTGATGAGCAGGATGATTCATTCGATTCTGTTCAAGCATGACAGATAACTCAGAACTCATTCTTCAAAATATGGTATCGGCTTCTTTAAACAATTATCTTACATATGCTGTATTTCATATGTAGACTTCCAGGTTAAAAATTGAGGAAATATGTCATTTGATTTATGGGGAAATTAACTGTTACAGATTTTGTTTTTGTGCTCAGTTTATGATAACACCGCAAGTTTTTCTTTGTAAAATACCACTTTCAGCGTGTTGCTCCTCTGCTTAAAGCCCTTCAGTAATTTTCCATTTAGGTCTTTAGGATAAAATCCAAATGACATAGCCTGACTTTGTGACCATACACAGTCTGCCCCTGACACAAGCTTCCTACCTCATCTGCTTCTCCTTTTTCTGAATGCTTAACTGTAGCCAGTTGGGTGAACCCATGTCCTCAACATATGTGGAGAACTTCTGTCTCTATTTTCCCAGGTCTTCTGTTCTACCTAGAATGAGTTCGTGTCTCATTTTCATTTATAGAAAACTTAGGTGACATTCACAGATAATTTTTTTCACGTTACCTATGAGGACATTGTTGAAATATTCAATTAAGAGAAGAAAAGGAAATTTAGTTGCAGAGGAGTGAAAACATTTGAATATCTATTATGTGGCAAGTGATGTGATGGGTACTTTCCATACGTTATGTCAACAAGGGCTCCCTGTTTCTTGCATTCCTATAATATTCTTTTATTTAAGAAGATATTGTTGTTACCATCATTGTGACAACCTCATGGACGTGGGGACATATCCCACCTTTATTATGTGTAGAGCGTTCTGTTTGCTTTGGGGACAAAGGCAAAGGAGACATGGTTCTTGACCCCAGAGGAAAGACAGAAAGATTTATTAAAAACAAATAATGCACAACACATGCCAAAAATTCAGTAAGTCATAGTTCATAGAAGAAGTGTAATTACTAAATAGTGACTAAAAATATACGCATCAACGCTCAGTACTTGGGAGTTCCTGTTGTGGCTCAGAAGGTTAAGAACCCAACCCTGTATCTCTGAGGATACAAGTCTGACTCCTGGCCTCACTCAGTGGGTTAAGGATCTGGCGTTGCGCTGTGGCTGCAGCTCTGATTTGACCCCTAGCCTGGGAACTTTCACATACTGCAGGTGTGGTTGTAAAAAGAAGAAAAAAACAAAAACAAAAAACCTCACTACTTAGAAGAGTACTTTGAATAATAAGCATTTGTTTTATGAATGAATATAATTGCCTCACACTGTTAATTATACGATAGTATGTCTTAGCCATTCTCCTCATCCTTGAGGGCAAAAAGGAAAGGGATACTTTTTATGGAGAATGAAGTTATTGGACAATATCTGTTTGATTAATTGATCTGTGACAAATGTTTTTGTTTATTTTGAATAGGTTTGCTGTAGCCTAATATCAAGCTCTGCTCAGTGAGTTTATACATACTTACAAGGGAAATTGTTCATGATGAGGTATAGTCTTGAAGGATTTATGAATCACAGAAAGATCTGAGGTGGATTAAAGATTAGGATAATTTAGGAGTTCCCTTCATGGCTCAGTGGTTAACGAACCCAACTAGTATCCATGAGGTTGCGGGTTCGATCCCCGGCCTTGCTCATTGGGTCATAGATCCAGCTTTGCTGTGAGCTGTGGTGTAGGTCATAGACCCAGTTTGGATTCTGTGTTGCTATGGCTTTGGTGTAGGCTGGCAGCTACCGCTGCGATTCGACCCCCAGCCTAGGAATACCCATACGCCGAGGATGAGGCCCTAAAAAGACAAAAAAAAAAAAAGTATGGTTTAGAAGTAATTGTACATGTTAATCCCAACCTCCTCATTTCTCCCTCCACCCCCTCGTTTCCCCCTTGGTAGCCATTATTTTGGTTTCTGAACCTTTGAGATTGTTTCTGTTATGTAAGTTCTTTTGTATCACTTTTAAAATTAGATTCTACATTGGATAAACAACAATCTAATTGCATAACAACTGTGACAATTGTTTAATGATAACAATCCTCCTGTGTAGCACAGAGAAGTCTATTCAATATTCTGTAATAATCTATATGGGAAAAGACTCTGGAAAAAATGGAGTATGCGTATGACATGTCTAACTGATTCACTTGGCTCTACACCCGAAACTAACACAACATTGTAAGCCAACTATACTCTAATAATTTTTTAAAAAAAAGAAGTAATTGTAGTAAGTTCACCTAAGCAGTACCTGTCCAACTTGTCCTGTTTGTTTAATGAGGACTTGTATTTCCTGCGGTAGAACACTTCTGTGGACTGGAAGGTTTCCTTGTTCACAGTAGGACATTGATACTGTATTATAACCCAGTTTCTTAATATTTTCTCAAGACTAGTTTTCAAGAATACACTACTTAAATTGGTTCTAGCCTGAAATACTTTTTCTTTTTTAAATTTTTATTTTTTTCTTTTTTATGATTTCTAATTTTTCCATTATAGTTGATTTGCAGTGTTCTGTAAATTTCTACTGTACAGCAAAGTGACACATTTATATATATATATATATATATATATATATATATAACAGCAGGATCTCACTGCTTTTCTCTGTTCTTAAAAATATAATAATTACATTTCCCATTTTTTGTACTTATTTTATCATTGCTGGCATTGGAATTATTTTTCTATAATTAAGGTACTACAATATATATTTCACTATATAATATATAATTACAGTATATTCCACACCCAATATGTTGAAATTTGATTTGATAATTTGCTAATTATCTTTTATAAATTGGATATTGAGAGAAATCAAGAAAGAAAGAATGGAGGGAAAAGGAGTCACAATATTGCCATTTGTGTGTGTAGTTTTTACAGGTTCTTTTCGTTTCTCTTGTAAGGTAGAACTGTCTATCATACTTGTGCATATAAAAATCTCTGCATAACTAGTTTTTGGACACTGTAATCTCATTTTGAATATATTATTCCAAAATAGAAAAATTGAAATTTGAGCTTGGGTTACGCTAGCACTTTATTCTGAATCTACTATAATAAGTGGATCTAGGGAAAGTGTGTCTTGGAAACAAATCTCACACCAGTACAGAAAGTGACCAAGTCATGTCCTTAGGCAAAGCCAACTACTGCACCAGGAAGGAGAGGTGGTATAAAGCTGGACATGTTTCTAGTATCACTCACACTTCTCTTTTTCTCTTATAGGTATTAAAATGGGTAGAGGAAGCAGTGCAGGCATCCAAAGTTCACCTCTTGTCAACAGATCATTTGGAACAGGCTGTAAACACCTGGAAAATTCCTTTTGATCCCAGCCTAAAAGAGGTGACTGTGTCTCTGAGTGGCCCTTCTCCCGTGATTGAAATTCGCAATCCTTTAGGTGAGATCTATTGAAGATTCATACCATAAAATACAAAATCCATGAAAAGTAAGACTTTTTTTGCACACTTCAGTCAAATTAATGCTAACTTTATGAATAAATTCAGTAAATTAAAAAGTGACTAGAGAAGATGTTTAAAAGATAAACTTGAATTTTTTTTTAAGTTATAAATATTGTTTTTGGTGGTTTTTTTTTTTTTTTTGGTCTTTTTAGGTCTGCAGGTGTGGCATATGGAAGTTCCCAGGCTAGGGGTCGAATTGGAGCTGTAGCTGCTGGCCTACGCCACAGCCACGGCAACATGGGGTCTGAGCCTCATCTGCAACCTACATTACAGCTCATGGGAACACCAGATCCCTAACCCACTGAGTGAGGACAGGGATCGAACCTGCGTGCTCATGGCTCTTAGTCAGGTTCATTACTGCTGAGCCATGGTGAGGACTGCAATATTGCTGAATTAACATGAGATTCAAAAAGCTAAAACTCCTTAAATAATTAAAACAGATCATATTTAAGAACATAATTGTAGCTAAACTATCCAAAAGGAAAAGTATTTTAGTTGAAGCTCATATCATATTTTCCTAATCTTTATATGAGGAAATACTTCACAGTAACTTATTCTGTGAAATTCTATATTTTATATTATTTTCAAGTAAATCAAAGTAAAACAAGTGTCTGATTTTACAATATTATTTTCTTAAGAATATTTTATTTTACAGAAGATAATTTTTAAAAAAACAAATTTATATTCTCATTAGAATAATGTTTTAATTTTACTTTGATTTTTTTCCCATTGCTATTTGAATATTACAATAGGACTTATATTGAAAAGTAATCTCATAATGACAGAAATCTCATTTTTCATAATGTTTGCATTTATAAATTTTTTTTACCAATTGAAGTTTGCAAAATATTTTTATTTCCATTGTAGGTTTAGTATGTGTTACTTTTTTTTTTTAACCTCTTTGTGAATATTTGTAAATGGGGACGGAGCCACTGTCTTTGTTAGTATATTTGAGGCTTAGAAAATAATTAATACCTTAAAGAAAACTGCATATGAAATTGTGCTCAAAGGCTTCATCCACACTGATGGTCAAGTTGGAATTTATAAACAAGTAAAATCTGTTTTTATAGGTTTGGCCTTAGAAATGGACTTATCTTTTTAGGTAGCATTCTTCTAGTAACATCTGTGCTACCGACCCAGGAAAGATTTGTGTTTTTTAAGTATCTCCTGGATACTTAAAAGTACCTGTGCCCATTTCTACTACTTTAAAAAGACATTGACATTTTAAAAGTCATTTATAATGATGGTAAAGCTTTTGATGCAAACATAGGATTCTTATAATTGATTTATTTATAGAATTGCAGAAGTAATTGCAAAGTACGGTGACTACATAAATTCACTATGGCTTAATTCCAAATTTTCTTCTTATGTTGCAATTATTAGATACTAATTTTTTTAACATTTTTTGTATGATGCAGGAGATGGCATCATGTCACTTCTTTACACTTTCTCCTTTAATTATTCTTACGACAGGAAAAGCCTTCTCCTATACTTCAGGGAAAACTGAAGTTTTACTTCAGGAATATGCCCAGGGCTCTCATGTTAGTGATACAATTAGTGATCTCCAAAAAGACATTTATTCAGATTTGCTTTTTTTTTCCATCTATTAAATCTAAATGTCTAGTGACTGTACATAACTTCTCAGCAGCCATAATAATCGGAACCTCGGCTGGCTTTGGAAGTATGGTTATGGTCTGCGAGTTGGTACTCTTTTTAAAATCAAATCAGCATAGCAAATAGGAATCCGTTATTTTAATTTCAATGTCCACAAACCCTTAAGTTGAGTACATTTTCAATGTAAATAAAATCATGTTTTGAGCTATCAGCACAAATGTCCAACAGGTAATTTGTACCTCAAATGTATACAGCTAAAATACATAACTGAAAGAAAGATTATGCTCTTTGTTAACCTTTATGTCTGTCTTTCAGGGAAGCTGATAAAAAAGGGGTTTGGCCTGACCGAGCTATTAAATATCCATAACTCTGCCAAGGTGGTGAATGTTAAAGAACCAGAGGCTGGAATATGGACAGTGAAGGTACTGTTGTTTTTACAAAGTCTATTTGTTATTTTATTTTGATGTGGGCATGTTTCATAAAGTCTGTACAATGGTTTATTTATTTCTTCTCTTGCAATCACGGAGAGTGCTTTTTAGTAAAAAGCAACATAACAGGGTGCATTTGTTGGAGGTGTCTTGATCGTATGAATTGATAGTGCTGAGTTTTGATGACCATAAGAGGCATCATACCACAATAGAATTGATTTAAAATCCTTGGTAGTTTTCCTATCATCAAATCTGTTGATCGATTGTATTAGCCACTTCCTGCCTCCAAAGCAATCACAGATGGAGCTGCCAGACAATGATGGTGAGGCGGCTGGCCTCCTGTGTGGCACTACCCTCCATTAGAATCTCACACCACCACTTAAAAGTTGCATTGCCTTGGGACTATAACTTCTGTTTGTGCCTGTGTAATGTAGGATGGCAATAGTATTTCTTTCCTTCACCGAACTGTGCTGAAAAGTAAAGTGGTACAAATGAGAACCCTGTAAACCAGCTATAATGGAAAAAAATAAAAATCATTTAAAAAAATGATACAAGTGAAATACTTACCATAGTTCTTGCTACAAAATAAACATACAGGCATTGCTGGTTGGTGGTATTTGGTGGCTCTCCATTCATTGTTTAACAGAAAATGGTATTTGTATCCTGGAATTACTTTAAATAGTATCTATTCACTCTAAGAAAGCATTGTGTTTTGGCAATATGAAGGAAGGAACACAGTCTCAAAACTCAGGATACCCTAAATCTGAGATGTAGTTCTGCTGCAAATTATGTGTGTGCCACACTGCTAGATGGTCTGAATGGCTTGCCCATATTTCTTAGAATTTGCAGTGTGCTCTGGCCCACTTCCAGTATCTGTGTTTCTGTGTTCAAGCGTTTTTTTTTTGTTTTTTTTTTTTCCTTTTTCCTTTAACCAGAGCAGGAGAAGGCTGTTCTGCTGAAGGATTAAACCCCTCAAGAGCAGATTTCAACCCCTGTAGGAATGAACTCCAGATGTCCCTAGTGAGAAGAGGCTTAAAAGCACACCCTTTATTGGCTGCATTCCTTTTCCTTTATCACCTACCCTCTTCTTATTAGCATCCCTTGCACCTCCCACATAAACAACTTACTCTAAAATCCTTCTGGGAGGAGTTCCCGTCGTAGCTCAGTGGTTAGTGAATCCGACTAGGAACCATGAAGTGGTGGGTTCGATCCCTGGTCTTGCTCAGTGGGTTAAGGATCTGGCGTTGCCGTGAGCTGTGGTGTAGGTCGCAGATGTGGCTCGGATCCCGCATTGCTGTGGCTCCGGCGTAGGCCAGTGGCTACAGCTCCAATTTGACCCCTAGCCTGGGAACCTCCATATGCCCCGGGAGCAGCCCCCCAAAGGCAAAAAGACAAAAAAAAAATCCTTCTGGGATAACTCAAATGAAGATACCCCTTGCATTGTGCACTTTTAAGTCAGCTTCCCTTCGTTAAAAATGGGATCGGGGGCTAACTGTTCAAATTATGTAGCTGCTGTGAAAGTAGTTGGAGGTGTTATGCCATAGAAATTCGAGGTGCCATTTTTGCATGCCATCTTTAAAGGAATATCTATATTAACTTTACCATTTTAACCAGAAAGGGAGAAGAATTTGAAGAATGAAAGTTGTCATTGTAACTCCATTCAAATCCTAGAATATCATTTTTTTTTTTTATTCTCAGAACTTTCAGCCTTGTAAGGAAAGTAGAAACTGTAACATGGATTTTTTTTTTTTTTAATGTGGATAAGAGTATAAGTAAAAACACACTGGGAAACAAAATCTAATTTTTTATTGAGTGGATCAGAAATGGTCATATCTGCCTGTTGTGTTCACCCAGTTCCTTGCACATAGTAGTTGCTCAATATTTATTGCGTGCATGAGATTGTCAATGATGAAGTGTTTTGATACCATATTTTAAAGAAATGTGGCCAAATTTGATGTTGTGGTTATTTTGACCAACTTGCCCCAAACATGACTAGATGGAGTCTGACTTGCCGTGATAACAGTAGGAAGGAGTATAAGGAGTTCTGAGTCTATCTCCCAAAATCTTGATTTAAGCATGATCAAAGCCAGCAGTGTCCTGAGCTAGCAAGTCCACTAAGGTAATGTGTCCTTGCCCTCTGAATAGTGACATTATGTTGTCTATTATTAACTTTGAAATATATACGAGTAATGCCATTCTTCTGATTATTAGCAATTTGTTATGAAGTATCTGAACCCATTTTACAGGTGATTCGGATTGCTACCCTGGTATTAACTCTAGTAAAACTCTTGCCTAGAAGAGGGATATTTGTACCTTGCGCCTAACACACCTATTCATTCAGTCATTCATTCAATAAACATTAATGGAGCATCTGCTTTTGGCCATGTTCTGTGATACTTAATTGATAATTAGAACAGAGAAGCACTGAGGATTAGTCTGTGAATGAAGAGGGAGATGATGTTTCTAGGAACAGTGTTTAGACAAGTCTCTAACATTGATCTCCTGTAATTAAGAAAACAATAAAAAGACAGTATTATCATCTTATCTTAAATTTATATCTAGTCAACACTACAGAAGCTTCTGTTCCTGATGTTACACAATTTCTCAGCACAATTAGTGGTAACTAAACAAAGGATAAACATTACAATGCAAGTAAAGATAAACTTATTTTGCTCCTAAATGAAATACCAAAATGATGTATCAGGTTGATGCAAAGGAAATTGAGCTGAATCTACTGGCAAGTATTGCTGCTGACTTTGGCTCTCCCTTTTGAATGGCTAATGAATGATAACATTTTACATTATTTTTCATTGATAATGTGTGCTTTCTCAAGAAGAGAAATGTCTGAGATTAGATAGCACATCCCTGGAGCCATCTCCTGTGCACTCTGCTATCTGGAAGCTCTCTGCTCTGTCAATGGAATTAATAACAGCTTTTTGAATACTTCACCTAACAGTTTTAATCTCATGTATGGAGAACAGCCTATCTCTTTTTTGACCTTAGCATGGTATTTAAGGACTACCTCATTACCCCTCAGTTAATCTTTCTAGTTATCTTCTATCACTTGCCTTTCCACTGTAATCAAATTTACTTTTGTACTATCTCCCATCCTCTCTCCTATCACATTTTCTTGGTCCATGCTTTCTCTCAAGCTGTTCGTTCTTTCTAGAATGCTCTTCTTTTCTTACTTTATGTCTTATTCATCACCACTCACTAATGATCAGCCTAAAGGGCAACACTTTCATCAAGAATTTTCTTTTTCTGGAATTCCCATCATGGCTCAGCAGAAACGAATCTGAGTAGCATCCACGAGGACACAGGTTCAATCCCTGGCCTCGCTCGGTGGGTTAAGGATCTGGCATTGCCATGAGCTGTGGTGTAGGTTGCAGATGCGGCTTGGACCCCACCTTGCTGTGGCGGTGGTGTAGGCCAGCAGTTGCAGCTCCAATTTGACCCCTACCCTGGGACCCTCCCCGTGTGTGGGTGCAGCCCTAGAAAGCAAAATAAATAAATGAATTTCTTTTTCTATCTAGCATATCCTCCTTTCTCTCTGGATTTCTGCTACAATTTTTCTGCATCTCCCTTTTGGATTATTTTCCCCCTTTATATAGTATTTATTTCTGCACGTATTTCATTTTCCAATTTTGCTATAGACCAGGCTTTGGCACTCATATATGCCATAGTGCCTGGGAAAGAACTATATAAATATTCATGAATAAAAATTAATATGCTTGTTCTCATAATATCCAGGGAAGTATCCAGGAAGAACTATATAAATATTCATGAATAAAAATTGATAGACTTATTCTCATAATATCCAAAGAACTATATAAATATTCATGAATAAAAATTGATAGGCTTATTCTCATAATATCCTGGTCTAGCTAGCTCACAGTTGATCTGCTGACACAGAACACCGTATTATGCCCATGATTTGATATGCTATGAGGGTGGTGATTTCTTTTGCAATTTCCTTCTGAAACCTTGGTAATTACTTTTCTAGGGCTTATTAGGATGTTTCCACTAAATAGAGGTAGTGAGAATAACTCAGGAGTATAGTTTATGCAAATGATGTGGGTGTTTTAGCTTGCCTTTGATGTAACTGAAAACATGCCAAAAAGAAGGAACTGAAAGAGAAAGTTGTTTTATGCCCCTAAGTTTCTATTTGTAGGGAAGCTACAAATCCTGGATTTTATTTCTGGAAAGAAATATACATGTTCCATTTGGGCTGGATCTGTATGTAGACTACGTGAACCCAACTACAGAAACCGTCAGGTCACTTTTTGTGCTCTGCTCCTTAAGGAAAACTTCGTGCAAAGACATTCGCTAACTGCCAGCACCTGTTAGGTCTAGACTCTTTCTGTCAGTCTGGGATTATCAGTGTGATCATGTAATTCAGCACATCCCCTGGGGTGTTTCCATTAAGCACATTTGGCTAAACTGCCCTTAGACTATCTCCCAAATAGAGAAGGCAGTGTACCCAACCACATGACTATATTGAGATTCTGAGCCTAGTAGAAATATTCTGGTTTTTGATATTTTGATTGCCCAGAGCCTGCTAATGCATTTTCTACAGGATAAGGGTATTTTAGAAATCATACTCAAGTGACATAAAATTGCCAAGGAATCATCATCTATTGGTTTGCTGGAGCTGGCTCATAAACGGCGCATGGAGAGTCAAATACGCACTTTTTCTTTCCAGCTCTGTGTTCAGTGACATCCTCTTGGGAACTTGAAATCAACCACTATGGTAGCATCTACATGAAAGAAATTGACCAATGCTCCAAATTAGGGAATGCATTAGAAATTTAGAACGGCAAATGAATAGTTAGAGGGTATCAATAGTTAGGGGGTATCTATGCCATAGAGTCCAAATCAGTGCAGTGATTATATTACCCTAAAATGATTGGAGTAATTGTCATTTAACTTGCTGTCTAAACCTAGGCAACTAATCATTTCTTTGAGCCCCACTTTCTTTGTTGTGCTATAAAATCATTTTTGGATGTAATAGAATTTTATGATATATTGTGTAATCATACAGTATAATGTGTCTAGAAAAATTAAATGAGTACTTGATGAATCTGGCATTCTTTGGTCCTAGGGGAATCTAAGGAAAAGTGCTAAAGTGAAGTATTTAGATGACTTTAATGTCACTTACTAAACCTACATGTACTAGGTGCCTATTCAGTCATATTTTATAGGTGACAAATATGACACAATTATTGTCTTCAGGGGCTTTCAATGTAGAGAGGGCTTTCAGTATTTAATAGACTTTTATCCTTAAACTAAAAGTAGATTCATCTGTGGTAGGGCTGACCAGGAAGATAGCAGAGGAGCAACTAAGTTTCGCTGGAGCTCTCCATGGTGCTTGCTCCGTGGTGCTTCAGCCTGTCCTGCTCACAGGCTCACTCCAGTTCAGCCTACGCTCTAGTTTATTCTGCTCTTCCTTTTGTCTTACTGCTTTGTGGACAGGGCTACCTATTCACACGTGTAGAGTGCCCGTAAGTGTCTAGTTTCAGCTCATCTTTGCCTCTGCTCCGCTGCCACTACAGCCGCCTCTGTATTCTTGATTCCGACCCTTTTACAACTTGACCAACATAACATTCCGACTCAGCATAGTAATGTAGCTCAAGAGAAACCTTTACAAATTGTATAAATAAATGTACTGTTTAAAATACGACTCTCAGAATTTCAAGCCAATACAAACCCTGTTCAGTGTTTAGTGTCTAGAAAATTTCCTGTTATGCTTGGAGCCATTTTGCTGCTCCTAGATTTCCCTCTCCTTTTTGTAAATTTTAAAATTTGTTTTTATTTTTACGGCTGCTCTCACGGCATATAGAAGTTCCTGGGTCAGGGATTGATTCTTAGCCCCAGCTGTGACCTATGCCACAGGTATGGCAACACCAGAAACCCACTGTGCCAGGCCAGGGATTGAGCCCAGCCTCTGAGGTGACCCAAGTGGCTGCAGTAGGATTCTTAACCCACTGTGCCACAGTGGGAACTCCCCTTCTTCTTAATTATAGAAGCCATGACGTTAGGATGGCTCCAAGCTGGAGGGGCTACGCCTAGATCTTCTCTGGTGGAGAGATGCTCTTTGGAGCCAAATTCTAATTTTAAAGTAACTCACAGTTTAAACCTACATGATCTAAAGACCAAGTAGAAAAACACTAAAATTAGTAGTTCAGGTTTTACTGATTTATTCATATATATAGAAAAATGGTACTAAGATGGCTAAAATAATTTAGAAGCGGAGAGAGGAGTAAGAACTATGCAGCTGGACTTCCTCTCTGCTTAGCTCAGCTACAGAATTAGCTGAATTTTCTTTGCCCTTCCACAATCTTCTTCTTATTTATTTCCCCTCCAACCCCACAATGTCCATGACACATAAGAATCCAAGGCCTTCTCCCAATGCTTCTGGAATTGCCTGAAAGCTTACTTTCTTATGGTCTCCTTGCCTCCTGATTATATGTGTGTTCATTCTTTTTGTATACTGATAAAGGGTAAAGCTCCGTCCCTTCAGAAATTTCATAGGAAGTCTACTAAGAAGAATCTTTTGAGAGTCCAGTGGATTTGCCTTAGATCTGGGGACATATCTTGAGGGGACTTGTGCCCTTTTGCTCTCTCCTTGCCCCCCATCCTTCTTTCTTCCCATCCTGTTTCTGCTTCTCTCCTGTGGGTGGTTTTGGGAATTCCATATTACTCCTTTATTATGTCAAGCAGTTGGGAATATTTCAGCCTTTACCCCCAGACCAGCATAAAGAAATTCATTGTGGTGATCATGAGAAATTCATGGGGTAGCTGCAGAGGTCAATTTCTGGAGCCTCACTGAGTTCACATCCCAGCTCTGCTACTTGCTCTTTATCTGTGACTTTGAGCAAGTGATTTTACCTCTCTGATCCATGAAATGAAAATAATAATATTATCTCACAGGGACTTTTGTGAAGATTAGACGTGGTCATTTATATAAAAGATTTAGCCTGTTCTACAGAATGCATTTTGTGTTTGTTGATACTTCTTTTTCCATTCACTGGTTCATTTTACCATCATTACACATAAAATCTTTTTGTTCCTTACTTGAAAAAGGGACTTCAGCTAAGGAACAGTATAAAATAATAGCTTGCTTTAAGAAAACAGATTAAAATAATACATTATTGGTACTTGCTCATGAAGAAATTCAATTTGATATTTTGTGTTCCTGCTGTGGCACAGCATTATTGGCCATGTCTCTGCAGTGCCAAGACACAGGTTCGGCTTTGATCCCCAGCCAGGCATAGTGGGTTAAAGGATTCATCATTGTCACAGCCGTGGCTCAGATCTGATCCTTTGCCTGGGAAATCCATAGCTGTGGGGCAGACAAAAAAAAAATTGGATTATGATCTGTAGTTTCCCCTTTTTGTCTATCATGTTGAATTCAGAACACATTTTCCTTTAGAAATAATGGACTAAGTGGTAGTACTGAGACCCCCTAAATTTACAAATACAGTCCTTCATAACTCTTGGGACAATGATCCATAGTTATCAGCAGCAGCATCTGTACTAAGAGTACAACACTACTTTCATGAAGATGTGATTTTTTTTTCTTTTCCCTTGCTTTTGTTTTCCTTTCCTTTGATTTCTTGCAGCTCCTGCTCAATGAGGAATATGACTGGTAGCAACAGGGTCTTACCCTCCTTGTCCTTCCTCTCCTCACTGCCAAACATGCCAAACAATAAGGAGTCATAGTGATTTAGGGAAAACTGTGGTTTGCAGAGCCCTGGAGCTGACTTGTCTTTAACCATGCTGTGGCTAAATCTAGCTGTTCATCAGATTAAAGTCATATATATATAAGTATATATGACTTTAATTACATATATAATAAAGGTACATGTACAAACACACACACACGTATTTCTAGCACATTCTGTCATCGCTCCGATACCTCTGTATGTGCTTCTCAGTATCGAGAAGGAGACCCATGTTGGTGCTATGGTGTCATCACGTGAATGCTTTCTCTTACTCCTGTATTCGACTTATACATAAATGCTGCTATCATGTAGTCACTTGGAGACAAAAATCTCAGTGACCGATCTAATAAAATAATGGTAAATTCTTATTCATAAGCCTTAGGTGGTTTTTGAAATGCATGTTCCTAGACTCAACTGGCCAGAGATTCTGATTCAGTAAATCTTGGCTGCAGCTCAGAGGGCATTTGTACAAATAAACCAAATGATTTTGTGCAGGTGTAGATATAGGTGGTCCTCAGATCATAGCTGGAGAGATGGTGAGGTAGAGGCTAACTCTGACTTACCTGGCCCTTGGGGGACAAGGCGGCACCGTGGTAAAGAGCCCAGAGCCTGCCTCTTGGATTAAAGCCCCACCTCTGCAAGTTAGGAAAGTTAGGAAACCTTGTGAACTCGGGCAAGCCATTTAACGCTTTGGTGCCCCAACCTCCTTATCCGTGCAGTGGTGATATGATGCTATATCTACCTTGTAGGGCTGTAATGAGGGTTAAATACCAATGCATTCAAAGTGTCTGGGCACAAAGGAGTTGCCCAATAAATATTAGAGTTATTATTTTAGCCTGTGGCCCTAATCCAAATTATTTATTATTTATGGACATGTGGGTAACTTCAGTGCTTAGCTCTTCAATGTCTTATTCAGCTCCTCTAGGAAGTTTGAAGTGAACTATAGGCTAGTCTATGCTCCTTTTATATACAGATTTCTATGTACCTTTTGTGTAATTGTGTCACTGCATTAACTGCATCATATTGAAGATTCCTCTTCTCCATGTGACTCCCTTACTGGCCATAATATCTAAGAGGGTGAGGATCTTTTTAAAATCATACTTATATCTTAAGCACCAAGTGCCTTGGCTAGATGCTGCTGAGGATGCTGGTCAGCTAAAAGTTGGATAATGGTTGGCTCTTGTGCTTCCCCTGGCTTTATCTTCCCAGAGGCATAATAGAACCTTGATAATATTTAGAGTGAAGATTTAGTCATTCCATTTATTTCATGAATATTTCCTGAATACACGTCATGTGAACCAACCACATTCACTATGACTACACACCTGGATCTTTTACCACTGGGTGTGTAATATAATACTCAGTTGTACTCTAGTCCCATGGGATTGTATTTAAAAATGTACACTGAAGATACAGAATCACAGTTAAGTTTAAAATACCCAGATCAAAGCCTCAGTGATTGGACATCATCCTAATTAAACACTCTGCAGTTTCTCATAATGGTTAGTGTTCAGTGTGACCTGCATCCTGGATCAATTACTGATGGAGGGTTATCCTTAAACGTCTTTCAGACATCTAGCAGTGGAAGGCATTCTGTTCGCATCACTGGCCTCAGTACCATTGATTTCCGAGCTGGTTTTTCCCGGAAGCCCACCCTGGACTTTAAAAAAACAGTCAGCAGACCGGTGCAAGGTTGGTATGTGCACATTACTTCAACTGGCATAGTAGATATTGATGTGCAAAATATTTCTTTGATGGTGATTTTGTAATTTTCTAGTATTCAGTAAAATTGGGAAACATAGCATCTTTATTTTAAGCATTGCACCATCCTGACCTTAGTCACTGTCTCTCAAAGTGTGGGTCCAAGACCAGGGACACTGAAATCACTCGGGGAGCTTATCAAAAATTAAGATTCCTGGGGCCCACCCCAGGTCTCTCGAATGAGAATCTCAGAAGGTTGGGCTCAGGAATACACACTTTAACAAGCACCCCATTGACTCCTATACTTAATAAACTTTGAAAACTGCTGACCTAGATCTTCAGACTTTGACTTACTAATGTCTTACTTGCCTGTTGTCAAGGTGAAAAATGTGGAGTGTGTGCGTGCTTAAAACATTAAAGCTACCGGGGTTCCCATCGTGGTGCAGTGGAAACGAATCCGACTAGGAACCATGAGCTTGCAGCTTTGATCCCTGACCTTGCTCAGTGGGTTAAGGATCCGGCGTTGCCGTGAGCTGTGGTGTAGGTC
Organism: Phacochoerus africanus; assembly: GCF_016906955.1. NCBI lineage: Eukaryota > Metazoa > Chordata > Mammalia > Artiodactyla > Suidae > Phacochoerus > Phacochoerus africanus. The sequence continues at coordinate 126,357,995 of NC_062554.1, forward strand.
ACAGATGTAGCTGGGATCTGGTGTTGCTGTGGCTGTGGTGTAGGCCAGTGGCTACAGCTCCAATTAGACCCTTAGCCTGGGAACCTCCATCTGCCGCAGGTGCGGCCCTAAAAAAAAGGACAAAGGGACCAAAAAGACAAAAAAAATAAAAATAAAAATAAATTTAAAAACCCTTAAAGATACCATGTAGCCTTATATGTTCAAAGATAAAATTATTACTGATTTGAAAACTTCTTCCTGTTATTTTATTTGTGCAATAAGATTTGTAGTTTTATAGCTAAAAAGAAGGCTCAGTCATACTTAGACTTTAGGTCTTTTTCTGATTGTTCTTTTATTGCTGCAGTTACTGGAAGGATACAACATAATCAAGTATCATACAGTATTCCTAAGTCTGATTTTTCTATATGTAAACATGATTAAATTCCGTAAAAATAATTACTTAGGGGTTCCTACGTTTGTCTGGTCATGAATAAACTGTGTTTTCTGTAGAACAGACTCTATACCGGGGCCACAATTTGTGGCATGGTCTGTAGTACTTAGTGATACAGTACTCGTTATCTGTTATTATAATGCAAAACTTATTTGATTGGGAAACCTTAAGTGCATGTTACTTGTAAATGATGACAAATTCTTTGTCTTGTAGGAATACCTACCTATGTGCTGCTGAATACTTCTGGAATTTCCATCCCAGCTAGAGTAGATCGCCTTGAACTTCTGAGTACCTCAGGCCGTTCTCTTAAGACGATTCCTGTTAGGTATTACCCAGATAGGAAACCTTACGGCATATGGAACGTTTCTGACTTTGTGCCACCAGACGAAGCTTTCTTTCTCAGAATAACAGGCTATGATAAGGATGATTATCTCTTTCAGAGAGTATCGAGTGTTTCCTTCTCCAGTATCGTCCCAGGTAAGGTATCACTTTCTTTACACTGAAGTGTTATTAATTTCAGGGGCTAATTTGGCCCTAATGGCCAAGAAGGGACTCTAAAGTCAAATGTAATGTCCTCACATGATGACTGGGTCACCCTGTGGAAGAGCATTTACACTTAGGTAACACAACTTTTCTTAACCATCACATAGCACACCTGAAATTTCATGTTAAGTCTCACTGATTTTATATCTGGGAACTTCAGTTACTTCAATTCGTGTAAGAACTTGAACTGGAATATCTTGATGCTCTTACTGCCCCTAAAAAGCCTGGCACATGTGTTTAATTCTTTGACTAAGAATCTAATTTGGCTAAATGTTTATGTATGGTTATTGGAAACCTTCTACTTTGCGACAGTGGTTCATTGTAAATAACTGGTGACGATTTTGCCTTTATTTGGTTAGTTGGTTCGTTAGTTAATTAATAAGCTAGTTACTTATACATTTGCTATTATTTCTTAAGGCCAATGACTTTGAACTCTGACTGAAACTTTCGAATGGTATAGAGCTTGAACCATGGACTGAAAAAGGCATAGAAGGATTGTTTCCAATCTTGTACTATTGGGTTGAAGGATAGCAATTTATCATTTCTACTTAAGGCTAAGATTCGGGTAATTCAAGAACAGCTCTATGGCTGTTGTTTAATAGCTGTAGGAGGGTAATAGTAGAACCAACCTCAGTGTTTCCTCATATCCAGCATTCAGACTTAGTTATGTTAGCCTCTAAATTGAATGCTTAAAAACCCTATTAGGTTCTAGAAAATCAATTTTTTCATTCCATTTCAGAAATAGTTACTCTATTAATTCAATTCTAAGATACGTGGGTTCTTTTCATATTTTTCCATTTTTGAAACTGAAATGTGTTCTACAATTGATAATGTATTGGAACTTATTAGGTAGCTTTGTTTTCTATCTTGGTGGTACAAAAAAATGTTATGTTTTATAGTCAATGGAGTCTTAGATTAAGTGACTACTTTAGTAGAAGGTCCATGGAGATAATGCAAAAATTAATAAGCTTTGAACAGAGAAAGATAATTTTTTTTTTTTGCCTTTTCTAGGGGCGCTCCCATGGCAGATGGAGGTTCCCAGGCTAGGGGTCAAATCGGAGCTGTAGCCGCTGGCCTAGGCCAGAGCCACAGCAGTGCAGGATCCGAGCCGTGTCTGTGACCTACACCACAGCACATGGCAACGCTGGATTCTTAACCCACTGAGCAAGGCCAGGGATCGAACCTACCACCTCATGGTTCCTAGTCAGATCTGTGAACCATTGAGCCATGACAGGAACTCCAAGATAAAGTGGCTTTTAGTGCCTTAGATGAACTGGAATGCAGGGAATTTGCTGGAATAATTTAAGTGTGAAGCTTTTGAGTGGATTAACAGGAAGTAGCAAATATCATTATGACCTTCTTGCCCATGTTCTTTTTTCCCTAGATGCTCCCAAAGTTACAATGCCTGAGAAAACTCCGGGATACTACCTGCAGCCGGGCCAGATTTCCTGCTCTGTCGAGAGTCTTTTGCCCTTTACCTTGAGCTTTGTCAGAAATGGAGTTACCCTTGGAGTAGACCAGTATTTAAAGTGTGTATTGTTTCGATTAGTGATAATTCATAGCACTAAACATCTAAATGCAAATAGATACTTATTTACATGTGCTTCTTCATTAGACTTTCTCATTTATTTGCCCCATCGTCCTAGAATATAGCAGTGAACAAAACAGACACGGTTCTGTACTTTTGTGGAACTTACTTTGTAAAGGAGGAAGACAGGAACAGATAAATAGATGATCGTATAATACACACTAGAATACATTTAGGAGTTGATTCCGGTTTTATAGGATTTGAATTTTACACCAGTTGAAGATCTCTTGATCAGACAAAGAGAACAAACTTATGAGTACAGAGTTAGGTATTGAACCTTGCAAGGGTCCTTTCAAAAGAAAGACCTTGAACCTTAAATTTTAGTGGCTTGAGGGTAAACATGCCTCTGAATCTGATTTTAAAATGTTATGAGCAGTGAATCGATACGTGTTAGGGCCAAAAATAGAGCAGGTGAATTGGGGTAAGTAATGCTTGTTAGTGGGGGTGCGGGTGCTTTTAGCCATGTTGCAGTTTTACAGTTCGGGGTGGGGCATTTGAGGAAGGGCCTGAACATGGTGAGAGAGATGGTCATGAAGAGATCCAGGGAGAAGCATTTACACATCAGGAACAATCAGTGCAAATACGCGAAGGCTAGAGTCATCCTGGCATGTGGGAGAGAAAGACAGCAAGGAAGCCAGGAGGAGACGGGGTAGAAATGAGGTGTGTGTTTGGGGTGGGACACAGGTGAGCAGGGGGAAGCAGGTGTGGTTATTTATGCAGCTAACAATTGATGGACATGGGCTAGAGGGCACCAACATTCCTTGTGCAGATGAGGGAATTTTCTAGACAGATGTAAGTGTCTTAATGCTGAAAATTAAGCAGTCCTTGAAACTTAGAGGATTGTTTTGGGAAAAATATTTTTTTTTAATTTCTATGAAACAAACTACATCTGGGGAAAAACTCTTAAGAATTATTGTACACAACTTTTACAGTGATAATTCGATATTCACATAAATAACTTGTGTAACATTTTAATATTTGACAGTCTTAGCTTATACGGTTTTGATATGGGGTCATTTTAAGCAAAATGAAAATTTCCCATTATTTAAAGATTGGACTGTATTATTTCCTGCTATGTTCTCAATATACATGTTATGTATATCTTGATGATTTAATTAGCTGTATATTTAATAACCAGCAACATAACTGACTGGACCATCACATGATGAAGTTATGTAACTGACTGATGAAGTCAATGAATTCCACTTCGTGTTTAAATAGTAACATTTTTCAAAGATCCTTGAGATTCTTTATAAACATTAATCATTTATTCCGCACAATTCATCTGAGATAAACCACAAGGATTCTTTCTTTCATTCTTCCAGCTCTGTGGCCCAGAAATGTGACATGCCTTGCTGACATGTACTAAGCCCTTTGGATGTAAGCAGCTAAAGACAAAATTGGGCACGGCTGATGATGGATTGATACTCTAATCCCAATCCACGCGCACGGCCCTGGCGTAGATTTTCTAATAACTCCACACATATGAAGGTCTCTAGAGGCTGTCGGAGAGAATTAGCAATAGGATGCAATTCTCTTTGACATGTTCTGTACCCTGTTTTAAAGGCCATCCCTTCAAAACTTTTTAGTGCAGCCATTTCATCTTAATGTAAACTGGTAAGGCAACATGAAACAATGAGAATTGTTTTCATGTTAACATTTCATAAACAAGAGAGGAACAAGTACAACTGTAAAGAATATTCTTCCAGCAATCCATATACTGGCTATGTGCTTTTGCATAAATTGCTTGTCCTTCTTTCTGGATCTTAAATTTTATTTCTTTGTTTCTTTTTATCTTTTTAGGGCCACCCCTACGGCATATGGAGGTTCCCAGGCTAGGGATCAAATCAGAACTGTAGCCGCCAGCCTACGCCATAGCCACAGCAATGCAGGATCCGAGCCTGGTCTGTGCCCTGTACCACAGCTCATGGCAAAGCTGGATCCTTAACCTGCTGAGCGAGGCCAGGGATCGAGCCTGTGTCCTCATGGATGCTAGTCAGATTCGTTTCTGCTGAGCCACAGTGGGAACTCCAGCTTTCTTATTTTTAAATAAGAGGACTTAAGACGAGAAGAATTGTCACTTTTGGTTCTAAAATTTCTGTGTGTCTTACGTTTTTGTTGAATCCTAATCTTGGCGTGGCTCTGAAGTAGGCAATGCAGAAGATGTGAAAGACACATTATTTTAAATTCCTACTTTCCTGAAACTTACCAGTCCCTCCTGGACAATGATATTTATAAACGTGGGCTTCACATGCTGCTCTTAGGCCTTCAAGATACCTCTTCGGTGATCAGTGCAGCATAGAATCAAGTCAGCCTCTGTTTTCTTCTGTACGTGACCATAAGGACCACGGGCATCTTGTGAAGATGCCAGTGAAAGGAAAAAGCATTAACTGAAGTGAATATTCTCAGTTACCAAAATACACGGAAGCGTCACTCTGCTTATTTTTTTACTTTCCACATGATAGGAACCTGCGCCTTGACTTTCTCTTACAAACTCTGTGCTAAGTATACATGAAGAGCTCCGTAAGTTCTTCATGGTGATTTGGTGATGGGTATAGTTCCTTCAGATGTGGAGGGATCGGAAGTTACTCCTGTGAAGTTGTGTATCTTGCACCACTTTCAGCTTCAGTGGAAGATGTCTTGACTCTGCAGGAGGATTTTCATCTCATCTGTATCTTGAATGTATATGAAGATTATAAATAGCTAGACTGTAAGAAAAAATTATGAAAATATTTATGACATTGCAAAAATATTTTAAAACAATATAACGCTTATTTGTCGATGATTGGAATCTTTTAAATAAGGACTAGAGAGCTGTTACTAAGACATTAAATGGAAATGAGAAACAATTTGCAGAATCATAGAGGACAAAGTATAAATATTTATTTAAATAAATGAATATATAATATAGCAAAGGGGTTTATTTTACCGTAATGACAACTTTGACTCTAAAACTGATCATTTTTTTCTTTTCCCATTTTATATATGCAGATTGTACCAGATATGATGTGTATGTAGCCTTCACCGGAGCTTATGTATAATGAGGTTAAAGAGAATTTATCTTTTAGGAACCAAAATGTCAATTTTCTACGTTCACACTTGTGAAGTACCTGGTTGAGATGCTTTGGGTAGAATCCTGCTAACCTTGACCAAAAACTGGAAATGAGAGGGGAAGGAGAGAGCATTTAAGGAGTGTTTCTCTGCCAGTTCTTTATCTTATATTTTGACATAGCCAGAGAATGTTTTCCTAATGAAATTTATCATCCCCATAACCCAGCAGGCACAGGCTATATTTATTTATCAATAGCAAATTGAGAGGCCTGTTCAGAAGGAAAAGACAAAGAAAGTAGGCATATGAACGTGGAAATAGAAAGTGGTAAAATTATTATTAGTTTGAATTAAATGACTTTTTTGTTGTTGTTGTTGTTGTTGCTATTTCTTGGGCCGCTCCCGCGGCATATGGAGGTTCCCAGGCTAGGGGTCCAATCGGAGCTGTAGCCACCAGCCTACACCAGAGCCACAGCAACGCGGGATCCGAGCCGCGTCTGCAACCTACACCACAGCTCACAGCAACGCCGGATTGTTAACCCACTGAGCAAGGGCAGGGACCGAACCCGCAACCTCATGGTTCCTAGTCGGATTCGTTAACCACTGCGCCACGACGGGAACTCCTGAATTAAATGACGTTTGAGGGAAAACTAAAGATATCGCCAGATGTTTTCTCAGTAAAAAGCTTCATTCTTCTTTATGGCCTCTTTCAAGTTTTTCCCACATTTGGAAATGAGTTCTCTTTGTTAGGGCCTGGGAAGATGAATAGAAAAACAAAACAGCAGTGGAAACAAATCTGACTAGGAACCATGAGGTTGCAGGTTCGATCCCTGGCCTTGCTCAGTGGGTTAAGGATCTGGTGTTGCCATGAGCTGTAGTGTAGGTCACAGATGTGGCTCGGATCTGGCGTGGCTGAGGCTGTGGTGCAGGCCAGCAGCTACAGTTCCGACTGGACTCCTACTGGGAACTTCCATATGCCTTGCGGGAGCAGCCATAGAAAAGACAAAAAAGACGAAAAAAAAAAAAAGAAAAAAAGAAAACAAAACTTGTTGTCTTTTGGGGGCGGGAAGCCACACCCGTGGCGTGTGGAATTTCCCAGGCCAGGGATGGAACCTGGGCCATTGCAGTGACAATGACATGCCACTGTGCCACAAGGGAACTCCCCAAACTCACCACCTTTGTTGTGTTTAATTGCTCAGAATAGGGAAGCTTAACTTTCTAATTAAAATGTAAAACGTGTCAATTTTAAGTTGCAACGAACTGAACTCTGTAGTTTAGTAATCAGTTTACTTTGTTTACACTTATCTTTTGAATGACTGCTTTAAAGCAAAGGAGTCAGTGCTTTCAACTTGGTCTTGTTTTTAGAGTGACTAAGCAGGCTTCTGTTTGCTTCCCCCAGAGAATCTGCCAGTGTGACCTGGGATATTGAAAAGGTCTCTTTGTCTGATGAAGGTTCCTATGAGTGCATCGCCGTCAGCAGTGTAGGGACCGGACGGGCTCAGACATTCTTCGACGTGTCGGGTAATTATCACTAATTGCTTTGCAGTTGCCTGAGTATTAATGCGGCTCTGAAACTGGGACTTTTGTCAATCCAGGCTTTGCCGCATATTAGCTGCGTGACCTGCCTTGAGCTAATTACTTAGGAACTCAGTGCCTGGCTTTCCCTAACTATCAAATGATAACAACGCTAACTCTTAGAGAAACTGTGAGGATTAAATGAGATAGTATATATTAAGCACTTCGAAGAGAGCCTGGCACATAGAAACACCTGATGGACATTAGCTGCTTTTATTGTTGTTGTTTTTATTATTATGGTAGGGGCTTAATCAATATTTTTTAGGCTCCATATAGCATTTTCTTTTGAGAAAATAAAATATGGAAAAAAGGAGGGATCTCGTCTGATCATTGCCAGGTTCAACTTTCCTTTTCCCTCTCCCAAGTTTAGTGAGCAGAATGGTTTTAGGAATGGATTCTGACATTTGAGTTGAAGACAATAAGGAACGTTTGCACATTAAAGAAACAAAGGATCTCAGTGGCAACAACATTGTTATGAAAAAGGGCAGAAGTCATGCAAATTAACTTATATTTAAATAGTATGTTTCCTATGAATAAATTGGGGGTAAGGCTCAAGTTATAAGATAGGATATATTTTAGTGAAATAAATCATTTTTTTCCTCTATTCTCCCACAACTCTTTAGAAACCCAAAAGACTGCCATATACAATCAGTGATTGGGACTTAAGCCACTTACTCAGCATATATAGAATTTATTAGAACGTTTATTTTGACTCAGTTATTTTCAACCTGCCTGGTAGCCTAGGGTTGCTGTATATTTAATAGTAACTCTGTTCTGACCTAAACGTGCCGATTGAGTTGATAACAATGTCTGTATTGTCAATGTAGCATTGATGTGTGTTTTCTTGAGAAAATTTAAGACAAAAGAAGCTTTATCATTGTAGGACTGTTTAGAAGCCTAGGATTTATGTTCGTTATCAATAAGTCCAAGCTGAACTTTAAAATGGAGGAGTCCAAGCCTGTTTTTGGTGCAGTAAATAAGTATTCTCTTATTCTTAGAAAAATAAAGTTTGTCTTCTGAAACAGTTTAGCAAGTTGACATGCACCAGAAACTATTCATTTTTGCATCGCCAGTAATTATGAAAAGCATTGGAATCATGTCAACATTCCTTAGCTTCTGGGAAAAACAAACACTAGAGCACTTGAGTTTTTTCCCCAGTGATATTAATTAAGTGAAGGACAGCATGGAAAGAGGTTTGAGTGAGTTGATTCATCTTGCATAAATAACTGGGAAGTGCCAGCAAGAACTTGTGAACTGACTGTTAGACTTTGGTCCTGTGATATTAGTAATGTCCATATATGCCTTCTGCACATGCCCTCCTAGTATTCCTTTGTGGCAGCCAAACCATGGTATCACTAGGTAGGTGCACTCTGCCAAAGCCAGTTTTCAGGAACTGTATTCCACTTGGTTAATTACGAAAGGAGGGGCAGAAGCATTGATGGGAATGGCAGTGACTGTAGCATCAGAGGTAACAAGTAGGTGCCTCTTGGACTTGAAAGAGTGGACATTTCTTGCTGGGCTAACTTTTACTTAACCTGCTAGCCTAAACCTGCCAGCCAGGACCCAGCTCAGCTGCTCTAATATCACTACGCACTGGTACGGTATCAGAATCAGATGTGAATTCACAGGCTAATTAGATCCTACATTTTGGACAGGAGTGTTGGGAAACATGGCATGATGGGATGGTGATGTTTTTGTATCGCAGTGGACATTGTTTTATGAAGTCAAATAGCACCCAAGAATTGTTTAAAGAACAAAGTTCTATCAGTATGTTACCTCTATTTTTTTTTTCAGCAATTTCATCTAGCCAATAACTTTAAGGATATTTGAGTCATTGGCAATATTGGTTATTGATTGTTTGAAATGCAAAATCAGTGGACAAGGAATTATACTTCTTTTCTATTGCATATAAACACATAGAAACTAATGAACAAACTGCAGAAACAGGAAAAATTCTTTACAAATGACATTTGGTAGGTTAGTCTAGTACTATTACAAAGTTATGTGAATTTTCTCTACTGAATTTATTAGCATCATGTCCTTCCCCCAACACACATACACACCATACTGAAATTTTGGCTTGAAGTAAAAACTGAATAGAAAACTTGCCAAGGGCATCCCAGTGACAGAAAATCTTAAATTTGTAGTTATAAGATACTCTTTTAGAACAGGGTAGGACTTGGAAATAATACTACACCACTTTTTCATTTCGTAGCTATAGAAACTAAAGCCCTGAGCAGGCACGTGTGCCCCATTTCTGACCTGATAGGTAGAGAGTAAGAAGGGGCTTCCTGGCCTGCTGACTACCAGTCCAGTGATCTTTACCTGACGTCCTGGGCCTGTGCTTGTTATTCTTCCTCTCCCGGTTTTGAGGTCCCATCTCTGGTCTCCTAATCCTACCCTCAGCCACCTTAGGAGTGACTGTCCCTCATGCTCCCAGGACTGGGCACTTTTTGGTGATTTGTCTTGACCTCTTTTGCAAACTGCTATAATTCTCCTCCATCGTCTCCCCCATTACCACCAAATGTATTGATGCACGTATAAATATTTCAGTGCACGTAGTATCTTTTATCTCTAGATATTTATACAGTGATAGTATTGTGTGTTTTATTTGCAGTCTCACCTGCCCCTGGATGGTATTAGAAAATTGATGCTTTATGTATTTGAATTTGAAGAGGAAATAGACTCCGAGGCAGGTTTTTGCTTGCAAGAGGGTTATTGGGGAGTTTTCTAGGAAAGAACACCTGTAAGGGAGTAGAGGAAGTAAAAGAAGTTAAACTGTGCTGGACTCACAGCTGGGATTTCAGGTGGTCCTACAGGGAGCTCTGGGGCTGAGGTGGCCCTGAATTGGGGCAAGAAGGCTGAGTCTTTTCCCATCATTAAGTGGTCGGTGGAGGTGAGCTGCACCGGGAAGAGGGCCTGACCCTGAGCATGTTAACCCTGAACCAAACAGAGTAGCAGCTAGGGAAATGGGTGCTTGGTCATTGGGAAGGATATAGGCACACACCCAGCATTACCTGCATGCCCATAGTATGGGCTTTTGCATTTGCTAAAAATCCCTAGTCTAGTTGAAGAAGTTTGTTTAAAAAGAACAGAAAAGAGGAATTCCCATGATGGCTCAGCAGTAACAAACCTGATTAGTATCCATGAGGATGTGGGTTTGATCCCTGGCCTCACTCAGTGGGTTAAGGATCCAGCGTTGCCATGAGCTGTGGTGTAGGTCGCAGACGTGGCTCGGATCCCGTGTTGCTTTGGCTGTGGCGTAGGCCGGCAGCTGTATCTCCAATGACACCCTTAGCCTGGGAACTTACATATGCTGCAAGTGCAGCCCTAAAAAGACAAAAAAAAAAAAAAAAAAAGAACAAAAAGAAAACTACACAAAATGTCTTGTGGTCTTCAAAAAGATTTGGACAGAGTGTCAACACACGTTAGCAAATACTCACTTCCACATCTTTGCTTGTCTAGACCATCGTGTATAGAATCATAGGAGCTCAGTGCTAGAAGGGGTTTTCAGGTTACCTAATATAATCATCTCATTTTTCATATAGGGAAACAAACATTGTGAATATATTGGCTTACCTAAGGTCATACACCTAGTTAGGGGTAAAACTGGGCAACCTACATTTGCCAGATTCAGCAAATAAAAATGTAGGATGCCAAGTTAAATTTGAATTTTTTTTTTGTCTTTTTGTCTTTTTGCCATTTCTTGGGCCGCTCCCGCAGCACATGGAGGTTCCCAGGCTAGGGATTGAATCGGAGCTGTAGCTGCCGGCCTGCACCACAGCCACAGCAACGCAGGATCCAACCCGCATCTGTGACCTACACCACAGCTCACGGCAACACTGGATCCTTAACCCACTGAGCAAGGCCAGAGATTGAATCCGCAACCTCATGGTTCCTAGTCGGATTCGTTAACCACTGCGCCACGATGGGAACTCCTAAATTTGAATTTCATCTAAGTGTGTCCTAAATATTTCATGAGACATGCTTATTATACTATAATATTACGTGATATTTATCTAAAATTTATATTTAGCAAAGCATCCTATTTTTTATCTGTCAAACCTAACTAGACTTCAGACAGACCTTCCTTTCTCATGGGGTCTTTCCAATTGATTCATTGACTATTTTCATAAGGGAATTTAGAACATAGCAGAATGCTCAAAATATGGATTTTTAAAATAATTTAAAGTAGCATATACATCTCTAAAAATGTTTAGAAAACAAAGATGAATATAAAGGAAAATATACACATTTTTCTCTCTCAGAGGTAACCACTATGATTTTAGCATATTTCAAGTTTTATTTTAGTCTTATGATATTTTTGTGTACTTATATATATTGTTTTAAATAAATAAGTATAAATCTTGGCTATCTGATACTCTTTCAGTTTAATCTGAAACAGGCACGTGGGTTTCCAGCTAGCTTTTATTGCTGTGTTATTGTTAGATAATTGCTTGCTAAGGCAGATCATTTTAAAGCAGCTGGGCAGAGTCAGCTTTACAGGGGCATTTAACTAGAGAATATGTGATTTTCTCTAGAAATGCTGGTTACATATTTAGTTAGTGATTGGAATGAACAGGTAGTATTCAACGCCTTCTGTATACATGGCCCTCTGTGTATCATTTCATTAAAAGTTTATCCCTACTGTTAACTTGACTTTTTTACACCTTCCCCATCTTCACTCCTCTTACACTATTGTTGTATTGTGTCGTAGTGAGGTTAAAATCCCCTTAAAGGTGATACCGTCCTATCTTTGCCATATCAACCATACTTGATGTGCTATTTTCTTTAAAACACTAAATAAATGTTTTTAAATTATAAAAATCTATCAGTGCCTCTTTCTTCAAAATTCAAATCAAAATTTGACTCATCCTGCCATCGTCCATCCGTCTAGTCATATCCTGTTGCCATGCCTCTTGGAGCCTCACATCTATAATTTATAGATTTGGACTTGAGTATACGTTGGTATATAAACGTACACTACTATTTAAATCATTTTGCAACTAGATGGTAATGTTCTTGGGGTGATAGACATATGTATTAATGAATAAGTTCTGTTGTCCTGCATCGTTCCTACTGGGTATTGAATCCATAGTCATTAAATTTCTAAGCCACATCTATAAATGACCACCATGGCCTCTGGATCTTTTGATTTGAATCTTTTCATTTCACACAGAGCCCCCTCCGGTCATCCAGGTGCCTCATAATATCACAGTCACTCCCGGAGAAAGAGCAGTTTTGACGTGTCTTGTCATCAGTGCCGTGGATTTCAACCTAACCTGGCAGAGGAATGGCAGAGATGTCCGAGGGTCAGACCCAGCAAGAATGAGGATTTTGGCCAACATGTCACTGGAGCTAAGGAGTGTGAAACTCGGCGATGCGGGAGAGTATCACTGTGTGGTTTCCAGTGAAGGAGGATCATCTGCTGCTTCCATTTTCCTCACAGTGCAAGGTACCCTGCTTATGGTCACATCCGTGCTAGGGCATCTTTCTGTCGTCCTTCCTCCATCTCTGTTTTCTGAATTTTCTCTCTGAGGGCATCTATCCAAAAATTACAGTTTGAAGGATAGAAGAGTAGTCTGAAGCTGACTAAAGTGGCAACTAAACCATCCCAAGCAAATAGGTCGACTTTAAAACCAACACAGATATCCTAGTAGTAGAAGACTGTTATTTTAAGAAAATAGAAATAGAAATTATCTCTGGATGGTTTGATAGTTTTCAGTTCTCCAGTCTATCGTGGGGAGGTAAAGAAGCGTGTTAATAATTGGTTGCATTTTTTTCTCAATTTGAGTGTATTATTGGTATATTTACTTTACTTTTATGGTTTTAATTAAGTTTTAAGATGTTTCTCTTCTTGGAGAAATTTTACTGAAACTTTAGCAGAGCTGTTTTTACCTTATTTATCTTAGACACACATACATACAAAAGTGCTTAGTGAAAATAAACTAATGGTGAGCCAATCTTGAATTGTCTACATAGACTAAATAATATGTTAGAAAGCTGAAAACAAGTATATTAATGCTGTGCTCTAATTGCTACTAAATGTGTATGTTATTCCAGACCATCAAATGAAGATCAGCCACTATTCCAAAGTATCTCTTTCAAAGTAGCATTGCATTTGGCTATCGAATGTCTCTGGAGCCTTAATGTAATGAGCAAATTACTACTGGCAGTTTTAGTTTTATATTGTTTAGCTGAAAGGTTCGCTTGCTGCTTTAGCAGAATATTGTATTTCAGACCCTTGATGTGGGAAACTGATTGCATCAGAATTAAATGTGGCTCTTTGGTTATGGTATGAGAAACAACTTTTGAACATGCCTGGAGTAATGCTCTCAGATGATTTTTTTAAACAAGGTTGTCTGACAGAGTGATACTGAATTTCAAGACTAGCTCTTGGAATTGTATCAATGGCAGAAAAGTGAAACTAGGATGAGAATTAATAAAATGGTTGACCTCTGATTCTGGTTTGCTTGCTGGTAGTTGAGATGTATACTGCCATCTGACTATGTGACCGTGTGTCTTTTGTTAGTTTACCTGCTGAAATCTCTGGGGAGACTTTGCTTCTGTAAATGGTTCATTACATTTCCACGTGGAAACTGCCTAGATAATTTCAGTCAATTCAAGGAGTAACTTGAGTTACTAGAGTTTTGGAAGTATTTTTACCACACCGATTGTTTCAGACAGAATAAATGCTAATGGACTTCTGAGATGTGACCATGGTTCTTTTCCTGAAGTTCCTGAGAATGGGAGTGTAAAATAAAATCAGAGTCTATGTTGTTTCCCCGGGTCAACTTTTTAGTCCTTTAGTATTGCTTAGTCAATTAGAGCAACGGTTCTCAAACTTTCATGGGTAAAGAATTATCCAAGGGGCTTATTTTTTAATGGCGATTTCTAACCCAACTCCCAGAGATTGTGATTTCATAGGCCTGGTGTGGGGCCTGGGGATCTGCATTTATAACAGACATTTCAGTTGGTTTCATGGACATTTTCCAAAACCAGCATTTGAGTCTATTCTAAAGTATGAACCCTGTGATACAGAAATAGCTGTTTTTAAAAGAAACCCTAAACTCTTCTTTCTGGTTAAATAGACTCATTATTACCAAATGATTGAAATTCTGAGGTAAGATGTTACATAATACACAAAATATAAATACAAAAATAAATATCTCATTACGTAATTACTGGCTAACCTGTATAATCTCTAGTGGTATAAGTCTGTTTAGAGGCATTATTTTATGGCCTATCTAGTTGATCTTCAGTTTGAGGGAACAATTTTTTTTTTTTTTAAGGCCGCATCCACAACATATGGAGGTTCCCAGGCTAGGGGTCGAATCGGAGCTGTAGCCACCAGCCTACCCCACAGCCACAGCAACACCAGATCCAAGCCGCATCTGTGACCTGCACCACAGCTCACGGCAACGCCGGGTCCTTAACCCACTGAGCAAGTCCAGGGATTGAACCCTCAACCTCATGGTTCCTAGTCGGATTTGTTTCCGCTGCACCGTGACAGGAATTCCAGTTTTAGGGAAAAATTTTGTGAAAAATTATGTTTTACAAATGTAGCAAAACTATGTTGTGGAATTGATGGCACTGTTTTGGGGTTGTTGTTGCTTTTTAGGACTGCACCTGCACACGGCATATGGAGGTTCCCAGGCTAGGGGTCAAATCAGAGCTACATCTGCCGGCCTACGCCACAGCCACAGCAACACAGGATCCGAGCCCTGTCTGTGACCTACACCACTGCTCACTGCGACACCAGATCCTCAGCCCACGGATCCAACCCACAACCTCCAGATTCCTAGTCGGATTCTTTTCTGCTGCCCCACGATGGGAACTCCAAGGCACTATTTACTAAAAAAAAAAAAAAAAAATTAGAGACTCTAGCTAACTGTAGCCATCTGATTATTTTAAGGTTGAATTCATTATTGGAAGGCAGTGGATATTTGATGAAATAAACTGCTGTACCTAGGGTTATAATCCATGAGAGTATAAGATACTTGTCAGCTGTTAACACTGAATCATAAATTATAAATTAGGAGTTCCTGTCGTGGTGCAGTGGTTAACGAATCCGACTAGGAACCATGAGGTTGCGGGTTCGGTCCCTGCCCTTGCTCAGTGGGTTAACGATCCTGCGTTGCCGTGAGCTGTGGTATAGGTTGCAGACGCGGCTCGGATCCCGCGTTGCTGTGGCTCTGGCGTAGGCCGGTGGCTACAGCTCCGATTCAAACCCTAGCCTGGGAACCTCCATATGCCACGGGAGCCCAAGAAATAGCAACAGCAACAATAACAACAAAAAGACAAAAGACAAAAAAAAATTATAAATTAATTTCACTTTATGCAGTTATATGTTTTAAAAAGTGGGACTAAAAATAGTTCTAGAAAGCTTAAAAGATATAATAAGTACTTGGATTAAATATACACTTTAGGAATACTTTTCTTGCTCACTAGGGAATCAGTAGCTTAATTCATAACCTCATTTACGTTTCTCTGTCTCCACAGGTCTCTTTAGAAACTGTTTCTATCTGAAATATATTTTAATGTTAAAACATCCAGATTTCACAAAATTTTGGTAGTAGTTTTACAAAATGTAATTAGCAAGAATTTTCTGGTTAAAAATATGGTATGTCTAGCTACTGCAACTTATTAATATTAAAATATCTGTAAAGACCTAAAATAGACAAAACTGAAGAATACTAAACACCAGTTTCAATTTACAGTCACAAAAGTTGGGGGATATATATTATATATATTTATTATATGTATAATCACATATGTATATTATGTGATTATAAAGATTTGTGTTTGTGTAAATAGTTAATCTTTACTTATATTTTCGGTTCAGTGGAATGAACATTTTAATCAGTGGTCTCTTTTTTATGTTCACATGAAAGCAGGGAGGCTGTTTCTTTGTTCCTTTTGCTCCAAAAAGAAAATATTACTCTAGGAAGCCAGAATTCTGGTTTCCTAAAGAACCACCCACTGAGGAAAAGAGTAGGATAAGAAGTGGACAGGAAACTTGGTGCCATGTGAAAAATTGTAGCCTGGGATATGTTTCTCATCAAATGAAAATGTTTGGAAGCAAGAAAAACACTGATAGATGTGTTGTTAGGGGTTTTGCAGACAAGTGGTAGCAGAAGGGACCATCCCACCTTAGCCAGAAGAGCAGCATTGGTGAGAATATCAGGCAAGGAGTCATGCACACCAGACTCTTACTCAGCCACAGAGCTGCAAAGAGGACCGAACTAAACAGAAGTAGAGAACAGGGAGTTCCCATTGTGGTGCAGTGAAAATGAATCAGACTAGTATCCATGAGGATGCAGGTTTGATCCCTGGCCTCGCTCAGTGAGTCGGGGATCTGTTGTTGCCGTGAGCCATGGTGTAGGTCGCAGATGTGGCTTGGATCCCATGTTGCTGTGGCTGTAGCTCCGATTTGACCCCTAGTCTGGGGGTCATATGCTGCTAGTGCGGCCCTAAAAAAAAGAAGTAGAGAACAAAATTAGGTCCATCCAAATACTGTTGACTGATGCTGAGTCTGGATAGATGCCACATGATTTGAGGATGAATAAACAGAAAACTGTCAACAGGAATAAAGCAAAATAGGAAAAAAAAGAAAGCATAGGACCTAATTAAAAAATACTAGGGAATAAAACAAGGGGGAAAAGACTTAGAAGAAATGGATGCTTTAAAAGTAGTAGTTTATTCTAAAGACTAGAAAAATAGTTTAGTGTCACCAATGTCTTTCAAAAAGACTTATCCTCTTTTGAGTGGCGGTATCTGTTTAGAAAGGAAGAACAGGCTAAGATGAAAGGAAATAGCAAATGTGATAGAAGAAATAAAAAATAATTTGGTGTTAAAATGCAATATTATAATGCAATCTGAATGAGAGGCACTAAAAAGCAGAATTTGTACTACATAAAAAGAAAATCAGGGATGTGTGGCTTAAACTTGAGAAGTTCTTTCAGAATGTTGAAGAAAGGGATTAAGAGTTGAATAATAGGATTTTTTAAAGTCAAAAACAGAATGGAAAGCTAAGATTTATAGGCATGTAAAATATATAGATATACAGCGAAGACAATTGAAACTAAGATAATGATCAAAGATGTAATTGAAGAAAACTGTCCTAGGGTGGGAAAAAAAATTACTCTGAGTGAGCACATCAGGCAAGGTTCGTGAAGAAAGAAACTCATCTAGACACAGCCTAAAATTTCAAATTGCTAGTATGTGGGAAAAAACAAAAATGTCATAAACCATACCTTATAAACAGAGGGACAAAACCAGACTGGTGTCAAACTTCTCAGTTATGCTCAAGGCTGGAAAGTAATTGAAGTGGCTATCTGTCATGTTTTGGCTCTTAGGGTTTAAGCATGTTCCCTAATTTAGGGAGGAATTCTTTTTTATGTTGGTGGGAGGTGAAAAACAAATGAGATCAGATAGTTTTGTTTCCCTAAACTCTTGCAAGGTCATCTGACCTAGAATCAAGCATTCAGATGCTCCCAGTGGGATCTGAATTCTTATTAAGGCCGTGGACGCTTAAAAGACTTGAATTTTGGCAGCATCATAGAATTTGAGTCTAGCAGCACAAGAAATAAATGTCCCAGTGGCCTTTTTTTCATCATTCTAATCTCCTTCAGTGACTCTTGGGGTTCTTAGCATTTTATCAGAAGAACCTTGAAAAGAAGTGCTGATCTCAGAAACTTGGCTCTTGAATTAGTCTTGCTAATGAGCATGACAGAATGTGAATGGGTTGATGTGCTTATTGCATTATAGGAATTCTCACCATGGAGATAATGGCATAACTAGACACAAGGAATTTTTCAGAAAAGGGATTCCTTCAAGCAGGGTTTACCACAAGACTTAAAAGTACAGCTATGCAAACAAAATAACAAATAGAAACAACAAATTGAAACAAATGGTTTTGCAAGGAGGAAAAGAAGAAATATATATATATATATATATATATATATATATATATATATATATACATATATATATACCTCTGTGTGTGTGTGTGTGTGTGTGTGTGTGTATGTGATTGTTAGTGGCAGTGGCCCTTTAAGTGACTTTTTTACTTAGGCTTCTCTGTACAATAGAAAGAACTATTTAATAGAAATGAATTATTTTAAATTTTTATGTAAATAGGATTTAAAAAGTTTTGAAAATGCCGACATTATTTTTATTGCGGGATCAAATTATGAACGGTTAATACATTTTCTTTCTTTGTTTACTGAACACTATAAATTTGCTTAAAGATATAATTAAGAAAGTAAAGAGGAGATGGTTTAAACATAGGAATAATTAAGAAAATAAATTAGGCAATAATGCTTCTCAAGAAGTATTAACTTCTGACTTTGTTTTGACAGCACAAAAAAAGCATATTTGAAAACTTAAGGGTCTGGAATTTTATAGAATTATGTCACAGAGTAATCTGTTTTAAATCACATAGTAATCTGTTTTAAATCACCAAAGTGAGGTAAAAGAAAAAAGAGAAATGTGGAATATCAATGGATAATTAAATTAGATTTTCTTACAATGAATCTTCCAGTAAGAGAGTCATGAAAATCCCCTCAAATTTCCCCTTTGCAAGATTTTCACAGGAGTAAATCCTGATTTATTAAAGTCTATATATGTGTTTGAATATTATAAATTAGTTTAATTATAACATCTATTTTTCTAGACATTTTAATAAATTAAAGTCTTGCTAGTTAAGCCTTTTACTTTTAGAGATTGACCTGAGCCCTGTATCTGTCTATTTTAAATACTGGCACTATCTTTGTGGGTTTCGTTTAGATGGGATAAAATCATAGACTTAAAAATCATACACTTAAAACTTCCAAATCATTATTTGTTTTCAAAAGTTAACTTTATTTACTGCCTTGGTTCTTTGATATCTCAGTGTGACTCAGCACCAATGAATAGGATGCTCTATTAAAATACTTGCTTTTGTTGCCTTCCATACTAGGGATCTACTTAGGAATGAGTTGGAAACTTTTAGTTTTTTAAAAATGATTTTTATTTTTTCCATTACAGTTGGTTTATAGTGTTCTGTCAGTTTTCTACTGTACAGCAACGTGACCCAGTCACACATACATATATACATTCTTTTTCTTGCATTATCGTCCATCACGCTCCATCACAAGTGACTAGATAGAGTTCCCAGTGCTATACAGCAGAAGCTCATTGCTTATCCACTCCAAATGCAATAGTTTGCATCTATTAACCCTAGATTCTCACTCCCTCCCCTTTGGCAACCACAAGTCTGTTTCCAAGTCCATGAGTTTCTATTCTGTGGAAAGGCTCATTTGTGCCATGTATTAGATTCCAGATATAAGTGATATCATATGGCATTTGTCTTTGTCTTTCTAACTTATTTCACTCAGTATGAGAGTCTCCGGTTCCATCCATGTTGCTGCAAATGGCATTATTTTGTTCTTTTTTATGGCTGAGTTGTGTTCTGTTGTGTATGTATACCACATCTTCTTAATCCATTCATTTGTCAGTGGATGTTTAAGTTGTTTCCATGTCTTGGCTATTGTGAATAGTGCTGCAGTGAACATAGGGGTACATGTGTCCTTTTCAAGGAACGTTTTGTCTGGATATATGCCCAAGAGTGGGATTGCTGGGTCATATGATAATTCTATATTTAGTTTTCTGAGGTATCTCCAGAAATAAAAGCAAAAATAAACCAGTGGGACCTAATCAACCTGACAAAACTTTTGCACAGCAAAGGAAACCATAAAAAAAAAAAAAAAAAGAGGAGTTCCCGTCGTGGCTTAGTGGTTAACGAATCTGACTAGGAACCATGAGGTTGCGGGTTTGATCCCTGGCCTTGCTCAGTGGGTTAAGGATCCGGCGTTGCCATGAGCTGTGGTGTAGGTAACAGATGCGGCTCAGATCCCGCGTTGCTGTGGCTCTGGTGTAGGCCAGCGGCTACAGCTCTCCTTCGACCCCTAGCCTGGGAACCTCCATATGCCGTGGGAGCGGTCCTAGAAATGGCAAAAAGACAACAACAACAACAAAAAAGACAACCTATGGAATGGGAGAAAATAGTTTCAAATGATGCAACTGACAGGGCTTAATCTCTAAAATATACAGACAACTTACACAACTTAACAGCAAAAAAACTAACAACCCAATTGAAAAGTGGGCAAAAGACCTGAATAGACATTTCTCCAAAGAAGATATACAGATGGCCAACAGGCACATGAAAAAATACTCACCATCACTGATTTTTAGGGAAATGTAAATCAAAACTACTATGAGATACCAGCTCATACAAGTCAGAATGGCCATCATTAATAAGTCCAAAAATAGCAAATGCTGGAGAGGGTGTGGAAAAAAAAAGGAAACATCCTACCCTGTTGGTGGGAACATAAATTGGTGCAACCACTATTGAAAACAGTATGGAAGCTTTTGGATTTGAAGGAAAGTATTTCAGTGAAATTTTATATCAAGTATTTCTTGCACTGATGCCCAAGGAATAAGTAGTTTTCCTGTAGAAATATCTGCTTTCTTAATTCTGTCTGTGTTGGCTTTAAACTTTATGAAGAGAAAAGTTTAATATTCACGTATTACCTGACAAATGTATTCTGCTGACTCCATTGTGAGGAGCAGTCTTTTGTTGTATATGATTTAATTCCATGTGATAACGTGTATAAATGAATACCATGCACTTCCTTTTTTTGTCCTTTATCCAAGGAATCTACGAGCTATATAGATTTTAGACTCCTTTAATTATAGATAGAGGTATATTTCTCTAAAGCTTAGAAAAAAAACATTATTAAAATGTCTTTAAATAAAAGCTATAAGGAATGTTAAAAAATTAAAGTTATTTATATCATAAAAGGGAAAGAAGAGGATATGATAACCTAATAAATACTTCAAGCATATGAGAAATTGTTATAAAGAAGTTTTACACCAAGGATATGTTAATTTCCAGCAAAAAAAAAAGCACCATGAGAAAATGTGTATTAATCTAAGACTGATAGATTTACATGAGCTAGAAGGATGTCCAGATGTTAGAGAGGTTAAAGGATGGAACCTGATAGCTCTCTGTCCAGTGCAGGGATGGCTGGGAAGAGATAGAACAGATTAGGAATCAGCAAACACTCAATCCACTAAATTATTCGACTGAAGCTACAAACATTTAAAACATTTTGAGAGTCCTTGACATACATTATGCCATCCAACCTTCACAAATTGTGTGTATTTGTATCTGTATTTTGCTCATGAGGAAGACGAGCCTCTGAAGAGTTAGTGGCTTACCCTAGGTTACAAAGCCAGCAAGTGACAGAGCCCAAATTGTTCTGTATTGTATAGAGAAATGCCTCTGTATGCTATTAGCAGGCCTAAGGTACAGATCAATAGAGGAAGTATAAAAAAGAAAATGAATTAAGGGGTTCTTGAGTATGAGAGTCCTGGAATAATATTATTTAATATAGAAAAGATGTAAACTTTCTGTAAGTTCCTGTCACGTGGTTAAAAAATAGCTGGAAATCTCAGTCTGAATTTAAGAAAAAACAGTTTGGTGCATCTTTTGACCTAAGTTCTTGTAGAGTAGCTGGTAAGGAACCGCCTAGAAGAGAGAGAAAACTGTGAATATGCACACAGAGAACATGTAAGGTGACTAGACTGTAAGCTGCATTTGGGCAGGATGCATTTGTCTTCAGTTTTGGGTCCTGAGTGCCAATGGGGTTTAGTGCCAAGGGTGTAGGAGGAAGGGGGTTTGATATTGGATTATTATGAATAAAAATGTGATCACATCTACTACACAAAGTGAGAGTACTTGTTGCATCTGCAGGAGGGTATGGTGTGTGTGGGACATTCGGATTTTGAGACTGCAAAAGTGAGAGATAGCTGTTATTTTGATGGGCTCTTCATTTATGCTCTTTCCCATAGTACTATCCAGATCATACTGTGTCAGGTTAGTTTTGTTCCATGATGAAACAAGTACTTGAAACATACGAAGTGCTTTGACTGAAAACACATTTTTACAAAAGATCAGAGGTGTTTTCTTATTTGTCCATTTGTTTATCCATTTATTTATCCATTTATGTATTCACCGAAAATTTAAATGTCCAGCCTTCTGCTCCTTGGTGAGGCTCTAAAGGAGAAGAAAACAACATCATTCTCGTCAGTAAGTCCGTAGTAAAAGAAAGGACATAAGTAGACACATGCACTCGCATGTTCATTGCAGCTCAGTTCACAAGAGCCAAGACATGGAAAGAACCCAAATGTCTATCGACACATGACTGGATTAGGAAGATGTGGTACATATATACACAATGGAATACTACTCAGCCATAAGAAAGAATGACATAATGCCATTTGCAGAAACATGGATCCAACTAGAGACTCTCATACTGAGCGAAGTAAGTCAGAAAGAGAAAGACAAATACCATATGATATCCCTTATATCTAGAATCTAATGTATGGCACAAATGAACCTTTCCACAGAAAAGAAAATCATGACTTGGAGAATAGACTTGTGGTTGCCTCGGGGAAGGGAGTGGGGTGGATTGGGAGCTTGGGGTTAATGGATGCAAACTACTGCCTTTGGAATGGATTAACAATGAGATCCTGCTGTGTAGCACTGGGAACTATGTCTAGTCACTTATGGTGGAGCATGATAATGTGCAAAAATAGAATGTGTACATGTATGTCTAACTGGTCACCATGCTGTACAGTAGAAAAAAAATTGTACTGGGGAAAATATTAAATTAAAAAAATAAATGATTGTTTCACAAGGTGATAGGAACTTCAAGCCACTACAGGAGCCTTGCATATTGTCTTAACAATGAGTGGAGATTGAGAAGGGTTTCACATAGGAGAGAGTTTCTGAGGTATCTAGGGCAATGCAAGTCAGCACTTTCCAGGTAGAAGTTGGGAAAGCCTTTCTAGATGGAGGATACTACATGTGCAAAGCCCTGGAGGCATGAGGACGCAGGATTGTGGCCTTGCTGAAGGTAGAGGGTCCAGCTGAATGGGGAAGCTCCGTTCCCACGATGTTGTGAGTTTCTTTTCTCTACTGTCCGTGGTAATCTTTTCAGCAGACACATAGGAGAGTCATTTAGGTTTGTGGTTTTGTGATGTTGATTCAGCCAAAAGACAAGGTAATTGGGGTGGGGGACTTGCCTGAATGGAGAAAGAAGAGAGGGTTAAAGGCATGGTCTCATAGATTGGAATAAGAGAGAAGGTTCAAAGGATTTGAGGCCATGGTGAACTTGGAGGAGGGAAGTGTGGGAGTCAGGAAGTGACAGCTGGAAGGACGGGAGGTTGTGACTCAAATCAGACTCCCAAGACTAAATGTTCTTCCAGTCCCATTGTGGGTTGTTTCCCTGATAAGATAAGTAAGGTAGCAAATGAATTTGTCTTGCAAAATAAATTCATTGCCAAATTTTAAAATCTTTCCTTCAAGAAGTGCTATGTAGATCTACTTTCAAGTGCTTTTTGATTCTATGCCGTTGCATGATAACTTGTAAAATTAGCCCTCTTTTGTAAAATGTATAACCGCATTTTTGTAAAAAGACTTTTTTTTTTCCAGAGCAATTTTAGGTACACAGAGAAATTAAAAGGAAGATACAGAAATTTCCTGTCTATCCCCAGCCAATAAACACACATAGCCTCCCCCATTATCAACATCTCCCACCAGAATGGTACATTGTTACAAGTGATGAACCTGCATTGACACATCATAATCACCCAAAGTCCATAGTTTCCTTTAGCCTTCACTCTGGGTGTTGCACAATCTGCAGTCTGTGGGTTAGAAAAAATGTGTAATAATATGTATCTATCATTATAGTATTCATACCGAGGATTTTCACTGCCATAAAAATCCTCTCTGCTCTGCCTGTTCATCTGTCTCCCCCACCTTCCCAAACCCTGGAAACCAGTTATCTTTTTACATCTCTCTAGTTTTGCCTTTCCCCAAATGTCATGTACTTGGAATCATTCAGTAACTAGCCATTTCAGACTGGCTCCTTTCACTAAAGTTCCTCCATGTCTTCATAGCTCAATAGCTCATTTCTTTTTAGCACTGAATAATATTCTGTTATCTGAATGTATGTAATTAACCTTTTATGGTAGAAAGCTATTCTTGCTTTAATTGAGTCTGAATCAGATCACACATGTAGATATATATAAAGTTTAAATAATATCCTGCTAATACATCAAGAATTAATAATGGGAATCATGATTTGCCACTTTTTTCCAAGTCGAGTGAGAACTTTGGCCTTCTTTTATTATTTTTGGCCTTCTTTTATTTGGAAATGCTGTGATTTTGGAAAATTGTTATAAAGAAGACCCCGTAAAGAAAAGGTAATGCAATAAGCAATGTTAGTTATCAGTTTGTTGAAGATTCTCTCTCTCTCTCTCTCTTATTTTTTGTGGGTGGGGGTGCGCTGCATTTGTGGCATATGGAAGCTCCCAGGCTAGGGGTTGAATCAGAGCCCACACCACAGTGACAGCAGCGCCAGATCTGAGCTGCATCTGTGACCTACACTGCAGCTCACGGCAATGCCGGATCCTTAACCCACTGCCGGAGGCCAGGGATCAAACCCACATCCTCATGGATCTTAGTTGGGTTTGTTAACCACTGAACCATGAAGGGAACTCCTAAAGATTTTCTAAGTAAGAAAAAATTAAACTTTTAAAATTCTATCCTTCTTGTCAATCATATTTATTGTCTTAATCTGTTTTGGCTCATCATCCAAAGTTGTTCCTGAATTCATAATTTGTTGTTATTGTCCAGGCAAGAAAAACATATAGTGTTGTATGGAAATAATATTAATGTATAACTAGTGTATATATAATTTTCCATCAGGAATTACTTTAAATGGGTGTTAAGCAGCCAACATTTGGGGTGTGTTGTATATATATATATTCTTTTTTGTTGTTGTTAAAAGGTGATTCTTTTTTATTTTTATTTATTTATTTTTTTGTCTTTTTGCTATTTCTTGGGCCGCTCCCACGGCATATGGAGGTTCCCAGGCTAGGGGTCGAATCGGAGCTGTAGCCACCGGCCTACGCCAGAGCCACAGCAATGTGGGATCCGAGCCGCGTCTGCAACCTATACCGCAGCTCACGGCACTGAGCAAGGACCGAACCCGCAACCTCATGGTTCCTAGTCAGATTCGTTAACCACTGTGCCATGACGGGAACTCCCTATATATATTCTTATATTAGAAAAATAGGTTGTAAATTTTTAAGAAAAGAAATTTTATCATTAACATAGAACGTAGCCTAACTTTATCATGGCACTCTGAATCTGCACTGTCCCCCATAGCTACAAGCTGCAGAGGGCAACTGAGTACTTGAAATGTGGCTAGCTAACCTAAGGAGCTTGTTTGGAAACTTGATTTAGTTTTAGAAAATTTAAATTTGAGTTTAAAGAAGTATGTAGGGAGTACCCTCTGTGGCTCAGTGGTTAACGAACCCAACTAGGATCCATGAAGATGCAGGTCTGATCACAGGCTCACTCAGTGGGTTAAGGATCTGGCGTTGCTGTGAGCTGTAGTAATCCGTGATCATAGACATGGCTCGGATCCTACATTGCTTTGGCTCTAGTGTAGACCAGTGACTGGTACAGTTCGACCCCCAGCCTGGGAACTTCCATATGTTGCAGGTGCAGCCCTAAAAAGCAAATAAATAAATAAATAAATAATAAATATATAGCTAGTGGATACTGCATATTAGACAACATGGCTCTAGTTTTTTCTGGAGAAAAAGAAAAGCAGAAATAACAAGAGCAAAAGTCAGGAAATTTATTGCTACTGCCATGTAGAATAACCACTATCACAATTCATTTGAATTATTGCCTTTCAGGAATAATTCTAAGAAATTCTAGGAATAATTTTGAGAAAGTTGTAGCCAGGCCTTCATATTTCCATTAGTGTGATATCACTTGGAAATGTATTTGATTCCATGTCTTTGGAAATTCAGTGGCCCTTTGCCTCCTTCCCCAGGCAGTTGATCTCTGTTTTTGTTGTTTCTGTTTGCTTGGCTGATTGGTTAGTTTTTAGCTTTCATCCTTTGTTCTTCAGAAGGAATCCCTGGCCACTTAAGCAAACTGTCTAGTAGACATGGAAAAACTTAAAAATATTAAAATGTATTCCACTGACATTTCTATTCATTGAAGATTAAGATGTTGAATAAGCGAGCACAGCTATCCATTGTAAGTCATTCTTAGTCAAATTTTGTTACTCTCATTGTTCAAGCTTCTTGCTTAAAAGTTAGTTACCACCAGAACTAGCTGGAATTAAGTACTTTTCTAAAAAGAAAAAGAAATAACACATTTTCAAACAATCTTAATATGTTTTAAACAGGTTGAGCTAAATCACTAGGTACACATATGTTAGGATAGGGCACAGCTACTAATTACAAGTCTCAGCAAGCTCAATCATAGTCATTATGTAGCCTTTTGAAGTTAGCTTTTTCTACTGTAAATACAGATTTTCAGAAGAAGGGACAGAGATTCTGTCAAATACATTTTTAGGTTATAGGAGTTAATAGAAATTAGGTTCAGTAATTATATACTATTTATTTTCCAATCTCATGTAGCATTGTTTGGTGTTAGACTATCCAGCATCTTAGGGGAATGTATTATCCACAATGAACAATAAATTTAGGAACAGCTGTAAAACAGTTCCATTATGTTTTCAGAAATATAAATCAGTTAGGTGGTTGGGCTGAATGTAGGTTTTAACCATAACCAAATGAAGATATGTACTCAGCTTTTATTTTGAGAACTCAGGTAAGAAAAGAAACCTAGTACTAATGACGAATCAATGAAGTATCTTTTTCCTCATCAGAATGTTACTTCCTCATGGCATAAAGTTATCACTAGGAACATTTAGAAGCTCAGGAATCTTGCATCACAGAGATCAATTGACAGCTTTGAAATACCTTTTTCCTAAATGCAATTTGATGCCCCAACAATTGACAATTGGTTGTTCTAATAGGTTCCTTTTGGACACATATGCTTTTGGAGGAGGGAAATAAAAGCTTCTAAAACTTTGTAACCCCATTTGTTCTGAACATGAAAAGTTACTGAGATAATCCCTTTGTGGTTGATTCTGTTAATCTAATTGCTTTTGTGATAATGAACGCTCTGGACCAGAAAGTAAGATACCTGGGATCTCTCTTTCACTCTGTCTCTCTCTCTCCCCGTCTCTTCCTCCTCCTCTCCCCCTCCCCCCTCCCATCTCCCTGTGTGCCCCTCTCTTCCTCTCTCCTCCTTTCTTCTCTCTCTTTCCCCCTTGCTACACAAAGATAGTGTATCTGTTTTTAAAATTGAATTTCCCACACCCTTTTTGTTCAGGGACATCTAGTTGGGACACGTTTTCTGTGTGGATGATTGGCAGTGCTGATCAGTGTGAAGGATCTAATGGGAAATGCCAAGTTCAGAGAGAATTAGCCAAGAGGCAGTGAGAATTTTTGCTGAGGCGCCTCTCACTTTCCCTTCTTATTGTTATTAGTTCAGATCTTCACTGCCTCTCATCTCACATCACTTTCTTTCTCCTTGTCTCCATTGGTACCACCCTCATCCCTCTCCTGATTCACACACCTAAACTAAATCCATAAAAATCCTTTTTTTTTTTTTTTTGGACTTCCCTTTCTTTTGATTTATTGCCCCACTCTAATTCATAGTACCGTCAGGTCAGTTTTCCCTGAATATTGCTTTAAATGTGCATCTATTCAAACCCTTTTTGTGGTTTCCTAATTAGCCCAGAATAAAGTTTACATTTCTCAGTCCTCCACAAGGTGACTCTTTCATAATACTTTCAACGTCTTATCTTCACCCTTATCCACATAAAACCATGTACAGAGAAATAAAAGGAAAAAGGTTTCCTTTTGATATATGTGAACTATTTACCTTAAAAGAATCAGATTCATATCTATCTTTTCCTTTATCCGTGTTTCCTTAAAATGGGTAACTGAATACTTGAACTTCTTGCTGTTAAGGCTTCACCTCTAATCATTGATTAAAACTACACAAACTATTAGACTCATTCTTTTGTTCCATAAAATATTACTGATGCCTCTCAATTTTATATGTCGGAGTGCTGGCAGGCAGTTGATTTTTGGTGTCTGTATGTGTTTTGAATTTTCCTTGTATTGAATGTCTCAAAAAGATGGATAGGTGCTACGGTTTTCCTGGCTTCAGTCTCCAGAACTGAGTTTTTGATGGCCACTAACCGTCTTCTCTCAGGCTCCACATCCGTTGTACCTTCAGTGGATTTCTGTTTCCTGCGCCTCCAGTTCTGGTTCCTGCCCCATGACTTTCTCTCCCTGCCTGATACCCCAACTCCACTTCTCCTAATACTTGAGTTACAGGGGCATCCCAATGGCCTCAAAATGACATCCTCATTCTAGTGCTATGACTTTGTTTACAGAGCTATTTGACTTTAATGTCCCCTATCTAAATCCTGCCTATAATGCTGATTCCCTTTCAAAAGCCACCTCCTTTCTGAATATTGTTGGCTCTTTTTTATGGTGTCCTGTAGAGTTTAATTTTCTTGCGATACAACTTTGCACTTAGAAATGATCAATTTTGTGTGTCTAGTTGTTTTTCCCCAATCATATTACATACACTGTGAGATGCTTTCTGCCCCCCCCCCCGCCCCTTTCTTTTGGCCACACCCGTGGATTGCGGAAGTTCCCAGGCCAGATACTGAACCTCCACCACAGCAATCACCTGCGCCATAGCAGTGACAACAGCACATCCTTAACTGCCAGGCTATCAGGGAACTCCCTTACTGCCCTTTCTAAACAAACAAACAAACAAATCATAGTTCCTTGCACAGAAAGAAAAATGCAATCATAACCAATAGATGTGTGTTCCTTAATTGCTGAATGGGCCTCAATGTAACAATAACAGACTATAGGGAAGATTTGGGTCACCAGTCTTATCTTTCCTGTTTCCATGTTGACTTCAATGGCTTATTTGAATCACATCAACAATTTTAGATTTCTTTATGTAAGGACTTTTCTTTTCTCTTTATGGTACATGCCAGCATATGACTGCTTACACTTAAACCCGTATTTTACCACAAAATCTGATAATTGTCTCATGAAAAAATTACAGAGATGTTATGTTTAAAGTATTTTTAAACTAGTTCAGAAAAGAAGCAAACACATGGACGTGGAGAACAGACTTGTGGTTTTGCCAAGAGGGAGGTGGAGGGAGTGGGAGGGGCTGGCAGTTCGGGGTTAGTAGATGCAAACTATTGCGTTTGGAATGGATAATAAGCCCAACGATATTCTGGCGTATAGCCCAAGGAACTATATCTAGCCACTTGTGATGGAACATGATAGAGGATAATGTGAAAGAGTGTGTGTGTGTGTGTGTGTGTATAAAACTGGGTTACTTTGCTGTACAGCAGAAATTGACAGAACATTGTAAATCAACTATAATAAAATTTAAAAAAATAAACCAGTTCATCCTAATTAAACATTTGATGATACGAGATTTGCAAAATTTTATGAAATAGGCTAAAACAATTTATTACTTTTAAGGTGACACCTTGCTGAATTTCCAGATGCTGGTACTGGTCAGGTTCAGGAGTAAAAGTTCGAGTCGGTGGTGTGGTATTTATTTATATGATAGCTGCTTAAAGCTTTGTTTAAATGAGATTATCTTTCTTTTTACCTGGGAACAAAAAATTTTTTCTATTCATTCCGCTAACTGCCCCTTTCATGAGGAGGATTTTTGAAGCAGAGGATGAACGCAGGTGTCCTGGTTAAATCTGAGAATATTCAATGCATGACTGGCCTTTCCTTCACAATCGCATGCTGCCACATGGGACTCAAAGGGCCAGACACGGCCTCCTTTTCTCCTTTGTGTTCTGTCTGTATGAACATGAAAACTATTTATTTGTCTTCTGTGGTGTCAGGAAAGGGTGGATGTCTGTCACTAATTAGTCCATGTCACTAGAGAGAATTTTGCAATAAAAAAGGAAATATTTCTCAAGATGATTGATGAAGTAAATCCCTAATGACCAGAACTACTTCATTAAGAATGAAATTGATATTATCATAACCATCTGCTCATTATATCATCATAAATTTTTTTGAACATGTGCCCGGTAGCATAGGTATTAGCATGCAGTTTTCCATCAGTAATACTAAATTTATCTATCTTTATTAAAACTTCTAATCCATTTTGAATGTCTGAGAAACATCTCAATTTCAGGAGAATCAAATAACACATAATAAGTATTATTTATTATTAGGATGTGTAAACTAAAAAGTATATGCAAATGTGAGAATTGTGATTGTTTCATATGTAAATGTCTAGATTATACATTTGTACATATATTTTACATACTTAATTCATCATTTTTGTCATACTTTACCAAATAATGGAACGTAAATAGTAATAATCACATAGTATCTACTACATACCAGGAATTTTTAAATGTTTTATGTATATTAGTTTAGCTAATCCACAATACCCTTCTGAGTTTAGATACCATTATTATATCTAAGAAGGTATAGACCAGATACCATGGATTATTTAACCATTTTGAGCCTTCATTTCTTTATCTGTGAAATGGTAGTAACTCTTAATTGGGTAATTGAGAAAAGTGAATGATGAGTCTGGAATTAAATACTTGGCACATAGGTACTCAGTAACTTTTGCCCACCTTTCTATTTCAGTGAGCTGATGACTAGAGAGATATTTAGTCCCAGATTGTACATAATATGTTTTTGTATACATCATTCTGTAAGTAAGATCTTTGAGGTCATAAATTATCAGAAACATAGTAGATGCTCAATAAATGTTTGTTTTGTGAGCGAATGAAAACACAAAGATATTTATTTGCTCAAGTACTCTAAGTATACCAATGGTGAGAAATATCTTAAATTCTTGCTTAGGTAATTCATATCATTACCGTTATTGGATTAATTTGTTGATGATAATTAAATCACCTTGAGAAGAAAGGCCTTAGGTCTTTTCTTTGAGAGTTCCATTCCAAAGCCATAGCAGCAACAAATCAGAGTCAGCTAACCATCAACAGGAGGTAAGCATCCTGCCTCTGAAGATGATGTTGGAGATTTTCAAGATTTAGGTGAAATTTTTATCTTCCTCGGTGTTTGTAGTCAGAGAATGGCCATTTTCAAGGCCTATTATAATGCATTTTGCGAACCTTAGCATTAATAGTATATTAAGGCACCTAAGTCTTAAAGTAGTATTTTCTGTCCTTAGTATCCTAATCTATGTCTAAATTTTAAAAGTCATTGAGGAATTGCGTAAACTTTTATGCTTTGTTCTTTGTAATTAAAATATAAAGAATGAGTTAAAGCCTTGGCTAATGAACAGGAAGCTATAATCTGTGCTGCTGCTGCTGCTGCTGCTAAAGGTGATGATTGTGGTGCTGAAATGAGACTGGAAACTAAGACTAGATTTCTTCTCCCCACAGCCCAGAATTGGACTCTGGACTTTGATGGAGTTGAACTATGGCTCTTTAATTCCTTTTTCTTGCTCCATTAAAACTGCTTTATTAAAACAAGAGGAGTTTTTTTTTTTTTGGGGGGGGGTTTGTTTTGTTTTGTTTTGTTTGTGTTTTTTTTTTTTTTTGGTAGGAATTAAGAAAATCCTGACAGTGGAAATAATTATAATGAGATCTATTACATCTTTCATTAACCTAATTAAGTAAAGGCTGAATCAATCTGATCATCTTGACTCAACAGTTATTTGGCAGAAATCCAATTAGGCTTCCCTGTGTTTGTTCATGTCTTTTCTGATTCTCTTATCATCAGCAGAAATAGTCTTTCCAGGGCAGTGGTAAATTTCTCACCTTCTGTGGAATGATGTCATCCCATCCGTATGTTGCCTGCAGACTTATTTCATGACCCTGAGCAGCACCCTATATCCAGGCTTCATTTGAGCAATGACCTCTTAGCTTTCTACATCCTGGTTTGAGTAACTGACATTTATTTTCACTTTGATAGCTGAACTGCAGAGCCTACCAGTGGGACTTTTGCTGGGAGATATGCCAAGCCCATTCTGGCAGACTCCATTGGAAGGCATCATGTTTTGACAGAAATCCCAAGAGCCGCTGAATCTTTGCAGCAATCCTGTGTCAAAGTGAGGTAGTTATGAGAAAGTCAGGAAGGTGGGCCTGAATAAATGCGGGTATTCAGTAAATTCCAAAGAGGAACAGGTATTTGTTTTGCTCCCCCCTCCCCCCGAAGATTGTCTGCAGCACCCCAGAGCATGTGTAGTCCTTCCCTATTTCAGAATTGATGGAATCCAGATGGAATCACAGTTTGAACTTACTGGCCATGACCATTCTGCCCTTGACCTCACATGTATCTCTGGCCCTGTGTTCACCAAGAAGAATCATGGAATAAGGAGGCTATCAACCAAGTCCACTGGCCGGAAAAACCCTTTAAACATTAACTTCAAAGACAAACATTATTTGAAAACACAATGTAAACAGGATAAAAAGAAGGGTGATTATAAGCTGCCAGCAATTAGACACTAATTAGGTTTATTCCGTTGTATAGCTGCCCAGTCCAACAGTGCCATTTGTATCTCTTTCAAATGCATGGGGCTTCCTCAGACTAGTTTTTGTTTGTGAAACTAATCCACAGTTTGCAGACTAACTTGTAATAAAGATACGTCATAAATATATCCAGATTTAACTAACTGAATTCTTAGTTTCATTATAGCAAAAACCAAGTTAAATCGGAAGTTGACACCATGTCAATTTGGTTCATCATTGTGCCCCTTATAAGTTAGCACAGAGTCTAGAACATAATAATTGAATGAAAAACATGTTATTGAATTACTTATTTTTGCTGATACTTTGATGTCTATTTCAAACGTTGTGGAAGTGAAATTTTTATTTATCTGATTGAGTGGGGAATATTTACACTAAGTAAATTATTTAAACTACCTGTTACAAATAAGTCACAGGAATGTAATGTATAGCAGAGGGAGTGAAGTCAATGTCATCATAATTTTATATGGTGCCTAGTCTATAAAAATACCTAATCACTGTGTTATTCACTTGAAATTTAATATTGTAAGTCAATTACTCTTCAATAACATAAACAAGCTTTAAAGAAAAAGAAAAGTATTAAGTATTTCTTTGGTACCTTTAAAGATTCTTAGATGCAAAACATGTAATTGATTCGACTAGATATGTCAACAAACCAGATACCCCAGCAAATTCTTATATCCTTTTTGATAGAAGCTTATGATTTAATATTTCATTTTCAAAAGTCTTTTTTTCTGCTGAAGAAGTGGAATCCAATAGGCACTTTGAATAATTGATATTTTCTGTTAAGTTGAGGTCCTGTGAATCCATGGCATGAGGCAAATGATCAGTATAGTGTGATCTTGAGAGGCTGTCAGGCATGAAAATTCTCAGAACCAAGTTGTATTTTAGGAATGACCCATATTCCATCAGTGGTTTTAAGTGCTATTTAAAAATCATTGCATAACACGAAAGGGATGTTAAATACTGTGGAATATATTGGAATATGGAATAATATGAAAGACATCATCTCAACCTCAACAAATTTATAATCTGCTAAATAAAAAGGGAAAGAGCAATTCAAACAATACAGACAGCAGTCAAGACAAGGTTGGCTCAAAACCTGTGTTCACTGTATAGAAAGAGGCAAAACGCCCTATGTAGAGACTTTACCTGAAAACTGGTTTGTATTGATGTCCCGTATTAGTAGATGGAAGCCAATGGTCAGCCAATGGGAGCAAAGTAGCAAGGGGCTCCATGGGAACCAGGGGAGACACAGAAATAGACACTGGGATCAGATTTTTATTTTATTCTTAAAGGCACTTTACCTCCCGTGCTTTTATTACTTTTGGTTTCTCTCCTGCCCTGATCGCTGGAGAGGCCAGCGATGAGGCCAGACCCAGGCCAGGTCGCTGATGAGGGTCACCCAAAGAGTTCCTTCCCAACCAGAGCCCAGGAAGGGGGCCTGAGATCAGTGCTGGCAAGGCTTTGGTGGTGCCACCATACATGTAGTGGTCCCAGTGCAGCCTTGGCCATGGAGCTCTGCTGCGGCTGCCGCTGCTCTTGCTGTTTGTGTAGCTGAGCCGCACAGCCAAGTTCTAAGCTAAGGTCACCCTGTCCTGCATACTCCGCTTCCTGGTCTTCACTCTGGCTGTGACGAGCTGCCTGCTGTGTCACTGTACCTGGATAGCAGAGAATGTGAGCATCATCCGTTGGTTCGTCTAGACCTTCAAATGCATAGATGGCTTTCACTTTGAGATAAAGGGCCACTGCCAGAAGCTGGAGCTGGAGCATCCCTGTGGCGTCATTTCCAACTTCCAGAGCATCCTGGGTGTGGTGGGTCTCATGGGGGCCTTTTTTTTTTTTTTTTTCTTTTTGCTATTTCTTGGGCCGCTCCCGGGGCATATGGAGGTTCCCAGGCTAGGGGTCAAATTGGAGCTGTAGCCACCGGCCTACGCCAGAGCCACAGCAACACGGGATCCGAGCCGCGTCTGCAACCTACACCACAGCTCATGGCAATGCCAGATCCTTAACCCACTGAGCAAGGTCAGGGACCGAACCTGCAACCTCATGGTTCCTAGTCGGATTCGTTAACCAGTGCGCCACGATGGGAACTCCATCATGGGGGCCTTGCTGAATGTCGCATGCAGATTGCCAAGCAGGGGCTTTTCTTCGTGGGGCACATGGACCTGATCATGTATCTTCAGGCATCTTCATTGTTGATGCAAATAATCAACAATCTATAATAGGAATAGAAAAGACTTTTATTCAGACAAACGGAGAACTGTGACCAGGGAGGCACAGGTTCAAGAAGCACTTGAATCATATTCTGCCAGCCTACAAAATGAGAAAGGCTCATGTCGGCACAAATCGCAAAGCTGCCTAAGTTGTTTGTCGAGAATTGGGATTGGAACTAGCAAGTAAGGGTGCTTGTTAAGCAAGAATTGGTTGGGGACCGAAATGGTTGCATAGTTCCAAGGGGAGACCGTGAAAGCATAAGGTTGTATCTGGCATTTTCCAGCATGTACTGTTTTGAGAACAGCTGGTGGTATCCTTGAATTTAATATAGCTCAGAAAATTCAAATTTGCAACAATACAGGCATGTGTCAGAAACCATCTCCACAAGGGCCACCTGACTCCATTTTCAATGTGAACCATAGTTACTCCATTTTTCCTTAAAGACACTCTTTTCTTTAATGGTTAAAGCAGATGTACAATGTATGTTTGACAGGCCACAAGACAGGCTGTTCTAGTTTGCATAAGGTTCAAGCCACGTCATATATCAGCCAGAGTGACGTTGCCTTGCCTCAATATGTGAACATTCCTTCTGTCATCAACCAGCAATGCACCAGGACCATGGTGGCTCATGAGGACCAGTGCATGGTCATGGAGAACCTCAAGGTGTGAATCTCCCCCAAGGGCTTGTGGAACAACGAAAGAGCCTTCTACCTGGTAATCCAAGTCCAGTTGCCCCTCACCTCTGTGTTTTACTCTGCTTTCTCCTCTGACAACCCCAAGAGGAAGCTCTTCACCTCAGGAAAGGTCAGGATGGAGGAGTTGGGTGCCATCCCCACCAGAAGCCTCTCTCTGGACCGATGTCCCCAAGTTCATGGATGCCTGCTCCTGGTCCATGAGGACCACCTTCTTCCATGTCCAGGACACCCAAGAAGAGCAGGACTACTGCAGGGCTTGGTGCCCAGCCTGTACAGTAGCCACAGCCGTGGCTGGAGCAGAGATGGGGGCAGAGCTGGCTGGAGGCAGGACCTGGCTAAAGAACAGACAGAGGGAGCCTTGCCTTGCTGCCAGATATCTCTGTATCCTACTCTCACTGCTTTCTGCCTTGCATTCAGGCTCCAGAAGGTAGAGACCTCTTCCTGTCATGGGTCTCTGTTGCAGGCCCCTGATTTCCCCTCAGAGGAGAGTGTGCCAGACTCTCACCAAGCTTCCAAGGCAAGGCCTCACCCACCCCCATGTTTCCAAGGTCTGGGAGTAAGAGCAGCCCTGGGGTTCCAGATGGGCTGACAAGGCTGGGCTGAGCTGCAAGGCCTCAGGATGAAGGGCCTGTCGGGTGCAGGCAGGCTTTGGGGTCCCAGGCACAGCCTGCATCAGTCTTTCAGGGAGAAGAAGAGCTCTGGAGGAGGAGGGGAGCAGACCTCAGGTCTCATACAACCTGGACCATAGGAAGCTGGAAGGCACAATTTGCTTCTTTTGCTGGCCTTGGGGAGCACGTCTTGTGAGTTAGTCCTCTAACTCACTTGGTTATTACTCTTTATAAACAAGCTGTTGCAAGTGCAAAATAGATACATAGAGTTAAAAAAAAATAAGAAGATTGTGAGAAGCTTGCAAATCTTTTAATACAGGAAGCTCCTCACATCATTGGCATTTCACTCTATATGTTTATTTTTTCCTTTTTTTTTTTTTTTTTTTTTTTCAGAACCACCCAAAGTCACTGTGATGCCCAGCAATCAGTCTTTCACAGGGGGATCTGAGGTTTCCATCATGTGTTCTGCAACAGGTTATCCCAAACCAAAGGTCGCCTGGACAATGAATGATATGTTTATCGTGGGTTCACACAGGTACTGGGTTTGTATCATGTTCTTTGTTTTTACTGAATGACATAAGTTGGTGAAATTTCTGGACAAAACCAATCTGACCAAATTCCTAAGCTTAGGGGACATTTGACCCAAACCCACAGCTTTCTATTCTCTAAATTGGCCAGGAAATGTCAGTAAAATAATAAGTGATGCGTGTATAGAGTTAGATGTTCTTCAGCCTTGAATTCAACAGCTGGGACTACGTGCTTCCCAGTACTTTGTTTTGCAAACATGATGCCATAACAACAGTCGATTTACCTTGAATAATTGAAAGGGGGATTATAAACTTTCTGTGGGGAAAAGTCATATGGTTTTCACCCATCTACTAAAGATTTGATCCTGGATTTTGACAGGAGAACAAAGGAGAGGCAAAGGACAGCAAGGTAGCTCTAATTAAAATGTGTGTGGACATTCTCTGTACCTCCTCTTCACTGTTGCCATCCGACACGGAGAAGTATTTTAGTCTGCTGGATGCTTTTAAAGACAGTGAATCCTCTTATGCTCAAAGAGAGTAATGCACACGTGTCCATAGCCAATGACGTTTCCAGCCATTGGTCTTTCATTTCTCTGGGTTTGGCATGAAGAAAGACGAAGGCTTCGGTGTGAGCCAGATTCTGTTTCTGGACTCCACACGGACTTTCTTAAGACATGAGGCATTACATCTCTCAGGTTTTCATTCTGAGGAGCTGTTTAGCTTAGAAGCTCACACAGAGTAAGATTGCTTGGGTGCAAATTCCACTTCTTCCCTTTACAAACCCTGACTTGGGGCAAGTTGTGTAACCTCTTTGCTTTTCTCTAAAACAGAAACGATAATAATAGGTAACTCACTGGGTTGTTATAAAGATTTAAAATATTAAAACATGCAAAACTGCCAGAGCAACCCTGGCATATAGCAAGTACTACATTTGTGGGGTCAAATATTATTTTTATTAAAACAATTCTGCGTATAAAATGATGTTAATCATTTCAGCACCAAAAACATGACTCTGAAATATTTGAAGATATTTGAAAGGAAGGTGCTATAGTTCCTTGATACTGTTACTGAAGTATTTTCAATGTTATTTCCTATTTGTGCATAGGTATAGGATGACCTCAGACGGTACCTTATTTATCAAAAATGCAGTTCCCAAAGATGCGGGGATCTATGGTTGCCTGGCAAGTAATTCAGCTGGAACAGATAAGCAGACTTCTACCCTCAGATACATTGGCAAGTATAATCAGTTTAAAAGGCAGTTCAGTTAGGACAAATAGCATTTCAAGCAATGGAAAAGTACTATTCTGAAAGTTAATATTAGGACTGAGTTATGCCCAGTCATATAATTTATTACTCATTTCACACATTGATTGAAGCAAATACTGTAATTTAAATGTTCAGGGAATGAATAGGTTCATTAGTTAATAGAAATCAAGGCAGCTTCCAGATTATGGAAGAAGTCTAGATTGTTCAGAGGTCTATCCTTCCATGGTCCCTCTGTTTTGATTGTTGTTGTTGTTGTTTGTGTTTTAATGGCCACACCCATGGCATATGGAAGTTCCCAGGCCAGGGATTGGACCCTTTAACTCACTGCACTGGGCAGGGGATCAAACCCACATCTCAGCTGCTGCAGTCAGATTCTTAACCCACTGTGCCACAGCAGGAACTTCAGTTCCTCTGTTCTTTGTAATATTTCACTTACAAATTTTGCATCCTTCCTACTTTACCTTAATTTTCATTGTATAGTTTCCATATGTATTCAAAACGGTTTGTTTCATATATATATATATGCACAACATATTTGTTATAATTAAATATTTGGAATATTTGTTATTTGTCTTATCTAGATATTATTTTTGCTTTTCGTCTTCAGTTTTTCCCCTCCAAACTCAAACATTTATTGAAGATGCACTTCAGGACAACTATCTATAACATGATATTCCATAGTATAGTAGAATGTGATGTATTCTAACACATAATATAGTCTTATATATAATCATGTATTTTCACAATACATAATAGAAGAGAATATTTCTTTTAATTTGGTCTTTCTTCGACAATTAAAGGGCATTACGTGCTCAGTGTCAGTTTGTAAATCGTGAGTGATTAGTGACTAGCATCCACCCTTTGACTCATTCTGATTCATCATCATTAATAGCAAGGTAGCAAAAGGACAGTGGAGATAAGAAGGAGTGTAAAGAGCCACAGCGAAGATTGAGAATTGTAGATGATGTATAAAGAGGAGGGAGGGAACCCAAGTGGCACAAATACTGTGCCAGAAAGCCTGGCAAGAAGTGGCCTCAGTTATAGAAATGAGGAAGGCATGTGGTGAGTAAGTCTTGAAGGGACGATGGACTCAGAGCACAGATTTAGAGATGGCAGTGACTAATGTTCACAGAACACCCACATAGAGAGGGACTAGACAGTTGGGAATGTAGAATGGGGCTTGAAACAGATTCCGCATTGCAGAAATGAATTCTGGTTCATTCACAAGGAAGCTAAAGTATTTCAACGTCTGAATCACCCAGAGTATGTAAAATGCTACACTGGAGATTGTAGAGTGTAAAATTAAAAAAAAAAAAAAAGTTATGAAGTCCTTACTTTTCAAGGGCTTGAATAATGAGAGTAGATCCACATGAAGAAATACACTAAGGCAGACAAATTAGGACCGATGTGGAAGGTTGGAAAAAGGGGAGATTAATTCTGACTAGGGAATTGGCAAAGATTTCTCAAAGGAGACAGGATCTAAGCTCAGTCTGGAAGAATGAGTGGGATTTGAAATGTTATGGCAAAGGGGATTTCAGGCAGAGGAGATGCTTAAGCCAAAGCAGGAAGATAGGAGAGAACAGAGCATTTGGGTGACCAGTGTAGGTCCATACCTTGTGATGAGTAAGGACGTATAATGAAGGATGAAGTTCAAAAGAAAGCCATGGACCAGTTTATGATTTTCAAAAGCCAAACTAGGGAATTAGGAAATGCAGTCACTGAAGTGTTCCAGCCAAGGAGTAACATGATCTTTGAGAAGTTAACTCTTAGCTTTTTTTAAAACTAAATCAATGGAAGATAGGAAATCATAAATTGTTCAGATACTAAAAAAATGTGTGAATGAAGTAAAGCATTAGAATAGGGGTGAGTCAAACAGAGCTAAGGAAAGAAACTTGGAGAATGTCTATATTTAGCATTGAAGGGAAAAGTACAGTCTGCTTGGTATAGATGCAGATTTTAGCCTTAGACTACAACTATTTCTCTGTAGGTAGACATGAAAATCCTTAAGGTCACATAGAAAATGTGTATCAATTAATTGAAAGTTTGTTTTTTTTTTCATAAAAACTTTCAGTTAATTTCCTAAATTTGTGGATTCTGTTTTATCAGAATTATAACTACCTGCCATCCATTTGGCTCTAATAGATGATCTTTTCATCACACACATCTATGGGCATATACGTTGAAAGAGATTCTTTCTGTTTATAAACACTGATGTAGCCCAAAGCACATAAATCGTGTTATTTATTTATTTTTTATTGATTCATGTAGTGAGCATAAGCCATGTGTAGGTAGCATTGTGCTGGACATCAACTATTTGCATGTTTGTTGTTTTCAGAAGCCCCGAAGTTGACCGTAGTTCAGAGCGAGCTCTTGGTGGCCCTCGGGGACACGACCGTCATGGAATGTAAAACTTCTGGTGTTCCTCCACCTCACGTTAAGTGGGTCAAAGGTACATTTCTTAAGTATGGTCGTAGTCTGGTTCACTTCATTTCGTTCTCTCTTTCAGATAAAAAAATGACTTGTTAAAAATTTGTTTTGGTGTGTGACTTAGCAGCCCCATAAAATGTGTTTATGATCTCACTAGAGACGAGAGTTCAAAACT
The DNA here is from genome assembly GCF_016906955.1 of Phacochoerus africanus. Classification (NCBI taxonomy): domain Eukaryota; kingdom Metazoa; phylum Chordata; class Mammalia; order Artiodactyla; family Suidae; genus Phacochoerus; species Phacochoerus africanus. The sequence continues at coordinate 126,398,602 of NC_062554.1, forward strand.
GGGAGCTCTGAATTTCAGCATTTGACATCTGGTGTGGATTACAGGACCGTGAAAATCAAAGCAGGAAAAGCTCGCCTTTGCTAATCCAGCTGAATATTCTCTTTGTTAGTCTAGGATTGTTTCCTGTAGAAAATTGTCCAAGAATGCTCCGTGAAGGTTTAAAATAGCTTCCCTGATTTCTGCTCACTCTTCTTAGAGGTGAAGGCTCTCACAATCACAAAGTTCTCTAGAGTCTCCAGGACACTTTCTACAAAGTGCTCAAATAAAAAGACACATTGAAACTTCCAATTGAGTGATATTTGTTACTGAAACACAAATGCCTTTTGTGGTCAGTTTCATCATACATGGTGGGTGTTTATCTTAGGTTTAGAAATTATTTGCCTGTGTTTGTGACATAAAGGTTCTACCTCTATGATTCTATAATAAAGTAACAATGATGTGCTGCTTGTCCCTGGTGAGAATGCCTTTGGGTCCTGGCCCAGGCTCAGATGCCGACAGTAGATTTCTGTGTAAAATGTCCTGCTTCTGTTTTTCTCTCAGTCCTTCCAATCTATGAAAAAGAAAAATTCCTGCAAACACCCTAACAGGGAGGTTGCTAGGATTATTGAGATGCTGTTTGCAAAATATTCTTTAATCTTCAGATGAAAAATGCTAAATAGTACAAAGCACTATTGTTATGATTCTGTTTGTTAAATCACAGACATTCCCATAGCAACGGGTTCATGTCATAATCACAAAATTGTGAATTCACCTCGGGTTCAAACTCTTGGGGAACATGAGGTGAAAAAGAAAGGCTTTATGTAGCAAACAAATACTTTTCCATAATATAAGTCAAAAACAAGGAGGGAAACTAGGAGATACTGTTATTTTTATAATTTTCTGTGTTAAATGGTTTTCAGTGTTCGTATTTTCTGTGATAAGAAAGCATTTCTGGATTTGCTTTTTAATTACATTTCAGTTATATTTCAGTCAACACAAACTAATTTTCCTTATTTGAAATACTTAAATTGGAGTTCCTGTCGTGGCTCAGTGGAAATGAATCTGACTAGCATCCATGAGGATGCAGGTTCGATCCCTGGCCTCGCTCAGTGAGTTGAGGATCTGGCATTGCCATGAGCTGTGGTGTAGACTGCAGACATGGCTTGGATCTGGCTTGCTGTGGCTGTGGTGTAGGCCAGTGGCTACAGCTTTGATTCAACCCCTAGCCTGGGAATGTCCATATGCCGCGAGTACGGCCCTTTAAAAAAAAAAAAAAAAAAGGACAAGAAAAACCTTAAATATGTGACTTACAGGTGAAATAGATAACAGTTTCTAACTCACATCATAATTAAATAAATCCAGGAAAAACATACGTTAGAGAGGCAATATTTCTTTTTGTAATGTCAATCAGCAGTTTAAATTTAAAAAGTAATGGAACCTGCTGATTAATCTGCCTGTTTATAGCTGAGTCACAGAGAAAGGCTCTGATTTTCCCAAACTGGGGCTACTCTCCTGCATAACTTAGTCTTTATCTCACCCTTGGTCCCACACATGGATTGCGAGCTAAATGAGGAGTTAGCCATGCAGCCACCACATGGAAGACTCTAGAAATGACCAGTTAGTTTCTCTTCTCAACCAGAACTGTTGGAAGTTAATGGGCCCAATAAGTGATACCCCATTTCTCTGTCCAAGTTCTGAACCAACAGAGCTAGAGTGTGGGCACCTGACTCTGACAGACTCTGCTGGAGGCCTGCTGGAAGTTCGTCAATGATACGCAGAACTGCTCTGAACTGTCACCTGCAGACAGTTTATTCCAGGAGTGGACCCTAGACCATAAAGAGCAAAACCAGGGGGCAAACTTTGCTGCATGCAGACTGGTTCCCAGAGAGAGGGTGAGGGGGGCAGCTGGACCTTCCTTTTCCCTTCTCTGCTGGGGTTGAGACACCAGAAAGGTTAGGAAAATCTAACTTATGGAAACCATGGGGGTAAAGAATAGTTCTTTCTCTCATCCTAAGAATAAATTTTTCTTCATACCCTTTTTTTCCCTTCAGCAGTTGTGACTGAATAAATCATAACTGGGTGTACTTTATCTATTTTTTTAAATTTTGGGTAAGAACACCTGAGCTCTACCCTCTTAACGAATTTTTAAGTATACAGTACAGTATTGTCAACTACAGGCCCTGCTGCACAGCAGATCTCTATAATTTAGACTTTATGTTTGTGGAAAACCACCTCTCCATTTACCCAGTCCTGGAGCCCCTGGCCACCACCATCCATTAGTAAATTGTATTTCATTCAGACCATCTGAGAAAAAGAATTTCATAAATACAAATGCCCATCAAAATTTTAGCTTTTAGAAATAAGCAACATAAGGTGGGTTCAAGGAAGAATCCGGAACTCTATTAAAATATCATAGAAAGAATATTTCTGGTAGAATAGTAAATAGATATTAGTAATAGATAATATCAATGATTCATGTCTTTAGAATGGTGGTTGTTCAAGTGTAGATGGGGATCCTTGGAGGTTCCCCGCCATTCTTTTTTGGGGAATCCATGTGATCAACATTATTTTCCTAATAATACTAAGATGTTGTTTGGCTTTGTCACACTCAGTGTCTCATGAGTATATTTGTGAAGTTTTGGGGCCCACATGACATGTGATTTCCAGTAGCATGAATGCAGAAGCAAATGTGGGCCCTCAGCTGTCTCCCACGGAGCTAGACATTCTAGACATTTGCAAAAATATGGAACAGTGACCCTTTTCTCACTAAATTTCTCTTGTTTGGGGAATTGTTTTTATAAAATATATTTATTATGTTAACGTATCATGAGAGTATTATTTGAAAATAAATACATATGTCTTAAAGTTTTTCAGTTTCATTTCAAAAACGCTTAATGCAAATGAATACATGCACAAAAAATCTGATTGTCCCCAGTAGTTTTTAGGAGTGTTACAAGGGCCTTGAGGTAAACATTTTCTTTGGCTGCACCCATGGCATGTGAAAGTTCCCAGGCTAGAGATCAAACCTGAGCCACAGCAGTGACCTAGGCCATTTCAGTGTCAGTGCTGGATCCTTAACCCACTGAGCTACAGGAGAACTGAGACAAACATTCTTGAGAACCACTAAATAACTGTCAACATTTTAAAGGGTCTCACATCATAGGTTATGATCTTTCTGTTAAGTCTTTACTTCCGCAGAGGCCCGAATTGAACTTAAACCACAGCAGAAGGAATCCTCCTTAATGGCGATGGTTTTTAAATCATAGACTGTCAGCAAAATTTGTATAGTTTACTATGTACGTATAACATTCTTCTAATTTTCCCTAATAGTAAAACTCAATACTCCCTAAATCATTTTCATCTCAAATTCCTTTTTTTCTTTATGCCTTCTCAATAACTTGCTTACTAATTGTTCAGTAGTAGTGAAGAAAGGAAAGATTATCAAAATGTGGTCAAAATTCAAGCTTGAAATAACCAGTGCTTTCTAATTTGTCTTTTATTTCACTAGTGCTATTCTTTAAACACTTTATTATGAAAAAAGCTACTAGCAAAAAGATCTTTTTATTTTTTTTTTCATCCTCTTATGTCCTCTGACATACCCAGAAGAAATAAGGGAGAAATAAAATCCAAAAATCTAAATGCATTTTAGTCCAAACATCTTAATGCTTGATGAACGGCTCAGTAACACTGCATCCTCCCTTAGTGGGAGGAAAGTTTATGTCAACATCATCTGCTTTTATTTATGAAAATTTCCCAGAGGCACATAGACACGACTTTGGTTGCCTCTCTCATTCTCACGTGATATGCAGTAGCAGGCTTAAAAGGATGACTGGGGTTTTAAATATTCGAATGCTGAAAAACACTTTATTTTTGGCACTGGCAGTTGCTAATGCAGTATTTTGTTTTGTTTTGTTTTTTAATTATGGCTCCTTTGACTTCTTTTCCTCCCCAAATTATAAAAACAAAAAGAGAATCGTTTGTTTGTTTCAGTGTGTCTGTTGGTCGATGCTTTATGTAGTGTCCTAGAGAGTTACTAGCTCTGGAACTTTAGCCTTTTAAAAGCGAAGGGAGTTCCTTTAACAGTCCTAAGGTCCAGGATACATGGCTAAGGTAGTATGTGGGATTTTGAAGAACCTCTCTCCAGACTTGACCTCAGAGCATGCTGTGAAACCCTAAAAGCAACGGTCCTTAAGCCTCCTGGAGTTTTTTAGGATCCCCACAAAGTGTTTGATGTCACCCTTTACACAAACAAACAAAAGACATCTGGACGCTAAGCTGGCACTAATCATCTGTACTAGGTATTTTTTTTTTTATGATGTTCATCATCCTGGTTAATTTCATTCTTTGATAAGGTGAAACCCTATAGGAAAAGAATCCTAAGGAAAGGCTAACCCACCTTGCAGGCTTGTTGAGACACCTCCTGTCTTGAAATAGAAATGGTTCCCAGCGTATATGAGGTACTGCAGGGACAGGCAAGGTTGACATTCTAACCTGACAGGGAGGTCAAATTCATCCCCATCCGCCACACATTTACACCCCCTGCCTGCCTCTTAAACTTAAAGATCTTTGATGCTTTGCGCAGATTTAGTAGAAGTCTTCTGGGAGGTTTATATGTAAACACTCCTCTCTGGCCACGGTCGAGGGTTCCTTGTCCATTCTTTCTCTTCTCCCAACAAGCTCTTCCCTACTCTCATTAGCCAGCTGTGGTGCCTTCTTCCTCAGCCATTCTTAGAATCCTCTCAAGCAGCTTATACCTGTCACAAGACACCATCTGATTGAGAGCAATCAGCAAACCAGAAACCTGGTCCTTAACCAAGCTAAGGATACCCAGGGTCTCCAGAGTATTTCCTGGGTAATTGAAATGCATCCTGCCACAAAGAACCTTCACTGCGACCTTCATCTTTCCATTTCCTCCTTGCCTGACACAGACATGGTGACAGCTGCCACTCTTGCCTAGTTCCCCAACATAGTTTCAAAAAGTTTGTTCTCTTTTAGGTGTATACACAGTAGGAAATACTTGTGCATACTTCATTTATGGCCTGCATTGTGCCAGGCACTTGTGCGTAAAGACTTTACAGTCTGTTTTCTTCAGATGTTTTGAAATCAAATCAGTAGCCAACAAGGTAAACGCTTTCATGTTTAATGTTCTCCTCTTTGTTTTAACTTAGGGGATCTTGAGCTGAGGCCCTCAACATTTCTCATTATTGACCCTCTCTTGGGAATTTTGAAGATTCAAGAAACTCAAGATCTGGATGCTGGTGATTATACATGTGTTGCAGTCAATGATGCTGGAAGAACAACTGGCAAGATAACTCTGGATGTTGGCTGTAAGCGTCCTCGCTCTGTTAGATGAGTTTGTTTTGAAATTGAACTGGAATTTTTTCATGGTAATAATTTTGAAACCGTTGGTGGAAATATTTGTCAGAATGGCAAAATTAGAGTCAACATTTCAGATTATTAATGTAATAATGGTACTTAGCATTTACCAAGTCCTCTCTATGTACCATGTACTGTGCTAAGAACTTTTATATGCATCCTATCCTTTAACCCACATAACAATCCTTAGAGGAGGATACTATAATGTTTTCCATTATATGGATAAGGAAATGGAAGCCGATAAAGGTTAAGCAACTTGACCAGGGGCACAGAGCTAGGGAGGGACAGAACCTGGATATTTGAACCCCAGGTTGTTTGATTTCAGAGACCGTAGGCTTTGCTGGTATATCATCTATGGCCAAATATTTTCCTATCAGGAGTCATCCATTCTGACCCCAAATTCCTAAGTATTAACATCTAGAGGCCAAAAGTTAGACTTTGGCCCTAGACCGTCATTTGGAGATGTTGATGACAGCAAAGGTAGCAGATTATGCTCTTACACTTTTTAAAAACATTCACAAGCAGTGACTCCTCTGTGTGTAAAGTATGAACTACAAATAAATGTCAAAAGTCACAATGTGAATGAAACAGCATGTGCAACTTTAGTCAGATTACTCAAGAAGTTTGGTCCTCCCTCTTTCGTCCCTCCACCTCATGTTTCTTGAAAAATAAAATTACACAGTGCAGGAACACAGGAAATAAAACAGGGCTTGTTTCTTGTGAAAAAGAACCTGGCAGCTTAATTTGAACGGATAAGTCAGATGTTTGCATCACTGAAATTTATAAAACATGAGATTTCATTTAATTGCATTTTCATTTATGCGTGATGATTTTCATGTCAAAGTTTGTTTTTTTAACAAAAGTTAAAAACGACAAAGAAAATGCATTTTTAAATTTAAAATAAAGTAATACAAAACATTTTTATTCTACCGTCTTAGTTCTTTAGATGAAAATCATGACCCTCTAAGGTCCACTTTTTCTTTCAATAAGCCAAATTTTTTTTTTCCTCCTGGGATCTTTATGATCCTCGTGCCCCTGGACTGTCTGGTGAACACTCTGCATTCTTGGTGATTATGCCCTTGGGGTAGAATCAACAAAGCTGGAAATGGCCGCAAAGACCACTGCAGCATCTATCTAGGTCACAGCAAGATGTGTTTGAACCATGACGAAATCCTGTGGTTATTAAGAGAAGTGCCTTGGAAATAAGATTGGAATCTCTGGGTTGAGGGTCTGAGAATCTACCAGCAGGGTGTAAAACACAAAAATGCTTTTAGAAAGATAAGGCCCAAAGGAAGAGGGCGATGAGATACGGAATTTCTTTTTTTTTCTGTAAATATTCAGAGTTTCGGTTGTCAACATTTTCCAGTTCTGCTTCTCCCTCTTTCCTGCTCAGCTATTTTCTATTAATCCCCAACATTCTCTTAGAGTGTCTAGCACTAGAAAGAAGAGTGAGATAGACCCGTGAAAAGGGAATGACACCATCACCCCCTCCAAGATTGTAGGAACTCTAAACATCTATACATTTCTTCGTTTACTTGCTGCCTTCTTGATAATCTCTTTAGTTTCCGGACGTTTCAGGTTCTCTCTTCCAATGAGTGAAAAACCCTTGAGGATTAGAGAGCTGTCTGTGCTGGGGGGATTTGGAGTAGATTAGGAGACATCCTAACAAAAGTTGTGTGTTTATTCCCTATCCCTTGAACTGAACTTTGTTTGATCGTCACTCATGTTCAAGATCTTCACTCTCTGTGATCCTTTCTACAACAATGACTTTCTTACCTTTTATTCCAGTAATTTTCTGGATGGAAGTACTTACATAAACTCAATTGTTCACTTATTGTAAGCTTGCTCATTGTCAACAGTTGCCAAATAACTTAATATTAACCTCAGTGCCATTCATGTTTCGGTTATGCCTTAACTATTTCCTTATTCACCATCAGAATTCTGATCATTATAGCTCACAAAGTTTTATTAGACTTTTTCTGCCCACATAAAACTACTGTTACATATCCTAACAGACAACATAACTGCTGAGAACTGTGCAAATCACAATTGATGGTTTTGATTGTTGCTATTAGGTTTAAAGGCAAACGAACTAAAAAAAAAAAAAAAAATCCCAGAATTTATGTAGTGGTTAAAAGAATGAGCTCAAGAGAGAGACTGGGTTTTCTGCCTGACTTCTAATACTACCTACATAATAGGTTGGTTGTAAAGCTGAAATGAGATTTTATCACCCGTGTACATTCAGCGTGTCAGTGGTTGCTGTTTTTCCTCTGAAGCTGATCAGTGGTACAGGTATCAAATAGGTGTATATTAACTTTACAAACTGAATGGTAATTTTGATGATTTGAGTCTTGAAAAATAATATAGAAATGCATATATAATGGTGGCATAGCATTTAAGATTAAGTGTTGTGCTTTTAGTATGATAGTCACTGTTTCAGCTTGATTTTTTTTTTTTTTACAAAAGGGCTTGAGACAATTTAAGTACTACTGTGAGAAGTGTATAAAATTATTCGAGTTCCAAAACATGGGAATAAATTTCAGTAGATTATGACTTATACACTTTTATGCATGTCTTGTTGGGGTTTCAGATTGTTTTTGTGGGTCTGTTACTTCACATAAATAGTATTAGATCAAAAAATAATCACAGAATGGCTGTTGAATGTTGATCCTAAGTTCTAGCTTCTTAGTAAGTCTCCTGTTTTTGATTTCTCATTATCATGGCTTTAAGTTGTGGACATTTCAGGTCAATGTTCAGGGAACATGGCCAGTGCTTTTCATCCTTTTTAAAAAGAAGGAGCAAATTGTGAAGTCATTTGGAAGAGAAGAAGATTGACTACATCAAACAAAACTTTGGCCTGGCAGTGACTTTTTGTGCAGCATTCCATACCACAGAGGGTGGTGTTTTAGACTTAGACTGTGGTTTCATGTTTTGTGGTTTGGTGGAACCAAAATAGCATATTCAGCCATTTTTAGGAAAGACAATCTGACCTTGACTCATATGCAAGTGTTGCCATATTGGAGGTAGATTGAATTATCACTAAAGAAACTGGAATAATTTTATGGAATGGATGGGCAGGCTGTTTTTAGCTTTTATATTTCCAAAATAATGTGTGCACACAGCCGTATCCAACAAAGCTGTACCGTGCGTTAACCCTGGGCCATCCTCACGGTGCTTACACGCAAATGTTTAGGGGATCACAGAGGATCCAGCATAATCCTTGAAAGACTATATGCAGAAGCCAAGATTGAAACTAACAATAGATATATTAAACTCCAGAACTATGATTTAATACGTGAACTATACAGTATTTGTGATCATTGATAGTTAATATTTGGGTGATTACTGCATGCTACATGATAGTGATTCCCTATTGTAACAACACGAGATAGGAAATGTTATTACCTCCCCCCCCTTTTGTTCATGGGAACATTTAGACTGGGAAGTAAATTAATTTTCCAAGTTTATAGGCTAAGGAATAGTGGAGCTGCTATTTGAAACCACTTGGCGGGCTGTTAACATCCCTAAACTACTTCTCTAAGCAGATCCTCTGTACAAGTTCCATATTTTGTACTATAATCACTTCTGCTTCCTCTCCCCCTGGTTTTGTTAATCTGTTTACCATCCACCCAATCTAATTCGCTTGGCATCTGAATTGGCCACATTCGGGACTAGGAAGTACTTAAAAGCCTTCTTGACTTGAGGTAGGAGCTGCTGCATTTTGACGTTTGCTTGTCATGGATGCTGTCTTGGCTGCTTACCTTGTGCCTGGTTCTCTCATTTGCCTTGTTTTCTGGTACCACTACATATATCCCCTGACCTTATGCCTGTCTTATGACTGACACTGTTCCCAAAGCTTCTTCACCACAGGTGACTTTTTCCCCATCTTAACTGAGTTTTATGGGCACAACTTGAACTTCACTTAATCCTTTTAAAATCTAGTTTGTTCTCGGCTTTCCTCTGTCTGACAATTCTAATTTGTCTCTGTTTTCACTGATGGCTATGTTCTGTTATGTCACTAAACTTGGTTTCCTCCCAACTGTTTGATCAGCCCCAGGCTTCTGCACATCTTTTTTGGTCTTCTGGAATTCATTTTCTGTCCCATCTCCATATTCGCCTGTTCACACTCTGAGCCTAACATATCCTGAGACTCTTATACCTCTGTTTTTCAGACAGGCAACTGACTCTAGAATAAATGACTAGTCTCATTCCAGAGAAAAGTAACTAGGCCTTAACTCACCTAGGATAAGCAAACAGCTTTATAAACTTTGTAAAAAATATGTTTACCTGTTAAAACATATATATTTTTACTTATCAAATTCTCATATAGATGGATTAAGAGATATCTAAACATAGATATACAACTTCTTTTTAAAAGTATATCGCTCTGTTTTGGTACTGAACTTAATTTTATGTAGTTTCAGTAAACAATAGGGCTTCTGAACTTGCCTTATTTCTTCAAAAGATGCAAGTTCAAATGTACTGGATCAGTGTTGTTATCATCATATACACTTAGGTGTAACACTCACACACAAATACCCAGTTATTGTTGGGCGTTTAATATTGATTCATTCACAAATATCTAGCATCAACGTATAATGCACAAAGTACTATGTAGTTGCTATAAAGGATAAAAATTTGTTTGCAAATGTAAGCTCTCTGGAGAAAGTCAAATGTATATCCTAATAAGAGGTCAAAGGTAGCCATTGCCATGAGAGTGTTCCAGGGTGAGTTCCCTGCAACCTCGGAGAGGGAAGAAATCATATCTGTTTAGGATGGTGAGAGATGGCATGGAGCAAGGGCCTTTGGAACTACATTCAGGAATTGTCAGTATTTCAATAGCCAGAGATCAACAGCAGACATTGCATTTGGAAGAGATGGTGATAACAGGTGCTGACATGAGAACGGTCAGTCCTTTGGAAAAGAGCAAGGAGTTCTGATTGTCTAGAGAACAGGATTTGTGTAAAGAAGTAATAGAAGGCGTGGCTCCAAAGTTAAAGAGGTCCTTTAGCCCAGGCTGAGAAAGCACTATTGATACTTGGGAGACAGCTTTACTTCCAAGTCACAGAATTCTCATTGAGAAGGAAAGAAGTGATCTCCACACCTATTTTTATTAACCTGCTACCCAGCTTGAATATGGGCAGTTATGAGCTGGTAAAACAATAAAGAATTGTGACTCGAGTTGGATTGACCTGGTTTTCAATCCTAGTTCCACTGTTCGCTGCCACGTGACACTCAGCGAGTTAACTCTCTGTCTCAGTTTCTTCATCTACAAAAGGGGGAGGGGGTGATAGTAACAGTACCTACCTCATAGGTACTGTGAAGATAAAAGGAGATAACTATTGAATAGTACTTAACACAGTCCCTTGTTTAATCTTGACATTATTGGGGAGGCTTCCACAGGGTACTTCCTCTTAGAGTCCTGTATGAGCAAGTTTCGTCTGATACCTCTAATGATGTCTTATGAATTTCTCCTTGTCCGATGCCTCAAACATCATTACTCCGAAGTCCTGTTGGACATACTGAGAGCCCCGTCTATTTGGGCATGCTGACAGCACCCTCCCTGTATCACATGCCTATGTTTTTCAAGGTCTGCCTGTTAGGTATTTCTAATTTTTCCTCCTGGCTTCTGTGGCTACCTGAATTATGAAGATAAGTGTAGACTTTATATATAAAATTTCTGAATCATTTCTTAAGTCTAAGATTAAGCACTCCTTATTGTCCATTTATCAAATGTTTTATTATTTTAATTTGAATTATTGATTCTTAAGCTTAAGTTTCATTCAACAAGGTGAAAGAGACTGAGAAGCAAAAATGTGATATACACCAAGGATGTAATCTGAGATTAAATACTGTTAGCTTGTTATATAGTGGTCTATTGAAGAATGAACTCTGATATAAATTAGTTCATTTAAAAATTCAGCCAAAAGAAGGAAGTTTTGGAAAGTATCAAAAATATTTCATTACAGAGCAGAGACTTTAAGTGGTTGAGGAGTATATATAAACTAATATTGAAAATAAATTCTAGAAATGAAAGATTCTCTTTAGTGAAGGTAATCTTGATTTAAATTCCCATTCTTTGCATCTTATCACTTTAAGGAGATAAATGAACTTCTTCGTGCCTCTCTCTATTCATTGAACCCCCTCCCAAAAAATAAAAATTTGCTATTCAGTAGCAGACAGGATATATTTATAGTATTAAATGAACATGACCTGATTCAAATCCAATCTGTTGACAGTGTAATAATTAATTTTATATTTGATTTGCCTCTGTACTGTACTATTGATACTTTTTTTTCATTGTAAATATCTTCCAGCACCTCCAGTTTTTATACAAGAACCTGCCGATGTGTCTATGGAAATTGGGTCAAATGTGACATTACCTTGCTATGTGCAAGGTTATCCAGAACCAAAGATTAAATGGCGAAGATTAGACAACATGCCCATCTTCTCAAGACCCTTTTCAGTGAGTTCCATCAGCCAACTAAGAACAGGAGCTCTCTTTATTTCAAGTAGGTTAAAGGAAATACATTTTATACAAATATATACAAATAAATTTATACATTTTTTATATTTGGGTATTGTCATGGCTAAAAAAGTGAATTAATCTTGCTAACACATTTTGTGTTTGTTGGATTTCATTTCAATATAATGCTAAACTCATATATGGAAATTGTCATAAATGAATAACATTTTATTCAATTTTATGGCATTATTATGTCATAAGGGCTTGTGATAAGCAATGTGATTTCTTCATATCTCACTGTTTCCTATTGCAAATAGAGACACTTGGTCCTTTATGTGGATAAGCAATCACATTTTATTAACTCTGGTACTAACTTTTGTATAGAAAGGTAAAATATTACTAGTCGTTAGGGTTAATAAATTATTTTTGGACAAGAATAGTGATGTGTAGGGACCATGTGTGCTATGAAAACTTTTTGATTAAAAGCTATAGCTATCTGAAACAAAACATTTTTAAAAAAAATATCAAATAGGGAGTTCCTGTCGTGGTGCAGTGGAAACCAATCCGACTAGTATCCATGAGGATGCAGGTTTGATCCCGGGCCTCGCTCAGTGGGTGTTGCCATGAGATGTGGTGTAGGTCTCAGACATGGGGCGGATACTGAATTTCTATGGCTGTGGTGTAGGCCAGCAGCTGTAGCTCCAATTCAGCCCCCAGCCTAGGAACTTCCATATGCTGTCGGTGCAGCCCTAGAAAGCAAAAAAAAAAAAAAAAAAAAAAAAGGTCAAATACTCCATCACCCCAAACTTTTCACTGTAGGCTATTAAGCATTCAGATATTTGTAAATACTTAATATATGTTAGGAATATTTGGATAGTGTACCAGAGGAGTGAAAACATTTAGATGATTAATTTTTTAAAATGTATTTTTTAGGGTATTTTTTAGGGTATTTTGTAGAAAGCCACTAATAATTGATTTTCATGTTTATTAACAATACTAAATGTAGATTAGCCATTTAAACTTTCAAATACAAATTAAAGTCTGATAACACGTGCTTAAGTATTCAGCTCTGCTCGGCTCTGTGATGAAGACAGAAGGCAAATGTGGGGGTCCGTTCCTCACTCAGGCATTTTTCAGTCCACTGTCTGAGTGGATGAGTACCTACCAGGAATTACTCATTAGATTGGGTCAGATTTTGCAGGACCTAAAATATACAGGGGAAGAAATGCAGTTGGTGAGGTAGCGAGATGCCCAAACTTCATAGGCAGGAAAAGACCCCTGAACGTACTGTTTCAGATCAGCTCCTCTGCAGGATGGGAAGAGAGTTGAGTGGAGGTGTGGGGATGGGGAGATTCAGGTAGCTGTAAAGGTAGGGTGATGGCGGTGATGAAGAACAGCCCAGAGGGAACCAAATGAGACCTGGAAACTAACAAGTAGTGGAAATGGAAGAAAAGAAAGAATAAAGGAGGACAGTACATTGAGCTGTGGTTACCTCGCTGTTCAAATCAAATCACCTAAAAGGAAACTAGTGATTAGAAACTTTGCTTTCAGTGGTATTTTGTATTTCTACACAAATTAGCCTGCATTGATAATATGAAAAATAACTTGATTAGAAACGGTGTATAACTTATGAACCAGGTGATTTGCCGAACTTTCCTTGGCAAGGGAATGTTTGTCACATCTTATGTTTTAAGTCTTTAAGTTTATTTTTGTGCATGGTGTGAGGGTGTGTTCTGGTTTCATTATTTACATGCAGCTTTCCCAGCACCACTTGCTAAAGCAGTAATTTCCCACTTTATATTTTTGCCTCCTTTGTCATAGATTAATTGAGCCTAGGTGTCTGAGTTTATTTCTGGGCTCTCTGTTCTGTCCCATTGATCCAAATGTCTGTTTTTGTACTAATACCACACTCCCTTGATTACTGTAGCTTTGTAGTATTGTCTGAAGTCTGGGAGAGTTGTGCCTACTACTTTGTTTTTTTCTTCAAGATCGCTTTGGCAATTCTGGGTCTTTTATGGTTCCATATAGATTTTTTAGTATTTATTCTAGTTCTGTGAAAATATGACATGGGTGATTTAATAGGGATCACATTAAATCTGTAGATTGGTTTGATAGTGTTATCATCTTAATGATATTGTTCCAGTTCAGGAGCATGGAATATTGTTTCATTTCTTAGAACCCTCTTTCATTTATTTTATTAAATGTTTTATAGTTCTCTGCCTATATGGTTTTCATTTTAATTTCATTTCATTACTAAATGTTTCATAGTTCTCTGCCTATAAGGTTTTCAAGTTTAATTTCATTTCATTATTAAATGTTTTATAGTTCTCTGCCTATAAGGTCATTTCTAGGTTTTATTTGCTGGGTTTTTTTTTTTTTTTTGGTATGATTTTAAAAGGATATATTCCTTTTCTTATGTTTCATTGGTAGTATACAGAAATGCAAGCAATTTCTTTTTTTTTTTTTTTGCGGGGGGGGGGGGGGGGGAACACTCCCACAGCATATGTGGGCCAGGGATTGAATTCGAGTCGCATATGTGACCTATGCCACAGCTGCAGCAATGCTGGATCATTAACCACTGCACCAGGCTGGGAAGGGGATCAAACCTGCACCTCAGCAGCAACTCAAGCTCCCTCAGAGTCAACACTGTGCTACAGTGGCAACTCATAATACAATCAATTTCTGAATGTTAATCTTGTATCTTGCTACTTTGCTGAATTCATTTATAAGATCTAGTAGTTTTTGTGTGGAGTTCTTAGGGTTTTCTATATATAGTATATCATCTGCAAAGAGTGAAAATTTTACCTCTTCTCTTCCAATTTGGATACTTTTTATTTCCTTTGTTTGTAAAATTGCTGTGGCTAGGACTTCCAATACTATGCTGAATAAAAGTGGTGAGAGTGTCTTTTTCCAGATTTTAGTGGAAAGTCTTTCAGCTTTTCTCCATTAAGTATTATTTTGGCTGTAGGTTTGTCATAAATGGTTTTTATTATGTTGGGATGTGTTTGTCTCTACCCACTTTAGTAAGAATTTTTATCATGAAGGGATGTTGAATTTTATCAAATGCTTTTTCTGCATCTATTGAGATGATCATGTGGTTTTTTGACTTTTGCTAATGTGACGTATGACATTGATTGATTTGTACATGTTGAGCTATCCTTGTGAACCTGTTATGAGTCTCACTTGGTTGTGGTCTATGATCTTTTTCATGTGTTGTTGAATTAAGTTGGCTAAAATTTTGTTGAGAATGTTTGCATCTATATTCATCAAAGATAGGGGCCTATAATTTTCTTTTTTTGGTATTATCTTTGGTTTTGGTATTAGGGTAATGGTGGCTTCATAGAATGTCTTTGGGAGTGTTCCTTCTTCAGTCTTTTGGAAAAATTTAAGAAGGATGGGTATAAGTTCTTTGTATGTTTGGTAGAATTTGCCTGTGAAGCCATCTGGTCCTGGAACTTGCTTGTAGGGAGTTTTTTGTTGTTGTTGTTGTTTTGGTTTTTTTTTAATGACATACTCAATTTCATTTCTAGTGATCAGTCTGCACAAATTATCTATTTCTTCTTGATTTAATTTTGGCAGATTGTATATCTCTAGAAAGTTGTCCATTTTGTCTAGGTTGTCAGATTTGTTGGCATATTATTGTCCATGGTATTCTCTCTCTCTCTTTTGTATTTCTGCAGTATCAGTTGGGATTTCTCCTTTTTAATTTCTTATTTTGTCTATTTGTTCTCTCTCTTTTCTTCTTAGTGATCCTGACCAGAGGTTTGTCAATTTTGTTTATTACTCTTTCAAAGAACCAGCTCTTGGTTTTATTGATTTTTTTTCTATTTTTTTAATCTCTATTTTGTTGGTTTCCTCTCTGATCCTTAAGATTTCCTTCCTTGTGCTGACTTTAAGTTTCATTTGTTCTTTTTCTAATTCTTTTAGGTGATAAGTTTGGTTGTTGATTTGAGATTTTTCTTATTTTTTGAGGAAGGCCTCTATCAATATGCACTTCCCTCTAAGAACTGCTTTTTGACCTCACATAGATTTTATATGGTTGTGTTTTCATTGTCATTTTTCACAAGGTATTTTTTATTTCTTTTTTGATTTCTTCACTGACCCTTTTTTTTTTTTTTTTTTAGTAGCATGTCATTTAGTCTCCATGTAGTTGTTTTTTTTCCTCATTTCTTTTTCTGTGGTTAATTTCTAGTTTCATGCCATTGTGGTCAGAGAAGATGCTTGAAATAACTTCTATACTCTTAAATTTGTTGAAGTTAGTATTGTGCCCCAGTATGTCATCAATCCCAAAGAATGTTTTATGTGCACTTGAAAAGAATATATATTCTGGGTTTTGTTTTGTTTTTTTTTTTTGGATATTATGTCCTGAAAATATCCATTAAGTCTAGTTCTTCTATTATGTCATTTAAGATCTCCGTTGCCTGACTGATTTTCTGTCCAGAAGATCTGTCCATTGATGTGAGTGAGGTGTTAAAGTCTCCTACTCTTACTGTATTCCCATCAGTTTCTCCTTTTATGTCTGTTAGTGTTTGTTTTATGTATTTGAATGCTTCTGTATTACATGCATATATGTTGATGACTGTAATTTCCTCTTCTTGAACTGATCTTTTTATCAGTAGTGTCCTTCTTTATCTTTCTTTATGGTCTTTGTTTTAAAGCCTATTTTGATGATACAGTATTGTGACTCCCACTTTCCTGTAATTTACATTTGCATAAAATATCTTTTACCATCCCCTCACTTTCTATCTTTGTGTGTCCTTTGCCCTAAGGAAAGTCTCTTATGGGCAGCACATTGTAGGCTCTTGCTTTTTTAATCCAGTCTGCCACTCTGTGGCTTTTGATTAGGCATTCAGTCTACTGACATTGAAGGTAATTGTTGAGAAACATATATTTTTTTGAGTTCCCACTGTGGCACAGCAGGATCAGTAGCATCTTAAGAGCACTGGGGCATGGGTTTGATCCTGGTGCAGTGGCTTGGAGATCCAGCATTGCCACAGCTGCAGCTTGGGTTGTGGCTGCAGCTCGAATCTGTTCCTTGTCCCAGGAACTCCAGGTGCTGAGGTGCAGCCAAAAAAATGTATTTATTGCCATTTTAAACCTTGTTTTTTAGTTGAGTCTACTCTGTTTTTCTTTTTGTAGTTTTATGCTTTCCTTTTATTTTGTGCTTGTGTCTTTTTAGTTTTTGCGAAGCTATTGTTTGTCTGTTTGTTTTTGACTGGTGGTTGCCCTGTTTTTTAAGTATGTTAACCCCTTCCTATATCTGCTTTCTTTGGAATGGTAGTCATATAGGCTCAAACACTTCTAAAAAAGAGTCTGGATTTTCTTATTCTCCTTCCCCACATTTTATGATATCCTTTTTACACCTTCATGTTTATCCTTTTGCTCTTCTTTGTGTTTATCATCACATTCACAGGTAGATTTTTTGCTTTTCTTTTCCTTTTTGATCTGTATACTGGCTTATTTAAGTGGTTACTTTCCAATTGTGATTTCCTCCATCCTGTATCTTCTTAATTCTTTCCTATTTAGAGGAGACCTTTTAATATTTCTTTCAGGATAGGTTTAGTATTGCTGTATTCTTTTAATTTTTGCCTATCTGAGAAATTCTTTATTTTTCCTTCTATTTTAAATGATAATCTTTCTGGGTAGATTACTCTACATTGCAGAGGTTTTTTTCCCTTGTAGAAATTTGGGGAGTTCCTGTTGTGGCGCAGTGGTTAGCGAATCCGACTAGGAACCATGAGGTTGCAGGTTCGGTCCCTGCCCTTGCTCGGTGGGTTAACGATCCGGCGTTGCCGTGAGCTGTGGTGTAGGTTGCAGACGGGGCTCGGATCCCGCGTTGCTGTGGCTCTGGCGTAGGCTGGCGGCTATAGCTCCGATTCAACCCCTAGCCTGGGAACCTCCATATGCCGTGGGAGTGGCCCAAAGAAATAGCAAAAAGACAAAAACAACAACAACAACAAAAAGAAATTTGGATATATCTTGCCACTCTCTCCTGGCCTGTGGCTTTTCTGTAGAGAAACCAGCTGATAGCCTTATGGGGGTTCCCTTGTAATGAATTTTTTGTTTTTCTCTTGATTCCTTTAGAATCTTGTCCTTAACTTTAACTTTGGCCATTTTTGTTATAATATGTCTTGGTATAGGTCTTTTTGGGCTCATCTTGTTTTTGGATATGTGCTTCCTGTATTTGAATATGTTTCCTTCTTTAGGTTTTGGGATTTTTCAGCCATTATTTCTTGAAATATATTTTAAATCCCCCTTTCTCTTTCTTCTCCTTCTAATATCCTTATATGCATAGATTGACCTGCTTTATATTATCCCATAGATATCTTATATTGCTATCTTTTTTTTTTTTTCCCCACTGTACAGCAAGGGGGTCAGGTTATCCTTACATGTATACATTACAATTACATTTTTCCCCCAGCCTTTCTTCTGTTGCAACATGAGTAGACAAAGTTCTCAATGCTATTCAGCAGGATCTCCTTGTAAATCTATTCTAAGTTGTGTCTGATAAGCCCAAGCTCCCGATCCCTCCCACTCCCTCCCCCTCTCATCAGGCAGCCACAAGTCTCTTCTCCAAGTCCATGATTTTCTTTTCTGAGGAGATGTTCATTTGTGCTGGATATTAGATTCCAGTGATAAGTGATATCATATGGTATTTGTCTTTGTCTTTCTGGCTCATTTCACTCAGTATGAGATTCTCTAGTTCCATCCATGTTGCTGCAAATGGCATTATGTCATTCTTTTTGATGGCTGAGTAGTATTCCATTGTGTATATATACCACGACTTCCGAATCCAATCCTCTGTCGATGGACATTTGGGTTGTTTCCACGTCTTCTCTATTGTGAATAGTGCTGCAATGAACATGCGGGTGCACGTGTCTCTTTTAAGTAGAGTTTTGTCCGGATAGATGCCCAAGAGTGGGATTGCGGGGTCATATGGAAGTTCTATGTATAGATTTCTAAGGTATCTCCAAACTGTTCTCCATAGTGGCTGTACCAGTTTCCATTCCCACCAACAGTGCAGGAGGGTTCCCTTTTCTCCACAGCCCCTCCAGCACTTGTTATTTGTGGATTTATTAATGATGGCCATTCTGACTGGTGTGAGGTGATATCTCATGTTAGTTTTGATTTGCATTTCTCTTATAATCAGCGATGTTGAGCACTTTTTCATGTGTTTGTTGGCCATCTGTATATCTTCTTTGGAGAAATGTCTATTCAGGTCTTTTGCCCATTTTTCCATTGATTGATCGGCTTTTTTGCTGTTGGGTTGTATAAGTTGTTTATATATTCTAGAGATTAAGCCCTTGTCCATTGCATCATTTGAAACTATTTTCTCCCATTCTGTAAGTTGTCTTTTTGTTTTCTTTTGGGTTTCCTCTGCTGTGCAAAAGCTTTTCAGTTTGATGAGGTCCCCTGGGTTTATTTTTGCTCTAATTTCTATTGCTTTGGGAGACTGACCTGAGAATATATTCATGATGTTGATGTCAGAGAATGTTTTGCCTATGTTTTCTTCTAGGAGTTTGATGGTGTCCTGTCTTATATTTAAGTCTTTCAGCCATTTTGAGTTTATTTTTGTGCATGGTGTGAGGGTGTGTTCTAGTTTCATTGCTTTGCACGCAGCTGTCCAGGTTTCCCAGCAATGCTTGCTGAATAGACTTTCTTTGTCCCATTTTATGTTCTTGCCTCCCTTGTCAAAGATTAATTGACCCTAGGTGTCAGGGTTTATTTCCGGATTCTCTCTTCTGTTCCATTGGTCTGTCTGTCTGTTTTGATACCAGTACCACACTGTTTTGATGACTGTGGCTTTGTAGTATTTCTTGACGTCTGGGAGAGTTATGCCTCCTGCTTGGTTTTTGTTCCTCAGGATTGCTTTGGTGATTCTGGGTCTTTTGTGGTTCCATATAAATGTTTGGATTGTTTGTTCTAGTTCTGTGAAAAATATCATGGGTAATTTGATAGGGATTGCATTGAATCTGTAGATTGCTTTGGGTAGTATGGCCATTTTTACAATATTGATTTTCCCAATCCAGGAACATGGAATATCTTTCCATTTCTTTACATCTTCTTTGATTTCTTTGATGAAAGTTTATAGTTCTCGGCATATGGGTCCTTTACCTCCTTGGTCAGGTGTATTCCGAGGTATTTGATTTTGTGAGGTGCAATTTTAGAAGGAATTGTATTTTTGTATTCCTTTTCTAATATTTCATTGCTGGTATACAGAAATGCAACTGACTTCTGAATGTTAATCTTATATCCTGCTACTTTGTTTATTGCTATCTTTTTTTATTATTTTTTTTTATTTGGCTTTTGTCTCCTGCCCTGAATGGGTAATTTCCATTATTCTTTCTTCCAAGTCACTTATTCATTCCTCTGCATTATTCATTCTGCTCCTCAGCTTTAATCTCAGCAAATGAATTTTCTAATATTTCTTGGCTCTTCCTTATAGTTTTTAGTTGCTTTTTAAAGTTGCTGTTGATAGCCATTCTTAATTCCTTCAGTATTGTCCTTTTTGAACTCAGTGTCTGTTAGTCTACAGAGGACTGTGTCATTGTTTGCTCCTTGCAGGGAATTCTCCTGTTCCTTTAACTGGGAATGGTCCCTGAGCTTCTTCATTTTGCTTATATTTCTCTTATTCTGTGAGTTTAGGGAAAACAATTATGTATATAGTCTTGGAGGGCTGTTGATATGTGGGATCATCCCTGGGTAGCTTATACGGGTTTACTGTTTTTTTTTTCTTTTTTTTGGTGTGAGGGCTGCTTTTGTTTTGGATGCTTGCTATTTCTTTTCCCACTGTGTGCAGACCATTATCCCCTTGATTGTGGGTGTTAGTTGTAAGGCCTGTGTGCAGTTCCAGGGAGGTGAGGACAATGGGTGGTACCTGCAGGAAGTGTCTGGTCAC
This sequence comes from Phacochoerus africanus, assembly GCF_016906955.1. Lineage (NCBI taxonomy): Eukaryota > Metazoa > Chordata > Mammalia > Artiodactyla > Suidae > Phacochoerus > Phacochoerus africanus. The sequence continues at coordinate 126,419,322 of NC_062554.1, forward strand.
TGAGCCCTTGACAGTGATGGCTACCCACGAGAAGGTGGGGGCCATGCCCGGGTCCTTTGACAGCAGCAGCAACATGGAGTGTGCATTCCCAGGGAGGTGGGGACAGTAGGCAGTGTTCAGTTGCAGGGTCCTCTGCAGTCACAATCCCTGGGGTGACTGTGGTAGCAGGCAGTGCATGATCACAAGACCCTCATTGGTGGTGGGCTGTGCCCACCTCTGGAGCCTGAGATGGCCACAGCAGTTTTCACCCACCCCTGTAGCCCATGCAAGAGGTGCCTTTCTGCCTGAGAGCCTGTGTATATATAGCTAAAGAAGTTCCTATGGTTGTCCTGCCTACCTCCTCTCCTGCTCCCTAACAGTGATGCTTTGCTTTTCTGGCTGGACCAGGCCTCCTCCTGCACTCCCTTTTCTGTGGCACACTGCTCTGTACCACCCTTAGGCTACAGCCAACCCTAGTTCTCTCCCGGGGACTGACCTCTAAAGCCTAAGCCTCAGCACCCAGCCCCTGTCTGAGTGTCTCAGGCTGTGGTGTGGTGGATTCTGGCACTGAACATCTCTATGACTCTCTTTCTCTGCTTTGTCTTCCTCAGACCAGCTTCTGTGCTTTGCTCTGAGACTTCGAAGTTCCCTCCCAGCCACGGCTTATCTCCTTGTCCTTTAGGTGGCTCCCACTGTATGGATTCCTTTTCTCTTTCACAGCTCCCTTTCAGAAGTACTGATCCTGTTCTGATTCTTTTCTTTTTCTCTGCCCCCCCCCACCTTTGTTCTACTCAGTTATGTGGAGCTTTGTGGCCCTTTTTGGAAGTCTGAGGTCTTCTGCCAGTGTCCAATAGATGTTTCGTGTGAATCATTCTACATTTAGATTTTTTTAATGTGTTCGTGGGAGAAGGCGAGCTCCATGTGCTGCTTCTCCACCATCTTGATCCCAGCCTCACACAGACCATTTTTTGAAGCTCAGACTATAGCATTTACCACTCTGGGGTATGTTTTTTTGCTTCTGTGTATGTCTTCTCACCTAGAATGGGAACTACAAGAAGGCAATACCCTATTTTCTACCCACAGATCTCAGATTTGTGGTTTGCACAGAGTTAATGCTCCACAGATGGTGTATAATTAGTAAAAGATCTTTTCTTTTTAGACTTATGGGCAAGTGATAAAGGAACCTATATTTGTGAAGCTGAAAACCAGTTTGGAAAGATCCAGTCCCAGGCAACCCTAACGGTGACAGGACTTGGTAAGATCAATTTAGTGCTTAGACATCACACTCTTCAAAATCATCAGACTTCTCTTACTCTCTCATCTCTTGCCTGTGCCATTAAGAAAAAAAAATAAAACAAGTAAATATCTGCTTAGCCTTCCTTGCCCTAACCCTACTTGATATTTCATGATATTAGAACTGGAAATAATCTTAAGGATCATCCACTTTAAGCTCTTTATCTCCCATTTGAAGAAATGAAGTTCAGTTGAAAAATTAATGTTAAGTCTGAGTATACACACACAAATGTACATGTGATTGCTCTAGACTGGTGGAATTCTTATCTAGTTCTTTTCTTTACAATTATCCCTTTAGTCCACATGGAATTATTTCTGTATAAGAATACAATATCCTTTATTTCCGAGTAGTAAGACACTTGGTTCAGTATCTTTTATTGAATATTCTCTTCCCACTGATTAAAATGCCCATTTGGTCACATGCTAAATTTATATTCTTACGTTTATTCCTTGGAATTCTATTTATTCAGTACTACTATGTTGTTTATTGTTTAAATTGTTATGGCATGTTTTGTCATTGTTAAATCTGTCAGTGCATGTTTCTCATCAATACAGTTTTATACAATTTTCTTTATGTATCTCCCTTTATTCATCTATATATTATATATATATTTAAATTTTCCAAGAAAAATCTCTTAGAGATTTTGCTTTGGTTTATGTTAAATTTATTCATTGGTTTCTAGAAAAGAGCATGTTTACAATCTTTACCGTTTCATCGAAGAGGGTCCAGCGTATTTTACTTGCCACCTTCCTCACTAATCATATCTCTTCCACTTTTCCCTTGTCCAGTTTCTCAGATTAATGTTTCCTGAAAATTGTTCTGATGACTCCAACCTTTCTATTTATAAATGCTTTCAGTCAGTCTCCATTGTCTGTTGAATGCATTGCACATTTCTCGGCTTGACTTTTCTGGCCTCTCATGTCATAGACTTAATCTTTTTCACTTTTTCTTCTTCTGTGTTACCTGTCTTCTTGCCATTCCCACTGCTTAGCAGGGTCCTTTATCTCTGTCTTCCAGTTCATACTTACATACATTTAAAAATCTTGTTCTTGAAAACTCAGTTTTCTAAGAGCATAAGTGTCGTCGTGGCTTGTAAATGAACTTGCCTTCCTTTTGGGTGAGATAATGTTGACAGACCTGTGCTGTGTCTGATTTAGTTGCTCCACTCATTGGAATCAGCCCCTCAGTGACCAGTGTGGTTGAAGGACAGCAGCTTACTTTGCCTTGTGCTCTGTTGGCTGGAAATCCCATTCCAGAACGTCGGTGGATGAAGAATTCAGCCATAGTAAGAACATTTTAAATCCATGCATTCATATTCCTAATTTTCTTGTATAAAGGGCAGTGTATTCCAGTCGTTGAAATTTCAATGTAATAAACACTCAAAAATATATTTTAAGTGTACTAAAACTTGTCTTCAGTATTAGCACGTTCATAATTTTTTGGAATTAATTTGATGGATATGTAGTCAACGGTGTAATTTTTATAATTTTGAATTAAATCATTGAAACTAATAAACTCTCTTCAGAATATATAAAAACTGAAGCAAGTATGAAGTTATTTTCACAGCATTTAAATCTTTTATATCCTTCTTTGCAGGATATAATTAAATCTTATTCTCATAAAATATTCATTTTATATGTCAATCTTTTTATTCAAACATTCTTTCATTGTGAACTGTTTAAAATGTGGATCTATTTATGTCATTGTTTTTCAACGCATAACTTTTGATTATAAAAGAATGTGAAAAATTTTCACAGTTCTGAGTAGTTATTCTGTAAACATGCAATCTATGGCAATAAATTTTCATCTAATTCAGAGCATTTTTCCTTGCATTTTCCAGACTCACTCTCTTCTTAAAGTACCAATTAAGAGTGAATTGACTCCATGAAATAAGATATAAAATTTTTCATATTTACATAAAAACCTGAGGAAGATGAGTGCATCTCATTCAATAATAAATCCCCCTATAACATATGATGATACTTAGTTTGACCACGAAGGTACAAAACACATTAAGGGTACAGAGTCAGAGGTGAATGTTCTTAACAGACACCGTTGATAGCACCATTGACAGCCTTCTCTCAGGCAGTTCCTATATGATACATTGTCCTCTCATATTTGTATCTGTCACTGAAAGGGTGGATGTTGATATTGTTACATTCGCTCAGCTTGAATGATGCCAAGTTGCTAAAATAAAAAACATCACGTGGCTTGCAAGTGGTAATAAAGTTGTCATGAGAAAGAATAAATTAAGTCAAAAGTAAAAGTGAGGAGTTCCCGTCATGGCTCAGTGGTTAACGAATCCGACTAGGAACCATGAGGTTGCGGGTTCGATCCCTGCCCTTGCTCAGTGGGTTAACGATCCGGCGTTGCCGTGAGCTGTGGTGTAGGTTGCAGACGCGGCTCGGATCCCGCGTTGCTGTGGCCCTGGTGTAGGCCGGCAGCTACAGCTCCGATTCAACCCCTATCCTGGGAACCTACATGTGCCGCAGAAGCAGCCCTAGAAATGGTAAAAAGACAAAAAAAAAGTAAAAGTGAAATTTATGTCCTGCGTGATACCAAAAATCACAGAAACATGAAATAAGTGGTGGTTTTATTTCTTTCCCTTTCCAACAAGCGCATAACTCTGACAGATGTTAGTGGGTATAATACTGGGTGGCATAGCACAATGACACAATCAGTGTTACTCTTGGTAACACTTGACGCTCATCATTTTTTACTTAAGCGTGTTAAAATATTTTATTTGTATAAGACATTTAATAACCCAGTTGGAAAAGAAAGATCTAATTTTGGCTTACAGAACATTGCCTTTTTTAATTAAAAATTACTTGTTTTCCTTCAAGTTGGTCCAAAATCCTTACATCACTGTGCGCAGTGATGGGAGCCTCCACATTGAAAGAGTTCGCCTGCTGGATGGAGGCGAGTATACTTGTGTGGCCACTAATGTTGCTGGAACCATTAACAAAACTACCACTGTGGACGTGCATGGTAAGAGTTGTACCCATCATAATTCTTTCCAAACCTTGTTCAAAGCTGGGTTCATGTGTTTAAATCAAGTAACTCTATTCCTCTAGTTACAAGACCTAGCTATCTTTCCTAATTGTTATCCTTAACAAAAAGGCTTATTTCTTGAACAATATGTGCATTGTTAGGGCTGTTTCCAGATTTCCCTTTCCTGTATACACAAAAAGACATTATTGGGAGTCACTAGCTGAGTCTATCCAAGGGCTTTTGTTAAGTGGTTTCTTAATTGATAACATTGAACTCAGTTCTCAAAGAGCTATGTTTAAAAATACATTTTAATTTCAGGCAAGCTGAACTTATTAGACAGTCCAAATTGCCTTTTCTTTTCAGATTATGCAACAAGCCTGTCCTGACTAATGACTCCTTTGTGTGGTAGCTAGAAATGACCTAAACTGGTCTAAAGGCCACCTCATGTGCTCCAGACAATCTTTTTGCATGTTAAATAAAGTTCACAAAAAGAAAATCCAGGAGCTATCTTTTTTCCATTTGTGGGTAACCATGACCAGCTTTTTATATCTCAATACATTAAGTGACAGCTTCATAGTTTAAGAAATCGTCATTTTTTTGCATATTTCATTTAAAGACTTTGCAGCATTGCTTTTGAAAAGTGTGGTATTAAAAAATAGTTCTGTGTAGAGGGATGAAAGTAGAAGAGAACATTTATTTTTAGTAGTTGATTCATTCTTTTTTTAGGACCTGAATTAAATCCAGTGATTTCCAAATTTTGCTTCTTGGTCTGCTGAAATTTTCAGTGGATACAGGCCATCTTTTTTTTTTTTTTTTTTTTTCACTTTTTAGGGCCTCACCCACAGCATATGGAGATTCCCAGGGTGGGCTCAAATCGGAGCTATTGCTGCCGACCTATATCACAGCAACACAGGATCCATGTCACAGCTCACAACAACGCCGGATCCTTAACTCACTGAGCAAGGCCAGGGATCGAACCTGCAGCCTCATGGTTCCTAGTTGGATTCGTTTCCGCTATGCCACAGCGGGAACTCCTACTATCTTCTTTTTAATGTCTGCTTCTCATTGTAAATTCCCTCTTCCACTTCTCTCAGTCCTATACCAATCTTGTACCCATCTCCACCAACATTATATGGGATATTCTTGAAGAAATACCAAAGTAATGCGAAGTTAGTTACAGTCTAAAAGAGTAAATACATAATGTCAAGTTGGATATTGTTGTATTTAACTATTTTTAAAGAAAATTAGTCCATACATTTCTCCAAAGGTTTTATGAACTGATTTGAGAATCTAATGTAGAAATGCATTCACTTCATCTCCCTTTGGCATCTAGCAACTGCGTAGGATATTGTGTTGTGAAGAATTCTGATGTAAATTTTCATTTGGGTGAAAGAGTGACATGATTATTTGTGATGTCTGTCAGATCGAAGGAGTGTGGAAAAGACGGACAAACCAATGTTGTGCTTTATCAAGATGCAAAAGAAGAAATTTTTTTTTTCGGTCGCGCCCACACCAGGTGGAAGTTCCCAGGCCAGGGACTGAACCCTTGCCACAGCAGCGACCCCAGCTACTGCAGTGACAGTGCTGGATCCTTAACCCTCTTGCCACAAAGGAATTCCAAGATGCAAAATATTTTAACAAGTAAAAGGTAAAGGGTCATTTCACAACATTGTTTCACCTTAGTCCAAAATGAGTAACCGATGTAGTTAATGAAGTTAAGAAAAATTAACCCAGCCATTTGACGTGAACTAAACAAGCAGCTATTTAGAGGACAGATTTGTGTTTGAGTTGGGAGTGATGCAGTATCACAACTTCTCTGTACCTCTGTATTTATGTTAATTTCATCACTCTGCCTCCGCACTTTTTTTTTTCTTTTTCTTTTCGGAGCCTTACCTATGGCATATGGAAGTTCCTGGGATCAGGGTCAAATCAGAGCTACAGCTGTAGGCCTGGGCCACAGCCACAGCAACACTAGATTCAAGCCACGTCTGTGACCTACATACACCGCAGCTTACGTCTGTGACTTATCCTACAACGTGTGGCAACACTGGATTCACCCACCTCAATGAGGCCAGCAATACAACCTGCATCCTCACAGACACTGTGTTGGGTTCTTAACCCTCTGAGCCATGAGAGAAATTTTCTGCCTCTCCACTTTTAAGAATATTTATAAAAAGTTCTCAACAAATTCTTAAAAGAATTGAATTAATGAATACAAATACAAGTGCAAATTAAACTGACAGGCCCTTTAGCTGTGGTATTGATTTATACAGATTGACAGTCTGGAAAGGAAAAGCTCTTCTGAACTCAAATGTCATCAGATTTGAAAACTCCGACCTGCCTTGATAGCTATCAAATTCAACATGGATTTAAGAAAATGGCTTATTCCACATTTCCACAAAATGACAGAAAGTTGCAAGTTGACTATTCCATAATGATTCTGGGAATTAAATTTCTTGCTTTAACAAATAACCTAACATTCTTATCCTAGGGCAGGGGATTTGCGGCCAATTCTTCTTTTTTTCTTTCTTTTTTTATGGCGGTACCAGTGGTACGTGGAAGTTCCCAGGCCAGGGGTCGAATCAGAGCTGCAGCTGCCAGCCTACCCCACAGCCACAGCAATGCTGTATCCAAGCTGTATCTGCGACCTACACTGCAGTTTGAGGCAACATAGGATCTTTCACCCACTGAGTGAGGACAGGGATCAAACCCACATCCTCATGGATAGTAATCAGGTTCTTAACCCACTGAGCCACAGAGAGAACTCCTGCTGCCAATTCTTTAAGAGGATATTATCTAAATTAGCCCAGCCTTAGGTAAGCACAAGTAAGTAGCAAAGCTAGTCTAAGCCTTGCAAGGAAGCTTTTGAACTGAGTTCTCCAATACCTTTCGTTCTGATAAACTACGACTCCCAGGTGGTTGGGGTAATTCTGGAGAATTTGACTTTAAAGACAAAAGACAGCAATGAGTGCTTGAACTCCAGGGAGCAGCTGTGGTCTCATCTTTTCAGGGGAAGGAAAGGACATGCCTGGTATACACGGAACTTTTATTGTGTGCCTTGCACTGTGTTAGGAACTTTTACATGTGGGAGATTCTTTAATCAAACTCATTATTTTGAGAACATTGAGTAATGATAACTATTTATATGCAAGTTTCTTATGATTAGCAGATACACACGGAGTGAAGTGATGAACAGTCTTGGCTTTCCTTTTGCTTCTCCTCATATGATGTCAATTCTTTTGTTGTTTTCTAAAGTCAAAAGGTGTGTTTTTCTTCCTAGTGAAAAATATTGACTCAGGTTCCTGTATTTTAGACTTTTAAATGTAAACTTCTAAGGCCTGTCAAGGTTTACTTTTGAATGCCTTTTAAGAAAAGGGATTCTCTTTTTGAGATTAAATTTAGTGGCTCCCTAGTGATTCTTGTGTATAGATAGATATTAATGTGTAGTGGTTAAATAGCTCATTTCTCTGGAAGTGAGTTTAGGTTAGCTCCCTGCAGCTTAATGAGCAGTGGACAGTGATGAAAGATTTAAGTTAAATATGTAACTCTTAGGATGTAGTTCTATCTTGAATGTCTAGAAAATACAGATTTCCTTCAATCCTCTCTTATTTTTGCTAGACAAACCAACTTACTATGCATAATTTACTAATTGATTTTCGCTTTTTATTAAACTCTTCAGATTGTAACTGTTGTATGTAGTTTATTATACTCTCTTGCAAATTACCCTACCTTTCTATCAGGAAAGATTGTGTTGGAGTTCTCGTTGTGGCTCAGTGGGTTAAGAATTCAACTAGTATCCATAAGGATGCAGTTTCAATTCCTGGCCTTGCTCTGTGGGTTAAGGGTCCAGCGTTGCAGCAAGCTGCAGCCTAGGCCTTAGATGTGGCTCTGATCCTGCCTTGCTGTGGCTGTGGTGTAGGCTGGCAGCTGCCGCTCTGATTTGACCGCTAGCCTGAGAACTTCTGTATGCTGCACACACAGCCATAAAAGGAAAAATTAAAAAAAAAAAAAAGACGAAAAGGTTGTGTTTGCTAGTTTTGACAAATATTTGGTATGTCTTGAAAATGCTCAATTTTAAGCACGTGAGGATAAATGAAAGGACAAATAATCAAATTCTGTGTAATGCTTCCTTTTCCAGTTCTACCAACCATTCAGCATGGACAACAGATACTCAGTACAATTGAAGGCATCCCAGTAACTTTACCATGCAAAGCAAGTGGAATTCCTAAACCTTCTATTGTCTGGTCCAAGGTAAATAACACATCTAATAATATCTGTTAATGTTATGTGTTGTGACAAAATATTTGAATGTATATATATATATATTTTTTTTTGTCTTTTTGCCTTTTCTAGGGCCACTCCGGTGGCATATGAAGGTTCCCAGGCTAGGGGTCTAATCAGAGCTGTAGCTGCAGGCCTATGCCAGAGCCACAGCAACTCGGGATCCAAGCCACATCTGCAACCTACACCATGGCTCACAGCAAGGCCAGGGATTGAACCCACAACCTCATGGTTCCTAGTTGGATTTGTTAACCACTGAGCTATGATGGGAACTCCAAAAATATTTGAATATTTTTATGCATGTAACTTGTCACTGTGCCATAGCTCCTGATAGAATGGAAAACCCATTCAGTCATTCTATTTAGAAAAGACCTTAAATTAACCTTAGTGCCTTCACCTACTTGAGGCTTGAATAGTATTAACACAACAGTGAACATTAATGTAGTGCATTCTGTGTGCCTGGATCTTTTCTAAGCATTTCGCTTATAGCAGATTCTTTTTTACCCCTTACTGCATCTTTTCAACTCTTTTGATTTCAGCGCAGCTCTGATGGATAGTTCCGTGCTCTTTGCCAGGGTCACACTTCATGCATATGCTTCTCTGGATTGGGGACTAGAATCTTTCTCCAAAACCACATAAGGCTAGAAAGCCTGCTGAATGGTCAGGAAGTGCTGGAACATTAACTCCTCAGGGGCAGAGGGGAGGTACAAATGCCCCACTTCTCATCATCAGAGGAATCCTTCTGAAGTCTATTACATAGTTTCCCAGAAGGTCCCCAGCATATTGAACTCATAAGCTCAGCCACAGAGGAAACCAAGGCAGTGAAACCTTTTATTAGCTTTCCTTCTTTCTTGTCTCCCTCTCCCACCCCCTTCTTTAAGCCTCTGGGAATCACTTTATAAGTAAACTTCCTTCCAAATCATTGTCTCGGACTGCACTCTTCTAGAAGCTAAAGTAAGATACATATACATTTATCCCCCTCTGTAGCCCTGTCATGAAGTTGTGTGGCTTTTCCTTGTGTTCTCGCAGTGTGAAAAAACCCATTTGCTAAGAAAGTACTTTACATCTTTGAACAGCCATAAAAATGGCATATTTTCCATAGATTGATTTAAATCTGATAGAAAGTAGTATAAAATGATGCCATAATAATAAAATGCAGTATTTGTATAATTAGTGTCACAACGAGAGTATTTTCCCATAACACCTAATCTTATACAGGTCTCTGAAATATAGAGAAGTTGGTTTTGACATCTATAAATTAAACAGAAAGATTAAGATTTTTAGTATTCTGGACACAAAAGTGTAGTGGTGAAACTGATCTCCAAAATTGCACAGTGCTTGCTACTGAGTGGGAGTTGAATTCATTTTAGGGAAGTATAAAAATGGAATCCTCATACTGCAGAAACTATATGCCAAGAAATTGGACAACCTAGAAGAGAGGACACCTTTCTAGAAACATACAACCACCAAAACTGAATCAAGAAGAATTAGATCAATTGAACAGTGATCACTAGAAATGAAATTGAATACGTAATAAAAACACTCCCTGCAAACAAAAGTCCAGGGCTTCACAGGCAAAATCTACCAAACATGCAAAAAACATGTAGCCATCCTTCCTCAACTTTTCCAAAAGGTTTAAGAAGAAATCCTCCCAAAGATATTAAGAAGCCACCATTACCCTAATACCCAAACCAAAGATACTACCAAAAAAGAAAATTATAGGCTAATATCTTTGATGAATATAGATGCAAAAATTCTCAACAAAATTTTATCCAACTGAATCCAGCAACACATGAAAAAGATCATACACCGTGACCAAGTTGGATTCATCCCAAGTTCATAAGGATGGTTCAACATATGCAAATCAATCAATGTCATACATCACATTGACAAAAGAAAAGTCAAAAACCACATGATCATCTCAATAGATGCAGAAAAAGCATTTGGCAAATTCCAACATCCATTCGTGGTAAAAACTCTCACCAAAGAGGGTAGAGAGGGCACATAACATAATAAAAGCCATTTATGACAAACCCACAGCCAAAGTAATACTTAATGGAGGAAAGCTAAAAGCCTTTCCACTAAAATCTGGAGCAAGACAAGAATGACCATTCTCACCACTTTTATTCAACATACTATTGCAAGTTCTAGCAATAGCAATCAGAGAAAGGAAATAAAAAGTATCCAGATCAGAAGAGAAGAGGTAAAATTGACACTAAATGTTGATAACATGATACTACATATAGAAAACCTTAGGAACTTCCAAAAACTATTCCAACTGTTCAATGAATTCAGCAAAGTAGCAGAGTATAAGATGAACATCCAGAAATTGGTTACATTTCTTTATACTAACAATGAAATATAAGAAAGAAATATAAAAATACAATACCTTTTAAAATCACACCCACCAAAATTAAATACCTAGGAATAAACCTGAGCAACGAGATGAAAGACTTACGCGCTGAGCACTATAAAACATTAATCAAGGAAATTAAAGAGGAGTATAAGAAATGGAAAGATAGTCCATGCACCTGGATTGGAAGAATTAATACTGTTAAAATGGCCATCCTACCCAAAGCTATCTATAGATTTAATGCAAACCCTATCAAATTACCCATGACATTTTTCACAGAACTAGAACAAACAATCCAAACATTTATATGAAACCACAAAAGAGCCAGAATTGTCAAAGCAATCCTAAGGGGGGAAAAAAAGCAGGAAGTACAACTCTCCCAGACTTCAGACAATATTACAAAGCTACAGCAATTAAGACAGTATTGTACTAGTACAAAAACAGACATACAGACCAATGAAACAGAATAGAGAACCCAGAAATAAACCCAGACATCTATGGTTAATTAACCTTTGACAAAGGAGGCAAGAACATAAAATGGGAAAAAGGCAGTTTCTTTACCAAGTGGTGTTGGGAAAACTGGACAGCTGCAAGTAAATCAATGAAACTAGAACACACTTTTACACCACACACAAAAATAAACTCAAAATGGCTTCAAGACTTAAACATAAGACAATATACCATCAAACTCCTAGAAGAGAACATAGGCAAAACATTCTCTGATATCAACCATACAAATGTTTTCTTAGATCAGTCTCCTAATGCAGTAGAAATAGAAATAAAAGACGCCATAAAAAACAAAAACAAAAAGTTTCTCATGGCTCAGTGGTTAATGAACCCAACTAGTATCCATGAGGATTCAGGTTCAATCCTTGGCCTTGCTCAGTTGGTTAAGGATCCGGTATTGTTGTGAGCTGTGGTGTTGGTCACAGGTGCAGCTTGGATCCCGTGTTGCTGTAGCTGTGGTGTCGGCTGGCAGCTACAGCTCTAATTGGACCCTTAGCCTGGTAACCTCTATATGCCATGGATGCAGCCCTAGAAGACAAAGGACAGACAAACAAACAAACAAACAATCAAACAACCCTATGGAAAGGGAGAAAATAGTTTCAAATGATGCTTAATCTCCAAAATATACAAATAACTTATACAACATAATACCAAAAAAAAAAAAAAAAAAAAAACCCAGTTGAAAAATGGGCAGATCTAGGAGTTCCCGTCGTGGCGCAGTGGTTAACGAATCCGACTAGGAACCATGAGATTGCGGGTTCGATCCCTGCCCTTGCTCAGTGGGTTAACGATCCGGCGTTGCCGTGAGCTGTGGTGTAGGTTGCAGACGCGGCTTGGATCCCGCGTTGCTGTGGCTCTGGCGTAGGCCGGTGGCTACAGCTCCGATTGGACCCCTAGCCTGGGAACCTCCATATGCCGTGGGAGCGGCCCAAGAAATAGCAACAACAACAACAACAATAACAACATCAAAAGACAAAAAAAAAAAAAAAGAAAAAGAAAAATGGGCAGATTTAAATAGACATTTGTCCAAAGAAGATATACAGATGGCCAACAGGCACATGAAAAAATGCTCAACAGCACTAATTACCAGAGAAATGTAAATCAAAACTACAATGAGATACCACCTCACACGAGTCCAAATGACTATCGTTACTAAGTCTACAAATAACAAATGCTGGAGGAGGTATGGAGAAAAGGGATCCCTCCAACACAGTTGGTGGGAATATAAGTTGTTACAACCACTATTGAAAACAGTATGAAGGTACATTGGCAAACTAAATGTAGAACTACCATATGATCCTGCAATCCCACTGTTGGGCATATATCTGGACAAAATTTTCTGTGCACCCCTATGACAGTAGCCAAGACATGGAAACAACCTAAATGTCCATGGACAGATAAATGGATTAAGATGTGGTACATATACACGAGGGAATACTACTCAGCCATAAAAAATAACAAAATAATGCCATTTGCAGTAACATGGATGGACCTCTATACTCTTCATACTAAGTGAAGTAAGTCAGAAAAACAAATACCATATGATATTTATATCTGGAATCTAATGTGCGGCACAAATGAACCTGTTAACAGAAAAGAAACAGACTTATGGACATGGAGAACAGATTTGTGGTTGCCAAGGAGGAGGGGCAGGGAGTGGGATGGACTGGGAGTTTGGGGTTAGTGGATATAAACTATTGAATTCAGAGTGGATAGGCAATGAGATCCTGCTGTAAGTAGCCCAGGGAGGTATATCCAATCACTTGTGATGAAACATGATGGAAGATAATGAGAAGAAGAATGTATATATGTGTATGACTAGATTACTTTGCTATACCACAGGAATTGACAGAACATTGTAAACCAACTATAATAAGAATTAAGAAAAATAAATAAAAATAAAAATGGCATCCTCTATGATCACACACAGAGTTTAAGAGTTTGGGCTCCCTTGCCTGCTTGCCAGGGTTCGAGCCCCAGTTCTGCTGCTGACTAACTCTGTGACCTTGGTCAAGTTACCCATCACACCCCCAGATGTAAGACTTTTATTTGTAAAATGAGGGTTATAGTAGTTCCTACTCATAAGCTTGTTGTCATCATTAAAATAGTTAAGTCATATAAAGTGCTCAAAACACAGAGTGGCTTAGCATGAGCACTCATTTCATCTGTGACTACCTCATCCTCACCAACTTTAAGTAGCTCTGGAATGAAGAGGGCCTGGTTTGGCATGAAGAAATGTCACCTTTGCATGATGTGTCTAATTTTGATTACAAATGACTTTCTTCAAATCAGCATTCTTTCAATCTAGTCTTTTCCCCATTGGAGATTTTCTTGCTTCCCCCTCTTCTTCTTCCAGACATCAAGTCAGTCCCTTATTATCTTACAGAACACTTTACTCTGGGTTGTTTTGCAGAAAGGCGAGCTGATTTCCATGAGCAGTGCTAAGTTTTCCGCAGGAGCTGACGGAAGTTTGTATTTGGTGTCTCCCGGGGGTGAGGAGAGTGGGGAGTACACCTGCACTGCCACCAATGCCGCAGGCTCCGCCAAAAGGAAAGTGCAACTGACCGTCTATGGTGAGAGCCCCTGGGCAGGAATGTTTTTCTTGGATACTCTCTGGCTATGCCCAAACTCACATGTTCCTCCCAAATAATGTTCCCAGAAGGCTGTACCCCCAAAGTGCACTATTCCCCAAAGTTTATAGTTTTTATCAAAAATACATTTTTACTGACAACTAACAGCATTTGGATTCTATTTAGAATCTGATTTAAAGGGAGAGGAATTGTATAGCCTTTCGGAAAACTTTTATGGTGTTTTCCAAAGAGTGTGCTTATAGCACCCAAACCTTTTCAGAAGCACCACTTTGTTAAAACTCCGAGCAGAGCCAAACCTCAGCTATATCGTGGTTAGCACTCTTGCCACTTTTATAGATGGCAGATTTTAAAAGGTAGTTACAGCTGAACTCTTCGCTGTGTTCTGAAAGGTAGAGCTATCAAGAAGAACTTTCTAGTCATTTTCCTTTAAACTCTCACAATAAATGTTGATGGAACATTTTAGATATGTCCCAAAACTTTGGTATAAACAGCATCTTGCAAATTATTTAAGAATATCAGTAGTCGACATTTTACTGTGAATTAAAGTGTGCTTTGTTTTCAGTGTACCATTTTCCGTCCAAAACTTGTGTTTATTTTAGTGAGGCCCAGAGTGATTGGAGATCAACGAGGACTGTCCCAGGATAAGCCTGTTGAGATCAGTGTCCTCGCAGGGGAAGAGGTGACACTTCCATGTGAAGTGAAGAGTTTGCCTCCACCCATTATTACCTGGGCCAAAGAAACCCAGCTCATCTCACCATTCTCTCCAAGGTAGGAGACCTGGAATGGATCCGAACACGTGAAACACAATCTCTTGGGACAGATGGCTGTTCCTGTTCAGGTTTTCAACGGTTCGTGTGAGCTTACAGAAAATATATATATATACCTTCTAAATAATTCTTGAATAGCAGAAATGCTGACGTCCAGCTTTGATGTCTTTTCCCATCGGTGCTTTCAACAAGGGAGTTATGAAAATGGAGCAGATATGTTTGTAAATTCTTGTTAGCACAAAGTGCATTTTACACATAAAATAGCATTAATCTCAGAGAAGCACTAAAACGCAATAGGTTCTCTACTGTCTAGGATTTAACTTTCATTAGATGGTTGTGTAAAAATCCTCTTGATTAAACTTAAGCTCATTGAAACCACATATCTGATAGGCTAAGTGACACGGAAAGCAGAATGCCAGAGCCTTTCAGAGGACAGCCTTTGTTGCCATGCAGGTGTGAGTTTAAATTTACCTCCATCCCTTAAAACTTACCTGAAACTTTGGCGATGTGCACTGGGCCACTTTGAACCTCAGATTTCTTATTTATAAAATGGGGGTAATACCCGAAAGGGTGATATAAGATAATATACATTCCATATCCTATCCCTAGTTCTCAGGGAATGGTAGCAATTGCTGTTTTAACTCAACGTCATGCCCACCGTTACTAGCGGAATAAGAGTTATTTGTCTTTAGCTGCTGTCTGTTAGACTTGTTCATGTATGTAGTTATGAAGCTATAAATTCATACCACTGTAGTTTCCATACCACGGGTGAGAAAAAAAAAGAGAAAGAACTACTTTTCTATTTCTTTGAAATAGTATTGACTGTTTGTGAATAAAAGAAATACCATATTTCAGATAAAGCTGACATTTCATTGTTTTGCTCCCCCATCATAAGCCCCTTTCTCCCTTCCCAGGGGCAAGCGCTGCCGTGGACTTCATGAGCATCCTTCACATACATCCTTAAATAGTATAGAATATTGTTTCCTCTATTTTAAATTTTGTTTTCTTGTTTTCAATTTACTATTGTAGCATAATCTCTTAATATTATTCTGCTGCGTGCTTTATTGTATTGAAGTCAGTATTTTTCCATTTTTATACTTAGAGCTTCAGTTTATTCACTTTTTTTTTTTTGTCTTTTTGCTATTTCTTGGGCCGCTCCCACGGCATATGGAGGTTCCCAGGCTAGGGGTCCAATCGAAGCTGTAGCCACCAGCCTATGCCAGAGCCACAGCAACGCGGGATCCAAGCCGCGTCTGCGACCTACACCACAGCTCACGGCAACGCCGGATCGTTAACCCACTGAGCAAGGGCAGGGACCGAACCCGCAACCTCATGGTTCCTAGTCAGATTCGTTAACCACTGCGCCACCACGGGAACTCCCAGTTTATTCACTTTAACTGCCACATACATAGTCTACATTTTGTTCGTACAGTTCCCTATGTATGGACATTCTTGTTCTTGTTGTTCATTTTTGTCTATTTTTTCCTTTTTCCTGGCTTTAGAAATAAGGCTTTTTTGGGAGTATCTTTCTGTTTTTCTTTGTGTGCGTATGCATGGGTTTCTCTGAAACTTATACCTAGAGCTACAATTTCTAGTTATAATGAATCCTGATTTTCAGCCTTGCAGACATTGCCTAACTGTTCTCAAAGAGGCATTACTGCTTTACCTTCCAGAATACAGGCCACGTTGTAATCAGTGCATGGTAATTACCTGCTGCCACATTGTAATCAATGCATGGTGTTGACTGACTTGCAATTTTTTACCAGTGGTGTGGATGTGAAATGATATCTTGCAACTGTCTTTCTTTTCATGAGACCTACTTCCCTGGTGAGCCTGGAATGCTTTCCCCTGTTTGTTGGCCGTTTGTGTTATCTGTGAATTGCCCCCTTTAAACCTGCTGCAGTATTCCAGTGATTTATTTCTCTTTTTCTTATGGAATGTGGAAATTTGGTTTTTGTTCTTAATAACAATCCTTTGTCTCTTGAGTATGTGCAAAATACCTTCTCTTTGGTCTGCTGCTAGCCTTTCAAGTTTATATATGGTCTGGCTGTACAGAATTTACAAATTTCTATGTAGCTTAAGGTGTTAAATCTATTTTTTTTTTTACTTTAGGAAAATCATAAACAGAGCGCCAGTGTTTTATTGCAATATTTTAAATTTCTTTTCTCATCTTAGATTTTAATACATCTGAATTTTTATACTCTGTATAGTATTAGGTAGTACTCTGATTTATTTATTTTTCCCATATGGAGAGTGAAAGCCAGTTGCCCAACACCATTTTTGAATAGTTAATCCTTTTCTGACTTTTTGTAATATCACTTCTGATATTGCATATTACATGTTGAATTCTCACTTATGCTTAAGTCTTTGGACGGGGTTTCCATCTTTATTCATCCATTTGTCTGTCTCTGGCCAATAGCACACTTTGTCTTAACTTTATAAGAGTATCTTGATAGTAAGTAGGTCTGTTTGGCCCCTTCCCTCTTAAAGCTATTTTAATAAAATTAACATAGTAACATTTTTATATGTAAATCTGAATTACCTAACTACCTAAGAGGAACATATTCAATATCTATCTGAGAATTACATATTTACCTTCTTTTGCTTTTCTTTTAGCATGATAAATTTTTAGATGAAGCATTGTTAAAAACAATAATGTATTCAAAATATATTCAGTGTTTACAAAACCATACATCTGCTTTGTAAAGCTGCAACTTAGTAAAGCAGAGTGATGTGTAACTACTTAAAGATTTCAGAACATTAAATTTAAATGTAATAGAAAATTTATTTGGTTTGTGTAAGAACATCAACATCCTACGGAAAACACAAGATAACTTTGGAAATTCCTGACTTACAAGGTGTTTAGCAATGACATTATAGATGGGAGAATGGCTTCAGGTCCTGTTTGCAGAGTAGTGATTTCATAGCGAAGTGCAGCTGCTTTGGTGATATTTACATTCTCATGCTTTATGGTCTTCTCTGTGGTTTATTTTAGACACATGTTTCTCCCTTCTGGTTCAATGAAGATCACTGAAACCCGAGTTTCAGATAGTGGGCTCTATCTTTGTGTCGCCACGAATATTGCTGGGAACGTGACTCAGTCTGTTAAATTAAATGTCCATGGTGAGTTTTGAAATGAAGGCATGTGCTATCTGTAGACTGGCCACAAGGAAAGCTATTGTCCCAGTCTGGTTGACAGTTAACCTCAAAGTGTATAGAGAGTCATTATAGAAAAATTTTCTAAGATCTGTGACTTGTGATTTTCTTTCATTTACTCTGAAAAGTATGTGCCCTCTACAGTCAGCTTGCCCTCTTTTCCTCAGATGAATAGTATTAAAATTTTTTTATCTCAATTTTATGAGATAGCCACTCTCAGTTACAACTATTGTTGATACAGTGTAAAAAAAAGAAAAGTGTGTTTAGGCTGGTGGCTTTCTGTAGAAGTGAATGGGAACTCTCAAGAAAGAATTTAGTGTTGTTTACATGGTCATTTTCAATGTGTATGGAACTCAGCAGCTGAAAATATGCTGCTTCTAGGGTTCCTGAACTATTTTAAAACTCTCTAGGTAGTTGGCTTTCTTCAATTTGCTATAATCTATCCAATTATTCATCCATTCAGCACATACTTACTGAGCCCACTCTAAGCCAGGCATTCAAATATCTGAATTCTCAGATAATCTTGACCAGATTTCATCCTCAGATCAATCACTACAATAGTGTCCTGTTGACCATGGGATATGAAATCAGATGGGAATTCTGTCAGTTACTAGCTATAGGCCATTAGGAGTATTACCTACCCTCTTTAGTTTTCTCTTTCATAAAGTGATGATAATACTACAGGTGTATCTTGGAGATACAGGTGTATCCAGACCACCTCAGTGGAGCAAATATGGCAATAAAGTGAGTCATATGAATTTTTTGGTTTCCCAGTGCATATAAAAATTACATTTAAACTGTATCATAATGTGTTGAGTGTAAAAAATTGTGTTATATTCTACCGTGGTCTATTAAAGTGTTCAGTAGCATTATGTCTAAAAAATGTATATATCTTAATTTAAAAATACCTTTTTGCTAAAAAATGCTAACCATCATTTAACAATGCAGGGTTGCCATAAAATTGACTTGTAAAAACTGCAGTATCTAAAGTGCAGTAAAGCAAAGCACAGTAAAATAAAGTATGCCTGTACTATCAAACTTAGAAGGTTGTTGTAAGTGAAAACCTTTAGAATATAGTGGCTAAATATTAAGTTTTAACAAAAGGACAGAGGAGTGGACTTTCTTAGGAATGCAAAGTACATAAATTCTAATCATATCCTTGCAAGTCAACTTGATTCTATAGTTCATAATGCATCTATGAAAGCCCAATAATATTTGCCAGTATTTTGATTAATTATCTCATTTAAATTTCTAAATGAAGGTCAATAAAGGGAAATAATAGAGCCTTTATCTTGATGTTATTCTCCGAAATTAGCCAGTGCTTTTATGAGGAATATTTCTTACTGTCTGGCTAAACCTTCCACAAAGAAAAAAAAAAACAAAACAAAAAAAACAACTAAGAATACATGAAGAGAAATACTTTTTGTTTTATTCACTCATGTTACAGGATTAACTGGATTGTGTTTTAAGGGGGTTTTAACCTTTAACTATAAATGATAAGAAACCTGATATCTTTAAATGCTCGCTTTTCCCCAAGTTTGGAAAGAGAAGTCTGTAGTTATTATTTCTCATAATCTTTGTGATGTACTGATATTGAAGAGGTTATTTTGCCTGGCTTATTAAGGAAACAGGTCTCAGGAAATTACTGAATTGTCCCAGATCACACAGCTAGTAAGTAGCCTGTGCCTAGGTTTACATCCTGTGATTATTCCATTTTCTCATGCTGCTTCTTGGCAAGGAGCTCTCTTTTAAAGTGAGAAAAGGGGCGTTCCCTTTGTGGCTCAGTGGTTATTCCTTCTCAGTGGGTTAAGGATCCATTATTGCCATGAGCCATGGTGTAGGTCACAGACACGGCTCGGATCTGGTGTTGCTGTGGCCGGCAGCTGCAGCGCTGATTCGCCCCCTAGCCTGGGAATTTCCCTATGCCACAGGTATGGCTCTAAAAAGACCAAAAAAATAAATAAATAAAAAGTGAGAAAAGGAAGGAATTTTTTTATTATTTGAATTCTTAATACTCAGTTGTTGTTTCCAGTCTCTCCAAAGATACAGCGTGGTCCCAAGGTTATGAAAGTGCAAGTTGGTCAAAGAGTGGACCTTCCGTGCAGTGCTCAAGGGACGCCTCTTCCTGTGATCACCTGGTTTAAAGGTGGAAGCGCTGTGCTGGCTGACGGACTGCAGCATATTAGTCATCCAGACGGAACATTAGGCATCAAGCAAGTCATGCTCTCAGATGCAGGCGTGTATACCTGTGTCGCTACTAACATCGCAGGCAGTGATGAGACGGAGATAACGCTACATGTCCAAGGTGATTGGGGGCCTAGGAATATATATGGATGGTGGAGGTGGGGAGTGGGAGGAAAACCTTGGAGTCTGTACAAAATGTATAGTCTTGGATCCCCTTCAAAAGATTGCTGTATAACTTTTATGACTGTTTTAAACTTGGAAAGGAAACTATTCCCGAAAGAAATGAAACCACACATTAAGAAACCCACTTAGTTTTGGAAATGGAGTTGCCGTGGATGATGAAGACAATGGAAGCAATCCCAGACAAGTGTCCCATCCACCATTTTTGGTTTGGGAGAAATTGTGGGCAGAGTGAGCTGGAGTAGGATTCACCTCATAGTAGTAGGTTGCAACCAACATTAATCCCTAGGAAGTTGAGGTGCACTGTTCCTTATAATGACATTGGCCTTATTTTGAGGGTTTAAAAATTAATCTTATTCCTTCAAGTAACAAGTACTTATCAGGTCCCTGCCCACTGTTCTGGGCATTGAGGGGAAAATAGTGCCAAAGGCAGAACACCTGCTTTCTTGAACGATTCTGTAGGTAGGCAACAAGCAAGCACGCAAGT
This sequence comes from Phacochoerus africanus, assembly GCF_016906955.1. Classification (NCBI taxonomy): domain Eukaryota; kingdom Metazoa; phylum Chordata; class Mammalia; order Artiodactyla; family Suidae; genus Phacochoerus; species Phacochoerus africanus. The sequence goes on from NC_062554.1 coordinate 126,440,092, forward strand.
AAATAAGAAATACAGATCGTGAGATGTGCAATGGAGAAAATTAAAACAGTATGATGCCCTCAGCAGTTGTCTACTTTAGATTGAATTGTCAGGTAGGATGTCTCTGAGGTGATATTTAGAGTGAGATAGCGTTGACTGGACGGATGTCCTATCAAGAGCAAGAGGTGTCTGTCAGAAAGAAGACCAGCGCAAAGGTAAGGAAAGAGAAGCAAGTATCATACATAGCCAAGTACTTAATACTTCATACCTGGTATGCTGCAGTTCTCTTTGCATGACTAGGACACTGTTGGAGAGCTTGTCCAGTTCATTCATTCACTCATCAAACTTTATCGACTGCTGATGTTTATGGTTGAATGGAAAAGACAGACATTTATAAAATAATCTTGTAATCAGGAACTGGTTAGTGACCTCATGAAATGGTAGAAATCTGTCTGGTTTTTTTTGTTTGTTTGTTTGCTATTTAGGGCCACACCTGTGGCATATGGAAGTTCCCAGGCTAGGGGTCAAATCTGTAGCCTCCGGCCTACACCACAGCCACAGCAATGCGGTTTCTAAGCCACATCCACGACCTGCACTACAGCTCCTGGCAACACCAGATCCTTAACCCACTGAGCGAGGCCAGGGGTTGAACCCATGTCCTCCTGGATCCTAGTCAGATTCATTAACCGGTGAGCCATGAAGAGAACTCCCTATCTGGGTTTTTAACAGAAAGATTAATAAGGTTTCCTTGGGTTAGGGACACGCCAGTTGGGATTTGAAGAATGAGCAGAAGTGTATTAGGTGACAGTCAAAGGGGTGGTAGGTTGGGGAGAACCTTCCAGGTAAAGGATGAAGAATGTTAAGAGGAGGGAATGTGGTATTTTGCATACACTGGGCTAAAAAAATACTAGTCAATAAAGGCCACTTGGCTGCATTCTAGAGTACATGATGAGTGAATGCGACAAAGTTGGACATATAATTATGGGCCAGATTATCCACAATCTAGGGACCAGAAGAAGGAGTTTAGACTTTATTCTAAGTGTAGTGAAAAGATACAAGCTGGTTATTACTGAGGAAATGATATATCAAATTTGTATTTGAAAATCACTCTTTGGAGGGAGAACTGTTTGACTAGAGACAGAGCAGGAAAGCAGCTAAAGACTATAGAAGGAGCTCAAGCAAACGATGGTGGGAGCTGGACTGAAGGAAAGAAGGGAATGGACTCAAAAATAGAGGAAACTGGGAAAAGGTGACGGATTGGATGTGGGGTGTGAAGGAGATGGAGGTCTCAGGAGTGGTTCCCAGATCTCTTCATGAAATGAGTGGATAGTGAGGCTCTTCCGACAGATGGCATGTGCTGAGGGCACACTGAGGAAAGAACAGGTGTGAAACTTTATCTCACGAAATGAGTGCAAGCAATGACTTCAGTTAGGGAAGCCGCACATGAGTTTTGTGGTTCAGAGAAGATATTCTGAGGGCGCTGTGGGATATGAATCCAGGGGAAAAACATGTTTGAGAGAAGGACCCCAATAAGAAGCCAGCTGGGGAGTTCCCATCCAGGCTCAGCAGTAATGAACCCAACTCGCATCCATGAAGATGTAGGTTCGCTCCCTGGACTTTCTCAGTGGGTTAAGAATCTGGTGTTGGCATGAGCTGTGGTGTAGGTTGCAGATGCAGCTTGGGTCTGCTGTGGCTGTGGCTGTGTGGCTGTGGCAGGACAGGCAGCCGTAGCTCTGATTTGACCCCTAGCCTGGGAACATCTATATGCTATGGGTGGGCCCTAAAAAAATTCAAAAAAGCAGAAGACGACAATTACAATAGTTCTGGCAAGAAAATTTAAGAGAAAGAAGCAGTGACCTTAAGAATAGAGGGGGTGATACAGATAAGTGAACATGTGTGGTACCGTAGGGTTGATTAGATGCAAAGGCCCGAAGTAAACAAGAAAGAAATATGGACTTCCTGTCGTGGCTCAGTGGTTAACAAATCCAACTAGGAACCATGAGGTTGCGGGTTCCATCCCTGGCTTCGATCAGTGGGTTGAGGATCCTATGTTGCCTTGAGCTGTGGTGTAGGTGGCAGACGCAGCTCAGATCCTGCGTGGCTCTGGTGTAGGCCAGTGGCTCCAGCTCCAATTAGACCCCTAGCCTGGGAACCTCCATATGCCATGGTGGGGCTTTAGGAAAAACAAAAAGCCAAAATAAATAAATAAATAAAATAAATAAATAATGAATCTGGCGGGGGGAGAGTTTTGAGTTTTAGAGTCCTGGGTCACATCTTGGTAGAAATATCTGGCATCTAGAAATATGAGTCGTATGTAAAAGAAATGTCGGGGAAGATAGCATCTTTGCCTCAGAATTGTTTGGTATTGCCTGAGATAAAGCATTTTTTTTGCTAATAGAACCACCTACCCTGGAAGCTCTAGACCCTCCTTATGACATTCCATTCCAAGAAAGAGTGGCCAACCAACGCATTGCCTTTCCATGTCCTGTAAAAGGTACGTAATACTTGGACTTACGTGCATTGGCGCAATGTTATATGGTTCCAGAATTCTGTGTTGAATCCCCAATATCATCTTTATAAAATTCTATTTGTCATTCCTTGTTATAACACTTGCACGTAACAGAAACTAATCCCTCTTTCAAATAACATCTCTTTGAATAGATGTTTTCCCTCCCGGGTGTTTTAATTTCCTTCAAGGGAAGGACTTTCCATTCTTTCAACCTTCTCATCTGGTATGTTTTCCAGGTTGTTCAAACTCCTTCCTGTTACTTCTTAGTTCATTCTATTTTGACAAGATTTCTCTTTAAAATATGACAGCTAGGGCTACTCAAAATCATGCATATTTATCTCTATCAGGGATATAAATTAGAGCAATCCCCTTATTTGTTCTAGACACTTCTTTTCTAAAACCCTCTTTCTAGACTTACCTTCTACTGGTAATTCTAGAGCCAGTTTGTAACTTGGCTCTCTTGACTCTTATCCAAACCCCATTCTCTCCCTGAATTGCGGGGTTTTCTACATCACCAAGTTTTAGAACAGGAGGTTGTTACTCCCTCTCCTTCAGAGGATATAAAAGAGGCACTGCCACTATCACCTTATTCTTGATGCCCAATAGGTGGTTAAGAATGTCTTTTCTTTCACTTATCCATTCATCTGCAATAACTCAAAATGACTCTGTAGCAGTTCCGGCAAAGCCCAACCAGTATCTTCTCATAACCTCCCAGAGGGCACCATGGCAGGTACCATTAGTATGCCCACATCTGCCTCTTAGCAGTTGTTCCCAGAGACTGTGCCATTTGATGGTCCTTATGGCTGCCTCTGTTTCTGTAGCAAGATTAGGTATCTCTTAACAGTCTGTCTCTCTCATCAATGATTATTTTCTACCAGCACTGAGAAGACAATAAGTATAAGAAGCTTTTCAGATGTCTAAAGAATTGTCAGTCACTCTTCCCACAGTCAGTGAGGGAGGGAGGCATGGCCTGGAGAAGAATCCTTAGAAAGTCTTAGGTGCAGGTGAGTTCTGTGGTTGCTCATTACTCATGGACCCCTGCCAGGGTCCCTCTTGTACCCACTCTCCACTAAATCCCTGACTCCTACACTGGCCTGGACTTCCCTTTTGCATTTTGAAATACCACCCTTCCCAGTTCCCTGCTTTCACACCTTCCTTTAGAGTATCTCGATGTCTTTTTATCACCTTTGCCATGAATTTCATCTTGACCAGGGTTATTCTACCATTTAAAAATTAAAGATAATGCAGTTTATTTCCTTTGCTCATTCATTTAGTTTTTCGTGTCTTAAATTAAGAAATATTAATTGAGAAGTTTGAGAAGCCCATAAAGGAATGAGTAGGATATAAGGAAATGGTTATAACCCCCTTTTTTTTCCTTGATGACGTGAACAATTGCAGCCCCATCAGTTTTACCTTCTGTCTTCATCAGTCAACGTCTTACTATGAGAACAATGAAATAGGTCAACATTTTGTTTTATTTTTTCCCATAAGTAAAACCTTCATAGTCATTTTTATAATTCCTTAACTTGATTTGAATTTAACCTTAATGACATATTCTGTATGTACCTGCCATTCTTTTGTACTTGTCTTTGATATATGACCATTCTTTAGTATGTTTATGATCCTTTAATATAAGATTATTGACCATGTCAAAAATTATATTCTTTTTATTTATTGTGTTTCTTTTTATTTTTATAGGGATTAAGGAAAGTGTTAAAGTGCTTAGAATAGTGACTGGCTCATTGTTTGCTAAATAAATAATGTTCTTGATATAGAATTAATGTCTATTTTCAGTACATCCTTGTGGCTCCATTATGCATTTTAAGATGGTTTTATCACATTTATTCATGAGTATATAACTTCCATTCACCTTGTCGGTCATAAAGAAATCCAGAAAAGCAATTCTTCTCACTGCTTTTTCAAATTTCTTTACATTATAAAAAGAATTGTTCTATTGCCCTTTGCTTCACAGAGTGGGATTCCTGGAAGATGTGTGACTAGTAGAAGTTCTCCTCTCTGCTATGTCAGCCCTCTTTAAAGTGTGAATCGTGAAGCAGCCTTTTTTTACATCGTTTATGTACTGTGTTTGGTTGAGCAGTCTTCACATTATATTCCTGTGATTTTATCTTATTTTTGCTCTTTATGTTCACCCCATAACTCTCCTGATTACCAGTCCACTTAATTAAGATTGCTCACCTCATCACCATGAACCCATACAAGAAAATGCTTTGCTTTGCCTGCTGTCGTCTGAATGTCTTGATAAAGACCAGAGATCTTTTAAGACTGATCAGGAGTTGGAAGCATTAAATACTACAGTCTCATTAGAATTCCATGCCAACAGCGACATCTTGAAAGTAGTCTAGAACAAGAGGGTGCCTATTATAATCATGACAAATTTTATTTCTCCTCAAGATGGTCAATATCTTACAGTGGTTTTTAATTTTGCTGTAAAATACCACAAAGCTTTAATTTCTTGTTTAGGTACCCCGAAACCAGCTATCAAATGGTTGCGGAATGGCAGAGAGCTGACAGGTGGAGAGCCTGGTATTTCTATATTAGAAAGTGGCACACGGTTGGTTATCGCTTCTGTGACACCGTATGACAATGGGGAGTACATGTGTGTGGCAGCCAACGAAGCTGGAACCACAGAAAGAAAATACAACCTCAAAGTCCATGGTAAGCAAGTATAGGGAAAAATGTTAAAATCAGGAGTTCCCATCGTGGCTCAGTGGTTGACGAATCTGACTAGGAACCATGAGGTTGCGGGTTCGATCCCTGGCCTCGCTCAGTGGGTCGGGGATCCGGCGTTGCCGTGTGCTGTGGTGTAGCTTGCAGATGCAGCTCGGATCCTGCGTTGCTGTGGCTCTGGCGTAGGCCAGCAGCTACAGCTCCTATTAGCTCCTAACCTGGGAACCTCCCTATGCCGTGGGAGCGGTCCTAGAAAAGGAAAAAAAAAAAAAAAAGCTAAAATCATATAATCGAATGTGGTGTTTTCAGATTATTTATATACAAGTTATTCTTTCAGTGTGGTATTATTTAATGTTTATTTGACTAGACATGTTATCAAACAGAAAACTAATGGTCCAACTGCATTTATTGATTGAATTGATTTAAAATTTTGCATTATTTTTTTATTGTGGTCTTACATCATTTAAAAGTCAAATGGTAGAAACATAGTCAAAAGTCTCCTGGTCTGAGCTAAGCCATCTACTTATCCTCCCTATAGGCAAGGAGAGTTGTTCAGGGTGTGTGTCTAGAATATGTATTTTCCCAGGTACATTTTATGCAAATATAAAGACATAGGAATAGATATTAATCCTCTTTTTTTCATTTATAAAAGGGTACACATAGCTTAGGCCATTATACTCATTACTCTGCCCCTTGTCTATTTCATTAAACACTCTATCTTGGGGATTGTTCAGTATGTGTAACTTTCATTTATGCCTCCCTAGCATCCCACCGTATGGTTATACTGTGATTTACTTCGCCTTCTATGAATGATGAACATTTAGTTTGTTACCATTTATTTACTACTTTGAGTCATGCTTCAGTGAAAATCAGTTATATGTGCCATTTTGCATGAGTCAAAGGGTACATGCCTTTTCAGATTTGATGGATCTTGGCTTTCACAAACACTGGGCGGTATATACTCTCATCCATAAAGTGCTGGGTCCCACATGACTTACAATGCTATGCTAGCAGTTTGCATTTTGAGTGGTATATGGAATAAATAGGTTCTCCTAGATTCCAAATGGCCAAGGTGCGTCATTTCATAATAAAGTCTGTGCTTAAATATGACCAGCCTTTCTAGCTGTCGAATATCTCACGGTTTACTTTCTAAAGTCCTTTGCAAAGAAACTTTATGTGTATTTATATTTATTTAAAATGATAGAACTGCAACCCCTATCTTTTTGCAGTTCCTCCAGTAATTAAAGATCAAGAGCAAGTAACAAATGTGTCTGTGTTGGTCAACCAGCTGACCAGTCTCGTTTGTGAAGCTGAAGGTGCCCCATCTCCCATCATTATGTGGTATAAGGATGATATCCAGGTAAATGGAGACATTCCTTCCCTGTGCCTCTGAAGTAAATCATTCAAACGTGACTTCCTTATTAGTAGTAATGTAAACATTTTACTTCACATTTTAATTGTGCGTTTTTATTAGGATTGGAAATAACACTGACCCTTTTGGCCCTAAAAGGTGACTGAAAGCAACACTATTCAGATTGTGAACAATGGGAAGATACTTAAGCTCTTCAAAGCCACTCCAGAGGATGCAGGAAGATATTCCTGCAAAGCAATTAATATTGCAGGCACTTCTCAAAAGTATTTTAACATCAGTGTGCTAGGTAAGGGTTTGTTCTTTTTAAAAACTACAGTTCAGATGCATTCGTTTATGTAGGATAGCACTGATTATATTGAAAAGTAAAGAGATGAAAAATAAATTGGTAGGAGAAATAGTGTTCATTTTATTCTCTGATTTTTGTCTTTAATATTGGTTAATCAGAACCATATGATATAGAAAGTTTGTAAATATCAGTTATTTATTACATAGCAATGTTTATGAGTATGTGGTACTATCTTATACATGAAATAGTAAATTACGATTCTTTTCAGTTTCTCCAGTGAGGTGGACAGGAAATTCTCTGGGCACTAACGGTATAGGATAATGCAGAGTAAGGTTGATTCGTGCTGCTGTCATCTCCTGAAACTTCTAGGTTGTACTTGAGCTAAGAGAGACTTGCAAAGTCACTTTCCCCTGCATCCTAATTAATTCCTATGACTACATTACCTTAGCCTTGATTCTAATTAAGGGAGGAGAATTCTGAGAAGGGGTAGCAGCAGTAAATAAATTGGGATTTAAAATAATTAAATGTTTTCATGCTTATCATAAATTAAACTTATTGTAAATTTCATTGGTGAAAGTATATTGGCTGATGGAAATTTACTTTGTGATAAAATGACTCCCTTTTCAAGATTTTGCTCATCAAAACAGGCATATGATTTTTAAGTCTAGAGAGGAAGTGAGGTCTGGAAATGCTGGTGCATTAAAATTACCATTCATAAACTGATATAACATAAAAATAATCCCTCTCATAAGTCTTCTCAAAGCCTGAAATACTTTGCATTTCCTCTATTGAAATTGCCATTATTATATTTAAGTATAGGCTATAAAAACAAAGTAAGTAATCTTTTCTGTCATTAGTCTTACTGATGTTATGTCTCTTGGCACTCATTTACTCTCATGACTTTGAATTCCATCTGTGTTTTGATGACTCCCACATTTTGAGGTCCAGCTCAGACTTCTTCTCTGAGCTCTCAGGATACATATCTAATCTGCACACTACCCCTGCTTGAATATCTTAGTGGCATAGAGAATAGAAAGTTCTTGAGAAGTGTCTGTTCTGGTCGCCTTTAGTGACCACCATCAGAGTGACCAGCTCCTCCATCCATCCACTTACTTGGCACAGCCTGGCACTCATCATTCCTACCTCCCTCTCCCTGACTCCATAAATCTGCCTACATCCTGTTAAGTCTGCTTCCTAATTCCATGTGAATTATCTGCTCCTTTGTATTTCCACTGTGAAAATATCATTTAGAACTGAATAGTGTAATAGCCTCCAAACTGCTCCGTTTCATCTATCCTTTGCCACTGGAATCCCATCTTTATTCAGAAGCTCATGTGGTCTTGAAATAAACTCCATCCCACCCCTCCCCTGTTGAAACCCTTTAGCGGCTGTTCGCTGCTCTAAAGATGAAAATTCAGCACCTTACCATGATGTCAAGGGAGAAGATTCGAAGGTCCGGGAAGTTTATGGGACCCCTTTAATAGGCTTGATCATTCTGAGAATAAAAACTAGCATAGTCTTTTCACATTATATCTCATATACGGTTTTAGCATAGGAGCCTTTTAAGAGACAAGGCTAATGTATTTCAAGCAGCACTGAGGTGCAGTATGTAGAATTTGAACATTATAAGGTCGACATTGACTGTGTCATTCATTCTCTAAAATGTGTCATGTTGGTAAATACATATATGAGCGTCACTGCTCATTATATTCTAAACTCTTGTAGCACACTGATTTATTTTATTTACTTTTTGTTACTAGTATTATTTTTTATTAGTTATTTCCCCAATACAATTTTTTTTTCTTCTGTACAGCATGGTGACCCAGTTACACATTCATGTACACATTCTGTTTTCTCCCATGACCATGCTCCATCATAAGTGACTAGACATAGTTCCCAGTGCTACACAGCAGGATCTCATTGCCAGTCCATTCCAAAGGCAGTAGTTTGCATCTATTAACCCCAAACTCCCCACCCACCCCACTTCCTTCCCCTTAATACTCTTCAAAATATGTTCTTTATGGCTATAATTCTTCCAGGTAGTTGTCCTACTTTCAGATCTCTCATGAATATATTCCTATATTTAAATTTGACATTTGGGTCCACAGATAGGATATGAAAAGGGATTATTGTATGATATTTTATTTTAATGATAAGAGCTTGTCAAAATATTGGAGAAGTCATTATCTGCTGTTCCTGTCCTCGCTCTTTTTGCTGAGTCATAGATTTTCATGATGAAATGTCTTTGTTCAAGTCCCACCCACCATAATAGGTGCCGGCTCTCCAAGTGAAGTCTCAGCTGTCCTCAATCAGGACATTGCCCTTGAATGCCAGGTCAAAGGCACTCCCTTTCCTGTTATTCACTGGTTCAAAGACGGCAAGTGAGTACCTTTTTAGTATTTGTTGCAAGGAACCAGTGGTTTGGAAATAGATGTGGATTTTCTCCATCTTAATTATCTTACCACACAGTGTTATTAAATAAACATGAAGGAAAAGCAATATTGTTCAGAAATGGTCTCAAGTTTTTGAATTTATGAATTATAAGACGATAAATGCTGAGAATTTATTTATTTATTTTTCATTTTCTTTGCTTTTTTAGGGCCACACTTACCGCATATGGAAGTTCCCAGGCTAGGGGTGAACTCTAATCTGCAGCTGCCAGCCTACACCACAGCCACAGCAAAGCCAGATCTGAGCTGCCTCTGCAACCTTCACCTCAGTTCACAGCAGTGCTGGTTCCTGAACTTACCGAGTGAGGCCAGGGATCAAACCTGCGTCCTCGTGGATACTAATCAGGTTCGTTACTGCTGAGCCACAACGGGAACTCCCTATGCTGAGAATTTATTTTAGAGACATAGAGGAACTCACATTTATTATTTTTTTTCACATTCATTATTTATTAAGTATACACCAAAAGGTATAAAACAAGAAAAATGTAAGATCCAAATACAAGAGATAATTTTATCTCTCTTTTTGGGCAGCTTTTATATATTTATTCATTTTTATTAAAGTATACTTGATTTACAGTGTTGTACCAATTTCCACGTAACTTCCTCTTCCATGCGTGGAACTGTTTGAATTATTAAAAAAGAAAAATTGCTTATGACAGCAATATGAATACTTAAGCTGGTTTAATATATGGGCAAAAATGAACAGCCAAGAAGGGCAGTTAACTGTTTCCCAGACTTCATGTTCAAGGGCTGCTGAGGTTTGCCCACCCTGAGATGGCTGCAATGATTTGTACTATTCATGAGAACTTATTTATCACCGTATGGTCACAGTTTGTGATTAGTGTAATTTCTGAGAGCAGATGTCTAAGGCCTAAAAAGCAAAGAGCAAACATTTGCAGTGTATAAAATAAAGAATTGTAGAAGAACTTTTTACACAACAGTAAGAAAAACAACATAGAAAAATGTGTGGAGGGTATTAATAGACAATTAAAAAGTTATGTGTTTAAGCAGTCAATGTGCTAAACGATGCTTACCTTCAATAATTTGGAGAAGGTAAGCAAAAATAGGGTAATTTTGTTTTTCATAGATAAGTTTGGCAAAAAACAAATGTAGACGTTTGAAAAAGAGCAAGTGTTGGCTTCGAGTGTGGGAAATCAGGATATAGCACTCGGATGGGATACTGTAAATTACTACTCTGAAAGGCAGCTTGTTGATATCTATTAAAATTTAAATGCTCATGTGCTGTAATGGAGCAATTACACTTCCTGTGTCTCGGAGACGGAGGCCAGTCCTCTGTTCCATGGAAAGGCTTACAGGATAATAGTCCCTGAAGTACTACGATGGCAGGAAAGAGAATACGGCTTAAAGCATGACATTGGGAGAATGGGTAGGTGTTATCTGGCATCATTGTATTATGGAACTTTGGGGCAGCAATTGAAAAGAGTAAGATCAGGCTATAGGTAGCACAACAATCTCCATAGCTCTTGTCAAGTAAGAAGAAAAGTAGAACAATAATACAATACCACTTATAGTTATACTGTAAGTGGTATTGTATTATTATTCTACAGCTTTAGAATGTTTGGAAAAACACATGAAAGAACACAGACCAAACTGATAGTGCTAAGAACTCTAGAGAAGAAAACTGACGTCAGGGGTAATAAACCAAGGAGAACTTTTCTTATTATAATGCTTTTTCGTTACCATTTTCATATTACTTATATAATTAACAATTAATGAAAGTTTTAAAGTTACTTAATTTTTGTGTGTGTGTGTGTCTTTTTAGGGCCACACCTGCGGCATATGGAAGTTCCCAGGCTAGGGGTCAAATCAGAGCTGCAGCTGCCAGCCTACACCACAGCCACAGCAATGCCAGATCTGAGCCTCATCTGTGACCTGTACCACAGCTCCTGGCAACGCTGGATCCTTAACCCACTGAGCAAGGCCACGGATAGAACCTGCATCCTCCTGGATCCTAGTTGGGTTTGTTAACCACTGAGCCATGAAGGGAACTCCCAAGTTACTTAAGTTTGAGTAGCATTATCAAGTACTGCACTTCTTTAAACAGTTAAAATGCATCAAAGTAAGGTACTTTATTGTCTTAGCTTTAGAGAACTTAAAACAAAATGTCATACCAAGAAATAGTAAAGGATGCTACCACAGAAGATTAAATGTGTTTCTATTTAATCTTATAGTCTGACTACTGGCTTATTGATATAGCAGTGCATCCAATTAATGATCATGTAACTATGTGTCTGTGAATTTATAAAAACTAGCTATGGGTCTTCTTGAAAGATCAGTGAATTTTAAAGACATGACTCTTAGGATCTCACAGACTTTAATAACCCTGAATTTAAGTATTAAATAAGTTTGCTGCCAAACACAAAGTGAGGATTTCATAGTAGTTAATAAATGACTCTGTATAGTAGAAAAGAATTCCTTGACAAATGAATAGGAGCTGCTTTTGGCATAAATATCTTTCAGTATTTATGATTATAAAAGCATTCATACTTATCACAATATCTACTTTTATGAAAACTTGGCACAATCATTGTCTTAAGTCATAACCATTCATTCAATTGTGACTACTTTTCCAGGTATTATAATATTGGTTTATAAATAATATTGCTTGGCTTGAAGCTCCTATACTCTTAGTTTTTCTTTTCTGAATGAAGGTAGGAATTTTGGCTATGTAAAAACCAAAAAAAGGGGGGGGGGGCAGGGGGGTGGATGAATGAATGAAGTAAAATTTTCTATTAATATTATTCAACCATTTATGTTTGGGAGTTCCTATTGTGGCTCAGTGGTTAATGAACCCAACTAGTATCCATGAGGATGTGGGTTTGATCCTTGGCCTCGCTCAGTGGGTTAAGGATCTAGCGTTGCTGTGAGCTCGTCTGTAGGTCACAGGCAAGGCTCAGATCTTGCATTGCTGTGGCTGTGGTGTAGGCTGGTGCCTATAGCTCCGATTAGACCCCTAGCCCAGGAACCTCCATAAGCCTCGGGTGTGGCCCTAAAGAGCAAAAGACAAAAAATAAATAAATATATAATTTTGAAGGGAAATTTTTCATCTCAAATTGATAATTACCTAACTTTCATTAGTAATTTAATAGTTTCACTCTTCTGAACAAGGGTACTTGATCATAGCATGCTTTTTTGTTAGCTTCATACCAAAAAGTTCAACTTTGTTTCATACTTGTATGTGAATGATTTTGCTGTGACTACTAAGAGAGAAAACATTTAGAAAAATAAAAATGGACCCATGGAATAAAATTGTATTTTTTCTAGGCCTTTATTTTTGGGAGACCCTACTATTGAACTTCTAGACAGTGGACAAGTTTTACATTTAAGGAATGTGCGAAGAAGTGACAAGGGGCGCTACCAGTGTGCTGTGTCTAATGCAGCTGGCAAACAAGCCAAGGACGTAAAACTGACTGTCTACAGTGCGTATGACTTTCTTATGCTTTTTATTGTTCTTATCACTGCTCGTTATATATCGAAAATCAGGGTTTACCCTAATGTTAAACTACTCTTTGATGCGACATTCTTATGCTTTTTATTGTTCTTATCAATTCTCATTATAAATTGAAAATCGGGTTTTACTCTAATGTTAAACTGCTCTTTTATTTGGGGTGCAGTTTACTTTGGAAGAAAGAGCCTGTCTTCCTGTGTTTTAGGCGAGAACATTGCATCCACTTTTAGTGCATTTTGTCACTGTGTGGATTTCTTCAAGGGTCTAGTGATGTCATATGCTCTCTCTTAAGAGGTCACATATTCCCTGACTTGTTTGCGTATGTGTAAATCAAATGTCTATATCTTTAAAGGGTTTAAAAAAAAAAGAAGGAAAAATTCTAAAAAGAGTAGAGATGCATGAAATAGAATGAAGCTGATGATTTGCAAACAACTCAGTCTATTTTCATTGCATCTTGACCTTCTTTCAAACCATGTGATAATATTTGAAAGTTTCAGGTTGTGCTGCTGTTTTCTCTCAGTTAAGTTCCCGGTGGAGATAGGTAGCCCTCATTTCACTAAAATGCTCAATAGCCCCTGAGGAAGATGACCTCCAAAGTCATTTTATTTTTTATGCAAAGAGCCATAGAAAAGCACACCAACATCATGTTGCCAACACAGAGACTCACACAGGAGAAAGAAAGAGAACTCGTTAAGCCAGTCATGCTAGTGGCTCTATTACTGCACTGTCTTTTGCCTTTCTATAGCATGTGACACTCAAAAAGTTTAGGGACCTCAGGAATGTCACTTCTCCACAGGATCTTCCCAATGCACAGCAGAAACTTAATCACTCTCAATTACATTGTCCTAGTTATACGTAATATAGTACAAATCACTGTCTGATCAATTATTGCTTAATGGTGCATGTATTTACTTAGTTGCTGTTTCTCTTCAAGAAAGCTAAACTTAAGAGCAAAGACTTGTTTTGCATATTTTCTACTTTCATGTCTAATATACAGCAGCTCTTGAGAAATATTCACTAAATGCATGAATTGTCTGGTGAGAAACTGTTCGGTATGGTAGCCACCAGCTGCATGAGACTGTTGAGCCTTGGAAATGTGGCTAGATCAAATTGAGACAAGCTCTAAGTATAAAATACGCATCAGATATCCAAGACTTCATAGCAAAATATAATGTGAGATAGCTAAGTGATAATTTTACATCTGAAATGACATTTTAGATATGTTAGACTAAGTGGAATGTATTTTAATAATTTTTAATATGGCTACTAGAAAATTTTAAATTATATATGTTATCTGCATCATATTCTTAGTAGACAGTGATGGTCTGGTCATCAATAAAAAGTTGGGCTTCCGAGGTAAGCAGACTTGGGTTCAGACCCAACTTCTGCTTATCACTAGCTTTGTAGCTTTGGACAAATTGCCTAGCCTTTATGAACTTCAGTTCCCTCAGCTGTAAAACAGGGATAATGATAGCCCCTACTTAATAATAAAGTTGTGAGTATCAAATGCTGGATACTTTACGTGATTGCCCAGCTTATAATTTAGTTTAATAAATATTATTCATTTATTATTATCTACTTAGTAATTTCAGTCTTACAACTTGAAATGTGTATGGAATCCAGCTCAATTTCTATATAACTTCACTGAATTGCAAATGTCCCTTTTTTGTTTGTTTTTTGTCTTTTTTCAGGGCCATACCCTCGGCATATGGAGGTTCCCAGGCTAGGGGTCAAATCGAAGCTATAGCTGCCAGCCCACACCACAGCCACAGCAACGTCAGATCTGAGCTGCGACTGCGATCTACACCACAGCTCATGGCAACGCCGGATCCTTAACCCACTGAGCGAGGCCAGGGATCGAACCCGCAACCTCATGGTTCCTAGTTGGATTCATTTCCACTGCACCACGACAGGAACTCCAAATCTCCCATTTTTAATGTCAGCTGTCTTCAATAAATTCAAATAGCTTTCTTGAATCAAAGAAATTTTATTTAGCGCAAACTTTTAAATCATTTCTGTCTATAAATAGAAGCCTGTGGAAGAAATCAGTCATGAATAGACATGTTCTCCAAAAAAGAGTAATGTTACTGAAAGATTAGCTATGCAGGCATCCAAGTTAAACAAAAGTGTTATTGCTGTCATTGACCTCCTACCAGAACCAGCCTTTTAAACAATAGGTGCAATATTTCCCCTAAGCTTTTGAGTCGTCTTCTCTAAGTTGTATTGTTGCCAAAGTCTGTAATGAATACGTTTTAGTGATTCAGTAAGACTCCTGTTTCCATAGGACTTGGGTTCTTTCAGTGGGATCCTCTTGTTCATTTCGTATGATGCCCTCAGGCACCCGGGAGAGAGGGCTCTGTAATGATTAAACCATCTGAGAATGTCTGAGATGAAAGGCATCGTAACACTGGGAAGTTTTAAGTATTATAATTCAGGAAATACTGCCATTTCCTCTCTAGCAAGCTTGTCTGTACCTCTGAGTGGGTTATCTTCAGCCTATTTTATTTCACTTGTGAAAATGCTTTTATTCCTAAGAATAAATGAAACAGATGCCATCTTTGAGCTAACTGAGGAATATTTATATAGATTTTCAGGTTGAGAACATGGTCCACACTCAGTTGATTCACTCATTTTCTTTATTTACATACTAACATGAGGATGAAGCAGTAGGGTTGCTGCACCTGAGACGCAAAAATGCACATTTTCTCTGAATAAGGAAAGAAGTGGAGACAAAATATGAGTGAAAAATAAAAGAGCTGGAGGAAAAATGGGTTGGGGGGATGAATGTGAAAAGAAAAGAAATAAAGGAGCTCTGAATAGCCTATGAGCAGACTGTGTAAATTCACAGGTAGTAGTTCCGAGGCAAAGATTTTTAACCCGAGGTCCACGGATAAATGTCAGAGCGCCTCTCAAAAGGTGTCGAAGTCTTTGAATTTACATCCATGGTACATTTTAATGTTCAGGGAGTTCATAACATTTTTCTGTGACACCTTTCCTCAAACAAAAGTCAGGTCTTGGAAAAGCATATATGAGTCAAGTTGAAACATGAAGCGAAATTTATTTATCTGGCAAATTTTAACATAGATGGTATGTTGTTCTGCTTTCAATGGGAAGTGTTCTTTGAGTAATGTTTCTCAATTTCATAAATACAAACTTTTTAAATCGACCCTTTTCCGTACAAATGACATTCCCTTGAAAAACATTCATGGAGGGTAAGGGATTGTTTGAACTTATTCAGAAAAGCTGCCTTTTTGAAAAATTGACCATGGATGCTGCTCTCTGTGTTCTTAACTCTTTAAGCAATTCTTTCTATGAAAAGGCTGATCATCTTAAACAAATTCCTTTAGACACAGTTCTATGGCGAGTGCAGTTATTCCTGATTTAATTAAATCACTGTTGATGAGGCTTTCCTTGGTTGGCTAACAAATGATCCACTCAGAAACTTACCTTGATTGTAGCATCATTTAACTTTTTATCTTTGTGAAGAAGTTCTGCTCCATGAAACATTCCATTTGAAATTATCTAATTTTTCTTTTTCTTTGAGTGGGCTGCATTGTGATGAAGGCTTACTCTAGTGCTGTCTAAGAGAATACACTGTATTCTTCCAAAACAGCTATAATGTTACTTAAAAATAAATTTAGTGCTTTGCCATTTAGCTTGAGAACCAAATAATCTACACTTTTAAAATGTTACATTTTAAAGCCCACTTTTCTCTTTGTGTTTTGACATAAGGTGTATGCACTGGTAATCAAAGTAAAATAAAATATCACAGTCTGGTAATATTTATGGCACTTGAAGTGTTGCTGGGATATTTTGTCACTGAAATTTATGGTGAGCTGAGCAACAGTGAGAAGCAATGAGAACACAACATTGGGTATTTGTTGCAACAAATTAACTCTGCCATTGTAGAGTGAAAGAAGCCATAGATGACTTTTCAACAAACTGTATTCCAATAAGACCTAATAAATGCTGAAATTTGAAATTCATATAATTTTTACATATCACAAAATGTTATTGTTATATTGATTTAACAGCTTCTAGTTGTTTAAAAATTCAAAAAACTACATGTGGTTCAGAATTTCCATGCCTAACCTGTGGGCCATAACTGGTTGCCCAGATCTATATAGTAAGCCACCTTTAGAAAAGTTATTACAACATCAAATTCACCTCACCATACAGCCTTACTTCGGAGATATTGCAGGTTCTATTCCGGCCCACCACAATAAATCAAATACTACAATAAAGTGAGTCACACAATTTTTTGGTTTCCCAGTACATATGAAAGTTATGCTTACACTATATTCTAGTCTATTAAGTGTGTAAAAGCATTCCATCTTTTAAAAATGTGCATACCTTAATTTAAAAATACTTTATTGCATAGTTCCTTAGTGTCTCAGTGGATTAAGGATCCAGCATTGCCACTGCTGTGGTGAGGTTCATTCCCTGGCCCAAGAACTTCTGCATGCTGTGGCATGGCTAGAAAATACTTTATAGCTAAAAAGTAGTAACCATTATCTAAGCCTTCAGCAAGTCATAGTACTAACATTAAAATCACTGATAATAGATCTCCACAACAAATATTTAATAATAATGAAAAAGTTTGAAATATTGATAGAAGCACCAAAATGTGACACACAGACACAAAGTGAGTAAAAGCTGTTTGAAAAATAGTGCCAGGAGACTTACTCCAAGCAGGCTTGCCTCAACCCTTCAGTTTGTGAAAAATGCATTACCTGTGAAGCACAATAAAGCAAACACAGTAAAATGAGGTATGCTTGTACAGTGGATCTCGCCTTCATTTATGTATGTGGGCGTGCTTGTCACTGTGAACTAGTTCTAAGAACAGTCATCAGAAGATCAGAAGGAATTCCACTCTGCACCCAGATATTGTTTTCTATGTCTTTTTCCACTAAAAAGAACCAGAGATTCTAAAAGAAATTTCATTAAGTTTAGGGCTAGCGCAGGGAGTACATAAGTTGGGCCTGGAGTATGTCGTAGGACCAGAAACAAGTAGATGATGCGAGTACGTCAAAGGGACAAAGGGCCCGCCAATGCCTTCCGATGGCCCAAACTGGAACAATTGGAGGAAAAAATAAGCAATGTAGGGTTGGATTATACCCAAAGTATAAAATAAGTTTCTGTGAGTCCATATTGATGTAAATCAATACATTGAAGAAGGGAGACAAATCCCCCAAACAGGGGAAGTGGAACAGAAGAGGGCTGTTCCCATCGCAAGGAAGTAGATCCGCGTTCTCCACCTCATACGTATTGGCTGGGAAGAGCGATTCTTCTCCAAAGCAAAGGCAAAGGAGAGTAACTTTACAATGGAGAAACCTAGCAGAATCTACCTACCCCCGGTTATCCAGGTCAGCATCGTCAGGGATGGGTCCTGCTGATAGTGTACCCTTGATTTGACTGATGAGAAGAGCACCCTACCTCCTGATCGTGCTTCCAAAACCCATACTCCTGGGTCCAAGCTTAAGATAGACACTCTATCCTAAAACAAAAGTTTATTTTAAAAATGAAGGCACTTGGGAATTCCCCTTGTGCCTCAGTGGTAACAAACCTGACTCGCATCCTTGAGGACTCCGGTTCGATCCCTGGCCTTGCTCAGTGGGTTAAGGATCCAGCATTGCTGCGATCTGTGGTGTAGCTGGCTGACTCAACTCGGATCCTGCATTGCTATGGCTGTGGTGTAGGATGGCAGCTGCAGCTCTGATTTGACCCCTAGCCTGGGAACTTCCATATGCCACACGTGTGGCCCTAAAAAGCAAAAAATAGAAAATAAAAATGAAGGTGCTCAAATTCAGGTACATGCCATTTGATTTCCTTTAAATCATTGCAACAATAGCACAATCCTGGAATGATTGTGTTCTGAATATGTAACAGGGCTTGAGCCAGTGGGGTTGTTTTTCCGGAAGCATGGCCCTCATGTGTATGAGAGGCCAGGCATGTGGTTGCTGAATTATGGAAGATACACATGTAGCCAATTAGATGAGTAGAGTTGAGTGAATGAACTCTCAGCAGTTCCAAAAAAAAAAAAAAAAGTAGGAAACAAAAGTTAAAGACTCCGCAGCTATTACCAGTAGCTGGTTCTGAAAGCACTTAGGTCTTTTGTATTTTCTGGGGAAGGGGCACGTGGTTGTGGCTCATCTGACATTTTCACTCCCTTGGCTTGATGGCACACTTACCGTATTTACTTTAAGTGGGATTTATTTTGTTGTGCTCCATTTGTTGAACATAATTTTCTTCGTTTCAGGAACGAACTTCAGTGAACCCCTGAAACTCATACTGACTTACTGACTTTCAGCTTTCACTGAAATCCAAAACCCAAAAGGAGGGTGATAAAAATTGTTTTGACAAGATAGGCAAAGAATTGTCAGTAGCCAAATCACAGACTTCCCAATTCTTGAATTCACGTGTACTTTCGTGCCTCAAACATCTCTAGCATTTAAGATTTTGATGCAGCTGCTAAAGCTTAAAGATTTGTTTCTGTTCTGAAATCCTTTGTAGTTCCACCTAGCATTAAAGGAGGAAATGTCACCACAGAAATATCAGCATTGATCAACAGCATAATTAAACTGGAATGTGAAACACGGGGACTTCCGGTGCCTGCTATTACTTGGTATAAGGACGACCAGCCAGTCATATCCAGCTCACAAGCACTTTATATTGATAAAAGACAAATTCTTCATATTCCTCGAGCACAGGTTTCTGATTCAGCAACATATAAGTGTCAAGTCACCAATGTTGCTGGAACTGCTGAAAAATCATTCCATGTGGATGTCTATGGTAAGGAAAAAATGTTTTAATCATGGACTTTTCTGCTTATACTTTCTAACATGCCACCATCCAATCTGTTTACCATGAAATCCTTGGTGGGTTGGGTTCTTTTCAATATGCATGCATAGGAATCAGAAGAATTTGTCCCATAGTTTGGAAATGTATTTTTATTTTATTTATTTTTTCTTTTTAGGGCCATACCTGCGGCATATGGGGGTTCCCAGGCTAAGGGTCAAATTGGAGCTGTAGCCGCTTGTCTATGCCACAGCCACAGCAACGTGGGATCCAAGTCGTGTCTGTGACCCGTACCACAGCTCATGGCAATACCAGATCCCTAACCCACTGATCGAGGCCAGGGATTGAACCTGCATCCTCACAGATACTAGTTACATTCGTTTCTGCTGAGCCATGATGGGAATGCCTGGAAATATATTTTTAAAAGCGAAGGTTAGCAAGATGTGGTCAACCGTTTGCCCAAGGCACTTGGGAATCTAGGCCATTTGATTTTTATGGAGAAGGTAAAGTCGTTGTTAGGACTAAGATCATTCTCTCCAATTTGTCCTTTGTAAGCCAGACACAGCATAGAGTTTACCGCAACATTTGGAGTAGTTGCCAATCGAGTGAACCAAGAAATTCTTTTCTCAGTAGCTTAGGGGGAAATGGACATATAGGAAGTTTCTTCTATTGTCAAACTACGAGAGAAAAAAATCCACTTTATTCCATTAGGATCATAAAGAATTGCCTGAAATGTTACTTTTTTCTTCCTAGTTCCTCCAATGATTGAAGGTGACATGGCTCTGCCTATCAATAAACAAGTGGTCGTGGCTCATTCACTGACACTGGAATGTAAAGCTGCTGGCAACCCTCCTCCAGTTCTCACTTGGTTAAAAGATGGTGTGCCCATGAAAGCCAGTGACCACATCCACATAGAAGCTGGCGGGAAGACCCTGGAAATCACCAGTGCCCTGGAAGTCGATAGGGGGCAGTATACATGCGTGGCTACCAGTGTGGCAGGAGAAAAGGAAATCAAATACGAAGTTGATGTCTTAGGTAAACGAGGGTGCCACCCCACCTGTATCCTCATGTTTATAGCAAAACCTGACTAGTTTATTGCATGCTTATGTGTAGAATAATAAAACAATCTTAGAGAAGGTTTAGTTTATCTGTTCAACACTGGGCTACACATTACCAAGTGTGGATTGTCACCAGCATCCCAAGATCTAACAACCCACATAAACCCTCCACTGATTCTGGGAGGCACCCTTTATAAGTATGTAGATGCCTTTTACGTCTTTGACAATGTCTGGTGGCAGTGAGTGCCCCTGTGGTCTCTTGTCCACTCTGCTAAACAATAGGAAACTTAGTCCGTGGGCCTTGGGAAGTCATTTTGCAACCTTGAGTTTCTGTTTCTTTATAAATTGAAGGCTTTCAAGGCAGGCCCAGTTTTTGAGATCCTCTTTTCTTATTCTTTTGGAAATAAGCAACATAAAATATAATTCAGCTTTATGTTCAAATAGTATCAGTGGCACCATAGTGTTAGATGAACTGAGAAAAATCCACCATGTGTCAAAACTATATTTATTGATCCTGGTAAATAGTAGTTGTAAAATGTGTTACAATACATTTCAAGTCCCCTTCATGTACCAAATTACCATGATGCTTATCAGCCTTCTAAAATGCAACTTGGCATTGCTTAAAGTGTTGCTGTTTTTTTCCTGTATACATTTTTCTGTATGTTACATCCCCGTTGTTTTGTAGTGCCACCAGCTATAGAAGGAGGAGATGAAACATCTTACTTCATTGTGATGGTTAATAACTTACTGGAGCTTGATTGTCAAGTAGCAGGTTCTCCTCCACCAACTATCATGTAAGGGTTTTGGTATGTCTTCTAAATACATCCCACTTCTTTCTTTGAGTGTTTTTTTAGCTACCGTGAAAGAGGTTCTGAGTCATTAAAAAATAATTGTATGCAATTATACTAATTATATCTCTCTTTTAAAGGACATACTCTATATACATGGCAACTTTTGCTTGATATTCATCAGGCCCATAACATCTGCTCAATTAGAGAAATTCATTATATGCTCTCAGTAATTACATTTTCACTTCATAGAAACAGACACGCCATATATGTCAGATCTTCTCTAGGCATTGAAATGTGTAATGAACAACTGAATTTAAAAAAGAAAAATTGACATCTGTACCCACAGTGGGTGGAAGTTCCAGGCCAGGGCTTGAATCTAAGCTGCAGCTGCAACCTATGCTGCTACTGCGGCAACACTGGATCCTTTAACCTACAATGCTGGGCAGGAAATCGAACCTGCACCTTAGCAGCAACCTGAGCCACCTCAGTCAGATTCCTAACCTACTGCACCATGGTGGGAACTCCTGAACAACTGAATTTAAAACAATGTACCGAACATATTAGGGAACTAGAGGAAGTTAACATATATATATGATGACCAATTCTATTTTCTCATTTCTTTATTCCCAAAGCATTTCTTAAATACTTTCATTTCCAAGGTGCTATGGGATATGCAAAGGAATGGATAGTCAACTAACTGTTGGAATAAAGTATGTTCACACATTGTAAAACTAAATGGAAAGTGATAACTCATAAGAAATTAAAAAACTCTAGTGCTATATAATCTTGGGGTTTTCTTTTGCAGATGTTTTAGGATTATGTATGTTTTACTGGTTAATATTATTTAAGCATTTGAAGTGAGTGATATGTAGAGGCATCTGCCTCTTTCTGTAGCCCCACAGTAATAGAAGAATAAGGAGCTCTAAGCATAGTCATTGGGTTCCAGCAGTAGGCCAGCTTCTTTGTTAGGCCACGTTTCCTTTTTCTCTTCCCCATTTAGTTTATTTTATAGAGTGAATAAATGGGAAATTAGGCAGGTGCGCAGGTGAGAATACATATGTATGTGAAAATGTATTATATATACATAAGATACATAAATATATAAATCAAAAAAATAAAAGAATCGAGTTCCTCCATGATAGATAGATAGATAGATGGATGGATAGATAGATAAATTGACTGATTTGGGAACATAGATATTTAAAATATAAATAGGAACATACTTACTTAAAATGTATCTCCAGACTTCATTTTGCCTTATTCCTATAGGTGGCTGAAGGATGGCCAGGTAATTGATGAAAGGGAGGGATTCAAGATTTTACTAAATGGACGCAAACTGATTATTGCCCAGGCTCAAGTGTCAGACACAGGCCTTTATCGGTGCGTGGCAACAAACCCTGCTGGAGACCACAAGAAAGAGTTTGAAGTGACTGTTCATGGTATGCTGAGGAAGGGATGGGAGCAATTCACTGAAAATTAATTTACGCATTGTTTCAGTATTTACTTCAGGTCATAGCTCAGTAATCTGGATACATCTTGAATTGTGGAAACTAATGCGAATTAGATTGCAAATTCGAGTTAAAAAAAAATGGAGATTTTTAAGGCACTTGGCTAACACAGAAGACTTAGCCGAGAAGTACCATGTGAATGAATTGGGACTGAATTTAAATGGTAGGAAGTATGTTCTCCACAGAATGCCAGGGTCTGTGGAATGCGACCAAAGAAGACAGAAGAGGCTGGCAGCAAATTCCAAATAAAGGGGGGTGGGGACCAGCATTCAAAGTTTCATCCAAAACAGGAGGGAGTGTGAATAAAGTCGTTTCCAGAAATGGAGGCTGAGGGTCTGGAGCACATGAGTGCATTCATGGAACTGGCACAACAGGGTTAGAACCATCGGTTTAATGACGGATCCAACTCTCTGCCAGGGTATTATGTGTCCCATGGCTAGCAGACCTTGGGAAGGGAGGGACTGGAATGAGAAACTGGAGAGAGTTTGGAAGCCACAAGCAGAGATTTCTATGAAGATCAACTTCATTTTTGCCAGGCAGACTGGTTTTTTTCCTGCTTTTTCAGTCTTGTGATGGAATACAGCTAACCCTCTTTTTCAGTGTGAATTGCAATGCCTAAGTGAGAGAATCTGGCAGACCCAGCTTACATCAAGTGACCATCCTGGATTTAATCAGCCTTGCTTGGGGCAGAGTAAAGTGATATAAATATGAGCGCTAGAGACCCACCCTGGTTTAATGAGCTAGTTCTAGAAAGATGGAGGATCACAATAAATTGGGAAAACACACCACAAGGTTGCCAGCCATCTGTGGATGTGGACTGCAGCTGCTATACATTTCACTTATTCTTTAGAGAATTAGCGATCCTTAGTTAAGAACTAAGTTATACCTAAAATTGCTAAAAATTGTAAATGAATTACATGGGATGAAATTATTTTATTATGTGTCAAAACAGGCATTTGCCCTTTCCTAAATACAGACTTCAGTGCTTGAGCTCACTGATTATGGTTTTCTTCCATTCTCTCTCCCTCCTTCACTCACTGCCTTTTTTTCTCTTTTTCTTAAATTTAGTACCTCCAACAATCAAATCCTCAGGCCTTTCTGAGAGAACTGTAGTGAAATATAAGCCCATCACCTTGCAGTGCATAGCCAATGGCATTCCAAATCCATCCATTACATGGTTAAAAGATGGCCAGCCGGTCAACACTGCCCAAGGAAATCTCAAAGTAAGTATGAATACTACTTTGCCTAAGATGAGGAAGCTATATAGGGAGCTATCACATTCTCCTTTCTTAATTGTTGATTTTCCTGTTGGACAGATTTTTGCAGGAGGTTTACTAAAACAATATGTGTATTTCTTAGAGTCTTTTAGACTTTAACTTAATATTTTGATTTGAAAAATGGAATTAATTAGAGATGAATTAACTTTGACAGTGATATTGATTTTAACATGGTAGTTGGTCTTATTTCAATTTACAGCTATTTTAACAATTAAAGACTGGTGTCTCACAGATGAACCACTCATCAGTACTAATTCAGAGAATCTAAAAGTATGATTAGCGCTGACTAGGATTAAGGCAAATCTATATCTATATAAACCTAAGTGAAATATGTCTTGAAAGCATAGTTTAGTTTATAAACTTCAAGATCAGAGACTCAGTTTCTATGAATAAGATCACTTCTGTATCTTTCATACTGAGTATAATCCTGGCATATTTCTTGAATTAATAGATATGTAATTTTAAACCCAAGTAATCTGAATGACACATGTAAAATAATTAATAGATTTAGCTACTAAGATCAAGTTAATTGACTCCTACGGGCTTGAACTTTGCTTGAGGTAAGTTTGAATAATGAGAGATGTTTCAAGTTCTTTTCCCAGCAGAAGTGATAGATAGCTGTTCGTTTATTATTCCTATTCCAAATCCAGTGGCACTAGTCCCCTACCTCTGTGCTAACAAAAGATTCAATATGTAGCATTCTGACATAGTGCAGATAGACACCTGTTTACCTGGGAGACAGACATGTGTCATATAATCATACCAAAGTATAATTGCAGACTGTGAGGAGTAATTTTAAGAAACAGCATAGAGAGGTATTATAATGAGGAAAGCCTTTGAGTGTGTGTCTGTTTGCAACCCCTGGAGCTTCTCAAGTGTAAGCTGAACCTGGTCCTCTATTCACAGAGAGCAGAGAAAGACCTAAGAAAGAGTCACAACACCCAGATTTGTAGGGGCACAGTTTTAATCAGCAAGGGAACCTACTTATGAGGCTTATGTTGGGCACCTGCAAGATAAGTAGATCTCCACACCTGCCCGCCAGAATCTTAAAAGTTTACTGCTTTCAGTCACATGTGTTGTCCAGATGGTCTCAACACCACACTTATCTCAAGGCTGTGACCTTGGGCAGCTTGACCTGGCACTGGGAAGACAAGCAGAACGCACATTCCAAGGATGGGGAGAGGGTGAGGGGCCTCCAAATGCCTGGGTCCAGCTCAGGGATCATCCACAAGGTAACATCCTCTCAATGACCTCCCCCAACAGCATGAGGGTGATTTATGGAGAAAGGCTGTGAGCAGAATCGGAAGAATGTTTAGGAATTAAATGGGTGAGTTAATAGAAGAGAGCCGAGTAGACTCTTTCAGAGAAGGTGTGCATACAACTTAAAGTAAAGGGGAGCGTGGCAGGATCTGAAAACAACCAGTGGATTAGGGAACCTGGAGCAAGGGAGAGATGGTACTAAAGGAAACCACAAAATGGGGAGGAAGCAGTTACGTAATGTTAATAATTTCATTTTCACTTTAAAGCAATGGGAGATTTTTGAACAGTTTTAAGAGAAAAGTGCCGTGATCAGGCTTACATTTTTTAGTAGTTATCTAGGCTCCTTTGAAAAATGAATTGAAAGAATCAAGAATAGATATGTGGAAATCAGCTGGACTTATATGCACTTGTTTAGGGGAAAAAAGATAGAATTTGGACTCACGTGCTAGCTGTGGAGATGAGGATACATGGCTATATTTGAGAGTGATTTATTGGCTTTGAGAGTGATTTATTGGCTAAGTCATTACTGCTTAACTATAGATTATTAATGAAAGATGATGGGGGGGGGGGAATGTCAAGGAAAACTAGTAGCAATCTATTTACACAAATGCATAGATAGTGGGGCCATCCAGTGAGAAAGGAGACGTTAGAGGAGGACACATTCGAGGGAGAAGAAACTATGTTTTAAGTTTTATATTTTAGGAGGTTGAGTTGACCTTGAAGTAAACTAGCGTAGACCATTCAATATATGGTTCTGGAGCTCAAAGGATAGCTCTGGCTGAGGATATAGACACATAGATGATATTTGAAACCATGGACATGGATGAGTTAATCCCAGGGCAGAATAAAGAGTGAAAAGAAATTGGAGAGAAAACTGATCTAGTTTAGTCTTAAGAAATTACAGCATTTAAAGGCCATGTGCAAAAGTCCAGAAGTGAATTTAAATATAAGAATGTGCTGTTTAACGTGTTTAAGTACAGTATGGCTGGAGAATACATTAAGTGGGAGTTTTCATAGAGGTGTATGGAGGGGAGATCTTATGGGGTCAGAATGTGGGAAGCCTGGAGGGTCATGCTGAGTGTGGATTTCATTTTGGGCAAAGTGTGGAGCTATGAATGAGCTTTGAAGGAGGGACTGGTAAAAGAATCAAATTTATGTTTTAGACAAATTATTCAGGCAACAGGATGCAAGGTAGATGAACAGTTTGGGAGGTTGGAGACACTGACATATAAAGTAAGGAGCTATTATAATCCCACAGTGGCTGTGAGAATGGAAAGAGAGGATCTGAAAACCACAGAGTGGTATCATTAATAGGAGAGTCAAAGTGAGCTATGAAACTCAAATGACTGGGAGAATAGTGGGTGCCAAGAAACAAGACCAGGAACATGCAATGAGAAGTGGTTTAGACATACGAGGAACCAGTTACAAACTGTGCTTTGCATATGTTAAATTTCATGTGCTAACCTGTCCAGCAGACAGCTGGATGCTCAGAAGAGAAGGTGAGATCAGTGCTGTAAATTTAGGAGTCTGCCCAGGATTCTTCATTGAAGCCGTGGGTTTGGATGAAAACCTTCAGAAAGCCAAGTTTCCTGTTTATGGGACAGGAGGAGGAGGAGGCAGATTCCATAATCTACTAAGAAAGTCAGAGGGATGAGAACTGAGAGAATGCTGTATCTCCACCTCCTGGAGAGGAGAGCCACTGAAGGAGTAAAAGGTTGTAGATAGTCAATGAGAGTATGAGCTCAGTGCCAAGAATGCTGGATGCTGTGCTTGGAAGTTACTAGTAACCTCTGAATAATCAGTTTCAAAAGGAGAACCACTGAATCACCAGTTCCAAAATGGTGGAGGCCAGTTGCAATGCATTTAAAAGGGAAATAAGGAAAACCAGTCTGGAGGAAATTTATCTACATTTCTGTAACTCATGTTTTATAATTATTATTGTTTTTCCAACCCCCATGACTGTTTAATCAAAAAAAGATTGTTGTTTTAAAACTACTTATGAAGTGTTATGTAAGTGAAACAATGTTGTTGTTTTTTTTTTCAAATAGTTTAAATTTTCATCACATACCTCGTAGTTTCACTGCTAAAGTCTTTTATTTAGTGGAGTTTTATGACTGTACCAGCAGACTAGCCCTAGGTAATTTTATTTTGTGTTTCCCAGTGAATAAGAAAAGCTTTACAATCAAAGTAGTCAGTTTCCTCGTGCAGGCTCAAGTGGTCTGGCTCTAATCTATCAAGAGATAATTAGATACTGGCATAAAAATAGAATTTGATATTATAAATTTAGATGAGTTTGTCTGTCTCAGCAACTGTTTCCAAGCCCAAGTATAAGGTACAAAATGTTGTCATGCTTTCTGATCCCAATTAGATACAGTCTTCTGGTCGAGTTCTACACATCGCCAAAGCCCTGATGGAAGATGCTGGCAAATACACCTGTGCAGCTACCAATGCAGCTGGGGAAACACAGCAGCACATTCAACTGCATGTGCACGGTAATGGTATCTCCACATCTTCACAAAAGAGTATTTCTGTGGCCTTTGTTCAAACATACTGGGCCCATTTTTAAAAACACTTACCTTCTTTTTTTTTTTTTTTTTCATTTTAGGGCCACACCTGCAGCATATGGGAGTTCCCAGCCTAGGGGTCAAATTGGAGCTGCAGCTGCCAACCTCACTACAGCTCAAGGCAATGCCGGATCCTTAACCCACTGAGCAAGGGAATGAACCCACACCCCCATGGACATTAGTCTGGTTCTTAACTGCTGAGCCACAATGGGAACCCCCACCTGCGCTTTAATTATTTGAACTCACTCAACTGATAACTTTGTGCAGATAACTTTTGTGGAAAAAACAGCAGTGGAGGGTTTTTCTTTAGCATTTTCTCTGATGTTCTTGCCTGTCTATAGGATGGATTTTGTGTGTAGAAGCTGTCCTTGACTTAGAATCGTCTCTTGTGTGCCTTAATAAAAGTCTGTGTGGCCAAGGAATGCCTCATGAATGTTACAGCTTCACAGTAAAAACTTGAAAAACTCCCTGACCTTGAGTGTAAGACCTCAGATCTCTGGAGGCTCATCAAAAAGTACCAAGAATTGTAGACTTTCCTAATTCAGCTAAAATATTTGCATAGAGCTGGCCAAGATCTCCACGTACCTGTTAATTTTCTCTAATTCATGTGATTGCTTGTAAACCTTTTATTCATTCATTCATTCCATCCATTTGTTCATTCATATATTCACTCCACATTTACTGAGAAAGCTTAATGCGCCAGCATTTAGCGTAATTGCAGGTACATAGGAGGCAGTTAATAAATACTTAACAAATGAAAGAGTAAATAGTAAGTGAGTGAAAAAACTTAATTTGAACCTTGCACTCTTCTAATCTTCTTTTTTTAACATATTTTCTTGTATGTAAATGACCCAGTTAAAAGACTCGGAGCATCAATTCTCTAAATGTTTCCAATAAACTGGCGTATTCTTTCCCCAGTTCTCAAGTACAAACATCTAACTTATGGATTCACACACACAGACCATGTTCCGTGTGTATGAATCTTTATTTCTTCGCTGAGCAAATTCAGGTAAATGATCTTTATTTTTTCATTGAGTAATTTGCTTAAAGACCACGATACTGACTGTCACTATCCTGGCATTGGCTCACTGTACTTCAGGGTTTGGGAACAGACCGAGCCTCCTCTCCCTTAAGTTCCTTTAAATTCACCTTGTTCCTCATAAGGCCTTCTGTAGCGTTCTCATGTTCTTTGGCAGCTGTCTCTAGCATATACTCAGATCTCCATGTCATCTAGGAATGTGCTCCTGGTAGCCTCGCTCGCCTTCCTCATTTTCCTTCTCTGACTCTCCTTATCTCCTCACATAGGCTGTTTGTCTGCTTAGTTTCAGTTCTTATCTGGCCTCATTGTTAGCTAAAAGGAAATACTGAAGTAGGATAGCATTGTTGCAATCCTCTCAGGCACTGGAGTCATGTGACTTTGATTTAAATTCTGTGCTCTGTATAACCTTGAGGAAACCATTTAATCTTTCCGACTGTCTGACTTGCAGAGGACTTTTGAGGTTTAGAGGTATTGGATGTAAAATAGCTCCCACTTTGATTCTTTCAGGAGGTACCAAAAAGAAAGATTTTCCATCCTCTAGGCTGGTTTAAATGACTTCAGTGAAGATTCTGTCATGAAGAACAGAATGTCTGTCTCCAGAACTGGGAAAAACCAAACTTCAGTTTGGGGCTCCCCAACTTGTGTTCATAAAAATCTTATGAATTGCTTAGTAACAATACAGCTTCCTAGGCCCGTTCTCAGATCTTCTGAAATAGCTTCCCTGATGCAAGTAGTCTGTGCCCGTTACATTGGCCCAGATGATAAAGGGTAGCCTGGAGACTTGCCAGTGTAGTCAAGAATGACTGAAGTCCAGAGTCCATGACAGAAATCAAGTAGCCCATCAAATACAGAGCAACAACAGAAAATTAAAAAAAAAAAAAAAAAAACACTGAATCAGTGTCTAAGAATACAGAAGTCTATAAATGTGCTGCCTGAATGTGGTAACAAAATGTGTTAGCAGGAGATGTAAGAAGGGTACACACTTAGGTGGAAAAAAATCACCAGAGACGAGGAGCAAGCTGGAAGATGTCTAGGTTCATGTGAAAAGAAAAAGAAATAGAGGGTTGGTCATTGTAAGGATTTGTTAGAAACTACCAAATTAGATGGAAAATATAAAATCTTTTTTTTTTTAATATGAATCACAACTAGAATAGAAGTAAGATACATTAGTAGCCAAAACTGTTTCATCTAATATGATCTTGGCTCATCTGAATAACAGTTCACCCACCTGAAGGGAGAATAAATGATGGAGTGAACTTCTAACCGAACTGTGATCACCCTGGAGGAAGTAGTTGGCTGAGTGCATGTGATAGGGACAGAAAGTTGGTGTGTCATTTGGATACATATGATGGCAGGGTCGCATTGGATGCAGATAGCTCCAAACTTGATTCTGTCCTCTTCCAGAGTTGGGTTAATAATTTCAGTGACAATTAGAGATGTTAGGAAAGGTAAAAGAATTTCTAAGGGATTAGCTAATGATAGATTTCAGAAAAGACCACAGAGGTTAAAATGACAAGTTAATCTCATGTGAAAAGTGACATAAGAGTAAAATGGGAGAGAGTGGCTTTAAGGTAGCAGACATTGAGGAGTTTCCCTTGTGGCTCAGCAGTAACAAATATGGTGAGTATCCATGAGGATGTGAGTTCTCACTCAGGATCTGTGGCTTGAGCTGTGGTGTAGGTCGCAGACATGGCTCAGATCTCGTGTTGCTATGGCTCTGGTATAGGCCAGTGACTATGGCTTCGTATCCTGGCCTGGTAACTTCCACGTGCCGCAGGTGTGGCCGTAAAAAAAAAGATACCACACATTGAAATATTTGAGATATTAATGGTTCTCTCTAGTTATTGTAAATATGATAATTCTGTATCAAAATAAAAGCTAGTGAATCCTAGAAGTTAGTAATAGAGGCTTGTGATAGCTGTGGTATACCCTTGATCTCTGAATGCTTCCCAAGTGGTGTATCTAATTCTAGTGCTGTATATTTAGAGGGGCACTGAAAAGTCTATAGGGAAACAACTATCCTTAAATTTAGTTCATGGATTAATTGATTTAACCAATCCTAAAGGTGCTTTTTAAATTGGGATTTGTTTTAATCCCAATCTTTATTGATGCACCAACCCATTTAGCAAATGAGCATTTACTATAATTGTTACACTGATTTTTTTGTTATAGTTGATTTACAGTGTTCTGTCAATTTCCGCTGTACCGCAGAGTGACCCAGTTATACTTTTATATACATTATTTTTTTCGCATTATCCTCCATCATGTTTCATCACAAGTGATTAAATGTAGTTCCCTGTGCTATACAGCAAGGTCTCATTGCTTATCCATTCCAAATGCAATAGTTTGCATCTACTAACCCCAAGCTCCCAGTCCATCCCATGCCCTTCCTCCTCGGCAACCAGAAGCTTGTTCTCCATGTCCATAAGTTTGTTTCTCTTCCATAGTTAGGTTCATTTGTGCCGTACATTAGATTCCAGATATACGTGATATCATATGATATTTGCTTACTTCCCTTAGTATGAGAGTCTCTAGGTCCATCCATGTTGCTGAAAATAGCATTATTTTCTTTTTTATGGCTGAATAGTATTCCATTGTGTATATTTACCATATCTCTGTAATCCATTCATCTGTTGATGGATATTTAGGTTGTTTCCATGTCTCGGCTATTGTGAATAATGCAATGAACAGGGAGTATATGTATCTTTTTCAAGGAAAGTTTTGTCCAGATATATGCTCAGGAGTGGGATTGCTGAATCACATGGTAGTTCTGTATTTAGTTTTCTGAGCTACCTCCACACTGTTTTCCATAGTGGTTGTAGCAACATACTTTCCCACCAACAGTGTAGAAGGGTTCCATTTTTTCTACACCCTCTCTAGAATTTGTTACTTGTAGACTTACTAATGATGGCCATTCTGACTGGTGTTGCATTTCTCTGGCAATTAGAGATGTTGAGCATTTTTTTTTTTTTTTCATGTGCTTATTGGCCATCCATAGGTCATCTTTGGAGAAATGTCTATTTAGGTCTTCTCCCCATTGCCCCACTGGGTTGTTTGTTTTCTTGCTGTTGAGTTGTATGAGTTGTTTTTAGATTTTGGAGATTAAGCCTTCATGAGTTGCATTGTTTGAAAATATTTTCTCCCATTCTGTTGGTTGTCTTTTTTTTTATTCTTTCCTTTACTGTGCAAAAACTTTTAAGTTTGATTAGTATTCAGTCCTAAAAACTCAGCCTTACAACTGTTTAATATTTTTATTTCCTCTAAAAAGATTGTAGATGCTTCCATTCTTCTCAAGCATGGAAAATAGGGTCTCCAAAAGATGGAGTAAGGGGGTGTAGTCTCCTGGACTGGAAGACAAAGTCATGCTCCCCTGGGTTTCAGGGAGAGTTCTATCTATTATAGAAGTTAGAGGCTCTCAGTAGGTGGTCCTTTTTGATGATCAAAGTTTCATAATTCTGGAAGTTCTAATTCTCTAGACCAAACTATGAAATATATTTAAACCTCAGAGATTTGCCAAGTGAGACAGATGTTTCCACAAACAAATGATTATTTGGGGTCTAACGGCTCGAGTATTCATTTCATCTGCACTTAATTATTTCCTAGCTAAAATCAACCAAGGTGAAGCACCCAGAAGTAGAATGTTGTGGTTAAGACATTGGCTTTGAATTTTGGCTCCTGGCGTCTCAAGTAGTATCTGGAGAAGAGTGGACTTAGATGTTAACTTCTGAAAAGCTCAGTTTTCTCATCTGTAAAATGGGAAGGATGAAGATAATACTAAAATCGGGGAGGTTGTTCTGAGGAATAAACATGTGACTAGACGTGAAAATAGCAAGATGTCTATTTCCTTGTCATCATCTGTAAATAGTAGCTTAATGACTATTTTGGCCAAACACATAGTTGGCTTCTGGCCCTTCTCACTGTGCCAATATTTTAACAAACACATCTAAAGTCTTGCTGTCTTTACTGTGGACCAGGAACAGTCTTGGGTCTGTATCGGTTGTCTGGTGAAAACATTAGTGGCGCACCCTTAATTTAATTATATTTCTTTAAAGTATTTCCTTGGTTAACATCTGCTAACACTCACTTAAAAAGGTTTCTCTGTCATTTCTGTGCTTTGCTTGACAGCCCACTTGTGGCCTAAAGGAGACTTAAAAATATTGTAGGGAACTTATTTTTTCTTTTTTTAAAGGGTAGCTTCAATTCAGGGCCCTACTATAGTTTTTTCCTAGTATAGATGAATTTATTACTCATTATTATAATTTTAACGCTTACGGAAGGTTAACTCACTCGAATCACTTTTAGATCAGATATGTATTAATCCATTTAACCAGGATTTGAAAAAAATGAATTCATGCCTTTGAATGATTAAAATAATGGGCAAAATCCAGACCCACAATATGTCTAGAAGAAGGTATTTTGCTTTTGGCAGGTTATCTGCATAAGCTTTTAGAAGAAAGAAAAAAACTCAGTAAATTGATTAGTTCAGTCTTCTGCTTGGAGTATACAGACATCTTATTGTTAACATAAGATATTATTACCTTACCGATGCTTCTTCTAACAGTGTTCACCCAAATTTAAAGTTTTAAGACCATCTTTTTAATGCTGGAAAGAAATAATAGAATGGATACTTGTATTTACTTCTTACCTAAAAATGAACCAAGACCATTTATTGAAAAGACTAATTGTTTCCCATTGAATGCCTTGGCATTTTTTTTTTGAAAATCGTTTGATTATAAATATAAAAGTTTCTGTATTCTCAGATTTTTTCCAGTGCCTAAATGTGTATCCTTATACCAGTACCACACTGTCTGTCTTATTTGTTTGTTTGTTTGCTTTTTAGGGCTATACCCGCAGCATATGGAAGTTCCCAGGCTAGGGGTTGAACTGGAGCTGTAGCTGCAGGCCTGCACCACAGCCACAGCAACATGGGGTCTGAGCTGTGTCTGCGACCTACACCACAGCCCACAGCAATGTCGGATCTCTGACCCACTAAGTGAGGCTAGGGATGCAACCTGCATCCTCATGGAAACGAGTCTGATTCTTTTCTGCTGTGCCCCACCAGGAACTCGCCCACACTGTCTTTTGTATTCCTTTTCTTCCTCAGATTTATTGAAATATAATTGACAAAACTGTGATGATTTGATATATGTATACTTTGTGTAGTAATTACTATAATCAGGTTACTTAACACATCACTTCACGTAGTTACCACTTTTTGTGTAAGTAGTGAGAATACTTTAGCAATATATTAGTAGTAGTAGTATAGTCACCATGCACCTCATAGTCCCAGAACTTAACAAGATTGCAATGAAGGCTTGTACCCTCTGACCAGCATCGCTGCATTTCCCCCACTCTCCAGCTCCTGGTAACCACCATTCCACTCTCAGCTTTAGGAGTTCAACTCTTTTTAAATTCCACAGTTGAGATCATAGAGTACTTGTCTTTCTCTGTCTGGCTTATTTCACTTAGCATAATGTCCATACAGGTTGTTTCAAGTGGCAGGATTTCCTGCTTTCTCACGGCTGAAAAATATCCCATTGCACGAGACAGAGAGAGAGAGAATGAGAGGGAGGGAAACATCTTCATTATCTATTCATCTATCTCTGGGCCTTTAGGTTGTTTCCATGTCTTCACTACTGTTAATAATGATGTGACGAACATGGGAGTGCAGATACCGCTTTGATATACTGACTTTATATCTTTCATATTTATACCCAAAGATGTGACTGTTGGATCATATGGTAGTTCTGCTTTTAATTTTTTTTCACTTATAATGATTTTTATTTTTTCTGTTATAGCTGGTTTACAGTGTTCTGTCAATTTTCTACTGTACATCCAGGTGACCCAGTTACACTTTCACGTATACATTCTTTTTTCTCACATTATCATGCTCCATCATAAGTGACTGGACATAGTTTGCAGTGCTGTACAGCAGGATCTCATTGCTTATCCATTCCAAATGCAACTGCAGCACTATTCACAACAGCCAAGGCATGGAAACAACCTAAATGTCCATTGACAGATGATTGGATTAAGAAGATGTGGCATATATACACAATGGAATACTACTCAGCCATCAAAAAGAACAAAATAATGCTTTTAATTTTTTGAGGAAGCTTCACACTGTTTTCCATAGAGGTCATACTATTTACAGTCCTACCAAGAGTGTACAAGAGTTTCCTTTTCTCTACATCCTAACTTATTTCTTATATTTTTTATAATAACTATCCTAACAACTATGAGGTGATAACTCATTATGATTTTGATTTGCATATTCCTCATGATTAGTGATGTTGAGCTCCTGTTCGTGTACCTGTTGGCCGTTTATATATCTTCTGTGGAAAAATGTCATTTTGAGTCCTTTGCCATTTATCTAATCAGATTACTTATTTTTTTTGCTGTTGAGTTGTCTAAGTTCATTGTATATTTTGGATATTAACCCTTTATATTAGTTTGTAAATACTTTCTCTCATTTTATATGTCACTTTTTAATTTTGCTGATTGGTTCCTTTGCTGTGCAGAAGCATTTTAGTTTGATTAGTTCTGCTTGTTTAGTTTGCTTTTGTTGTTTGTGCTTTGGGTGTCATATCCAAGAAGTCACTGCCAAGAGCAATGTCACGGGGTTTTCTTTCCTATATTTTCTCCTATAAGTTTGTGGTTTCAGGTCTTACATTTAAGTCTTAAATCCATTTTGGGTTAATAGTTGGGTACCATATTGTCTTGAATACACTGATTAATTTTCATATGTTAAACCAACCCTGCCTTCCTGGGATAAATCCCTCTTAGCAATGGTGCATTATCTGTTTTATATGTTGCTGGATTCACCTTTATTCTGTTAATGATTTTCATGTCTGTCTTCATAAGGAATGTTGATCTGTAGTGTCTTTTTATTGGTTCTTTCTGTTGGCTTTGTCATCATGGTAAAACTGACTTCTTAGAATGATTTGAGAAGAGTTTCACTCATCTTCTTGGCTATATTTTGAAAAAGTTTGTGAAGGATTCATGTTAATTCTTACATGTTTTGTAGAATTTACCAGTGAAGCTATATGGATCTGATATTTTTAGTGTGTATGTGTGAAATATTTGTTTTATTAGCAATGCAATTTCTTTATTATATGCCTATTCAGATTTTGAGTCACTTGTGTCTTTCTAAGAGATTATCTATTTAATCTAGTGTATCTAATTTGCTGCCATACAACAGTTTATAATATATAATATAGGCCTTTTTGATTCTCGAATTTATATAATTTTATTTATAGTCCTTTTTTAATTCTGTAAGCTTTTGTAGCCATGACCCTGCTTTCATTCCTAATTGTAGCAAATTGGTCTTCTCTCTTTTGTTTTGTCTTGGTCAATTGATCTGAAATTTTGTCCTTTTGTCAGTCTTTTCAAAAAAACTTTGGTTTTGTTGATTTTCCCTCTTGTTTTTCTGTAGTCCATTTATTTGTGCTCTAATCTTTATTATTTCATTTCTTCTGCTTATGTGGGGTTTAGTTTACTCTCATATTTTCTGGTTTCTTTAGATGGAATGTTCAATTATTGATTTGAGTTTTTAGTTTTTAGTATAGGTGCTTACAGATACAAATTTTACTCTAAACACTGTTTTATGTGTATCCCATAAATTTTGGTATGTTGTGTTTTTATTTGTCTTCATCTCCGAGTATTAGCTAATAGTTCATGATTTCCTCTTTGACAAATAGGTTACTTAGGAGTATATTTCTTCATTTCTACATATTTGTGAATTTCCCACTTCTCCCCTGATTGATTGATAATTTCATTCCATTGTGGTTTAGAAACATACTTTGTATGATTTAATCCTTTTAAATGTTTTAAAACTTGTTTTATAACCTAACATGATTTATTCTTGAGAATGGTACATGTACACTCAAGAAGAATGTGTGTTTTATTGTTGTTGGGTGAATTATTCTATATGCATTTGTTGGTTTATAATGTTCAAGTCTTCTATTTCCTTGTCGAATTTTTTGTCTGATTTATCCGTTATTGAAAGTGGAATATTGACATCTCCAACCACTATTGTTGAATTGTCTTTCTCCCTTTAATTTTTGTTCCATATATCTCGAGACTCTGTTGTTATATGAATATATGGTTGTAATCATTATAGCTTTTTGGTAAATTAATACTTTGGATCATTTTAAAATGTCCTACTTTGTTGCTAGTAACGATTGTTTTTTAAAGTTTCGTTTGTTATTAGCATAGCCTCACTTTTCTTATTTGATTACTGTTTGCACAGTGTATCTTTTTCTATCCTTTTACTTCAACTTATTTGTGTCTTTGAATCTAAAGTATCTTATAGACAACATATGAGTTGTCATGTTTTTATTTTTGTTTTGATTTTTGAACCCATTCTGCTAGTCTCTGCCTTTTGCTGAGTGTTTAATACATTTGCATTTAATGTGTAATCACTGAGATAGGATTTTGGCCTACCATTTACTATTTGTTTTTATATGTATTATATTGTTTTTTTTTTTTTTTTTTGATCCTCCATTACTGCCTTCTTATCCTAAATAGGTATTTTCTTGCGTACCATTTTATTTATGTTGTTGCTTCTTTTCCTACATTTTTGAATTCATTTTTAGTGGTTTCCCTCAGGATCACAATTAGCGTCTTAATTAATTATGCTTTGGGAATTTCCACTGTGGTGCAGTGGGTTAAGGATCCAGTGTTGTCTCTGTGTTGGTTCAGGTTGCTGCTGAGGCTCAGATTTGATCCCTGGCCTGGCACAGTGGGTTAAGAATGTGGGATTGCCGCAGCTGTGGTGTAGGTTGCAATTGCAGCTCAGATTCAATCCCTGGCCTGGGAACTTCCGTATGCCATGGTTACAAGTGAAAAAGAAAATAATAGTGATATTATACTTTGAATTAATACTAATTTAATTTCAATAGTTAAAAAAAAAATTTGCTCCTATGTAGTACCCTTCCCTTTTCCGTCCTTTGTACTATTATGATCATACAAATTACATCTTTATTCATTGTGTCTGTCAATATAGCTTTATAATATTGATTTATGGTGCTGTCTCTAAATCAGAGAGGAGAAAGTGTTGTATGCAATATACACAGTTTTACTGCCAGTGCACTTTATTTCTTTATGTGTATTAAAGTCACTGTTTCTTTGTGGCCTGAAGGGCTTCCTTTAGTATTTCATGTAAGGCTGGGGGCTAGCAGTGAATTATCTGTTTTTTTAATTTTCTGCATATGTTTTAATTATTCCTTCTAAAGGACAGTTCTGATGTATATAGAAATCTTGGTTGATAGTCTTTTTCTTTTAGCACTTGGAATAAGTCATCCCAGTTCCTTATGGCCTCCATGGTTTGTTTGTTTTGTTGTTTTTTTTTTTTTTTTTGATAAAAATTGGTCTTATTGAGGATTCCTGTACATGACACATCACATCCATCTTATTACTTTCATCAT
Source organism: Phacochoerus africanus (assembly GCF_016906955.1). NCBI lineage: Eukaryota > Metazoa > Chordata > Mammalia > Artiodactyla > Suidae > Phacochoerus > Phacochoerus africanus. The sequence goes on from NC_062554.1 coordinate 126,478,568, forward strand.
TTTCTTTTTGGCTTTGGCTTTAAGCAGTTCGATTATGATGTATCTACAGGTGAATTAGCTTGAGTCTATCTAAAGCAGAGCTTATTAAACTTCTTGCACATGTAGATTAATGTTTTCCATCAAATTTGGGAAGGTTTCAATCATATTTTTTTCAAATATTATTTCTGCACTTTTCTTTCTCTCCTTTTCAACTCCCATTTTGCATAATGCTTTGTCGTGCCCCACAAGCCCTCAGAGGCTCTGCTCTGTTCACTTTTCTTCATTCTTTTCTCTTTCTGCTCCTAAAATTAGATAATCTTAACTGACGTGTCTCCAAGTTGCTGATTCTTTCTTATTCCAGCTCAAATATTGCACGTCCAAATTTTAGTTGCTTCTTTTTATAATCTCTATCTCTTGATTTACACTATTTAGTGAAACATTTTTCTCCTGCTTTCCTTTTGTTCTTGAGACATATTTTTCTTTAGCTCCTGAAACATAATTAATATAGCTAATCTGAAGTCTTTGACTAATAAAGTTCAACATCTGGGTTTCCTCGTGGAGAGTTTACATTGTTTCTCTTCCTGAATATGGACCATGTTGTTTCTTTGCAAGTTTCATGATTTTTTACGTAGACATGTTAAATAATATAATGTGACAAGTCTGGAAATCATATCTTCTTTTCTCCATAATTTTTGTTGTTGTCACTTCTATTGCTCTTTTTTTTTCTCTTACCTATTTCTTTTTTTTTTCTTTTTTTTTATTACTCAAATGAATTTATCACATCTATAGTTGTATGATGATCATAACAATCTGATTTCACAGGATTTCCATCCCACAGCCCAAGCACATCCCCCCATCCCCCAAACTGTCTCCTCTGGAGACCATAAGTTTTTCAATGTCTGTGAGTCAGCATCTGTTCTGCAAAGAAGTTCCATCTGTCCTTTTTTCAGATTCCATATGTCAGTGAAAGCATTTGATGTTGGTGTCTTATTGTATGACTGACATCACTTAACGTGATAATTTCTAGGTCCATCCATGTTGCTAAAAATGCCAGTATTTCATTCTTTTTAATGGCTGAGTAATATTCCATTGTGTATATGTACCACATCTTCTGGATCCACTCCTCTGTCGATGGACATTTAGGTTGTTTCCATGTCTTGGCTATTGAAAAGAGTGCTGCAATGAACATCAGAGTACATGTGTCTTTGTGAGTCGTGGTTATCTCTGGATAGATGTCCAGGAGTGGGATTGCTGGATCAAATGGTAGTTCTATGTTTAGTTTTCTGAGGAATCTCCATACTGCTTTCCACAGTGGTTGCACCAATTTACAATCCCACCAACAGCGTCACAGGGTTCCTTTTTCTCCACACCCTCTCCAGCACTTATTGTTTGTAGACTTTTTGATGATGGACATTCTGGCTGGTGTAAGGTGATACCTCAGAGTGGTTTTGATTTGCATTTCTCTAATAATGAGTGATGTTCAACATGTTTTCATGTGTTTCTTGGCCATCTGTATGTCTTCTTTGGAGAATTGTCTGTTTAGATCTTCTGCCATTTTTTGAAAGGCTTGTTTGTTTTTTTGGTATGGAGCTGCAGAAGTTGTTTATAAATTTTGGAGATTAATCCCTTGTCAGTGGATTCACTTGCAAAGATTTTCTCCCATTTTTTGAGTTGTTTTTTCATTTTGTTTAGGGTTTCCTTTGCTGTGCAGAAACTTTGAAGTTTGAGTAGGTCCCAGTTGTTTATTTTTGTTTTTGTTGTCAATACTCTAAGAGGTGGATCTGAGAAGATGTGGCTGTGGTTTATGTCAGAGAGTGTTTGGCCTATGTTTTCCTCTAAGAGTTTTAGAGTGTCTGGTCTTATATCTAGGTCTTTAATCCATTTGGAGTTTATTTTTGTGTATGGTGTTAGAGTGTTCTAATTTCATTCTTAAAAATATGGAATGCTTCATGAATTTGTGTGTCATCCTTGTGCAGGGGCCATGCTAATCTTCTCTGTGTTGTTCCAATTTTAGTATATGTGCTGCCGAAGCGAGCACTTATTGCTCTTTTGTTTTGTTGTTTCTTCTGTTTACATATTTAGTGAGTAGGTAGAATGCTGGCATTCCCCAAATATTCATATCCTAATCCTGCAAGCTGTGAATATGTTAGGTTACATGGCAAAGGGGAGTTAAGATTACAGGTGGAACTAACGTTGTTAGTCGCTGACCTTAAAATCATAAGGGTCATTAAAAGTGGAAAAGAAAGGCAGAATTTCAGAATGATAAGATGTGAGAATGTCTTACGAGCCCTCCTTATTTTGCCATTGCTGGCTTCGAAGATTGAGGAAGGGGCCCACAAACTGAGGAATGTAAGCATCCTCTCTGTAAGTTGGAAAAGGTAAGGAAACAGAGCTTCCTCTGAATCCTGCAGAAAGAAATCGAGCCTTTCTGTAGCCTTGATTTTAATGCATGTCGAACTTCTGATCCATGGATTGTAAGTTAATACATTTATATTATTTAAACTACCAAGTTTGAGCTAATTTGCTATGGAAGGAAAAGGAAACTAATATGATGACTTTTCTGGACAATGTGAAGTCTGTTTTATAGTCTTCAGAATGCCCCTGGAAAAAGGAGTGTTTGCAATGAGCAAGCTCTGGGTCTGGTTAAGTAAAGACAAATTTTGTGAGTGGGAATTTCCGGGGAAGAGCCAGACTGGTCCAATCATGAGTTTTCTAGGAATAGGGCTTTTAGGTAGCTCCAAACCCATTCTACTCCCTCCAGTATCTGCTGGGCTGATTTTGTCACTGTGATCTCAGGGATTTTGTTTTCAGAGTTACTGCTGAAGTGAGAAGAGAGTGATGGGAATAGAGTGAGATAAAGTATCATAAAACTCATGGTTCTTAACTAGATTTATATGTTTTTCTTGAATAAATACCTCTTGGATTATTGCAGGTCTTTGGTTAATTTCCAGAGTTGTGGAAATGTTGGTTTTGATAATTTTTCTGATGTTCTTTTTTTATGGAGGAGTGGATTTTCAGAGTCCTTACTATGCCATTCTTACTGACATTTAATCTTTTTTCTTTAAGTTCTCTAATGGAATGAAAACTAGCCAACCTACTCCATAGCTCTTTTTCTGATTTCCACCATATTGTTTTATTGCAGCAGCTACATAGTCTGTCAAAGCCCTCAGTGATCAATTTAGTCCAGAAGGCTTAAGGTTAGTACTTAAATAACTGTTTTGAGGGAATGTACCGTGGACTAATTATTTCTCCTTTCCAGTTGGAAGAGTCAGATAGCCGTATTTAAAGGTCTTTTGTCCTTAAGTACCATCTCATGAGTCAGAATTTAGTGCATAAAATAGAAACAGTCCAGGCATTTCAAGCAGGAAAGGTTAAACATTGAATTAAATAGATACAAAAAACTACAGGTGTGAAGGAAGAGTGGAATCTAGGCTTTGTCTTCAGTAACCCCTTGCAAGAAAGCAGAAATATGTCCCACAGATGTATCTACTTTTGAGGACATATTTTTGTTTTAAACTTGTCAAAACCTGGCTTTGAGTTTTAATGTCTGTAGTTGTTATTATTTTTTTAATTGCTTGTTTTCTTTGGAGTGGTCGTCTGCATTTATTTTTATTATTTCTTTATTCCTGACTCCTGTTCATTTATTTTATTGATCTTTTTCTTGAATCTGAGTTGAATGTTCAGAACATTTATTTTCATTATTTCTCATTTTTTAGTATATTAATTAGGGCTGTAAGATTTTCTTTGAGTAATGTACTGCTTAACATGCCTTAAGTTTTAGTTTCAATCAATTTCATTCTAACTTACTTATTTTTACTCTTAATTTTTTGTCTTGATTTCCTCTTTTACAAGATTTTTTCACCTTGTGAAGAACGTTGTATTTTACTACTGAGTTCTGTGGTTTTTTATTATGGTTTTATTAAATTGTGGTTATAAATGCTTTATTGGGATTTTTGTGGCCTAAATATATAATCTGTTTTGAAAATATCCTGTTGACATTTGAAAATAATATATATTCTTTGTTAACCGTAAATATATAAATACATACATATACACAACACACACACACATACACACACACACACCATATACACATGCAATCTGGATGGGTGGTTTTCAAATGAGCTATAACATTTTTGTTTACCACATAATCAATTTCTGAGAAAGGTATACTAAAATACAGTACTTTTATATTTTTCAAAAATTTTTTTCTGCTTTTTAACAGTCTTTGCTTTGTTATTCAATGCGTAAAACATTATTATAATGGATTCTTCATGAATCGTGGAGTTCAATCAATTAGAAAGCATTATTTCTGCTTTGTATACCAGTTTGTCAGAAATTGATATCACCCTTGTTGTGGTATACCTTTGTCAAGCTCTTTATTGTCATCCTTTTTGCAATTGTTTTACCCATGTTTTTTAATTTTAAAAAGCACTGTTAACTCTCAAATAGGGTTGACTGTCCCCTGACCAAGAAAATGAACTCATTCTCAGTTATGCTCCTCAGTTATATTTTTTTATTTCTGCTGTCTTTTTAGTTCTAATCATTTTCTTGCTCCCCTTTCTCTTTTCTCCCTTCCCTGTTTTTTTACAGATTAATGGATCAATTGTTTACTCGTATAGGAGTCAGAGATCAGGAACTCTAGTGCACTGAATAAGTTAAATTTAGCAAATCTTTAAAATACATTTCTATGTAAACCTCAGATCTAACATACCTGCAGCATTTTCTCCAAATAAGATTAGGGCTCTAGTTTACTTGTCATTTTGTTTTTATCCTGGCTTCCTTTGTACACTCTTTGAGACAGGAAAAGACATAGGGCATTGCTGTTCCAAGTTGTCGTTACTTTCACCTATGCCTCTTCGATTTTCTGAATTCCTGCTTTATAAATACATTAAAAATAGAGCAGCATTGTCTGTGATTAAAGTTTCAAATGCAGTTTTCTGTTTTATTTTAGTAGTTAACTACAACTTTTATATCAAAAGCAAAACTAATTAACAAAATGATTCTAATTTCTCTGAAATGGTTTAAGGTAGTACCGTTCTAAGATAAAGTCAGATATTTTGAGAAATATCAATAGCCTTTCACTAGAGACATTCAAAGGCATTAGATTACTTCTTGGTAAAGGCAGTTCATCATCAGACCAATCAGATAAATTGGAATAAGAAAATACTCCTTTAACTTTCCTTTACTTCTCTGCTAATCTACAGTTCTAAGGGTTTTCCCATCTGGGCCCAGAGATAGAGATGATCCAGTAAACCTATTAAGATCTTTTTTCCATCCTATTCTTCATTTCTACTTAGTAGTATACTTTGGTATTATTCCACATATATCATTATATATAAGTGAAAGAAAGAAAGGAGGAAATGCTACTTTCCACTGAGCAACAGTTTCAGTTTAAGCATCCTGTTATGTGTGTTAATTGTCTCTTTGGGCTTCTTACAGAACCTCCCAGTCTGGAGGATGCAGGGAAGATGCTGAATGAGACCGTAGTGGTAAACAACCCCATACAGCTAGAGTGTAAGGCAGCTGGAAATCCCTTGCCTGGTATGTTTACTTGTGGACTCTGTAACTTATTAACATTTTAAGGTCTCTGGGAATTGCTGTATCTCTTTATAAGCATAATAAAGTAACTACTGATGAAAGAAATATACTACATTTCAGGAGTAAAACATTGATGATGGTACCATTAAGTGGATATTTATGAATTCCCATGCTTTAACTGTATGCAATAATTTACTCATTTAAACAATGTAGAAATATGTCATTAACTAATTGTCTTATTGACCTTACTATGGCCACAGAGCCCTCAATGTTATTGTATGTACATTTATGTTGAAAAATATTTTTTTATTGAGTCTAAATTGATTATAAATCGGTCATTGGATGAGACATTGTTTTATCGATTCTCATCACTGGTAAGTTATTCATGTGTCAACAATAATATAAAACTTTGAGGTTAATAGTGTGCATGTTGTTGGTTTTGATTAGTTACATAAACAAAGATTTTATAGATGAGAGGAATATGTACTACACCAAAAAAAATAGAACTGGTTGAAAATTGCTAACAAACAGGTATTAATACATTAGAGATAATGTAAATACCTTTTTTATAAATTCACCTCAGAATTTTCATTGGCTTGGCTATTCATGTTTCTCTAAGGTTTACCTCCTCCTAAAAAAATTAACCCTGAAGAAATATTTAAGCAGATGGAACTAGAATGATAAGCATAAGAATAGAGCAATTGTTATTGCTGTAGCTAAGCTCTGATGTAGTGTGTGTGTTGAGCTTTTAAAAATTTTTTTTTAATGAAATGGGCTTCTCTTCTCCTCTCCTTGCAGGTATTATGTGGTACAAAGATAACCGGCCACTGTCAGGTTCTGGTAGTGTGACTTTCTTGAACAGAGGACAGATCATCAGTATTGAAAGTGCCCAGATCACAGATGCTGGCATATACAAATGTGTGGCCATCAACTCAGCTGGAGCTACAGAGTTATTTTACAGTCTACAGGTCCATGGTTAGTGCTACTTCTCCTAGATTCATCCTGGGGTAAAGAAGCATTCAAAATGATTCAGTGCATCTATAAAATTCTAGTATAAATATTTAACAGAATGTGTTATGGGCGTCTTTATTTGTGAGGGTGCAGTGTTCTAAAACCGATATGTTTATATTTTTCTGATTCCTGTTCAATGTTCTATTTTCACATATCATTGAATTTAAGTTTGCTTTAGGTGAGTTATTGAAAACAGTCATCAATAATCTTATCAGCTAAAGACAATAGCCCTGTTTGTAAATATTGCCTGCCAGAATCATAGGTATTATTTGAATAAATGTTTCTAAGTTATTATCTAGAATAATGTTTTTAAGACCAAGGAGTTTTTAGTTAACATACAGAAATAGATACAGTGGAAGGAAAAACTCACAGAGACACACACAAGCCTAGAAATCAAGAAATAAAATGTTGGTGTTCTCTGTTGTACAGCAGTTTAAGGATATGGTATTATCACTGCAGCAGCTCGGGTAGCTGCTGTGGTGTGGATTCAGTCCCTGGCCCAGGAACTTTGACATGCTATGGGTGCAGCCAAACAAAAAAACCTAGTAATTTTTTAAAAAAGAAATAAATTGTAAGATATGTTACTATGGACATAAGATATTGTCATTACTATTTTGAGATGAAATCCTCTGTGATCTTAACATCTTACTTTTATTGATTGACTTTTATTCCTTTTCAGTGCCCCCCTCCATTTCTGGTGGCAGTAACATGGTGGCAGTGGTGGTTAATAACATGGTGAGGTTAGAATGTGAAGCCCGAGGTATCCCTGCCCCAAGTCTGACCTGGTTGAAAGATGGGAGCCCTGTTGCTAGTTTCGCTAATGGGATACAGGTACTCTGTCATTCCTTAAGTGATGTCTCCCATCTAATTATTCACTATAGGAAGTATAAACAAGCAAAACTACTAAAGAGATTTGGAGAACAAGGATTCACAAATGTTCTGCAGAAAGATACATGTATGCATCTGTAACTACCATGGACCCACAATTAGGATTTCTTTTTTTATTTTAAAAAAATTATTAGAGTTGATTTACAATGTTCTGTCAGTTTCTGCTATACAGAAAAGTGACTCAGTTATACATTAATATGCATTCTTTTTTTTTCACATTATCCTCCACCATGTTCCATCAGAAGTGATTCTAAACAATTCATTAAAAACTTAATGTGGGGAATTCCCTGGTGGCCGAGTGGTTAAGGATCTGGTATTGTCACTGCTGTGGAATGGTTTTGATCCCTGGCTCTAGAACTTCTGCAGGCCATGGGTGCAGCCAAAAAAATAAAATAAGGAAATAAGGAAATCCTCAGTATATCTAAGAGGTCTCTTAACTAACATGTAGTGCTATATTTTGACCATTGTTTTAGACACTTTCTACTTCCCCACTTCCACTCTATGGCACCTTCGTAAAAGATACCCCACATGAAATGTTCAGCAACCACAAAAACAGATATTTCTTGGTAGAAGTTCTATTCAAATGCCTGGAACTGATAATGAATCAGAGAACCATATAGAGTAAATTTAATTCCACCAAAACATCATATAAGGGAAAGCTACAAAGGCACTATTATGAGAAAATGACATTTGAGTCTAAGAAAAAATTTTAGTCCTTCACACTCTAATTTAATAATGCAGAAATACATGTCTTTCATTTAAAGTGTACTTTAATTTTGTTATGCCTAGCAGAGAGCTTAGGTCTCCAACCATTCTACTTTTTGAACTTTTCTTATAAAACCATTACTTGCAGAATTTGAGATCATAGACTATCCAGAATCAGTATACATACTGTAAAGCTACAACCCATCAGTGAGATAAAAGGGCAGTGAACGTGACTAATTCATTTATATGGCTGCTACTGTGCCGTTAATTTTAACTTCTTACTTGTTCTCCCAAAGAAAAATTAGGAGGAGATTGGCTTCTTTCATTCCTACTTCTAATCTTTCTCCCCTGGTGGCTTTCTCTCTTCGGTAGCAAATGTGGGTGAGGGCGGACCTTCACTTGACACTGTAGGTAGAGAGTTGTGTTCATTGGTCACTTCGAAGTTGGGCTCTAGCCTCTGTCTTCCTCCCCAGATGAGATGAGAAGGGAATTAAATGATGCTTGCCCAAAGGAGGCATATCCATGTCGAAATCCTTCGAGAGGCAAATGTTCAATTGATCAAGCCCAGAAAATAATTGAAAAAGTATGTTGACACCTACAATCCTCAGAAGACACGTTGGTTATTTAGCTTTCTAATCATTGATAGGTTCTGTCTGGGGGCCGCATCCTAGCATTGACCAGCGCACAGATCAGTGACACGGGAAGATATACCTGCGTGGCAGTGAATGCTGCTGGGGAGAAACAAAGAGACGTTGACCTCAGAGTCTATGGTGAGACGTTTTCATGATTATTCCACTCTGATTTAGCTGTGTGTTAAGTCCTCAGATCACTGAGGAAGTTGGGAGGTTTTGACAATAAAGAGCTATAAACAATAGAAATAGTGTTATGAGATTAATTGAATCAGAGTCTCCCTTTCTGCCGTATCTGCCTTATATTTGACTTTAATTTTCTATTTTTGAAGTTCTGAGAAAGGAAAACACATGCATGCAGCATGTGAGGTGTTGGTTTTATAAATACTCTGAAAACCATGACTATGGAGAGATCTGGGCAATTTGGAAGACATAATCTTCTCCCTAAAGCAAGCTTCATTCAAGCAGCTCTTTTGATCTATTCTTCTGGAAGCCTGGATTTTATTGCTTTTTAATCATAATTACAATCAGCATATTTTATAGTCAGTGGTATGTCTATGAGTTAAAGGATATCTTGGAAGCAAAAGTTAAACTAAACATAAACCTAGGCAAAATCGAAGTATTCTTTTCCTACCTATGATGCAGGTGTAAGGTACGAAAGGAAAGGTCTGATTCCATCACACCAAAATGCCCCAGAACTAGGTTGGGGCCTCCTTGGCCTCCATTCATAGATTACACCTGTCATTCCACATTTTAGTGTACCTTTGCCTTTAGAGCGCTTTCAGGCTTTTTATTTTTATTTTTTATTTTTTTGTCTTTTCTAGGACCTCACCCGCAGCATATGGAGGTTATAAATGAGAGCAATCTCCTTATTTGTTCTAGACATTTTTCTTCTCTTTCATGTTTTTGTTTGTTTGCTGTCTTTTTGCCTTTTCTAGGGCCGCTCCTATGGCATATGGAGGTTCCCAGGCTAGGGGTCTAATTGGAGCTGTACCCACTGGCCTTCGCCAGAGCCACAGCAATGCGGGATCTGAGCCACATCTGGGACCTACACCACAGCTCGCCACAACGCCGAATCCTTAACCCACTGAGCAAGGCCAGGGATCGAACCTGAAACCTCATGGTTCCTAGTTGGATTCGTTAACCACTGAGCCACGACGGGAACTCCACTTTCAGGCTTTTTAAATTTACATTTTAATTCTCAGTCCCTAGAATAATGCATTTGTTTCTTCAGTGGCCCTCAAAGAGTATCTGTTTAATGCAGGCTTTTCTTCTAAACCCTACCTCACTTCCAAATATTCACTCCTATTCAAAATATATGTGGATTGGATTCCTTTTTTGAGTTTGCCAAAAAAAAAAATACAATCATCACAAATAACTTAGATAATAAGTCATAATTTTTAATAAAAGGGCCCCTTGTTACAACACAGATATTGTACATGTCTATTTAAGCTAAAAAAAAAACCCCAAAAAAACAAAAACCCAGTTAGCATAGGTGAAATACCCAAGGCTCATTATGCATCCTTCTTTTTTGGTTGCTTCTGCAGTTGACATGGGTCTGTAGCCATCCTCCAGCTCTGCTGGTGCTGGATGTCTGAGATAACACAGAGGTCTAAAATGCCCCACCTCAAGAAATCTAACTCCTTCCCTGAAGGGGTCACTTTTCTGCATTATGAAAAACTGGAATGTTTCCAATCTAAAATATCCTTGGAGGATGACTCATCAGTCTAAGTTTGGGACACAGTAGCTCCTTCAGTCATTGGTGAGCAGGTGGAGGATGGACATTGGAATTCAGTGGGTTGTAGTCAGCAGTGAAAATCTAGCATTGGCTCTTTTCCGTCTCTGCATTGGTTAGTGTCCAAAGTGGACCTGGGCGATGAGAGAGTTGATACTTCCCAGGAGTTGTGAAAATGTGCCTCATTATTCTTAATCATTTGTTCAGATACTCCCATACGACCTTTTCAATCTGAAAACCAGACTCTTCTCTCTGGGGTAAAAGTCAAGGGACTAACGATCACATACGTGTTTGAGAATATGTGTGTGTGTTTAGTAGCTTGCTATGCATGTGTATTTCAAACGCTTAAGAAGTACCAAATTGAAACAGGGTTTCAATCTAAATTTAGCCACCAGTCTACGCTCTGCTGTTAGTATTATGTCCATACATCATATTCCTAAAATTGTGCTGGTAACCTTGGCTGTCTTGTGTCTGTCTGGTGTATAAATGGATGTGCATCTTCAGAGGTCAGTCTCTTTCAGATTTATGCTGTAGAGTGTGGGGGGTGGTAGGAAAAGCAGACAGTAAGTAAAATAGCCCTCCTTAGCGTAAGTACAAGAGTAGTTCATGAAAAACGTTACTCCCTTGTATAAATTCAGAGTATGTGTTACCCTATTCTGAGGCGCTAAACAAGAGAATTGAGTTTTTAAATGATTTGGATTCCTGTCATACCTTTTCTTTCAACCTAAGCTCTGAGAACTTTCTTCGAGGTCACACATTCCCCAGTGTCTCCACAAGCATAACCCTATGGCAGTTCTGATTTGGGTAATTAAATTTAACAAGCATATTGTTTAGGATGAGAAACAGCACGACACACCCCTTCCTAAGCAACATAACCACAAAGCAGAATAGGAATAACATCTAAGGAAGCTGAAGATCTAAAGGGTAGAAGCTTGTTTTCTATTCAGACTAAACAAAAAGTTGGAAATGAAAGACACGGCAGAAATAAATAGATGTGCTTTGGTGATATATATCCTTGGCTTTAATTAGATTTGCTTTAACTTGTGTGCTCTAAGAAACAAACAATCTATTGTTCTTGCATTTTTCCTCTCAATTTAAAAACTCTGGTTTCCTTTTGAGCTCGATTTGACTCAGTCAGCTGTACAGAAAAGTAATTGAAGGAAAAATATTTGGAAATAAATGAGCATCCTGCTTTCTTGAATTATTTCTGACTTTTACGTCTACAATCAGTCATGAAGCATTCATGCTCTTTTGTAAATTCTACAAATAATCTAAGATAAACATATTTTTATACAGTGGTGATACATTTTTATCCACTTAGACCAGACTTAACCTGAAATTATTTCTAAGCTGTGAAAACGACAGTTCTACTTGGGACTTTTTTTGCTAAGACTGGAGAACATACTTTTTTTCCATAATATTTTCAGAATGGGCATCACAAGTGCTCCACTGGTCTGTCCCAGCCATTGTGCATGGAGTTTCTTTCTTTAGCTTCAATTCCTTTGGGTTTAACCTAAGTCCTGCATCCAGCACAAGAAAGTACCCTCTAGTTCATATGCCTTTCCCTCTGTAAAAGATGTCGTAGCTGAGAAACCTTCTGGTTACAAAAACATTGTGCTAGCCAAAGTCCACCGCATTCATTGTCATTTTGCCACATGCAATATCAAACCATAAACAATGGCTAATTGACAATAATAATGTTCCTTACCACAAAAATCTATTTTCTACCAGGGACTTTGGAAAATCCTTTAGGATTCATTTCAATGAATCTTAACCTTTCTTGTAAACAAAACAAAACAAAACAAAACTCAAAACAGAACAAACAGAACCCCCAAAACCAAAAACAACCCAACAAATATTCAGTGTTTCCTACGATCCTAAATAGTTGTGGGACATAGTGAGAAATGGCCAAGAAAATTCCCCTCTGTGCTATCTTGGAGTGGCCCTTGTATGGTAGGGCTGATTTCATCATTAGTTCATGTTTTTGAATTATTATAAATATGAGCCTGAAAGAGTTCTTGAGAACTTGTGGAGCCCACCCTCTCATTCCTGGCAGGGCTGTACTTAAAAAGCATCTGAGACAAATGATTATTTACTCTATTTTTTAATACACCCAAGGGAAGGAGATTCCTTAAACTTCTCCAGGAACATAGTTCAGCATCTGACAAGCCTATATATAGCCAAGGAATTCTAATTTTAATCTCATTAAAATTTCAACTCATTTCTTCTTTTTATGTAATTGTATGCTGTACAGCTGGTCACTGATTTAGTGTGGTCTTTAGTGTATCATTTCTCCCACATGGTCTTTATTCCATAGAAAGTTGACAAGGCACAGTGGAAAACCAGAAAGAGCCTCTAAATTGCCAGGTCGGAAGACCCCTAGCTTTTCCACCAGTTAGTCACGTTATTTCCAATAAGCTCTTATCTATCACCCACCTTATGTTTTGCACCCTGAGAGGTGGGACTGGATGATCTTTTTAAATTTTGCTTCTGTGTTCATGAAATTTATTTTCTTTTGCAGAAAAATACAGATATCAAAAATGTATTTGCATTTAATTCATGGTTATGTGCCAAACATTCAATGAGTGATTTAATGCTTTGAAAATTTTAAGCAGTGACATCCAGTTCAAGAAGTTTCTTGAGAGTTCCCGTCGTGGCTCAGCAGTAATGAACCCGACCTGTATCTGAGGACAAGGGTTTCATCCCTGGCCTCACTGGGTAAAGGATTCTGCATTGCTGTAGCTATGGTGGAGGCCAACAGCTGTAGCTCCAATTTGACCCCTAGTTTGGGAACTTCCATATGCTGGAGTGTGGCCCTAAAAAGACAGGGAGAAAAAAAAAAAGTTTCTTAAATGAGCACTTCATGAGAACTTCCAGTTCTCAAACTTCTTACATAAAAAGTTTGTGGAAAAACTGCTTCTGTTCCATAGGAACACAGTAATCAGTGATTTATTAACACTCGACTCTGAACCAAATGATGCAAAGATGGTATGTTAGAAGTACTGTGAGCTTACATCTGAAAAGAACGAATGAAGTTATTCAGTATCTATGGATGATTAATAAAGATAAGCGGTATGTTGGCATTTTTTATCCTGAGGGAAAACCCATCTTTCACTTAGTTGCACCAAATATTATGGGAGAAGAACAGAACGTCTCTGTCCTCATTAGCCAAGCTGTGGAGTTACTCTGTCAAAGCGATGCTATTCCCCTTCCAACTCTGACTTGGTTTAAAGACGGCCGCCCCTTGCTGAAGAAACCAGGCATCAGTGTCGCTGAAAATGGAAGTGTGTTAAAGGTAAGGCTATACATTCATTTACTTCTCCTATATCACTCTTCAGCTCATGACTTTGGTATTACCGCTGTCAAAGTGCTACCCCTAATAAACTTTATGAGTATTTTACTCATTTCAGCTTATAAGATTCTAGGAACCTTTTATTAATGAGGTTTGTAATATGTTTCAATTTTATGTTTGGTAATATTTAAATATTTAAACGTCAGTTCATATTTGTAGCCAGAAGCCACTGGGAAAAAAAATGCTTCTGGGAAAATATTACAGAACTGTGCTAAGGCGTACATCATTTTTGTCACCCAACCAATCAGAAAACACCCATTCTAGGTGCTTGGCGTAAGGATGTATAAAAAGAATGACATGGAGTTCTCATCATGGCTCAGTGGTTAACGAACTGGGCTAGTATCCATGAGGACAAGGGTTCGATCCCTGGCCTTGCTCAGTGCATTAAAGATCCAGTGGTGCAGTGAGCTGTGGTGTAGGTCACAGACGCGGCTCAGACCCCTCATTGCTGTAGCATAGGCCACAGCTTCAAGCTCCAATTCAGCCCCTAGCCATAGGTGTGGCCCTAAGAAGACCAAAAAAAAAAAAAATCCACATTTATGCAAATGCCTTCCAATTTTGCATGAGTATGAAAATTTAACAGCTCAGTTGAAAAATGCCATTAGTGTTGTAAGTTTCTAGCAACTGGATGATACAGACAATATATTTGAGAATGATAACAAAAAATGAGGGCGTGGTTGCCTAGAATAGTCTTGGAAGGCTACTTGGCTTTTTATAGGTAGATGGGGAAAAAGGATTAATTATGAAAAGAAGTAAGCTAGTGTGATTGAAACGATTTTAGCAGAGTAAATATTTAGAAATAATGTTGACAAGGTTGATTTGAGTGAAATAATAGCTAATATTGAAGTCACCCTTAGGAATTAGGATTCAGAAAGCCAACAGGCCACTGGAGTGTTTATAAAATCCTCATAATAACCCTATTTAGATTTTAAAGAATGTCTAAGTAATCACTCACAGTTACTAAGTGGCAGAAATGGAATTTGGTTACAGGTGTATATTTTCAGAATCCATGCACCTAACCACTACATCCCATAGCTTCTTGGTAAAGGAAGGTTATTGTTGTCGAACAAAGAGAGTCTTGAAAAACGTTAGAAGCTTACACAAGGGAGACAGAAGTATGGGAGAGAGTGGGAGGAAGCGTGGAGGTGTATGTTAGAGACATTTGGATTATGATCCTGTAATAATGTAATCCTGTAATAATGGAGCCGGTGAGGAAGAAAAGGAGGAATCCCTGATGGAGGAAAGTAGGACAAGTCAATTGATCTACCTAGGAAAAAAAAAAAAAAAGGAAAAAGCACTGCCCCTTCTTAGAAGCAGAGCCCAGAGTTGTAGAAAGCAGCTGGTAGAACTGTCAAACCTAAGCTCTGACCAGGGAGACAGTTATACAAGTATAAGTCCCAGCCCTGGCCAGGGAGAGCTGTGTGTGATTAGAACTGTCTTTGCAAAGGTCGGTGAGTAGAAGAGTTCATTTTTTCAGAGCACAGATTCCAGTAGAGTGGGGAAGCCAGGAGAGCAGTGATGGTGAGGAAATCCAGGGATCCTCTGAATCTCCATCACTGAGGCCATCAGGCTCCTTGGGGTGTATGGGTCCATAGCAAGCACTGTAGGGAGAAGGCCTCATGGAAATGAAAATGCCTAGTGCCCACCCGTGGTACTAACTCCTTTCAGTGATAACTCCAACTCCATTTCTCTTTCATTTTTTAAATTTTATTTTATTTTTGCTTTTTTTTTAGGGCCGCACCTGTGGCACATGGAAGGTCCTAGGCTAGGAGTGGAGTCAGAGCGGCAGCTGCCAGCGTATGCCACAGCAATGCCAGATCTGAGCCACATCTGTGACCTACACCAAAGCTCATGGCAACGCTGGATCCTTAACCCACTGAGTGAGGCCAGACATCAGACCCGCATCCTCATGGATATTAGTCAAGTTCATAACCTGCTGAGCCACAACAGGAACTCCCTCCACCAATTGTCTTTTAAATGTGTTAGCAGTTGATTTCAGTTATTTAACAATCAATGACATACTGTTTGTTGTACCTCTTTATTATCTTGTATTCCTATTTATACCTTGTTATTACTCTTTTTTTATGTTTATATGCTATATATTCTCAACTAGATTGTAAGCTCAAGTCAGAACCTTTTAGTATCTTCTACCTGTAGTACCTGGTATAAGATTCTCCATAACTGGTGAAAGGTCAATGAATAAATGATGAACGGGTAGTAACATAGGTTGCAGAAAAATATATATAAAATATTTGCAGATATGCAGTTGTCTGCCAAGCACCAAAATGGGTACTTGGAGACTGAGATTAATTGAGCATAATACTTGGCTTGAAGAAGCTTACAAACCCAGTATGGGAAGAAACATAATAAACTAACAATAAGGGTGTTGTTTTACTCAATGATATCCTGGCCATAAAAAGATGGTATATTTGATGCCATAAATAACTTATTCAGAAGTTAATTGTGATTTTTGGGGGCTATTTTATCTTAATTATATTTAAAAGGCCTTTGTAGATCTTCAACCACTAAAATTAATGCGATTAAGGTATGACATAAATAAGAATTGTTGAATTTGGGTGACGGGTGTATAGCCATCCATTTTACTATTCTCTCTACTTTGTATATGTTTGAAAACTCTCAGAATACAGATGAAAAAAATCATACATCACAATTAACATTAATAGAAAAGCCCTAATGACTTATGAAATAGAAACTGTGGTTTCAAAGCATGATTTTGTTTTATAGATTGAAGATGCTCAGGTTCAAGATAGTGGTCGTTACACCTGTGAGGCAACAAATGTTGCTGGAAAAACTGAGAAAAACTATAATGTCAACATTTGGGGTAAGTGAGATGAGCCCCTGTAAAGCAAATGATGGAGCCTGTGATTTAACCTTTGGTTCTCTGTGTCAATTCTTAAACTGACAACCACGTAACTAAAATTGGTCATAATACATAGATAGACATTAATCTTTATGTTTACATGATGCTGAACTGTCCTGAACATCATCTAATGTAATTCATTCAAGAGCAGCTAGATGGACTGCCCGAACCTGAACGTGTTGGTCACTGTAACTTTGATAGAGAATGGTTCCCCTCTCCTGCCTGATTAGTAGGCAGTTTAACTTCTATAATCAGGATCTTCTAATGATTGAGTCTCCCTATCAACAGAGAGCATATTGGTCAATTGAAAAGAAGTCAAAAGGCCAAATTGTGTATGTGAATTATGTGTGTGAGAGCGAGAAAGAGGACACATGCGTTTGTGGCTGGGGGATGGGATTACTCTGCTGATGAAAGCGAAAAGCTTTGTGAAGAAGATGGAAGCATTAGGAAGACCTGGAGAATACTGTCTGCATTCGATGACCCAAACATCGTTCACTATGGAACCTAGTGTGACACAGCAGAGAGTAAGGAGATATTAGGTAGGAAAGATTAAAGGGGCGTATTGAAGAGGCCCTTGAAAATCAATGTTAAAGGTATGGTCTTGATCCTCAAGGGGATTAGATACCCTAAAATTTAAAGCGGGACTGGGATGTTCATATATCTGTATTTTAGGGAGAAAGTAGATAAACTGTAGTTTTTAAGTATTAATTATTAATAATGGTAACTCTGAGTCTTTAGGAAAGGACTAGTTGATTACATGGAGAGGTGAGAAAACAAGAAGAGTAAAGGAAGGACGTTGGTGTGGGATGGCCAGTTGATCTGTATGGACAGCAGTGTCCTCCCCTTGGAGAGGGAGCAAAAGTGGGTGAGTTCAATTTGGGTCAAGTTGAGTTTGACAGTGCCTCTGAGGCATCCAAGTTGGGATGTTAAGTAGTCAGATATAAAAGTCCAGATTTCAGAGACTGTCTGCCCTGCAGATACAGATTGCAAGTTTTTATATCAATGGATGCCATTGGGAGTAGAGGGTGGAGTTTAGGTTAGAGACTATGAATTTATAGCAAATTGTGTAGTTGTCATTTTCTTCTGTAGAACATTTCCATCTATGAGATAGGTGATGACAAAGTAAGCTGTAGGATTCATCCTGAGCAAGGGTGTTGCCAAATAGCAAGAGCAATAATGCAAGGCAGGAGAGAATTTGGCAACAGAATTAGTGGAAATATTGATCATGAAATCTAAGTTAGATAGTAAAGTTAGTAAATAAAAGAGAAGGCAGCTAGGTTGGGAGGGCTCTGAGAATCCTTTGGACTTGGCATTCCATTAGGTCAATAAATTTAGAATTGGGAGTGAGTGAGTGAAAGACCTGTAAGGATAAAGCCGTTGTTAGAAAGTGGCCTAAATTTATAGCTTAATAGGAGAAATATTTCTAGATGATGAAAAACATAGGGCCTTTCATGCAGAAAGTGACGAGCAGATCAAGGAACTGAGTAGGCAAATGTTTAGATGTGTGGATGCTGAACTCATGCAGAATGATGACAGGTCATCCTATGAAGAGAAAGGATAAAAATAAGTACCACATTGTTCGGTGAAAGGTTCAAGATGGTGGTAAGTAAGGGAAAGAGGGCAAATTGGTGACACAAGCCTCAAAGGAATAAAGACTTTTCTGGGGTGGTTGAACAGTGGCTGAAAGCTTTTTTGTGGTGGGGAGGATTCTTGAGTCCTCAACTCTCAAGAGCTTAGGAAACCAAGCATCCATCACATGGTAGTACTGCAGCCAGAGAAGTGTCTGAGAGGAGAGTTCAGCAAGCAAATGCAGACTCAGTCTCTTTGAGGAAAGTGTAGGTAGTCAGGGTTCACTTTGAAGGTTCCAAGGAGAAGCTGGAGGCCAGTGGAGGGACAGGCTTTGCAATCCAGGACAGGTAAGATGCCTGTTTCTTAGATCAAATTTCTTGGCTCTGTTCTTTACTGTACGGTATATGCCTGAAGTCTTTTAATTCTGTTCAGTGTCTGAGATGTCAAAGTTGGCAAGGCACAAATGACTGGGTTAACTTTAAACTGTCTTCGTTTTTTTTTGGTGCAAATGTCTAAAGGTCTATACTGTATCACCTTTATATGTCACTCTTAGTATTTTGATAATTAAGTTTACCTGTGAAAATGGTAAATCTGCTATTAAGTATTTAAACATTATGTGTTTAATGTGATGTTGATATGTCAACCTCAAGTGCTAAATTATTTCCTTGAGCCATTTGTGTGGGAACCTATTTTATATGCAGAATATTAGGGAATTTTATATTTAATGAGTCTAAAATGTATTTTTTCTTCTTTTAATATTTCAGTACCACCAAATATTTATGGTTCCGATGAACTTGCTCAGCTTACAGTCATTGAAGGGCATCTCATTAGTTTATTGTGTGAATCAAGTGGTATTCCACCCCCAAATCTCATTTGGAAGAAAAAAGGTCAGTTTTCAGACTTTGGCACTTATAAAAAAATATATTAAATGAATTTTTTTGACAAATATGTCAATTTATTAACAAACTTTCTTGGGGTTTGCATACTAAAATACTAGACAGCATAATTGTTTTATGTTCCATGTGCCGCATGTGCTATTTCTACAATATCAGCCTCAGAATCTTCAGTTTTGAGACTCAGTGCTTCCAAGAAGAAATTAATTTTCTACATTAATTCTTTTTAAATCAAATGTGTTATGAGGCAGCTATAATGATCAATAATCCACCATTCAGTGAACTATTTTTTCTTCTTTAAAATTGGTTTAAAAATTATTTTTAAGGCAAATGTTTTTGTGGTGTTTGTGACAGTTTTATGGTGGTACATTAAGACTGAATTCTGCAGTTGAGCAGATTCTCAGTTACTCATCAGCAAATATTTATGTCCACTAAGTATAGGACCATCCAAATATTGATTTTTAAATTAATTTTTGTTTTACCTAAAGATTTTATTTTGTTTTGCTAAGTGTGTTTTCTTTTAAATACAATATTGATTGAAAGGAAATTTTGTGGGAGATAATTTCTTCATCCTCCTCCTCCTTTCCTTTTTTCTCTTCTTCTTCCTTCTTGTGCATAGGATTATTATACAGTCATCTGCCTTTTAAGTACATGAATCAGGAAGTAAATCAATAAGTATAGATACTCATCATAGTATATACACAAAATACCTTATATTTTTGCTTCACATTCTGCCACTTGGTGTTCATTGCAGGCTCTCCAGTGCTGGCTGATTCTGCAGGGCGAGTCAGAACATTATCTGGAGGCAGGCAGTTGCAGATTTCAATTGCTGAAAAATCTGATGCAGGGCTCTATACCTGTGTGGCATCGAATGTTGCTGGAACTGCAAAAAAAGACTATAATCTGCAAGTTTACAGTAAGTTATTGACCAACCAGGCTTGGGCACAATTGAAAAAATATTTCTATTCTCCTCTTTTACTTTTCTTCACACCTTTAAGATTCACTGAAGGTAGTATGGTTATGGGAGTTCCCATTGTGGCACAGCAGCAACGAACCCAAATAGTATCCATGAGAACACAGGTTTGATCCCTAGCCTCGCTCAGTGGGTAAAGGATCCAGCGTTGTTGTGAGCTATGGTGTAGGTCGCAAACATGGCTCAGATCTGGTGTTGGCTGTGGCTGTGGCATCGGCTGGCAACTTCAGCTCTGAATAGACCCCTAGCCTGGGAACTTCCATATGCTGTGGGTGTGGCCTTAAAAAGACCAAAAGAAAAACAAAGTATTGTTATAATATGTAACTGGCTCTCCAAATCCACGCATTCCACATCCATAAATTCAACCAACTGCAGATCGAATATATTATTTTTTAATGCCAAAAATTTACAAAAAGCAAAAGTTTAATTTGCTCTGTACAAGGTAACTATTTACATACCATTTACGTGGTATTTGTAGCTACTTCCATAGTATTTACATTGTGTTAGGTAGCATAACTAACCTAGTGATGATTTAAAGTACAAGGGAGGATGTGCATAGGTTATATCCAAATGCTGTGCCATTTTATATGTAATGGACTTGTGCATCCTCATATTCTGTTATCTGACAGGGGTCTTGGAACCAGTCCTCTGTGGATACTCAGGGATAACTATACCTGTCATAAGACCCACAAATGTAAATTGTGCTGACATAGCAAGAGAGCAGTTCCTTATTTCTCCCTGTTACCTATTCAGCACTACAGCTGTCCACTCTGCATCAGCTTTGCAATGGCAGACATATCACTGTGGCTGTAATGTGTTGGGGGCAGGATAGTGGACATGTATGTACACTAGAAAGGGTGGCATATGGTGCCATAGGGTATATTTATAATATGTAAAAATATCTCATTTTAAAGAATGTTTAATTGTATATGATGTTAAAGTATTTACAATATTTATTCCATTTACTCTTGACCTGAGCTGTGATATGAGACAAAAGTATCACCTCCCTAGCCCTAACCCTAACCCTAACCCTAACTTAGGCCCAGAGAAGTTTCCATGACAAACTGAGGTCACACGGCTGACATGTGACAGGATCGGCACTGGAACACAGGATTCCTAACTCTGGTCCATTTTCTTTCCCACACCCATATGCACTGAGTTAGTTTAATTTTCTTTCTTGGAATCAGTAACGATTAGGTGAAGTCACAGAATCACTGGCCATCAGTGGCTTAAACAACGAGAGGTTTATTTTCTCACATAGTGAGAAGCTTGAGGTTGACAGTCACTGGAGTTGGTCAGCACTTTACTCTTATCAGGGCGGGAGATCTGGGACCTCTTGGTGGTCTCAAGAAGGCTGCTGTATTTGTAGTATCAAGTCCCCATTGAAGGTAAGAATATGGGGAAATGGTGTTATCTTTCTCTTTTACCAGGAGAACAAAAATTTAACACACCTGCCCCCTCATCTCATTCCTGCCAGCAGACCTCCATTTAGATTTTTTGAGGCTTGCAGTGATTCCTTAATTTTCATAGAAAACTGAAAAACAGTCTCAGCTTTTCCCTCTCCCATAGTGGAAGATGAAAGGAAGAAAGAAAGTGGTAGCAGATGCTTAGTCGTGAGCTAGCCTATCATATCTCCTTAAAATTGGTACTAGGCATACACACACTGTGGTATATGTAATGATTGGCCAACAGGGACCTGTGGTGTAGCAGAAAACTCTACCCAATATTCTGTGATAGTTTCTTTGAGAAAAGAATCTGAAAAAGAATGGATATGGGTATGTGTATAACTGAATCAATTTGTTGTACAGCAGAAAGTGTCACAACATGGTGAATCAACTACAGTCAAACTTTTAAAAATGAAGAAAAAAAATTTTTTTAATTAGTACTATGAAGTCTCCTATAGATGAGAGCTCCAAATAAGATAAAATCAAACACTTGTATAACTTTTCAAAAGCAGGAAAAGTAGCTACTACAGCATTCTTTCCTTACTATGTCAATTGTTTTATTTTGGGTATGAACCCATTTAGAAATATGGGAAAAGAACTCCATCTCCCAACACAGCAATGCTATGTCTATTAGTCCTGAGTCTTTTCTTTAGTGGCTAATTTTTTAATATCAAAAATTTAACTTTGGCTGATGAAAATTCCTACAAAGCCTTAAGGCAAACATTTCCTATTTTTTCCCTTTTTTTTCCCCTCCCAGTTCAACCAACCATAGCCAACAGTGGCAGCCACCCTACTGAAATTATTATAACCCGAGGGAAGAGCATTTCCTTGGAGTGTGAGGTACAGGGTATCCCGCAACCGACAGTGACCTGGATGAAGGATGGCCGGCCCTTGACCAAGGAAAGGGGAATGGAAATAACAGATGAAGGTCGTATCCTGCAGCTGAAGAACGTTCATGTATCTGACACAGGCCGTTATGTGTGTGTGGCTATGAATATTGCAGGAATGACTGACAGAAAATATGACTTAAGTGTACACAGTAAGTATCAAAAGATTCAACAAGTCTGTTCCCTGGATGATATAACCTACTGCTACCTGAAGGGGAGATTGTAGACTCCTTAGAGCTTACTGACTTGGCATCAGTTAGGCGTCAGTTGTACTAAAGTAAGCTTTAAAATTCTAAGTAATGAGCCATGAATATCAGTAAGAATGGACCAAACACGCATGTATTCAGGGACTCCTATTTGTACGCACACAACTTGAACTGTAATGCATAGGAACTGTAAATGTATAGGAAACAGCAGTAAATTTAATAGGCAGTCTTGTAACTTGAATCCATTTAGAACAGGGGCAAAGTCCAATATTGATATCTTATAGTTTGCAACCAGTGTGTGAGCCAAAGCTAAAGATTGAAAAGGAATCACTCTTAGGTATTGTTTTATTAGATCGTGGTTTTTTTGTTTGTTTGTTTCTTTCTTTTTCATTCCTTTTTAGCAGGTGATTACCATTGAACTATTTGAATGTTTCATACTTTATTTGATCAGTTCTCTGGGGAAGAACATTTAGATCAGATATATTAACAAAAATTTCTGTCATAAAATTTCCTAAGCAAGACTAATGTTGAGAAATCAAGGTCTCATATTATGCTTGCTTCTTACTGGCTCAATCCTCTACACACTTCAAATCTACAAGACCCTTGGAAGTGGAGGGTGTCACTAGCCCTTCTCTGTGCAGAAGGAAAATATAGTGGAGGGGTAGCTTTTCCTGGGCTGATGAGGGACATAGAGGCACCCAAGGCCTCGTGTGACCTTGTCTTGTCTATGTTTCATTGCTGGCTTAATTGTGTTTTAATGCCAATTCTCCTCTGACCCAGCCCTTGCACTTGTCCAGGCCTGTTGGGTCAATGTGACCTGCCACCCTCTCCTCAGACTGTCTTGATTCTACTCTGCTCATTACCCAAAGCTGTCTTCTCAACCCACTTTGTGTGTGTCACATTTTTTGTGTCCACAAGGCACATTTGACCTCTAGGAACTTGTCACTCCTGTCTCCTCTAGGTTTCTGGGACCCCTACCTCTGCCTCTCATAGCTGATCATTGACTGTTGGGCAACTCCTTCTTTTCAGCCTCTCTTGTTGGTTCCCCTGCTCTTTCAGCCTGTAGTGCTTGAATGCCCCAAGGCTCTGAAATGAGCAATACCTGTTTCTCTATTCACACTGTCTCTCTGCTGATTGTCCCATGACTTAATGTGGTTGAGCAAGGAGAACACCCAGGAAACATCCTTGACTCCTCTCTCTTTCTCAGATTCCGTGTCACTGAGTCCCATCAACTCTCTGCCTCTAGTCAAGTTGAAAGCACATTTGTCTTCACGAGCTGGATTGGGGTGGTAATCAGAAAAAAACAGCAAGGAAACTACTAGCGCCAAAACTCAAAACGTGGTTAGCACAGATAACATTAAAGCTGGTGTATTTCATGAGCTTTTCAGCTTCTAATTTGTTTGTTAGATTGTTTTTAATTTTTAGGATTAGAGTTACTTGTTAGAAAATCTTGCCTATAAGAAGGTCACGAATCCCTATTAGAAATTTACCAGAAAAGATAGGTGACTCTCAGAAAAATCATTCACCACTATTAGAAAAACAGGATGAAAGTTATTTGCTGCTCTTAGTAAGGACGAAGTGACGTCTTTCTTCCAGGAGTGTCAAAATCATCATCATTCTCATTCTCATCATCGTGTTGTTGTGATTGCTTATTTTCCTTACTGTTGTCCAGAAAACAGAACTCTTTGTTTTTGTTTTCGTTTTTGTTTTTCTGAGGGCCACCCCCACAGCATGTGGAAGGTCCTGGGCCAGGGATTGAACCTGTGCCACAGTAGCGATCTGAGCCACTGCAGTGGCAGTGGATCCTTAACCCACTGTGCTGCAAGGGAACTCACAGAATTCTTATTTTTAAGAACAAGTTGTGTAAGATTTGGTATTTGATATGTATAAACTACCCTCCTTTCCATTTCTTGTTTGTTTTGTTTTTGTCTTATAGCCCCTCCAAGCATCATAGGAAGCCACAGAACACCTGAAAATATCAGTGTGGTGGAGAAAAACTCAGTGTCGCTAACTTGTGAAGCTTCAGGAATTCCCCTGCCTTCAATTACCTGGCTTAAAGATGGGTGGCCCCTCAACCTTAGCAGTTCTCTGAGAATTCTCTCAGGTATTAGCAATTCTTACACTCTGATAATCTGGCTAGCTTCCTATGGCCACAGTTTCTCCTTAATTTCTCATATCTCCATGATTTATTTTTTCTTCTTGATCTAGATGATTACTCTCGTGCCCACTGATCATATTAAGAAAAAATTTTTAGAAGGACATCAAGAGCTATAAGACAATGGGGAGAAACTCTAAATATCTCCAGATCCTTTTGAAAAAAACCGTGGCACTTGCTTATTACTTAAGTCATAAGGATGTCAGAGCATTATGCTAGAATGAGTACCAACCAATTTGAAAAGTGAGGAATGAAAAGAAGTACTGAAATTGAGACCCTCTAGAGAGAATAATGTTATATAACATATCTCCATAAGCAAGTGTTTCAGTTTATTCGTGACCCTAATCTGAGTGAGTTTCTTATTTCCAAGATGGGGTGGCTTCCTGTGAGCTAAGACTTTATCCTTATTGTAAAAAAAAGATACTGAGCTTATTCCTCATCTAATTATGTAGGAAAATCTATTAGCTCGTCCTTTATGGATCAGTGTTAACTGTGAAGAGAGGTGTCTCGGGGCTTGTCTGCATTTGGCCCCTTTCAGTAGTGGCTTGAAAACAGACTAAGAAAATAATCTGGCCAAATTATGGCTAATAAAAAAGCTTAGATACTTAGAAGAATATCTAATGTGTTAAATGAAGGCATCCGAATTTAAACATTATAGAATTTTTGAATTAAACCTCATAAGATGAAATTTAATTGAACTCCTGTACTTATATCCAAAACACAGTGATGAAAATTAGGGTGAGCTGCATCTTCAGAGTGTTTCATAGGAAAAGATCTCTGGATTGTGTTATTTACTATGTATTAACAGTGTAATGTATTTATCAAGAAAACAAGTGCAGTTTTTCCACATGAATAAAATGTTTTCACCAGTAACACAAGTAAAAGATCAGTTGCACTCTGGACTTAATTTACTCATTCGGAAGTCTAGAAGAATTTAGTGACAGTATTTTCAAAGTAGGATAACCATGATGGCCAAGGATTGCAAAAAGTAAACCTTCTATAAACCTTATGATTATATAGTGAAAACTACATCATTTTTGGACATCCATGGTGTGCAACAATATTAGGTTGTTTCTGCCTCATTGCAGAAGTTAAAAGGAATGCCAGTGCACAGAAGATTCTAGGGACAGATTTGGATCCAAATATAAATGACTTTAAGAACAATTTGTATTGTTTAAAGTCAAGATGAGCTATTGTAAGAAGTAGTGAGCTCCCTGCCCCTAAATTTGCTCAAAGTTTAAATTCTCACTTTTGAACGCTTTTTCAGAAAAAAAGATACTTTCTTAGCATTTGGATTAGGTCCAAATATCCTGAGATGCCTCTGCTTCTTCAAGATCTTGGTCTATAAATCGTAGGGGCTTAATGAGGAATATGCATTGCTGTAGAAGCGGCCCTAGAAAAGGCATAAAGACAAAAAAAAAATTCTCAATTGCTGAAGAAGTAAGAACTCTTTTTAAATATAATAACTACATTAGGGCTTCTGAAAAGGAAAAAGGCAAGATAGAGTAATATGCTCTGGCTTATTATAGATTTCCAGGAGTAGTGTTTGGGTTTTATTGTATAGTTGTGTTTTGCCCGACTAGCTGCTGGCGATCCTGGAGCAAACATTAAAAGGATTCCACCTTGTGGCGCTGCCAAGGGAGCCATTCAGTTTTACAGTATAAAATGTGTGTTGTGCAGTCAATGACTGAGGATCAGATGAATGGTGTATGACTTGTTCGTTCCTTGTCAGCTGCACATTTCTGTTTCATTAAGATGAGTCCTCCTGAGACGTTAAGTAGAGCTTTTCTGAAAGCAAGACTTGGTTGCAGGCCCCATGCTTGTTATGAAGTTATCTGCCAAGAACAGATAGCTGCTATAAAAATGTAATAGGTACAAGAAATGTCTCCATTTAAGTATAACGTACTGTCAAACCCTTTTTCTGTCTTTCACTGGAATAAAGGAGAAGACCAGGAGACAAAAGAACAGTCACGAAATTTATGAGGTTGAGGTTTGCAGAGCCAGCAATGACTCACAAAAGCTGTATTGTTTTAATATGTCTCAACTGGAATCATATTTTGGTCTTACTAATTTGGAGTAGCAATGAGTGCTTGAATCCTTTCCCAATTAACATAAGTTTTTTGACGTGTTTATAGGAATTTCTGCATTAGACTTCACAGAAAAAAAGACTGAATTTACGTAATCAGTTTTACTTAGTTCACCTTTCAGTGGGTTGAGGATGAGTAGGTCGCTTATAGGAAAACTCAGTGACAGCTTGTTGTGTTTATAAAAACGGAAAGCAGATGGAGTGTCCTAATGACTTCAGATCCAGGTGAATATTTACATGAAGAGGTCGTGCGTAACCATTTCATTTTTTTTTTTTTTTAGTTCACGTTCAAGATGCTAAGCAAACGTGTTCCAAATAGGAAATTATCACAAAACTTTAGAACCGATTTACATTTTTTTTTCTTAGAAATGACGTCTCAAATCACTTCAAGAACTTTACTCTCAGTGTGTCTCATTCTCTGCAGGCTTTGTCTCATTTGCTGGCTCCTTTGCCTTTGCCTATAAGAGGAGTTTTCCTCCAACTCATGCCGTTGAACATATCAGAGCTTCATTCTCAATCTGAACCTGTTTTCAGTACGTCGAAGCTGGAAGTAGAAAGAGTAGCAAATCAGAGTTACAGTCATGAACGAGGTGGCCCTCATGAACATTGGTAGAAATAGTTCTAGAATTCCATGAGGCTCAGTTGAAAACAGGTGGTCAGTTTTCATGGTTTCATCCATCCTTTGTGTATGGATGTCATCCCAATCTTGGTTGTTGGTGACATCCTCTTTCTAACATTCCCACTTCATATGTTTGATGGCAAACTAAATATCCTGTCCCAGTTTGTTTTACTACAGCACGCAACAGATCTGGACTTTTTTCTTGTTGACATTCTTCCATAGTCTTTAGCGAACAGGATAAAGTCTCAAGTCCTGACCATAGCATTTGAGGGCCCACAGAATCTCATTATACTCCAGCTGGTCTCATCTCTCAGTCTTTTTCCCACCTGCTCTGTTTTCAGTGGCACAAGTCACTGCGACTTTTTACCTCTATATCCTCATTCATATTGCACCTACAGTGGTGTCTCTTGACTCCTCTGTGTGTTAAAATATGCTTACCTTTCAAGATAATGTTCAAACATCACCTCTGTGAAACTCCATGTCTTGCGTGCTATCACCTAGGTTTGTATTTACTCTTCCCCCCCCCTCCCCCGCATTGAACCAGAAAATTCTTCTGAATTATCCAGTCTGTTTCATGTAGGCTTAATACCTGTGCCCTTTTAAAAAGCTTGATATAAATACATCTTAAAGGCCTTTGAACTGTATGATTAAGTTTTACCTAAACTGAGCATTGCATGGCAAAATTGTAAAGTTAGATTTCTTTTTGAGTCATCTGGTGAGTTGCTTTTCCAGGAGGTAGGACTCTGCGGTTGATGCAGACCAAAATAGAAGATGCTGGCCAGTATACTTGTATTGTAAGGAATGCAGCTGGTGAAGAAAGAAAAATCTTTGGGCTGTCAGTATTAGGTATGTATATAATTTACAATACCTAGGAAAAATAAAATTGTCTTAAATATATTCTGGAAGAAGCATTACAGTTTATCTACAGCTTAATCTCACCTTTATGTATTCTTTGGCCCCTGAACTGTCACTCATGGCAAGAATTCAGTTTTCAAGTGGTTTCAGTGTAATCAACTGGATGAAAATGCCTGAAATGCCATGTCTTGTCAGTTCACAATTGTTTGACAATGTTCAAAACTCTGATAACTTCTTTAATGTGTTTATTAGAATGATAGTGGGAGAAATAAATAATAGATGTTATTCATTGATTTTTTTTGACATTTTTATCCAGATTTTTTGGTTTACATGCAATAAAATCCATTATAACTTAATTTATGACATACAACTTCATAATATATCTTAAAATTAGAATTGATCAAACAATAGGGTGGCATTATTCTAGTAAGTAATAATGAGGATTTGGGGGAGTATTTTAAAGGTTTGTATAAAAAAATATAAACATAGATGCCTATAAATAACCATTCTGCTGTTAGAATTATTACTTTTTCTGTTTTTTTGTTTTTGTTTTTCTTTAGTACCACCTCACATTGTGGGTGAAAATACATTGGAAGATGTGAAAGTAAAAGAGAAACAGAATGTTACACTGACTTGTGAAGTGACAGGTAAGGGGCTCAGCTTTTGTAGTTTTTGTTTTCCTCAACTTACTGGTTATTCATTCATCACCTCCACTTTTATCTTAATTCATTGAGGAAAAAGTCAAGCATTTGAAATTGAATTCTGATCCAGTAGAGATCATGGAACTATATAGATAGGAAGAAATCTCTCCGATTCTGTGAAGACAAAAAAGGAAATCCCCACAAGGAAATAAAAGAAGGAAGGACAGAGGGAGGAAAGGAAGGAGAGAGGGAAGTAGGGAAGAGTGAAGGAAAAAGAAAGGCATATTGGTCCTTTCTTTCAATTCAATAAATTATTCTTTCTTTTTTAATACTTGTGGGTAGGGTTTCCTGTCCCACCTCCTCTTATTTTTTTCTTTCCCTGGTATTTGTGCCTTCCTTTCCTATTTAGTGTTTTCCTAAATTTTATTTCAAGAAAATAGGTAAGAATTTTAGTGAAAGGATAGCAGCCTTGTTAATGGGAATTAGTCAAGATCATTCTTTTGCATGTGAATATCCAGTTTTCCCACCACCATTTACTGAAGTCACTGTCTTTTTCCGCTGAGTACTCTTGACAGTCTTAGCTAATATTAGTTGATTGTATATGCATGGGTTTATTTCTGGGGTTATGATTCTGTTCCATTGATCAATGCATATTTTTTATGGCAGTAACATATTGTTTGGGGGGTGTTGGGGGAGGGGAATTTAGTTTCATTTTGTTTTAGGGCCACACCTGCAGCATATGGAAGTTCCTGGGCTAGGGATCAAATTGAAGCTGCAGCTGCCAGCCTATACCACAGCCACAGCACACTAGGTCCAAGCCATGTCTGTGACCTATACCACAGGTCATGGCAATGCAGGATCCTTTAACCCACTGAGTGAGGCTAGGGATCAAACCTGCATCCTCATGGATATTAGTTGGTTCTTAACCCACTGAGCCATAATGGGAATTCCAGCACCATACTATTTTGATTATGATAGCTTTGTAATACAGTTTGAATGAAATCAGGAGGAATGTTCCTTCTATATATGAGTTACTGAGATTTTTTTATCAAGAATGGATGCTGAATTTTGACAAATGTTTCTCTGCATCTCTGAGATGAGCATATAATTTTATCTTTCATTCTGTTAATGTGAGCATTATATTGATTTGCATATCTTGAACCATCCTTGCATCCCAGGGATGAATCCCAATTGATCATGATGTATGATCCTTTTAATGTGCTCTTGAATTCAGTTTTCTAGTATTTTTTTTTTATAATTTTTGCATCCATATTCATCAGGAATATTGGCCTGTAGTTTTCTTTTCTTGTGGTGTCTTTCCCTGGCTTGGGTATCAGGGTAATGCTGGCCTTATAAAATGAGTCTGAAGATGTTTGTCATCACTTTTTTCAAAGAGTGTGAGAAGAATTGGCATTTATACTTTTTTAAACATTTGGTGGAATTTATCACTGAAAACATCCGGTCCTGCCTTTTCCTTATTGGCAGGTTTTTGGTTGCTGGTTTAATTCCCTTACTAATAATTGGCCTGTTCAGATTTTCTGTTTCTGCATGATTTAGTCTTGCCTAGTTGTATATTTTTAGGAATTTAGCCATTTTTTTCTGTGATGTCCAGTTTGCTGGCTAAAGTGGTTGAGAGTAGTCTTATGATTATTTGTATTTCTGTGATATCAGTTGTAATAGCTATACTTTCCATTTATAATCTTATTTATTTGGATCGCCTCTATTTTTTTCTTAGTCTAACTGAAGGTTTGCCAGTTTTATCTTATTAGTTTTATTAATCTTTTCTGTTGCTCTCTTGTATTCTATTACATTTATTTCTGCTCTTTATTTTCTTCTTTCTGCTTAGTCTTAATCAGAACTTCACCTGATTTTTTTTTTTCACTAGCTCTTTGAGGTGTAATGTTAGATTTCTTTTTAGAGATTTTTAAATATTTTTTCCTTTTTATTTTTAAATATTTTTTCCTTTTTTATTTTTTCTTCTTTTCTTGTCTTCCTTTTTTCTTCTTCTTCTTCATGCCTTCAGCGTAGAAGGTCCCAGGCCATGGATCAAACCCACACCACAGCAATAACCCAAGCTATTACAGTGACAGTGCTGGATCCTTAGCCTACTGCACCACAAGGGAACCTCCTAGAGATTGTTTCCTGATGTATGCATTTATCAGTATAAATTTCACTCTTAAAAGTACATATTCTGTATCCCGTAGGTTTTGTTGCGTTGTGTTTTACATTTTCATTTGTCTCAGGATACTTTTTATTTTCCTTTTGATATTTTCATTGATTTAATTGGTTGTTCAAGAGTATGTCATTTAATTTCCATGTATTTGTGTATTTTCCAGCCTTATTCCTGTTATTGATTTCTAGTTTCATACCATTTTGGTCATAGAAGACATTTGGTGTGATTTCAGTCATTTTAAATTTGTTTTATAGTCTAACATATGATCTAGCCTAGAAAATGTTCTATTTGTGTTTGAGAAGAATGTGTATTCTGCTTTTGTTGGGTGGAATGCTCTGGATGTGTCTGTTAGATATATTGAGTTTGTGGTATTTTTCAAATCTGTTTCGTTATTGATTCTCTGACTGGATGATCCATCCATTATTGACAGTGGAGTCCCGAAATGTTATTTTATTGCTGTTTATTTCTCCTTTGAGCTCTGTTGATATTCGCTTTATATTCTTTAGGTGCTCCAATGTTGAGTGAATAAATGGTTACAATTAGTATGTTTTCCTGATGGATTGACCCCTTTTTCATTGTCTTTGATCTCTTTTCACTATTTTCAGCTTAAATCTGGGCTGATAGAGCTACCTAACTTTTATTTTTTGGTTACCACTTTCTTGAAACATTTTTTGATATCCTTTATACTCCAGTTCATGTGTGTCTTTAAAGCTAAAGTGATTCTTTTGTAGGATCTTGGAGTTGGATGTTCGGGCTTTGTTTGTTTTTTCTCTGTTCATCTATTTTATGTCTTTTGATTAGAGGATTTTGTCTGCTACATTTAAAATAGTTATTGACAGGTAAGGACTTAATAATTCCATTTTATTAATTTTTTTATTCTTTTGTAGATACTTTCTTCTTTGCGTCTTAACTTGCTCTCCTTTTGTGATTTGATGTTTTTTTAGCAGTATACTTCATACTGCTTTGTTTATAGCAGTATGAGCTATGTTCTGGTTCACTGATTCTTATTTTGCTAGGTCAAGTCTGAAGTTGAAGCTCTCTTTTGAATTCTATACCTCAGTCACTTCCTTGCTTTTTATGTTGCTCTTTTGTGATTTGATGTCTTTTTAGCAGTTTAAAGCTTTGACTGCTTTATCATAACTTTTTGGGCAATTACTACAGATTTTTTTCTCCTTGTGATTACTATGAGGCTTACCTAAAATATGTGTATAACATCTTATTTTAAGCTGATGACAACTTCACTTTGATAACATATATAAACTTTACACTTTCTCCTTCTCTTCCTCTCCCATCTTAGGTTATTGATGTTAAAATTTACATTGTTTTTATTTTGTGTGTCTAATTGTTGTAGTTAGTTATTTTTAATATGTTTGTTTTTAACTTTTGAAAGTTAATTGTGTACTATCATTATAGTGTTAGAAAATATAACTTTGACTACATGTATTTATATATGAGTTTTATATAAAATGTATTTATGTGTTTTTACAATGTTAATTAGCATCCTTTTATTTTGACTTGAGAATGCCATTTAATATTACTTGTAAGACAGGTCCAGTGGTGTTTTTTGTTTGTTTGCCTCAGTTTTTGTTTGTTTGGGAGAATCTTTTTTTTGCATGCATATTTTTTCCAGCTGTAGTATTCTTGGTAGATGGGGTTTTTTACAATGTTTACAATATATTATTCCTTACTCTCCTAGCCTTCAAAATTTCTTTTGAGAAATACTCTTTTGTGGTTTCTCTCATGTGTGATGTGTTACTTTCCTTTCACTACACTCAAAATTGAATTATAATATGTTTAAGTGTAGCTCTTTTTTCAGTTCAACCTATGTGGGATCTTTGGGTCCTCCTGAATCTGGATGTCCATTTGGGAATTTTTCAAATATTATCACTTTAAATACACTTTCTGTTCCCTTCTCATTTTCTTCTTTTCTGGGATTCCCATACTGTGGGTATTATTTCTGTGATGGCGTTCCTTAAGCCCTGTAGGCTTTCTTCACCTTTCTTCATTCTTTTTTTTTTTAATTCATTTTGCTCCCCTGATTGAATAATTTCAAATGAACTCTGTTCTCATTTACTGATTCTTTCTTTTGCTTAGTCAAGTTTGAAGTTGAAGCTCTCTTTTGTATTTTTGTTTGTTTGTTTTTTGTCTTTTTGGCCATTTCTTGGGCCGCTCCCACAGCATATGGAGGTTCCCAGGCTAGGGGTCAAATTGGAGCTATAGCCGCCAGCCTACACCAGAGCCACAGCAACATGGGATCCAAGCCGTGTCTGCAACCTTCACCACAGCTCATGGCAACACCAGCAACTTAACCCACTGAGCAAGGCCAGGGATTGAACCTGCAACCTCATGATTCCTAGTCAGATTCGTTAACCACTGCGCCACGACAGGAACTCCTCTCTTTTGAATTCTTTAGATCAGTTACTGTATTCTTCAGTTCAGTTACTGTATTCTTCAGCTCTAGGATTTATTTGTTCAGTTGTGGGATTTTTTTATGGTTTCTGTTTCTTTGTCAAACTTCTCATTTTGTTTATGCATTGTTTTCCTAATTTTGTTCACTGAACTTCTTGAAGAAGATTATTCTCAGTTATTTTTCAGACAGTTCATAGATCCCCATTTTTTGGGTCAGTTATTGAGTTATTGGAGTTTTATTAGTTTCCCATGATAGTGTCATGTTTATCTGATTCCTTACATTGGTATGTGCACACTTGAGTAAAGAGTTTCCTCTTCCAGACTTTATAGGTTTTCCTCAGCAGAGATAGTCCTTCACCACTCAGCTCAACTTGGGATTCTGAATGGGTCCCTTGGTAGCATCTTTGGGCAGGACCTAGCAGTCTCTATTTGGGTAGTGCCATTCTTTGAGATTTGAGTTCAGGACAGGAGTTGCCATTGGCTGGGAATAGTTGGATAGAACTGCTGTTTTTTTTCCCTGCCCATCTGTGGCTATAGAATGGGCTCTCTGGTTACCTGAATGCTCTGATCAGTGTTCCTAGTTGGATAGGACTGTGTGCTGTATTCAGCAGTTGGGTGTTACTGTGAATTTGCTTTCCTCTCCAGGTGGGGCCATAGAACAAGCTCCATGGCCAGTAAAATCAAGCCTTAATGTAATATCATCCTAGCCCTCTTTTCTAACAGAACTCATTTTTATAGTTTTAAAATTTCAGGAAAAAAATTTTGAGCAATTTAAAACTTAACATTTTGAACAGAAGTCTCATGAAAAATATAAAAGGAATAATTATGATACATCTCTATCTATAGATATAGATATATAGATATATTTGTGCTAGAATCCTGGTAGAAACTAAAAACATTGACTTGTTGAATTGTTTAATTAAAGGTTTTTCCTTTTTTACATATTCCTCTCAAAAATACGAAATCTTCTTTAAAAATTTAATGTAAATTCAAAGATATTCATGAATAACAATTTTAGTAAAACTGCATTTTTTATTCTTTTTATGTGTATTTTGCTAAGAAAATATTTAATTGTAATAGTCTAAGGTACGATAGGAATTCAGTTAAACACAAAGACTAACTTTTAATATTTAACTTATGTATTTTTTAAATCATAATGTGACTAGTATTATAAATTCAAGTATGTTACAAATTTATTTGAAAACAAGTGGTCACTGCATTACTTTAGAAGTAGAATATTTTAAAAGGCAAATGAGTGAAAATGTATTCTTTTCGTTTCCAGTTGTAGATATATGATTATTATCCACCTCTCAGAAAATGCTTTGTTACAGGGAATCCAATGCCGGAAATTACATGGCAGAAAGATGGGCAGCTCCTCAAAGAAGATAACACCCATCACCTTATGTCTGGTGGCCGTTTTCTCCAAATTACCAATGCCCAAGTGTCACACACTGGAAGATACGCGTGTTTGGCTTCTAATGCAGCTGGTGACAAAAGCAAAAGTTTCAGTCTTAATGTGTTGGGTAGGTATAAGCAGTACTTCAAATCTTGAAGAATCAACCATGGTAATAGGCTAAAGTCTCTTTTTTTAGTTACTTAATATTTCTACTATAGAATTTCATTATTTAAGAAGGACCAGTGCTGGGTCAGGGTTTTGGTTTTTTGTTTTGTTTTTTTTTTTGTCTTTTTGCCGTTTTGTTGTTGTAGTTGTTGTTGTTGTTGTTGCTGCTGTTGCTATTTCTTGGGCCGCTCCCACGGCATATGGAGGTTCCCAGGCTAGGGGTTGAATCGGAGCTGTAGCCACTGGCCTACGCCAGAGCCACAGCAACTCAGGATCCGAGCCGCGTCTGCGACCTACACCACAGCTCACGGCAACGGTTAACGATCGTTAACCCACTGAGCAAGGGCAGGGACCAAACCTGCAACCTCATGGTTCCTAGTCGGATTCGTTAACCACTGCGCCACGACGGGAACTCCTGGGTCAGGGTTTTGTACACAGCAAAGAAGCTCCCTCTCTGCAATCTATTGAAAGTCATGCCTTGACACAAGGAAAAAAAAAAGAGGTGAGGGGGAAAGACCAGTGCTTGTGGACATTGGTTGTTTTTCTTTAATTAATGTGTACGTTTGTTCACTACATTTGACACACCTCCTCTGTTCTAGGTACTGTGTTTTGTGCTAGGGACACAACTATGAGCAAGATAGGTATTAAATAAGTAGTGGTAAAGGAGAAATAAATGCTGGTCAAAGAGAAGCAGGTCAACACTGAAAGGGGCTCAGCCTGAGTTATTTTATCCTTTCTTTGTGGAACTCTGCAGTTCCCGTTAATTGCCCATATTGACTTCTGCGTTGGTAACGATGATGAAGAAGAGTAGATGCAGACAAGCACACCACACAATTTTATGCTTACTCACGAGTTACAGCGACTTCATACAGTACAATCCCCTGTGAGGTTGGGAAGTCAAAACAAAACAGCATTAAGACATTTTTACATTAGCATATTTCCTCTGTCTTAAAACACGTCTCCCTCCTTCCCTTTACCCCCTTGTGTAGCAATGATGTGAACTGAGCATCTGCTTCCACTGAGGTGAGCGACTACCCGAGATGTTCTTTTTCTTCGCATAGTACACCTGTGTATCTGTTTGTGTGTGTGTGTGTATCTGTGTCATTTTGCCAACTCACTAATACCTCAAAAATCTTACTGTGAAGGGTACTACTGTGCAGATACATGATCTAGAAAATACAGATTTAGTTATTTTAACATTTTATGAATAGTTCTTTTTCCCAGATAAGTTGCCTGCCCTTGGAATTAATATGTAGTGTGCATCTGTATTGAGTCAGTGAATAAGCCGTGAAGATTCCTAGGTTAAAATACACATTGGGATCACAAACACAGGTTTTAAATCTCACAGGATGTCCTTCTGATTTAACACAGATTAGCTTGTGCATTTGAATATCAGGCCCTTTGAAAGCAATAAAACTATACCATGAAAAAAATATGTTAGGAATGATGAAATAACTATACATTCAGTTCCTGCAGCATTAAACTTAATGCCTATGTCTCAGGAATGGCATTAAAATAGTTTCCTAATTCCTGCTCATATTAGAAATTTAAAGAGTTGCCGTCATGGCTCAGTGGCTAACGAATCCGACTGGGAACCATGAGGGTGCAGGGTCAATCCCTGGCCTCGCTTAGTGGGTTAAGGATCCGACGTTGCTGTGAGCTGTGGTGTAGGTTGCAGATGCGGCTCAGATCCCGCACTGCTGTGGCTGTGGTGTAGGCTGGTGGCTACAGCTCTGATTAGACCTCCTAGCCTGGGAACCTGCATATGCCGCTAGTGCAGCCCTAGAAAAGACCAAAAGAAAAAAAAAACACGCACAAAAAAAGAAATTTAAAATGCACCACCTAAATATATTACCTTTGATGACTCAAAGCAAAACACTTTTCATTCTACTAAAATAAACCAACTGATATTTGTGGATGCAAATTTTTGCAATTTTTTTAAATTTTCTGTTTTTATAGTTGTTGGCTGGACTGGTTTGGTAATTCATAGTCCCATACACAGAAACTCCCGTAC
This sequence comes from Phacochoerus africanus, assembly GCF_016906955.1. Lineage (NCBI taxonomy): Eukaryota > Metazoa > Chordata > Mammalia > Artiodactyla > Suidae > Phacochoerus > Phacochoerus africanus. Next base: position 126,515,775 of record NC_062554.1, read on the forward strand.
AAGACACAGCCCTGAGGCAGCTTGTGGTCTAACTGAGTAGAAGAGATACATAGGCCAGAAAAGTTTAGTCAGAATATTGGATACTGTGTAAGTGTCAAATGAATAGTTTACATTAAAAAATAATTATGTAGGAGTTCCCGTCGTGGCACAGTGGTTAACGAATCCGACTAGGAACCATGAGGTTGCGGGTTTGGTCCCTGCCCTTGCTCAGTGGGTTAATGATCCGGCATTGCTGTGAGCTGGGTGTAGGTTGCAGACGCGGCTCGGATCCCGCGTTGCTGTGGCTCTGGTGTAGGCTGGTGGCTACAGCTCCGATTCAACCCCTGGCCTGGGAACCTCCATATGCCACGGGAGCGGCCCAAGAAATAGCAACAACAACAACAAAAAAAGACAAAAGACAAAAAAATAAAAAAATAAAAAAAAATAATAATTATGTAAAACTACGAACTCGCTAAAGCTGAACCATTTTTATCCTGAAAAGGGTTTAGCCCCAACATCTAACATAGCATTGAATAATAGATACATGAATAAGTATGAATGAGAGTTCATGAGCTAGTGTCTCCTAACATACCCATTTTTCCTTAGGTGCCCATCAGCGTGTGAAAGGCAGATGTCCAGTCTTAGATTTCCTCCTGCTCCCAGCATTGATTCACCTCCCAAGACTGGCTCATGTCCACATTCTATCCCTGTCCTCTGGAAACCTGATTTAAAACTCTTTCCAGCTCCTTGCAGTAATGGAAATTGATAACGCTCCCTAAGAAACACCAGCTCCCCGGGTGGAGATCACCTACTCTTTCTCCCAGATGTCTCAGATGATGCTGTCTCTCTCCCTTCCTCTGGCACCTGCCCTCATGCTAGTGACTTATTTTTTCACATCTTCCCTCATTCATTGAAGATGAGGAATTGGAATCCCAGCCTTCTTTTTCACCAGCTTCATAAAGTTGAGGCTCTTTAAGTGTGTGTATTTGCAACTTCCAATCTGCCCAGCAATAATTAGTGTCTGTACCCTTTTTTTTCCCAGAGGATGAGTTATCCTTTTTGTCCACAGGTGTGGCTTCCACTGATGCCCTTGGTCCTGTGTCTCTCCACTTTCTTTGGTCTGTTAGACACCCTCACTATCTGCCATAACCTCCAGCTTTACCTTCTACTGCCTTCTTCACTTGGTATAGTCACCACTCCCTGCCTATAATTCTTGTCCCACTGAAAACAGCCTTCTGCCCACACCATTCTGGACGTGCTATGGTGAAGACTAGCCTGTTGTTGGATCCAGCAGACAGCGTTCAGTTCTTATCTTAATGTTTGGATGTTACGTATCACTTTCCTCAGGACGTTGCTCTTCCCTAGTTTCCCTGCACACCTTTGGTTTTTTTGTTGTTTGTTCATGGCTGTGGTTTATGGAAGATCCCAGGCCAGGGGTCGAATTCAAGCTGTAGTTGCTGGCCTATGCCACAACCACAGCAGTACCAGACCCAAGCCGCATCTGTAACCTACACCACAGCTCACTACAATGCCAAATCCTTAACCCACTGAGCGAGGCCAGGGATCGAACCCACATCCTCATGGAGACTAGTCATATTCTTATCAATGGGAACTCCTTTTTTTGTTTTGGGTTTTTGCTTTTTGGTTTTTTTCCCTTGCGCACCTTCAATGGTGCACTTTCTCCCTCCTTTATAGATTCTTACTTAATCCATCTCTTAAACATTAGGTCCCCTTGTATTTTTTCCTTACTTTTCTGCTCATTCTACTCTAGATAGTCTCATCAAGTAATAAACTTAATTCCCTGAGGTTTACTGATCATCTCCTATCAAGTGGAGATGGTTTTAATCCATACCTGCCACTCAGATCTTTCTCCCAACGTTCAGCTTTCTATATATCATTGCTTGCTGGACATTTCTACCTGGAATTCTCAAAGGCACTTAAAATTCAAGATATTCAGAAATGAACAAACCATCTAACCTTCCTAGATGAGCAAATCATTCCATATTTTCTGTTTATGTTGCTTCATTGTAGTTTACCTAGGTTTGTTCCCAAGCAAAAAAAACTAAAAGTTATCTTTGACTTTGGTTTCTTTACCCCTTAAATTCTGTCATCAAATCTTGTCAGTTAAATTCCTAAATCTTTTTTTAGTTACTTCCTCCTCTCTATGCCTTTCTTCATTGTGCTAGTTTATGTTTTATGCAACAAATACACCTGTCTCTGTTGTGCTTGCTTCCAATAGTGACACCCTTGAATTCATCCTCCATCTATTTCCTGCTTGCCTCTTACTGTTGACACGACTCTGTTCCCAATAGGCTCCCTCCTCCTGCCAGTCTCCCTTCTTTCAATGGCTGGCCACCACCGATCCTTTGAGGCTCACTTTGAACTCTCCTTAAGGAGGACTTCCCTGATGAGAGGTCCCACCTCACACCTCAGATTGGATTTGATATCCTGCACCGTAATTCCCCTTATTGCCCATACTACATGGTGTTAGGAGTCCTTTTAACCTGTCGTCTCCTCCATTACCCAGTGAGCTTTTTGAAGGTCTCACTGCTTTTGTCTAGAATATGCACAATAATCAATTGTTTTCTGTAATTTTAGGGAATGGAATTTTACACAAGTAGGTATGATGGACATTTAGATGTTGCTCAATTAAAGAAATTCTAAATCTGTTTCTTTGCTCCAACTTTAAATCCTTTTCAGTGTCTCCTACAATTGCTGGCGTCGACAGTGATGGCAGCCCTGAAGATGTCTCTGTTATCCTTAACAGCCCCACGTCGTTGGTCTGTGAAGCTTTTTCGTATCCCCCAGCCATCATAACCTGGTTTAAGAATGGAACTCCTTTAGAATCCAACCGAAATATCCGCATTCTTCCAGGTAACTAAGTGCCTAAGATGCGCTCGCGCCATCCACTTTTATAAGAAAGCAGAATCATTGGCTAGCTTTATAAAAATACTTATGTTGGTGATGGTGTTGTACTATTACTACCTTATTTTCTAATAATGTTTATATATCTTATAGTCTAAGGTACCTAAAATTACTTTTTGGAAGATCAATAAAGTAAATAAAAGGCAGATAAATATCACACTGCAATTAAGTGCTCAAATACAATGTGGAATGATAAAAAAGGTAGACATTCACTTCTTGTTAAATTGAACCTCGAAGATTAGTATTTAGATTGAGAGAGTTTATTTATTCCCCCTTGATACCTGACAATATGTATGAAAAATTTAAAAACAAAATCACTGGCTTTAAGGAACTTAGAGTCTTATGCGTGGGGAAAAATAATACGTGTGAAAGTTAACAACAGGAATCCATGAGTAACCATGGGTTATGAATAGTCATAGGTATAATAAATGGGATAGTGACGAGTTCTGTAAGAATTCAGAAGAAGGAAAAGCCACCATAGGCTGAAGTGATCAGGAAATGCTTTGTCATGGCCAGAACTTGAACCAGGCCAAATTTATAGAAATTTGTTGGATGGAAATGACTCAGGGGAGCTTTCAGATCCATCAGGATGACTAGTGTGGGAAAAGCACAAAATGAGAACAACGTGCAGGGTTGATGAACAGACTCCTCACCTTCACCTTTTTTTGAATTTAAACAGAATCAATGGTATTTATAATTTTAACACAAGATTTAATATGTGGACAATGCCATACAATCCACTGCACTCTCCAATAAGCGACAATTTCAGTTTTCAGTTCAGTGAAATTCAGCAAAATTTACTGTATTTAAATTCCCTAGGAGGTCACACATGGTAGAATATTTTAAGGCAGAGTTCTGTAATTTCCCCTAACCAACTTCAGTTGTTTGAAAATATGTGAACAGAGTTTAAAAAAAAAAAAAAAAAACTTCAATGGAGAAAAACCTGTAAACATTTAAATGTCACATATTTTTACATTGTTTCTGGAGTGGAGACATTGTATGGATGTGTGTATGGGGGGTGGGGGACTGTGGGGAGAAAGTCAAGAAGGAATGTTGGAGTCATGATTTGAATGCCTGATTTTAGAGGTTTCTCACTCCTCCTTTAGTTAATTGAGAACCATCAAAGATTTATAAGACAAAAGGTACCATAATAAAAATAGTGCTTTAAAGACCACTCGCTACCGATGGACCAGGTAGGTGAGAGGAAGACAATGACTGAGGCGGAAGACCTATTTGTGAAGAGAGTAAAATAAGGACCTTAGTTCGGAGTGGGCGCAGAGACAGCATGGGAGGGTCTGAATGAGCACGAGAGTTATTACCACAGGGGACCTTCGAGTGACTGTCTCCACCCACCAAGTAACGCCCAATATATATTGTAGTTTGTCTTGTGTCAAACGTCTGTTACAAAATTGGCACAGAGAAGAAGCAGCACGTTAATAGTAAGAGTTAAGCCTGGTAGTCTGTGCATGCGTTTCTGCCGTTGTGACTTCAGGGATGCTTTGGTCTTCCATTGCGTTTTAGGAGGTAGGACTCTGCAGATCTTAAATGCACAAGAGGACAATGCTGGCAGATACTCCTGTGTAGCCACTAATGAGGCAGGGGAGATGATCAAGCACTATGAAGTAAAGGTCTACAGTAAGTCCCGAAAGAACTTTTCTCCATGTTCCCTAACTTTTTCAATTCTGTTTTTCTTTATGGGTTCAGAGTTATGTATATTTGTCATTAAACTTAGCTTCATTAAGAGGGAAGTTGAATTAAGTATTGTGGCTATGTCTTCAATTGCCCACTGAGTCTGCTCACTAACCTTTTGGAGAACTTGTCAGTGGCATTCCTTAAGTTTCTCATTTTCTTCTGAATTCTGATAGATACAAGTACTTTCAGGCACAAAACTGTTACTTAAATATATATTCTGTATTCAACAGCCTAAGATGAGCTTATCAGTGACATTGGGCTGATCCACTGTACATTGACTATTAAAAAACAAACTAATACTACTATTAATAGAGACTGTATTTTAGGATTTTGTTTTTAAAAAGGAAGAGCATCTCTTTTTTTTTTAGATTTTTTTTTTTCTTTTGGTCTTTTTGCCTTTTCTAGGGCCACTTCCTGGGGCATATGGAGGTTCCCAGGCTAGCGGTCGAATCGGAGCTGTAGCCACTGCCCTACACCAGAGCCACAGCAACGCAGGATCCAAGCCATGTCTGCAACCTACACCACAGCTCATTGCAACGCCAGATCCCTAACCCACCGAGCAAGGCCAGGGATTGAACCTTCAACCTCATGGTTCCTAGACGGATTCGTTAACCACTGAGCCACGACGGGAACTCCAGGAAGAACATCTTTTTGATGGTGTTTTGTTCTTTGAATCAGTCCCCCAAGTGCTTGATAAAATGCATTTTATGGGTCATAATCAGACTGTGTCTAAGGACCTGGAATGAATGAAACTAACTGTTCTGCAAAGGACATTCACCTCACTGGCAGTACTATAATGAGGGGAGAAAAGTAGTCTTCTTCCCATTCTGCATCAACACTGCCATTTCATAAGATGCTAACTTGGGTCCTAGATGATCGAAATGCCTGAGTTATTTCCTTGTTTTCTTACATGATTCTCAGTGTGCTTTCCATGTCAATTCCATTTAAAAGAACTGATGTTTAACACTTTACTGTTCATGTTTAATGCAGTTCCACCCATAATCAATAAAGGGGACCTCCTGGGGCCAGGTCTTTCTCCTAAAGAAGTGAAGATCAAAGTGAACAACACTCTGACCTTGGAATGTGAAGCCTACGCAGTTCCATCTGCCTCTCTCAGCTGGTACAAGGATGGACAGGCCAGTCAAGTTTTTTCTCTTGCCGAGCTTTTTTAATAGACTAAAATGGTCAATTAAATTACAAAACAAAATGCTCAGATACAAAACACCCAGCTACAAGTAACTTAGAGAATCAATGCGACCTCAAAACTAGCACAATCCCATGCTCCTAGAATATAAATTGAACACTTTTAGTATTATTTCATCAGTGAAAAGTTTGAAGGACTTTTTTTTTTTTTTTTTGTCTCTTTGCTATTTCTTTGGGCCACTCCCGCGGCATGTGGAGGTTCCCAGGCTAGGGGTTGAATCGGAGCTGTAGCCACCGGCCTACACCCGAGCCATAGCAACTCGAGATCCGAGCCGCATCTGCAGCCTATATCACAGCTCACGGCAACGCCGGATCGTTAACCCACTGAGCAAAGGCAAGGACCGAACCCGCAACCTCATGGTTCCTAGACGGATTTGTTAACCACTGCGCCACGATGGGAACTCCTGAAGGACTTTTTCGATGTGCATTAGCAATTGTCTATGGACATCCAGCCACCTTTCCACTGGAGAATGGCTTTTGTGCTCTGTATGTTTTCAGAGTAAGTCATCTGAGCCAGATGAGATGGGTACAATGCAGGTACTAAGTTTATTCAGAATTTTCTGTAAACATCTTTAACTCTTTTACAAAGGGTAATATCTTTAATATTCCAAGATGAAGAAACAAAGCTAAATGTGATGATTAAGTGCCCACTACAATTAACTGGAGGCAGTGAAGAACTTTCAATAAAAGACACATCTTGCAGTTACACAATCTGACTTCAAACCACATGCCCTCATTTCTCATTCAACTTATTTCATTCCATGCATGTTTTAAAAACATATGTGCTGGTGTTTTAAGACCAAAATAGATTTTTTAACTGCTGTTAATACTCTGCTTAATACAGATGTGACATGGCTAAGCTGATGTTTGTCCTGTTTTACACATAATCAACCAAATGGTCAGTCAAATTCCAGTTGTAGAAGTTCAGGTCAGAGTCATGATTTAAGATGCAGAAAAATATAGCTTTATTTTTCAGATCACAGATGGATTTTGCAATCCTGCTAGCCAGGAAAAAAAAAATCATCTCTTATAATAAAATAAGCAAGTTTCATCTGGAAGCCATTGCAAAAGGAAAAATATGGAACCCCCACCATGTTTTGTTTACAGTTTCTTTTCTAACTACGAGCACACTTCATGGTACAATATCAATTCTATATGAATTTGCTTAGAAACAAATAGTTCCATTTTACTTTGAAATTTTATTATTTTTAATTTAATCCAAGACCTTTTCACCCTGTATTTCATACACATACATACAGATGCACAAACACATACACATATAAAAATTGGATAGAGTCTAGAATTATGCTAGGAATAAGGCAGTTTTTTAAAATTTCATAGTGAACAGTAAAATTAGTTCCACATCCAAATTCTGATATTGATCTCATTATGATGCTTTAGTTAAACTGCTATATTTTTCAGGGTTTGGGATTCGTTCTCTAAACACGATTTTTTTATTTTCCATATCCTTTATTCTTCTATTTTATTTCTCAGATAAGCAACATTACTTGAGTGAAAGAATGTTTTTGAGAAAATCCACCAAAAATATTGACAGTGTTAACCATAAGATATTTTGATAGGATATTTGTGTTTGTTTATTTAAGCACTAAGGTTTTTGTTTGACATGGAAATTTTATTTATTTATTTTTATTTTTTTATTTTTTTCTTGTCTTTTCTAGGGCCGCTCCCGCAGCATATGGAGATTCTCAGGATAGGGGTTTAATCGGAGCTGTAGCCACCGGCCTACACCAGAGCCACAGCAACGCGGGATCTGAGCCTCATCTGCAACCTACACCACAGCTCATGGCAACGCTGGATCCTCAACCCACTGAGCAAGGCCAGGGATCGAACCTGCAACCTCATGGTTCCCAGTCAGATTCGTTAACCACTGCGCCACAACGGGAACTCCTGACATGGAAAATTTGAATTATACTATTTTTATATATATGATAAAATGTTAACAATGATTCATTGCATCCCAAATTATTTATTGAACTCATAGTTTTTGCTGAATACTATTTTAGGTGCAGGTGATACAGCTGTGAAAGAAACAGACAAATATTTCTGTTCATGTGGAGTTTAGGGGAAAGAAAACTAACCAAACAAGTAGTACATATATGCCAGACAAGGTAAACATTATGGAGACACTTCACTTAGGAAAAGAATAGTGAGTAAAGAGAGTGTCATGTGCATCTAGAGAAGGCCTCACTGATATGGTAATATTTGATCAGAAACTCCAAGACATTGAAGGAAGCAGACATAAGATTTTGAGAGGAAAATATTCTACAGAGACTAGCAAGGGGAACACAGAGGAAGGTGAGAGTGGAAGATCAATGGAGGATCAGATCACACTGCTTGTAGACCAGCTGGCCTTATTCTGATGGAAAACCACTGGACATTTTTGAACATAGGAGCGATATGATCTGTGTTAAGGTTTTAAGAAGATTACATCGGCTTCCTTACTAGTTGAAGAAAGAAGGGGTCCTGAAATGAATTTATTACTGTGGTCCAGGGACATAGATGATGGTTGCTTGGATGGAGCTGGTAGAATGTGAGCGAAAGAAATGAGTCAAAGGCAAGACCAGGATTTCGCGTGAGATCACACGGAGAGTGAGTTTAGGTAGAAAGAGAAGAGGCACTAGGACTTAGTGACAATTAAAAGATTACAAGGTCTATGGGTTGTCGAGGTCCGAAGTCTCATCCTCCCATGGGGCCAAAACATTATGGGAGTTGGGATGCTGGAGGGAGTGAGTTAGAAAGTTAAGAGGTGGTGGTCAGAAGGTGAGACTTTAGGACTGAGATTATGAAGGAATGTGATTATAGGTCTCTAGGAATGATTCCCCTATTAAGTGAATGAGAGAGGGTTGGGAACCAAAAAAATAAAAATAAAAATAGAGGAGAGGAGGTCAAGGAGCTGAGAGCAAAGGCATTGGATGACTGTCTATCTGGGTATTAAAATTACCAAGAATTATGAGAAAATTATCATTAGGAGTAACAGTGAACCAGCAGCTAAAATCTTAAAGGAGAATTTCTTATAAACAAAAGTGTTTAGAAGATGAGAAATATCCTATTAAATGTAGGTAACATTATCAATAAAACATCATAAGATAAATATCTCTAGGTTAGTTTTTTTCAATTTTGAAGCAATTGATGTTTCTGAATGTATGATAGTGAATTTTAAGTCAAATCAGACTGTGCTAATACTGTCAATCTTTCATTTAAAAACTCTAGCATTTTCTATAAAATTATGAGAAAAGATATACTTTTAATACAATGTGGAATCAGCTGAAGATTTTTTTTTCAGAATGGATAGATATGATACCTAAGAATATTTTCATCATAAATAATTTGTAAATGTACCACCCAGAAACACCTGGCACAGATGTAAACCACATGAGCTACAATTTTCAGTAAAGACATTATTACACAAAAACAAAGAACTTATTCAAAGTAAATTAATTAAATTGTTGTCTTGAGTATTTCACATAAAATTTTTATTTTTATTTATTAAAGAAATATAAAAATTATCACTGCATGGCCTCCTAGAGGATTTTCGGAGTACTTGATGCTAACATTATTATAATTGAATCACAGCCCCTTAAATCAGATGATCATGTTACTATTGCGGCAAATGGACACACACTTCAAATCAAGGAGGCTCAGATATCAGACACTGGACGATATACTTGTGTAGCATCTAACATTGCAGGTGAAGATGAGCTGGATTTTGATGTGAATATTCAAGGTAATACTAATATGCTTGTATGTAATTTAATTTTTATGATCTGACAAAGCAGTGAAAAGAGGTTTGACTTTGTCTATTTTAAACAGTGGTTTTTTTTTTTTTTTCCTGTCAACAATAATTAAATTTATTATTGAAAACTTGGACTCGGGAAATTAATAAAGAAAATAATCCCATCATTCAGGGTAACTTCTGTTTATTTATGTATCCTTCTGATAGATTTTTTGTAAGTGTATACTTCATTTATGAATTATAGTCACACAATACATACTTCTCTGTTCCAATAGCATTCCCCTAATATTATATCATGAAGTTTATCAGAAAGCTAATGTGACATCATATCAGAATTTAAATAGTAGGACTTGGAATTGAGTGATGATTTTGGCTCCTCTAAGCTTTGTGACTTGGGCAAGTTTCCTAACTATTTTAAGCCCCTATTTCCTTGCTTTTAAAATTAATGCCTTATAGAATTGTGGTGAGTGCTGCAAAAGCAAAATGCTTAAGAAATGATTACTGTTATTGTTGATATTGTTACTCTCAGCATGATTTTTTATCACTTGAGTGTCCAAATATTTATTTAGCCAGACTCCTATTGTTGAATGTCTGGTTAGTTTCCATGTTAGTTTCCAGCGCTGCAGGGCAATGGGGAATCCTGGAAGAGGGACAGCTCTGTATAACAAAACACACAAGACTCTTACATTTAGAAAGTGGGGGACCAGGAGGCACTCTGTTCCACCGAACAAAGGCGCCTAGGCTTTAGCCCACATGACTTTTATTAAGGAAGGTAATGAGATTATTATTAGGGGGATTAAGGAAAGTGACAAGATTAGTGGGCAGGAACAGGCATAGGCAATACGGAAGCTATCTTCTTAGTGATATCCGAGGGGGTACCCTTAGGACAGAGGGCAGCTGTTTATAGAATAGCATGGTTAATGCGTAAGTCCCTTATCTTGTCTTTGAAGGAGACTGTGCTTTAGAACTCTGCATCCATAGATATTTGCCTTCTGCAGAGTTCAGCTGTTCTGTGGTCTCTGACACTTCACTGAACATCTTTATACATAAAACTTTTGCACATCTTTGATTCTTTTATAAGTTGCTAATGATGGAAACTTTAGATCAAGGTTTATATGCTTGTATATACACACGGTAATGCTTTTGATGTACAGGTAGATTGCCTTCTGGAAGTTCATACTTGTCCCCCAGAAAAGTTTGAGTATGTCCTATTGTTTTTGTTAAAGGATTTACTAATCCTGACTCCATTACTTGTTTTGTTTTCTTAGTAAGACAGATCAATGGGAAATGTTTGAAATTGAGCCACCTTTTTTTTTTTTTTTTGGTTCCTTAAAATTAGTTTTCCCTATTATGATCGTATTCCTTAACCATGCCTATTATGTAATAGGTTCTTCCTGAGAGAAAGCCCCTTCATCTTCTAAGTGCTAGAGCCCTTTAACAGGGCGGGAGAACAAAGCATGACACAGCAGTCTGAGCACATACTTCTTGCTCTTCCACATGAGAATCAGTTCCAACTTCTCTCTACTACTTTTTTTAGCTAAGAGCTGTCTTGGTAGGTGTATAAGTACTGGAAAATATTTTCACATTGTCTAATTTACTACATAGTCAAATCACTCTTGTGAACATATAGCTAAGATCTCTGATTAACAGAATGACATTGGCATTCACATGGGTCCAAAATTTCATGTTTTTCCACCATAGTTCCTCCAAGTTTTCAGAAGCTCTGGGAAATAGGAAACATGCTGGATACCGGCAGGAGGGGTGAAGCCAAGGATGTGATCACCAGCAATCCCATCTCTCTTTACTGTGAGACAAACGCTGCTCCTCCTCCTACACTGACATGGTACAAAGATGGCCACCCTCTGACCTCGAGTGATAGAGTATTGATTTTGCCAGGTAAAGATGGTTAGGAATGGGATGAAAATCTGAATCTCCGTCAGATGTGTTTCTTCTTATTTACTAGACAAGGCTCATTGACTGACCTTCTGACCTTAGGATGTAACTGACACAGGATGCTGCATGCCACTGGTATCTATGCAACTTCCAGCTAGGCAAGTCTAGGCTAAGAATTTAACATAGGATAGGACACCTAAGTTAACTTTCAGGTCTATGATAGGATCATTCTATCAACTTAAGAAAGTCATTTGCCTCCATTTTTCTATATAATGTGATGAAATAATCAGCTTTTTTATGAACATTATTAATTATAAATTCTCAAAAATATTTGCCAAAAGTTACTTCTGTTTATTAAATGCATTTCTCAAATCAATAGTAAAGATTATTAGCTTCAAATATGTTATCATATGGTTTATCAATAGAAACAGAGATGTTTAAATTGTGGAATGATGATATTTTTAGGGCCTCTATTTACTTTCAGCGAACATTCAAATAGGCTTGTTAAAATTTATCAAATTATACACTTAAAGTCCATTGTTTCCATTGTATGTAAATTTCATCTCGAATAAAAGAGTATCTTGGGGAAAAAAGAGGTACTTAATAGAAATGACAACCAAGTGTAGTATGTGATCCTAAATTAGATCTGGTCTTGGGGAAAAAATAGTTATAAAAGACAGTATTGTGATAATAATGAAATTTAAATATGGACTACGGTTCAATAGTGCATTTTTACTGATTTCACATTTTCTGATTTTGTTCATTGTACTATAATCAATAAGGGATAATACTTGGTTTTATGAAATACAGATTTATGAGTATTTAGGGGTAAAGGGGCACCATGTCTCCAATATACTCCCAGCCTTTTTCTGAATCATGTGAGTGTTGTTATTTAATTTACATATGTAGATAAGAGTTAATATGTACCCATTTATGACAGGTATCGAATGGATTGAGATATAAGTAATTGGAAAACATAAGTAAAATATTTGTATAATTATTTTAACGTTACATTTGAAATTTAAAAAGTTTAAAAATAGTCTTTCAAGACTGTATGTGCGATGCTGTGCTTTGTACCTTTTATATCCTCAGCTATTATTTTCTCAAATCAGTACTTGCCTCCAACAGTGTAACGTTCTTTTCCATCTGTTCAAAACTGTAAAAGCAAGAAGTCCCTCCATAGTGACACTCTACGTGGAACGTGAGAGGGGCACGGAGCAGCATTCCTCCCTTGAGGAAAGTCTACACAAGCAATTTATTTCTCAGGAGAGCTCATTCATATGTTGGGTCACTTTTCACTAACACGGTGTTTGTCATAAACATGGTATGGGGCATTAAAACTGAAACACTGAATGAAGTAAGAGCCTTGAAAGATAATGCAAGGAGGTCATTAGACCTGAAAAATTATCTCTCTGGTTATGACCGCTTTCGCTCTAAGATTTAGAGAAGTAAACATATGTATTGGGATGTATTTCCAGGAGGGCGAGTGTTGCAGATTCCACGGGCGAGAGTAGAAGATGCTGGGAGATACGTGTGTGTGGCTGTGAATGAGGCTGGAGAAGATTCCCTCCAGTACGACGTCCGTGTGCTCTGTGAGTCTTTCGGCTTGGTTTTTTTTTGTTTGTTTGTTTGTTTCTTATGCATGCTTTCATTCAAAAAGTTTTTGAGGAACTACTGTTGGCAAGATGCTGCGCTAAGCATTTTAGAGACATAAAGATAATCAGAAACCAATGGTTCTTCCTGGGAGTTAATTGTCGTAGTCGAATTGAGAGCACATTAGTTAGGACTCCTGAAGTATCAACTGGCAAACTGGCTTAAACCAAAAAGAAAAGAGAATTATTCATTCAAATAACGCACAATAATTCAAAAGAGAATGATTCACGAACCTGAGAAGTCCCAGGGTAGAACTGGCTGCAGTCATATCTGACTTCTCTGGCTCTCAAGAGTTCCATCAAACTTTACCCTTCTCCTCCTCTTGGTTTCTTTGTTAGCATCACTCTCAGGGGGATCCCTTTGGATAGTAATTGGCTCCTGGAAACTCTGATCTTACATCTTCCTAGTTTCACAGCCAAGCAAAAGCTTTTATTTCCCAGTATTTGCAACTGAAGTCCTCGAATTGGATTTTCATGGTTTTATTTCGCTAAGTGTGAGTCACATACCACCTGTGAACCAATTACGGAGGCCAGGAGGCCTGACTGATACAGCCTAGTTCCCATGCCCACTCTTGGACCACAGTTATCTCCATATGAATGCAGGGGCTGAGAGTGGAAGAAGCATTGTACCTTTAAGGGAAAAGAGGTGATGCTACTAGAAGCAGGAACAAATAGATGCTTCCATCAGAAGGAGCTGAGCTAGAGAAGGGGCAGTGGGAATGTATAGGAAGCAGTTGGTATCAAAGATTTTATAGAGGAAGTGATTAAGTGATATGAAGCATTAGGCACCTATCTCAGAGTATAAGAGGGCACTGAGATTGTGATCCTGGGTGATAAAGGAAATCATAGCAAGATTAATAAAAATAGATGAAGGAAGACAACATGACTTGGGAACAAGGAAGTCAGGTTTTTTTAAATACATGGTGAATTAGCATGGTGCCAGTCTGCTTCGGAAAATGTTCAATAAGACGTTGTAAATATGGAACTACAACCCAAGAGAGAGAAATGACCTAAGAATATAGATTTGAGAGTTATCCACAAATAGGCAATATTCAAAGAAATGAGGTTTCCAATGGAAAGTGTTACAGATCAAACAGGAGGAGATCAGAAGAGGATCCGTGTAGGATCATTTACAAATAGGATACAGGAAAAAGAAAACAGAGTTGGGGGAGAGACAATCTGAGGAGCTAACGAAAAGCAGTAACTACCATGTTGCAGAATCCAAGGCATAGAAAGGTTATCAATAAATGGGTTTAGGAAGTTTCCATTGTGGCTCAGCAGGTTAGGAAACCGGCATAGTGTCCATGAGGATGCAGGTTCAATCTCTTGCCTTGCTCGTGGGTTAAGGATTCAGCGGCATTGCTGCAAGCTGCAGTATAACTCACAGATGCTTCTTGGATCCAATGTTTCAGTGGCTGTGGCATAGGCCTCGGCTGCAGCTGCAATTCGACCCCTGGCCTGGGAACTTCCATATGCCACATGCAGCTATAAAAAGAAAAAAAAAAGAAGTTGGTTGAGTATAGGCATGCTAAAATAAGTTTAGCAAACCAAAAATAAGGGTCAGGGGTGGAGAGAAAGGCCATTTGGCTTTGAAACTAAGAAATCACTGGCGAAACTTGAGATCAATTTATATGTAGTATGATGTGATGCAGAGCCACAGAACCAAAGGATACGTATTGAGCAAATAATCAGAGAGAAAAGTAAAAATGTATAGTACTCTTGAGACATTTGGAAGAGGTAGGCTTGCTCACGGGGCTAGTCACTGAGGATACAGCTGTGAGCACAGTAGACACCAGGCCTTGTTCAGAGAGCTTATAAACTTGCTGGGGGAAGAGGTGTTGATGGTGAGTGTCTAAGGTATGACTGTCCACAGCTGAACGAAGTGGGTGGAGGTGAAACTAGGGCGAGATGGGTCATTAGCGTGGATTTTGGTCTACAAGGTAGTGATAAGGAAAAGGATAAGAGAGAAGACAGTTAAAATCAGTGCGAACATCATCAAGAGTAGTGCGGTATCCCAGCCCACCTGGCTTAATTTCACCTAAATTTTGAAAGCGTTTAGGACAGGGTGGGAGGATCTGATAGAGTAGCAAGAGAGTAGAGTTGGGAAAGAACTGGAGTTTGGTTAAATCAAAGTGGAATTTAGAAATACCAGCATTTTTAGCAGCATGGATGGACCTAGAAACTATCATGCTGAGTGAAGTCAGCCATACAATGAGACACCAACATCAAATGCTTTCACTGACATGTGGAATCTGAAAAAAGGACAGACTGAACTTCTTTGCAGAACAGATGCTGACTCACAGACATTGAAACACTTATGGTCTCTGGGGGAGACAGTTTGGGGGATGGGAGATGTGCTTGGGCTGTGGGATGGAAATCCTGTGAAATCAGATTGTTATGATCATTATACAACTACAGATGTGATAAATTCATTTGAGTAATAAAAAAAGTAAAATAAAAAAAGAAACAAAAGGTAAATTTAAACCAGCAATATGTTTTTTCATACCAAGATGGGTCAAGGCACCATGAATGGTCTCTGTCAGTTTCTACTAAAAACACTAAGGAAATGGAATTTAGGAGAGTACATCAAACTGCCTATAATTTTATTTTTTAATGTTAATATCATTAATTCCAATGTGTAAGTCTGGATTATTCTCCAAAAAGCTGGCATTCCCCCTGGCTTTTATATCCTGGCCTTTCACCACGAGAATTCTCTGGTAAAAGACAAAAGAATTCCCATTTTCAGCATTACCATTCTGCAATAATCTATTCTTTTTATTTGTAATGTTTAAAACATTTTAGTACAATACTAAAAATCTTTTATACATTAGAAACTAAAAATTTTTCCTGCCTACCACAAAAATGTAATGAGCGATAAAAACATTATTTACTAAAAAAAAAAAAAATGGAATTTAGGGATTAGGTAATTAAGGAGAGACCTTTATGCCTTCCACCTGTTATTTTTATTTAGAAGGAGATTAGAAAGTATGTTGGAGATGAGTTTTGAGAGGCAGGAACAGAGCAAGATAAATGGCCCACAAAGTCTGTCCCAATTAGGGACATTTCACAGCGTTTGAGGCTGGGTGTTGTAACCCAGCTGGAGGGCAGGTCAGAGCAAAGAGCTTTGGTGGAGGCCCTACCTTGGACCTGTAGTGCCTCACCTGGTAGCTCCTAAGGACTCAGCTCCAAGTAGAAGTTCAGGAAAATATAGAATCTTTATGTCCCAGCATTTCATTTGATTAGTTTTAACAGTGTGTGTGGAGGGGTGATAACTTCACTTAATCTGAAATTCAAGTTTATTATTTACTAATATGCAGTTTAAACAATATGTATTATGTTAAAAGTACAGCAAAAATTATATAATTTCAAAATGTGAAGGTATGCCTTCAAACAGCATTGGAATTTTTAAAATTTAATTTTATTGGTGTATAGTTGACTTGCAATGTTGTATTAGTTTCAAGTGTACAGCAAAATAAATCAGTCTTACATATAACTATATCCACTCTTTTTTCCCATGTATTTATTTATTTTGTCTTTTTAGGGCCGCACCCACAGCATATGGAGGTTCCCAGGCTAGGGGTTCAATTGGAGCTATAGCTGCCAGCCTACACCACAGCCACAGCTATGCAGGATCCGAGCCCGGTCTGCGACCTACACCACAGCTCACAGCAAGGATGGATCCTTAACCCACTGAGCGAGGCCAGGGATTGAACGTGCGTCCTCACGGATGCTAGTCAGATTCATTTCTGCTGAGCCACAACGGGAACTCCCTTTTTTTCCCATATAGATTATTACAAATTATTCAGTAGATTTTCCTGTGCTCTACAGGTTCTTGTTAATCATCTATTTTCTACAGTATCGCGTATATGTTTTTTCCACCCTCCCAATTCTTCCCTCCCCCAATGACTTCATCTATGGTAACTGAAAGAGTTGTTTTGAAATCTGTTTTTTTTTTCTGTTTTATAAATGTTATTTTATGTCATTTTTACTAGATTCCACATGTAAGTGGTATCATATGATATTTGTCTTTCCCTGTCTGACTTCACTTAGTATGATAATTTCTAGGTCCATCCATGTGGCTACAAATGGCATTATTTCATTCTTTTTGTGGCTGAGTAATATTCCATTGTATGTATGTACTGCATCTTCTTTATCCACTCCTCTGTCAATGGACGTTTAGGTTGCTTCCATGTCTTGACTATTGTAAATAGTGCTTCAGTGAACATCGGGGTTCATGTATCTTTTTGAATTACGGTTTTCTCAGGATACATGCCCAGGAGTGGGATTGCTGGATCATATGGTAGTCCTATATTCTGTTTTTTAAGGACCCTCCATCCTGTCTTCCAAAGTGGTTGCACCAATTTACATTCCCACTAACAGTGCAAGAGAGTTCCCTTTTCTCCACACCCTCTTAAGCATTTATTGTTTTTAGACTCTTTTTTCTTTCATTTGACATGTTTTAATAGTGTGGTCATGGAGTAGGCTTCTAAAAACGGTTAAATCTGAGGATGGGGATTCAATTTTCTAAAATGAGAGATTTTTTTTTAAGATTTTTATTTTTTCTATTATAGTTGATTTACAATGTTCTACCAATTTCTGCTGTACAGCAAAGTGACAGTCATATAGAAATTCTTTTCCTCACATTATCCTCCATCATGTTCCATCACAAGTGACTGGATATAGTTCCCCGTGTTCTATAGCAGGATCTCTAAAATGAGGGATCTTAATCTAGAATCTTGTTGGTCTGCTTGCTGTTTAACTTCTCTGTTAAGGAATTCAAAGAGGTGTTTTCCAGAGAGACAGCTTCTCATATGATCTTTTCCTCTTAATAGCCCCATCCAGCTTCTTCTTGACAAAGAAGCAATACACTTGTTTGTTCCCACCACGCAATTTCTTCAACATTAACTTTGTTTATTCTCTCTTGTGTCTCCCTTACTTCCTCCTCCCCAACCCCGTCACCCAGCACTGCACTGGGAGAGCTCCATGAGGACAGTGGGCATAGCTGACTTGCTTACCACTAAAACCTCAGCATCTTACCCAACACCTGAACCATAGAAGATGCTTAATATTATTGTGTTTAATGAATGAATTGGTGGCAATGAATGATGACTAGTGAAAACACAGAGGTTCCTATCCTGGTTTAGTTGATTGCACTGGGTTCTGACAACTATCAGAACATGTGAAAAAAAGAATTTAAAGTCAATTCCACAGTGAATTTAGTTTTGGGAGTGTATGTTAGGTATCTGGCTAATACTCGCTGCAGGCATTACTCATACATAAGCCGCAGACGTCTGCCCAGAAAAGTTTGTGAATTGTTGTCGTTACTCTTAACTGAGCATTATAAAAACTGTGGAATATTACATGCACAAAAACTGCACATGACAAATATGTACAGGGTAATATTTTATCATAAAGCAAGTAGTTGTAGAACTCCTTCCCAATTCAAGAAATAGAGAGTTCCCTGGTGGCCTAGCAGGTTAATGATCCAGTGTTGTCACTGCTGTGGCTCAGGTCACTGTTGTGGCAGGAGTTTGATCCCTGGCCTGGTGTCCTCCACTTGTGGACTTTTTGATGATGGCCATTCTGACTGGTGTGAAGTGATACCTCATTGTAATTTTGATTTGCATTTCGCTAATAATTAGTAATGTTGAGAATCTTTTCATGTGCCTTTTGGCCATCTGTCTGTCTTTGGAGAAATGTCTGTTTAGATCTTCTGCCCATTTTTTATTGGGTTTTTGGTTTTTTTTGATATAAAGCCCTATGATATATTTTGGAGATTAATCCCTTGTCAGTCACTTCATTTGCAAATATTTTCTCCCATTCTGTGGGTTGTCTTTTTGTTTTGTTAATGCTTTCCTTCGCTGTGCAAAAGCATTTGAGTTTAATTAGGTCCCACTGGTTTTTTTGTTGTTTTTATTTTCATCATTTGAGGAGGTGGATTGAAGATACTGCTGTGATTTATGTCAGCGAGTGTTCTGCCTAGGTTTTCTTTTAGGAGTTTTATAGTGTCTGGCCTTAGGTTTGGGTTCTTAATCCATTTTGGGTTTATTTTTTTGTACGGTGTTAAAAAGTGTTCTTATTTCATTCTTTTACATTGAGCTGCCCAGTTTTCTCAGCACCACTTATCGAAGAGACTCCCTGCCTCCACTGTATGTTCTTGCCTCCTTTGTCATAGATTAGTTGACCCTAGGGGCTTGGGTTTATTTCTGGGCTTTCTATGCTGTTCCACTGATCTATATTTCTGTTTGTGTGCCAGTGCCGTATTATTTTGATGACTCTAGCTTTCTGGTATAGACTGAAGTCAGGGAGCCTTTTTCTCCATTTCTATTTTTCTTTTTCAATATTGCTTTGGCTCTTTGGGGTCTTTTGTGTTTCTGTACAAATTTGAAAATATTACTGTGGGTCTTGTAGCCTTGATTATTTCTTTATAGACTTTCAGTCTAGTTTTTGAGAGACCCAAGTACTGCAGGGTGGTATCTGCATTAAACATGTAATCTTTACTGATTGACAAAGATGTGGTACTTTTTAAGAGACCGAAACAAAATAACTGTTTTCAAAACAGAACAAAGTGATTATTCCCTTCGATAATGAATTTCTGCATTAACAAAAGGAGCCAACACATGCATTCCTAGTTTAACATTTCCATTTTTTTAAAGTGGTACAGGTAATGGGCGTTCTCTCGTGAGACAGTGGGTTAAGGATCTGGCATTGTCTCTTGTGGTGCAGTGTCTTGAGTTACTGCTGTGGTATGGGTTCAAGCCTTGGCCTGGGAACTTCCCCATGCTGTGTGGGTGGCCCCCCAAAATTATGGGTAGTATGTGATTTTTCATAACTGACTAGTCTGACATCAGGTGGATATGACCCTGGATTGATTCTGCAGTATTACTTTAAGTGAGAATATATGCATATAGAAAGACCCAGAGCATGACTGGATCTCTGGTGTACATAAGGGTCACCTGGATGGTTTGTTGAAACACAGATTTCTTGACCCTCCCAAGGAAGCCCATGGAGGAAGCCTGGGTTGGACCCCCAAATTTGCCTTTCTAGCTAAGCTCCCAGGTAATGCTTACTGTCATATCACTGTTCCTGAGGCTGAGGTAACACACTTTGAGTAGCCCAGAAAATTCCCTTGCACGTGAGGCAAATCTATAAAGATCTACCTGGCTTGTCTAGATGACCAAGCAGATGCAGCTATCAGTTTGTACAGATGCTACTTGCATGTATACTTGCAAACCCAGAGGCTGTCATGGAAGGGGCTGAGGGAGAAATCAGACAAGATATATGGAGGAAGAATTGGGATTCACCTAAATGGCAATGAAACTGTGAGAGGGCTTAGCCCAGGAGAGGCGAAGAGAGGGAGGAGAATAAACCCAAATTCATGCGGTTTTTATCACCACTCTAGTTTCTTAGTATAAAATGTTACTTGAGGGTCATGGGTTCTTCAACTTTTGCTCCTCTCTTATCCGAAACCTTTTAAAATTGTCAGAAAAGTGAAATAATTTAGCAAAGACCTTGTTTCCTGTCGTTCTCTCTCTGTTGCAATCACTTATTAGTGCCACCAGTTATCAAGGGAGCAAATCCTGATGTTCCTGAAGAGGTCACAGTGCTGGTGAACAAGAGTGCACTGATGGAGTGTTTCTCCAGTGGCAGCCCCACACCGAGGAATTCCTGGCAAAAAGACGGGCAGCCCTTGCTAGAAGATGAGTATCACACATTTCTATCTAATAGGAGAATTCTGCAGGTAAATGTAAAAAGAAAAGAAAATCTAATTTAAAAATCGCTATTTGACTTTGTATTTTATAATAATAATTGTCTTTTTTACTTTTAAAAATAATTTTTTGGGAGTTCCTGCTGTGGCACGGTGGGTTAAGAACCCAACTGCAGTGGTTCAGCTCTCTGTGGAGGTGTGGGTTTGTTCCCTGGCCCATGGCAGTGGGTTAAAAGATCTGGCATTGCTGTAGCTGTGGCTCAGATTCAGTCCCTGGCCTGGGAACTTCCATATACCGCAGGTGCAGTCATAAAAAATAATAGTAAGTTGTGTTGGTTTATAAATAGTTGTGAAAATAACTAATCATAAAAAGGACATAAGATGAAATTCTTCTTCATTCTGTCTCACTATCAGAGGTGACCACTATTAACAGTTTTGTGTGAATTCTTCCAGAAATTATCTGTATAACTAGTACACACACCTCTAAACTTAACTACAGTATGGCTTCTGTGATAAAAATCACATTATAAGCAAATTATCACAGTTCTTTCCATTTAAGTATTACTGATGATAAAATTCTAGATAGTATAAGTTTCCCTACAGATTAAAATTTGTCCTCAGTGGGCAAAGAATTGATAGTAAATAATATTGGGAGCCACATAAATATCCTAAGTTGTTGTTCACTAATGGGCATGTGTATATTTTTCTTTCTAAGTTCCTAATAAGAAGATTGGCACTTGTAGACAGAATGCCAACTCTTTTGTTAGGATACAACTTAAGAAATCATTTCTCGAACATCTTAATGATAGTCTATAGGCCCCAGAATCTAACCCTCAGTGTATCTAACACAGGACATATGGAGTTCTTTATTAAAAACAAACAAACAATGAGGTTCACTGTAAATAATCTTAACTTCTCAAAGTTTCTTCTAAACCTCGTGATTATTTCTATTTGATGCTCATGCAACCTTTAGTAAAATACTTAAACATTTCTCTGACTAGGGCCAAAAGATACATAGATGGATAGAAATTTCTGCATAATAAAAACATATATATATATATCTGCTGTATTAACTAAGTCTTGCTACATAAAACAAGCCACTCCAAACAACAGCAAACGAGAAGCATTTATTTAGCTCACAAGGCTTGTGGTTGGCTGGGTGATTCTCCTGGTCTCAGCAAGGCGTACTCAAGTGTCTGCCTGCTGTGGATTGAAAAAGTGGCTCTGCTCATCTTGGCCTGGCTCTTGCAAGTATCTAGGGTCTCAGTTGCAATAACTACACTGGCTTTTCCCACGTGATCTCTCACCCTCCAGCAGGCTGGTCCTGGTTGCCTCACACAGTGGTAGCAGAGGTCCCGATGAGTAAGGAGACATGCACAAGGCCTAGGTTTGAAATGGAACACTGTCACATCCATCACAGTTTATTGACCAAAGCCAGTCATAAGGCCAACATAAATCCCGCATCTTTTCTCCAGTTCCTGATGGGAGGAACTTCAGAGTCACATTGCCAGGGCTGTAGACAGGAAGTGGGAGAATGATTCTTTTTGAAGTCAACATACAAGTATGTATAAAATTGCCTTTTCTGATTAGAAATCTTTATAAATATTTGATTGGCCTAATAAAAACAGCATGAGCACAATTACATTCAATTTTTTCTTATGCTCATCTGGTATTAACTAGAAAGAATATGAATTGTTTATTCTCAAAAATTGACAAGTGCTTTATAAAAAATTTCATTGAAATCTCTGCAATTTTTCCTTAGATTCTCAATATTCAAATCACAGATATCGGCAGGTATGTGTGTATTGCCGAGAACACAGCTGGAAGTGCCAAAAAATATTTTAACCTCAATGTTCATGGTAAGAGTTCAGTTTCACAAACATCTGTTAGAGTATGCTGCAAAAAGCAGGAAAATTGTGTTTTAGATTATGTAGGCTTTTTTTTTTTTTTTTTGAACAATGGGTAGAGCCTGCATTCATTCGGTCTGTCCCCTTCTTTCTTCCTACCACAGCTGGTAGGATTTATAAAGTACAAATCTTTTAGAGGTCTGTTTTTATATTATTGCAGTCCATCATGAGAAAATAGTTACTCTGACATATTTAAACATTAAAAAAAAAAAAAATCAGAGTTCCCATTGTGGTGCAGTGGAAACAAATCCAAGTAACCATGCAGTGGCAGGTTCAATCCACCTCGTTCAGTGGGTTGAGGATCCAGGCGTTGCCTTAGCCATGGTGTAGGTCACAGATGCAACTCAGAACCTGCATTGCGGTGGCTGTGGTGTAGGCCGGCAGCTGTAGCTCCAACTCAACCCATGGCCTGGGAACTTCCATATGCTGCGGGTACAGCTCTAAAAAGAAAAAAAAAATCAAAATTTAAAAGACTACAAGTCTAAACGAAGTTAGAACCAAATATAGCTCTTCTAATAAAAATTTACCTCGTAGGCCTGATTGGAAATAGGTTCTGTCCTCACTTGTAGCATTCATGTTGAGTTACACCCTCCAGTACCTAATATACTCCCTGAAGAAGAAAAAAATCCTGTTGTGAAATTAAATCCTAAAAACCATCACTACACCTAATTCAGATTTTAAGTCCTTGATAAAGGCTAGACACTCCATAAATACTAATTTTATTTTGCTAAAAAAGCAGCTGGATGTCTACCATAAATCATTTTAGTTTCATGATGCACAGCTGCTTCCACAATATTAAATTGGAAGTGGTGAACAATTATTATGAGATTTTCTTTCCATGTGTGATTCATATACAAAATTCGTGCTCATTTTGAAAATAGCTGAAATTTGACATTTCATGAAAAATTTCTTCAAAAGACTTATTTAGCATAATGGATATTCTTTTTTGGTGTGATATGTAGGGAGTATTGATGTCTAAATATTTGTTTGTGTAACAAATATTTAAAATACTTTTAACTTTGTATTCTCCGTTCTTAGCAAGTTTGTTTTTTTTTTCTTTAATGTGTAAATCTGACCAAAACAGAAAAAAATGTGCTGTGAATTCTCAGGAAGAATGACTTAAATATAATCATGGTGCAAGTACTTATTCTACTCTGTAAATTACAGTAGAATAAAAGTTGAAAAATAAAAATGTCAATTATTTTTTCCTGATTCCCCAAGGCAAGATTAATTTATCCTCCTTTATGTGATCAAAAGCATCTTGTCAGTACCCCAGTTTTAGCAGTTACATGTGCTACCTCGTTGTCTTCATATATCTGTATCCTTACCTCTATCCCATCACTTTGTAAGAAATTCCGTAGGAAAATGGTCATTGCTTACGGATCTTGATCTTCCTCAACCTAAAGTCTCAGTTGCTAAGTAAATACTTGTTATTCCTCTATTATATTTCCTTCATATCTGTTTCCTCTTCTAACGCACAGCAGAAACACTGGAAGTGGGAGCCTTGTGTATCTTGAGAGCCGAAGACACCACTAGTATTTGCTATTATGAATTGGATGGAATTCAAGGGAGTTCCCTGGTGGTGCAGCAGATAAGGATCTGGTGTTGTCACTGCTGTGGTTCAGGTCACTACTGTGGCGTGGGTTTAATCCCTGTTCCGCATGCTGTGGGTACAGCCAAAAAAATCCAAAAACAAAAGAACTGGGCCTCAGGAGAGGTTTTCCTCTTTTACCTGCAAATGGTGTCTTGAGCTCCTGTCTGCAGTCGGGAATCCATACCTACATATTGGAAAATTCATTTGGAGAAGAAACCATCTAAATTATTTTTGCTTAAAACCCTACCATTTGTTCCCTCCCCCTACATCAATGCTTGCTTCTTTTGGACTCTAACCTTCAGTCTTTGACCTCCCAGTTTTTTCCACCCCTCTGTGTCTTTATCTTCTCAGCACCCCTACTCAATGCTGCATGTAAAAACACAACATGCTGACTGCTTGATACTCACCTGGGGCTGTGCCACGTGTTTTATATATGTTCTTTTATATAATTATCTCAGTAACCACAGATCGTTGGTGCTATTTTATGCCCCTTGGAGAGACAGAGGGAAAAACAGGTTCGCTGAAGTAACACCCCAGGTTACACAGCTGGCAAGTGTAGAACCAGGATTTTAACTCTGGTGGTCTAATTCCAGAGGGTTTAAGCTTAGCTTCTTTTCTGTGTTAGCTCTCACTAAATGCCACATCTGCACCATACCTGTGCCTTGGTAGCCAACCGTGGCCAGAGGAACTCTTGGCATCAGGAAAATTGATGGCATTATAAATTTATCGGTACCTCCTTGAAATGAGCCCTTACACTGCTTGGGGCTCCTCTGTATGTTTCTACTCCAGAGTGCCTCTCATGCCTCATCCCTGCTCGTCAAATGTCAGATGGCCCCTGACTTGGGAGGCTCAGGCAGCCATATCAAAATACCAGAGACTTTGTGGTCTAAATAACAGAAATGTATTTTTGCACCACTCTGGAGGCTAGAAAGTCCAAGATCAAGGTTCCGGAAGAGTTCGTTTTCTGACGAAGGCGCTTTCTGGCTTGCAGATGACCCCTTTGTCCTCACGAGACCTTCCCGCTAAGCACACACATGGACAGAAAAACAAGGAAGCTCTCAGGTGTCTCTTTTCATGAAGACAAAATTCTTGTGGGCTCAGGACCTAATTCTCTTAACTTTTACTGCTTCCTTTTGGGCCCCATCTTTAAAGACAACCGCACTGGGAGTTAGGGCTTCCTCACATAAATTTGGGCGGGGGGGGGGCAAAAACATTCAATCAATAACAGTTTCACGTTCACTCTCACTTTCCCTCAGCAAATGCCCTTACCTCTGTTTGACAGAGAAAAGAGAAGGCGCATCCCAGAAACCACTTCGCATCACCATCAAATTGAGAGTATCAGCTGCATCCGTTACTGCTATTGCACCCTTCCTTCTGCTGCCCCGCTTTTGTTTTTGATGCTATTTTAAGACTTCAGTCTTCCTATAAGAGCGTGCATTAGTGTACTAGAAAGAGCATGATAGAATCATAGAGAGAGTATAATAATAGAGGGTGACATTAATTGTATGCTTCTTGTTTTAACTCTCTTCACTGGCCTAGGCAAGATCCATTGCTGCCTTTACTAATCCATTCCTTCATGTATTCATTCCTCTTTATGTTCATTCCTTGCTTCTATTTCCCTCCCCCTACATAGGAAACCATTCACATGTGCAAGAGGTGACCCTTCAGCATGCATGTGTTCTTGAAAGACATCTATTGTTCCATATGCATATGTTTTAATATGCATAATTGTTAGGGCATTATTAGTCTTCACTTTTTATCTGTACTGCTTTTGCTTTTGGAATTGTTTTTTTGTTGTTTTTGAACAATAAGCCATGAAATTGTTCATTTCTTAAATGTTCGGCTCATCTTAAAAGTCGATTTACATTGTCAAAATAACTATAGTTTATCAATAGATAGATACCGTAAAATAAAATGTATACCCTATTATAGCAATAATAGGTACCTGCTTGAAATGAGGTACCTGAAAGCAGGAAAATGAAAACTTTAAAGATGTAATGTTAAAAACAAGAATTTTCAAATGTATCTAACAAAAATCACTATTAGGCCTTTGTACATTGACAAAACCGTCTTGGGAACTGCCAAGGACGTTTTACAAATAAAATGCCTCATGATTCTATCTCTGAAAATTCTAGTGTTCTCTTTCAGTTGAGAAAATCAAAACTGATGGATATTAGTTTGATGAAGCCATTAGGGAATTCTAAAAAGAAAGATAGCTAAATAATTAACAGTATTATTAAGTCAGTGTTTTAGCAGAGTACAATAGTTGGGCTTATATGAATAAATTGGAGTATGTATTACTGATAATATCAGATTTCACTTTTAATATATTTGCTGTTATAGTTCCTCCAAGTGTGCTTGGTCCTAACCCTGAAAATCTCACTGTTGTGGTGAACAATTTCATCTCTTTGACCTGTGAGGTCTCTGGTTTTCCACCTCCTGATCTCAGCTGGCTTAAGAATGAACAGCCTATCAAGTTAAACACAAATGCTCTCATTGTGCCTGGTAAGGAGCTTAATATTATTTTCAAGTGGGAAACACTTTCTCAGTTTCCTTTATTTTTCATACAAATGGCATTTTAACTGAGTCATTTTCCAAACTTTGGTCTGACTGTATTTATTTGTTAACATTTTATGTGATTCTCTTTAGCCCTCTGGGGCCATTAGGATAAAATTGAATGGATTTGTATGAACTTAGTGGGACTGCAGAGTAACAAGCGCTATATTAAGACATAATGAAATTTAGGGGCAGAACTGCTTAGTAATCCCTTGGGAGTGATAGACTAGTAAATAGTGCATTCATTGAATAAGTGTAGTGGTTGCTTTGAATCAATCCTAAAGCTTCTTGAGGATAAATAGACCGATAGATGGAGAGCCACTATGGCACTGTGGGAGATTTAAATCCAGAAAATGCTTTTCAACGTGTTTTGACTATAATGCGGTTGCTGCTTGTTCACTAGACTCTATATCAAACAGTTCTACTGTCCATATGTGTTTGCTGGAGAGGAAATTTTATTTTCTTCTTTTATAAGGAAGTAGAGCAGTTAATGAGAGAAGCATCAAAGGAATCTGATTAAATTCTCTCATTTTATATATGAAATGCTTCTCTTCTAAGGGGAAGGATATGTTTTTTTCCATTTATCTTATCGAAAAGAGTCATTACCACAACCTCTGTACCCCCACTCTTCAATTTGCCTTATATTCGCCCACAGGTGGTCGAACTTTACAGATTATCCGGGCCAAGGTATCTGATGGTGGTGAATATACCTGTATAGCTATCAACCAAGCTGGTGAAAGCAAGAAAAAAATTTCCCTGACTGTCTACGGTTTGTTTTCACTCTCCTCCTAAGATTTCTTCATTTTTTAAACTGGCGCTAGGTATTTTCTATCTGAGCATCTTAATAAAACAACAACCCTGTTCTTATTTTCTCCCTTCAGTGCCCCCAAGCATTAAAGATCATGGCAGCGAATCTCTTTCTGTAGTTACTGTAAGAGAGGGGACCTCAGTGTCATTGGAATGTGAGTCAAATGCTGTCCCACCTCCAGTCGTCACCTGGTATAAGAATGGGCGGAGGTTAACAGAGTCGACTCACCTGGAGATTTTGGCAGATGGACAGATGCTGCACATCAGGAAAGCCGAGGTGCATCTTTTATTCTTGTTTGTGCATCAAGCCTCCTTGGGATTATGGAAGGGAGAACTGGAAGTTGCCTCTTCCCTTACTACAGTGAAAAAAATATTTTCATTAAAAAATAACATCATCAAAGCTGTTATTCTCATTTTTCATAAAAAAAAAGCAGGATTGTAGAAGGCAATTAGGACTGGGGCATTTTGGCATAAAGATGACTGAGGATTTAATCTACACTTGAACAGTGTGATTGGTCATCTATAACTTAATGGAGCACATACAATAGTATCTTTTTCTTTTAGGTATCTGACACAGGCCAGTATGTATGTAGAGCTATAAATGTAGCAGGACGGGATGATAAAAATTTCCACCTCAATGTATATGGTGAGCATCTGCCTCTAATACACGTCTTTTTCCCCCAGATATACAAATGAAAGAAAGTGTCCTGAATTAGCTTAATGAGGACACATGATTCTCTTCTGTCTTTTTACAGTGCTACCCAGTATTGAAGGGCCTGAAAAAGAAGTCATTGTGGAGACACTCAGCAATCCTGTGACTTTAACATGTGACGCCACTGGAATCCCCCCTCCCACGATATCATGGTTAAAGAATCACAAACCCATAGGTAAGGTTGATGCACTTTTTTTTTTTTTTTTGGTCTTTCTAGGGCCACACCCTTGGCATATGGAGGTTCCCAGGCTAGGGGTCTCATCGGAGCTGTAGCCGCCGGCCTACACCACAGCCACAGCAATGCGGGATCTGAGCCGCATCTGCGTCCTACACCACAGCTCACGGCAACGCTGGATCCTTAACTCACTGATCGAGGCCAGGGGTCAAACCTGCAACCTCATGGTTCCTAGTCAGATTCGTTTCCGCTGTGCCACGACGACGGGAACTTTGATGTGCATTTTTTATTTTCTCTCTCTCTTAATTCGCTAGATTAATAAACTATCACATTTTCAGTATTACACTCATAGCTGTGTTGAGTTCAGAAAGCCTAATGTACTGTCATATAAACTGGCAGAATAGACTCATAAAATGATTCTTTACAGAGATTTTTCTCTTTTCCTAAAAAGGCTCTCATTTAAAATAAAAGTACAGAAGGACAGTGTTTAAGAAATACCTTTATCAGATGACATAAGACATTTTGTGAATGGTAAAGATGTTAAGATAAAAGTTTTTCATGCTTTGTTTTGCTTTGTTCCTACATCTAGAAAATTCTGACTCCCTTGAAGTTCATATTTTGTCTGGAGGTAGCAAACTCCAAATTGCTCGGTCTCAGCATTCAGATAGTGGAAATTATACATGTATTGCTTCAAATATGGAGGGGAAAGCACAGAAAACTTACATTCTTTCAATTCAAGGTATGTGGGGTATACTTTGATCTGTCTTTAGTTTCTTTATTACATTGTATCTATGATAATTGATTCAAAATATCTTTTTTGCATGTTTTGGATATTTTATTTCTTTTCCAGTTGATTGACATATAACTGATGTAAAAAATTGTATATGTTAAGAATGGACAGCATAATGATTTGACTTATAAAATATCTTTAGATAAACAAAAAATATACTGCCAATTTTGTCAAACATTTACCAGTAGGGAGTGTTTTCATGAAAATGGACATAAATGTGGAGAACAGAATAGTAGAAATTTCTAAATCTCTTTTCATGTTTCCTGAAATGCTTACCTTTCTATAGTATATGTTCTATTGAATTACTTGTTTATTTAAAAGCAGCATAACTTATTCGGAGGCTAAGCCTATAGGTCTCTTCTTGTTTATATAGTTAATTAAGATTGTATTCATGAAGAGATTAACTGCATTCTAATTACTGGTCAAGCATTGAGTAAATTTAATTAATCATGAATCTTATACTATTTGGGGGTAAGAATAGGAGCATTGATTCTTCCAAGAAATATTTAATTGGCATCTACTATGTTCAGTATAGAATTGAGCACTATAAGGAAAACTTGGATCCATCTTTTTGATTTTCAGCAAACCTTTGGGTATTGCTAGTGTTCTGAGTATTAGGTTTTGGCCTAATGTTTACATTGAAATGGAAGTCTGACTTAGAACTAAGTTGAAATGCTTGCCTTTTCCAATTTTATTACAGTTATACTGTGAAAAGATTTTCTCATAAGTTATAAATTCACTTGTGAATATATATTACCTACCTGTTGTGTGCTCAGCTAAAGCTAACTCCAAAAAAAATTGAAAATTTTCCCCAGTTTTAATGAGATGTAATTGACGTAAAACTATGTCTAAGGTATGCAGTGTAATGATTTGATAAATACTGCAAGATGATCACAATAAGATTAGTTAAAATGCACCACCCAAAAAATGAAATTAAAGTTAGGATACGTTTATGAGTATTAGTAGTTTCTCCTGTTGGTGATGCTCCAAGATTTTAGAAGCAAAAGGGAAAAATTGCTATTCAGAGAATAAGTGTCAGAAATTACATGTTTAATGCACTAATAATATATGCCAATCATGGTGTATGCATTATGACTAAACATTTTGCCAGACTTTTTATCTATGTTATTATGTTTTAGGATTAGAAACAGCATATGCAGTTTCTAGGCATAGGGCCTAGTTTGTGCTTTTCCTGTATTAAACACTTGTTATAGATGTCTCATTAACATTGTTATTAATTCAACATCTAAATTCTACAAACTTGGTGTAATTATTATCATCTCCTGGATGACTAAAATGTGGAGAGATTATGCAGTGGTGTGTTGGTAAGAGTTGACTCTGCAGACAAAAAGATCTTGATCTGTCACCAATAATTTGTCAGTTTCTATAGTGCAAGTATTTCTGCAGTGGCCCATTTCAAGCTACCAGTGTGATGGCATTGACCATGGAGTAGGAAAGATAGGCAAAACTGGCTTTTGCAAGCTGGCATGAGCTGTCTCTAGCAATCTACTGTAATTATTTAGAAGAATTCAAATGTGTTTCTGTGTGATATAATTGTCCCTATTTTTATTACACATTATTTCTCAAATGAATCATTTACAGTGAGAAAGAAAGATAGCTGGAAAAAGGGAACAGAAATAAACAACAGATAATAAGCCTATCTGTTGTTCAGAATGAATAATACTTAAATTGTATCACAGGAGTTTCTCCTGTGGCTCAGCGGTTAAGGATCCATGAGGATGCCGGTTCTATCCCTAGCCTCGCTTTTTGGGTTAAGGCGCACCTGGGATCCCACGTTGCTGTGGCTCTGGCGTAGGCTGGAGGCTACAGCTGCCATTTGACCCCTAGCTTGGGAACCTCCATGTACCATGGGTGCGGCCCTAAAAAGACAAAAAAAAAAGTATCATAGAGAAAGAAATAACCAACTTAGATACTTTTTTCAGAGCTGAATGTCAAAATTTTACAGAAGAGATTCTCCTATATTAATTCCAAGCTATCTATTGAGGATTTAATCTAAGAGTGATTCCATTTAGCCTAGAAGGGTGCCAATGAGTAGATTCGTCACTAGCCTCCATGGTCAAATGATGATATTAACTTGCAAGTGTAACTGGAATATTGAAGCGATTCACCGACCTATTCCTCTTTGAAAGTAATTTATGGTGATAACAAGAGTTTGATCTTGAACCACTGTCTAGGAAGAATATGAGATAGAAATGGCATGTGATTCTGTTGTATTCACTAGAATTTATATCCTTGTAAATGAAAGTCTTAATTGTTTCTCCAAAGTTCCTCCAAATGTTGCCGGTGCTGACATGCCCAGTGAGGTCAGTGTCCTTCTGGGGGAAAACGTTGAGCTCATCTGCAATGCAAACGGTATCCCCACCCCTCTTATTCAGTGGCTTAGAGATGGAAAGCCCATAACCAACAGGGAAACAGAAAGAATCTGGTATGTGTTCAAAGAAATCTTTGTATCGTTAATTGTAATGTCTTCTACAATGCTTTATGCTTCAAATTTCACAGGAATAATAGCAAATTCAGTCTCTTTGGAACTTGGCAATCATTGTTTTCAGAAAGAAAAAAGAGAAAATTTTGGAGAGCTGGCACAGAAATTCTCCTTGGAGAATCACTCAGCACTATTTGTGTGTGTGTCTGTGGTCCTTATCTATCGATTCTGTGTTAGAAAATCTCTTCACATACTCGTTCCTCCAAATGTCAGTTAACTGGTGTAGATTTTATTCCTCTCATTTCAGAATGCTTATACCAAATGCTTATACCAGAGTCCACATCATAAAATAATTAGTTCTTCTTTCCTGCTAATAATCAAACCAATTTCATCCTACAGAAATTCATTAGTCATCTCTTAGATATAATTTTGTGTCCTGAAATTACCAAACCACCAGATATGCCAGAGTGCCTAGGTTCTTTGAGAAAAGATATTCTTATAACCTGGCTCATTCCTTACAGCGATTTGTCCAAATCCCGTTTTCACCTTTTACCCATGCCATAAACCACATGGAAATGGAGCGATGATATGGTAAGGGCTTCCTGCTACTTTCAACAACAAATGCCTTTGGAAGGACAATCCAGAATTCTACACTCTTCTAGATTACTTCATCACAAGACCCCATTATATATATGTACTAGAGTAATTGTAATTACTTGAAGAAGCATGTGCACATAAGCAGGCATTAATTAATTATATTGCAAACTTTATTATTTTGAATAAATATTTGAAACTTAAGGGTTTGTAATATATTTTCTAGTCAATGAATTGAATATACCAAATTTAAAGAATAATAAATAAATATTATTTTCTTTGAAGTCATTTTAGGTTAAAACTTAAATGTTTGTCCCCTTTACAAGATTAATTAAATTGCCAAGTAATGTTTTAGTTTGGAGATACCTTTTAAGTTTTATTTCTCTGATGTGGACATTTCTGAGTAGTTAACCAATATTTAATGAATTTGATTAAATCAGCTGCTATCAACCCTGTTCCAAACCATGTACTAGACTTGAGACCTCAAGATCTTCTATAAGATATTTGTACCAAGGAATTTAAGAGTTGTTACTCATCCTCTTACACTAAGATCCTGAGTATACTTATATATCCACTTTATTAACTATTTGTTCCCAGTTCCACAATATGTATAGGTTTATAAGTAGGCCAATTTCTCAATCAGGTAAAGTAGTAAGCTTCTTCTAAAGTCAGCTTACTACTTACCACTTGCTCTTTCATTTATCTATATGGTTAAACTTATGGAAATTTAAAATTCATATTTTGAAAAAAAATAGACCCATATAATAAAATTGCAGTTCTCAATAATTATATTTAATAACATGATCTAGTAGAAATGGAGTATTTCTTTTGACACTCGGAGAATCTAATTACTGTTGTAGGAATAACCATAGATAGCAATGCAACCGCTTTAAAAACACAGGAAATTTTATTTGATGATTAATGGTATGTAAAGAGAATCAATACTGCTATAATCTTAGATGTCACTGGTAACCTAATTATATAGTTATCATTCACTGTTACATAATTCAAAGGAAAAGCTTTAACAGTTTTTTAAATTATTTTTATTTTTTCCATTTTAGCTGGTTTACCGTGTTCTTTCAATTTTCTACTCTACAGCAAGATGACCCAGTCACATATATACGTTCTTTTTCTCACATTATCACGCTCCATCATAAGTGACTAGATATAGCTCCCAGTGCTATACAGCAGGATCTCATTGCTTATCAATTTGTGGAAAAATGTTTGCAAAATGTACCCATACGTAATGCTAAGTTGCTGTCACTGTTTAAATAAGTTACCCTATTCTTGTCCTTTTAATTAACAATATTCCTAAGTTGTTTATAGCTAGATTTTTTTTTGCTTTAATCTCATTATAATATTCTTCAGTTTTTATACCAGAATTTTTATAATTTTCATTTAATTCAAACCTCACATTGATAACTAAAGCAAAACATTCTATCTCAGAAAAAAACATCTTTCACATGATTTGTTTAGAAAAGTTCCTAACTTGATTTTGTTCATTTCCTTTTTTTCTCATAAGGAGTCAGTGGATATAGGAGACCCATTACTCTAAAAGTTTACTCAGTTGCCTGAAATCCCCATCAGATTCCCTAGCTTTGACTTCTACAGGCTTCCACGTACTTAGTGAAAAAGATTTGAACTGCTACATCCAAGATGAAGACGCATTTTAGGGTGGTATTTAAAAAACAAAACAATAATCTAGAGTGAGTTTTCCAGAAATAGCTCCGTATAAATGATCTCAGTGTCTCTGTTATGATCATTTTTATAGGGTGACTGCAGATGGCAGCACATTAAACATTTACGGAGCTCTCCCATCTGACATGGGGAAATATACATGTGTTGCTACTAATCCTGCTGGAGAAGAAGACCGAATTTTTAACTTAAATGTCTATGGTAAATATCAAATTTCACCCTCTTTTGCCTATGCTACCTTAGGAATCTCTCAGAAGAAATGAAGGTCCAGCAGTAGGTGTCTGAAGCATTAAGTTCTAAAATCTAATGTCCTTGCTGTTTCCTTTAAGGATACAAAGTAGAAATGTGGGCAAATGTGATTGAAATGATCTGAACTAGTAATACGCCCCACCCTCTTCTCTTTCTCTCACTCATTTTCTGCATGACGTAGTTCCACCTGCAATTAGGGGTAATAAAGAAGAAGCAGAGACACTTACTGCTTTGGTGGATACTTCAGTAAATATTGAATGCAGAGCCACAGGGATGCCTCCACCACAGATAAACTGGCTGAAGAATGGACTTCCTCTGCCTCTCTCCTCCCATATCCGGTTGCTGTCTGGTGGGCAGGTTATCAGGTCAGCTCCTATTGGGTGTGATTTGTTAGACTAGCTTACTGTGATGGTAGACTTTTGCTTCATCTAAACAGGTTTTTTTTAATGTTTTTTTCCTAAGTTTTTATTATCATTTGTTTCCCTTTCAGCAATTTTTTAGAAGAGGGAGGATAGCAAATGTAAAATTGAAATGGTTTATTGTTCTTTAAATGTTCATGTTTTGATACATTTATATAAAGTAGGTCTTTCATAGGCAGATGTATCTATCCTATATATTTTCAAGAACTATTTTATTTTTTATCTTGTTACAATTTAATAGCACAATATTTTACTTCTTTTTTATCATCACAATTTCTTTTATTAGAAGTTAGCCTAGTATAATTAATATAAAAATTGTTAAGTGGCTATATCCGTGTACTTTTATTTCTAGAAGGAACTCTATTTTAGCTAAAACTTCATATGGCCAAATGTTAGGATGATGCTTACTATAATGTAATTTTCATGTTAGCATCATTCTCTGTTAATATAGATTTGAAAAATATTCACCTCTCAAAGTGTGTTATATTTTCAGGGGTTTACTCTCAGTGCCAAATCAATTTTGTCAAATAAACTGCATTTGAGGCCTCTATATTTTGTGATGGATGGTTATAGGCTTCATAACTAAAACTTCTCAAAATAAATCACCTTCCATAATCTATATATAATCACAACTATTGTATTTGTATATTTTGAATAGGATCAAGTTATAAAGTGTTGGGTCAAATTGTTTTTCAGGATTGTGAGAGCTCAGGTGTCTGATGTTGCTGTGTACACTTGTGTGGCCTCCAACAGAGCTGGGGTGGATAATAAACATTATAGTCTTCAAGTTTTTGGTATGTCACTAGAGATGACCCTAGTACTGTATTATGTGTCCAGTATTAAAGAGCAGACTTAATTTAAATATTGATGTATCAGGAAGGATTGGTAAAATACGATCTTGCTAACTAGGGCAGAATGGATTTTCTCCCAAGGGATCCATATATATTGGGGCATGGAATTCCTGTTGTGTCTTAGTGGAAATGAGTCAGGCTAGCACCCATGAGGATGCATGTTCAATCCCTGGCCTCGCTCTGTGGGTGAAGGATCCAGGGTTGCCATGAGCTCTGTGATATAGGTCACAGACATGGCTCAGATCTGACATTGCTGTGACTGTGGTGTAGGCCAGTGGCTACAGCTCTGATTCGACCCCTAGCCTTGGAACCTTCATATGCCACAGGGGTGGCCCTAAAAAGCAAAAAAAAAAAAAATCATATATTGGGGCCATACTATCAAAATACTTCTTTAATCTGGAATTTTGCATTAAATGAAATCTGAACTTTTAAAATAGCATTTTTCAATCCAGATGCAAGCCAGTCTTCAAACGAAGAGAAAGTTAAGATTGTTTTCTAATAATCTTGGTGTCTCATTAAGAATATTTAAAATGGTGGGATTTCCCACTGTGGCTCAGTAGAAGCGAACCCTACTAGTATCCATGAGGATGCGGGCTCTATCTCTGACCTCACTCAGTGGGTTAAGGATCAGGTGTTGACAGGAGCTGTGGTGTAGGTCACAAATGCGGCTCAGATCCCGCATTGCTGTGGCTGTGGAGTGAGCCATAGGCCAGCAGCTGCAGCTCCAATTTGACCCCTAGCCCAGGAACTTCCATATACCACAGGTGGCCCTGAAAAGCAAGATAGATATATATGTATACATATATGAATGGATATACGTGTACATATCAAATATCTCTGTATGTGTAGCTAGAGATAAAACTCAAAACATTCCACTTCTGAATTATTAAGGTTTCCTAGACGATAGTTCACAATCCCCAAGAACGTCTCAGAACAATTAGGTAACTATTTGCTGTAGCCTACAAATGACTTATGTTGGATTATATAAAATTTACTCTGGAACTTTTTATTTATTCAACATAAAGTAGTTGGAAATAAACTTCTGGAATAATATACATTATAATACATTAAGCAGAAAAAACTAAGATGTTAAAAAAAGGACCAAAATTTAAAACACATTTAATTGTGTATGCTATACAAGTCCTGAGGTCTTATTTCTCATATTTTGGAAGGTTCATAATTAGCTTACATAACACGTGTTTAATAATAAAATCATCAATTCATTATATGCTATTTTAATTCCGTATTTTTATAGATCATGGAAACTATAGAACTAATTGAACCATTTCAATTCTTTCATGTAAATTGATCTCAAGTTATAATAGGTATATACATTTTACCTGTTTTGTTTTCTATATAGTGCCACCAAATCTGGACAATGGGATGGGAATAGAGGAAATCACAATTGTCAAGGGTAGTTCTACCTCCATGACATGCTTTACTGATGGAACCCCAACTCCCAGGATGTCCTGGTTTAGAGATGGCCAGCCTCTGGGACTTGGTGCCCATCTGTCAGTAAGCACTCAAGGGATGATCCTTCAGCTCATCAAAGCAGAAACTGAAGACTCAGGAAGGTATACCTGTGTTGCCTCAAATGAAGCTGGAGAAGTCAGCAAACACTTTCTCCTGAAGGTCCTAGGTAGGTAAACGTTCAGTAATTGGGAAATAAGTGATAATAAAGATAATGAGTAAGTATAATTCTACAAATCATTCGCTATGGGACAAAGCTTATAAAAACTTCATTGTATTTCATATTTCTGTTTTGTAATTCACCTATGTTTACTTTTACTGAAGCATGTTCAATTATTGTTTCTTATGTCTGTAAAAGGATAAATGATCCGAATTGTAAAACATTATTCATTGACGAAGTTATACATGCAACCAATAGAAAAGTTGCTTTTTAACTTTTTCCAAGAACTTTAATCATATCTGATGATAGAAATTTAGTGGAAAAGCATAATATTTATATACTATTATGTTATTCCAAATAGTCTTTAAATGATTCAACTTGAAGATTACGGTTGTAATGGTCATTTCACATAGTCTAATTCTATTTACTCCTTTGTGCATGAAAATAAACATTTTTATGTGTATTCCAATGTTCTGCCTGCCAGCAAATAATATAAAGAGAAAACATATCTTTTCCTTGAAGTCAAAAATTTTGCTTTGGAAAAGAAACGAAAGTGAATGAAATAAACTGTTTTAAAAATCAGTAATTTTTTGGAGTTTTTTCACTGTGACTGAGGTAAAACCTCATGCTTCTTACATTTTTTTTTTCTAACACAAAGCACCCCACAAGGAAAAATAAGAATTGGGGCAAGAATCTAGCCAAATGTACCTGTTATAGTTTTAATCATTTGTATAACCTTAGAAGTTTGTTTCATCTTTAGTTAAACTCTATGGCAAGCAGAACCTGTTTTTACTTACTGCTGTATTCTCAGGGCTTAGCATGATATTGGACACATAGTACTTATCTATTAGCTTGAACTGAGTGGAATTAGGTACTTAGCAGCTGGATTAAAATGAGTTTTCACTGTGGCAGAAAATAGAATATCTAAATAAGCAAAGAGAAATACTGTGGTGCAGATAAGTGTTCCACAGAATGAAAGGTGGTAGTGGAGACACTATTCCAGAGAATATTTAGAGACCACAGGGAGAAGAAAGTGTGTGTTTGTGAGGAAGGGTAGAATAACACATTATTCTGGATTAATTCCCAGAAATATGAGGAATACTAGGGAATGCCATAAATGTCATCTTGTGTGTTTGTTATTCGCATATTAATTCTTGATTATTGACTATATATTATGTGTCAGGCATGTTTCTAGTCATCATGTACCAAATAAATATTGAGCAGCTGCTATGTGGCATATGGTATGAGAGCTGCTTAAATACATCATTGAATCAGATGTGGTCTCCGACCTCAAGTTCCTAGATTGGAGGGGAACACAGTTATTGAACAATCACTTTTGACTATGAAGAGGCTAGATGGTTAAAATAACATGGTGTGGTGTGGGGAGGTTCAAAGAAGATCCCCTCAAGAACAAAGCTAATCCTTAAAGAGTAGGACTGTAGAGATGCGTGAAGAGATGCCCACATCTTTTGCCGAGAAGTGGTAGAGCTTGAGTTGTCCGTCTCATCTCTACTCACTGAAACTGAGTGTGATAGGAAAAGCAGAAGGAGATGAGGCTAGAAATATACCTGGGCAGAAGCCATACTGTGAAGAGCCTCAGAGAGTTTGGCCCTACTTAAGAAAGCAGTAGAAGAAGCTTAGGCAGGAATATGTTAGAGTCAACATTTCACTCCCCCCAAATCCCTCCGAGGACAAAGTGTTGCCGAAATAGCAGCTGCCTCTAGACGTCGATGCCAAACAGAAATGCAGAGAAAGAGTTGGAAGAAACAGAAAAAGTAGCTT
The DNA here is from genome assembly GCF_016906955.1 of Phacochoerus africanus. Classification (NCBI taxonomy): domain Eukaryota; kingdom Metazoa; phylum Chordata; class Mammalia; order Artiodactyla; family Suidae; genus Phacochoerus; species Phacochoerus africanus. The sequence continues at coordinate 126,554,785 of NC_062554.1, forward strand.
TAATTGACAAGCAAAGAGAGGACACAGCAGGCTAGTGCCTTAACGACTGTGCCTCCCATGGAGGGGGTAGTGAGGAGTCGTAATGTTCAAGGAGCAGGGCGTGATCAGCTTGTAGACCTCTTCCTGATTCGTTGGTGGTGAGGTCACGAGAAATAAGCATCCTCAACCTTCTGGTTCCAACTGGTCTGGGGTCTCCATGCTTGTGGGCAGCATACGGTTAACTTCTTCCACGGGGGGATGGGTTTCCATGCCTGCAAAACAGCTCCAAGGACTATGGCTTAGAATATTATCTGTAGTCCTTGAGGAAGAACCAAAGGTCATTGACTTTGTCCAATGGCTAAACAAACTATTGTGATTTTGTCTTGCTTGACTGTTTTCCTTTTTCTCTGTATTCTCTCACTTCTCTGATTAAATTGATTCTTTGACTGTCGTTTTTCTATAGACCAAAAGTCAGGCAGAGGACATGCGAGAGGGTCTATTTTGGGAAGGCACCATAGGGTCCTGCTCAGTTACAAGAGTGGATAATGGATTGAAGAGTCAGTTATACTAACAGAGACCTGGAAACACAGGAGCCTAGCGTAGCATGTGGCAGTCGGCAAAGAGAGAAGGAACACTTGTCGGGGAATTCAATAACAGGAGCGGAATTACAGCCCGTTGCCTTTCTGGAGGTTGAAAACAACAATGATGTTGTTAGAGTCACGTACAAAGAAAGCCTTCCCACCTGCAGGGTTCATAAGGATGTTTTCCTAAAACAGATTTGAAAACTGGCTCAACAGAAAGATGAGCAGATGTAGCATTTCAGCATCTGTTGAAAGCGAATTCCGTTAAAACCTGAAAAACGGTTGACTCAGATTTGTGCTATACTAGGAATGTGAATATAAATGTCCAGTTGGGGGAAACTGCTATTTTCAACTTAATTCTACCCAGCTGGAGGGAGGTGTCATGGTGTATTAGTGGTTCTGAAAAGTCCACTGTGGCAAAAATATTAAAAACAGGGGAGGAAATCATGAAAAATAAGGCTAAGGGGAGGGGGTTGACAGGGTTCAGGCTATGAAAGGATTTTGACCACATTAAGAATTTGGGGTTTTGTCTTAGCACAACGGGAAACTATTAAAAATTCTAATAAGTGCAATGCCATGAGTAGAGTTGCAGTTTGAAAAGACCACTCTGGAGTTCCTGCTGTGGCGCAAAGGGATCAGCAGTGTCTCTGCAGCAGCTGGCTCAGCGCAGTGGGTTAAGGATCCAGCGTTGTCACAGCTGTGGAGTAGGTTTCAACTCCTGCTCGGATTTGATCCCTGTTCCGGGAATTCCATATGCCATGGGAGTTTCTTGGCCAAAAAAAAAAGGCAAGCAAAGGAAAAGAAAAAGAAAGAAAGAAAAGACCACTCTGACTGCAAAGTGGAGAGCTTCTTGGAATGGCTTCTGAATGACAGCATATTATTAGGAGCTGTGTTTGGCAGTGAATAACAGTGTCTAAACATGGCCGCTTAAACAAAGAACTCGTGTTTTTCTCGCTGCATGAGCTGTCTGGAGGTGGGCAGTAGTTGCGTTGGTCCAGCAGTTCAGATCTTTAAAGTTCTCTAGGCCTTCACATCATGGTCAGTCTGTGCTTATGCATTGATTGTATGCTCACTCCCAGCATCCCTAGAGGTGACAGGAGAGCCAGAGAAATAGGAAGGGCAAACAATTTCCCCATTCAGGATTTTCTTAGAATCCCTACAAAACTCCCTCCCCTTACATCCCATTGGTCAGAATCTTCACACGCCACTCCATCAACTGTCTATTAAGGAGGCTGTGGAATGTAGTTTTTAGCATATTGACAGCCCTAAAAAAGTTGGGGTCTGTTAATATGAAAGAAACAAGTAAACAACACTGGGTAGGCACCTATATCCCGTAATGAGGAGATATTGGCCCAAGTAAATAGTATTGTAGCTCAGATTAATGGTGGAGGTGAGAGGAAAAGGTATATTATAGAAATAACTGCAAGTAAAAGTATTAAGAATTGGTTGTGGATTTGGACATACAAGAGTGATGAGAAGAAGATAGCAAGGATGACTCCCAGGTTCTGGCTGATGTGATGGAACAATTTGTAAGTTCATCACGTACATGCAGGAAATGCTAGAAAAGGACCAGGTGTTGGGGAATGAGGTAACATGTTGACTACATGTTGAGTTTGAGGTTGTTTTCAAACAACCCACTGAAGATTTTTATCTGGTAATTGGATCTGTGGATCTGGAGCCCAGAAGAGAGATCTAGGCTAGAAATAGACGTTTTGGAGTCATCAGAGTACAGACCGTTCCTATTCTGCCCAAAGTACACACACATGGACAAGACGCAGAGTTTGCAGTCTTTTTACACATAAAAGAGCTCATGACTGGGGTTCAAACCACTGGGAATGTGTCACTGTCTCTGTTGTTGCTGTTGTTATTTTAAATCTACTTCTATAAGCTTTTGAGAATTAAGGCCATGTTTCATTAATCTTTGTATCCACAGTGACTAACACACAGTAAATTATGAAAAAGTGAGAGAACTACAGAATCGACAATTGTCAAACAGAATCAGATAAATGCTTTTGAGTAATACAGCAATATGCTATGGAAATTAAAAGGGATAGAAATTTTATAGCTTGTTAAGAGAATGAAGAAGGGATTTACGGTTTTTACAAATGAACTTAATTATATTAAAGTGACCTTGATACGACCTGAGCATACTCAGTTAGGGGATGGGGCTATTGGGGATGCTCCAGTAGAAGGAATAGCATTAATAAAGTCATAGAACAAGAAAGGACTGGACTTGTTGAGGGAGAGAAGCAGTCTAATTAAAGTTGAGTTTACATAAAATTATGTTAAATTAGATAATGTTATCAAAATAGATGGAAGCTGCATTGTGGATGCCTTGGAAACCATGGTGAGGAGTTTTTAATTTAATTCAGTAAACAACTTGGAGACACTGACCTCTTTTAAGCAAGAAGTCTTAGATCGATCTGTAATGCACTTAAGAAAAGGTATTTTGGAGTTCTCATTGTGGCTCAGCAGTAACGAACCCAGCTAGTATCCATGAGGATGTGGGTTGGATCCCTAGCCTCGCTTAGTGGGTTAAGAATCCAGCATTGCTGTGAGCTGTGGTGTAGGTTGCAGACACGGCTCAGATCTGGTGTTGCTTTGGCTGTAGTGTAGGCTGGCAGCTGCAGCTCCAATTAGACCCCTAGCCTTGGAACTCCCATATGCCACAGTATGCAAAAAAAAAAAAAATGTTATTTTGACAATAATACATAAGGTAGATGAAAGTGAAAAAGTGATCATGTGGGTCAATAATTTAGTGACTCTGACTTCTAGATTATAGTGTGTAAAGGAGCACAGATTTAATATATTATCATTTTCCGTCTAGGAAAATGACCATACGGACAAATTTTTAGGAGGCAAATTTTAATAATAACATCAAGAGATCTAGTTGACTTAGTAGTAGTAATAGCTTTGTTAAAACCTTTCATTATTGAATAAAACAGATTCAGAAAACCAAAGGAAATGTATAATTTATAGATTATCTCACTGAATCCTCATAATTCTATTAGTTAAATAATAGCGCTGTACTTACTATAACCTCTAACCTAATAATAATTGTTGGAGCCAGGATTCAAATTCAGGATGTTGGAGAGTTCCCGCTGTGGCACAACGGGTTACAAACCTGACTGGTATCCATGAGCATGTGGGTTTGATTCCTGACTCTCCTCAGAAGATTAAGGATCTGGCATTGCTGTGAGCTGTGGTGTAGGTCACAGATGTGGCTCGAATCCCAAGTTGCTATGGTTGTGGCACAGGCCGTCTGCTGCAGCTCCAATGCGATGCCTAGCCTAGAAACTTTCATGTGCCACAAGTACAGCCCCAAAAAGAAAAAAAAGAAAAAGAAAAAATTTCATGCTATTTTGTTCCAGATGTATTGTGAACCTCTGTTCTAAACTATGTGCCTGATATAACACACACACACACACACACACACACACAAAACTAATCTTTGGAGCTGTCCAATAGCTATTTTGGCTGCCTTGTGAAATAGCTGGGAATACTCATAAAAAATGTGAATGATCATTGTAAGGAAATCTGTTTTAAAGTGATTCCTAAACTTAAGAATATTTGGACAAAGAAACTGTAATGTTTCCTCCAAGTGTTTAGATTCTTTAACGTCCTCTGAGAAAGGTAATTTAGGAGTATAAATAACACAAAAGGAAATTATTTCTGCCCAGACATAACAAATGTGTTTTATGCAGAAATAGACTCCAAATGTAACTGCTTTTTTTCTTCTGCTTGGTCATTGTTTCCTATTAAAGTTCTGCAGGGAGGAGTTCCCATTGTGGTGCAGCGGAAACGAATCCGACTAGGAATCATGAGGTTGCGGGTTCGATCCCTGGCCTCACTCATTGGGTTAAGGATCCAGGTTGCAGTGAGCTGTGGTATGGGTCGCAGTTGTGGCTCTGGCGTAGGCCAGCAGCAACAGCTCCGATTTAACCCCTAGCCTGGGAACCTCCATATGCCACGGGGTGCGGCCCCTAAAACGACAAAAGACCAAAAAAAAAAAAAAAATTCTGCAGGGAAAAGATCATAGCAGAATTCCATAGCATTTGCCCATTGCTTTTGAGTAACAATAGATACGTAAGAGGTACAAAACAGTACTATGTTTAAGTGGCTCTCTTGAAGACATAGTACAAAATGGGTTTTTATTGTCTTCAAATTTTCACAGTTAAGTAAGACTGCCCTAAGAATCTGAGTCCCAAATGCTGAGCTATGATTACCGTCAATGGTTTGCCATGTACTTCTTGATCTATTACCGGCATGACCCATCCCTTTTATAGTAGTGCCAGTGACAAATGATAATAGCATCTAGGAATTATCATTTTGTTACTTTGTTCTAATAAATTTATATGATGTGAATATATATTTGATTTGAATTTTAAAGTTTTTTTAATCTGTCGTATGTTATCCAACAGCAAGTTTACGTTGTTTTGAATTCCTTTTTCATAGAACCACCTCATATCAATGGGTCCGAAGAACCTATGGAGCTAACAGTAATTGTTAATAATCCACTTGAATTTACCTGCATTGCTTCTGGAATCCCTGCTCCTAAAATTACCTGGATGAAAGATGGACGGCCCCTTCCACAGATGGATCAGGTGCAAACGCTTGGAGGAGGAGAGGTTTTTCGAATATCTAGTGCTCAGGTAAGTTCAGGGTTCATACAGGTTTTTCTTCTAGGTTACTAATCTTAACATACTACTCTTAATTTTTTTCAAAGGAGTTTTTGCAGCCCATCAAAATTTTTTCATAGGAGTTCCATCATGGCTCAGTGGAAATGAATCTGACTAGTATCCATGAGGACGCAGGTTCGAGCCCTGGCCTCCCTCAGTGGGTTAAGGATCTGGTGTTGCCATGAGCTGCGATGTAGGTTGCAGACATGGCTCAGATCTGACATTGCTGTGGTGGCATAGGCCAGAAGTTACAGCTCAGATGCTACAGCTCAGATGCCACCCCTAGCCTGGGAACCACCACATGCCATGGGTGTGGCCCTAAAAAGACTAAAAAAAAAAAATTTTTTTTCAAGACCTATGAAGTCAGTTTTGAATGTAAAAATTTTTAAATTCCCAATATTCTAGGACTATTCAGTTCATAGAATAAAACGGAATTTTTCTGCTTTTCCAAAATACATATTTTGACAATAGTAAGATCAGCTGTTTTCCAGGGTATACCTTATACATACATAAGCACAGACTGTGTCTACATAGTGTCAAATGTTCCTGAAGACTGACACTTCTAATAGAAGCTATGCATGGGAATTATTAAAGAAATGTTCCTGGCTTTAGTCAGAACATTATAGATTTTGCAGTCAGCCTGTCCTGCTTACAGCCAAACTACATATTATATCTCTTTTGTTTCACCATGCATATTAAAGGTATATTGAAAATGTGGTATTAATTGGGAGTTTCCGTTGTGGCACAGTGGAAAGGAGTCCAACTGGTACCCATGAGGAGGTGAATTCAATCACTGGCCTTGTTCAGTAGGTCCAGGTTCCAGCATTGTCGTGAGCTGTGGCATAAGTCACAGACGCAGCTCAGATCCTATGTTGCTGTAGGATCTGAATTGTCATCCAATTCAGTTGCAGCTCCAATTCGACCCCTATCCTGGGAATGTCCATATGCCACAGGTGCAGCCCTTAAAAGAAAAAAAAAAGTGGTATTAATGTGTTTTATTTAAATTACTTGAGGAGTTCCCATCAACCGTGAGGTTGCAGGTTTGATCCTGGGCCTTGCTCGGTGGGTTAAGGACCCGGCATTGCCGTGAGCACTGGTGTAGGCTGGCAGCTGTAGCTCCAGTTGGACTTGTAGCCTGGGAACCTCCATATGCTGCGAGTGCAGCCCTAAAATAAAAAAGTAAAAAAATAAAAAATAAATTACCTGATATTTTATTTACTTGTTTGGTTGGTTGTTTAGTTGGTTAATGTATTATATTTTCTTCAGGAAAATTCCAATAGAACTTCTCTGTCTACAATGTAAATACAAAAATACTAACTTCTCCAATAAATACTGAGTCGTATCTAGTCTGTCATGTATGGTGCTGGGTCCTATATATATCTGCCTTTCTGAAATCATTAATGTACCTAACAATGCAAACATTCTAAGGTCAAATATTGAAACCCTGTTAAATCCATGGCAAATATATAGATTTACATGTAACAGAGATGCCAAGCCATGCTCAGTGTCAGAATGCTAATTGGACACATATTAAAACAGTTGATTAAATTTTAATTATTATGCTATCTTAGTGTGCTTTGTGTGAGACTTATTCTAATGGATAGTCTTATGAACAAAACCAGCACGTTAACATCATGTAATTGACTTATTCAAATTTTATAGGTGGAAGATACAGGAAGATATACCTGTCTGGCCTCCAGTCCTGCAGGAGATGATGATAAAGAATATTTAGTGAGAGTTCATGGTAAAGTTGGCAGAATGCAGTCCGTTATACACTAATACCTAATTAGAAGCCATAATGTTTAGAACATAGGGCAGCTATATAGCACATAGTAAAGATATGCTTATTAGGAAATGCATATTTTGCAAATCTGATTTTATATTTGATCAAGGGCTTTTGGGGAATAGTTTAATGGATTTTTGAGTTACTTGTTTTATTCCTGCACAAATAATTTATATTCAATAATTTTTAAATAATAGGATATAAATTAGGATAAAAGGGAAAATAAAAATCATTCATAATCTGAACACACAAAGACCTTTCACATAAAAATACTGTCACAGAAATGTGATCATGCAGCGTATATTATTTAATTTTTTTCTCACTTGATGGTATGGACATACTTTCATGTCAAAAATATATTTTTATAACATTACTTTTTAGTGATTGCAAGATGTCTCATTTTAGGAATATGTCCTTATTTATCTAATACATTTCTTATTTCTGGATATTTAGGCCCTTTCTACATTTTCACCCATATAAGCCACACTGTCACAGATATCTTTGTACATACCTGTGGGCCTAGTCCTTTAACTATATTGCTTTCGTAAATTGCTGTCAGTACACGGTACACTTGTTTGATTATGTATGCATGTGTCCATGTGTGCCTGCACATGTGTGCGTGTGTGTGTGCACACTTAAGGCCAAATGTCTCCTAGAAAAGGTGGGCTAATTAGACCGTGGCCAACACGGTTTTGACACAGAAACAGCAATTACTCTTCATGGAGAGAGACATTTAAAAAACATGACAGAAGATCTTTAGCTCCTCATGGCCTAAAGGACTAGACAGTGCAAACCTTAGGACTGGTATAATGTAGGAGGGTTCCCTTGCCCCCACTAGTCCTACACAGAAATTAGACCTGCCATTAATTGACATGTACATTGTGTATATGAGTCACATTAAAAAGATACGTTTTTTAATTATAGAACATCTGATTTACAATATTAGTTTCAGGTATACAGCACACTGATTCAGTATTTTTATAAATTATACTCCATCTAAAGTTATACTATATTGACTCTTTTCCCATTGCCATACACTATATCCTTGTAGCTTCTTATTTTATATACAGTAGTTTGTACCTCTTAATCCCATACCCTATTTTGCCCCTCCCCCTTTCTGCATATAAAGAAAAATGTATGCATTTCTGTATATTATGTTGGACAGACCCTAATTTAGTAGTTTTAAAATATGATGTTCAGAGAAAATTAGTACCAAGTGTGGACCTGGACAAGGAATCCCTTCTTTTGTGCCTTAGTTTCTTTCCCTGTTCAGTGGTGATAAAATGTGGTTATATTACTTATCCTATCATTCATGTGGCCATTAGAAGATTTTCATTACTTAATGTATGTGAAAATACCAAGCGAGGTAAAAAAAATTTACTACTTGTGATCATTGCACTATAAATTGAGCGAGTAATGTTTTAAGTTTGTGCTTATTATACAGCAGAAACAACATTTACTAAGCACCTAAGATGTTCCAGATTATTTTACATCTTGTTAAAAGTCTTTGGTGTATTTGTTCTCACCCCCAGTACCCCCTAATATCGCTGGAACTGATGAGTCCCAGGATTTCACTGTGTTACGGAATAGGCAAGTGACCCTGGAATGCAAATCGGATGCAGTGCCTCCACCTGTAATTACTTGGCTTAAAAATGGAGAACGGTTACAGGTAAATCTTGCTTAAGTTCCACAAATTCATTTTGAGAAAAAAGAATCAAGTAAAAGAGTCCTTGCTAGGTAGACAAAAACCAAACAACATCAGATCACTAGTTACTCAACATTGTAGAGGTGGGCACAGAGTTCGTTCATCAGCCTTCTTTGCTCAGCTTTTGCTGGGGTAGTTAGTAGCTAGTTATGAGTCAAGAGACAGGTATTTCGATTCAGACACTCTGTAAATTGGCTCAGGTTGTATCTCCTGGAGTTTGTGGATTGAAACGCTCAGCTGTGTCTTTCCCTGAGGGAAAAGAAATCATCAGAGTCTGAAAGGCAGTGACCTTTCCTGCCAAGCTCCTGGGGCAAACATGTTACCGACCTTCCCTGGTTTATATTTGGACCCCAAGGATCTTTGTACCACCAGGAGTTTAGGACTGGAACCCTTGAAGAACACAGCTGCTGGCTCTCTGCAGGTTCCCATGCTCAGGTGATACCTGTCTGTTGTCGTAGAGTGTCCCAGATAAGGATCCTCAGTAGCCTTTTAGGGTTCGCTCAAAGCCTTGACTTTGAATGCCCTACGTGTCCTTATCCTAGTAGTTACTTTTTTTTCTCCTTTGTTCTTCCTCATCCTGTTGGTATACTCTATTGTGCTACACTCTGCCTAAAGGAAACTGTGTCCCTAGTACCTAATGCACTCAGCCTTCTCCCATCACCAAACATAGAAAGACTGGATTCTGAGGGTTACTTATATGTTAAATCATCATGCATATCATTTAACAGTCACATGCCTCAGCTTCTCTATATATTGTGTGCCTACTATAATACCAGCCACTATGATTGCTGCTGAGAATAGTCTTGATCCTCAAGAAGCTCATAGACTATTTGAAAATATATAGAATTTAATCAAAGATTATAAAATTGGACTTCCCGTGTGGCTCACAACATAACTACTCGGCGTTGCTTCTACAGTGGCTGCAGCTCGACCCCTAGCCTGGGAACCTGCATATGCTGCAGGTATGGCCCCTTGTTTAAAAAAAGAGATTATAAAATTAGGGATTTCCCTTGTGGTGGAGCAGGTTAAGGATCTGGCATTGTCATTGCAGCAGCTTGGGTCACTGCTATGGCTCAGGTTTGATCCCTAGCCCAGGAATTTCCACATGCCGTACATGGTCCCCCAAAAAAGATCAGAAAATGGATACTACTAATAAATTATATGTTAGTGGTATATACAGAATTTGATGGAAACAGAGAGGAGAAGCAGGTAGCCCAGACTGAAGGGTAAAGAATAGCCCAGAGAAGCCTCTTGGAAAAGATGAGTTCTTTGGGTAGATGTTGGGTGAAAAAGAAGAGAATTCCAAACATAGGTGTCGGCATGTACAAAGCCACAGGTGTCAGCATGTACAAAGCCGTCCCAGGAAAAGGAATGCCGCTGTCCCAGGAACTGCAAGTAGCTTGGTATGGCTGAAGCAGACCTTGACTAAAATCCTTTGATGATTCTCCATAGATTTCAGGGTTCAGGTTAAACCACCCAGCTTAGCTCCCAAAGCCCTTCATGGCTCTGACTTTTCCTCTATAGTCTTGTCTCCCATATGTGCATTTCAGTGTAGACCTTTAGGTGTTCAGATAGGGACTGAGTGAATATTGATGATGGGGAAATTCAGGCTAATCTCCGATATGACCAAATGATGTCAGTACAGGCACAAAGTTAATTGGATAGTTATGGAAAAAAAAAAAAAAAAAGATGAGTTCCGTTTTAGGTATTTTGCATTTGAATTACCTATACATTTTCCAAGTGGAGATTCTAAAGAGCACTAAGAATATAGGTCCATATTTCATCAAAAAAATCTTTGATGGTCCTCAGTGATATAACATGTTTGTCGAAGGCACAGATTTGTATGAGGTCCACCAAAAGCACACGATATGAGAAGACCTATAAACAAGAAAAAATCCTAAGGCAAATAACACCGGCAATTAAAACGCGAGGGAGGTCCCATTGTGGTGCAGCAGCGAAAAGGAGTCCAATTACTAAACATGAGGATGCAGGTTCAATCCCTGGCCTCACTCAGTGGGTTAAGGATCTGACGTTGCTGTGAGCTGTGATGTAGGTCACAGACGTGGCTTGGATTGCACATTACTGTGGCTGTGGCATAGGCCGGCAGCTGTAGCTCCGATTCAGCCCCTAGCCTGGGAACTTCATATGCTGCACCACAGCCCTTAAAAAAAAAAAAAGAAAGAAAGAAAAAGGCAAAATAAAAAAATAAAGGTGAGCAAAGGAAGATGAGAAGAAGAATGGGACTGAGAAGAAGGACTCAGAAAGACAGGATGAGGTGTAGGAGACATGGGTGTACTGAAAGCCAAGGAAGAGAGAGGGAGTGGTTAACAGAGTCTGTGTTAAGATACAAATTAAGTTGTGTCCATTGCTGTTGGCAATACATAGATGTGATTAAAGATCTGAACAATGGTTCTTCAATAGCATGATCAAAACAAAAGACAGGTTATAGTTGTTGGGGGAGTTAAAAGAAAAGGATGTGGAAATAATTCTTTAAATATGAAAGAGATTTGTATTTGCTGAAAAAGATTGAGTATATAGGAGAGAGGAGAAGCTTACAGGGTAAAGAGTATTGGGTGGGGAAGGAGTAGGACCGTGACAGGTAAAGAGATTAGCTTTGGGTGGAAGAGTTGACGTTTTTCTGCAGAGATGGGAAAACAGGAAGAAAGGTTTCATTTATATACAGAATGATAGGGAAGAATTGCAGGCATCTGGCTTTGATTTTCTCAGTGGAGTAGAAAGCAGTGTCATCAGCTGAGAATGAGGTTTTGTCTGAAGAAAGAAATCAAATTTGAAAGAATCCACTGGCAGTAAATGGGAAGAGAACCAGAGAAAACTGGAGACTTAGATGTTCATGGAAGAAAGACACTGTGAGAATCAACTCTGAAATCCTGCTATACCCATATGAAAATTAAAAGTAAAATATATTTTAGAGGAATTATCATATATGTTTAAGAAATCACTCATTTTTATTAGAAGTGGTAAAAAGTTTATCACTAATAGCTCCTATAGCAACAAAAGGCCTAGAGAAAATGTATGGGCTTTAAAATAAATGCACCTGAACTGTTTATCTTAGTGTGAACAGTAGAAATATATATTTATTTGGGACAGAGCCCATATGCTAGAAAAATCTTATCTGGGCTCTTCCTGAAGTAGGCACACTTCCATTTAGGCACAACCAGAAAATATCTTTCTTTGATGCTATCTGGCATTTTTTTTAAGTTTATGTACAATCCCCAATAGAACTTAATAGAGATTAGATTTCATTATATTTCAGTATTTCATCTCAATATACGTCTCTATATTTTCATAATTCTTGGCCCCATGCCTGGACACAAAATAAATGCTTAGCAAATACTTGTAGGCTAAAATCATTTACTTACAAAATTTTTTCTTTCCTTTTCGTAGCCACACCTGTAGCATATATAGGTTCCTGGGCCAGGGGTCTAATCAGAGCTGCAGCTCTGGCCTATGTCACACAGCCAGGACAACACCAGATTCTAGCCACATCTGTGACCTTCGCTGCAGCTTGGGGCAGTGCCAGATCCTTAACTCACTGAGCAAGGCCAGGGACTGAACGCACATCTTCACAGAGACAACATCGAGTCCTTAACCCACAGAGCCACAGTGGGGACTCCCTATTATTTTTAAAATGGTACAGGATAATATGTTATTCAAAATTAATTCATTGGTCAGGGAACATTCAATTTTAACTGTCAGAATTCAAACTCAAAACAACCTAACCAGAAAAAAAATATTTATTAACCACAGTAATTGGTGGTGAATGTAAGCTTTAAGCATTACTGTATCCAGAGACTCTAATCACGTAGTCAAGCATCCATGTCCTTTCTCTGAATCTCAACTCTGCTTATGTCTCAGAGTCAAAAGCAGGCTGTCAGAGTTCCTGTTGTGGCTCAGCGGTTAACAAACCCAACTAACATCCATGAGAATGCAGGATCGATCCCTGGCCTCGCTCAGTGGGTTAAGGATCCGGCATTGCCATGAGCTGTGGTGTGGGTCACAGACGCAGCTCAGATCCCACGTTGCAGTGACTGTGGTGTAGGCTGGTAGCTATAGCTCTGATTCGACCCTTAGCCTGGGAACCTCCACATGCCATGGGTGTGGCCCTAAAAAGACAGAAAAATTAAAAAGAAAAATGAGAAAAAGAAAAAAGTGATTTATCTAGAGGAAAAAAAAAAAAAAAAGCAGGTTGTCCCTACCTGGTGATAAGACTGCCACCAGGCTTATGTCATCTGATTCCAGTAAAAATACCTCTTATTGCCCAACTGCTCCAGCAGTGTCCTGCAGGAATATCTGACAGGCCCAGATTGAGTCACCTCTCCATCCTGGAGTGGCTCTTTGTGGCCATGACCATGAAAAGCTGGAGACACTGACTGTGCCCTTGCCTTAACTACACTCATAGAAGAAGTACTTTCCAAAGGGTTTTTTTGTTTGTTTTGCTTATTTGGGGCTGCTTCTGTGGCATATGTAAATTCCCAGGCTAGGGGTCAAATCAGAGCTATAGCTGCCAGTCTACACCATAGCCACAGCAATGTGGGATCCGAGCTGTACCTATGACCTACACCATAGCTCCCAGGAATGCCGGATCCTTAACCCACTGAGCAAGACCAGGGATTGAACCTGCATCCTCGTTTCCGCTGCACCACAAGGGGAACTCCTCCAAAGGTTTTTAATAACAGGATAATGGTGGGGGGAGCAAAGATACTGGGAGGCAGGCACACTACACTTCACTGTTGTTACTTTTGATGATATAAAGTAATATTTTATTTCCTGACATTTTAATGATAAATTTTGCTTGCTGAATCCAGGCAACACCTCGAGTAAGAATCCTTTCTGGAGGGAGATACTTGCAAATTAATAATGCAGATCTAGGTGATACAGCCAATTATACCTGTGTTGCCAGCAACATTGCAGGAAAGACGACAAGAGAATTTCTTCTCACTGTCAATGGTAAGAAAAACTAATCATTGTTTCACAGTTTAAAAATTTAGCCAAGGGCATTCAAAGAGATAACACTTCTGTTTTTTATGAGCGTACTAAATGAATCCTTGTGGGTATCGTATTTCTTTTGAAAAAGATAGCATGTGATTTTTATACTGTAGCTATATTCAAACTAATTTGATTTCAAAAACTAAACATCCATTACCCTGTCTTAGAGGATAATATATGTCCAATTATTATCAGCATATCCTGATGTTTTGCATCATGCAGATCAGAGCCATTGAGGAAGTTAATATGCTAAATCTCTGGATGACAAGTGGCCAATTATTTGGTCACCTTTATTGATGTTGATGTTTGAATATATATGCGCTAAACTGCCATAGGACTGTTATTTTCTCAAATATAAAAGCTAGACACTAAAATTTGCCAAGTTTCAGGAATATGATACAGATTTTTTTCCCCCAAATCACTCCCTTTGGAGTTTTAATATAGGAAACTTTATAAGATAGTGGATGACCCATACAGCTGATATCTCTAACACTAAAATTAAAATCCAAGTTTTCTATTCCCATATGAACTCAATGATTAATAAGATACATGCACTGAGAGTTGATTTATCACAGATGTGCTTTGTTAAAACAGCCCACTTTCTGGTCTTTATTTAAAGTGAAGTTGTTCCAGTGTTAACATTCTCTAACCATTTTTTGGCCAAAGAGAAATAAGAAATATCATCTTTAATTTGCATCATACTAGAGCTGATTTTTATTCTATTCAAGCTTCTTTCAGAGAACGGCAGATTTCATACATTATATCAGGGACTTAAAATCCCATTTCTCCATCTACTCTTCATTTTTAAGTCAATTTTAAATCAAATCTTATCTTGAGTAAGATTTTAGGAATTAAACCTCAGGTTTATTTATACTAACCTGCATCAGCTGTAGGTAAAACCATACATTTGACTCAAACCTCACCTTGGAGTCTTAATTCAGACTATGTCATTGACATAAATGAAGTTTTCCACATGCATCTCTTGTAGTTCCTCCAAACATAAAGAGTGGCCCCCAGAGTCTTGTCATTCACTTAAATAAGTCAACTGTATTGGAATGCTTTGCGGAAGGTGTGCCAACCCCAAGAATAACATGGAGAAAGGATGGAGCTGTTCTGTCTGGGAATCACGCAAGGTAACAATTCTGGAGAAGGATGAAGACGACTATAAGAACTGGAATAGTGGTTTTTAAATCATTGATCCAACTTATTCTTTGGGTCTTGTCATTCTAAAAGGAGGCACTTCATCTTAATATGAGAATTAAAATAGGAGTTCCCTTTGTAGCGCAGAGGTTACAAACCCAAGATCCATGAGGATGCAGGTTTGATCCCTGGTCTCCCTCAGTGGGTTAAGGATCCGGCATTTCTGTGAGCTGTGGTGTAGGTCGCAGACATGGCTCGGATCCTGAGTTGCCGTGGCTCTGGTGTAGGCCAGCAGCTGTGCTCTGATTTGATCCCTAGCCTGGGAACTTCCATTCGCCACAAGTAAAGCCCTAAAAAAAAAAAAAAAAAAGGAATCAAAATAAAGTCCTTTAAAAGCATAATTCCTAAGGCTTATGTCCAAGATATAATGATGATAATCTAGCCAAGATCACAAGCCCATCTGCTGTGCACCTTTGGAGAATATCCCTTTTTTCTACCAATGCTGTTATAAATTTCTTAAGCAGAAAAAAAGACTGAAAATGGGTTTAACTGAGTCGTTTAAAGTGCTCTCAGTCAAAATGCGCCTCCTCAGAAAGGCTGATTCAGAGGACTTCACTTGTGATCTTTCTTATAGATATTCCATCCTGGAAAATGGATTCCTTCATATCCAGTCTGCACACGTGACCGATAGTGGGCGATATTTGTGTATGGCTACCAACGCTGCTGGAACAGATCGCAGGCGAATAGACTTACAGGTCCATGGTAAATATACTTATTATGAAAAATGTCCAGAATTTTTGGTCAAATGTTCTTTGGTAGCCTAAACCAGTGAGGTCCCAACATATGGACCTTCCTATCCAGTGGTATTTAGATGTATGACACTATATTAAGCATAGTCAAGACTCACTATGAGTAGGATCATCACAGCCCTATGTAACTTCATGGAACCCTATTGTATGCATAACAATAGGCAAATTACCAATGATTAATTTCGGTTTGGCACAGATGCTTCAAATAGCATGTTATTTGCTGAATATGTTTCTGTCTTACTTGGCGACTTCATTTTAGTTCCTCCATCTATTGCTCTGGGTCCTACCAACATAACTGTAACAGTAAATGTTCAAACTACTCTGGCTTGTGAGGCTACTGGGATCCCAAAACCATCCATCAGCTGGAGAAAAAACGGGCATCTTCTTAATGTGGATCAAAATCAGAACTCATACAGGTAAGGAGTAATTTAACTGGGAAATCCCACCCACTATTTAGAAGCATACTTTTTAAAAGAATTAACATTTTAACTCTATCCACGGGAATAGCAAATCTATAACGTATGAAGAATTAGCTAGCATCTAGGGAGCATGTTATTTTTTTAATAGAGAATTCATTTTTCAATCTAAAATCTTTTTTCTGATTATAAGTACAACTTGTCTATCAGCAAGCCCTGTGGATGACTGTCAGTGAGCTCTATAGGATGAGGTTTCCATTCTGCTTTTTTTTTTTAAGCACCTTTTGGAATTTTATAAAGGCAAAAGATAAAAATATAATTTGGTATAAAAGAAGAAAAGCTATTCTGTAAAAATAATACAGAATAATACAGAATAATTATTAATTATTGCAGAATAAAAATCAAATTGTGTACCTTGGAATAGAACATAGGTATTTGGCAATGTGTGTAGCAAGGAAGAATAGCATTTCTCCAATTTTTTGTAGTCTTCTGGCTTTATTACCATTGCCCTTATTACAACATTATTTTTTAAGGCTATCCGTTAAAAGCTAGGAATTTTTGATGCTTTAGATGAGAGTCATTGCTCGTATCTCAAGGTAATAGGTATCTTGTCAAAAGATTTGCCATTTTACTAACAACAAATATTTTCATAGGCCAAACTTGATAAAAAAAAATCAATTCTGATACATGAGTAAATAAGAAACTAGGAGTGTTTCACTTGAAATTTTACTGCTTCTCTCTCTTTCTCACCCTTTTAATCTTTCACCATTGGGCATTTAGTGACTTGAAAGTGTCCACTATGTGGGAAATGCAGGATGCCCTTGAATAAAAAAGCAGGTCAAATATGTTCCCATTATATCGAATCATTTCTATTCTATTGGTGAACAGTTTGAAGTAAGAAAACAGATATTCTTACTTAGTTTCACTTTAAATAATATATGTGCATTTTTTTAACCTTCTAAATATTTGAAGTGATCCAGACCACTTTAGTTTTGAGTTGATTCAAGAAAAGACTCAGTCTATGTACCATGCATGGACGAGGTATCCAACCCATAAAAGGAGACATGTGATGTAGAGAAAGGTACAAGAACAGACCTGTACTTACCCATCTATTGATAGAAATAATCAAATACCAATCTGCAAAGTTATTGTGAAATTTAGAGATCATTTATGTGACGCATTTGAGATAGTGCCAGTAATGTTGTTCAATGCTTAATAAGCAATGACTGCCATCAGTGTGCTCATTTCACGGTAGTTCACCTGGGAGAGCATGGCTGATGATGCTGTAAGCATTCAGAATATGCAAGCTTCCCTCTTAAGACGATCATTCCACACCACTGCCTCCTGCCACTGTCAAGGTTGAGGGCCTTTTCACTCATTGCCGTATAAGCTTAAAGTCTGATACATAAAACGATGCTCATTTTAACATGAGGAAAGTATGCCATTTCCCTCAATTCACAGCATGGTACCACGTTGAGCCGACTGGAAACATTTATGAAGAGTGATGTGTAGCAGCACCTCATTGCTTTGAAATCTCTCTTCTAGGCTCCTTTCATCAGGTTCACTAGTAATTATTTCCCCTTCTGTGGATGACACTGCAACCTATGAGTGCACTGTGACAAATGATGCTGGAGAGGATAAGAGAACTGTGGATCTCACTGTCCAAGGTAGAACGGGCTTAGTATGTAGTCTGAAATTTTTATAATGATAGCATTTCATCACTCCACTGCTTCACAAGTGGGCTTCCTTTTCCACTTACCAAACATTCATTTTCAGTATGGAAAGAGAACGATGTACAATAAAGCTTTGGAAATCTATAGCTTGGAAGCACGTGGTTTCCTTTCTTTTTGTTCATTTTGTTTTAGTTCCACCTTCCATAGCCGATGAGCCTACAGACCTCCTCGTAACAAAACACGCCCCCGCAGTGATTACCTGCACTGCTTCGGGAGTTCCGTTTCCCACCATTCAGTGGATGAAAAACGGTGTAAGACTGCTTCCCAGAGGAGAGGGCTACAGAATTCTGTCCTCAGGTAAGACCAAGCTCAGTGGCCACACAGCTCTTGATTGTGTATTGTGTACACAGTTATTAATGGATGGCCTCACTTGGACCTTCTTGAATCAAATAAAATAATAAAACACATCTGCATTCCTAGGCTTGGACCTCTGGGGGGGAAAACGCATTTAGAGTGGGGAAGAGAATTAGGGAAAGGGATAGAAAAAAAAAGTCTAGGAAAAAAAATAATAATATCTAGGACTAATCTGACTATATTAAGCATGACCTCTGGGATTTTATGTGCATATTTACTAACTTAAATTTACGGGTTGCCTTTGAGTGAACCATGATTCTTTTATGGAACAAATAGAATGTCCGTTTATTTAACAAACATTTAGTACCTAAAATAGGCTGTATACTCCACTTCGTTTCTGTGGGTATAAAACTAAGGGTTCTTGCTTTCAAAGTTTCTATAATTTAGCCAGTAAGCCTGGGTGGTAAGTGCATGATATGGATAATTTGTGAGGGTAGTAGTAAGTAACTATCATTTATAAAATTTAAGTATTGAAAACTTTATAGTATTAAAAAGAAAAAATAATTCCACTGAAGGGAAACATTGGTGATTTCACATTTGTGTTTCTGAAAATTCATCCTATGTTGGGAAGATTTACTGGAGAAAAACTAACGTATCCACTAATACGCTAAATATCCTGGGGCTTTCTGAGTGTGTGCATGTTATTCTAAGAGGATTTGCTTGTTTCTTCAGTAGAAGGGAAATAATGCAAGATTTGATCTCAGGATGGAACTTGGCTTTCAAAGCAAAGTATTTTAGCGATCTCAGAAATCTGCGTAGATTGGTAGCAAGTAAAATTATAAAATAGAAATTAATTGCTCTTCAGTACAAAATAATATGCTAAGAAAGAAGTTTAGAATTTCTCAAAATATTGGAGTTACCATATGACCCAGCAACTACACTCCTAGGGATCTACTCGGAGAAATGAAAATGTATGTCCACACAGAGGTTGTCTGTAAATGTTCAGGCAGCATTATTCCCAACAGCCAAAAATTAGAAACAACCTAAATGTCCATCAACTGGTGACTGGATAAACAAGATGTAGGTCATTCATACAATGGAGTTCTATTTAGCAATAAAAATGGAAAGAAAATATTGATACATGCCGTAACAGATGAAACTCAAAAACTATGCTAACAGTAGAAATCAGACACGAATCCTATCTATATGAAATGCTCAGAAAGGCAGATATGTAGAGACAGAACATAGATTGATGATTGCCTAGGACGGGGACTGGGAGAGAGGAGGAACTAGAAATGGGATGATTTTCTTTTTAGCATAATAGAAACATTCTAATTAAGTTGTATCGATAGCCGCACAACTCTGTAAATAGACTAAAAATCAGTGAAGTGTACTTTTAAACCGGCGAAGTGTATGGTCTGTACATTCTGCCTAAATAAAGCTGCTAATAGTGATTTCTTTAAAAAAAAAAAAAAAAAAGTGCCGGGCTAGTCATTTCAGGGGGTACAACTATGAGTACAAGCCAAGCGCCACTGTTTAAGAGGGACAGAAACACAAAAATCAGAGGGACGTTGTTTATCAAACCAGAAAAACATAGATGCACTATGCATGAAACTTTTTTCCTTTTTAGGAGCAATTGAAATATTTGCCACTCAACTAAACCACGCTGGAAGGTATTCTTGTGTCGCCAGAAATGCAGCTGGTTTTGCACATCGACATGTGACCGTCCATGTCCAGGGTATGGAAGGTTATTTATTCATTCATTAAAATCTTGCTTTTTTTTTTTTTTAATTTCATGTTTATACTTGAAACATGGTACTGTCTAGAGTCATAAACCACAGTAATATTTTGGGGATATGAAAGCCTCCTAGATAATCTTCAGTAGACTGAAGAAAATGTACAGAAGACAAACCATACAAAATCTCCAAATTATTATTTTTCTTGAATTTTTATGATCTGTTTCTTATCTTCCTCTTTTTTTTTTAGGGCCACACCCACAGCATATGGAGGTCCCAGGCTGGGGGTCTAATTGGAGCTACAGCTGCCAGCCTACACCATAGCCACAGCAACGCCAGATCTGAGCCACGTCTGCAGCCTACACCATGGCAACGCTGGATGCTTAACCCACTGAGCAAGGTCAGGGATCAAACCCGCAACCTCATGGCTCCTAGTCGGATTCATTTCTGCTGTGCCACGGCGAGAACTCCTGATTTTCCTCTTCTTATGGAGTTCTTCTAGTGGAAACTGGGCTGTCGTAACAAGGCTTAAAAATGTAGTATGGTCGATACTCACTTTTCCCCAGGACAATGAAATCATTAATATTTTGGAATTACGAATTTGGGCATGGCCACTATAGACATTTATGCCACTCACTAGTGACCTTCCTTGTTTCTGTTGATTGGTTCTTCTAGAGCCTCCAGTCATTCAGCCTCAGCCCAGTGAACTCGAGGTCATTCTAAATAATCCCATTTTATTACCATGTGAAGCAACAGGGACACCCAGTCCTTTCATCACTTGGCAAAAAGAAGGCATCAATGTCATCACATCAGGTAACCTGCTATTGTTTCTATCGAGAAAATTATGGCAAGTCGGTTTTATAATTCAGAATTCAGTATGATGTTTCTTAATGAAAATAAAAATTCTTCTCACTCTGCTTTCGTAACTATGATGTAGGTAGAAGCCATGCAGTTCTTCCTCATGGTGGCTTGCAGATCTCCAGAGCTATCCGAGAGGATGCTGGTACTTACATGTGTGTGGCTCAGAATCCAGCTGGTACAGCCTTGGGCAAGATCAAGTTAAATGTCCAAGGTACCTAAATAATAAATCTCTATGTCTTCATTGCGAAGATGCTTGTAAATCTTCAAGCATCTGTCTTCTTTGACAGTGTATGTCAAAATTCACGTATCTAAAATAATGATGCCACTATAGTTCTTAACATTTTTTGTTTACATTATCCTATTTGTTTTTCTTTCTTTCTTTCTTTATTTTTTTTGTCTTTTTGCTATTTCTTGGGCCGCTCCCGCGGCATATGGAGGTTCCCATGCTAGGGGTCGAGTCGGAGCTGTAGCCTCCGGCCTACGCCAGAGCCACAGCAACGCGGGATCCGAGCCGCGTCTGCAACCTACACCACAGCTCACGGCAACGCCGGATCGTTAACCCACTGAGCAAGGGCAGGGACCGAACCGTCAACCTCATGGTTCCTAGTCGGATTCGTTAACCACTGCGCCACGACGGGAACTCCTGTTTTTCTATTAACTGTTACCAAGGGGAAATAATGTGGGCTTGGGTGGTTTTGGCATTATTTGTATAAGAAAAGCCATATCTCGTGACAGTTTGAATTTGTATTCTCATTGTAGCACCTATTCCAGGTGATTTTCAAAACCATCCTTTCCATAATACTGCTTTGAATACATTATGATTGCTGTATCCACTTAAAAAACAAATCATAAATTTTTAAGTTTTAAGAAATCAAATAAAAATATACATTCTTTTTTCTCCCATTATCATGCTCCATCCAGTAGGGAAAAAAAATTGTATTGGGGAAATAACAATTAAAAAATTTAAAAAAAAAGAAATCAAAAGTCATGAAATAAAATCATAAGTGCAGTTAAACCAACTTCTGGCCACTATAGACATTTATGCCACTGACTAGTGACCTTCTTTGTTTCTAAATATTCTAAAGACAGAGTGGAATTTTTTCATATTTAGCTAATGTTTTATTGACACAATGTTCCTATCTTGTTGCATTGCTTCTGTAAATGAAGATGTGACCCAGAGATAGTTTCTGAGCTACTGAATTGGCCAATTTGAATTTCTTTTCAGTGTGGTTTTTCCTATGGTGAATCAATAGCTATAGCAAAGCTCACTTACTTGCAGATTGTAAATCTAATTTCTTCGTATTTTTCAACACTTTTTTGACAAATATTTATTAGGCTAATAAGTGGAAATACATTGAACAGTACAAACATAATCATTTCCTTATGGTATGAAGGAGAAAAACTAAACTACCAAATAAATGAAATAATGGTAAATTCTGACACGTGCTATGCAGAGAGGAAACAAAAGGCTGAGATGGAGAATAATGGTGGGGGGAACCACTTCACTCCTGTGATTAAAGAAGGCTTCTCTGAGGGGGTACCACTGGAGCTGAGAGCTGAATAATAAACTAGGATAAGCCATGTAAAGGTGGCAGAGCATCCAAGGGGAGAGAAAGCAGAATGTGCAATGGCCCCAAGGCAGGAAAGGGTAAGAAAAGAAGCATGCCAGTGCAGCTGACAGTGGGGAGCATGAAAAGGCTGGCAGGTCAGAAAAGAAGGCAGGGCCAGTGTATAGAGCACTGAAGGACCAGGAAAGGTTTAGGATTTGCTTCTCTGTGCAGTGTTGAAGCCTTTGAAGAATTTAACCCAGACTCTTCTTTGGCTTTTGGAAGATCTCTTTTGCTGATATGTAGATAATGATTTCGAGAAAGCCCAAGACTAGAGCTGGAAGAACTGTTAAGGGGCTATAGGTATCATACTACATGGCCTGGCTGAGAGTGGGAGTGGACATGCAAATCGCAGGGGTAAATGAAAAAAGTGGTGGATTTGACAATTTTTGGACGTATAATTGCCAAGATTGATGATGAATCAGATCAGGAGTTTAGGAAAGGAAGAGTTCATGATGTTTCCTGGGCTTTGGGTTTCAGCTGAATGAGTGGCAATAGTGCTGCGGGGGAATGTGAGGGGACGAATTGGTTTTGGAGGTCAGAGATGTGATCCCTATTTAGTCCTGTGAGATGTGGCAAACTGGTAGAAATTTTCATGGAGATGTCAAAAAGAGTTGAATATTTATCACTTCAGAGCTCAAGGGAGAAGTATAGCCTAAGCTCCAAATTTGGAAGGAATCAGTGTATTTCAGTCCACGAGATTGGATGAGAGTGTGGACAGAAGAAAACCCTAAAGTCAAATCCCAAGGACTCTGCATTGTTTAGATGTCTGAGAAAAGAGAGAATGCTGGAAAAGAATATGAAGGACAGGGTGGAGATGACAGATGAAAACTAGATGGAGGCTAGAAGAGGTCAGTGTTTCAAGAAGAAGGAGTAGACAGTTTTTTTTAATACAAGTTAGAGGCCAGTTAGGATGATGCCCAAGAGATATTAATCGATTTTTGCAACAAAGAGATCATGGAAAAGAATTAGTGAAGGTTCTTCCTTCACTAATTGATTAAAATTATTGATACGAGCAATTATGGGGCAAAGAAAACAGATGAAACAACTAATAGCATTTTAATATCCCAAAAGCAACCAGAGATAATTGCATGCTCTAAACGCATAGGAAATTCTGAATAAACTCCCTTCCTTTAGATACAGTATATAATAGCAAGCCCAAAAACCACCAGATAATTTTGGTTGATGTAAATCATTTTAACATGGTTATTCATATTTTTTCACAATTTGTTGATTTTATTTTACTCATTACTGTTCATGTACCCTAAAACTTGACCTCTGCATGGGTGACCATTATCTATAGCCTCTTCTGGAGACACAGCAGATAGGTTCAGGTCTCTGGGATTTGCTATGCTCAGGGCACCACTTAGATCAGTAGAGTTCTCATAAACCCCTTGTTTCTTACACCATGTGTTAACAGTGAATATTGTTGATGGGTGGTAGCTATTTCAGAGGATAATTTTTTGGCCTGCATATGCCCAGAGTAGGTATTTTTACTGTCTCTGTCTTCTGCATCTTGTCACTGACTCTGGACTGGCATTGACTGACATTGGGGCTGGGTATCATCCTCACCTCGCTTTCTCCTGTGTTTGTGGCTGGTTGTTGCTCATTTGTGTTTGATTGTTCTCTCATAATTATTAAATGTGCCTTTAAAGTTCAGTGGAATATCCAGGCCAATACCTGGGGAGTAATCAATCTCTTGTAAACCCTAGGAGAGAAATCCTTATCATAAGCCCTTCCACAGTTTTCTGAAGACATGAGTTCTGTCTATGCACAGTCAGCCCTTGACCACCATGGGTTTGAACCACGCAAGTCCACTTAGACGTGGGGTTTTTTCCAGTAGTAAACACTACAGTACTACATGATCCAAAGTGGGTTGAATCTGAAGATGCAAAACCACAGGTACAGAGGAGCCAAAGATGCAGAGGGCCAAGTATAAGTTATATTCAGATTTTCTTTAGCACTGAATTTATCTAACTCTGGCATTGTTCCAGAGTTAATTGTAATTCTTTTCTGTATTCCAATTAGGTATATATTTATTTTTGCTTTTTTTTTTTTTTTGCCACAGCTGCGGCATATGGAAGTTCCCAGGCCAGGGGTCCAATTGAAGCTGCAACTGCCAGCTACACCACAGCCACAGCAATGCCAGATCCTTAGCCCACTGAGCGAGGCCAGGGATTGAACCTGCATCCTCATGGATACTAGTCAGGTTCACTACCGCTGAGCCACAACGGGAACTCCCTTATTTCTTTATTCATTCAAATAATACTGTGTTACATATGGCTACTTTATATGAGATCGTAAGCACTGTAGGAAATGCATGAATTAAAAGGGTATCTGAGCATTTGAATAATTTCCAAATTTGGAAGGGGATCTGTTTTGAAAGTTTAAATAGCTGAAGTGAATTACATAATACATGTATATTAAAGAAAATATCTTTATCAGCATTGTCGAAGTTTTCTAAATATGCACTCATGAGTACATATTAATACCCATATTTTAAATTGATTATCATTTATATCAATGATATAGAAAATACTTTCCCACAGTGGGTTCAATGAATTTTCCAATGGAAACAAATTGTAGCAATCCTTTGATGATGATATGGTAAAGTCAGGGCTTTGTTTCTTATCAGTATGACTTCACTTTGCTAATATAATGCTATAGTGTGCAGCTGGTACATTCATGCTTTTGAGATGAAGATTAAACATTGTATCTTTTAGTTCCTCCAATCATTAGCCCCCATCCAAAGGAATATATCATTGCTGTGGATAAGCCCATCACGCTACCATGTGAGGCAGATGGCCTCCCACCACCGGACATTATGTGGCATAAAGATGGGCATGCAGTTATGGAATCAGTCCGCCAGCGCATCCTGAGCTCCGGTGCTCTGCAGATAGCATTTGCTCAGCCTGGTGATGCTGGCCAGTACACATGCATGGCAGCTAATGTGGCAGGATCAAGCAGCACGAGCACCAAGCTCATTGTCCATGGTAGGTTGTTTAGCATAAATTATTTCAATGTGCTACAGTATTACCGCGGCAGAGAGAAAAGACCACCAGGAAAAAAATAGAGTGGAAAGCAAAAGTACGTAAGAGTAATCCAAAGTGGTGTGTGTGTGTAGGTACACTTGCCCTTCAACTGTGTTATTGGTAGGCTGTGTATGTATGTGTGTAAGATTTTATTAATAAAGCCAGGATAATTAATGTGTTGCTAATAATCCCCTCATATTGTAATTACTGCAACCTACAATTCAGCTTATGAGGAGTCCATTTGTGTTTTGTGACTCTTCTGCTTTACTTCTCAACTTGCAAGTCACCGTAGCCAAAAACTAATCACCATATGATCTACATTATGAATATAACGTGAACCTAATGAGAACTGAGATCTATTTGATTCATTATCTTAAAGTGGCAAAATATTTACAGCTGTATCTTTACAACAGAAAAAAATTCCTTTTTTCTTTTGTATGAAGGTAACTAACAGAATACCTAAAGATTAACACTGAAATATTTTAGTTAATGTTAACGTATATTTTTAAGACCAAAGTCAGAATACTTATTAATATTAGTGCCAAGAAACAATAAGTATACTGTTTCCCTCTAGTGTTTTCAGAGGTAACTCATGTTTTAATGACGAGTTTCTACTTTTGCTTTTTAAAAATAATTATTGAAAGCTGTTTCTTTTTCATTTTTCAGGGGTATTTTAATTTTCCACAATGTCATAGTTAAAGTGATAATTAATTTCAAATGGAAACATTTTTATTGAATAAATAATTTAGCCAAAATTTAGAATCACTCTTTATGAGTTTTCTGAATTATTTCTGTGATTTATACCTGCTTTCAGTTAATATAATCAATTAATTTATACAGATGAGTCCTTTAGCTTCAAAGACACCTTCCTTCAAGTATTTGCAGAAAATTTACCAAAATTGACCATATACTAAACAACAAAGAAATCGTTAATAAGAATTTAAAATAAGGCCAAAATTCCTCCCCAGTATGCAATAAAGTTATAAATGTGTAATGAACTTTAAATGCCAAAACCCCAACTCCAGGCAAATTTTAAAATACCGTTTTTGGAGTTCCTGTCATGGCTCAGTTTTTAACAAATCCAACCAGGAACCATGAGGTTGTGGGTTCGATCCCTGACCTTGCTCGGTGGGTTAAGAATTGGCATTGCCATGAGTTGTGGTGTTGGTTGCAAATGCGGCCCAGATCCCACGTTGCTGTGGCTCTGGCGTAGGCCGGTGGCTATAGCTCCAATTAGACCCCTAGCCTGGTAACCTCCATATGCCATGGGTGCAGCCCTAGAAAGGACAAAAAAAAAAAAAATTAGTTAACAGGTCACGGATTACGGTTTTACTTTCAGATCATTTAGAAAATAATAAAAATAAGGACACCACCTATCAATGAATGACGTATGGCCAAAAGTAAAATCAACTGTAAAGTCACAGCCTTAAATTTTTCATTTTCATTTTCATTCCTAATATTTTTTAACCCTTCATTTCTAAGTAATAAGTATCTTGGTTCCAAATCCACTAAGGTATTTCTTCATACCCTGAAGTATTCAATTGATCTTTCCATATGGCCTGTATTCCAGTTCAAAAAAATATGAGGCACAGGGGGTGTTTGCACAGAATTATGAGATCACTATAAAAATTTCCTCCATAACAGTATAAAACCTGAATTAAATATCTTACCCAGTTTTACTTTCCTTTGTTGTAACATATGAAATACTGCAATAAGTACCTTTTTCTTACACTTTGTGATATTTAACATGGGGTGAGTATTGTACAGTGTTTTGAACTAGTTGGTTTTTATTAGTTTGTCCTCACAATATGTCTGTATGTAAAAATCCAGCAGTTATACAACTATAGAGATGTTTTTGGTTTTCATGTCTCTTGTTTGTTATACTTTACTGCAATAAGCAAAAAAATACTCAAGTAAGGAAAAAATCAGGAAGCCAAATAATATCTAAATATTTCTCACCAGTCCTACATCATTTTTTTCAGAAACCAATTGTAAATATATTCAACAGGTTTGAATCTATTCACATTCCTGCTGGCATCAAAAGTACCAATTGCTTTCATTGTAACTAACAAATGCATTGATAAATATTGTTAGTATTTCTAGCAAGCAACTCTTCAAAAGAGTCACACAAATTTTCAGTGTGAAGAAAGGTGTTGTTGAACTCAATATCCTGCATGACTGTCTTTTTTAAACTCTTCCTAGTACCACCTAGAATCCAAAGTACAGAAGTTCATTATACAGTCAATGAGAATTCTCAAGCCGTTCTTCCATGTGTGGCTGATGGAATCCCCACACCATCAATTAACTGGAAAAAAGACAATGTCCTTTTGGCTAACTTGTTAGGAAAATACACTGTTGAACCCTATGGAGAACTCATTCTGGAAAATGTTGTGGTAAGTTTAATAGACATGAGTAGATACACTCATCTAGATTTTTTTTTCTTTTTCCAGCCGCACCTTCAGCATATGGAAGTTCCAGGCCAGGGGTCAAATCTGAGCTGCAGCTGCAGCCTATACCACAGCCACGGCACCACCAGATCTAAACTGCCTCTGAGACCAACACTGCAGCTTGTGGCAACACCAGATCCTTAACCCACTAAGAGTGGCCAGGAATCCAACCCACATCCTCACAGAGACAACGTCCAGTTCTTAACCCTCTCAGCCACAATGGGAACTCCTTAGATTATTAATTCTCCTTTTACTTTTAATGACTTAGCTTGGAAATGTATTTTATAATAATGAAAGGAAAGTAGTCTTATGAATTCAGGTCAAAAAATTAATTTTACACAAACATATTTTATGTCCCAGGTCTGAGAAGCGTATTTAGCAGATCACAGGAACTCATAAATGGCTTCTTTCTAAAATTATTTCATTTTTGTGGAGGTCTGTGTTTATCAGGAAGATTTCTAAACCTCTGTTATATTTCGTGCTTGTAATGATGTTTGAGAGTGATTAGAAGAGTAGAGATGTGAGAATGCCTGATGTATTATTAAACAAATACAAAAACCAGGGGGGTTTTGCTCTTTTGAGGTGTTTTAATAACCCTTAGTCTTAGGGATCCATGTAAGTTGAGGCTTTTAAATATTCTTAGGTGGTACTTCTCTAGTCTGCAGAACGGTAGCTATGGGAAGCATCCCAGTTTTTCAGTGTTACCCACTTCAAGAGGAATCTGTATCCATATGTATGTACCACATGACTTGAAAAATTATCATGTAGCTTGAGACTGTCAACACTTGGCACCGAATATTCAATGCAATTAAAACATGAACCACTTTCAGAGCTTTTGTGCATATCTTATTGCTTTTTATTATCCTTCAAAATGCCCAAATGCTATTACAAAATCATCATAGAATGAAATGTGAACAGATTAAAATGATAAAATTGATCACATGCGCTTCAGTGTAATTTCAGCCATTAGCCAGACTCCTGGGACTACCAGTTAAATAAGCCCTAGTGTTAGGCGAGCTCAGCTACCTGTGCCAGCAGAAATTGTACTTATTCAAATCTAAGTGTCGATCAATTAAAAGATGCCCCATTATCTTATGTACCACTAAGAAAGAAAGAAAAAAGACAGTCACGTAAGTTAGAGAAGACCATCAGTTTTTTAAGTTGTATCCCAATTTCAGAGATATTAGAAGTTTAAAATGTGAATTTAAAATGGGTAAAATAAGGATAAATTTGTATGTTTAATCTGGTAAAAGTATCTAGTAGGAATTATTGTCAGATTCAGGAATATTGAATTTGATCCCTCAATCAATTTTATAGACTTGAAGGAATTAAATGAGAAGATTTAGTCTTTTAATGGGACAATAACTCAAATACATTAAAAAAAACCTACATCAACAGTGACATAGCTTATAAATATTAGATGAATGACACAAATGATAAGTCTATTTGTGAATAATATGTAAAATCTGGATTTTAAAAGTTTCACTTCCATAAATCCTTGCTTTTAAACTGTAAGTTGTTATAACCTGGGAATTTAAGAATAGCTAAGTGGTGGAAGGGTGGGAAGACCTTTACAGGGAATATGATTTATTCCTGTTTGCCCTTAAAAAAATAGTATACAACCAAGCAAATTTAAATTGTATATATAATGAGTGATTACAGTTATTATGCTGCATTTCCTGTCAATTCTTTCATGCTTCGATGCCAAAAAAAAAACATATTGTTAAAAATTTTTAAAAGAAGAAAAAGTCTGTAATAGGGACCTTAATGTAATTAGAAGCATTCAATCATTAATTCAACCAATATTTATTAAGCACCTTCTTTTTAATCAGGCCTGATTTAGACACTGAGAATAAATACATCAGGAAATAAGAGAATCAATGATCCTTGCCCTCATGGAGTTTATTTCTAGAGAAGGGAGATAGGCAATAACAAATATAATATGTACAAGTCAGAAGAAAATAACTGGTATGAAAAATAGAAAAAGAGCAGGGTAAAGAGGATCAGAAATTAAGAGTGCAAATCACTTTTTAAAATAACATAGAGTGTGTACCTTTTAGGAAGAAGATATTTTGAGCAAAACTTAAAGGTTGAATTAGCTTAACAGGTATCTGGGAGAGGTGCATCCTAGGCAGAAAAAAGGGGAAGCTCCTCCCCAAGGGATCTGGGCAAAGAAGTTAAGGTGGGTGCAAAGAACTCAAGAATGTAAGGTGGGAACATATCTGATGTATTTGAGAAACAGGAGGCCAGTGAAAGATAATAAAAGAAACAAAAGGATGAAGAGAGAGAATTCAGAGAAAAATGGAGGCCTGACACATGTAGTGTCTTGTACCTCAATGGTGTCTGCCTTATGTTTCTGCAACATTATACTGGCTGTTGGGATGAGCATACATGGTAGGGAGGCGAGGACAGCCACAGAAAGACCATTTGGAAGATGGTCCAGAGGCAGATGAAAAATTACAGGATTCAAAGCAGAATGTTAGCAAAGAAGGGAGGAGAAGTGGTTAGATTCTGCATATACTTTGAAGCTAGGAGTTCCTACCTAGATTGCAAGTAGAATGTGAAAAAGAAAAGACTATAAGATAACAAAAAAGGCATGAACAACTTGGAAGAACAAAACAGCCATCAACTGAGATGGTCAAGGCTGTAGATAGAACAGGAGGAGGCACCTGGGAGTTCAGTTTTGGAGAAGAGTTTGAGATGTCTTTAGACATCTAAGCAGTGAGTTGGGATGAGAAGTTCAGTGTAATTGGAGTTTGGAAGTAAGATCTGGGTGGGACATAGTGATACTCATCTGCATACTGATGGTATTTAAAGCCGTAAGAGTAGGATGAGATCACCAAGGAGGTGAGTGCAGATAGAGAAGACAAGAGGACCAAAGCCTGAGCTCTCTCACATGCCAGCATTAAGACATTAAAATATGGAGGGGAAGCCAGCAAAAGGAGATGGAAAAGGAGCAAGGAGTGAAGTTGAAAGGGAACTAGGGGGGTGTGGTGTCCTGGAAGCCAAGCGAAGACATGGTTTTCAAAAGAAGCAAGCAGGAGTTCCCGTCGTGACTCAGTGGTTAAGTAATCTGATGAGCATCCATGGGGACGCAGGTTGAATCCCTGGCCTTGCTCAGTGGGTTAAGGATCTGGTGTTGCCATGAGCTGTGTATGTAGGTCGCAGACGTGGCTCGGATCCCGCATTGCTGTGGCTCTGGCGTAGGCTGGCAGCTACAGCTCCGATTCGACCCCTAGCCTGGGAACCTCCATATGCCGCAGGTGTGGCCGTAAAAAGCCAAAAAATAAAAAATAAAAGAAGAAAGCCAGAATGTGTCAAATACTGCCAATACATGTAGTAAGTTGAGTGCCAAGAGCTGGCCATTGGATTTAGCAAGAGAAACCTCAGAATTGCAGGTAACATTGTCCTTATTCTTGCCATTTTCTCTGATAATTTTAGTGGTCTTTGGTGCCACATTACTCCAGAGAGTCAACTATACTGTCGAGAACCTATAACCTTTGGGAGTATTTGTTCTTTATTTGTACATTACAGAACACCAGTTGATGTTTAGTCAACTTTATAAAGTTTTCTGAGGTCTTATGATAAAATGTTGTGGTTCTGTAAGGTATGAGCTTTTGTTTGAATACTTGTTGGTTTTAAATTATGTTATGCATAGAGTTCCCATTGTGACTCAGCGGAAACAAATCTGACTGGCATCCATGAGGACGCAGGTTCAATCCCTGGCCTCGCTCAGTGGGTTAAGGATCCAGCATTGCTGTGAGCTGCGGTGTAGGTCGAAGATGCAGTTTGGGTCTTGCATTGCGGTGGCTGTGGTGTAGGCCAGCAGCTACGGTTTTAATTCGACCCCTAGCCCAGGAACATCCATTGCCACGGGTGTGGCCCTATAAAGACAAAACAAAAATATTAATGTTATGCAGAAATGCGCCAGATGGTTCAGACTGCAAGCTGAAAATTTAAACTGTCTTTAGACCAGTGCTCCTTTCAGGACCAAGCTATGCAATTCTATGTATTTTATGTAATATGATGTAAGGTGGTATCATTTTAAACAGTATGATTTTTCTTTCTTTAAGCCAGAGGACTCTGGCACCTATACCTGCATTGCTAACAATGCCGCAGGTGAGGACACGCACACCATCACCCTGACTGTACATGTTCTCCCCACTTTTACGGAACTTCCTGGAGATGTTTCATTAAACAAAGGAGAACAGCTACGGTTAAACTGTAAAGCAACTGGTATTCCACTGCCCCAGTTAACATGGACCTTCAATAACAATATTATCCCAGGTTAGTAATTGAATTCTAAAAAGTGACTTCGTACCTCCACAGAGAACTCAAAACCCATGTCTATGTTGATTGAAAAGTTGCATGAATCGATTGCTTTAAAATCCGTAAAATGTGTGTGTACCTTTGCCTGGATTTCACATATACCCAGGATATATGTTCTTTTCATTCTTTTGAAAGGATAAGTCCGTCACAGGACCATATACTGCAGAATATAAGTAGAGTGTTTAACCTAAAAATAATTTCCCTCCCGAGAAGACAATATTGTTTATATAGGTGCCTAAATGTATCTCCCCAGACCTCCTTCATCATTGATAAATGGATTAAGACGACTGTTGGGGTCCTGAAGATTCACCTAATTTTACAGAGAACTCTGCTTCTCACTGTGTATTTATATCTCTTATCATCTGTTATGGTGTAGATCAATTAAGTAGCAATTGTCTATTTAATATGTGCACTACATCTTCAGGTAGTGCCTGGAGCCCAGAAGCCCTTGTCTCTGGAAGGATAAGTGTCTCTTTATCTGTGAGACTTTATCATGAACATAAGATCCTGTCTGTAAAGAGAAATTGTTGCATCCCAAAATTGAGTTCTGAGGCTATTTATTAGCATTTCATAAATACACCTTGCTAGGAAATTGGTAAGAAGCTTGAGTTTTCTCTGCTGTTAAGATTTAGGAGTTCCCATCATGGCTTAGCAGTAACGAACCTGACTAGTATCCATGAGGACAGAGGTTTGATCCCTGGCCTCACTCAGTGGATCAAGGATCCAGTATTGATCTGAACTGTGGTGTAGGTTGCAGATGCAGCTCAGATTGAAGTTGCTGTGACTGCGGTGTAGGCCAGCAGCTGCAGTTCCAATTTGACCCCTAGCCTGGGAACTTCCATATGCCACAGGTATGGCCCTAAAAAGAAAAAAAAAATGATGTTAATGACTAGAATTCACCAACCGTATCACCTTAACAATAATAGGGCATCTCACTAAGGAAAAATAAGCTCTAAAACCCTAATTAGTACTGTTTTCTGAAAGTATAGTACTAACTTAGCTAATCAAATTTTTTTAAATTTTATTGGAGTACAGTTGACTTGCAATGTTGTTAATGTCAGGTGTACAGCAAAGTGAATAAAGTGAATCAGTTATTCATATGCTCATTAATTTTTAAAGCTTAATTTCCACTTACTATTCAGTAGTATGAAACTTTAAAAGATCATTTGAATGGGAGAGAACATGCAACATAAACATATTTAATCAGATATTGGGTGGTCTATCGGAATCTTACTTAGTATTGATTATTTTAGGATTAGCATGTTTACCTTATACTCTAGTCCAAGTATTATAATTACCTTTGTAAATATTTATATTATCACCACTTACAGAGAGGTTCAAATTATTACCAGTTTAATCTTGTCATGATTACCTAACTAGCATAGGTTTTATGACTTCCCCTCTGAGCTGCCAGGTCAGTTGAAGTATAACTGAAAAGGTGTTCATGGTTTTGATGTAGATTGTCGAGGAGGAAAAGTGGTGGTGAGAGAAATGAAATGAAAAATGTCATATTTCTGAATGAAAGATTTTCGAAACCCAGAGAGACTGTGAGCCAGCTTTGGGTAGCCCTTTGCGATGAAAGGAGTACTTCAAATTGAAAATAACTTTTAAAGATGTTTGTTTTCATTCTCTTTTCCTGTTCCTTCTGCTGCTTTTCGTTCTTCAAACAAGTCTCTAGAGACATAGCAAATAGCTCAGAGGAAGAAATCTCTGGAAAAGCTTCTCTCCTCCAATGTCATAATTAGATTTCTTTGGTTCAATTGCTGACCAACTCATAAATCTCACCTGCAAAATAGGGAGCTGTCGTGACTGTTTTCCTAGGTGACTGAGAGGTGTTTGTGTTGTTTTCTACCTCGTTTTTTCAGCCCACTTTGACCGTCTAAATGGACACAGTGAACTTGTTATTGAAAGAATGTCCAAGGAGGATTCTGGTACCTATGTGTGCACTGCAGAGAACAGTGTTGGTTTTGTGAAGGCAATTGGATTCGTTCATGTGAAAGGTAGATTGGATTTGCTTATGTGTTCTCTTTTTAATTTCTAATTTACTTTCGATGAATGGTTTGAATTTTGCTTATTGTGTAGTAACACAGTATAATTCAGTTTATTAATCCATTTAGTCTTATTTCACAGATGTGCAAATTCATGAGATATTTTAAAAAATTATGAACCTTCAACTCAAAATAGGTAAGCAGTACGTAAAGAGATCATTTGGCACAAAGTAGAATCATCCGCTTAGGTAACTGAAATTATCTTGTTGATTAGCATGAGCAGTTGATTCTGCAAGATTCACTGGGGCTCAAAAATGGCTTTTCCCCTCTTCACTAAATTATCTTTGAAATAGGTCAAAATCATAAACTATCGGAGTTTCCTTTGCCTTATACTTGTCTTTTGTTATTCCCCAGAACCTCCAGTCTTCAAAGGCGATTACCCTTCTAACTGGATTGAACCACTTGGAGGTAACGCAGTCCTGAATTGCGAGGTGAAAGGAGACCCTGCCCCAACCATCCAGTGGAGCAGAAAGGGGATGGATATTGAAATTAGCCATAGAATCCGGCAACTTGGCAATGGCTCCCTGGCCATTTATGGCACTGTAGTAAGTCCCACTGGAATTGTCACGATCACACACTTTGTCACAATCAATGCCCTTCTGCAGATTCCACGGATGGGAAAAGTTCCTAGTGCAGTCCTATTTTAACCATAAAGTCTGTATCCATGGGATCTTTAAAAAATAAAACTGAAACAATGGTTCAAATTAATAATTTTTAGTGCTTTCAAAGAAATACAAGCAATAAGATAATTTTGGTGCTTTGTTTTCCATCACATTGACCAATTAGTCAACATCCGTAGAGAACTTCCTCACGTCAGTTTTTGAATGAGGAAATTGAAGAATTACAAACATAGTGACAAGTAAATTACAGGGTAGATTTCATCACTAAGTTGATAACTCTATTAGGCTTTCCCAAAGCTTCAGTAATTCAGACAATGATGAGTACCTCCGGTTATTCTTGTTTTTTAAGTTTTATTGAAGTATAGTTGATTTATAAGGCTGTGACAATTTCTGCTGTACAACAAAGTGACCCATTCATACATATACACACATCCATTCTGATTCTTTTCCCATGTAAATTATCACAGAATACTGGGTAGAGTTCTCTGTGCTATACAACAGGTCCCCATTGACCAATCATTCCATATACCTCAGTGTGCAGAGTGAATAAGATTTTATCTAAAAATTCTTAACTGGATGAAATATGGGTAATTTGTTAACCCACTGTTGAATTAATTGAAAAATAATTAGAGGAGTTCCCATCGTGGCTCAGCAGAAACGAATCCGACTAGGAACCATGAGGTTGCAGGTTCGATCCCTAGCCTCGCTCAGTGGATTGAGGATCCGGTGTCACCATGAGTTGTGGTGTAAGTCGCAGACACGGCTTGGATCTGGCGTTGCTGTGGCTGTGGTGTAGGCCAGTAGCTACAGCTCCAATTTGACCCCTAGCCTGGCAACCTCCATATGCCACAGGAGCGGCCCAAGAAAATGGCAAAAATAATAATAATAATAATAATAGAAAAAAGAAAATAATAATAATAATAGAAAAAAGAAAAATATACTATCCAATCACCTTCTCCATGAACCACTCTCAGACTTTTATTTTCCTTGGCTTTATTTCAACATTAGATGTTGTTGACTGTCCCTTCAATTTTGGGATGATTTCTACGGCAAGGTAAACTGAGTCCCAGGCTTCCTCGTCGCCACTTCCCCCTGTTTTCCTCTACACACATATTACCTCTTCTGATGTCCTTGATACTTCTCCTCATACTAGTGTTCATACTAATACTAATGATTTTCTATCATTTAATTTCAGATTCCTAAATATGTATCTCCAACCCTGAAACCCTCGCAAGTGCCATTTACAGTATAAATGGGCCTTCAGTATAAACCATTTCCCACTAGAAATGTCTATTTGGATAATGCATCGATGCCCCAGTTAAATACATAAATCAACGTCTGTCTTCCTCCTCCTACCCTCCTCTAGTTCTTGCAATTTAGTTCCCCTTTATTGACCTACTATTTCTGTTAACAAGACCAGAACAAGGTCTGTTCATAAGACATTAACAAAACCTATGTCCCTAGTTAGTCATCAAATCTAAACTCATACGGTACTTATTTTCCATACATATATATACAAATTTGACTCACATCTGTGATTTGTCATTACAAGTAAATTAGTTTTTCCCTTTCATTCCTACATTTCAAGCTTACTGGAAGCCAAGCTTTATTTTTTAGTAACTCCCATTAGAAAGATATTTGTTCTGATTATTTAATGCTTTTTGAGATATCTTTAAGAATAGTGTTGACGTTTTTCTTTAGTAAGATAATTTTGGATAAATAATTATTTTAAAAATGTTATTTTCCTGAGAGCAATGATAAGCTGTTTAAGAAAATATTCAATCTAGCAATTTTTTTTTGTCTATTTATGTGGTTAAATATATGTAAGTTTTTCTACTTCATTCTCAAAAATGAAATTTCATATAAATAAGTGAAAAAATGGTGAAAAAAGTGATTTTCCCTGCTCTACATGCTCATATTTTTATAAAACGCTGCTTCTTTCCATAGAATGAAGATGCTGGTGACTATACATGTGTCGCTACCAATGAAGCTGGGGTCGTGGAGCGGAGCATGAGTCTGACTCTGCAGAGTAAGCTGCTTAAACTCTAATTAAAAACACTTGATTTAGGAAATATTCATTTAATTGTTTACTTAATTTTCTAGCAGGTACTCTAATGGCAGCTTTCAGAGTGTGTCTAGTTTTCTGCTGCTGATGGAACAAATTTTTTATCAATAAGACATATAATTTACCCCAGATTTTTAACACATGCAGTTCAAGCTTGCAGTTGCTTGGTAGCAGAGCTTTTTTTGTTGTTTGCAGTATACTCAGTCAAGTGACCTTCTTATAGCGCCCTCCAGTTCTTGTAATGAGCTTACAAAAATGTCATTTTATGGCACTCTAAGAATAGGTGCTAGGAGTTCCTATTGTTTCTCAGCAGGTTACGAACCTGACTAGTATCCATGAGGATGTGGGTTCAATCTCTGGCCTCACTCAGTGGGTTAAAGATCTGGTATTACCAC
Source organism: Phacochoerus africanus (assembly GCF_016906955.1). Taxonomy (NCBI): domain Eukaryota; kingdom Metazoa; phylum Chordata; class Mammalia; order Artiodactyla; family Suidae; genus Phacochoerus; species Phacochoerus africanus. Next base: position 126,592,051 of record NC_062554.1, read on the forward strand.
AAGCTGTGGCATAGATCACAGATGCATCCTGGATCTGGGATGGCTGTGGCATAGGCTGGCAGCTGCAGCTCTCCTTCCATTCCTAGGCTAGGAACTTCCACATGCTACAGGTGCAGCCCTAAAAGGAAAGGAGGGAGGGAGGGAGGAAGGAAGGAGAGATGTTAAAAAATAAACACTGACGTAAATGAAGCTTGAGTGTTTCAGAGGTGTTGCTATCACACTGCCATAAATAACTTTGTGTTCTGGGGAAGGATTATCCTGCTCATCATGAAGGCCTTCAGTATAAACCATCGGAAGACAGAGTTTTATAATTGGAAAAACATGAAAAACTCCAATGAATCACTGGACAGTCCCCCCAAAAATGTTATTTCCATGAGATCATCCTCCCCTCTTTGTAGGGTGAATGTGGGTAGGATATCTCAGTCTCTGGAGATGAGATTTAGGAAAGCCTGCATTAAATTAGCTCATCTAAGATACTGATAATAAATTCATTGTAATAAATGGATATAAAAAGCCAGAAATATAATTTGTTTAAAATTAAGATGAAAGCACTAGAAGGAATGTCTTCATTTAAATAAAATGCTTATATTTAACTGATCATTATGTGGCTGGTAGAATTAATTCAACCTTGAAAGATGTACACATGGAATTTTATTGTTGAATTAATTTATAGCCTTATGTGCACATGTTCAAATGTGATATCTTAAGATTCTAGGTTTTACTAATACTTTCTTTGACCGTAATAACATGAGCAAACACATTCATATAATCATTATGCTCTTGAGTGTTGTGTGCCTAATCTGAGGCATTTAGTTTATCCAATAACAGTTCATTGAATAATGTCATCTGAACACTTAGATGTTAATGTAAACATCAAGAAGGCAGTTGTTGAGGATGATATGGGCATGTGTATGAGTAATACACTAATAACATCCACTGAGCAATTCAGACTGCCTGTGCAGCAATGACTTTTGTAAGGCACCAAGTTTCCTCTGCGGCAGAGCAGTTTAAGGATCTGGCATCACCGCAGATGCAGTATAGGCCACAGCTGTGGCTCGAATTCCAGCTGTGTTTCTTGTTCTATAATGTGCAACCACCACCCTGAATTATCTGATAGGCATTATCTTTCATTGAGCAGATCTTTCCACCATTCAATTTAATCTCAGTAAAACACTGTTGTTATCCCATGATGCTCTATTAAGAAGAAACACGCTCTCCTTTGCTTACCTAGTCAAACATAAACCCTTCTGATTTTGAGATTTTAACCCAATGTTTGAAAGCTGCACACTAGGACTCTCCAGAGTGAATCATCCTTTCAAAGCTAAATCCATCTCTATACTCTCCTTTTCTCTAAGGAGTCTCCTTTCTCCTATATGTAATTTTACTCATTTTTTAAAATTGAGTTCAAGCTTCTCCATGAAGTCTTACATTTTCTATCTTTCTGGACACTGTAGACCAGTATAAAGACAAATATTCTGTCAGTAGCTTTATACTTCCTTTTACATTCTTTGCAACAACTTCATTTGAACAGCTGTCATCCACCGTAGATACTGTTAACTTCTCCTTCCTTCTTGAAACTGCCTTTGGTTGCGAGGATACCATTTTACCCCAGGTTTCTTTCTCCTTTGGTGATCAGCTGTTAGTATCATTTACAGGCTCATTTTCGATCCATTTCTTAAATAGTAATATTGCAATAGTTTCCATCTTTGGATCGCTTCTTCTCATTTTAGACTCACTTCTGAAGCAAACTTTCACTCATGAAAGATCCGCAGATCTGTATTTCTAGCCCACAGCTCTATTGTGAGCTCTGTATATACATGAATATCCAACTGCGGTCCAGACCTCTCCACTAGAATGTCCTACAGATATCTCAAGCTCAGCAGTTCCAAATGGATGCCAATCATCCTTCTTTATTCCCTCCCAATAAATCTGTTCTTTTCTCCTGTGTTCCACAGAATTGCCTAAAGATACACTACATTGCCAAATTAAAACCCCAGAGTGACCAAGTCCTCCCTTTATGCCATGCCAGTCAAGGGCTAAGTCCTATCACTCCTACTTTCTTAATAATGCTTGAATGTTTTCCTTTAGCTCTTTATTTCCAGTGACAGGCTTTTGTTTGATCTATTGAATCACCTTGGTTTATGCTTCCATATTATTTACCTATTCTACTAGTAAATGCTATAGGTATGTTGTAGCTCACTAATTGATTACTTGTCTGTCTATAAGTAGACTAGGAGCTCCTTGAGACCAGAAATTACATCTGTGCCCTCAGCATCTAGCATGATGCCTGGCAAATAGCAGGTTTTTAATATATGTTTATTAAAAGAATGATGACTACTGATGACAGAAAAAGTTAGGGTGACTCTTTACCTCAACAATGATATAAGGGAAAGAACTGAACGTTTGCCATGTAAAACACAGACAAAAACAATAACAGTAGTACTGATACTCAATATCACTCATAATCAGTCCACTTACTCTGTTGAAGAGCTGTGCTTACATCATCCTAGTAGAGTCAAACAAGATCCTCTGAACGAGGTACCATTTTTAAGCTCACCATGGTTCACAAAGGTAGTGAAAAACAGAGGCAGAATTTGAATCCAGAAAAGCATGACTGCAGGGTCCATGCTCTAGGTTAGATTGCTGGGGGATTTTTTTTTTTCCCCATTATAGTTGATTTACTGTGTTCTGTCAATTTCTGCTGTACAGCAAAATGACCCGGTCATACATACATATATACATATGTTCTTTTTCTCACCTTTTTTCACACCTTATGCTTGGGGATTTAAAATTTTTGACATTTATTAAATAAAATATTCTATCAATGGCAATTACAACCTAAATAGTTGAGAAGCTACTGTGTATTTTTTTAAAGCCTAATTTTAAAAAAATGCTACTATACAACACGGATTAAAAAGTTAACATAATTCCACACAATCTAATAAACACTATGTGCCTTTTTTCCCCACAGGTCCTCCTGCTATCACTCTTGAACCAGTAGAAACTGTTATTAACGTTGGTGGTAAAGTCGTCTTGAATTGTCAGGCAACTGGGGAGCCTCACCCAACCATTACGTGGTCCCGTCAAGGGCACTCCATCCCCTGGGATGAGCGAGTTCGTGTGCTGGCCAACAACTCATTATATATCGCTGCTGCTCAGAAAGAAGACACGTCTGAATATGAATGTGTTGCTCGAAACTTGATGGGTTCTGTCCTCATCAGGGTACCGGTCATAGTCCAGGGTGAGTGGAATATTCATGTTGAACAGCACCCAGGGCAATCCAAATCGTAACAATCCAAAATCCAAATCGTAACAGTCACTAAGCATCTCGGTCCAAGTCTCTTATGCCCTTAAGGTACTTCGGTATTATAGGGACAGGGCAAAGACACATCACAATTTTCAGACAGGAGGGGCTAAAACAGTACAGAGTAGAGCTGCACCATACCAAATTAATTCAAAATCCCAAACCAAATATAGGGTTCAAAATTAAGTTACATTTATCCTCAAACATCAGTGCATGTACTTTGCTTCAAAGAATGATGAATTTCCAAATGGTAAATAATGTATAAATTTCTTGATCCCTAACTCTTTCAGCAACCATGTCCAAATGAGTCAGGACGGGAGCTGGGAAAAAACTCGTAACTGTTTGAAGTTCTTCTGTCATGCTTAGGTTTTAATTCAACAGTGAAGCACAGCTTCTATAAGCAATTTCTCAGCCTTTATAGACTTAGCGCTCGACCCAGTGCCTCTTAAGTGACGTCTGACTTATAATTATTTTTATTAGCAAAAACAGAGACCAAGTACAATGTTTTATTTGCAGTTCATGGTGGCTTTTCCCAGTGGTCAGCCTGGAGATCCTGCAGTGTCACCTGTGGAAAAGGCATCCAGAAAAGGAGTCGTCTGTGCAACAACCCCTCTCCAGCCAATGGTGGAAAGCCTTGCCAGGGATCAGATTCAGAAATGCGAAATTGTCAGCCTAAGCTGTGTCCAGGTACACCTGTTTATTCAGCGGACAGGCACGTGTTCAGTAGATGCTCATTTCTGCTCCCTAACTATGGCTTGTCTCAGTATTAGTTCTTTCAATTGAAACGTATCTGACGGTGTGCCATGTGTCACCTTTGCATAGTGGATGCTAACTGGTCAGAATGGAGCCCTTGGGAAGAATGCACAAGGACCTGTGGACGTGGCAACCGAACCAGGACCAGAACTTGCAATAATCCTTCAGCTCAGCATGGTGGGCGCCCATGCGAAGGGAGTGCTGTGGGACTAATCATGTGCAATGTCAGGCCTTGCCCAGGTGAGAACCCACTGACAGGCTAAACTTGCATGTTAACTCCTGCAAAGGAGTTACAGTTCTACTTTCTGCTTTACCATGAGAAGATGTCATGGCCTCGACCTTTACGTGATCTTCACTCTCTGTTTTGTCAGTTCTGTCTCATGGATCTCCTTGTGGAGGTATGACATTAATCAGTGTTAAATGAAAGGCCTGATTTAACTGAACAGGATCAAGGGCTCCAAACTGTGGTATATTTTTAATCATGCAAATTTAATGAAGTTAACAGAACATTAGAGATAACAAGGACCTGAGATAACAGCTAGTCCAGCCCTTCATTTTCATGTGTGCAAAACGAAGCCTCGAAACGTCAAAGACCTGATGAGAGACACACAGCTCCCGTTGACGCAAAACCTGTCATGGACTAAGCGCCGTGCTCAGTGCTTTATCTCCATGTTGCTTTTGACTTTGTGAAACAGCCCTACAGCATAGGTGTTGTAGGGCTCTAGGTATCTGCACTGTAAGAATCTTTGCTGCAAGCAGTTTTGCCTCACAACTAAATGGGCCATAGGACAATTTTGCTGTAAAAGATAAAATAACAAAAACAAGAGATTTCAAAGGATATAATGAAAGATAAAAACTTCAAAACAAAGTTTTAAAAAATATTTTATTGTGAAAAATGAAAATACAGAAGATATTTGAATATATTACAATGTGTATAGATTCATAGTTATAGTTATATTGGGGTATATCTTGGAAAATGATGATACTTCCTTTCTCAGGAGTCTATCATGAAGGATTTGGGATCTAATGTTGGATATAAATTCTTTTTGATACTAAAAAAAAATCTGTTTAAGATATCCCTGGAAATAAAATGGACAGATGAGGAATGCTACTATTTCTTATTAAAATATGTAATATACATTGCTGGTCATACCTATCTGGACCTCATTTAAATGTTCCAGCACATGCTCAGTCCTTACATTTCGCCAAATCCTCTCAGCCAGATTCTATCCCACATACCAAAATTCTGGCTCCATCATATTCTCCACTATCAAATAGCAAAAATTTTCATCGTTCTCCAGAAACTTACCTTCATCAAGGAATCACATAACTGTCCCCTTCTCAGGGGATTACATGAGCTTGATTCTTTTGCCTCTAACTTCGAACACTATCCGCTAAATTTGGTAACGATGACATTAGAGAGCAATCTGTAGTACCTAAATTAGCTAAAGAATAATTAATCTTCTTGAAGCCTCTTATGAATTACTAGCTGCCTCTTGTATATCTGCCATAGCTTGGTAAACTTGCTTTTGACAGTGGGAGGAATAATTGTGCTCACTGAAGGATCTGCAAAGTGCTATGTTAATTTCTAGTAGAGTGTGCAGTCTGTCTTTACACTCTCTTATTTCTTTTCTTTTTTTGCTTTTTAGGGCCATGCCTGTAGCATATGGAATGTTCCTAAGCTAGGGGTTGAAACGGAGCTGCAGCTGCTGGCCTACACCACAACTACAGCAACAGGATCTGAGCAGCTTGTGCAACCCACACCACAGCTCGCTCGTGGCAATGCCGGATCCCCAACACACTGAGTGAGGCCAGGGATCGAACCCACATCCTCAGGGATACTCGTCAGGTTCTTTTCTGCTGTGCCACAGTGGGAACTCCCTCTTATTTCAAACTTCCAGTAAGTTTTCTTATCACTGCATTTGCTATCAAGCCGATATAAATAGTTGTTATAATCCACTGTTTTAAGACCATCATATCTGCTCATCACTATATAGATTATGAGGCCTAAGATATACATAATATAAAAATGAGAGTGCTGGATCAATGGAGAAATGAAACCACTATCAACTAGTTAAACCAAACTGTCAAACCTCTCAACCATTTATTTTATCTTTCACAGCAAAACTGCCTTAGAGCCAATTAGTTGTATCAAAACGACAGCAAAAAATCTTACAGGAATATACTGGACATGGTATATTAGGGCTCTTTCGGATTAGAGTGACAGAAATCAAACTTAAATAATAAGGTTACACAGAAAATTCTACTTTCAGGTATGACTGAATCCAAGGATTTGGCGCATGTTTTTATTAGCATCTCTCATCTCTACTTTCTTGTCTTTGGCTTTATTTTCCATGAAACATTTTCCATGTGGTGGAAAAAAATGACTGCTGGGAGCTAGCTCACAAGGGCCTTATAATCTAAGGCCTCTGAGCTAAAAAGTTTCTCTCTTTCTCGGAACACGTGTTGTCTCTGAGAAGGAACCCTGCTTGATTTTGCTTGGGTCCCAGGCTCACCTCTGAACCCGGGGAGTAGAAGTCCAGAGGAAGCATTCTACTTTGACAGCCAACCTAGGTACTTGCCCATAGAGCATCAAGAGGGCAGCTTGAAAGAAATCATATGGAATAGGAGAGGGGCTGTTCATTCATTAATTTATTCCTTTTTTCATTCATTCATCCAAGAATTTTTTGTTTTTTAGAGCCACATCTGCAGCAAGTGGAAGTTCCAAGCTAGGGGTCGAATCAGAGCTATAGCCACATCTGTGACCTACACCTCAGCTTATGGCAATGCTGGATCCTTAACCCACTGAGCGAGGCCAGGGGTCAAACCCATGTCCTCATGGATCCCAGTCCTGTTCGCTACCACTGAGCCACAGTGGGAACTCCTCATCCAAGAAATATTTTACTGAGCATTCATTCTGTGCTCAGGACACTGTTCTAATTTCTAGAGTTAGAATGATAAACAGATAATACTCAGATATCAATAAGTACCCAGAACAAACTCAAAGGATTGAAGTGATAGAGCATAACTGGGAGAGACACCTTAGCTGAAAAGGTCTGAAAAAAGAGATGTTGGCAAACTAAAATGAGGTAGCTAACCTTTGACTTGGGCTTTGCATCCTGTTGTACAGGTAAGGAAACTAAGATTGAGAAAAGATATGACAATTCACTGAGGTTCCATAGCTACGGAAAAGTGAATTAAGGACATGAACCCAGGTTGATCTTATTCCCCACGCCTGTTTACTTGGGCCCTGGGTATTTTGAATTGCAGTTCAGAACGTCTATTTCTTTTGCATTACAAAAATTAAATAGTGTTATGAAATCCTAAAGAAAATAACCCAAAAGCCAATATTGTTTATCTTGAATCTTATAACATTATAAGATTATGTTATCTTATAAGAACATAATCAAAGTGAAAAGAGACAGAAATACCTGATTAGAGCAATGTTTGGATAGTTTGTCAACTATCATATCTATATAATGAAAATCTAAATAATATTTATAAATATCCTAAAATAGGTTTTTTTTTTTTCTCATGTTGAGTAACTCTTGGCTTACTATTGCTTTGTTCACTGTTGTACTGACTTACTGATTTCTAGACTTTCTTTGGTTATCCCCTGGCCCCTAAATTGATTGAATTTAGCTCTTATTCTGACATATTATCAGGGCTGTTCTGGATTCAGGCACTGAAAGCATGTGTCTCTTCCCACTGAGAGTTTCCTGACATCATATTGGTAGATAGATATCGATTATAGTGGGAGTATTTTGCACCACAAAAATTACAGATGCTTTCCTCCCTGCTTCCACAATGCTGTTTGTTAAACATGTATCAACGTACCACTTGGAAAATCAGAAGATAGCCTAAGATAATCTTTTTCATGTGGGGGGTATTTCAGAATCTGAGAGACAGAAGAGGTTTTAAACAATGTTGAATTCAACTTGCTAATATCTTGTTAAGGATTTTTGCATCTATGTTCATGAGAGATAATGGCTTGTAGTTTTCTTCTCATTGTCTGGTTTTGATATTAGGGTAATGCTGGCCTGATAGAATCCGCTAGGAAGCAGTTTCTCTACTTCTAAACTCTAAAAGAAAAGGGGGAGTAGAAAATTGACAGAACACTCTAAACCAGCTATGATGGAAAAAATAAAAATCATTTAAAAAAATTAAAGAAAAGGTAAAGAATTGGTATAATTTCTTTCTTAATTGTTCGGTTAAAAATCAGCAGTGAGGAGTTCCCATCGTGGCTCAGTGGTTAACGAATCAGACTAGGAACCATGAGGTTGCAGGTTGGATCCCTAGTCTTGTTCAGTGGGTTGAGGATCCGGCGTTGCCATGAGCTGTGGTGTAGGTCGCAGATGTGGCTCGGATCCCGCGTTGCTGTGGCTCTGGTGTAGGCCGGCAGCTACAGCTCCAATTAGACCCCTAGCCTGGGAACCTCCATATGCCGTGAGAGTGGCCCAAGAAATGGCAGAAAGACAAAAAAAAAAAATCGGCAGTGAACCCAACTGGTACTGGTGCTTTCTGTTATGGAAGGTTATTAATTATTGGCTCAATTTCTTTGATAGATAAAGGCCTATTCGGACTTTTTCTTCTTGTGTGATTTTTGGCACATTGTGTCCATCAAGGAATTGGTCCATTTCATTTCGGTTACCAAATTTGTGGACATAGAGTTCATAGTATTCCTTTTAATGTTCTTAGGATTTGTAGAGATGGCCCTTTCATTTCTTTCTTTTTTTTTTTGGTCTTTTTGTCACTGCACTCGTTGCATATGGAGGTTCCCAGGCTAGGGGTCTAATCGGAGCTGTACCCACCAACCTACACCACAGCCACAGCAACACTGGATCTCCAACCCACTGAGCAAGACCAGGGATCAAACCCTCAAACTCATGGTCCGAAGTCAGATTGTTTCTGCCGCGCCACAATCGGAACTCTATCATTTCTAACATCAATAACTTGCATTCTCTTTTTTCTTGGTTAGCCTGGCTAAAGGCTTATTGATTTTACTGATCTTTTCAAAGAACCAGCTTCGGGGTTCACTGATTTTTACTATTGATTTCCTATTTTTAATTTCACTGTTTTCTGCTCTAATTCTTACTGTTTTTTTCTTCTTACTTTGGACTTCATTTACTCTTCCTTTTCTAGTTTCCTAATGTGGAAATTTAGATAATTTATTTTAGATGTTCTTTTTTTTTAACCTTTTATTTATTTTTTTTCTACTGTATAGCATGGTGACCCAGTTGCACATACATGTATATATTCTTTTTAGATGTTCTTTTCTAATATATGCATTCAATGCTAGGAATTTCCCTCTAAGCAATACTTTTACTGCCGCCCACAAATTTTGACAAGTTGTGCTTTCATTTTCATTTAATTCAAAATATTTTTACTGTCTTGAGGTTTTTTTCCTTTGACCCATTATTTAGATGTGCGTTGTTAATCTCCATGTATTTGGAGGTTTTGAAGTTACCTTTCTGTTACTGATGTCTAGCTTGATTCCATTGTGGTCTGAGAGCAGACATTACATGATTTCTTCTCTTTTAAATTTGTTAAAGTGTGTTTTATAGCGCAGAATGTGGTACACCTTAGTGAATGTTCCATGTAAGCTTGAGAAGAATGTGTAGTCTGCTGTTGTTGAATGAAGATGCCTATAGATGTTAACTGTATCCAGTTGATCTACGGTATTGTTGAGTTCAGTCATTTCCTTATTGATTTTCTGCCTGCTGATATGTCCATCTCTGATAAAGGGATATTGGAGGCTCTGTCTATGATGGAAGATTCATCCATTTCTCTTCGCAATTCTATTATTTTTTTCCTTATGTGGTTTGATCAGATTTTCTTTTAGCAAAAATTTATGCTTGAAATATCCAATGTATAGAAAAGTTGCAAGAATAACACAAAGAACTTTTCTATAGCTTTACCCAGATTCACCAATTGTGTGCTTCCTAAGTCAAGAACATTCTCTTTCATAAACACAACACAGTTATCAAGAAATTTAACCTTGATACAATACTATTATAAATCTTATTATCTAATCCACAGTCCACAAATCTTATTAGTTGTCCCAGTCCTATATAGCTTCATAACTCTTTTTTTTATTCTGAGATGCAGTCCAGGATCCCACTTGCCTTTATGTGCCATGTCTCTTTAGTCTCTTTCAATTGGAACAATTCCTTAGTCCTTTTTTGCCTTATATGGCCTTAAACATCCAAACATTTTATAAAGGAGTTTTCCATTTAGATGTGTCTGATACTTTTTCTTGATTAGAAAGATCACAGAAATGATTTTGTGTCCTTCTCAGTGCCTCAGATGGCACGTGATATCAGAAGTTGTCCCCAACTGGTGATATTAACATTGTTCCCTTGTTTCCACTGGTGTCCTCCGCTGTGGAGTTACCTTTGTCATGAACAAGTATTTTGTACATAAACATCTTATTTCCTATCCATCTTTGACCTCCTAGTTTTAGTATGTATTTGTAATTCTTGCTTAAAGCAATTATTGCTATGATCCTAGTTATTTCTAATTCCATCAGCTCTCCTGTGTCTACTATTGGCTTTCTATTGCAAGGAAGAACGTTTCTTTCTCTTTTTCCTTTTTTTTTTTTTTTGAGTTTTATCAGTAAGTTCTCAAATGTAATTTCATTCAGTGGCTTATAATGCACAAGCGTCAGTATTTATTTGATGCATAAATTGTCCTAGATTTGGTTAGTGGAGATCCCTAAGGGATCTTCAGTGTCCTCTTGATATGTCCCTATCATTCCTTGAAGACATCTACTCTCTGGTAAAAAAAAAAAAATTGATATTTTAGACCTATCTTGTCCTCCCCCAGTTGGAGGGTATTTCTAAATTGCCAATCCTCCCTCCAAAAAAGATTGATATCAATTTTCTACTGTACAGCACGGTGACCCAGTTACACATACATGTATACATTCTTTTGTCTCACATTATCATGCTCCATCCTAAGTGACCAGACATAGTTCCCAGTGCTACACAGCAGGATCTCATTGCTAATCCATTCCAAAGGCAATAGTCTGCATCTATTAACCCCAAGCACTCCTTGCCCCTCCCCCTTGGCAACGCCAAGTCTATTCTCCAAGTCCATGATTTTCTTTTCTGTGGATAGGTTCATTTGTGCCATATATTGGATTCCAGATGTAAGTGATATCGTAACGGTATTTGTCTTTCTCTCTCTGACTTACTTCACTCAGTATAAGAAATCCATCCATGTTGCTGCAAATGACATTATTTTGTTCTTTTTTATGGCCGAGTAGTATTCCATTGTGTATATACCACATCTTCCTAATCCAATCATCTGTCAATGGACATTTGGGTTGTTTCCATGTCTTGACTCTTGTGAATAGTGCTACAATGAACATGTGGGTGCGTGTGTCTTTTTCAAGGAAAGTTTTGTCTGAATAAATGCCCAAGAGTGAGATTGCTAGCTATAATGGTAAAAAATAAAAATCATAAAAAACAAATATTAAAAAAAGATTGATATCTTCTGAGGTAGGACTCCTGATGCCATTTGAGTCGTGGTCATAAAAAAGGTTTTGTTATAGAGAATGAGCTTTTTTTAAAGTATCTTCTTGAAAACCACTGAGAACTTTGAAGAATGACACTACTAGCTCAGAATTGACACTCACTATGTGTCTTAATACTGTTCCAAGCACTTTTTATCTGTCAACTCATTATTCCTCATGCCCATCCTAATAAGGGAGTCTCTTTTCTTATCCAGTATGGCAGATGATGAAATGAGGCACACAGACTCAAGTCACTTGTCTAGGACTGCACAGCTAATAAGGGCAGAGCTGGTTATTCAGGCCCAGGGCCTCTGTTCCTGAGTCCCCACTCCTGAGCACCATGCTGTACTTCCTTTCCAAAGTCAGAACTACAATATAGTGTAACAACAAACTCATCTAATACATTTATTTTTTTAATGTACTAATTAATTCCTTCATAGCTGTTTTCTTTTGTATTATTTAGATACCGTGATGTTTTAGGCATTCTCTGTTTTATATTGTCATTTTCTTTTCTTTGTTCTTGCTGTCCTTCCATTCGCCTAAAAGAACATTTCAACTCTACCACATTTTATGTCATGAAGTTCATTCTGGTTAGGGTTTCCTATATTGATTTTAAAAAAATTCAAAGGATCCTTCAGCTGAAAATCTATTTACATGTAATAGAAATTACACAAATAATAAATGAATAAATATCACCCAGTTGTCATCTTCCAATAAAAAGTTGCATGTATAAGAGTTCTCTTGTGGTACAGAGGGTTAAGGAGATGGTGTTGCCACTGCAGTGGCTTGGGTTGTTGCTGTGGCATAGGTTCAGTCTCTGGCCCAGGAACTTCTATATGCCACAGGTACAGCCAAAAAAAAAAAAAAAAAAAAGTCATGTATCATGAGGCTTTATATGGTAAGAGATACAGGCTTTTGTTAACCAAACAGCCTTAAAAATAGAACATATTAAAATAATTGTGAAAGAATTTTTGAAATCCTATAGTTCATATACAAGGTCTATGAGCCTTAGTAAACTGAATTAAAGTAGTCTTCAGTAATTCTTCTTTCCTTTTAGGTTTGGTCAAATGATTTTCAGTGCAAATTATTGTCAGCTGAAATAAATTTGTGTGGCTTGTGTTTCCTGTACCTACAAAGTACAAAACTACTTAGTCAATTCAATTAGAAAACAGTTAATTAAAAGAAAATTCAAGATTTTTGGGGGAGTTTGTTTGGGTTTTTTTTTTTTCTTTCTTTCTTTTGTCCTTTTTAGAGCCGCACCCATGGCATATGGATTCCCAGGCTAGGGGTCTAATGAGAGCTGTAGCTGCCGGCCTATGCCAGAGCCACAGCAACACCAGATCCAAGCTGCGTCTGAGACCTACACCACAGCTCACAGCAACACCAGACCCTTAACCCACTGAGTGAGGCCAGGGATCGACCTGGCAACCTCAGGGTTCCCAGTTGGATTAGTTTCCACTGCGCCACGATGGGAACTCCTGAAAATTCAAGATGTTTTAAAGCATTTTCTAAACAGAGCAACCAAATGATAATTTCATTACTTGTTTTTCAATTTATTCTTACAGGTTGTGTTAAAAGAATATTTACACACAGATCTTACGGCCCTACGGTTTGTATCTGTGTCAAACCTAATGACCACAACAGCAAACTTTTTGAGCCCCATATCTACAAAATACCCTTCAACAAAAACATGACCTGATACTGACTTATACATAAAAGAAACCATCATGTTTATTCTCAGCCCTGTACCTGGTTTTTCCAGGAAACATAAGGTTTTTCCAGGCTTGTGGTCAGATGGTGTCATATGTTACTTACCAAAAGGAAAGCCTTAATATCATTCCTTGGAAACTACTGGTCAGTTTTTTCTGTTGTTTAGGAAGCAGGTGAGTGTGTTATTTAGAACTTTTAATTCATGAACATTATGTAATGGGGAAAATTTTTTCAAAGTTTTACAAGTGTGCAAATCTCATGCTGTTGAAAGATCCAAGTATATGTTTAAACATGAAGCTGAATCAGGGCTAAAGATGTGGTCTTGCAGCTTGAGGTCCAAGAGGCATTTGTGTCATCTGCAACTGCACCTAGATTTGTTACTTAGCTTTGCTTCTTAGCTTCTGGTCCCTTCCTCTTCCCCAGAACAGAGAATACAAATACTTAGCTAGGGTTTGTAAGTTCATATCTTGTTTATGTGTAGTAGTTCAACTAAATTCAATTTTAGTAAAATAGCCCCTTTGGATAATTTTAAGGCTTTATTTTGGCATTAGGTAGCTTTCTGAATTTCCCTATAGACATTAATTCTAATGCAAAGTCTAACCAGGAGGGCAAAGGAAGACATCATGGATTAAGTTTCCTTTGGTTCAGGTTCAATTATTTTAGATTCAGCGTTAATTTAACTCATTACTGAGTTATTTGTATAATTTTGGTTTTTTTAACAAATGTGGTTCTGTGCCTTGAAACTCTGTCTCTTGGGATGTCTATAGTTCATGGAGCATGGAGCACTTGGCAGCCGTGGGGTACATGCAGTGCAAGTTGTGGGAAAGGTACCCAGACAAGAACAAGACTGTGCAATAACCCACCACCATCATTTGATGGCTCCTACTGTGATGGAACAGAAACACAGATGCAAGTTTGCAACGAAAGACACTGCCCAAGTAAGAGAAGTGTAGTATTTGTACTCTTGATAAATTAACACCTAGGGAGGAAGTCAGTCAGAGTGTCAATAAGAGCATCATTCAACCTATCAAAAAATGAGGGTTTCATCTGCTCATTTCTATGTAGTAACAGAGCACATGTATTTTTCTTCAATCTAGTTGATGGCAAGTGGGCCACTTGGACCAGCTGGAGTGCCTGCACGGTGTCCTGTGGAGGAGGTGCCAGACAGAGAACAAGGGACTGCTCCGATCCTGCTCCCCAGTATGGAGGCAACAGATGTGAAGGCAGTGATGTCCAGAGCGACTTTTGCAATAGTGACTCTTGTCCAAGTGAGTGTTGGAAACAGTGAGTCAACATTATACTCTCCTCAAGCTTCGTTATGGCCTCAAGTCCTTAACGTTATAAAAGTCTGTTACTCAATTGGTCTGTCTTTGGTTTAGGATATCAAAATGTTGCCTTGTTGCTGTTGTGTCTGTATAATACCATAGATGTCATTGATTTATATGGGCAGGGGCTGTATCTGTTTCCCATGCTCTGAAGGACCAGCTGCACAGTGCAAGGGCCAAGGCACCCTTCCATGCTAACTGTTAAGGACGTTGATTCCTTTACGCAGGCAAGAGGTGGCTCTCTGCCTTCGTCACTAGGCTGGATTTTTAGACCCCACTAACATCTAAATTTACTTTATCCTTCAGTTCCAGGAATAGTCCTACACTCAATAATTACAGGTTAAATGGAACTGCACAGTCACCAGAATGTGTACCCAGTTTCTTGTCAAAACAACAGCCAAACAACCTGCCTTTGGAAGTTGCCTATTTATAGATCTGTGTGTTTCTTTTCAGTTCCTGGGGAGGACCTTCCCATACCTTTTAGATGAATGGCCTTGTTTAGCACTTCTCCGATGTTCTGTGTTGTAGCTCACGGTAACTGGAGTCCTTGGAGTGGCTGGGGAACATGCAGTCGGACGTGTAACGGAGGGCAGATGCGGCGGTACCGCACGTGTGATAACCCTCGTCCCTCCAATGGAGGCAGAGCTTGTGGGGGCCCAGACTCCCAGATCCAGAGATGCAACACTGACCTGTGTCCTGGTGAGCTTCCCGACTCCCGGCAGGAGGACAAGTAAATCATTTCCTTTAGTGCTCATTGTAGCAGCCCCATCATTCAGATCTTAAAATGAAAGTTGTATAGGCAGGGTCACTCCAGGTAGAGATTTGAAAACTTACTTGTTAATCTTGACCATTCTCTCCTTGTTCACAGTGGATGGAAGCTGGGGAAGCTGGCAGAGTTGGAGCTGGTGTTCTGCCTCTTGTGGAGGTGGTGAAAAGACTCGAAAACGGCTGTGCAACAATCCGGTACCATCCACAAGTGGTCGCCCCTGCCCAGGGGATGCTACTCAGGTATCCAGATGCAATATACAAGCATGCCCAGGTAAGCAACTAAGCTAGACTTTAGCAGGACCGCATGTCTAGCCTTCCTACAAATTAAAAAAAGGTGTCTCTCTGAGCCCTTAAATTATAAAAACAGTGCCAACTTTAGGAGGAACTAGGGAAAAGGCACTTCTTCCCCCTCTTAGGTGCAGCTCTGTATCAAAGCCTGTCCTGAATTTTAGCTTCTCCTTGCCCTCTTCCAGGCTCCTTTGTAAAAGGATATAGTCAGCACAGCTGTAAATAGTAGTCCTGGGCTTGAGGGGTAAGAGGGTGTGGAAGAGCAGGAAAGCCAGGCTGAGACTCCCGGCTGAAAATTGAGGGTGGGGCAGAAACTGAAAATCTAATAGAAATACACAGTTGGAGGCTATTCTTTCATAGATGGGAATACAGATTATATGCGCATAGAAAGTAAAACTGGGCAAAATTCAGCTCAAGAAAAAAGATTAGGGGGAGTTCAGCTACCATAATCCAAGTCGTGCAAATAGCTGGATATTATTATCAGTGATGCAAAAGTTCAGAAGGAACAGAGTCAGAATTCTAGAACACGTGGACCTTAGAGTTTATTGGAGGCATAAGAAATGGCGATTTAATACTAAGGGTACTTATCTCAAAGGTTAGACTTCCTAAGGGTGTAAGAAAACCAACAAGAATATTTTCACATTGTTGAAGTATTAAGATACCATTGGACTTTCCCAAGCTTTGAGATGGCTTCAGAAATAAAATATCCCTGAAAATCAAGAAGGCCCATTTGGCAGAAAGAGAGAAAGGAATTACATGAAAAGAGAAGATCTTGGTGAGCTGAAGAGGCAAGGATCTATCCATCAAACATGCAACACATCTTCTCACTTTATCACCGATTACCAAGGATGTTGAGGCTCTAACATGTAGAAATGGTGATAGGTCTCATTTCAGTGAAGGCAATTTGCAGCTTGACCTCTCCAAGTACCAGGGCCTCAGGGACAGAAGAAAGTAAATGGGCAGACAATTTGGATTAGCATCTGGCAGAAAGTTTTGAGGATCCCAAGTAGGTAGGCAGAACTAGGAGATGATTGGGGAGCCCTGGGGTTCAAGTTCCTCTGTGAGACTAGAGAATCAAGGCGAAAATGAGAGGCTACACTTATTAGTGATGACCCGCAGAAATGGGAAATTAGTGATCCTTCTATCCTTCTTGGGACTAAGGATAAGAACCCAAAGGGCCAACCAGGTCCCGCCTGGTCCTGCCATCTACTTTCCTGCATCATCTTGCTGCATGGTTACAATCACCCACTAGGCTCTACTTTTGCTTTCTCACATGTGACAAGTCACACCTCCCAAGAAATTGACACATGCTATTTCTTCCCAGAATACCCTTCTCCTGCCTTCCTTGCCTTAGCTAGGACCTAAACCTTCTTCAGATCTTCAATCTGTTTTTACCTCCTCAGACTTTCCTGGGTCATAACTATCTATTAGTACATTTCATTTATCCATTTCTCTGTGGAATGTAATTAATGTCTGCTCCTGTATTCAGACATAACTTCTGTCTTTTTCTTTCTTACCATTGTGTCCTCAGTTCTTGATGAACAAATGAATATAATCCAGAACATGAAGGCTGAATCAATGTGGAAAAAAAAAAAAAAAAGGTTTTCTCTCATTAGTAAAGTAATGCAAACTAAAATGGTGGCACACTCTACCTATTGACTTTTCTCAGATGGAATACAACTGTATTTCTCCCTGGTGTGTAAAACATGATAACAATATCTGAAACACCTAGTGTTTTAAAATATAGTCACTTAAAAGACATCAAATAATGAGTATTTTTTAAATTTAACTATTAGCTTCCTCCTGTTATGCTTCCCTCTCTTGTCAAAGCATGCACTCATTAACCACCAATTCTGTGTCCACAACCAATAATTGTGTTGAAGAATGGAAAGAAGGCATGATTGTTTTTCAGTGCAGTTGCCTTCATGTGATTTTTGCAACAATTTTAAAGGACATTATTCATCTCAAATTTTCCTCAAGTTAAACATTTTCCCATGTAGATGTCACATGAAGAACTTGGTAAGCCCTTGATCGGAAACCCAAGACTGGACAATAACCCTTAGAAACATCACATGTGTACTGACAGTGACCAGAAACAAGGCTTTGGAGCTATTTTGTTGGTGATCTCTCCTTTCCCTCCATATTCTCATGAAGGAAGCAATAGATAAAGGAATACGGGTTTTGATAACAAGCAGATCCGTGTTCATTTCCTCATTCCACCGCCTCCTAGCATATGTAATCACGGGAAAATTGCAGGATTTCTCTGAACTTTATTTTCCCAGTCAGCAAACCATGGGTATTTAAAACTACTGTATAGGATTTCTGCTAGAATGTAAAGAGTTAATGCATATTAAGTGCTTCCTATATAGCTCATGATATGCGCAATCAACTCAATAATATCATCATTTTCATCACTATCAACAAACAAATAATTTAGTTTGGCTTTGGGACAGGGCACTGAAAGTATTCTTTGGGTTGTGAGATAATACTGTGGTGTACGTAGATGGGAAGGATCCTAGGTTGATGTGGGGTGCTGAGTGTCACATGGGAGTAAAATGTTTTGAAAGCTTATTTATTTCACTCTTGAATTCAGATGTCATATGATGTTTTAAATCTTTGAGAGAAGATTTATAGCAGCTTTGAACACTAGCCTCCTTCTCTCCCATGTAATGTTGATGAAACTGTTTCCTTATCCAAGAATGTTTTTTCTTCCCCCAATAGGTGGTCCCCAGCGAGCCAGAGGAAGTGTTATTGGAAGTATTAATGATGTTGAATTTGGAATTGCTTTCCTTAATGCCACAGTAGCAGATAGCCCAAACTCTGATACTAGAGTAATACATGCCAAAATTACCAATGTACCTCGAAGTCTTGGTAAGTCTCTTTGCTTATAAGCCTCTTTTTAAAACCGTATTATGCTTCTTCACGTTAAATCTCCACCTAAAATTTCTAGAGGATACTGCTATTTAATAAACAGTATAATAGTCCCTAGTTTTATCCCAGTGGTAAACTCTTAAGTACACATGAGAAGCTATTTTGCTGTTATTCGAGTTCATTTAATGTTTGTCCTTCTGAATAACATGCTATGAATAATAATAATGGACTGTAAATATTTTGCTTTGTTATTTATTCCTTTTTCTCTGTTATTAATTCCTTTTTCTCTAGGTCCAGCAATGAGAAAGATAGTTTCTATTCTAAATCCAATTTATTGGACAACAGCAAAGGAAATAGGAGAAGCAGTCAATGGCTTTACCCTCACCAATGCAGTCTTCAAGAGAGAATCCCAAGTGGAATTTGCAACTGGTTAGTGCCAGATGAACTTACTATTCTTTTACTATTAAAAAGTACAATCACTGTAAAGCTTGGTGGTTAAGAAAAGTATATTATATGTTCCCACAGAGGATAATTTCAAGTTTTCATGCCATCTTATCATAAATCATATAAAAGCAAGTTTACATTTCCCTCTAAATTTTACTGATGTGAGTCTATAAGGCCTTGTGTCTTTGAACAGTATAGTGATTTTTAGAGCTTAAAGGGTTTTTTTCTTCCTTATCTTTCCTGTATATTTTCTCTTTAAATCCTTAGAGAGTATTCTGAAGGCCAAACAGAGCAAAAAAGTTGTCATCGCTATTAATTAAAAACCTTTGTCAGAGTTCCCGTCCTGGCTCGGTGGTTAACGAATCTGACTGGGAACCATGAGGTTGCGGGTTCGATCCCTGGCCTTGCTCAGTGGGTTAGGGATCCGGCGTTGCCGTGAGCTGTGGTGTAGGTTGCAGACGCGGCTTAGGTCCCGCGTTACTGTGTCTCTGGTGTAGGCCGGTGGCTGCAGCTCCGATTGGACCCCTAGCCTGGGAACCTCGATATGCCGCGGGAGCAGCCCTAGAAAAGGCAAAAAAGACCTTTGTCTATGAACCTGAGATTCAATAAGGATACCTTATAGGGATTTTTTTAATCAAAAAGTGGGAATAGGAGTTTCCTTCGTGGCTCAGTGGTAACGAACCCAACTAGTATCCATGAAGACACAGATTCAATCCCTGGCCTCACTCAGTGGGTTAAGGATCCAGCATTGCTGTGACTGTGGTATAGGCCAGCAGCAACAGCTCCAATTCAGCCCCTAGCCTGGGAACCTCCATATACTGTTGGTGGCCCAAAAAAAAAAAAAAAAAAAAAAGTGGGAATAAAAACAAGCAAATCTAAGGACTTTTTGTTTTATCCTTAGTGTTAAGGATATGTATTAGCAATTCATGGCCCTTTCCAAGTGCACATTTTCATAGGCCTCCATTTCAAGCATCTCTGAAGGTGATCAGCCTCAACGGCAGTGATTTTTAAGGACAAAGGCCTGAGGGAGCTTTAGTCAGCCCAGAAGATACATGGGTCTCTGGATGGCAATTCATTTACTAAGATGCCTCTCTGCTATTTCTTAAAGCACAGGAAAGATGCCTTCTTTTTGCTTGTCAGACAAAAGTGTGGAATCCTTCACATAATCATATGCGACATTTTTGCCACATCAAAAGAGATTTTAGGAAAAACTTAATTCAGTAAACCCAAGTCTTTAATTTGGGGACTAAGTACTAATTTAATTCTCTTATGATCTGTGTTTAATCAAGTTTGAAGTGTGATACCATAGCTGAACTGGAATGTAAAGTAAATCTGCTCTGTGCTTACCCGAACCATCTATTTCCTTGCTGTTGAAATGAGTGAACTGTCATTCTTAGGAGAAATCTTGAGAATGACTCATATTGCCCGGGGCTTGGATTCCGATGGTGCTTTGCTACTAGACGTGGTTGTGAGTGGCTATGTCCTGCAGCTGCAGTCACCTGCTGAAGTCACCGTGAAGGTAAAATGTTCAGATAACATGCCTTCCCTGTGTATTGGAGGAATGCTAAGAGTAGGAGTCAAAGATCAGAAAAAGAGCATAGAAATCTTGTGCAGTTTCCCTTGTTCGCTTTGGGGAATAAATGTCTAAACCAACCATAGACATGGCTATCTGGTCTCTGTTGAAAAATCTTTAGGGACAAGGCTTTAGAAGCTCTCAGTAGTTTTATTACCCTGTGAACCAAGGTCACAGCTGTGTTGATTTAAGCCACGTGTATCATTTTCTACAGACAAAGAGAAAAGACCCTCTGACATAAAAGTTTTTGTATGCCATCCATAAAAGTATTCCAGAAATTAAAGATGAATAACAATCACCCTTTCAAATTTTTCTTTACTCTGACCTACAACTCTGAATTCCTTATTAAACTCTAATTTAAGACACCAAAATTATGCAGCTAAGGCAGTTACCATTATGTTCAAACTCTATTTCCAAAACACTACTGTGCAATTATAATTTAGAATTATGTATTTTTAGCCACTAAGCCTTTTTTTTTTTTAAACCTCATTCTACATGATGTCATAGTACCTTCAAGGAAAAAAAACATGGTGAGCCATACTGATCCTCAAACCCATATTGTTCCTAGGATTACACAGAGGACTATATTCAAATAGGTCCTGGGCAGCTATATGCCTACTCAACCCGGCTCTTCACCATTGACGGCATCAGCATCCCGTACACATGGAACCACACCGTTTTCTATGATCAGGCACAGGGAAGAATGCCGTTCTTGGTAGAAACACTTCATGCATCGTCTGTGGAATCTGACTACAACCAGTTAGAAGAGACCTTGGGTTTTAAAATCCATGCTTCAATTTCCAAAGGTAACTTGGTTAAAGGAAAATCCAGATCTTTATGCGATCCAGTCCTTTCTTGTTTTTGTTGTTGTTGTTTTTAGGGCCACACCTGCAGCGTGTGGAAGTTCCCAGTTGAGAGGTCCAATTGGAGCTGCAGCTGCTGGCCTACACCACAGCCACCAGCAGTGCGGGATCCAAGCTGCTACACCAGGCCTCTGTAACCTACGCCAGAGCTCGTGGCAATGCCAGATCTTTTACCTACTGAGTGAGGCCAGGGATCGAACCCACGTTCCTCATGGATACTAGCTGGGTTCCTAACCGGCTATGCCACAATGGGAATTCCCTGTCCAGTCCTTTCTAAAGTGGTAAAAGAAATGCACTGATAGGGGAGTTCCCGTCGTGGCGCAGTGGTTAACGAATCCGACTAGGAACCATGAGGTTGCGGGTTCGGTCCCTGCCCTTGCTCAGTGGGTTAATGATCCAGCGTTGCCATGAGCTGTGGTGTAGGTTGCAGACGCAGCTCGGACCCTGCGTTGCTGTGGCTCTGGTGTAGGCCTGTGGCTACAGCTCTGATTAGACCCCTAGCCTGGGAACCTCCATATGCCGCGGGAGCGGCCCAAGAAATAGCAAAAAGAAAAAAAAAAAAAGAAATGCACTGATGCCATTCAGAATAGACTGAACATCACGTTATCAGGTTTTTCATGTGTTTTAGCTATGTCTTGTGATGGGTAAAGTCCTGGGTAAAGCCCATCCAGTTGGCGTTCTAGTGTATTCGGTTTGCTAATGTGCTTCTTCATGTCGCATGGTGGAGTTATTACTGTCCTAGCCTATAGACAGAAAAATTTTTAAATATATCCTGTATCAATGATTTTTCTTTGGATAATAAGGTGCATTTGTTCTTCCTCTGAATCTTCTGTTTGATAAGAAATTTTTTAAATTCCTGAAACATGACGCAAAGATGTGTCTTAAGAGAGTCAAAAAAAAAGTTTCTCTATTTTAAAAGCAGCTTTTAAAAACTGGGGAGCAATCATCAGAATTCCAAACTGTCATTTATTGTTCTTGGAAATTATCACTTTTGAACTGCTTTCCCTTGATCTCAGCAGTCAGCCTGTGCTGTGTGGCTGTTCTTTGATGTCTAGACCCTGAGATTTCCTGTTCAGTCGTAAGAGGCACCACAACAGTTAGCATTCCATATCTCATGGGGTTTTGATTTTTGGAGATAACTGCATGTAGTTATGTTACAGACACTAAATGTTTGAATGATAGTAACTTTGAACTTTGGGCTCCTATGAGCTTGTTTAAAATGATTCAGAATCATTTGTGAGTGTATCTTGTGAATGTGTGTTTCGCTTTATGGTGGCTTTCCTAAAATAGATCCAAGTAGTTTTTTGTTGTTGTTGTCGTTTTGCTTTTTAGGGCTGAACCCGTGGCGTATGGCAATTCCCAGGCCAGGGGTTAAATCAGAGCTACAGCTGCCGACCGACACCACAGCTCATAGCAATGCTGGATGCTTCACCCACTGAGCAAGGCAGGGATAGAATCCACCTCCTCATGGATGCTAGTTGGGCTCATTACCGCTGAGCCATGATAGGAAGTCGCCAAGTAAATTTCAACCAGCTCAGCACATACACTAAAAATTCATTTTCACTGTTTACTCTTGCTTTCATTGCTTAGTTGTGCATGGGACTGTTTTTGTCAACACCTGTCCAAACTACTTCATCAAATTTGAGGTGGTAGTAATACAGGAGTACATTCACATTTTGGGGGCTAATCACAGATTTCTGGAGCCTCGCAGCCAGAGGAGCCTGTAGCCCCCACACCTTCTCCACCTACATGTTGCCACCATCGCCTCATTTTACTCTTGTTTTGCATGTTAAGGTAACTTGGACAAAAGAAAAGAGATACTAAAATGAATAGTTATATTTCCTTTTCCCCAGTAACACCTACTCTTCCTATGGAACCTGTTTCTACTTTTTCCAGTGCTCCTTACAATTTTTTAAAAGATAATTTGGCACAAGACTATAAAATCAATTTATGTCATCTGGGACTAAAGGAATTAAAATGACTTTTGAAAAGTCACATACACTTTGACAACATGTGAGTCCTTTTAAACCAAAAATTGCTTGAAGGTCTTTTTGATTTCTATAAGGGTGTTTGTTGTTGGGGTATTGGGGTCCCAGAATAGAAGGAAACACACTATAGGACATTTAAAACTCCTTGCTATCCTTGGATACTATGATTCTGTTAATTACGTCTGATATATATGCCCACTGGTGGTGGTTGTTCCTATGAATTTCGAGAATTGTGTACCTGCAATTTCTTTTTAAGTGACCACCAGGGGGCAAGCTTGCCTTCTTAATTGCTTAACCAGCTTGTTTTTTCTTTGTTGGGTCTAGACCAGCACTATGGTTACAATGCAATTAGAACCACCTAGAGAGTTTGATTGAAAGTTCAGAATTCTAGGGACAAATATTTTTGTCTAAGATAGGGCCTTGGAGTATATGTATTTTTTAACACAGCCCCTAAATAATGCTATTGTATCTGGTCTAGTATTTGGAAAGTACCTGTCAAGACAATTCATAAATACAAATCCATATAATTTTATATCTTTAAAGTCAAATTAAAAATATTCATATTTAACAAGTCAATGAGAAGGTATCAGGAAAAATAAAGGAAAAGATAAATTTATAAATAAAATTTTTGAAATTTTATGAGAGAAAAAATAAGTTTAAACTAATTGCATTAGATGCTATGGACAACTATCATTAATTTTAGTATTTCTTCAAAACTTAAAAATCACTAAGAAAAAGACAAACACCCCAATAGAAAAAAATACATAAAGTCTGTGAATAGGAAATTCACAAAGGAAGAAACAATAATGACAAAATGAATGTGAGAAACTGTTTAGCCTCATTATTAAACAAATAAATGCAAATTAAAACAATTAGGTATTATTTTCCAGTTATCATCGTCAGAGATTAAAAAACAAGATAACCACTCAGTATTAGAGAGGTATAGGAAAGAAGCACTTAGTGCATGGCCAGCAGGGAAAGCAGTTCAGTATCAGTAGCCTTTCCAATGTCCACTTTTTTTTTAGTTATCTCATTCTAGGAGTCTGTCCTAAGAAAATCACAAAAAAATGGCCTGTAGTAAATATCCTGAAGTAAGAAGAAAATTTGTAAATGATGGCACAACTGTGTGGTAAACTCTTAAACAATTATTATAATTTTAAAGGAATATTTAGTTTATTCATTTAAAAATATCTGTTGAGTACCTACTGTGTATCAGACACTGTTCTGGGTATTGGCAATATAATTGTAAACAAGTGACAAGGAGACTATACTTGACACAACAATCATTGAAAAGAAGAACAACCAGAAAGAGAAGAAAGAAAGTGCCTGAGAAAATTTTTGAAGAAATAAAAGTTGCAAACTTCCATAACATGGGAAATAAACACTAATTTAAGTCCAGGAAGCACAGCAAGTCACATATAGGATAAACTCAAGGAGGAATACTCTGAGACATATATTAATCAAACTGACCAAAAGACAAAGAAGATACTCAAAGCAACTAGAGAAAAGCAACAAATAACATACAAGAGAATCCCCATAAGGTTATCAGCTGATTTTTAAGCAGAAACTCTGTAGGCCAGAAGGCATAATATATGCAAAGTGATAAAAGGAAAAACTTTCAACCAAGAATACTCTACCTAGCAAGGCTTTCATTCAGATTCTACGGAGAAATCAAAAGACAAACAAAAGCTTAAGACAGTTCAGCACCACCAAACCAGCTTTACAACAAATGCTAAAAGAAATTCTCTCTAAGCAGAAAAGAAAATGCCACAACTAGAAACAAGAAAATTACAAATGAGAAGCCTCACTGGTAAAAGCCAGCATTTAGTGAAGGGGGAGAAATCATCCACATATAAATATGATATCAAAACCAGCAATCAAGAAGAGATTATGATTGTAGGATATTGGAAAGGCATTTAGAATTAAGAGACTAGCAACTTAAAACAATTGTGTGTGTGTGTAGACTACTATATCGAAGCCTCATGCTAACCACAAACCAAAAACCTACAGTAGAAACACACACAAATATGGAAAAGCAACCTAAATACAACACTAAGGATAGTCATCAAATCACAAGGGAAGAAAAAAGACAACAAAAATTCAAAACAATTAACAAATAGAAGTAACATACATATCAATACCTTAAATGAAAATGGATTAAATGCTCCAATCAAAAGACGTAGACTGCCTCAATGGATACAAAAATAAGACCTGTATATGTGCTGTCTACAAAAGACTAACTTCAGATCTGGAGACACAAATAAGACCTGTATATGTGCTATCTACAAAAGACTCACCTGAGATCTAGAGACACATACAAACTAAAAGTGAGAGGGTGGAAAAAATATTTCAGACTAATGGGAATCAAAAGAAAGCTGGAGGAGCAATACTTGTTACAGACAAAATAGACTTTAAAGAAAGTAACAAGAGTCAAAGAAGGACACAGTATAATGATCACAGGATCAATTCAAGAAGATATAAAAATTATAAATATATTTGCACCCAACATAGGAGCACCTCAATATATAAGGCAAGTGCTAACTGCCAGAAAAGGAGAAATTTACACAATAATAGTGGGAGACTTTAATATCCTATTTACATCAATGGACAGACCATCCAAACAGAAAAGCAGTAAGGAAGCCAGGCCTTAAATGACACATTAGACCAGATAGACTTAATTCATATAACATTTCACCCAAAAGCAGCAGAATACACATTTTTCTCAGGTGCACATGGGACATTCTCTAGACTAGATCATATCTTGGCCCACAAATCAAGCTTCAGTAAATTTCAGAAAATTGAAATCATGCCAAGCATTTTTTTCCAACCACACTATAAAACTACTATACTATAAGTTGACTTGAAGTCAACTACAAGAAAAAAAAACAAAAATACACAAACTTGTGGAGATTAAACAGTATACTATTAAAAAACCAGTTGATCACTGAAGGAATCAAAAAAATACCTAAAGATAAATGAAAACAAAAACATGATGTTCCCAAATTTATGGGATACAACAAAAGTGGTTTAAGAGGCAAGTTTGTAGCAATCCAAGCTTACCTCAGGAAACGAGAAAAAACTCAAAAATAACCTGACCTTACAACTAAAGCAACTAGAGAAAGAAGAACAAACAAAACCCAAAGCAAGTAGAAGAAAAGAAATCATAAAGATCAGAGAAGAAATGAATGAAATATAGATGAAGAAAACAATAGAAAAGATCAGTGACACTAAAACTTTGTTCCTTGAAAAGGTAAAAAAAAGTTGATAAACCCTTAGCCAGATGTATCAAGAAAAAGAAAAAGGAAACAGGCTCAAATCAAGAAAATTAAAAATGAAAATGGAAGTCAGTCGTATCTCTGTATACCAGCAATGAAATATTAGAAAAGGAATACAAAAATACCATTTAAAATTGCACCTCAAAAAAATCAAATACCTTGGAATACACCTGACCAAGGAGGTAAAGGATTTATATGCCAAGAACTATAAAACTTTAATCAAAGAAATTAAAGAAGATGTAAAGAAATGGAAAGATATTCCATGTTCATGGATTGGAAAAATCAATATTGTAAAAATAGCCATACTACCCAAAGCAATCTACAGATTCAATGCAATCCCTATCAAATTACCCATGACATTTTTCACAGAACTAGAACAAACAATCCAAAAATTTATTTATTTCTTTATTTATTATTTTTTTGTCTTTTTGCTATTTCTTGGGCTGCTCCTGCGGCATATGGAGGTTCCCAGGCTAGGGGTCGAATCGGAGCTGTAGCCACTATCCTACGCCAGAGCCACAGCAACACAGGATCCAAGCCGCATCTGCAACCTACACCACAGCTCACAGCAACGCCGGATGGTTAACCCACTGAGCAAGGGCAGGGACCAAACCTGCAACCTCATGGTTCCTAGTCAGATTCGGCAACCACTGCGCCACGACAGGAACTCCAAACAATCCAAAAATTCATATGGAACAACAAAAGACCCAGAATTGCCAAAGCAATCCTGAGAAACAAAAACCAAGCAGGAGGCATAACTTTCCCAGACTTCAGGCAATATTACAAAGCCACAGTCATCAAAACAGTGTGGTACTGGTATCAAAACAGACAGACAGACCAATGGAACAGAAGAGAGAACCTGGAAATAAACCCTGACACCTATGGTCAATTAATCTTTGACAAGGGAGGCAAGAACATAAAATGGGAAAAAGAAAGTCTATTCAGCAAGCATTGCTGGGAAACCTGGACAGCTGCATGCAAAGCAGTGAAACTAGAACACACCCTCACACCATGCACAAAAATACACTCAAAATGGCTGAAAGACTTAAATATAAGACAAGACACCATCAAACTCCTAGAAGAGAACATAGGCAAAACACTCTCTGACATCAACATCATGAATATTTTCTCAGGTCAGTCTCCCAAAGCAATAGAAATAAGAGCAAAAATAAACCCATGGGACCTAATCAAACTGAAAAGCTTTTGCACAGCAAAGGAAACCCAAAAGAAAACAAAAAGACAACTTACAGAATGGGAGAAAATAGTTTCAAATGATGCAATGGACAAGGGCTTAATCTCTAGAATATATAAGCAACTTATACAACTCAACAGCAAAAAAGCCAACAACCCAACAGAAAAATGGGCAAAAGACCTGAATAGACATTTCTCCAAAGAAGATATATAGATGGCCAGCAAACACATGAAAAAATGCTCAACATCACTGATTATAAGAGAAATGCAAATCAAAACTACCATGAGATACCACCTCACACCAGTCAGAATGGCCATTATTAACAAGTCAACAAATAAGAAATGCTGGAGAGGGTATGAAGAAAAAGGAACCCTCCTGCACTGTTGGTGGGAATGTAAACTGGTACAGCCACTATGGAGAACAGTATGGAGATACCTTAGAAATGTATACATAGAACTTCCATATGACCCCACAATCCCACTCTCGGGCATATATCCGGACAAAATGCTACTTAAAAGAGACACATGCACCCGCATGTTCATTGCAGCACTATTCACAATAGCCAGGACATGGAAACAACCGAAATGTCCATCAACAGATGATTGGATTCGGAAGAGGTGGTATATACACACAATGGAATACTACTCAGCCATAAGAAAGAATGACATAATGCCATTTGCAGCAACATGGATGGAACTAGAGACTCTCATACTGAGTGAAATGAGTCAGAAAGACAAAGACAAATACCATATGATATCACTTGTAACTGGAATCTAATATCCAGCACAAATGAACATCTTCACAGAAAAGAAAATCATGGACTTGCAGAATAGACTTGTGGCTGCCTGACGGGAGAGGAAGGGAGTGGGAGGTATTGGGAGCTTGGAGTTATCAGATACAACTTAGAATAGATTTACAAGGAGATCCTGCTGAGTAGCATTGAGAACTATTTCTAGATACTCATATTGCAACAGAACAAAGGGGGAAAAAAATGTATACATGCAAGAGTAACTTGATCCCCATGCTGTACAGTGGGAAAGTAAAATAAAATAAAAAGAAAATTAAAAATGAAAATGGAAAAGTTACAACAAACACCACAGAAATACAAAGGATCAAAAGAGACTTCCACAAATCTATACACCAATAAAATGGACAACTTAGAAGAAAAGGACAAATTCTTAGAAAGGTACAATCTTCCAATACTTAACCAGGAAGAAATTGAAAATACAAACATACCAATCAAAAATATTAAAATTGAAATTGATTAAAAAATTTCCAAAACAACAAAAATCTAGGACCAGATGGCTTCATAAGCAACTTCTATCAAACATTTAGAGAAGAGTTAACACCTATCCGCCTGAAATTATTCCCAAAAAAATTGCAGAGGAAGGAACACTCTCAAACTCATTCCATGAAGCCACCATCCCTCTGATACTAAAACCAAAGATACCACAAAAAAAGAAAATCATTGGCCAGTATCATTGATGAAAATAGATGCAGAAATCCTCAACAAAATATTAGCAATCTGAATCCAACAATATGTCAAAAGGATTATACACCATGAAAAAGTGAGATTTATCCCAGGGATACAAAGATTCTTCAATATCTGCAAATCAGTCAGTGTGATACATCACATTAACAAACTGAAGAATAGGAGTTCCCACTGTGGTTCAGCAGGTTATTGTCTCTTTAAGGATGGGGATTCAATCCCTGGCCTTGTTCAGTGGGTTAAGGATCTGGCATTGCTAGATCACAGATGCAGCTCAGATCCAGTATTGCCTTGTCTATGGCAAAGCCCTCAGCTGCATCTCCAATTCAACTCCTAGCCTGGGAAATTCATATGCCACAGACCATAAAAAGAAAAAAATAAGAAACTGAAGAATAAAAACCATATGATCCTCTCGATAGATGCAGCAAAGGCTCTTGCCAAAATCCAACACATTTATAATAAGAAACCCTGCATAAAGTGGACATAGAGGAAACATAATAGAGGCAATATATGACAAATCCACAGCTAATGTTATTCTCAACCATGAAAATTGGAAAGCATTTCCTCTAATATCAGGAAAACAAGGATATCCACTCTCACCACTTTTATTCAAGTAGTTTTATAAGTCCTAGCCATGGCAGTCAGAGAAGAAAAAGAATCCAAGTTGGAAAGGAAGTAAAACTGTCACTGTTTGCAGATGACATGGTACTACACATAGAAAATCCTAAAGACTCTACCAGAAAATTACTAGAGCTCATCAATGAATTTGGTAAAGTTGTGGATACAAAATTAATACATAAAAATCTCTTGCATTCCCATATTCTAACAACTCAAGATCAGAAAGATAAAGAAACAATCCCATTTACCACTGCATCAAAGAGAATAACATACCTAGGAATAAACCTATCTAAAGAAATAAAAGCCCTATACTCTGAAAACTGTAAGACACTGATGAAGGAAAGCAAAGATGACACAAACAGATGAAAAGATATACCATGCTCTTGTATTAAAAAATCAATATTGTCAAAATGACTATACGATCCAAGACAGTCTACAGATTCAGTGCAATTCCTGTCAATTATCAGTGGTATTTTTCACAAAACTAGAACAAAAGCTTTTTAAATTTGTATGGAAACCCAAAAGACCCTAAATAGCCAACGAAATCCTGAGAAAGAAAAACAGGGCTGGAGGAATGTGGCTCCCTGCCTCCTTAGGCTAACAGTCATTAAAACTGTATGGAACTGTCACAAAAACAGAAATATAGATAAATGGAGCAGGATAGGAAATTCATAAATACAGCTGCATGCAAATCAATGAAACTAGAACACACCCTCACACCTTGCACGAAAATAAAATCAAAATGGCTTAAAGACTTTAAGATAAGATACCATCAAACTCCCACAAGAGAACATAGGCAGAACATTCTCTGACATCAACCTTACAAATGTTTTCTCAAGTCAGTCTCCCAAAGCAAAAATAAATCAATGGGACCTAATCAAACTGACAAGCTTTTGCACAGCAAAGGAAACCAAAAAGAAAACAGAAAAACAACTTACAGAATGGGAGAAAACAGTTTCAAACAATGCAACTGACAAAGGAACCCTCCTGCACTGTTGGTGGGAATGTAAGCTGGTATAGCCACTATGGAGAACAGTATGGAGGTACCTTAGAAAACTACATATAGAACTAGCATATGACCCAGCAATCCCACTCTTGGGCATATATCCAGACAAAACTTTCCTTAAAAAAGACACATGCACCCACATGTTCATTGCATCAATATTCACAATAGCCAAGACATGGAAACAACCTAAATGTCCATCAACAGTCAACTGGATTAGGAAGATGTAGTGTATATATACATGATGGAGTACTGCTCAGCCATAAAAAAGAATGACATAATGCCATTTGCAGCAACATGGATGGATCTAGAGGCTCTCATACTGAGTGAAGTAAGTCAGAAAGAGAGACAAATACCATTATGATATCACTTATATCTGGAATCTAATATACAGCATAAATGAATCTTTCTACAGAAAGGGAATAATGGACTTGGAGAAAGACTTATGGTTGCCGAGGAGGAGGGAGGGGGATGGATTGGGAGCTTGGAGTTAATAGATGCAGACTATTGCCTTTGGAATGGATTAGCAATGAGATCCTGCTGTGTATCACTGGGAACTATGTCTAGTCACTTATGATGGAGGATGATAATGGGAGGAAAAAGAATGTGTACACGTATGTGTAACTGAGTCACCAGCTATACAGTAGAAAAAAAAAATGTATTGGGGAAATAACAATTGATTGCAATTTTCTTAAAAAAGGGGAAAAAAAGAAAACTCATAAATAAACCTAGGCACCTATCATCAACTGAAGTACAATAAAGGAGGCAAGAATATACAATAGAGAAAAAAACAGGCTCTTCAATAAGTGGTGCTGAGAAAACTGGACACCTACATGTAAAAGAATGATTTAGAACACTCTAACAACATACACAAAGATAAACTCAGAGTGAATTAAAGACCTGTAAACTCTTAAAGGAAAACATAGGAAGAACACTCTTTGACATAAACCACAGCAGTCTTTTCAGATACACCTCCTAGAGTCATGAAAATAAAAACAAAAATTAAAAAATGGGACCTAATTAAACTTAAAAAACTTTTGCACAGTAAAAGAAAGCATAAATAAGATGAAAAGACAACCCACAGAATGGGAGAAAATATTTCCAAATGAAGAGATTGACAAGGGATTAATCTCCAAAATATATAAACATCTCCTCCAGCTCAATACCAAAAAAGCAAACAACCCCATCAAAAATGGGCAGAAGACCTACATTTCTCCAAAGATGACATTCAGATGGCCAGAAAACACATAAGATTTTTGACATCACTAATTATTAGAGAAATGCCGATCAAAACTACTCTGAGGTACCACCTTACACCCGCCAGAATGTCCATCATCAAAAAGTCTACAAACAATAAATGCTGGAGACAATGTGGAGAAAAAGGAACCCTCTTACACTGTTGGTGGGAATATAAAGTGGTGCAACTGCTATGGAAAACAGTATGGAGATTCTTCAAAAAACTAAAAATAGAATTACCATGTATGATCTAGCAATCCCCCTCCAGGACATCTATCTGGGAAAATCATAATTTGAAAAAATACATGCACCCCAGTGTTCATTGCAGCACTATTTACAATAGCCAAGACATTGAAGCAACCAAAATGTCTATCAACAGGAATGGATAAAGATAGGATACATATGTAGAATGGAATATTACTCAGCCATAAAAAAGAATTAAATAATGCCATTTGCAGCAACATGGATGGACCTAGAAATTATCATACTAAGTGAAGTTCATCAGTAAAAGGTAAACATTATATGATATCACTTATGTGTGGAATCTTAAAAAAGGATACGAATGAACTTGTTTCCAGAACAGAGACATACTCACAGATTTTGAAAACTTATGGTTGCCAAAGGGGACAGGCGGATGGGAAAGGGATGGACTAGTGGTTTAGAATTTGCATCTGCACATTGAGGTATATGGAATGATTGGCCAGCAGGGACCTGCTGTATGGCACAGGGAATGCTGCTCAATATTCTGTGATGATCTATGTGGGAAAAGAAACTGAAGGAGAATGGATAATTTATATATAAAAGTGAATCACTTTATTGTACAGAAGAAATTATCACAACCTTGTAAATCAACTATACTTCAACAAAACTTTTAAAAATGAAAATAAAATTTTAAAAAGAGAAAAAAAAAGATACATACACCCCAGTGTTCATTGCCTCACTGTTTATACCAGCCGAGAAATGGAACCCACCTAAATATCCATCAACAGAGCAATGGATAAAAAAATGTGGCACATATATACAATGGAATATTACTCAGACATAAAAAAGAATGAAATAATGCCATAAGCAGCAACATGGATGGATCTAGAAATTATCGTACTAAGTGAAGTAAATAAGTCAGCTAAAGACAAACATCCCATGATATCACATACACATGGAACCTTTAAAAAATATCATACAAATGAACTTATTTACAAAACAGAGGCACACTCACAGACTTCGAAAACAAACTTATGGCTACCAAAGAGGACAGGTCATGGGGGGGCGATGTGGATTGTGAGTTTGGGACTGGCATAGGCACACTATTGTATACAGAATGGGTGGTCTGTGGAGACCTGCTGTATAGCACAGGGAACTCTACTCAATATTCTGTAATAACCCGAATGGGAAAAGAACCCGAAAAAGAACAGATACGTGTATATCTGAAGCACTTTGCTGTATAGTAGAAATTATCACAACACTGTGAATCAACTATACTTCAATAAACATTTTTTAAATGGGAAAAAAAAACAGTATGCAATATGACCCAAATCTGGGTTGCCCACGTCACATTGATTATAAGGAAACCTCATACTGATTAAAAACACAGATTCCCAGGCTTCTTCCTTGGCAGTTCTGCCTGGGTTAGGACTAAGGATCTATATTTTTACTAAGCTATCCGGGAGATTTTATGATCAGTAAAGTTTGGCAGTTATTAGTCTGTAGAGTAAAAAATCCTAATTTAATTTTTTAAAGTGTATACTGATAAAAGTGACTAAAGGGAAAAGCATCAAAATCTTGGCAATAGTTTGTTCCAAGTGACAAGTTTACAGGGGATTTTATACTTTCAAAGTTTCTACGATTGTACATTACAATAACACAAACATAGTTTACATTATCCCCCGACTATGTCAAAATAAAAATCATAGTGTAATTCAAAATAACATACTTTATAATGGAAAGAATCAAAGAAGAATAGTTTATGACAATATTTTGTACTTCAGTATGAAAATCTTTAGACATTACTACATTGGAAGTTAAGAGAGAAGTATTTATATAGCTGAACCAACATTTAGAGTCCCAGTGTGATTTTCTTAAAAACATTGAGTAATTCTTGGAATTCCCATCACGGCTCGGTGGTTAACGAATCCGACTAGGAACCATGAGGTTGCGGGTTCGATCCCTGCCCTTGCTCAGTGGCTTAAAGGATCCCACATTGCCGTGAGCTATGGTGTAGGTCACAGATGCGGCTCGGATCCCGCGTTGCTGTGGCTCTGGCGTAGGCCGGTGGCTACAGCTCCAATTCAACCCCTAGCCTGGGAACCTCCACATGCCGTGGGAGCGGCCCAAGAAATGGCAAAAAGACAAAAAAAAAAAAAAATTGAGTAATTCTTGATAATGGTCTGAATAAAACAATATGTAATTGACCATCAATTATATGTTACATTCCTAGAAAACTGATGGTATACTTTAATCACATAAAAAAATGTTTAATACATGGAAGATGAGTCCTAACCTTAGATAATTACAGCTTTCTCGCTTCCACGAAAATCTTTTGGGTCAAAGGACACATCTTTATCTTGCATCATTATCCCGCTACTGCAGTATTTAAACCTGCCTCAGGGTCTGCTCCACTCACTAAATTTTAATAAGCTTCCCTATTAAATCATGTCATCATCGTAACAACCAAAGTATCTCCCCAAAGACCTCCCAGATGCCACCTAATGGAAGGTACCCCCCCCCATTTAGAACCAGAAGTCTAAATCTTCAGATAATAACTTATGTTTATGTGACACATTTTTCCATAATCATGTCCCCAACACAGTGCCATATACAATATATTGGCTGGATTAAAGAATGTATGGATAAGTGAATAAAAATGAAGCATGAATTTTAATCACCACCTGAGCTGTGGTTTTGAGTTCAATAGTTCAAAGTCAGACAGACTTGCTTCTAAATCCTTGCTCTAGATTATATGAGGTCTTTGACTTAAGCTACTTGCATGACCTGTCTCATTTTCCTCATCTGGAAGTTGGTTATGATGGGAGCAGGGGAGTTTGGGGTACAAATGAAGCATAGCACATAGAGCACACGGTATGTTGTGTACTCAACAATCATTTAGCAACATGCTCCAGACATTTCTATCCAAGCCACCCTGTCCCCACTCCCTTGAAGGTGCAAGAAGGGTGGATGCTCTCGGGATCATTTTTATACTCAGGGTGAAAATGGATTATGAACCTCTGGCTTCCTCTTCAAAGCTTTAAGCAGTTTGATTGCTTAGAAATAGAAAATAGGGCTCTAGCTTTCTAGTCAAGGAAATATTTTCATCAGAGCAGTGTTTCTTCCACTCTCCAAATACATAAATATATAAAAAGAATTTCGAACTGTTTCATGTTCTCAGCAGGGTTTTAATTTTGTAATCAGAGACTCTCCAAAGTAGAATGAACCTGAATAATTAATGAATACCCAGACTCCCTCTATAAAGAGCACCTAGAATAATAATAAAAATAAACAATTTCATGCATTTAGAATTAAAAGAAAACCTAAGGACTTCCCTTTGTGGCTCAGTGGGTTAAGGACTTGAGATCACTTCCCTGAGGATGCAGGTTCAGTCCATGGCCCTGCTCAGCGGGTTAAGAATCCGGCATTGCCATGAGCTGTGGTGTAGGTCACAGATACAGCTCAGATCTGGCATTGCTGTGGCTGTGGTGTAGGCCGGCAGCTGCAACTCCAATTCAACCCCTAGCCCAGGAACTTCCATAAGCCGCAGGTGCAACCATATTAAAAAAGAAAAGAGAAAGACAAAGGGGAAAAAAAAGAAAGAAAATCTAAGATAATTTCTAAGAGATTGAATATGAACTGAATATATGATGTGAATTAAATATCCCTTAGAGAAATCTATTAACTTTTGTCTTATGTGTGTGTGCACACATACATTACTTTAGTGACTTGAAAGATGAGTTTAAGATTTTAGAGCTCAGTAATGTTTGAAAAGTATTTGCTAAAATGCTTACAGCAGTCAAGACCAAGTTGCTTTCTAAGGAAAGACATTCCCTAACGAACCTGTTTGTTCTTGTTAATGTCTTTTTTTTTTCCTGGCATCTAACATAAATCTATTCTGTAACAATATGCCTGTTTCTTTTTGCTTTGACTGCATGGGAAAGGAAAACACTTGGTTACACGTAGGGGGACTTTGACCCAGATTCTCCACCTTGCAAATGAAGGAGAAAATACGAAAGGACAGGGTTTCTTCATCAGAGTTTGTTTTTCCCTGGCATCAATTTTTTAAGGAACCTCAAAATAGCATTCCTACTTCCCTCACAACGAGAGGACATAAACAGCTGGAAGGTTAGGACTTTGCCTGTGGTTATGCATACACATTAATTTGAGTCCTTTTTCATTATCGCAGAATAATTTTCTTTTGATTAATGCAGGCAACTTAAACAGAAACTCTGTTTCCACTGGCTGCTTGCCAACGATCTCTGTACTCTGATTCATTTATTTCTTGGCTGAGAAACAGGGGAAGTTTCCCATCCTATGTGTTTTCACCTGCTGCATCTGTGTCATGTGTTCCATCTTTGGCATCTCTTCCCTGGGAAGATGGTGCTGGAAAGAAACAAGGTGGGAATGTTCTGACCAGCCAGTTAATTTTGCATTTCTCTGTGCGGTAGGAGATCGCAGTAATCAGTGCCCCTCCGGGTTTGCCTTAGACTCAGTTGGACCCTTCTGTGCTGGTAAGTACAGGAATAAATGATTTCATTTTTACTTTTATCCAAGAGTTATTGGTACCATTTAATGGGCATTTGGTGCCATTTTACTAGATATTTAATCATCACAACAGTCCTCCAAATGTCCCACTGTCCAAGTGAAGAAATTGAAAGGCAAGTGCCTGTGATCACTCAGCCATCATCAAGTGGCAGAGCTAGACTGGGATTTAAGATAGATGCAAAGCCCCGTGCCCTTTTCATGTGTCCGCAATCAAGTGTCCGGGATCATGATCAAGTACAGGGGTGGAGCGAACACAGGGACAAAACAGTGAACCTGGTCTGGCCAACTCAACTGCTATGAATGAAATAGCAGCAAGTCAACTTGGAGTCATCGAGGCCTAGGATGGCTCCATCGTAGGATAGGGCTGGATTGGAGAGGACGACTATGACTAAGCCAGCCTTGTCCCATGCAAGTACCACTGCCAGAGAGTCACAGATGTATCAACAGCTAAGGAAGTGGCTTGAGGAACTCAAGTTGGCGTATGCAGTGCTTTTCTTCTGCTGGTAGGCAATATAATGTAGTACAGTGTTAAAAAGGTAGCCTTCAGAAACCACACTACCTATGTGGTGGGGGGTTTGATTCTTGGTCCAGGAACTTCACTGTGCCTGCGTGTAGCCAAAAAAAAAAAAAAAGAAAAGAAAAAAAGAAAAGGAAAAAAAAAGTCAGAAACTGCACTGTCCAGGATCAAATCCCAGCTTTACCTATAATGACCTATGTGGCCTGGAGCAATTTACTTAGCCTCTTTGTTCCTCGGTTTTATCACGCACGATAGGAATAAAAACAACTTATTTTCTAGGCATGTTCTGAGGAAGAGCTAACGTAGGACAAAAGCACCTGCTGTGTAGCACAGAGAACTCTACCCAATATTCTGTGACAATCTATGTGGGAAAAGAATCTGAAAGAGAATGGATGTGTGTACATGTTAAAAAAAAAATTAGGTCACAGTAAATGGTCATTATATCTTAGCTGTCATCACTGTTGTTTTAGAATCAGTCTAACCATCTATTCACTTGGATGATTTGAGAACCCCCAAATTAATTTTTATTTAGTTTTTCCCTTTGGTGGTGCTTAGAACATTTCCTGTTCCATTTGATTCATTCATTGGCCTCTATAAGCCACTCTTTTCACCAGCTTTAGTAAGTCCTAGAAAGTAGAGGGTTCTCCATACTAAAGGAGAATTTTGCTTCTTCTTTCAGATGAAGATGAATGTGCAGCCGGGAATCCCTGCTCCCATATCTGTCACAATGCCATGGGAACCTACTATTGCTCCTGCCCCAAAGGCCTCACCATCGCTGCAGATGGAAGAACTTGTCAAGGTAGACCCAGAGCTAAGTCTAGTCAACACACTGAAGCAGCAGACCTGGCCATCTCTGACCTGGAAAAGCATGCTAGACCAGTGCTCTCCTTTCCTACTCTTTCTGTTCCCACCTTCATGAAGCTGCAAAAGAAAAAGAGGATACTGCTCCCACTCTGCCTTCCGACAGGACACACTCTGTGGTGATGCCTGTGGTGACTCACTTAGTCCCCACAGTGCAGGCGGGACTGTTATCATATTCATTTGACAGGGATAAACATAAAGAGGTCATAAAGAACGTCAGTTGCCCAATCCTGGTAGCACTTTGGGCGCCTGAAGAAAACAAAGCAAAACACTCCTCTGTCAGAGTCTAGGTATGCTTCAAAGTTAGAAATCATGTAAGAATCTAGTTTTATAATAAAAAAGAAAAGAAAGGAATTTCTCCCTTTGTGCCCAAGCAGCAACCCCCTCCCCCTTCTGAATGCAAAAGAGAGAGGGAGGGGGGCAGAGGAGGAACTCGTGTGGAATGTCCAGTATGGACTGGGCACCTCGTGTACATTTTTTCCTTTCATTTTCAAAGCAGTCCTGAGACACAGCTATTATCCTCATTTTACAGATGGGAAAACATCTCAGGAGAAGTAACTTTTGCATAAGCCACCTAATTTGTAAGTGGTCTAACAGATGGCTTGGTCTTTGAAGATGTGACATGGCTCTAGCGTATTTCAAGTGTCATACTCTGCCTTTCTTATCCGCATTGCACAGCAGGTTCTTGGGCTGGCTTTCTTCAGCCCCCCTTAGCTGAATGGCTCACTTTGTTGCAGATATTGATGAGTGTGCTTTGGGTGGACACACTTGCCATGCTGGTCAGGACTGTGACAATACCATTGGATCCTATCGCTGTGTGGTCCGCTGTGGAACTGGCTTTCGAAGAACCACTGATGGGTTGAGTTGTCAAGGTATGCAAATGGAAGTCCTTTATCTTCATTATACTAAGAGGTAAAAGCCTTTTAAATTATTTAGAGTAAGCTCTGTTTAGTAGATTGAGCTTCTTGGTAAGATATTTAGATGTAATATTGCATGGCTATTTTAAGAATTTGTAACACAGTGTCTTTGAATAAAACCTGCCTGTTATATTTGAGAGATCATACAGCATGATCTTCATAGAACCTATTTCATAAACTTCCAGTGCATAACAGTACTGAATATTTATTGCAGGACTTTTTTAGTAGACTTTATTTTTTAGAGAAGGTTTTTATTTGTTTTGTTTTGTTTTTGTTTTTTTCGGTCTTTTTAGGGCCACACTCGCAGGATCTGGAGGTTCCCAGGCTAGGGGTTGAATCGGAGCTATAGCCATTGGCCTACACCACACCTCACGACAATGCCGAATTCTTAACCCACTGAGCAAGGCCAGGGATCGAACCTATATCCTCATGGACACTAGTCACATTTG
The DNA here is from genome assembly GCF_016906955.1 of Phacochoerus africanus. Taxonomy (NCBI): domain Eukaryota; kingdom Metazoa; phylum Chordata; class Mammalia; order Artiodactyla; family Suidae; genus Phacochoerus; species Phacochoerus africanus. The sequence continues at coordinate 126,631,760 of NC_062554.1, forward strand.
TTTCCGCTGAGCCACGATGGGAACTCCATAGAGCAGTTTTAGATTCACAGCAAATTTGAGTAGAAAGTAAAGAAATTTTCCATATTCTCTCTGCCCCAACTCAGGCATAGCCTTTCCCACTATCAACATCCTCCACCAGAGTGGTACATTTTTTACCAAGGATAAAGCTATACCGACACATCATTACCGCCCCAAATCCACTGTTTACATTAGGATTCACTCTCGAGGCTGTACATCCTATGGGTTTCGACAAATGGTTAATGACATATATCCTCCATCATAGTCCATACAGAACAGTTTCCCTGCCCTGAAAGTCTTCTGTGCTCCACTTAGTCATCCATCCCTCCCTCCCCCACCCTCCGGCAACCACTGATCTTTTTATTGTCTCTCTAGCTTTACCTTTTCCAAAATGTCATAGAGTTAGAATTATGCAGGATGTAGCTTTTTTCAGATAGGTCTCTTTTGTTTAGTCATAGGCATAATAAGTTTCTGTCATGGCTTTTCACAGATGGATAGTCATTTCTTTTTTAGTCCTGAGAAGTAATCCATTGGTATGAATGCACCACGGTTTATTTAGGCTATCTTGGCACTCTAAAATTTTAGCCATTATGAATGACATGGCTATCAAGATTTTCCAGAGGAAGAAACAGTGGATACAAACTAAATTCCTATCTGTAGTAGAATGAATGAATGATGATACATACACTTCATGAAACACTGTGCTGTCATTATTAAGAATGGACTGGCTTTGAGGAATTTCTATGAGGTGTGGTTGAGTGAGAACTCTAGGATGTAAGAAAGTAAATGTAAGTTGTGTAGAAAATATTATGTGACTAGAAAGGAAACAACCACCAGCAAAGGAAATGGATTTATATATTTAGGATGATATATAGGTATCCATAGGAGACATATGTTATTATTTATCCTAGATTTGGTGGACAAGGAGGGTAAAAGGGATAAGAGAGGCCCAGCAAAAGAAGAAAAAATGCACTAGGAAAATATTTTAAAAGTATATGCTCACATTTTTACATTTATATGCACATGTACAGATTTTTTAAAGATTAAACTAGAAATTTTTAAATGGAAAACCAATACAAAATAAGATATTGTAAGTCTTCAATTTGAAACTATAAGATGAGAACATGAAGAGCTGAAAATATGGTGATTATTCTTTTTTTTTTTTCTTTGTCTTTTTAGGTCTGCACCTGCAGCACACAGATGTTCCCAGGAGAGGGGTCAAATCAGAGCTGCAGCCACTGGCCTATGCCACAGCCACAGCAATGCCAGATCCTAACTGTGTCTGTGACCTACACCACAGCTCATGGGCAACACCGGATCCTTAACCCACTGAGCGAGGCCAGGGTTCGAACCTGCGTCCTCATGGATACTAGTCAGATTCGTTTCCACTGAGCCACGATGGGAACTCCTGGTGATTGTTCTTTTGAGGGTTTGAACTAGAACAACAGAGAAGTGGAAGGAGCTTGAGGTGACTATAGACCTGAGAGAGAAGTTTTGTTAGGAAAGATTTAATTATGTCTACAGGGTTATGGGAAAGATGACAGTAAGGAGGAAGGGCTTTCAAACTGCACAAGGCCCAGTGGAAACGAATCCGACTAGGAACCATGAGGTTGCAGGTTTGATCCCTGGACTCACTCACGAGGTTAAGGATCTGGTGTTGCTGTGAGCTGTGGCGTACATCGCAGATGCGGCTCGGATCTGGCATTGCTGCGGCTATGGCGTAGGCTGGCAGCTGTAGCTCCGATTAGACCCCTAGCCTGGGAACCTCCACATGCTGCGAGTGCAGCCGCAAAAATAAACAAACAAACACACTGCACAAGGGGAAGGAATGATCAATGGACCGCAGTTCTCTTCTTGGTGAGACGAGAGGAGACAGGCTGCAGAGATCAAAAGCTCAGATAGGGTAGTTTTTCTTAAATGGAAGGAGTGGTCTCTTTTTCTGGAAATGGAAAGAATGAAAGGGGAGAAGTACAAAAATACAGGCAAGTGCACACGAGGTTGGGGAGTTCACGCCTTTTTTTTTGTTTTGTTTTCATTACACTGTGGTCCACATGGTGCTCAGGAAGATTAATTTGGTAATGACCACAGGCGAGGAAAAAAAGCTAAAATGCTGCACTCAATTGAGCACCAGATGAGAAAGACCTGCATGGGGCTAATAGCAAAAATTGGGAATAAAGGTTACATTTGCAAAGGATGTTGCAGAAGACCTTAGCTTTTTTATTTTATTTTATTTTTTTATTTTTATTTTTTTTGCCTTTTCTAGGGCTGCTCCCGCGGCATATGGAGGTTCCCAGGCTAGGGGTCTAATCGGAGCAGTAGCTGCTGGCTACACCAGAGCCACAGCAACGTGGGATCCGAGCTGCGTCTGCGACCTACACCACAGCTCACAGCAATGCCAGATCCTTAACCCACTGAGCAAGGCCAGGGATCGAACCAGCAACCTCATGAGTCCTAGTCAGATTCATGAGCCATGATGAGAACTCCAATTATTATTTTTTATCTTTAATACTCCAGTCTGTCAGCAACATTCTAGGGCTGAAATTTCCAAGAAATAGGAGTGGGAGCCATATAGTAAAATAAAGTAGAGAAGTGTTGCATCCACATAGTTCTGAATCACTAGTAAATATCCACCCTGAAATAAGAGAAGAGAAAAACCTCTAGCAGTTAATTCTCTCAAATACCTAGCAGGTCACTTGGGAACAATTGAACTGAATTTGTTTTAGGGAAAATCTTAAACATTCAGAGATCACTAAAATGTTAACATTTGGGATAAATTAACCCATGTTTTCTAACAGCAGGTAATGAAAGTCTTGCCTTATTTAACAGATATTAACGAATGTCAAGAATCCAGCCCCTGTCACCACCGCTGTTTCAATGCCATCGGAAGTTTTCACTGTGGATGTGAACCTGGGTATCAGCTCAAAGGCAGAAAATGCCTGGGTAAGGGACGGGCTTTGAATTCAAAGCAGGGACATCCTTGTCTTCTTAATGGTATCTGATCAAATCCATGTGCCATGTCCTGAGCTGGATCCATACATATATAGGATACCTACTATGCATCATGTATGTAATCCATGCAAGAACAAAAGGGAAGCAAATACTATACAGGGTTCATTTTCTAATTATGTAACTTTTTTAATACTTCCTCTATTATCAAATTTTTTACAAAACCACAGTATACCTATCAAGTTATATATTTTATACACATATATAATTTTTATTTTTCTAGGAGGAGGAAGTGGTTAGTATGGCTACCAGTTCTGTGAAATATTTTGGTTTTTATCATTCTGTTTTAATTTTTTTATTAGGGTATAGTTGATTTACAGGGTGTCAATTTCTGCTGTACAGCAAGTGACCCAGTCATATGTGTGTGTGGGTATGTATTTATATGTATACACACACACATTCTTTTTGTCATATTATTTTCCATCATGGTCTATCCCAAGAGATTGGATATGGTTGCCTGTGCTGTATAGTAGGACCTCATTGCTTATCCATTCTAAATATAATAGTTTGCATCTACCAACCACAAACTCCCAGTCCATCCCACTTCCTCCTCTCTCCCCCTTGACAACCATAAATCTATTTTCTATGCCCAGAGTCTGTTTCTGTTTTGTAGATATGTTCACTTGTGCCATGTTTTAGATTCCACATATAAGTGATATATGGTTATTTTTCTCTGACTTCACTTAGTATGAGACTCTGGTTATATCCACATTGCTGCGAATGGCATTATTTTGTTTTCATGGCTGAATAGTATCCCAGTGTATGTATTATGTATGTACCACATCTTCTTTTCTTTCTTTTTTTTTTTTTTGGTCTGTCTTTTTTAGGGCTGCACCCATGACGTATGGAGGTTCCCAGGCGAGGGGTTTTATCAGAGCTGTTGCTGCTGGCCTACGCCACAGACACAGCAACGCCAGATCCGAGCCGCGTCTGTGACCTACACCACAGTTCATGGCAATGCTGGATCCTTAACCCAGGAGTGAGGCCAGGGATCGAACCCTCAACCTCATGGTTCACAGTCAGATTCGTTTCCGCTGTGCCACGATGGGAAATCTGTACGACATCCTCTTCATCCATTCATCTGTCGATTGTCTCAATGTCTTAGCTGTTGTGACTAGTGCTGCAATGAAACTGGAATACACCTATCTTTTTGAATGAAAGTTTTGTCTGGATATATTTCCAGGAGTGGGACTGCTGGATCACATGGTAGTTCTGTATTTAGTTTTCTGAGGAACCTCTATACTGTTGTGTATTACATACCTTACTGGATTTAAACACTTTAACCTTATACCATAATTATGTAATCAACACCTATATTAGTTAATAATATACTTAAAATCCAAAGGTAGAAGGTCCTGCTGTGGTGCAATGGGAACCATAGTGGCACAGGAGCACTGGGATGCAGGTTCAATCCCTGGCCTAGCACAGTAGGCTAAGGACCCAGAATTGCCATAATTGCAGCATAAGCTGCAACAGTGGCCTGGAACTGATCCCTGGCCCGGGGACTCCATATGTCACAGGGTAGGGGAAAAAAAAAAGTATACTTTTTATGGAAAAGTGGAAGAAATCACTTTCTTAATCTGCATTTCTTTTGTTCTTTTATCAAGATATAAATGAGTGTAGACAGAATGTGTGCAGACCAGATCAGCACTGCAAGAACACCCGCGGTGGATATAAATGCATCGATCTTTGTCCAAACGGAATGACCAAGGTAGAAAATGGAACCTGCATTGGTGAGTCTCTGGCTATTTCGGTGACTGACATCCATTTGCTATCAATAGGCCAAGTAAGGCATCCATTGTAAAAACTGATGGTTAGAGTAAACTTAATCTAACAAGGAAACATCTTTTTCTATAGGTTTTTCACTCCCAACTTCTCGTACGATTCAGTTCTGGGGCCCTAGGGTTTTGGCTATTCCAGGAAATTAAAGCTCACCATGGAGACTTACGACCATCTTGAGCTCCCATCCATTACACAATTAGTTTAATATCTATGTAAATTATCAAACAATTTCTAATATGAAATTTAGCATATATATTAACAAGTGCTTTGGAAGCATTAAGAAACAATTATGTTTTTTTGGAGAGATTTGTTGAAAGTTCAAAAATATAGGCAGTTCTCATTGTGGCTTAGCGGGTTATGAATCCAACGAGTATTCCTAAGGATGCAGGCTTGTTCCCTGGCCTCCCTCAGTGGGTTAAGGATCTGGTGTTACTGTGAGCTGCGGTGTAGGTCACAGACACAGCTGTGGCTGTGGTATAGGCTGGCAGTTGCAGCTCTGATTCAACCCCTAGCCTAGGAATTTCCATATTCTGCAGGTGCAGCCCTAAAAAGCAAGAATTTCAAAAATATAATTTTAAAACTAAATATTCTTTATATGTCAAATCAATGACCAGACAATAAAGTAAATTATATTTCTTTCTAAGTTTATTCTTTGTGTGCCTATTCAGTACCAGTTTTCCATAGTTAGCAGAACAATGAGCTGCGTGAGTTACAAAAATGGAACTGATAGCATTCCTGCTGTCTTGCACATACAGTCGACTGGGATGGATCAACCAACCTCAGTCCCTCACCAAAAAAAGAAGAAAAAAAGCTGTAATACAAGGCAGGTTGAAGTACCATAGAAGAGGTTCAAATAAAATTGTCTAAGAATACTTGAAAGAGTGATGGATCACATTTAAATATAGCCTGAATGGCATGTTAACAGGTGGAGGTGGTAGAAAAATGAAAGGAAAAAAGACCTGTATGAAGGGGAAAGAGCTGGACTTAGAGATGACATGTTAAAATTCTTCTTCCCTATAAATCCGACCTTGACCAAGTCTTAAGATGACACAGAATTTTATGTTTCTCATTTTAAAAATAAGACATTAAGAATTTCATACTGAAATATTTATTCAAGTTACGAAATATCTTGGATTTGTTTCAAAATAATATTACGAGCAAGGGGGGGGGTACAGATATAAATGAAAGAGTATTGACCACTTGTTGATACCTGAGGTACATGGAGGTTTAGTATAAATTTAAAAAAACCTGAGGGCATAGGAGTTGGACTATCAGATTTCAATGACTGTTGTCAGCAATATGGATATAGGTAAATATTTTTCTTTACTTCTAAGAACAGTAGCCAACTCAGAGCAGTATATGCAGTTATTTGCCATTTTAAGCATTTTTAAGAATATTGACTCTGTAATTATGTATAAGATTAATTAGAAATGAGGTAAGCTGAAAGATCAGAAGACTAAGAAGCTATAGCAAAAATATGGCTAAGTGGGGATAAATGAGTTTGTTTGAAGGAAGTAGAATTACCCAATCTTGGAAACGGAGGGAGTAAATTAAAGATAATGCTATCGTTTGCAGCCTGGTTGACTGGGGATAGAGGGATGCTGTTATCATAAATAAAGGTGTAATGGTAAGTTACTGGGGACATGCTGAGGTTGAAGTACTGGTAATACATGGTGATGGAGATGACCAGCTAGTAACGAGAAATTGGGGACTGTAGGTAAGAAGCAATGTGGTACTATTGTTCTAAATCTACATCAGCAGGCTCACTAGAGTCAGTAGAACAAATAAGACGGCCGGAGGAGGAGGGATATAGAGAAAGGAAGAAAAAGCTGAGAACAAAATTCTTCTGATATAGGGAGCAAGAAAAGGAAAAGGAACCAGTTAGTAAGGAGCAGAGCTGGGACGTGAACCCAGGTTTTCTGACTCCCGGTCTCAATAACATGGTGAGAAAGGCAACATTCTAAACCATTAAAAATGTTCATTTTAAATATAATGACGTCAGGTTCTGAAAGAGGAAATGTTATTACTTTTTATTGCTTCCCTGTCCATAGATATTGATGAGTGTAAAGATGGGACCCATCAGTGCAGATATAACCAAATATGTGAAAATACGAGAGGCAGCTATCGTTGTGTATGTCCAAGAGGTTACCGGTCTCAAGGAGTTGGAAGACCCTGTATAGGTAAGTTAATAGGAACTCTTGTTGGGTAATACATCTGTTAATATTAGTTATCCAGTAACATCAACTTAATTCGGACCACTCTATCCTTAAATGCTTTCTTACTACAATTAAATTTGTAAATTGGTTTAAGTAGTCCATGACATTTGAGATAATTTAATAATTTGAATTACTTCCTAGAGACTGACTTTCAAGAGAACAGCCCCTTATAGAATGCTTCCTATGCACTAGACATAATAAAGGGAGTTTGTGATGTATTTACCATGAAAACAATTATTACTTTATCTACTACCATAGATGAGTGCTTACTATATGCCGTTCCCTAGGCTAAGAATCTCATTTAATTTTCCCAATTACCTGTTTATTTCCATCTTAGTTATAACTGAATATAAAATAAGGCAGGGAAGGATAATAGAAATATCTATAAGAAGACAGTTATGTTTTAAAAAAATTAACACAGTTACAGTCAAGAAGTGGACCTCTAAAATTGTATTCCACTTCAGAATATTTAAGTGCAGCAAAAAAAAATTGTGTAAGCTTTTAAATACTGGCTTCTGGTTTGCATGCTATACTTTAAAAATTGGATTCCTTGATCGTCTATTTAATTCTTTATAGAAAATTCTTCCATAAAGACTTAGTTCTGGAGTTCCCGTCGTGGCGCAGTGGTTAACGAATCCGACTAGGAACCATGAGGTTGCGGGTTCGGTCCCTGCCCTTGCTCAGTGGGTTAACGATCCGGCGTTGCCGTGAGCTGTGGTGTAGGTTGCAGATGCGGCTCAGATCCCGTGTTGCTGTGGCTCTGGTGTAGGCCAGTGGCTACAGCTCCAATTAGACCCCCAGCCTGGGAATCTCCATATGCCGTGGGAGCGGCCCAAAGAAATAGCAAAAAGACAAAAAAAAAAAAAAAAAAAGACTTAGTTCTGTCTTTGTGTAGTCCCTGGCAAAGTACTTTGCACACAGCAAATGTCTTAAGTAATACCATTATTAGAAACTTTTTTAAGCCGTGAGATCCTGCTTTATAGCACAGGGAACTGTATCCAGTCACTTGCGATGGAAATGATGGAGGAAAATGCGAGAAAAAGAATGTATGTGTTTGTGATCGTGTCACTCTGCTGTACAGTAGAAACTGACAGGACACTGTAAACCAACTATAATGGAAAAAATAAAAACCATTAAAAAAACCTTTTAAAATAAGTACTTTTTTAATAGCAGAAATACATATCATTTTAGTCTTCTATTTAGGTGCTTTAATTTACATATATTTTAACATCTTGATCAGTCATTTTAACCTAGCAGAATGAAATATGTTTATCTGTTCAGTAATTTGACATACAGCTTATTGTCAGGAATTAGGCTGGAGGATAAATCAGTGAAGAAAGTCGAGATTAAAATTTTTCATTTAAAATTTTGCATATTGATAATTTTCAAAGAAAAATTTATACTTTTATTCTATATACTCATATTGGTTTTTTTCATGTCATTATGCTAATACAGTAAAGAATTGGTTTTGACCTCTGGTTTTTAATTCATTTTTCCAGTTCATAGGAAGAGTTCCAAGGTACATACTCTGTGTTGATCTAGGAATAAAAAGAAAGATAATTTCTGGACTTTGTGAATTTATCTTAGGAAGAATTGATTCTGTGTCTTCCTTTTTAATTTTTTGTTAGGAAAATGTGCTGGGCATAATTATTCATTAATAATTATTGATTCAAAAGCGACCAAGAAAAATAAAATTGGTTGTACCAATATTCCTGCATCCAAAACCTTTAATTATATGAAATATTAGAAGCACCCAAAGTCAATATTACAGTTAAATACAAATTAACGTGATTGCATTCTTCACTCCACAAACAAAATTAAGATCTACTATTAGCTTTGAACTCTAGTTTTTCTAGATTCAACACCGCATTTTCCATTATGACCCTGTATGTTCCTACTGTACATGAGCAGTCTTTAAGGAGAATCATAGAATCTATGTATATATATATATATTTTTTTTTTTCATAGCTGAATGATATAAGATTTCTCAAAAGGTCGCAACAGTTGAGAAATTACTGTATTCCTGGCTTTGGAGGGTAACAATGTCTTCAGTTTGTTTCACAGACTGATTCTTTGTTCCTGTGTTTTCTGTGTGTATATGTGTATGTTTTTTGTTTTTTTTTTTTCTCTTTTTTATGTATCATGGCACACGAGCAGACATTAATGAATGTGAACAAGTGCCTAAGCCTTGTGCATATCAGTGCTCCAACACCCCCGGCAGCTTCAAGTGTATCTGTCCACCAGGACAACATTTATTAGGGGACGGGAAATCTTGCGCTGGATTGGAGAGGCTGCCAAATTATGGCACTCAATACAGTAGCTATAACCTTGCACGGTTCTCCCCCATGAGAAACAACTATCAACCTCAGCAGCATTACAGACAGTACTCACATCTCTACAGCTCCTACTCAGAGTATAGAAACAGCAGAACATCTATCTCCAGGACTAGAAGGACTAGTAGGAAAACTTGCCCTGAAGGCTCTGAGGCAAGCCATGACACATGTGTAGGTAAATGTCAGCCTATTCCATTTCCTTTCTGTGGGCTCACGTACGGTCCAGAGTCTGAGCATATATACAGAACCTGTGAAGAGTTTGTGGGCAGTGAACCATCTCTGCTCTCAAATCTGGGATGACTCAAAGTTTCAAGGCATTGACTCTGGCACCTAAAGCAACTGCAAATTTTATTGAATGAATGTGTATCTACATGTGTATATTCTGATAATTTATTGTTTTATATTGGTAGTTTCTCTTTTTTGATCACCCAGAGAGTGGGACTAAATTTGATGCTATGTCGAAAAAAAATTCAGTGGCATCCAGAATACATTTTTTTAAAAGCATGCATATATTCACCATAATATAATACTATCAGATTATGGCTTTATCTAATGGATGCCAAAGCAGTGGGTAAAAAGGGAAATTCTCAGCTACTGTGTCAACTACTTGTTCTACATGACAGCCAACACTGCCCTGACTGTTGTTCTACACTCCCCATGGAACACCTCCGCTCAATTATTTTGAATATATGTAAGTCACTGAAAAGATAATGTGAGCCAGGACAAAATTAACTTGTTTTCATTGTTGTTAAATATGTGCTTTCAGTATCTTTAAACTCACAGGTCTGTAACTTTATTTGCAAAAGTGAATAGTAATTTCTAACTTGAGAATGGAGATCTTGTTTCCAGTTTAGTTACAGGTATTACCATCTGGCATTCATTTAATTCAGTTTTCTGTGAGCATTCACGGTTTGCATGTCACTGAGCTATGCACCAAGGGGAATTAGCAAGCACAAATTAGCCCCACAATTTGGTAGAAGAAATGAGAAAGCAAGGAAGAAAGGTTAGAGGGAGCAAGAAAGGAAGAAGGAAAAAAATCTGTTAAATTTGAAGACCCCCTAAGCCGACCTCTTGTTCTTGCATTTTTTCTTACATATTCTATGCTTTGCTTTTTCTCTCAGTAAAACATTTCTTTTGAACATTTAAAAAATACCATCTGACTTCAGTTTTTATCATTTCTTTTTCTGCCCTTCTCCAGGCACTGCTGCTGCATCATTATCTCCTTAGACTTGCTTCCTTAGTCACTCTCGGATGGATCCAGCTTCTCATATTACCTCCACTCAGCTGGATCTTCCTACCCTCTGGATCCTTAACACTTTAACCTTTGTTCTCCTAGGTCCATGTATTCCCAGAACTTTTCTGTCTGCCTATCTGGATGTACCTGAAGCTTAATATGATGTATGTGGAATCTTCTATGATTGGCTTCCTAGAACTGTGGACAAGGCTAGTTCCTTTTACTCCTTGAAATTCAACCTTTAATGCATTCATTAACAGCTCTGTTTTGTCCCATATGGTCAAGCACTACTTAGTTACTAAACTGTGGACTTCACTGTCTTTGGGAGTATGTCAAACATCACTCTCAGCCTGCTCTAAACCATTCTTACTAGTTTTTCCCATTGGTAATTTTGCGATCTTTTCAGGCTCACAATTTTGACCTCTTTGTTAGTGACATTTTTCACTGTTCTCTTATGGACAGAATTAACATCTGACTTTTTTTTTTTTTTCAAAGTTTCTTCCAAATAGTCATTCCTGCTGAAGGGTTTTCATATCTTATTCACGTTCCATTCTCTGTCTTCATCTTAAACCACTCTTTTCTTCTCTTCTCCTTTTACTCTCCTGGACCAAAAATCCTTGTCGATGCTGTGGCAAATGAATGAAACTACATTCCCCACAGCAGACACCATCTGGTTGATTTCTTCTAAATCATCTGAAGGTCCAAGTCATTTTAAGAAAGTGTCCCTGATTTATAACCAACTCTCCATTTCTTTATCACAGTCTATGCCCTGTAGTTTCACCATAGTAGAGTCTTTAAAATGTCTTCTGTCTCTTTATACTTATTAGTGTAATGTAATGTTTGTACGAATTACCTTCCTCAAACCATCTACTGTGTTTCAGAGTGAGGACCAATCTTAGAGGACCTAAACATCTATGAGTAGTCTATTACTGGATATTTAAGTTTTATTGGGGGGAAACTAGTAGGCTTAGACATTTAGAAATATTAAAATATGGTATTTTATGGTGTTGATCCTAATAAAGAAATGTACACTTAGACTGCAGACAGCTTTGGAATTATGTAAGGAGCAACTTGCCAAAAAACGCCTTTAATTAACCATCTGGGATAGACAATTTACAAAAGATTCAGATTAACACCATGAAATCTTGTTAGGCTTGGGCTAAAATTAAGCTTTTTAGGGAACTGATTCCACAGCTTATTAGGAAAAATGAATGTTGTATTGCTTTTGAATGCAGAAATCATCCTTGGGGCCACTTAAAAATTCATACTCTGGAAACTGCAGTGTTGACTCCTTGGAGTGCAACATCATTTACATTTTTGTTATTTTAAAGCAGATTTTAAAGGGAAAAAGTAAAAATAAGTCATACAAGTTCTGGAATGAAAGCTTTGGCTAACTAAAATGAGACAAAAACAATGACCAATATTTGATGAGTGTTTGTCATTAACAGCTTTTGAATCATTGCAATTATATTCTGAGCATATGCAAAATATGCAAAATGAACAGAGTGCTTTGCTCTGAGTCATCTCCCAGTTTTCACTTTTTCTCTTCCCATTGGTAATTTTGCTAACTTTTTCAGGCTCACAATTTTGACTTCTGTTAGTGACATTTTTCCAGCCCGCAGCACTCCTTCTTCCATTTTGTACCACATTCTCCTCTTTCTTCTAATACCGATTGGCAGATTTTAACGTTAGTCAAAGCAAAATGCAATCGGGATAAGAAATCTGAGGCCTCTTAAATCCCATCTCTGATACTGAAAGCAAATACCAATTAATTTTTAAGTATCTACTCTCGCTCTCCTTTTTATAGCTATTGTCTTGGCTTTTTTAATGATAGCAGATAGATAACTCTTTATAGTTCATGTTTTCTCATATTACCATATTTCAACTTTCCAACAAGCCTGTCAAGTACAGTGGTTTTATCAATGACTCCTTTTGGTAGAACAATCAACTGAGATCTTGCAGAGTTTAGTGGCTGGCCTAAGACAACACAACAATTATGTCTATGTAGTTGCCATTAGTACTTTACAATTGTATGGAGTTTGATAAATATTCCCATTGCAAAGATAAAACAACCCCCTTGATGATATCTGTGTATGTGAAATCTATGCACTGCTGTAGGAGAGCGGGGGGGGCGGGGGGGGGGAGAAGCTTAAGTTTAAATAAAATAGAAACAAATTGTTTCCAATTACTCTCAATTGAAACTATCTTTTAGATAAATAGTACTATTCTGTCAAGAGTTTAGTGGCTTAGGATCTTGTACAGGTCTGTTTCATCTGTCATTCCAATCTTATTTAACTAATACAGAAATTGGCCAGTTTGGGGCTTCAGCTCCTATATATTGATACACAGAAGAGATGTTCATATTTTATAATATAGGACAGTTTATATTGGACTCCATTAAAAACAGACCCTGGTATGAAACTTAAGTACATAAGTGTAAAACCAAGACATTTTCTATTGTTCTATGTCAACCACTTGTTTATAGGTGGTTCTGTCAAAGTTTCTGCCTTTGTTTAGGGTAGTTATAAACTCTTCTTTCTTTCTGCACAGATATTGATGAATGTGAAAATAGAGACACCTGCCAGCATGAGTGTAAAAATACCTTTGGGAGCTATCAGTGTATCTGCCCTCCTGGCTATCAACTCATGCTCAACGGAAAGACATGTCAAGGTGAGAACATTTTGGGACATTTACTGCTGCAACTTGACTTAAAACCAACATAGGATAGTGTGTGAAATTAAATGCCTTTTAAAATTACTCTTCTAGTTAGCTCCCTCTCCTTTCACATTCCCACCAGTCAGACATATCTTTAAACACTGCTTTTGCAAACAGGAATAGCAAGAGAAAACAATGAAGGAAAGAAAGAGGTGAGAAACATTTTTGATATGGTCTTACTAAAAGGAGCAGGAATGCCTAAGCCAGTTCCTATCATATATGTTTAAAACTAAATGGGAATAGACCTCTTCAAACATATTTACACAGTTTAGTCAAGAACAAGGAGAAACAGGAAAAGTGAGAAATAAATGTATTCCAGTGTTAAGCACTGTTTCACACTTTGTCTTAGTGATCAGTGGGTAATTTGATTAATAATCCATTCTTTGAGTCAACAAGTAATGAGTACCAACCATGTGCAAAAATTGCAGGATGCAAAAGATTAAAACAGATGAATGAGGTAGTCTCTTAGTTTTATGATCTTAGCATCTAGTGGAGATAGAAATGCAAATAAATGCATAAACATACAAGGTTGTAGGTGTTCTAAAGAGTTTTAGACAATGTGTAGTGGTAGGAAAAAATACCAATCTCAATAGAAATTTCCACACAAAAATATTGAAAGGGGCATTGTATTCTGATATTGCAATGTATACTTAGATCAAAAAGAAATGTAAACTTGTATCAATCTTTAAAATCTTCTAAGAAACCCACTCAATTTTGTGGACAAAATCTAAGTATTATGTATGTCTTAATAAGCCTCTGAATTTTATTAATTTCTGTCATGTACAAATTCTTTCCTTTTCTAAAGGATAGCAAATAAAATCTCCAAAAGAGTGCTTTATTGCAATAGAATCTAGATTGACTTTTCCCTTTCTGTAAGAATCACAAAATACTTGCTAGGATGCAGCTCATGAAAATGTGTTCCAAAAGGTAAGACCTGGATGGACAGTGGCTTCAACCCGAGTTACCATGAGCCTCCCCACCCCCTAACCAAACCATTCACCTATTCACACTCTGAGAGCCCCCACTGATCATTTGGGCTGGAGAAGGAAAGTAAACTCACTAACAACCTTTGCTCCCAGCCATCACTCAAACATAAAGAATTTACCCTATGAGGAACATTTCACTAAGTTTTGAAGTCCTAGAATAACATTCACATTATGCTCTTATTTTTTTCCAAAACAACTATCTCATTTTAATCAGCACTATAGTTTTGTCAAGAGCAATAAAACATGTACCCATTCTACAGATGATAAAACTAATTCTCAGAGTGATTATGTGAGCCTCAATGTCCTAAAATCAACAAGAGTAAGGGTAGGACTTGATCACCAATCTCACAAAGTCTAGAATGGTCCTTTGTCTCTCCTGTGATGCTGTCAACATCAAGGTCATTGTACTGGGGTAGCACAATGAGGGAGGTGAGGTGAGGGCATTCACACTGTCCATGTTTTATAACTTTCCCCAGCTCTTCAACCAGAGAATCCATCTGAAGAGGTGGCAGTGCCCATGACTAACATTATACTTCCTGCGGGTGTACTGGATACCAACAAAGGAGGAGGGTAGATACTGAAACATTTGGACTAGCCAACTGAACTGCAAATCCCACAACTGGACTGCAAACCCCTCAGCCAGATTTTTAAGGGTTATATCATGTCATATTCTTATTAGAGGATTTTTTTTTCTTCTCTAAATTCAGCCAGTTTTTTTTATTTACCCTTTTCACTCATTCAGTTCACAACATTTTTTAACTTTCACTTGTGTTTCAGAGAGTGGAAAATATGCACAAATCAGAAACAGGTGTCATTTGAAATGTTTGCAATTTAAATGAGTTACATATTTTTGTGGTTAAAAAAAAAGACGAGAGAAAACAATTATGATCTTTAGGCATGTGTTTAAAGAATAACTTCGAGACTTTTTATAGCTTTTAAAAGTGTTTGAGTCATTTATGGGGAGCAAAAGACTACTTTTCACTTACAGATGAATTTTTGAAGCTTTATGTATTAGTGATAGAAATGTAAATAATAAAATGGAAATTTAGGTGAATCTGACATAGTCAAAAGTGGAAGTCACCAGACTGCAAAATGAAAAACAAAAAGCATGACTGATCATGATTGGTCCCAGAAGCAGAGAAGAGAAACTAAAAAATCCTTATGCTAATCTTAAACACCACTAATCTAATTCTAAAAGTGTAAAATCACTGTATGTTGGCATTGCATTTGAAATGAGTGTTCTAATCTATTCAGGTTTTTCAAAAGTAATTAATAATGTTTATCACGAATCTGAATTAGGGAGTTCCTTCCTGGTGCAGCAGGTTAGGGATCTGGTATTGCCACTGAAGCAGCCTGGGTTGTTGCTGTGGCTTGGGTTTGATCCCTGTCCCAGGAACTTCTACATGCCATGGGTACAGTCAAAAGAAAAAAAAAAAAAAAAACCTGAATTACTCTATACTTTCTGTAAGACAAATGTTTCAAGTATGTTTATCCTAAATTACTTTTTTTAATGGATCCTGAAACACTTGATTAGAGGTATTCATATGCCCTGAAGCTATTCACATGCAAGTTTTTCAGCTCATCCTAGTATTCCTTTCTTGTAGCAATAATGTTTATGTTAAGAAATACCTATTCTTTAATTTTTTAGTAATTTTCTAATAATGTTTTATAAAAACCAGACATCACCACATTGTCAGTTAACAGAAGAGAGCCTGATTTCACTGTCTTTTCTTGCTTCTTTTTAAGAGCAGTAAGATGAATGAACAGTGTGCGTAGAGGGAACACCTATAGGATGCTTAATCTTGGGAAGATGAGTTACAGAAGACAAACGAGGGTTTCCTTCTCAGAAGCTCAGATACTCAATGAAAGCCCTCCTATGCGCAGTGTACATTAGTATGGAGCTAAGAGACGAACACTTTGCATATTAGATTCTGATTTTTTTTGTAGATTCAGACTAAGCCAATGAAAGTCTGTGATAAAGTAGCTACTTTTATTACAAACATATGTCCAGATTCTGGCCTCCAAGCCATCATTTTTATGGACCCTAGCAGCCCAAGGGCCCCCTTGTTTTTTCATGCCTTCACTATTAAAATTAGAACTAAAATGAAATTTTGAGTACAGGCATGAAGAGAATTTTTTTATGAGAGAAAAATGATAAGTGTAATTGAATTACCTTCACATTTTCCTAAAGGGCTTTTTACTTCATTTTGAGACAATCTTGTTTTGTCAAGGAGATAGAGCACTTACAACAGATAAAATCCTAATTAGAAATTGGTTTACCGAAACAAAAAGCTAGATTTAACAGAATAAAAACTTGTTTCACACTGTGTTCCATTCCTAGAAGAAAATCTAGTCCTAATATAAAATGAATTAACAGAAAACACATTATGTCATTATCAGCATATTTAAGTAACTAAAAATCAAGTAAGCATTTTATTCCACATATTCTAGCTCAGTATCTTTTGACTTCTGTAGATTACTGCTAAGCTTAAAATAAGTAATTATGTAGTCATTTCCTTAGAAAGTGGAATATATTTGGAGCCAAATCTAAAATATTCATTTTTAACAGAAATGCAAATACTAAATAATTTAGAAATTTCCTCCATTTATGCTCTATGATTAAAATGTCATCTATGGAATGTCTTCTCTCCTTCCTCTCTTTTTATAGCAACATTCCAAGTTACTTATGAATTAACAAAAGAATTTCATAACTTTAACCCAATTCCAATATAAATACCATCATGCAGATCCTAAATAGATATTTAGTACTGTGAAATGACCTTATCATTACATACTCACTGTTCATGGCACCAATTCTATGATGCAAGTATATTTGACCTTTAATTACCTGCCTCTCCAGAAAACTGATTTGGGTCCAATTACTTATACGTGTTTCCTCCTGTATGTCAGGATATATGATTATTCAAATACTAAAGAAGACAGTGTTACGAGTGCCTGTATGCAGCCAATTGACATAAACTTTCTCTAAAATGAGCAGTCTTTATATTTTTTGTTTACCTATTCAAAGAAATTTGAAAACCTTGTAAGAAACTGACCACTAAGGTTTCGTACCATGTTTAAACAGTTGCATAGGACATGAATCCTGGCATTGTTGTTTGCTCTTCATCTGCTTTAAACATAGTTTCATTAAAACTTTGGAACTGCAAACTTAACTCAGTTAAGGGAGGGCAACCACCACATAATTTAAACATCTGTACTCATTGTTAAACCACTCAGACTGACCATCAGAAAAAGTATAAGGTCCTTTTCTATTCAAGTAAAAGTGTTAGTAAGTGTTCCTATGATAGCCACCTCACTTCTGAAATCTAATTTAAAGTGGAGTTGGTTTGTAGCCATGATGAAATAAGACCTGTCACCATCAATTGCTATCACCAATGCTCTCACCTTTCCTATGTTCCTGAAAGCATTTTACGTACGCCCTTTATCATAAAGAGATTGGAAATTAGTGGAAACTTCTCTTTTGTAAAGCAAAAGAAGTATGTGAGAGGGGAGAGTTTGGGAAGGGAGAACTCCAGGCATTGGAAATTCTCATGCAGATTGATTTTAGGAAGAAGTTATGGAAAATGAAAATTGGAATAGAGACCAGAACAAGAGAGCAGAGTAAAAGGACCTTGAGCTCACGTCCTCTCACAAGCACACCAAAATCACAAGTCACTGCAGAATTAACAGTTGATGACAAGTACTGGAATCTGACAAAAAAGATATTCTACATCCAAAGACATAAAGAAGAAACCAAATGAAACAATAGGAGGGAGGCATTCCCAGTATAATCAAATCCCTATCCCCTGGGTGGGCGACCCAGAAACTGGCAAACAATTACATAAAGAAGTTCTCGCACAGGAGCAGGAATTCTGTGCTCCATGCCTGGCTCCCCAGCCTGGGCATTCAGCATGTGGAGAAGCAACTCCCAGAGCACTTGGCTTTGAAGGCTAGCACAACTTGAGTGCAGGAGCCCCACAGGACTGAGGGAAATAGAGACTCCACTCTTGAAGGGTGCACACAAGGTCTTGTGCAACCAAGGCAAAATCAGTGACTTCCTAGGAGCCTCAGCCAGACCTAGCTGATCTTAGAGAGTCTCCTGAGAAGGACAGGGGAAGCTGTGGCTCACTGTGGGGACAAGGACACCAGTAGTGGAGGTACCAGGGAATATTCATTGGTGTAAGCTCTCCTGAAGGCTGTCACTAAGACCTGGCCCATGCAACAGTGTGTTAGACAATAGTATTGGGACACCTCAGGCCAAGCAACCAACACAGTGGGAACGTAGCCCCACCCACCAGCAAATAAACTGCATGAAGTTTGAGTTCACAGCGGCCTCTAGACGTACTTCTTGATATGGCCCTTTCCACCAAAAGGCTGAGACCCAGCTCCACCCACCAGTAGGCAGGCAACTGGCCCCTCCCTCCAGGACACTTGCAGAAGCCTCTAGAGCAGCCACGCCCACCAGACAGCAGACACCAAAAGCAAGAATACCAGGATCCAGTAGCCTGCAGAATCAAGGCTACAAACACAGATCAGAAGCTACCCGAGGATCAACTGGTCCTTGGCCCATGGGTGATGAGAGGAGTATACTGCTGGGAAACACAGGACATCCCCTAGAGAAGGTCATTTCTCTAAGGCAGAAAAATATAATCAACCTTCTACCTACACTTTTAAAAAATTAGAAATATAGACAAAATGAGATGGCAGAGGAATATGTTCCAGACAAAGAAGCAAGATAAAAGTCCAGAAGAACAATTAAATGATGTGGAGATAGGCAATCTACATGAGAATTAGTTCATGAGAAAAGCATTCAGAGTAATACTAGTAAGATGATCCAAGAACTCCAGAAAAGAATGGATGCACAGAGCAAGAAGAAACAAGAAGTTTTTTAACAGAGTTAGAATATACAAAGAACAACCAAACAGTTGAAGAATACAGTAACTGAAGTAAAGAACACACTAAAAGGATCCAGTAGCAGAATAAATGAGGCAGAAGAATGGATAAATGAGCTGGAAATGAGTGGTAGAAATCACTGGTGCAGAACCAATAAAAAAGAATGAAAAGAAATGAAAACAGTTTAAGATACCTCTGGGACAACTTCAGAATGCACCAACATTCACATTACAGGGGTCCCAGAAGAAGAGGGAATGAAAGGGCCTGAAAAAATATCTGAAGAGATCATAGTTGAAAACTTCCCTAACATGAAAAAGGAAATAATTACTCAAGTCCAGGAAGCACAGAGTCCCATGCGGAATTAACCCAAGGAGGGACATGCCAAGACACAGAGTAATCAAGTGACCAAAAAAAAATTTTTTTAGCCATACTCATGGCATGTAGAAGTTCACAGTTCAGGGATTAAACTCACGCCACAGTAGTGACCCAAGTCACAGAAGTGACAACACCAGATCCTTAGCCCACTGCACCACCAAGGAACTCCCAAATTGACAAAAACTAAAGAGAAAATATTAAAAGCAACAGGGAAAAGTAAAAACATACAAGAGAATCACTATCAGGTTATCAGCAGATTTTTCATCAGAAAATCTGCAGGCCAGAAGGGAATGGCATGATATATTCAAAGTAATAAAAGGAAAAAAAACCTACAGAAATCCTTTACCCAGCAAGGCTGTTGTTCATATTTGATGCAGAAATCAAAAGCTTTACAAACAAACAAAAACTAAGAGGGCAGCATCACCAAACCAGCTTTAGAAAAATTGCTCAAGGAGCTTCACTAGGCAGAAAAAAGGCCATAACTAGAAACAAGAAAATTATGAAATGGGAAATCTTGCTCATGAAGGCAAACATATAGTAAAGATAGGAAATCATCCACACACAAATACGACATCAAAACCAATCAGTGGGTTAAGGATCCAGCATTGCTGTGAGCTGTGGTGTAGGTCACAGATGCGGCTCAGATCTGGCGTTTCTGTGTTGCAGGCCAGCAGCTCTAGCTCCAATTAGACCCCTAGCCTGGGACCCTCCATATGCCACAGGTGTGGCACTAAAAAGCAAAAATAAGGGGGGGGGGCAGTTTATAGCAATATGTGCTTACTTCAGCAGACAAGAAAAACCCCAAATAAGCAATCTAACTTTATACCTAAAGCAACTAGAGAAAGAACTAACAAAACCCAAAGTTAGTAAAAGAAAAGAAAGATCAGAGCAGAAATAAATGAAAAAGAGATGAAGAAAATAATACAAAAGATCAATGAAACTAAAAGTTTGTTCTTTGAAAAGATCAACAAAATTGATAACATTTAGCCAGATTTATCAAGGAAAAAAGGGGAGAAGGCCTAAATCAATACAATTCTAAGTGAAAAAGAAGTTATAACAGACACCATGGAAATACAAAGAATGATAAGAAACTATTGCACGCAACTATGTGCCAATAAAATGGACAACCTAGAAGAAATGGGCAAATTCTTAGAAAGGTACAATCTTTCAAGACTGAAGCAGGAAGAAATAGAAAATATGAATGGATCAGTCACAAGTACTGAAGTTGAAAATGTGATTTAAAAAATTTCCAGGGGGGAGTTCCCGTCGTGGCGCAGTGGTTAACGAATCCAACTAGGAACCATGAAGTTGCGGGTTCGGTCCCTGCCCTTGCTCAGTGGGTTAACGATCCGGCGTTGCCGTGAGCTGTGGTGTAGGTTGCAGACGTGGCTCGGATCCCGTGTTGCTGTGGCTCTGGCGTAGGCCGGTGGCTACAGCTCCGATTCAACCCCTAGCCTGGGAACCTCCATATGCCTCGGGAGCGGTCCAAGAAATAGCAAGAACAACAACAACAACAAAAAGACAAAAGACAAAAATAAATAAAAAATAAAAAAATAATAAAAAATTTCCAGGGAGTTCCCGTCGTGGCACAGTGGTTAACAAATCTGACAAGGAGCCATGAGGTTGCGGGTTCAATCCCTGCCCTTGCTCAGTGGGTTGACGATCCGGCGTTGCCGTGAGCTGTGGTGTAGGTCGCAGACGTGGCTCGGATCCCACATTGCTGTGGCTCTGGCGTAGGCTGGCAGCTACAGCTCCGATTAGACCCCTAGCCTGGGAACTTCCCATATGCCGAGAGAGCGGCCCAAGAAATGGCAAAAAGAAAAAAAAAAAATTCCAATAAACAAAAGTCCAGGACGAGCTTGCTTCACAGGTGAATTCTATCAAACATTTAGATAAGAGGAGTTCCCTTTGTGGCACAGTGGAAATGGATCCAACTAGTATCCATGAGGATGCAGGTTTGATCCCTGGCCTCACTCAGTGGGTTGGGAAATGCGTTGCTGTGAGCTGTGGTGTAGGTTGCAGACACAGCTTGGATCCTACATTGCTGTAGCATAGGTTGGCAGCTGTAGCTCCAATTCGACCCCTAGCCTGGGAATTTCCATATCCCAAGGGTGTGGCCCTAAAAAAATAAACAAAAAAAAAATAGGTAAGAGATAATACTTATCCTTCTGAAACTGTTTTCAAAAATTGCAGAGGAAGGAATATTCCCAAACTCATTTCTATGAAGCCACCATCCTCCTGATACAAAAGTCAGAAAAAGATACCACAAAGAAAGAAAATTAGAGGCCAATTTCACAGATGAAAAGTGATGCAAAAATCCTCAAGAGAATACGAGCAAACCAAATCCAATAATGCATTAAAAAAATCATACACAATCAAGTGGGATTTATCCCAGGAATGCAAGGATTTTTCAATATCCAAAAATCAGTGTGATACACCATATTAACAAATTGAATAAAAACCATATGATCATCTCAATAGATGCAGAAAAAGCTTTTGACAAAATCAAAAACCCATTTCTTATAAAAACTCTCCAGAAAGTGGGTGCAGAAGGAACAACCTCAATATAATAAAGGCCATATATGACAAACATCATTCTCAACAGTGAAAGGCTGAAAGAATTTCCAGTAAGACCAGGAAGAAGCCAAGGATGTCCACTCTCACCACTTTTATTCAACATAGTTTTGGAAGTCCTAACCATAGCAATCAGAGAAGGAAAAGAAGTAAAAGGAAACCAAATTGGAAAAGAAATAAAAGGAACCCAAACTGGAAAAGAAGTAAAGCTATCACTATTTGCAGATGACACCACACTATGCATAAAGTCCTAAAGATGCTACCAGAATATTATTTGAGCTCACTAATGAATTTGGTAAAGTTGCAGAGTAAAAAATTAATAGAATTCTATTGCATTTCTGCATTACTAATAATGAAAGATGAGAAAGACAAGTTAGAGAAACCATCCCATTTACCATCACATCGAAAATAATAAAATACCTAGGAATAATCCTTCCTAAAGAGAAAAAGAGCTGTACTCTGAAAACTATAAAATATTGATGAAAGAAATCAAAAATGAAACAAACTGATAAAAAGATATACCAGGCTCTTGAATTGGAAGAATCAATATTATCAAAATGACTATATGAGCCAGGGCAAACTACAAATTACCAATGGCATTTTTCATAGTACTAGAATAAAAAAAAAAAAATTTAATGTATTAAAATAAAAGCAAACAAATGAGACCTAATTAAACTTAAAAGCTTTTGAACAGCAAAGGAAAGCATATACAAAATGAAAAGACAGCCCACAGAATAGGAAATGGGGGAAAATATTTGCAAATGAAGTAACCAATGAAGGATTAATCTCTAAAACATATGAACAATTCATACAATTCAATATCAAAAAAAAATCCAATCAAAAAATGGGCAGAAGACCTAAATAGGCATTTCTCCGAAGAAAACATACAGATAGCCAAAAAACACATAAAACAATCCTCAGCATCACAAAGTATTACGGAAATGCAAATCACAACTACTGTACCACTTTATGCCAGCCGGAATGACCAAGATCAGAAAGTCTACAGACAGTAAGTGCTGCAGAGAGTGTGGAGAAAGGGAACCCTCTGTTGATAAGAATGTAAATTGCAGTTGCTATGGCTATGGAGTAGGCCAGCGGCTACAGCTCCAATTGGACCCCTAGCCTGGGACCTCCATATGCTGCGGGTGTGGCCCTAGAAAAGACAACAACAACAAAAAAAATTAAATTGGTACAACCATTATGGAAAACACTCTGGAGGTTCCTCAAAAAACTAAAAATAGAACTACCACATGTTCTTGCAGTGCCACTCCTGGGCATCTATCCAGAGAAAACCATTATTTGAAAAGATACATGCACCCTGTGTTCATTGCAGCACTACTTACCAAAGCCAAGACATGTAACCACATAAATGTCCATTCACAGGGCAATGGATAAAGAAGATGTGGTACACAAATACAATGGAATATTACTCAGCCATAAAAAAGAACAAAATTATGCCATTTGCAACAACATGGATGGAACTAGAGACTCTCATACTGAGTGAAGTCAGTCAGAAAGAGAAAGACAAATACCATAGGATATCACACATATTTGGTATTTAATGTATAGCACAAATGAACCTTTCCACAGAAAAGAAAACCATGGACTTAGAGAATAGACTTGAGGTTTCCCAGGGGCAGGGGGGGAGAGGAGGGGAGAGGGAAGGGAGGTATTGGGAGCTTGGGGTTAATGGATGCTAACTATTGCTTTTGGAATGGATTAACAGTGAGATCCTGCTGTGTAGCACTGAGAACTATGTCTAGATACTTACAACGCAGCACAACAATTGGAGAAAACAGAATGTATACATGTACGTGTAACTGGGTCTCCATGCTGGTGGAAAAAAAGTGTGTTGGGGGAAATAACAATAAAAAATAAATTAAATAAATAAATTCCAAAATGTAAAATAAAATAAGTGATATCCTTAAAAAAGTTATTGGCTTTACAAAACTCAAATGTATTTTATTTTCCAAATACAAAAATTGGAGTTCCCTTCTCCTTCCCTAGCTCTTATTTTTTCCATGTCTTTTCACATATGTTTAAAAAAAAAAACAAACAAACTTATCTTCAGTGAAATATGGGAAATAGCACACCAGGTATCAAGATCCCCACTTGGTGGTTGAAGAAACTTAGGTACAGCTACCGAGTTCATTCTGAGGGTGAGAGCTGGCCCTCGACATTCCAGTCAGATATCCACAGCGCCTGCCCTGACACCTGTTCTGGCCCGAGTTGCTGATGCTCCTTGTTCCCTTTCCTGACGTAGATGTTGATGAGTGTCTGGAGCAGAATGTACGCTGTGGGCCGAATCGCATGTGCTTCAACATGAGAGGAAGCTACCGGTGCATCGATACGCCCTGTCCACCTGACTACCAGCGGCATCCCTTTTCGGGGTATGTCTTCCCTCCTCGTCCCAGACATGCTTTGGAAAATCCTTCTTGCCCTCTCTCCTTGACCAGCAAGCCCTGTCTACAGTCATGTTTCACTCACAGCAGGTCAGTTTCCCCCAGGGAATATGGGGTTACACTGTGTTCCTTCTTCAATGACTGGGCAAGAAATGAGCTCATCTTACAGCAGCCTAAACTGTCCCTTGGAGCTGCAGGGGTTCCTGGAGCAAGTCTCCCCAGCGTATAATCTACCAGGCAACATCTAGAATTCTGCCTCAGGAGGGAGGGTTTTATGGGGTGACAGAGCCTGCCTTCCTTTGAAATTGTCCACTTTCAACTGATGTTGCCTCAGGGCTCGGTCCATAGAGTACTCCGAGAAGCGCCAGGGCTGTTGGCCTAATGAGTCATTATGACTCCATGAGAGAGTGGAGAGTAAAGATGAGTCAGTGGTCTGTCTATTCACATGTCCTCTTTCTCACATTGCCTGCTGTCTGCAACACTGTCTTTTCTGGGTTCCAAATAAACCCCTCTTCTATTTTCTCCCTCCCCTTACAGCAATGTTACCCTCTTTCTTTGGTTACCAAGTTACTGAGGTGCTTGAAAAATGAGATAATGGCCGTCATGAATAGAACCTGCCAATAAGGAGGTGGTTCTGAAGCCAAACACTGGTTGGATCTCACACTTTGTTTTCCTCCCAGCGGTGACTCCCACGTTACCGTAACATGGTCAAGTGTGGGCTGCCCAGGATCCATCAAAAACCTATTTGTAATCTGTCTGAGGGGAATAGGAAGGGAAGGGAAGGGAAAAAATTAAAAAACAGACTATGAGACGTTTAAAAATACGATGACTGAAGAATCCCTATCAGAACATGGTCCTTTGTGTATTTTTAAGATTTTACTCTTTATTACCAGCAATGTTTGGCAGACAATCTAAAAGTCATGATGACTCAGAAACAGCCACTGTGGGCTCTGGAAAAAGAATATACTGTATTTTCAAACCTAAAATCATGTGGAAGACAAATACAAAAGGAAGGCTTTTTCCAGGAGTCCTAATGGACCTTTTATTATTTTTAGAAAAATAAACCAAATAATATATTCTGTTTCTGCTTTCAAGCAGTCTTAGGATAGATGTAAAAATTTTAAAATAACTTTTTGCTCTCTTTAAGAAGTTCTTGTTTCCAATATATGTGCAGATGCTTCTCTTTTCAAAACTGACTTTTCATTTTTAAAGACTCTCTCGTGGTCCTCCTTACTTGGGTGGTTCAAAAGCTTCTGACTTTCATGGAGCTGAGAGAGAGGAAGAGAGATGACTCTAGACCAGCATATTCTCATCACCATCTGGCCTCTGGTTTGAGTTAGAGACACAGAAAATGGGGTGAGCCTCAATGTTTTGCAGTCAGGCTGTCTCCTGCCTTCAATGACCAAAATTTTACATGGATCATGGGGACCTGCCTTCTCCTGCTTCCAAGCCAGATAACTCTTATGCACTTTATGTGTTTTTTGACCTTAGGCTCTGCCTCAAGAACTGTCCACCCAATGATTTGGAATGTGCCTTGAGCCCATATGCCTTGGAATACAAACTTGTCTCCCTCCCATTTGGAATAGCCGCCAATCAAGATTTGATCCGGCTGGTTGCATACACGCAGGATGGAGTGATGCATCCCAGGACAACGTTCCTCATGCTAGATGAGGAACACACTGTCCCTTTTGCCTTAAGGGATGAAAACCTGAAAGGCGTGGTGTACACCACACGACCCCTCCGAGAACCAGAGACCTACCGCATGAGGGTTCGAGCTCTATCCTACAGTGCCAATGGGACCATTGAGTATCAGACCACATTCATCGTTTATATAGCTGTGTCTGCCTATCCATACTAAGAAGTCTTCCAAAGCCTAATCCAAGTATTTAAACAGCATTTATCATGGGAATCAAGTCCCCTTCCAGATTACTGTCTCCTGAATAGTTGCAATCTTGGCAACTTGAGATTGGTGCTATGCTGTTTTGTGTGCCTTCCTTGGTTCTGCTGAGGTATTTTCATGATCCCACCATGGTCATATCTTTTGGTAAGGTCTAGAAAATCCCCTTAGTATTTTATTACATTGAAGCAGTTACATTGCAAGAATTATTCTGAACATCTACCAGGACACATCAGTGATGTTTTATAGTAGCATAATAGCCCAGATAATTTTCCATTAAAAAAAAATTCCGAGCCAAGTGGATTGAGCATTTAACCATTTTTAGAGTAATAAAACTGATTGCTATATATTTTATCAAAGCTTAATAAGTAACTTTTAAAAAGCATCCTCATAAGTATTGATACTTTTATTCTAATAGTTCATATATACCTATTTTCACTTTAAGGAAAAAAAAAGAAATACACCTCATTTTAGAAGTTTTTCTTCTTCTAAAAATCTTCTAGAAGATTTTTTTGATACCAAGTGGTGCTCACATTGACTGAACATCCCAAATAAGGATGATTTTCAGTGACTTTGTGAAATCAGCTGAACAAGTTGTGATAATAGAAAAAAATATTACTTTGTCCTCAGATGACTGTTATAGCATGGATCTTTGCTCAAACATTTTTGATATGACCTTCCATTCAGTTAGCTCCGTAACTTTTACAGTCCAGCACTTTTGAGATTTTCTTGTCAATTAGAATCAATTTTTCAAAATAGCCATGAGACAGTTTCTTTTTCTTAAAAATCTTGTATGTTCAAATCAGCATAAATGTTAAACGTCATTACACTGTATATGGTGGTAACAGACTCTGGAAGCAATTGCCAAGATGTATTCTATTTTTATGAAGTGTATATAGATATTACCTTAGTGTGTATTTTCTACATAATATCTTGATGGACTCTTTTATAAAATTATTTTATAAAACAAAATATCATTACAGTAAAACCTGCCTAAATAAAACGTTTTCACATCCTTTTTCTTAACTTTTCTGAAGACCTAAAATTTGTTTCCTTACAGCGCTGAAGTTTATAGTCACACACATATCTATGTATGTATGGCATACATATGATTGAATAATAACAGCTCTGGAAACAGGTAGTATTACACACCTGGGATTCTTATAACATATGTAACTTCCTTTGAACAACACAGCTAATTAGTGGCAAAAATGTCCTCTCGTGACTCCAAATGCTATCTCCACTTCATGACGGTTTTCTCATCTAGCTCAATAGTTTGCTATTGCATCTCAAGTGAATTCACCTATTACCTGTGATAGATAAAACTGGTGAAGGCCTAATCATGGCCTGTGATTGAAGGATTTTTACCTAGACCACATTAATTCAAAGAAACCCAGAAAAATCATCTAGTCTGCAAGCAGGCACTTAGGCAAGGGATTATCTAGTTTAGTGTTTACCAAAGAATATTCTATAGAAAAACAGTCCAGCTACGGTACTTTGAGTCAACTCGGTTCCACTCTCAAGCAAGTTTGGAAACACTCTGTGTCTTCATCTTAAACATTTACTATGAATACTGATAGTTAATCTTAGAAATTCAGTAGTAAACACGTTTTATTTGTTCAGGTAAACATTTTCCAAAATATTTAATCACAAACATTTTCCCCCAATATATTGTAATATCTCACTGAACATTTGGAGAATGCTGTCTTAATATAGTCAAGACGTCTGCTTGAGTCCTTAGTTCTTACAAAGGACACTTTACAGCCTACTTTGGTAAATAATTGCAACACGTGACCCTGACCATTGAACTTACTTATTTATTTATTTATTTAGGTCTAGGGCTGCTCCCATGGCATATGGAGGTTTCCAGGCTAGGGGTCTAATCGGAGCTGTAGCTGCCAGCCAATGCCACAGCCACATGGGATCCAAGCCGCATCTACAACCTAAACCACAGCTCACGGCAACGCCAGATCCTCAACCCAATGAGCAAGGCCAGGAATCAAACCCACGACCTCATGGCTCCCAGTCCAATTCATTAACCACTGAGCCACGACAGAACTCCTGAACTTCTCTTTTAAATTAAACCACACTAATCTTGGTCAATTCCTCTGTCCAATATTCTTCAAGCACAGAGAATAACAGGGCAGTGACTAGCCATGAGCTACTGAGCAGTCATTACTGGGAATAAAGTTCTGGTTACTGTAACATTTGATCTGAAAAATTCTATATGGAGCCAGAAAATCCATCCAGAATCTTGACTTGAACCAAGTACTTTTGACCAAATTTCCTTGAAATTTCTCACTATCACCCTTTTACTGAGTACAAGCTCCTACTTCTCACTGCACAAGGGGCCAGTCCATCAAGAGATGAGTTGTTGGAGCAAGGAATAACAACTTTTTTCAGAAAGCCAGCAGACCAAGAAGATGATGGACTCCTGTTTCAAAGAACCAGGAGTTAAAATCCAGGCTTCTTTTATACTAAAAGGGGAGGAAGTAAAGCCAAATATTTCCTGGTTCTGGTCAGCCTCCAGAGGGGATATATTTTCTTTCATGCCTGCAGTCAATTACAAGTGGGCCTGGTCATTGTTCACACACACACACACACACACACACACACCCCTGTGGCATATGGAAGTTCCCAGGCCAGGGACCGAATCCAAGCTGCACAGCTGCTGCAATGATAGATCTTTAACCCACTGCACCATGCTGGAGGTCAAACCCATGCTGCTGCTGAGACAATGGCGGAACTGTTGCACCGCAGTGGGAACTCACTGATCATCTGTTTTCTCTGAGCTAAACAAAGGTATTTTAGCTTCATTTTCATTACCTAGAAAATCAGGGTTTCTAGACATGGGCCATTATGTTTAAACTTACAGACAACTCCTTTTAGTAACGCATGATAGAATACAATGGTTCTTCTCTATTACAA
Source organism: Phacochoerus africanus (assembly GCF_016906955.1). NCBI lineage: Eukaryota > Metazoa > Chordata > Mammalia > Artiodactyla > Suidae > Phacochoerus > Phacochoerus africanus. Next base: position 126,661,119 of record NC_062554.1, read on the forward strand.
TTCCCCACGGTCAGTGTTCCTTCCACGATCTTGTGAGGAAAGGGACGAAAACCACCCTGGCTACTTCCTGCTAAATGAGCAAGGAAGATAATAAGTATTCCTTAGAGTCTTATAGTTGGTAGTAAAGTCCTCTTTCCTTTTTTGATCTATAACTATTTCAATCTGATGAAACCCCTTAGCACTTTGGCATCTAACTTTTAACTGAACTTGGGGTTTTAGTTCTAGTTTCCAATGCATCTACTAGATAATAAATGTACTATTTGGACAAAATTAAACAAATAGGTTGACCTTCCCACTGCCATTTACTTCAACTGGAGACAAGTTCATGAACAGAGATTAGTACAGTGCTCTAAAAGATCTAGCAGTTGCCAACTTTGTTAAAACATTGGGCGTATGTAGATGTGTTCATTTGTACAGACATCTGTAATGGCCTATCCTACAATATTTCAAAGGGGCTTAATTTAAGCCTGCTTCTTGGAGCCTCTGATCTATAACAGGCCCACTGCCAAGGGTTTATCCCAAGTTAAATCAATATTCTTCTTTTTTCACTTATTCCTATTAACTGTGGTCTCCAGACCTCTGTTGCCCTTAATTCAAATTAGAGGATAATTTTCTTAAGGAGGGCTTTAACCAATTAAAAGGTGCTGATTTTAAGAACTGATAACTTAAAACTGCCACACACAAAACAAGTGGTCCACAAAACATTCTCCTTCTCAAGGTTTTACAATGTATTATCACCAGTCCTTTACCATTAAACTTATATGGCCAATTGAGACAGTTCCTAGACCATTCTTCCACCACTGATTAAGACTAGGGTGGCAGGTACTGGGAGTAGAATTCATTTAACCTTCTGAGCTTTCTGGGCACTTGGTGACTTTGCCAGCTCCAGCTGCCTTCTTGTCCATTGCTTTGATGACACCCACAGCAACCATCTGTCTGTCATGTCACGAGCACCAAAACTACCCAGAAGGGAGTTCCCGTCGTGGCGCAGTGGTTAACGAATCCGACTAGGAACCATGAGGTTGTGGGTTTGATCCCTGGCCTTGCTCAGTGGGTTAAAGATCCGGCATTGCCGTGAGCTGTGGTGTAGCTTGCAGACACAGCTTGGATCCCGCGTTGCTGTGGCTCTGGCGTAGGCTGGCAGCTACAGCTCCAATTAGACCCCTAGCCTGGGAACCTCCATATGCCGCGGGAGCGGCCCAAGAAATGACAAAAAGACAAAAAAAAAAAAAAACTACCCAGAAGAAATAGTCAACGAAGCTCTCAACACACATGGGCTTGCCGGGAACCATACCAATGATGGCTATATCACCAAATTTCAAAAATTTGAAGCCATCTTTCAGCTTTTCCCCATGATGACAATCAATTTTCTCTTTCAGCTCAGCAAACGTACAAGCAACGTGAGCTGGGTAACAATCCAGCACATGTGCACATCCAGCATCGATTTGTTCTGAATAGTTCAAGACAATCACTTGAGCTGTGAAGCCAGCTGCCTCCATCAGTGGGTCATTTTTGCTGTCACCAGCCATGCTGCCATGATGAACATCTTTGACAGGCACGTTCTTGACATTGTCCCCAGGAATGACTTTACTCCAGTTGCCACAGGGAGATTTCAATGGTGATGCCACGCTCACAGTCAGCTTTCAGTTTGTCCAAGAACAGGCGTACTCTTAAAACTTCTTCTGCCCAGGTGGGATATGCTTCCACCCATCTTGAAAAGTATCCACAGCATGATCAGGTATCTGAAATGCCCTGCAACTCAAGGTATTTGAGCCCAGTCCTCAGCAGGACAGGTTCCTCCAGGTTGGAGCCCCACCTGGGGGATCCCATGGCAGTCTTTGGGTTACTTTTAGCACAAATCATGCAATTCTGAGTGACTCACCACATGGTTTTTTGTTTTTTTGTTTTTTTTTTTTTTTGTAGGTTAGGCCCCATTGTATATTTCTTAACCCATTATAAGGTGGCATTGAGACAGGCTAGAAAGGGGAAAGACACAAATGCTAGCTGAAGAAGGGATGCAGCTGTTTGGATGCAATAAAGATCAGCTAAAACCAACTGAAACCAAGGCAGCTTGGAGAAGAGTCTGGTCATTGACCTTTAGCTCATTATACCTTCATTGTAATACCAAAAATCACTCCCCCTTATGCCATGGCATACAAAAAACTCACAAAGTGGGCAGTGGCCCAATTCCTGAGAAACCCCCACCCTACCCCGAATTAGCAAGCATATTCCTCCTCATTAGCCTATTAAATTACTTAGCCCATACTAAACCTACAACCTTGTGCCCTGGAGCTGCTCTTGGTTTCTGAGAAGGTCCACATTCTGCCTGTGGAAGATGTAGTTCTCCAAATACACTTGCTTTCCCTTTAGCCTGGCTAACTCTTGAACTCCTTCCTGTGCAACGCCAAGAGTCTTCACTTGATGTTCCATCCTGAGACTCCTGCAGGTCCTAGGACGTGACACTTCCCTCTCCTGCAACATCTTTTGTGGTGACCATAAAAGGACCTCAGAGGGTATAATCTCAATCCACAGATTATGTTATGGCTCCCTTCCTCCATGGAAGGTGGTTAGGATAGAGGGTCCAGAGCCATTAAGATCAGGTAGCTGTCCATGAATTCTGGCAGAGACCAGCACTCTGGCAGTGAAGGAGCCCACTCAGCCCAAGGCTTTTCTCTGCTGGCTCCCTCTCCCACTCCCTCTCCTTGATTTGTAACCTGGCCCTCCCTGAGTACTTCTCAGGGATTGTGACTTCATTGCATCCCTGACCAGAGGTTGTGAGCACCTCCTACTCAGGGTCATGGACTTGTGTTTCCTAGCTTAGTTTGGATTCACAAGATCCATCACTCTGGGTTTTCCCCTCTTCCATCTCTCAGCAACCCACAACTTAGACTTCTTAGACCGTTTACTGGTCCTTGAGTTCCCCTGCCAGCTTTGCCAACAGGTCAGGTGTTGCCTGTTTCATGGCTATGCAGAGGTACCCTGCTTCATCCTCTCCTCTGGTCAAGACCTGCCGTCACCCTGAGTCTCCAGCTGATCACACTTTCTTGGTTGTTTGATGAGACATTGTTATGCTAAACACCATAAAGGTCACATCCTGAAGGCAACCTTTTCCTCATATGCTATCAACACATTGCCTTGAGGTGCTCCAGCCCTACCCTTCAGCTCGACTTTTCTTCTTCTTTCAAAGGGTGATAAAGATGACTGCTTAGCCAGTTCAGACCCTAGGTCTCCTCCCTCCCTCTCTGTAGGGTTTCGGCCTTGGCCTTCCAGTCGCTTTTTCTCCCTCTGGCTCTTATTCCTCTCACTAACCTGGGGGCCTCCTCAGGCTTGCTGAACAGGCACTCAGATGGATCTCATGGATGCCTTTGCCAAGCAAACCCCTTGTTAAGGCGAGCCAGCCACCAGCCCAGTTTTCCCTGCTTAATTCAATACCTCTTCTTCTGAATTCCCTGGAGTCAAAAGCCACCATGGATCAGGGCACTTTTATGATCTCTAACTGCCATCTGAACTTGATTCTGCAATACCCTCGAGGGAGTCTATCCACTCAAGTCCCTAGCTGTGCACTCCCTTCTCGTGTTTTTTGGGATATCAGGGACACGGGGAGAGCACCAGGACAGAAACTACCATTTGGCCAGGATCCTTCAGACCCCTGTCTCCTTACAACATCCTAAGCAAAAACGGGGGCAACTGTAAGCACCCTGAAAGACTCCCCATTAGGATGTATATTAGCTAATTGGGATAAATTTAAACAAGATGGCTTAAGAGAGAAGAGATTAATTTTCTTTTGCAACCCTGCATGGCCCCAATACAAACTAGGGGACCAAGAGATCTGGCCAAAAAATGAGTCACTGAATTACAGTACCATCTTGCAACAGTACCTAGTTTGTAAAAAGGACGGTAAATGTGGGGAAGTCACTTAGGTCCAACTGTTCATGATCCTATTCCAAGACCCAGTTCTAAAACCTTCCTGGGTGTGCCTGGCTCACACTCCTTCAAAGGGCTTTCTTCCCCCACGGGAGCCCAATGTTTAAGGTGACCCTTTATGAGTCCACCTCCTTGAAGTCCACAACCAATTCTGAGAGGGGACAGTCTCCCAGACCTCTCTCAAGCGCCCTACCTGGGTTCCTGGAAGTCCTACCATCTTATCCTCCAGCCCTGCCCTATATCCTCTGTTACCAGAGGTGAGTCCTGCTAACCCTACAAAAGCAGAACTACCTCCCAGCCTTAAGGGAAGTAGCAACTGGTAATGGAGGGACAATCAGAGTCCATGTCCCTCTTCCGATGGCTGACCTAGCCACCTCCAAAGAGAAATGTGGGCATTTTTCTGGGGGCCTCAGTCAGACTGTAAAGGAATTCACCAAGGCGACAATGTCCTATGAACGTAGGAGGAAACCTGCAGGTCCTCCTTTCTAGGCCCTGCACCTCTGAAGAAAAAAATCCAGATCCTTGATGCAGCCCGGCACATGCTAATGAACTAGCAGCCCAAAATCAAGGACATGTAATCTACGTTAGAGGGTGGGGGATGTAATTTCCAACCAAGACCTCCACTGGGACTACCAACAAGAGGGAGAGGAGGCTTGAACACAAGAACCACATAACTTGCCTCATGGGGGGATGGAAGAGTATGTTGTTAGACTTATTAATTACGACAAAGTCAGAGAAGCAATGAGGGAAAAGATGAGAATCCAGCCCTCTTCCAGGGCTACCTGGTGAAACGTATACCCACATTAATCCCAACACCCCAAAGGGTAAATCCTAGTAAATACCCATTTTATCAATCTACCCCAGATATTGGGAGAAAATTAGGGAATGTGGCCCTGGACCTTCAGGAATCAGCTCATGAACTTGTCTTTTGAAATGTTTAACAATAAAGATAGGGTTGGGGAAGTAAGAAGGAGTCAAGGATGAAAGGCACAATTATTGGCAGCAGCCCTAATCCCTGTACCACCTCAGGGTCACCCCCCGCCTTAAGAAAGCCTATGGGGGAAGTAGGATCTAGAAAATCTGGATCAGCGCCACTGCCCCACTGATAAGGGACCTGTTTTAAATGCAGCCAGGAGGGCCACTGGAAGGAAAAATGTCCCATGTATGGAAAAAGTCCAGCAAGATCCTGTCCAACATGCAAATGAAAGGGCACTAGAAGCAAGACTGCCCCTAGGCCCAAAGGGGACTGACTAGGGGCTCCAAAATTAATGACAGCTAAGAGGACTGAAGCCTGACAGGGCTGGGACCCTCCTTGGCTCCCAAAAGACACCTGGTCATTTCCCCAGAGGAGCCTCAGGTAACCCTTGAGATGGCAGGTAGGAAGGTTATTTTCTTATTTTATATGGGGCCCGCCTACTCGGTGCTGACTCCCCTGGACCCTTGTCCTCCCAATTTTATAGAGTAATAGGCAGCAATGGACAGCCCAAAGGCAAAGGATTCACACGCGCCCCTCTGCTGCTTACTAGGAAGTTCTACCTTTGCATGCCAGTTTCTGCTCATACCTGAGGGCCCCTTCCCTCATCAAGGGGTTTGCTCACTACGTCCCAGACAGCAGTTCAATTTGGAGGCCCCCTCAGAATACTCAGCAGGAGAAACAACTGCTCTTAGCCATGGGAGCCTGCCTCAGTTACAAATCAGAGTAGGTCTCCCTTTCCCCTTATATTGTTTCTCAAATAAATCTCTCTGTCTGGGACACTGAGGTTCCTGGCAGAGCTACTAATGTGCGCCCAATTCAGATTTCATTAAAACCCGATGCTTAAAAGACTTAATTAAACATAAGACACCATAAAACTCCTAGAAGAGATCATAGGTAAAACGTTTCTGACATAAATTATAACCAGTGTTTCTTAGGTCAGTATCCCAAGGCAATAGAAATAAAAGCAAAAACAAATGGGACCTAATTGAATTTACTGACTTTTGCACAGCTAGTAAAAGCAAACCATAAACAAGATGAAAAGACAATCTAATGGAATGGGAGAAAATATTTGTGAATGATGTAACTGACAATGGCTTAACTTCCAAAATATACAAACAGCTCATACAACTCAACAACAACAAAAATCCAAACAGCCCAACTGAAAAATGGGCAGAGGCTTAGATAGATATTTCTCCAAAGAAGACATACAGATGGCCAACAGGCCTGTGGAAAGATGCTAAAAATCACTATTTGAGAAACACAAATCAAAACTACAATGAGGTGTCACTCACGCCTTTCAGAATGGCCATCATCAAAAGTTTACAAATAAGAAATGCTGGAGAGGGTGTGGAGAAAAGGGAACCCTCCTACACTGTTGGTAGGAATGTAAATTGGTACAACCACTATGGAAAACGGTATGGAGGTTCTTCAAAAAACTAAGAGTAGAACTACAGTATGATCCAGCAATCCCACTCTTGGGCATCTATCCAGAGAATACCATAAATTGAAAAGACACATGCACCCCAAAGTTTATGGAAGCACCATTTATAATAGCCAGGGCATGGAAGCCACCTAAATGTTCATCAACAGAGGAATGGATAAAGGAGATGTGGTACAAATACACAATGGAATATTACTCAGCCATAAATGAAATAATGCCATTTGCAGCAACATGGATGGCCCTAGAAATTACTGCACTAAGTGAAATTAGTCAGACAAACATCATATGATATCACTTATATGTGGGATCTAAAATATGACTCAAATGAACCTATTTATAAAGCAGAAACAGACTCAGACATGGAGAACAGACCTGGGGTTGCCAAGAGGGTGGGAAGGGATGTACTGGGAATTTGGGTTTAGCAGATGCAAACTATTACATTTAGAATGGATAAATAAGGTCCTACTGGATAGCGCAGAAGTATATTCAATATCCTGAGACAAACCTTAACGGGAAAGAACACAGAAAAGAACGTATATATATGTATAACTGAATCACTTTGCTGTACAGCAGAAATTAGCACAACACTGTAAGTCAACTGTATTTCAATTTTTAAAAGAAAGCTATTACCCATGGGAAGAAAAAAAGCAGTATCCCTTGTGGCCCAAGGCCCACCAGGTATCTACCCTTTAATAACCTGGTTCTTAAAATATGGGTTGTTATGACCCTGCCAATCTCCATGTAATATCCCCATTCTGCTCATAAAAAAGCGAAGTAGAGAGTACAAGTTTGTTCAGGACCTGAGGGCAGTTAATGAGCAGTGGTCCCAGTTCACCCCATAGTTCCAGAAAATACAAACTGGTTTATAGTGCTGAGTCTGGAGCCCTACCCTTTCATACTTCTACCCAAAAGGCTAAGTTGATTGCTTTGACCAAAGCGCTCCAGCTAGGAAAGGGATGAATAATATATACTGATATAGATATATAGATATACTTGTTCCAAGTATGGATTCTAGTGCTACATGCCTATGCTGCCATATGAAAATAAAAGGGACTACTAACGGCCAAAGATCCCCTATCAAACACAAGGCAGAAATTCTAGAATTCCTAAAGCAGTCCAGTTTCCAAGGAAAGTTTTAGTCACTGCAGGAGTCATCAAAGGGGCAACACCTCCCTTATAGGGGAGTTGCCCTGGCCAACGAGGCTGCTAAGACCACAGCCCAAGAACAGTGAGCCCTACAAGCTGTAACTCTTAGACTGCACAGTCCATCTTTCCCAATAGTGCCATCTTAACCCCTGAAGAACCTGAGGGGGCAAAATGCAAGGGATTGAAAAGAGACCATTCGGGGTGGGTGACAAAAGGTAACAAGTTTCTCATTCCTGGAACTGTGCAGTGGCAAAGAAATAAGCACTTCCCTGAATCCTCCCACTTAGGGTGTGACTCCCATTCAAACCAATTACTCAGGTGTTCCTAGATAAGGGACTGTCCCAAACTGTTAAAAATGTTACCAAGGTTTGTGCACTTTGAGCCTGTTATGACCCACCTCATACCTCCACCCCTAACTTAGCATCTTCCCTACCCAGGGGAGGATTGACAAATGGACTTGACCCAAGCGCCCCCATGTAGGGGTTGGAAATGCTATTGGTATTCACAGACACCTTTGCAGAGTGGATAGAAGCTTTCCCCACTAGAACGGAAAAGGCAAAAAACATACCCAAATTTCTGCCTAAAGAGATAATTCCAAGACTTGGTTTACCCAAAATGTCCCCTCACTGATGAACTGACCCGACAGACTTCCTCAGCTCTCGTATGAACCACCACTTCCACTCTTCTGGAGACTCCTTTCCTCAGGCCAGGTAGGAGAAAGCAAATCATGTTCTAAAAAGAATGCTTGCTAAGCTATTTCAAGAGATTTCAGAAATCTGGGTCTCAGGAGTTCCTGCTGTGGCTCAGCAGATTACGAACCTGAGTAGTATCCATGAGGATGAGGGCTGGATCTCTGTCCTCGCTCGGCGGGTTAAGGATCCAGCATTGCTGTGAGCTGTGGTGTATGTCACAGACATGGCTAAGATCTGGTGCTGTTGTGACTGTGGTGTAGGATGGCAGCTGCAGCTCTAATTCAACCCCTAGTGGGGGAACTTGCATGTGCAGCCCTAAAAAAGCAAAAAAAAAAAAAAAAAAAAAAGAAGAAGAAGAAACCTGTGCTTCCCTCCTGCCTGTAGCCCTTCTACAGACCAAGATGTCCCCAAAGGGAATTTTAAAACCTCACCTATTTGAAATGACCTATGGGAGGCCATTTTTGACTTCAGATCTCTTGTTTGATGTGGGAACCCACAAATTGGTCTCCCACATTGTTAACTTAAGCCAGGTTCAAAGGGCCCTCCAAGAATATCCACCTCTCCAAAAGAACAAAGGACTACCCACCCATACAGAAGATCTCTATCCAGTCAGGGGACTTTGTCCTACTGAAAACTTGGAAGGAAGGGTCCCCTGAGGACCAGCTACAACCAAAACAGAAGGGACCATATCAAGCATTACCAAGGACCCCAACTGCTGTCAAGCTACAAGGAGTTACTAGATGGGTACACTGATCTATAGTAAAACTTGTATCTTCTAAGTCCCAACAGCAACTGGAGGGAAACTACTCCTGTGAGTCACTGGAAGACTTCAGATACCTGCTCAAGAGAACAGATAAGTGACTTCATGAGGCCGTGGTCAGTTGGCCTAGTAACCTTTGTGTTTCTGACTATCATGCTCCTATTCTTCCGCTTTTCACAGCCCCTCCCATCCTGGTAAATATCTTCCTTGCTTTGGCTGGTTCTGAAAAAATATAGTACTATGTTGTCAAAAGTCATAATATGCCCAGTAGGACTTCTGACCATGGTCAAAGCTCAGGGAGAATGGGAGAATAATGCTTTAGTAAACAAATCTCTTTTAAAATTATGGTTGATTTACAGTATTGTGTTAATTTCCGCTGTACAGCATAGTGACAGTCCATATATACATACATGTACATTCTTTTTCTCATCCTGTCTTCCATCAGGTTCTATCCCAAGAGATGCCCTATTGTGCCTTAGATGGTGAACCAGAACAAATCCCTGTGCCTCAGGTACTAACACAGGATTTTCTAATTGATCCCTAGAAGGAAGGGCAGTCCTGAGCCCCAGTGTGAGGAATTGGGGCTGGATAAAAACAGAAGATGGTGAAGGAGTGGCTCTGAGTGGCTGGATCAGCTAGCTCAGCTGTAGGAGATAAGGTGTGAAGCAACCTGTCCTCACTCCCATTCCCTTTTCTAATTTTCCCTGATATAACAGCATGAAAGCTTACACATAAAGGATATCATCATTTCCCCCACTTCTTTATAGAATAGCCACCATAAAACCATAGAGAGCAATTGTTCATCCTTAACCATTAAAAGGATGCCTGGTTGCCTTGGCATCAACCAGCTGAGATGAATTCTGGGCTGAAGCTTTTGGCGATTTTAGGAAACAAGTGGAACCTTTCTCTTCTCCCTGGGAATGTCTCTCAGACAGGTCTTTCTTTTTTCTTTCCTATTCCTTTCCTCCATTTGACGTCAGTAAAAGTATTAAATACCACAGAACTGTCAATGGAGAACAAGTACCAAACTGAAACAAAAAAAAACAAAGGACAAACAGAAAATCCTAAATAAACCCCTCAAGTTTGGTCTTGGGGTTCTACACATAACCACCAACACAGAAAACCACAAATGACATAATTAACACAACAGGGGTAGCACGGTACAGGGTGCACAGGGTCCCAGGACCACCCTGCCTAAACCCCTCATGGAGATCCTAACAGGTACTGTGACCACACACTGTCACAACAAAATAGCATCTTCTTCTCACTCATGGGTTCATGGCTGTAATCGGAACACTCATGCAAAACGGGCCTCAGAAGACTTTCTTCAGGGAAAGTTAAAACATCCCTCGTTTTTAAAGTCAGAAATTAAAGACAAACAAATCACAAATGGCACAAACAAATGTTAGCATCCAAAGAAAAAAAAAAAAACCGGTTCACAAATTGGCTCAAGTCTAACAACACTTTCCTCTCCCCAACGGGGTTCCCCACGCAAAGACAAAACAAATTGGCTTACTAGAGAAAAAGGCCCAAATGGAGAGGAAATAAACGTTTCCGGATACAGACGGGAGAGACTTACCCTACACTATGCAGTCCCTTCAGCTCCCAAATGCTGATTCCTCAATCCAAGGGCCAAGTGCCGGGGGCAGCCAGTGCTGTTTCAGGGAAACTTAAAGGGAAGATCTTCCCGACAAGTGTCCTGGTAGCTCCCGGGGCCTCACCGAAAAGTTTCTCAGCTTGTACCTTTCGGCCTCCAGCAGCGAGGCTCTCGGCTGGTTCCCCAAAATCTGCTGCCGAGTCTAAGATCATACTGCTCGCTGCACGACAGGCCAAAAAATGAAGAGTTGAGTTGGTGAGGCAAGGAAGAGCGACCTTGCTTGTGAGGCCAGCAGACCAAGAAGATAGCTGACATCACTCAAGGTCCTTTTTCACCGAAAGGGGAGGGCCTAAAGTCAAAAGACTTCCGGTTCCGGTCAGCCTCCTGAGGGGGGGGGTGTGCATTTCTTTCTGCCTGTTGTCATTCACAGGTGGGCCTTGTCAGGATGTTTCCTGTGAGCTAAATAGAGGTACTTTAGCTTGATGCTCCTTACCTGGGAGGCAGGGTTCCCAGAGATGGGCTATCAGGTATAATTTAACTTATAGGCAAAATCTCTTTAGTGATTAACTTGTCATATGGTACAAATTTTCTTCTCCAGTGGTTGAGCAGAGTTTGGAACGGTATCAATGATCAAGTTTGAATGTTCCCTTAGGATGACAGGACAGGGTGTTGCAGCCCTCCACGGCATCGAGCAAAGCTATAGGGAGAAAGCCTGCATCTTGTATGTTGCTATTGAGGTAGGAGGCAGAGGGGTCCCTGGGCTGAGAACAGCTTGAACTTGTCAGGCTGAGTAAATTGGGTTTTGCTTCTCTTTGACACATCAAGGAGAAATAAAGTTGATTGCAGGAAATGAGCTCTGCTGGAGTAGAAAGATAAAATGACCACTTTAGTCACTCCTGGGGTCAAGGAGACCTCCTCAATGACACATGTGCAGTAAGACTCCTAGGTGTCGAAAAGGGAGGAGGCACCAGGCCATTATAAGTCCTGATACTGTCCCTGCACCCTTTGCCCTGGAATTCATCTTTGTCAAAAGATGTGCATGCAGGTTGGGGAGGGTCCTGTGAATTGTCAGGTGTGAGAAATTACATAATTGGCTAAAGGTAAACAAAGACCTGGAAGAACTGTGCTATGTAAGTGATTTAAATCACCTCACTGAGGGGGACGCCTGCACCCCAACTCCGCTTTAGGGTGTGTGCTACTGCTTTGCTTCTGACTTAAAGAAATCTCTGTGTGCACTCCCACATGCCCTACTGTGTCTCTAACAATAAACTTTACATTGTTTCACAGTCTTTGTCCCCTTGAAACATTCTTGCTTTCAGCAGGGGGCAAGAATCAGGGAAATTCTGCTTTCAGACTCCAGCTAGTCTTGATGGCTAGGATTCCTGGTTTTCATCCAGGCTGCTCATGTTCAATTCCTGAGCAGAGAATTAAGATCTTGCTTTAAGCCATCACTCTCTCTCTGAAATCACTTCTACAGTCGTAATAACATAAAAGGGTACATCTCTACAGGCAGGAAATCAAGGGGGCAAAAATCTAATAGGTAATAGTAGACTCACATATTTATAATTCCTTAACGTGTCACATGAAGTCTATGCACAATATAGTCAAGTACTCTAATGATCACATAAAAAGAAGTATGGGAGTCATGGCTCAATGGAAAAGAATCTGACGAGTGTCCATTAGGACGCAGGTTCGATCCCTGGCCTCACTCAGTGGGTTAAGGATCCAGCATTGCTGTGAGCTGGGACATAAGTCGCAGACACGGCTCAGATCTGGGGTTGCTGTGGCTGTGGCATAGGCCGGTGGCTACAGCTCCAATTCGACCCCCAGGCTGGTAATCTCCATATGCCACTGGTATGGTCCTAAAAAGGACAAAAAAAATTTTTTAATTTAATTTATGAAAAGTATGATCTACACCAGTGGTCAGCAAACTTCTTCTGTAAAGAGAAAGATAGTAAATATTTCATGCTCTATAGTCATATGGTTTCTCCTGCTACTAGTCAGTTCTGCTGTTTTATTACAAAAGCAGCTATGGACAGGATGTATACATATATTCCAACATCACTTATTTACAAAATCAGGCTGGGTTTGACCTGTGGGATGAGTTTCACCTCTGATTTACACAATCGGTATAATTATTTTTTTTATCATCCAATCTAAGCTAAAAGTACAGACAAAAGGCAATGGCTCTGATCAAGTTTTGTAACAGGAGTCTGCCTCTGCGTGTGCCATCCTGCCACATCTCTGTAACCTAGTCTCATTCTTGATATTAACGCAGCCTGCAGATTTAGCTAAGTTAGTTATCAAGTTCAAGGCTTCCACCCTCTTCATAAAACAGCCATGCACCTAGGAACATGCTTTGCACGGCTAGATAACAGCACACTCGCTGGAATTTATTTTTACATTTCAGTTCATCTGGGTTTGCAAGGTAGGGCGGAGACAGGACACTCCCTTCCAAGATACAGACCCATTTGTCCAACTGATTACTTGATATTGTCTCATGACCAACTCAAATTTATAAGCCAACATATGGTTAACCCAAATGCTATCCACATATTTCCTATTCCCTAGCAACCTTGTGGTTACCACAGTTGTCATGTGACTCCATTCTGTCCAAAAAACGTAAGCACAAGTCACTTGGGATTCTTAGGAAATTGCTGTAAAAGGGAAGACTCTTGGTGATTTGTCAGTTTGGCCTTTTTCCTTTTCCACCTTTCCATGCTCAGAATGTAGACAGAGATGTAGCAGCCAGTTTGCAACAATGAAGCAACAACACAGAGGAAGAAAACCCACATACTAATGACAGAAAGAGAAGAACTTTGGGAGTTCCTGTCGTGGCACAGTGGTTAACGAATCCGACTAGGAACCATGAGGTTGTGGGTTCGGTCCCTGCCCTTGATCAGCGGGTTAACATCCGGCGTTGCCGTGAGCTGTGGTGTAGATCGCAGACGCGGCTCGGATCCCGCGTTGCCTTGGCTCTGGTGTAGGCCAGTGGCTACAGCTTCGATTCGACCCCTAGACTGGGAACCTCCATATGCCTCGAGAGCAGCCTGAGAAATGGCAAAAAGACAAAAAAAAAAAAAGAAAAAAAGAAAAACTTTGACCTAATGTGACATTCCTATGAGCACTGGAATAACTTCTGATTGTATGAGGGTAACAAACCCCTTGCTTATTCAAGCCCTCGTTTGTTGCACTGTCTATATTTACAGATAAATACCTTCATGCCTGGGGCAAAACCCTCCAAGTCTTTTCCTCCCCTAGTCTTTCCCGATTAAGTTAATGGTATTAACATTCAACCATTTACTCCAGCTGAAACCCCGGGATACAATTATGTCTCATTTACTCAAAAACTCCCCAAAATCAATTCATTAAATTATAACTCCCCATCTCTACTGCTACGACCCTAGGTGCTATAGACTGAATGTGTCTCCTCCAAATTCACATGTTGAAACCTTATTCCCAATGTGATGGTATGTGGAGGTGGAGCCTTTGGGAGATGCTTAGGTCATGAAAACTCCACCTCATGAATAGCATTTGTGCCATTATAAGAGAGACCCCAGGGCGCACCCTAGCCCCTTCTACTGGGTGAGAACACAGAAAAATGACAGCCATCTCTAAACCAGAAAATGGACCCTCAGCAGACACCTAATCTGCCAGTGCCTTGATCGTGGACTTCCCAGACTCCAGAGCTGTGAGAAATAAAGTTCTGTTGTTTATAAGCTTCCCTCACCCACCCCAGGCTAAGATATTCTGTTAAGCAGCCAGAAATGACCAAGACACACAATGCACTCCTTTCCAGTTCGCTCTCTGCTCCTGTTCTGTTACACGCCATTTTCTACCAGACTGATCCTTTAAAAACACCAGACCATGTCATTCCATCATTGACTTTCCATACCTCTCTCCTTCCTTGGCCCAAAGTTCTTTCAGGTTGCTCTCTACTGTCTCAGCTTAGACAAGCGAAGACTATCTATCAATATATTTTTTAATTTTTATATCCTTTCTCTGCCCAGGTCAGGTGTGTCCACCAGAGACATTTCTCACAAGACTTGGAAGGCAGGAGTAAAGCTTCAGTCAGACTGCTTTTATAATTTGAAAGTCGGCACAGGGATTCCAAGTCCTGCGGCAACTCATGTACACTGTCACTATTGTCCAAATCCCTCTTGCTGGTGTGAGAATGTCATTGGTACAGGTCAGCTATCCCACCTCCCAGTGGATCTTCTACACCCTCTGGGTCAGATAAATGTCTAGCTCTGTGTCAAAGAGCCCAAGCTCTTCCTACAAGAGACCCACACCGTTGAAGTTGGAGGATTGAAAATGAGAGACTAATACAAGTTCCAGTCTACTCTCGTGGGTTCCAACTCATTTTCATGGACTTCAGTTTTGCCTTGCTCTCCTTTGCACATCCATCTTCCCTATTGCTTACTTTGCTGACATCAAACTCCTACCCCAGAGGCAATGATTTCTCAAAACTTTATAGTGATATTAATTCACATCCAAAATTGCGTGAGTTCACACACACACACAATTTACTATGTGATAGAACCTAACTGAACAGACTTTAGGTGAGTTCTCTGAGTTGGTTCTGAGTTAACTCTAATTTGTCCTATGATCTAGTCAGTTCTAACAGCATTAATAAGCTGCCTCAAGTGGTAAAATGGACACCGATCATTCATGGGAGGCAGTGCCAAAATAGTACTTAAACTGCCACCAATAGACATTGCTGATCAAGTGTTTATGGAAGACAAGGCTTTGAACAATCAAATATTTACTCCCACAGGTCATTTTGGTGAAAACGGAGTGTGTGTCTTTCTTACCTGCTTCTACATGCACTGGAGAATGTGGCGAAAGAAAACTGTGGGTTCAGGGCTTTACATTCCCAACTAAATTTCTGCAAAAGGCATATAAAGTTGAACAATGACCTGGATGAAACTCTTTTCTCCTGGAACAGCAGAGCCAAGTTTTCTGAAGACCTAGACAAAGGTCTAATTCTGAGAGTGGCTAGATTACAATATAAATTTAACTCTCAATCTCACGGGCCCTCTTAAAGTTAGAGCACTGATCGAAAGAGAAGTGTGGCCTTAAAACTTGGGATAGAGACGTATCAGCAGATTTCGATGAAGCTAGAAAATTTGAACCCCAAATCTGATGTGTCTTCTCTGCCAATAGAGACAGTGCTTCCTCTCTCTCTGAGGAACTTCATCTTCTTTGTCTAAATAGCCTGCAATGGCCTCTCCTAAAGCCGGTACGAGAGACTCTGAGCATCCTCAGTTATTTTAATACAGAGTTAAGGGTTTACGGGATTTGAAGAGAGGCAAAACATAGTGAAACTCAATGAATGTTGAAATGTGTTGAGTGATACTTGTCATTTCAAATGGATATATCGTTGTCACTATGAGGACTAGAAGTTAACACTTCACACTGGACAGCCTCTGCTTTTTCCATGAAATAGATGCTAAAATGAGGAATTGAAGGTTTGAGATGAATCAAGTGGTGAAAGAGGAATCAAGAAGAATCAGAATCTCAAAAGACCTGCTCTAAAATTGGCGAACATTGCTGAAAGCAAAATAGACATCAGATAACTTGAACATTTATGGACAAATATAACTCTGTGTCAGCAGCTGAAATGGAGTGAGAATGTAGACGGTTCAATTTGTCCATAATCCAAGCTTTACTGAGAAGGAAAAGTACAGGAAAGTTGGAGCAATGGAGTTGACGGTACTACTGAGAGTGATGTCTAAAGAAATGGATGGTGGATTAAAGGCCAAAGGGGGAAAAAAGTAGAACCAAGAGATGAGTAATAGACTAAAAAAGTAAGCAAAAGTTAAAGGCATGAAGATTTGTTAATTTGCTCATTTGAACACTATTTCTTTTTTCTTTTAAAAAGCTTTATTGGGTTTATGATTTATAAACCATAAATTTTACCCATTGTAAGTATAAAGTTTAATAATGTTTAATACATTGAGAGTTGTGCAATTATCATGACAACCTAATTGTAGAATGCTTCTGTCACTCCAAAAAGATCCCTCACACCCATCTGCAGATATCCCCTAATTTTACCTCCAGCATTAGACAATTGATTTAATGTCTTCATAAATTTGCCTTTTCTAGACATTTCATATAAATGGAATTATACGATATGTTGTCTTTTGGCTCTTTCTACTTAGCACAATGTTCCCGGGGTTCATCTATACTATCAGTATTTTAGTGCTGAATCTTCCATCATGTGGCTATGTCACTTCTATTTATCTATTACTCAGTTTCCTGTTTTTTCCTCTTATGGATAGTACTGCTATGAAAATTCACATGTGGACATACTTTTTATTTCTCTTGTCCAAGAAACTAGCAACTTTACTTCTGGGTATCTCCACAAGAGATTTCAACAAAGACATACATAAACTTAGGTTTACATTTGTAAAAAATTGTCAAACTCTTCGACAAAGTTCTTGCAACATTTTTGTTCTGGTCAGTAGTGTGTGAGGATTCTAGTTTTTCCACATCCTCATCAACGCTAGTTATTACCTGTTCTATTGCATATGGAGTGACATCTTCAATATTTTGATTTGGAAGAAATATATATTTGATCGTTAAAGTCATAATCATATATATGGTTGGTCTTGTTCCACAGTTCCTGGCTCAAAGCTCTTAAAACCTCTGGCATTTCCTAAGTGTTGAGAGTCATAAAAGTGTCTTCTGTTGTTATGTGGTTGAGGTGGTTTTGGAAGTGCCTAAGGATGGGGGAATGGTTGCCAGGAGAATTAATGCTGTGATTAGAGGGTTAGAAATTTCATGATTTCAAGGGAGGGGAAAGAAGCTTGAGGTTGAATCAACCACCTTTGGTCAATAATTTAGTCAACTATGACTATGTAATGAAGCCTCCATAAAAACCCACAAAGGACAGCTTTTTGGCCTGTTTTGGAGCATTTTCATGTTGGAGAACCAGAAAGCCTCTGCATGCCACCACATGCCATGAGGACATAAGCTCCTTGGTTTAGGCCCTTGCTCTATGCTTCTCATCATCTGACTGTAGATTTGTAACCTTTAACGTCCTTTTATAATAAACCAATAACCTAGTGAGTAAATGGGCTTTTCCAAGTTCTGTGAGCCATTCTAACAAATTAATCAAACCCAGGAGTAGTGTCATGGGAACCTTTGATGTTCAGTTGGTCAGAAGCACAGGTAACAACATAGGCTTGCAACCGGCATCTGAAGTGGAGGGTGATTTTGTGGGACTGAGCCCTTTAACTGTGGAATCTATCTCCAGGTAGAGAGTGTCTGAATTCTCAGACACCCTGCTGTAGTCCAAGAATTGCTTGTTGATGTGGGGAAGTCTCCACGTATATACATTGAAATTGAGTTCAAAAATCATTTTGGAGTATATCTTTTTAATTTGCCTACCCCTACTAATTATGAGCATTTTATTCATGTGTTTATTAGTTATTTGGACATCTTCTTTGGCAAAATATCTATTCAAGTATTTTACCCCTTTTTTTTGGAGTTCTCATCATGGCTCAGCAGAAACGAATCTGACTGGCATCCATGAGGACACAGGTTCGATCCCTGGCCTTTCTCAGTGGGTTAAGGATCCAGTGTTGCTGTGAACTGTGGTGTAGGTTGCAGATGCAGCTCAGATGTGGCATTGCTGTGGCTGTGGTATAGGCCGGCAGCCACAGCTCTGATTGGACCCCTACCCTGAAACAGCCACATGCCGTGGGTATGGCCCTAAAAAGACAAATATCAAAAAAAAATTTTGTCCATTTTAAATTGGGTTGTCTCATTATTATGCTGTAGTAACTCTATATATTCTAGATATCTGATTTGGAAAACATTATCCCAGTCTGTGTCTTATCTTTCCATTTTTTTAGTAGTGTCTTTATTTTATTTTATTTTATTTTTTGTCTTTTTAGGGCTGCATCCTAAGTATGTGGAAGTTCTCAGGCTAGGGATCAAAATGGAGCTGTAGCCACCAGCCTACTCCACAGCCACATCAATGCCAGATCCAAACTGTGTCTGTGACTGACACCACATCTCATGGCAACACTGAATCCTTAACCCCCCCTGAGCGAGGCCAGAGATCAAACCCACATCCTCATGGATACTAGTCAGTTTTGGAACCACTGAGCCACAACGGGAACTCCAGTAGTGTCTTTTGAAGTGCAAAAAAATTTATTTTTTGTTAAGTCCACTTTATCAATTTTTTTCTTAATGGATTGTATTTTTGGTATTATAGCTAAGTAAGGTCTCAAAGATTTTTCTTGGAGTTCCCACTGTGGTGCAATAGGATGGGCAGTGTCTCTGGAGCACTGGGATGCAATTTCTATCCCTGGTCTGGCACAGTAGGTTAGGGATGCAGCACTTCCACAGCTGCGGCATGGGTCACAACTGTGCCTCACATCTGTTACCTGCCCCAGAACTCCTTATGACGTGGGGTGGCAAAAAAGAAAAAATAACATTTTTCTCCTATATTCTATTCTAAAAACTTTAGAATTTTAACTCTTACATTTAGGTTTATGATGCAGTGATTTAATCGTTGTGTATGATATGAGGCAAAGGTCTAAAGTCATCTTGTTGCCTAAGGATATCCAGTTGTCCCAGCACCATTTTTGAGTAAGCTAACCTTTCTCCATGAGTTGCCTTGGCATCATTGACCAAAAATTTATTACTGTGACTTTATAGTACATTTTATAATCAGGAAGTGCAAATCCTCTATTTTTTTCTTCCTTTTTAAGAATATTTTGGCTATACTGGATTCCTTGCATTTCCACATAAATTTTTAGGATCAGCTTGTCAATTTCTACAAAAGAGCCTGTGAGATTTTGATGGAGATTATACTGAAGCTATAAATCATCTGGAGGGATTTAAACTATTCCTGAATCATAGAAAAATTGAAAACACAGATTCTGGAGACCGATGACCTGAATTCACACCCAGCTCCATTTTCCACAGTATAATATTTGACAAGTTTATGTCTCTAAACCTCAATTTACTCATCTTGAAATTGGAGGTATTAATAATACCTACTTCTACTTATTAAGACTGAAAAGATGCATTTCCCATCAAGCCCATAGCACACTGCTTTCTGTTAGCTGTTATCGTCATATTGACCTTTATTAGTCTGTGCCAGGAGGTATGTAGGTAATTAAAGACAAAGAGAGTTACAAGTTGAAGAATTCTTTCTGAAAAAAATCGGGTTGCCCAGGATCTGCTGTTTTTGTCGCTTCGAATGGGTGGAAGTTAAGAAGGTAGCAGGGGCATTGATGGAGGACAGGGAAGATGAATCCTAGTAGGAAGACTTGTGAAAAGGAAAAAAAGATTGACTCCACCAGCTGCCTTCAAAAAGGGAAAAAACTGCCCATGATTTTGCATTCACTCAACCAATAGGCCCTACTCACTATTCTCAAGGAAAAATTAGTCAGGAACAGCATTAATGGATTGTATCTCCCTCTCTCATTGAGACTTGTCTCTTCAAGACTTATGACCATTTTTACCTGATCTCACAGAGTAATAACATGCCTAGAGAACGATGTGTGTGTTCGGGGAAGGGTGTGTTACTTGACTCAAGCCCAAGGAGAAGCCCTGCGTTGTAGCCACCCTAAGAATGTTCCTAGGGATAATAATGGACTTTGATCCATTTTCTGGTGCTGGTGCTCATGCTGGGAGGCTGCCCTTGTGCCCTGTGGGTTTCCAGGTTCCCAGAGTGCCTGATCTTCAAGCCTGTAATCCGCTGTCCCAATGTTTCCAGTTTCTCCACCTCTAAGTCAGACAGCAGGATGGAGCTCATCATGTCTTGGCCCAGGCTCCCCAGTAAAGCGGTTCCATGTGTGGAGACAATGCCTGACATGTCCCATTGGCCACGGGTGGTTCCAACTCTGCAGGGACACTAAAAGAATGTATCAACAGACTGGCCCAGGTATCTAAAACACATTTTCAAAATGTCAAGTGACCCTTGATGACCAGTTGGCTGATTAACTGCAGCATCCCAGGGGTCCTTGGTGGGGAGACGCTAAAGCCAAGTTTTCAATGTGTAATCACCTCTCCACTGAGTCAGAAAGCTCACTGCCAAGCTGGAGCAGCGGTAGAACATGTAACTGGTCGGAATGATTGTAGTTTCCCAATCACCGTCTTCTGCCAAGATTCTGTTTCAAATTCTCTATTCTCAGAGGAACATCCTGGGAACTTGGAAGTTCTTCATAGAAGTTTCTGGATGGGCTCCTCCCTCCTTGTTTCTACCACCTCAACCCTCACGCTGGCCATGAGACCGCTTGGTTGCATCAGCTTGCTTCCATCTTTGCCGGTCCCCCCCCCATCCCCGTTTCACATCTGTATGCACTCAGTAGCAGAATCATCTTCTCCTAGGTTATGTCTCTCTCCTTGAAACCTGTAGTAATAGCTGCTAATGATGTAGAGTGGGCGTGAAGTCAGCAATCATGATCCTAACCACTTGCCACCGAATCACAGTCAGTTTACACGGAGAGATACACAAAGTCAACACAATGGGATCCTCTTGAACGAGAACACCTGCTTCTACTCTGTGTCGAGCCAAGGACCTCACCAAAATCAGACTAAGGAATATTTTTGGCTTCTTTTCCCCAAGCCTTTCTGGGGAAGGTGTGTCTCCGATAGTTGCATGGGAGATGGACTGTAGAATTCAAGAGATTATGACTCTCAAGAGAGAGAACTCAGATAAAGAACACACCAGATAAAAGCCCAAGCTTTTATCCCTCCTGTTCCTTCCATTGAATGTACCACTCCTTAGCACCAGCGTGGAGGCTCCAAGTAATCCCTGACAATGTGGCTGCTGTTTGTCATCAGACAAAAGAATCATCTTTGCATTCAAGAACTTCCAAAGTGATAAATGAGAAATTTTACATTAAACAACTTTAGCAAATATTCTGTAAATAAAATGAAATATAGAAAATTTGGAGGGACACTTGCGTCTCTTATTCCATGTTATGGGGTCAGCTTCTCCATAAGATTACCTAATTGTTTACCTACTTCATACTTACTGAAGTATGTATTTTTAAATGTGAAAAAGAAATACTGTCATCCTGGCTTCTTCACGTAGTTATCATTCTGTGCACGCATGCTCCTGGTGTGTCCTGTGTCCAAAATGCATCTTATAAGGATACCAGTCAGACTGGATTAAGGCTTGTTCTATTGGCCTGTTTTAACTCAGTCACGTTGTTTGGGGCTTTTTTTTTTTTTTTTTTTTTTTTAGTCTTTTTGCCTTTTCTAGGGCCGCTCCTGCAGTATATGGAGGAGGTTCCCAGGCTAGGGGTCGAGTCGGAGCCGTAGCCGCAGGCCTACACCATAGCCACAGCAATGCAGGATCCGAGCCTATCTTCGACCTACACCACAGCTCATGGCAACACCGAATCCTTAACCTTCTGAGCGAGGCCAGGGATCGAACCCGCAACCTCATGGTTTCTAGTCAGATTTGTTAACCACTGAGCCACGACAGGAACTCCTCAGTCACGTTTTTAAAGGCCTTCTCTCCAAATACAGTCACATTTTGAGGTACTGGGGTTAGGGCTTCAGTCAAAGAATTACTGTCAGGAGGGGGGGACACAATTCAGTCCATAATTTAGCAATGAGATCCTGCTGTGTAGCACTGGGAGCTATGTCTAGTCACTTATGATGGAACATGATAATTTGAGAAAAAAGAATGCATACATGTATGTGTAGCTGGGTCACCATGCTGTACCATAGGGAAAAAAAATAATGTATTGGGGAAATTAAAACAAAAATTCAGTTCATAGTAATATTTGTAATTATCTATTTACATTATTCTTCTAAGTCTATACCAATGCATTTGTTAGTAACTGTATCTCCTGCACTTAGCACAGCACAGTATATGGCAAGATTGATGGATGTCTAATAAATGTATGGGTGAATGTACACATGCCTAATAACACCATTGTGGTCAGTAAGCAAAGTCTATTGATGTGCCTGGTTTTGGGGAAGGAAAAAACCTCTATCAAGTATTAACTTAGAGACACTTGAAAGTTGCTCAGAAGCTGTTTAGGATAGCATCTTTGTCTCCAAAATCAAAGATTCTTAAAGTTATGGCTAATGGGATTAAAACTGTCAATTTTCTGCCATGCTTTACTATATTCACTTAACACATCATGTTCACTTACATGTGGATTACAGTATCAGAAATTTTTTTTTTTTGTCTTTTTGTCTTTTTGAGGCCGCACCTGTGGCATATGGAGGTTCCCAGGCTAGGGATCTAATCGGAGCAGTTGCTGCCAGCCTACACCAGAGCCACAGCAATGTGGGATCCGAGCCGCATCTGTGACCTATACCACAGCTCATGGCAATGCTGGATCCTTAACCCACTGAGTGAGACCAGGGATCAAACCTACAATCTCATGGTTCCTAGTCGGATTCATTAACCGCTGAGCCACAGTGGGAACTTCCAGTATCAGAACTCTTTAAATAGTTAACAATTACACAGAACAGGCAGGATCTTGGGAGTACAGAGTAAGACCAAATGAAATATTTAGTGAGAGGAGAAGAGGGGTTACTAAATGGATCGATCAGCTGTTTTGATGTCAAGGAGACAAAATGAGATTAAAGAAATTGGAGAAGGATGTAGAAACATCTGGATGGCAAATGAAAAATTCGGTCATTTTCCCAGATGTTTGGTCTACACAAAACCTCACTCCCCAATATCTGAGAGCATTCACAAAAGTGGCTGATGCCTTCGTCTTTCTCCTAGATTTCTCTTGTGAGTCAAGACTCAGATTCTTGACTCCCAGTCCATTCAGAGCAGTGATTTCCTAGCACCAAATAATCATAGCTGCCAAAAGGGCAGGATTTTGTGTGGATTGTATGGCATTTCCAGGCCATGGACCATAGCAAGAGAAGCAAGAGTAAAAGATGTGGGATGAGACACACGTACCTATCTGTGTGCTACCTACATCTGAATATGTATCACCAAGTGTGAGGTAGAGCTGGAAATGAATCCATAGCAGAAGCTGAATTCTGCAAAGCAGGTTTTATCCTTTGGGGATAGAGAAGCTTGGTAAAAAGAGGAAGTCACATTCCAACGAAATCAAATATCTTCCTGGACTCACTGTCAAAAATTAGCATGTGAAAGAAGTTCCAAGGGCCCAGTCAAGAAGGAATGGGACCTTTCGCAGATACAAGTTTCAACATGTCCTCCTTTGCAAGCAAAACTTTTTATGTGGTATCTTTGAGGGTTAGTGATTTGGAAATGCAAGGGGCATTCTTTAAGGGACTTGACTATTCCATACAGGAGAGAGTAAAAAAGGGGAAGGATAATTACTCTGTGGTTGACAGTATTTAATAGGACTGTGCTACCTCATCTCAGCATAGACATTTTCCCCATGTTACAATTCTGCACAATAAGTGATAGGAAAATGATAAGCACAGGAAACAATCAGGCACACGAAGAGTCATTAAACCAGGACAAAGTGGTCCAGAAGGAATGTAACAGCCAGGTGAAAAACTGAATTGCTATAATCTAGCTAAACCTTATTGAGCCAGACACAGTTCTCCATGCTTTACATATAACCTAAATTGGTTAATGAATACTCTAACAATCCCTTGAGTAGGGACTGTAATTTATTTCTAGATTATGGTGCATCAGTGGATAAAGGCCATTCTCTAAAGAGATCATTGACTTTGTAGAGGTTCAGAGGTGAGTAAGCAGTTCAGGCAAAAAGGCTGGAGGATTAAGCAGATGCCAAAATATGAAGGGGCCCATAAATCCCTTTAAGAAGGCTGTATTTCCAGAGTAATGTGAAACAGAATTTATTTGAGAAACCCAGAATGGCTAGACTCAATGAGACTAACCCTGGGAAGTTGGTCCTTGTCCCAAACTAAGGAATGTTAGAGAAAATTTAGGAGTGGATGGTTTTGTGCTTTGCTACAGTCCATTTATTTTCCATAAAGCAACACAAGTGAATGCCCTTATCCTAAGTGGTGAAGTAGAAGGAGTTTTAGTCTCATCCTCTTAAATGAGAATGTACCAGGAGTTCCCGTCATGGCGCAGTGGTTAACGAATCCGACTAGGAACATGAGGTTGCAGGTTCGGTCCCTGCCCTTGCTCAGTGGGTTAACGATCCGGCGTTGCTGTGAGCTGTGGTGTAGGTTGCAGACGCGGCTCGGATCCCGCGTTGCTGTGGCTCTGGCGTAAGCCGGTGGCTACAGCTCCGATTCGACCCCTAGCCTGGGAACCTCCATATGCCGCGGGAGCGGCCCAAAGAAATAGCAAAAAAGACCAAAAAAAAAAAAAAAAAGAGAGAGAGAGAAGGTACCAGACCCTTAGCAATGGATCCAGGAAGCCACAAGTGAACTTGCTGGCACCAGAAAAGCAGGACTTTGTCTCAAAATGGGGTACTTTCAAATTTTTGTGGTTACCCAACCATTTCTTTTCTAGAAAAGCCTGAATCTGGCCATTAAAAGGCAAGCAGAGTGCTTTCTGTAGCTAATGCATGGGGTGTTTTTCTTCATGATAATTCTCATTCCTGGTCAGAGGTCAATGGTACCAACAGTTTTGGAAAATTATAGAGAAAATAGAGCACTTTGGCAGCATTTGGAAATCCATTATAATAGGTAAGCAAAATTCCTCAGTCTTTGTTATCAAGTAAAATTAAAAGCAAGGATAAAATTTACTAAAATGACATTATCAAGCTAAGTGGTGTTCCATCCTGTTTTCAGTTTTTAATTGCACTTTGAGATAAACCACAACTCAAAATATCTGATTGTACTCTGTAGGAAAAAATTTTTTTAAAAAGAAAAGTACATACACATACGTATATATATACACACACACGTGTATATATATGTACATATGTGTATGTGTGTGTATACTACATATATAGAGAGAGAATATATTGAGACAACATAGTGAGAGAAAGAGCTTTGTTCCCTAGGTAGCAAAAGACTTTCATTCAAAGCAGATAGGAATGAACAAGAAGAATGCTTCTATCCATCCACTCAGCTTCCTGCCTGAAGGGAACACAGACTAAAGTTTAAAAAAATGGAGACAATTTAATCTTCCTCACACCTCAGGAGCTTCATTCTTACAAACTGACTTTTCAGTACCAATTGCTACATCTTGTTTCTGAAAAAAACAAAGCTGAGCTTTTTTAGCCTCCATTTAGCAAGCATCTGTCCTCAATTGACACACCCTCAGCTAAAATGTTGCAGCAATGGCTAGCCTTTTGTCATTGCTCCCTTGAAAGCAAAATCACAATCATCTGGCTCAGCTGGATCAAAGAAGGACATGCATTTGATGTAAGGCTGTTCCTTTACAGCGTCACACTTCATTATTATTACCTCTTTGGCAACATGGTACGGAGATGAAAAACAGGCATCCTTTGATATGCAACAGAAACAATGCCCAGATCTACAGATTGAACTTGACGGTTTGCCTGGTCGTCTTTCGCAAACTTCTGCTTCCGCAGCTCCTCCGTTCCGGTGGAGGCTGCTTCAGATGCTGCGTTTAAGGAAACCTTGAAGTGTGAGCCAAAAACAACAACAGGAAGGTGGCCGATATGTCTGCTGTAACAGAGAAATGAGGATGAACCAACTGAGGACACAGTTTATCTGCAGAGCCCCGTATGCCAAACAGTAGGTCTTTTTTAAGGCGGTCCTAATCTCCATCCCTAATCAAAACCTCTATTTCAGAAATGTTGGCTACCCCAGTTTGTTCACACATACTATTAGTTTTCAAGCTGGGAAGTTTAGAGGTCATTTTACGCTTGAGGAGGCGGAGGGCAGAAAGGATGATTGCTATGGGAAAGTCAAGTTGTTTAGGTCCTGCCTTAAGCTGGATGCCACTCAATAGACCACTTCCTAATCTTTGCATTTTTGCATTCAGTGATAAATCTCAAATTTTATCTTAGTTACCTGAATATGGAAAATGGAAATAATCATAAGAAAAATAAATATGGGAAAGAGTTTGGAGGTGCCAGGTGTTGTGGGTGTAGACGTATAGAATAGAATAAGAAATAGACGATAGAATATGGAACAGAATAAATTAACAAAGGAAAAAGAACAGGGTGCTTGTTATGACAGAATTTCATCCCTCAAAAAGATAATGTTCTAAGCCAATTAGATTTGGAGAAGTTCCATTTCCCCACATGAACCACAGTGGACTTGCATGAGTTTTTTTGCCTAAAACACAACTCTCTGTCAATATGGTGAGGTATCTTGCACTGTGTATAGCACCACCGGTATACACAGCACCTTTTCCAGTCCCTTCCCCAAAAGTCAAGGTAAAAGGACCCACTTCTTGCCATTTTCCTGTCCCCAAAGTGGAAGGGATGGTTGAATTATTCGAGGTAACTTGGTATTTATATTTTGTCAACTGCTATGTATGGGCCATTTTGTTCTGCTAAAGTGTGATTATTATACTTCTCCTTGCTTCTGATTTTTCTGCAACATAGTTATTGCTTACACTTTTTTTTTTTGTCTTTTTGCCATTTCTTGGGCCGCTCCCGCAGCATATGAAGGTTCCCAGGCTAGGGGTCGAATGCGAGCTGTAGCCGCCGGCCTATGCCAGAGCCACAGCAATGCAGGATCCGAGCTGTGTCTGCAACCTACACCACAGCTCAAGGCAACGCCAGATCCTTAACCCACTGAGCAAGGGTAGGGATCAAACCCACAACCTCATGGTTCCTAGTCAGATTCATTAACCACTGAGCCACGACAGGAATTCCACTTTTAAAGTATACCTTTTATCACCTAAGAAGGATTTCTGTAAATAGAACTGCTGAATCAAAAATTATGATGACTTCTGAGGTTTCTAAGAAAAGCTGCACATTGTTCTGAGAACATGTACCAGTTTACACTCCCCGATGGAAAACACTTGATTTTGCCGATGTTGATCGAAAAAAAAGTCACAACGTAAAAGCTGAGAGTTAGGTTTTATTCGTTGGACACATCTGAGGAGTTAAGTCCAGTCAGGACACAGCCTCTCAGTTGATTCTGAGAGACTGCTCTAGAGAGGCAAGGAGGCGTCAGGATGTCTGAATTTTTACAACAAAAGACCAGGTAGTCAGAATCAAAAGATTACTATGAATGAAAGAAAACCAGTTATCTCAAGTTAAAGAATTGAGTGCTTTTCTATGTATAGGACAATGCACAACCTGTGCTCCCTGAAATCATTCCTTTGATATACACCTCAACTCTCTGGGGCCAGGATTCTCTCATTTTGAGTCTCCTCAAGGTACACCACTGGTGGTAGCTGCATTAGTGGGCATTGTTTCCATCCTGGGTTCCCTCAGGGCTCACCATCCAGGTGGCTGTAATGTGATGGCTTGATGGCTGCAAAATCCTTTGTTCATTAATATGGCAGGCGATATTTTTTTATTCACACCGACTTCATAATACTTTTTAACTCATAAAATTATAAGCTGTCTACATTTTATTATAAACTTACCTTTTTATAAACGTTTCTATAAACCACAAACCAGACAAGGATAATTTTACAGCCAATATGTTTCTTCAATTCTAATTCTTATTAGAGTTCTCTTTTAAAAAAACTTATGTTTTTCTATTTGCCAGTGTATTCCAGGACTTGTACAACAAATAACACATAGTTATGCACGTAATAAAAATTTAAATAAATATGAATTAATGTCCGAATGAGAGACCAGCTTGAGGAACAGAAAGCAGTGACATCGCGCAGAACATTATCAGTGTTTTATTCCCCCACCACAGAAATTTCCTTACTAAATGATAGGACAAGCAGTTCAAAGAAGAAAGAGTACCTTATAAAGATTTTGCCAAATATTAATTTATCATCCTTTAATCTTTACATTTGAGTAAGTGATTTATTAATATTAACAAAGTAGGAATAAAATCACCAAGAATAAATACAGGCATGAAAAGGAAATTTTCTTCCCATTTCTGTGCCTGAATCTCCTACTTTCCTTCCAAGAGGCAACTGTCATTACAGCCAAATAACATTTTTAAATGATAACTAATTCACGAAGAGGCATTCTCCAAATTCCTTCAATCAGTGGACACTATTCCTATAGATAAAAAGCATGTTTTGCAAAGCATTCCACAATTTTTCTCTCTACACTTGGATGAAAATACAGTGTGGAGGGCTCCATGATGATGGGTGACATCTGGAGACCAACACTACTTCTTACATGACCCTGGGGAAAGCAGCAACCTTCTGTGGCGTGTCTGCCTTGACTTTTCAAAGAGAGCACATTTATGTGTTGTGAGGGTGACACCCACTGGTATACAATCATAACTGCATGTGCCAGGCCTTCAAAGATCTGCAAACAAGAAATCCTTAAGTATTATTCCAGACACGGTGATGCTCAGAATTCATCCATGCCATTCTCCTAAATTTCAAAACACAGTGACCAGTTTTACCTACTTTGAATCTCAGAAGAGAAAACACCAGGTCTAGATGCTCTGCATCAGCAAATAAGGATGTGCTTCTATCATTCACTCATTTGTAGCACAAATAATACTGAGCGTGAACTACATGCCTGTAACTGAATGTCACACAGTGCTAGGAACAAGGATGAAAAAGATGCAGCCGCATCCTCAAGGGCATTTTTAAATAAGAATATATGCACAGATAACAATTAGACATGGAAGGGCATGGATTGATCTGTACCCTGCACTCATATTTTACATTGCCTTGACATTTTATTTAGCCCCAAATTCTAAAATAAGCAGAAATTTACGTCTAGGAAACCCAAGTCTCAGAGTGGTTAAAGGACACAGTTACACAACAATAGATGTCTGAATCCAATTTGGCTTGACTCCAAAATCCAAACTTCCAACACTATCCAGTGTAATCCATCAGTTTAGATCATAAATCAAGGGCAAGGCATATTATTTTTTCCAGATTTTCCTGTCTGTATCTTATTTTGTGTTGTAAAAGGGTATATACATCACAGATTCAGCGAACTTCTATTCCTATAAAATTATACTATCAGACATAGTAGGATTACATTTAGGAAGAGAAATCTTCAAAGTCTTCAAAACTGGTAAGCCATTTTCTTCTTTATGTTCAGATGCTCAGATTTCCTGCCAGCTGGCCTAGTAGTAAACTAGCTGCAACAATAGAGATCCTTAGTGTGCAGCTCCTTGGGAGCCAGATTTTTCTAGGGAAAGAAATTCTGGCTTGTATACTCTTGGGCACCTAAACAAATCCCAGCTGTACCAGCCATAGATTGATCGGTGAACCAAAACCACTAGGAAGTTATGCATGTAATAGGAGATTACAGAGATTTGATCTCAGACAATTATGGGAGCTAGTTAAGTAGTTTGCTTTCTGCTATTGTTAGGACATCTCTTGCTGGGCCTGAGGGCAGCAGCGCAGGCAGTCTGGAAGGAAAGATGGCTGTGAAATGAGGGAGAGCAATAACAAATTAAAATCCATAGGACAAGTTGGAGCCCATGTTGGTCTCTTACAGGCTCCAAGCCTCCAAGTTCGATGATGCGGGTAACCCACAGGTAGAGTGGGCATTCTTCCTCATGGAGCTGAAAAATGCGTTTGGCCCAGGAGTAGGAGCTGAAGGATGAATCTGGTGGAAGCTGGAGGTGTCCAGCTATTGTCTCATGTGGACAAGATGAGACAGCAGATCCAGGACCATGTGTAAAAGCTATACCAACTATCTGTGTATAAAAATAATATGGCTGCTGCTTATTTACACCTTCAAAATCCTGTGCGAGACATTCTGTGTGACCCACGCTAGCCTGTGACTATGGAAAATACTGGGAAACAAGAATTCTGGTTTAGATAAGTTGACACAAGACAATGCAAAGCACAATACATAAGCAGAATTATTTTGCATGATTTTTATGGAAATGAGTTATTTCTCACTCTAAGTCATTACTAAGGCCAATCTTTCACTTTCTTAACTAAATAATATGTTGGCCAAATAATAACTAAGAAAATAGGCCCAAGTCATGAAGAATAATGGTATGAACACTTTTTTGACCTAATGAAAGTAGCTTTAGGGAATCCAGGAAATGGAAAATATACATAAAATTCATATGCATTCTGAGAAAATTCAACATTTTTGATAATTTCGATATCCACCTGAATTCCTCCTATGTCATCATCCCCAGGAAGCAAGTATTATTTTGGTGAGAGCAGCAAGAGTCCAATGTCAGTGATCTAGGCTGTTTGAATCCAATTGACAATGTAAGATTCAGTCTGCTCATGACTTTATGTAGCTGGAATCTGAGACTAGACCCCAATTCTACATAGTGTGATTCTGTGTACACCAACAGCTCTCCATGGGGCTTCCCATCTGTCCTGCTTTGGCATGACTGAAATAACAACAAAAGCAAGTGATCCTAGAGGCTTCAGAAGTTCTTGGAGGAGATGCTCCTTCAGTGGGGTTGCATTTAGGATAGGCTCTAACAGCAGTGGAATGTGCCTCTGGCCTTCTTTCACATGTAACCACTTCCAACATCTCTTTGCAGGCTTGACAGATCCAACAGCAACTCTTAATTGATTAATCAAAAGCAGCTTAATTCTTAGGAAGATACTGTTAATCCATGCAGAAGTTTAATGCAGTTTTAGCATGAAATTAAATGCTAGCTACAGTCCTCTGCTCTCCCAATAGACTTAATTAGTAATTGAATTTACTGACTTTTTTTATTACGCTCAATTTATAAAGTGGGCTTTCAGAATAATGCACATGACAGATAAAAAAAAAGTCTCCATTTGAAAATATGTAACTATTTAAAGTAACCAGATATCACATGTTTAAATACTCTATACTTGGGTGAATGGGAGACCTATGAATAGCAAAGGAAAATCTCTGCTGAGTCTCATCAGATACATTGAAACCTGCCATATGTTGGTGAATTATCATAATTTATTTAGGCTGATGGCATAGTCGCCTTTTGAATACTCCTAGTGCTGAACATAGGGTGCTGTGACCTGCTCAGATTTGCTTTTTGGGACCATTGCTTTAGCTGCAATGTGGAGACTAGGGTGGGACAAAAACAAATATGACGAGACTGGTGAGCAGATCACTGCAATAGTCTTGACAAGAGCAGATAGATGGTAACTGGTTATAATGAGCAATGAGAGTAAAGATGGAGAAATAGAAAACCTATTTGAAGGTAAAACCCGAAGATATAATGTGGGACTGGTGGGCATCAGAGAAGGAAGGTGTCATTGAAACTCTTCCTATGTGGGTGTGTTTAGGTAGTTAGTCCTTACCGCCGCCCTGGGATGGAGACACTGTTAAAGAAACAGAAGAATCCAGGGGATGTGCAAGAGTGGTGTTGTATGTCTTGGAGAATGACATGATAGAGCCCCTTTGTCTGCACTGACACAGTGTCATCAGGTGACAGTGGAGACATGCAGGCCTAGGCACAGATATGGTGAAGGGAGAGGGATGGCAAGAGCACGTGGTCCAAGCCATGTGGGCCAGCGTGCAGTGTGGAGCCTCAGCTCACAATGACATTCCCCATCCAGGAAAGGATCATTGGCTCAGCAACAGGGTGGGGCAGGGATGAGTGTATCTAATCCATAGTTTTAAATGGTACAATCTGGTGCTATTCCTCCATGCCTCTAAATCCAGGTGAATTGCTCTCTGTGCATGTATAACTGATTCACTTTTGCTGTACACCTGAAACTAATACAACACTGTAAATCAACTACACTCCAATAAAAATATTTTTAAAAGAGTGGTATTGTAATAAACATTATCTGGGCTAAGAGTGTTTGACCAAAGCCCTTCCCCTCATAACTTATCATCAAAAAGCAGTATTACTGTTCTTTATTAGATAACAACAAATTCAGATTTCTCATTAAGGACTTTTTTTGGAAAGAGATTATTGCAAGGCAGGAGGGGAGAGGGACTGTGGCAACGACAGCACCATGATCCTAAGATCTGCAAAAGTCTCGAGAGTGGGGCAAAGGGGGTTTTCCTTGAGTGAGAGTCATAAACAGAGCTGGGGAGAACTGAGTGTGAGGAGGCAGGCTGAAAGGCTGACATGATCAGATAGTAGACTAGAGAATGTTTTATCCTGAGCGTGGTGCTTTCTCAGGAGGGGCTGTATTCTAGCTTGAGTGAGGGGCAAGTTTCAGGCACTTAGAGGAAGCAGAGAAGCACAAAAACAGTTGCTAACATGTATTTTGTACTGATTGATCAATGGGGACAAGTAGTTCAGCTATTTATGAGAAAAAGGATGGGAATTTGATGGGACTCTCACGGAGAAACAAGGGGGAATCCATGAGCTTTACCTAAGTCACAGGAAGAATGGTGATTTTTGCAGTAAACCATTTTCCAGAACACAAAGGGTAGAGGGGATTTCTTAATTATCACTATTTACCAGCATCAATTAAAATTCAACATTGTCATCTGTTAATGGCTTAATGGTGACACAGCCTAGCAATGAGCTGGTGTGAGAAGACAAGGGTTAATAATCCCCCTCAAAAAATACTAGGCACAGGCTCTGAACTAGCATTTGACAGTCATTCTATATGGCTATGATTTGTCATCGCCTCTTAGATACCCCCTTTTAAATGCATATAGTCTTGGAAAACTTGAACCTGTAACTCTTAATAGTCTTTAATGGGATGCCAGGAAGGAAAGAAGCAAATATTTTCACAAATCTAACTTGGAGCTGATTCATTTATTTGTTCATTCATGCAACAATATTTAATGACCCTCTACCATGAGCCAGGTCTTCTCCTGCACAACAGGGATTCAGCCATGAAACACAACACAACATCAAACACCCTGCACTCTTAGAGCCTTCAGCTAGTGGGATAGCTAGTCAAGTAAGTATATGAGTACATGAATTATATCCATTCTTTTCAAGATGAGAGTTATGAAAACAATAAGGTAAAGACATAGACAATGATAGGTGAATGATTCATATTCTAGAGTAAATTCCAAGAATACCTCTCAGAAATTTTAACAGAGACATGAATGGTGGGGAAGAGGAAATCATGCAAATACATGCAGAAGAAGATCCAAGGAAAAAGTTAACAAATCCAGGCTCAGCCTGCTGCATGCATGCCTGGCCAAAAAAGTGAGGGTTGAATTACTGGAGCGAGGAATAGCAACTTTATTCAGAAAGTCAGCAGACCATAAAAATGATGGACTCATGTTCTGAGAACCATCTTGCCTGAGCTAGAATTCAGGCTTCTTTTATATTAAAAGGGGAAAATAAAGCAAAACATTGTTGCTTCTGGTCAGCCTCTTGAAGGGATATGTTAATTTCTTTCTTCCTGCAGTCATTCACAGGTGAGCCTGATCAAGATGTTTCCTGTGAGCTAAAATAACTTAATGCTTATTACCTGGGAGGCAGGGTTCCCAGAGATGGGCTATTATGTACAATTTCATCTCATAGGCAAAGTCCCTTTAGTGAGTAACTTGTAATAGAAAACAAAGTTTCTTCCCTATTACAATTCCCCACTGTCAAGGTCCATTCCACAATCTTTATAGGGAAGGGATGAAGACCATTCTTGGCTACTTCCTGCTAAACCGGGTGGGGGTGAGAGTCGGGGGTAGTGCACTGAATATTCCTTAGAGTTTTTACTCAGGAGTAAAATCCTTTCATTTTTTGATCTACAACTATTTGAAGCTGATAAAACCCCTTAGCAATTCATAAGGAGATTGTCTAATTTGTAATTGAATTTAGGATTTGGGTCTCAATTCCCAATACATGTATTAATTCCTGTGCTACTTATTGGACAAAGTTAAAACCAATAGGTTTATGGAGTTCTCCCTGTGGCACAGTGGGTTAAGTATCTGACTGCAGTGGCTCAGGTCACTGCAGAGGAGTGGGTTCAATCCCTGGCCCAGTCCAGTGGACTAAATGATCCTGCATTGCTGCAGCTGCAACATAGGTAGAAGCTGTGGCTTGAATTCAATTCCTGGCCTTGGAATTTCCATATGCCATGGGTGTGGCCATAAAAAACAAAACAAACAAACAAAAAAGACATTAAAAAACAACAATTATTTTGACCCTCAGCCATAATGAAATTACCATCTACTTCAGTTGGTTAGGAAGACCTGAACAGAGGTTAGTACAGTGGTCTCACGAACAGAGGTTAGTATAGGGTCCAAAGTTTTAACATAACTGGCAAATGCTAGATCCTTCAGAGGATTTATAGATTCTGTCTCCTCGGCAGACATCTGGAATGGCATACCATGCAATATTTCAAAGGGGCTTACTTTAAGCCTGCTTCTGGCAACAGGCAACTGGCTAGGACTTATCCCAAGTTAAATCACTATTCATTTTCTTGGGTTTTCCTGTTGAATGTGGATTCCAGGATGAGTGTAGTTCCAATGCCTTAATCCAAATCAGGGGAACATTTCCTTAAGGAGAACTTTAACCAATTAAAAGGTACTGATTTTAAGAACTGCTAACTTGGCATTCCTATTGGGGCTCAGAGGGTTAAGAACCCGCCATGGTGTCCATGAGGGAGGTTGTGGGTTTGATCCCAGGCTTTGCTCTGTGGTAAAGGATACTGTGTTGCCACAAGCTGATGTCAAGCTGTTTGGGTAAAAATCTTCAGGGTGAGGTCTATCAGAAAGTTACTCAGCTCCTTCCCCACTGTCAGCCCCCCCTGGGGCTCCTGTGGGGGATTAGATGCCTCATGTCCAAAGGAGACCCTGAGCCTCCTCACTCATCAGAGTGTTCCTCTTCCTACCATATAAGGGGCTCTTTTATTTTCTTATGTTTTAGCCTAGGGTAATCGGTTTTCCAATCTCCTCCTCCTTACAGTAAGCCATTGCTCCTTCCCCAATAGCAGCTCACTTTTCTTCAGGTTACTCATCTTCCTGGAAAACTTAACTTCATTGCCAGAAGAGTGGTGCTTTATTTTGCATCTAAGCCCTTCTGTCATTTTTCCCTGTTGAACACTTTAAAAGCAATATCTACCAATTGAGAAGACTTTATTCCAAAGGCACCATCTAATCTTTGCAACTTTCTCCTGATGTCTGAGGCTTTTTACCCAAAAAAAGTGTTCAATTTACCATTGTAATATTTTAGGGGACCATGGGATCTGCATTAATATAATGCGTGTAGGGTGTAGGTTTGTCAAGTCTTTCCCCAAAGTTCAGAGGTGTCTTCATTTGATCTTTTGCTGAATTTCTTGAATTTTGCTCAAGCTGTTTGGCTTTGGTCCCCCTTTCCAAAGCCCTGCCAAGATGGACTAATAAGTAGAGCTACAATAAAGGCATTCCTTCCACACTGTGGGGCGGGGGGGGGGGAGGTCCCAATGTGGCTCAGCTGTGGCTGCTGCCAGGGCTTCAGGTGTGAGGATCATTCCTATGAAGAAGGGGTATAGTCTTTCCAATTAAACAAGTCAGAAACCCAGCAGGCAGGTCATTTGCTTTCAGGTAGGATAAGGGCATAAGAGAAAATTGAAAAGTGCCTCTGGCCCAAATTGCATGCCCTATTGTGTCTTAGATGGTGACACCAGACCAAATCCCTGTGCCTTAGAAATTAGCACAGGATTTTCTAATTGATCCCTAGAAGGAGGGGCAGTCCTTCACCCCAGTGTCAGGAATTGGGGCTGGATAAAAACAGAAGGTGGTGGAAGGGGTGGGTCTGTCTTAGTGGCTGGGTCAGCTAGCTCAGCTGGAGGAGATAAGGTGTGAAGCAGCCTAGCCTCACCCTCATCCCCTTCCTTTTCTAATTTCCCCTGATATAATAGCACAAAAGCTTACACCTAAAGGATTCCATCAGTCTTTCCCCACTTCTTCACAGAATAGCCACCATAAAACTTCAGATAGCAACTGACCATCCTTAACCATTAAAAGGATGCGTTTTTGCCGTGGCATCAACTGGGTTGAATTCTGGGCTGGGGATTTTGGCGATTTTAGGAACCAAGTGGAACCTTTCACTTCTCCCTGGGAATGTCCCACAGACAAGTCTTTTTTTTTTCTCTTTCTTTTCTATTCCTTTCCTCCATTCAATATCAGTAGAAGTTTTAAATACCACAGAATTGATTTAGCTGTAAATGGAGAGACAATACCCAACAAACTTAAGTGGAAAAACCCAGAGAACAAATAGAAAACCCTCAATAAATCTTTCAGTTCGATCTTGGGATTTCGTACATACCAACGACACAGGAGATCATAAATTACATAATTAACACAGCAAGACTAGCAGTACCGGGTGCAGAGGCTCCCAGGACAACCCTGCCTGAAGCCCTCGTGGACATCCTGACAAGCACCATGACCACACCTTCTTACAACAAAGTCTCTTCTCACTCATGGGTTCATGGCTGGAATCTGATCACATATCCAACATGTACCTCAAAAGACTTCCTTTAAGGAGAGTTGAAACACTTCTCATTTTAAAGACAGAAATACAGACTGCAAAGGGCATACATAAATGCCAGCATCCAAAGAAACAAACAAACTGGTTGACAAGTCAGGTCAAAGTCCAACAACTCTATCCAACAAGGTTCCCCACTCAAATACAAAACACACTGGCTTATTCCAGAGACAAAGCCCCAAACAAAGAAGAAATAAAGTTTCTGGCTGGACACACCAGAGTGACTTACCCCACTCAGTGGAGTCCATCAGCTCCCAAATGTCGATTTCTGGCTCCAACTGACAAGCTCTGAGGCGGGCAGTACCACTTTGGGGAATTTTGAAGGGCAGATCCTCAGGATGTGTGGTCCCAGCAACTGCTGGGGCCTCATTCGAAAATTCAACTGGGGCTGGCTGGCTGTGAGCAGCAAGTCTCCCAGATGGTTCCTCAAAACTTGTTACCAAGTCCAAGCTCCTACTGCTCATTGCATGGCAGAATGGTTGAGTTGTTGGAGCAAGGGATACCAACTTTATTCAGAAAGCCAGGAGGCCAAAAAAACAGCAGTCTTCTTTTCGGCTTCCTTTACACTCACAGGGAAGGAAGTAAAGCCAAAGCTTTCCTGGTTCCCTCCTCCCCCGACCACCCCCGTAGGAATTTCTTTCTTCCAGCAGTCATTCCCAGGTGGGCCTGGTCAGGATGCTGCCTGTGAGCTAAGAAGGTATTGTAGCTTAATGATCATTACCTGGGAGAATGTTCACCAGAGATGGGCCATTATGTGTAATTTAGGTTTATAGGCCACCTCCCTTTAGTGCTCGGCTTGAAAAAGAAGACAGAGATTCCTTCCTATTCCAAAGCTAACAGGCTTGTGTAAAGGCCCTGAGGCACCAATGTGATGAGTAATTTGATAAAGAGCAGGAAGATCAATGTGAGATGGAGCAGACCAAGATAGGGAAGTGGAGAAAGATGGTAGGTAGAAGTACATCAAGATCCAGCCTTCTTTGTCTTCTTCCTTCCTTTCTTTTGAAATTTCTTCTAATTCTCACAATTACTCACTTTACATGTAGTGGAAAAACCCAAGATTCTGAAAGGCTTAGTGCATTCCCTAGGGCCATACAGATTGATCAGTCTGTTATCACCAATCAGAAGGAACATAAAAACGCACATAGAACCCACTTGGCCAACGTCACGTTCTTGCCCAAAATTTGTCTAAAGGTTTGTAATTCTTAGGGTCATCAACATGCATTTTGGTTTAGCTATAAGGTGGGCTTGAACCCATTTTTTAGACTCTAAGCAAATTTTCAGGAGCAACCCTGAACAATTTAATAGTAGAACTTCTCGCTCATAAACATTTAGGGATTCTGCAAGTTTCCAGCTATTGTAAAGTCTCCTCGGGTTGGCTTCAATGCCAAAAAAAAAAAAAAAAATCTCTCCCCCTTCTTTGAGAAGTCCTTCCCACCTCGAGCATGCCTAATCCTTTCCCTCTGGGTGTGCAGTTTACCAACCCCTGGTGTCAGTCCCCTGGTCAGCTACAGTAGAGGTTTACTCATACTCACATGTCAACTACAGTGTCGCTAAATCGTGTCAGATTTAAGAAATACCAGCCCAGCAGGGATTTACCTTCCAAAAGAGAACTTGTTGAGAAAAAACCCCGAATTGTGTTCAACTGTCCCATCTCAAGGTCTTTGGGGAATTACTGACTGTACTTTCCTTCTTCCTGGGATTTAATACTGTTTAAGGAAAACACAAATTAAATGTAGGTGCGCGGAACACAATTTTTTCTTGACAAATACTGTTTTTTACACAGACACTGGCTATTCATCTTGGATTAAATTCTTCACACTAGTATTTAGTCTGGGACTCGCTGTTAAAAAGCTATATGTCATTATACCCAAGTGTCTCTGTGGCCCATAAACTTAAAATATTGTATGTGATGTTGCTGACTGTAATTGGACCAAGCTCTCCACCAAAAAGATTTCGGCAGAACTTTTGTGATAAAGCAAGTTCACTCTTCCAGCCTTTCTTCCCACCACTCACTCCCCTGTTCTGGTGCAAACCTGGGCATGAGTCCCACTTTATCAGCTTGTGCCCTTGGGTACGTCACTGGATGTGTCAGTCCAGGATCCTCAGGAGCAGATGCCAACACAGGATTAAATGAACATTATATCAGGGAAATATCTGTAGCAGGGATGTGGAGGGATGGGGGAGGCAGGAAGAGCCGTCAGACCTCGGTGCAAATCTGACCCTTAGTGACAGATAGAAGGAGGGAAGGAAGTGACAGGAAGTCTAAGGAGAGCTCGCAAGGCTGTCAGACTTCCTCAAGCTGAAGCTGGCTGAGAAGAGTCTTGTGACTCCTAGGAATGAGCCTGCCAATAGGCCTGCTGTACTGGCCACTAGGAGGCAAGGTCTTGGTGGAAGCAAACGCAGAAGCAGTTTTCTTGTAACAGAGCTGGAATTAGTTGGATTTCTACAGGGTGCATTTTTATGGCTTCCATACTGAACCTTCTGAATCAGTGTCCTCAACTTTCAAATGGGGACGATCAAAATCACGTCAGTGAATTGCCAAGATGTCTGCCTTGTCTGCTAAAGATAATTCTAATCACTATTTAATTTTTACTTATATAATTTTGCTAGAAAGAAAACCATAATTTTCCTAACCCCAAGAAAACAGGTATGATGGCCTTTTACAAAGGTTAAATATAAGACGATCAGTTATTTTTTAAAAAATGTTGGCCTCGCGCACAGCACGTGGAAGTCCCTCCTGCGCCAGGGATCAAATCTGCTCGGCAGGAGTGATCTGAGCTGCTGCATTGACAATGCTGGATCCTTAACCCACTGAGCCACAAAGTAACTCCAAAAATCAATTCTTATTATAGATTCATAAATATATTCAATCTTCTCTAACAAACAATGAATATAATTTCATAATTAAAACAAATACCATAGACTCCAAATTAAGGATTTTGTTTTGTTTTGTTTGCTTTTTTTAGGCTGCAACTGTGGCATAGGGAAGTTCCAGGGCTAGGGGTTGAATCAGAGCTACAGCTGCCGGCCTACACCACAGCCACAGCAACACAGGATCCGAGCCTCGTCTGCAACCTACACCACAGCTCATGGCAATGCCAGATCCTTAACCCACTGAGCGAGGCCGGGAGTCAAACCCATATCCTCATGAATACTCGTTGGGTTTGTTTCCACTGAGCCACAAGGGGAACTCCCCCAAGTTAAGGATTATTGTAGTCAGAGTAGATGACTCCCACAGGGGGGTTTTATAAACAAATCACACGATTTTATAACAAGATACAGAATAAGTATAGAAGCGGTAAGAAAGCTTCTTCATCCCTTCAGACTATATATATAGTTTATATATTCAGACTACCTGAGTGGTGAATATTCTTACCTTCTTATTTACAATTACTATAGAAATGAAGTTAAATTACTTAGTGCTCTGTATGCTTATACTTTTTTGGCCACACCAATGGCACGCAGAAGTTTCCACGCCAGGGATTGAACCTGCACCACAGCAGTGATCCACTAGGCCACCAGGGAACTCCACTCGTGCTCTCTATTATGAAGGCTCTGGGTTACTAGCTCAACTGTTCTAACTTTCTTAAGGTTCCTTCTGTTAGAGCCTGTTGCCCTCTGGGTCCATATTAATTTTAATCAAGACAGAAACAGATATTTAGGCCTACAATAATTTATCTTCACAGTTCATTTTCATACGTAAATGAAATTGTACACATAAAGCATTTTGAATAGCACCTGAGACACAGCAGGTGCTCTGTTCCTTGCAGTTATTTTGATGATTTGTGTTACCCTATTCTATGCAGCATCCATTGGCTTTTGCTAGTTCCTTTCCTGGGTGTCATTTGGCTCCTTGTCTCCAAGTCCAAATCCTGCCTAAGTCCAGCACAAATGCTGCCGCCTACAGGAAGCACTTAGCCATCTTTCTCCCAAAGCCCTTTAGCAGACTCATACTACATGTTTTCCTCCTTTATGTGACAGGACAGTTACTTACCCCTTTTGTCGAGCAGTGAGCAGCAAGTGCTTTGGAGGAGGATCATCATCTTACTCATTTTTATATTTTCCAAACACCTAGCTGAGTGCTGGTTGCATAGACGTTCAGTGACTGGTGCTTCATTACAGTCAAGAAGGAAAAAAATTGATGGAGAGCAGCAGCAGACAGCATCAGCATGTGCAGGGCAAGGAGGCGCAAGGGAGAAGCTCGATGATGGGGAAAAGGAAAGTCACCTGGAAGAAGAGCAATTTCTGTGACTCTAGGCAGTGTCCTCTGTCCTTCCTTCTTTTCTTCCTTTCCTCCAAAATTAATTGAAGACCACCTATGTTCTAGGTGCTGACGAAGAAAAAAGAAAGAACAGTAGCTACTATGGTAATAAGAATAGTAGCTTATTGAGTTGCGCTTTGTGTACCAGGCACTTTATACCGATCCTCGTGTCAAGAAGAGTATTATTGAACCACAGGTGAGAAAGATTCCAGAAGTCCTATCATTTATCTAGGATGATACCATCAGTAAGTGAAGGTGCTGGGACTAAAAGCCCAGGTTTGCCTTTCTTGCCCACGTTGTGCTGCTTTCCAAGATGATAGATGCTTAAGTTCCCACTTGTCCCTCCCTGCCGACAAATCATGCAGCAACTTACAAAAGAAAACTGAAGAGTTCCCATCGTGGCTCAGTGGAAACAAACCTGGCTAGCATCCACGAGGACACAGGTTCGATCCCTGGCCTCGCTCAGTGGATTAAGGTTCCGGCGTTGCCATGAGCTGTGGTGTAGGTCACAGACGAGGCTCAGATCCTGCATTGCTGTGGCTGTGGCACAGGCCATCGGCTGCAGCTCTGATTCAACCCCTAGCCTGCGAACATCCATATGCCATGGGTGCAGCCCTACAAAGACACCCACCCCCCCCCCCAAAAAAAAACAAGAAAAAAGAAAAAGAAAGTCAGGAATGGAAGAGAAATCACTGAGTTTGTTTCAAAACATTCCATGCATCTCTGTTAAGTCATTTACTGCTTAAGGATCCTCACCTTTGCCAAAGTCAGAGCTTTGCTCCTGGTTCCCTTTCTCTGGATTATTCAACAGAAACAAGTGATTTTGAAAAGCTTTGACCAATTATATGTTCAAAGACAATTCTGAAGCCCGTTGCCTCTCGATAGAGATGATACTCTGTAATAAGGAAGAACCTGGTCCCCAGTAGGAGTCTGCT
Source organism: Phacochoerus africanus (assembly GCF_016906955.1). Taxonomy (NCBI): domain Eukaryota; kingdom Metazoa; phylum Chordata; class Mammalia; order Artiodactyla; family Suidae; genus Phacochoerus; species Phacochoerus africanus. The sequence goes on from NC_062554.1 coordinate 126,703,122, forward strand.
GAGAATCTAGACTGGGTTTGCTTCTTTGGAATAGCTGGTTGTTTGACAAAGCGGATGTGAGCGAGCCCAGAGACGATGACAATCTTTGGGCTTGGGTGTGTTCAAAAAAACATATTTGTGGCAGGATCTCGTTTACCCATTCTAAACGCAATAGTTTGCATCTCCTAACCCCAGCTGAAGAAAATTTATATGTAACCAACTGGGCTTTCCCCCATGGAGGGGCAAAGAAGGATTAAAATGTCCCTAACTGCAGTTTCAGTGCTCCTTTTACAGCTCTTAAAAATAGTATGACAACACCCCAGAAACATAAGACCTTGGATAAAAGTGGCTTGGGGGAAAGACAAACCAGCAACTAAGGCTGATCTGATATTAAAACTGTTATACCTTGGACAAGCAAGATAATCTTTCTGATCCTCGGTTTCTAGTGGTGTAAAATGGTGAGTCCTTGAAGGATTATTATGAGAAGTAAAGAAAGAGCATTGAAAGTGCAATTAGGGACATTTTAATCCTTCTTTGCCCCTCCATGGGGGAAAGCCCTGTTGGTTACATATAAATTTTTTTCAGCTGGGGTTAGGAGATGCAAACTATTGCATTTAGAATGGGTAAACAGTAAGATCCTACTGTACAGCCAGAGAACTATATTCCAATCTACTGGGACAGACCATAATGGAAAAGAAAATAAAAAACACACACATATGTATAGTATGACTGAGTCACTTTGCTATACAGGAGAAATTGGCATTGCATTATATGTCAACTATAGTTTAATTTAAAAAATTTCTGGAGTTCCCATCGTAGCGCAGCAGAAATGAATCACACTAGGAACCATGAGGTTGCAGGTTTGATTCCTGGCCTTGCTCAGTGGGTTAAGGATCTGTGAGCTGTGGTGTAGGTCACATACACGGCTCGGATCCTGCGTTGCTGTGGCTGTGGTGTAGGCCGGCAGCTGTAGCTCCAACTAGACCCCTAGCCTGGGAACCTTCACATGCTGCAGGTGCAGCCCTAAAAAGAAAAAAAAGAAAAAGAAAAGAAAAGGAAAGGAAATGAATCCGACTAGAAACCATGAGGCTGCAGGTTCGATCCCTGGCCTCCCTCAGTGAGTTGGGGATTTGGCGTTGGTGTGAGCTGTGGTATAGGTCGTAGACGCAGCTCAGATCTTACATTGCTGTGGCTGTGGTGTAGGCCGGCAGCTGTAGCTCCGACTAGACCCCTAGCCTGGGAACCTCCACATGCCTCGGGTGCAGCCCTGAAAAGACAAAAAAGACAAAAACCAAAAACTCCTTCAACTGTGTGGAAATAGTCATGTAGCATTGACTTTATAATCATGTCTCTTTCTAGATGAGTATAGCACCTTGCTTTCCCTTCTCTTTGTAACCCATGCCTTCCTCCCCCCATGTAATTTAATATTTGCTTCGTGAGAAGACTGTACTGAGGTCATACATTCTGAATGTTGAGGCGTATTTTCGTCTTCTCTGAAGGAGACATGGATTTCCGGCTCCTCTTCATGTTCCTCTTTTGTTCTTTGTACAGTGAAGCTCCAGGGAGTCGCTCTTTTTTTCCACCAGTATTTCACCGTCCTGGGGCATTCAGGGATCAGAGACACAGCACACTCATAAGCCAGTGAGAGGCGTTGGCCCATGGTCAGACCCAACCCAATGACATAAACTGAGACAATCTCAGTCTCTCAGTCTGCCACAAATATGTTTTTTTGAACACACCCAAGCCCAAAGATTGTCATCGTCTCTGGGCTCGCTCACATCCGCTTTGTCAAACAACCAGCTATTCCAAAGAAGCAAACCCAGTCTAGATTCTCAGCAGACTCCTACTGGGGACCAGGTTCTTCCTTATTACAGAGTATCATCTCTATCGAGAGGCAACGGGCTTCAGAATTGTCTTTGAACATATAATTGGTCAAAGCTTTTCAAAATCACTTGTTTCTGTTGAATAATCCAGAGAAAGGGAACCAGGAGCAAAGCTCTGACTTTGGCAAAGGTGAGGATCCTTTAGCAAAACATCCATGCTCTAATCCCCTAGAACATGTGAATATTTTACCTTATATGTGAATATACCTAATCTAAGAAACTTTACAAAGAAAGACAAATATCATATGATGTCATTTACATGTGGACTCTTAAAAATGATATAAATGAACTTATGTACAAAACATAAATGGACTTACAGACATAAAAAACACACTTATGGTTACCAAAGGGATAAACTAGGAGTATGCAATGAACAGATACACACTATTATACATAAAACAGGTGAACAGCAAAGGCCTGGTGTATAGCATAAGGAACTATTTTCAATATCTTGTAATAACCTGTAATGGAAAAGAATCTGAAAAAGAATATATATATATATATATATATGTATGTGTATATATATCTCTCTCTGAATCACTTTGCTGTATACTTGAAACTAATACAACATTATGAGTCAACTCTAATTTTAAAAGACAGAAAGAGAAAAACTTTACAGATGTGAGTAAGTTAAGAATCCTAAAACAGGGAGATGACTTTGTGTTATCCAGGTAAGTTCTCTGTAAAAAGACGGTTCAGAAACAGAGATTAAAACATGATGATGACTTTGAAAATGGAATAAGACATCAAGAGCCAAGGAAAGTAGGAAGCTTCTAGAAGCTGGAAAAGGCAAGGAAGTGACCTTCTGCTAGAGCCTCCAGAAAGAAGGCAGGCCTGAGAATGCCTGGGTTGTAGCTGAGGGAAACCCACTCCAGCATTCTGACCTCCAAAACTGTAAGATAATAAATTTGTGGGGGGCTTTTTCTTCTTTTTAGGGCCACACCTGTGACATACGGAAGTTCTCAGGCTAGGGGTCAAATCAGGGTTGCAGCTCCCGGCCTACGCCACGACCACAGCAACTTAAGATCCAAGCAGCATCTGTGACCTATGCCGCAGCTTGTGGCAACACTGGATCTTTAACCCACTGAGTGAGGCCAGGGATCAAACCCACATCCTCATGGATACAAGTTGGATTCTTAACCCACTAAGGCACAACAGGGATTCGAAATCTGTGTTACCATCGATTTACGGTAATTTGTTACAGCACCAACAGGGAACGAATGCAGCTACTAGGCTTTATAATTTCAGCATGGGAATTTAAAAACTCCCATTGAAAATAAATTGGAGGATTTTGGCAAATAAGACCACCTGAGTGATAGATTTTCACTATACATCTATCAGTCCCAACAAATGCTCCCAGTTTTGTATAATCCATTTTAGGATATTTCATAGTTCCTGCTTTCAATAATTAAATGTCTTGACTTGAGTGGCCAACTTTTGTTTTTCTTTTTCAGCTGCCCCACAGCATACGGACTTCCCCAGGCCGGGGATCAGATCCAAACCATAGTTGTGACCTAAGCCACAGGTGTGGCAAAACCGTGCCAGGCCAGTGCTCCCAAGATGCAACCGATCCCCTTTCACCACAGTGGGAACTCCAAGTGGGCAACCTTTTGAACACACAACGCTTTCTCATTTTAATATTGCATCATGGATAAGTTTTTGTTTTAATTTCAAGTAAAAATCAGGATTTAAATTAAAATTCAAACCAAAGACTGTACTACTAATAGAAACAATTTAACTAAGATTCCAGTGTAATAAACTGATAGATTTGTTTCTAAAAACTGTTTTTATTTAATTAATTAATTTATTTATTTTGTATCTTTTTTTTTTTTGCTATTTCTTGGGCCGCTTCCGCGGAATATGGAGGTTCCCAGGCTAGGGGTCTAATCAGAGCCGTAGCCACCAGCCTACGCCAGAGCCACAGCAACGCGGGATCCAAGCTGCGTCTGCAACCTACACCACAGCTCACAGCAACGCCAGATCGTTAACCCACTGAGCAAGGGCAGGGACTGAACCCGCAACCTCGTGGTTCCCAGTAGGATTCTTTAACCACTGCACCATGACGGGAACTCCTGAAAACTGTTTTTAGATGCACAACTCTTCCTCTCTGTCTAATGCCTAAAAAGTTGCATTGATATCAATTAGAAGACACTTTCATATTTTAGAAACACTAAAAATGTAAAAAGGAGTTCCCATTGTGGCTCAGCATGTTAAGAATCCAACTAGTATTCATGACGATGTGGGTTTGATCCCTGGCCTTGCTCAGTGGGTTAAGGATCCAGTGTTGCCACAAGCTGCAGTGTAAGTCGCAGAGGCAGCTCAGATCTGGCATTGCTGTGGCTGTGGCGCAGGCAAGCAGCTGCAGCTCTGATTCCATGCCTAGCCTGGGAACCTCCATATGCCACAGGTACAGCCCTAAAAATATAAAAAAAGTAAAAAAAGAAACACATTATAGGCTCAAGGGACACAGTTTTATATGTATTTCTCTGTCTCTCATTAAACTGTTTCCCCACAGTACAGGTTCTGTGTCTATTGCCAGACCTCCAGGCTTTGATTAATATTTGAAAAATGAGCAAGTGCAGAGTTCCCATCCTGGCACAGCGGAAATGAATCCGACTGGGAACCATGAGGTTGCAGGTTCGATCCCTGGCCTTGCCCGGTGGGTTAAGGATCTAGCATTGCCGTGAGCTGTGGTGTAGGTCTAGACGCAGCTTGGATCCTGTGTTGCTGTGGCTGTGGTGTAGGCTGGCAGCTGTAGCTCAGATTAGACCCCTAGCCTGGGAACCTCCATATGCCATGGGTGTGGCCCTAAAAAAAAAAAAGATGAAAAATGAGCAAGTGAATGACAATGTTCAGGAAATCCATAATATTTAAATTTCTGCTAGAGTTCTCTGGTGGCCAATGGCTAAGGATCCAGTGTTGCCCCTGCTGTGGCACAAGTTCAATTCCTGGCCCAGGTACTTCCACATGCTGCTTGCATGGCCAAAAAAATTAATAAATAAATCTCTGCTACACTCAATACTTCCCTTTGAGGAAATAATCCAGAGGCAATTTTTTATACAGCCCACTTTATGCCCTGCTAACTGGTGAGGTTAGTGATAGATGCTAACACCCAAGGAAGTTCAACGAGCCATGAGGTGACAGAATATGAGACGCAGCCCAATACTTGGCAACAAGTATTGATAACTCAACAAGAGGCCCTTTCTCTCTGTGCATTCAGAGAAAGCAGCAGAGACAACACACTCCCGCTCGTGAGGGGAAAAGAAGGCAGCTGGGTCAGTAGATGTGCCATTTTATCTTGGAGGGCGATGGGCCATTAGTCCAGTTCTTACGAGTCTTGCTGTATATTCCATCCTGTCCCAGGGAGAGCCACCTAAGTTTGTTCTGTTTCTGGGATAGTTTCCAGTCTTCCTTACTTCACCTTGTATCTTTAAGAAGTAAACATAATTCTAACATATAATCTGCATTTTTCTGCGGTAGCTTAAGTTATCCATTAGCCTAGCCTCCCCTCCCCATCTCTGTGAGAGGAGTAAGCTTCCTATTCCACGGATGTTGGGATTGGTCATGCGACTGGCCCTAATCAGTGAAATGTGAAAGGAGTGACAAAGGGCCAGGTTTGAATCCAGAAGAATCATGTTTCGGCCACCTCCTTTTGTATTTCTGCCTTTTCCCACGAGGAGAACACACGGCTGGTCCAAGAAAGATGTGGGACATACTGAGCAGACCCACGTTCATCCAACCCACAGGGTAGAGCCGAGCCCAGCCGAGCGGGTAAAGTCAGCCCCCCCCCCGCCAACATGTAATAGGGAAAGACTCGTTGTGCTAAGCCGCTGACATTTTGTGCTGGTTTTCTATGAAGCAATCGCTGAAACATCCTCTGAATCAGATTTAATCTTCTTCCTTCTCCTTGGATGGAGAAAACGTCAAATTGAGTCATTGTTGATGCCACTTTCACAAAGATCTCAGGGGTCTTACATAAGGTACAAAGCATTAGGGGAGGCCCTCTGGTTATTAGTCCACGTCAGTCCCTACCAGCAAATAATTGCCTATGAAAGCTTGGTCCCCCAAAGGCGGGGGACTTCACTACTCTAATACCATATCGAGGCACTAGGATCGTTATCAAGGTTGAAGCCCTGACTCCTAGGGGCCAGCCTCCTTAGGTATGGTAGAGATTGACTAGCTATTCTCCTTTTCCTCCTGGAAAAACAACTAAATTATTTTCCTCCAGACTCTGTTAAAATTGTTCATAGCCATATGACCAAATTCCAGCCAAGTGGAAATGATTAATGTACAGGCAGACCTCATTTTATTGCATTTTGCTTTATTGCACCTCACAGATATTGCAATTTTTTTTACAGATTGGTTTATGACAACCCTGCATTGAGCAAGTCTATTGGTACCATTTTTTTCCAACAAAATTTGCTCACTTTATGTCTCTCTCATATTTTGGTGATTCTCACAGCATTTCAAAATTTTTCATTAATTTTATACTTGTTTTGGTGATCTGTGATCTTTGATGTTACGATTGCAAAAAGATTTTAACTTGCTGAAGGCTCAGAAAATGTTTAGCATTTTTAGAAATAAAGATTTAATTTAGGTATGTACATTATTTTTTCAGACACAATATCATCGCACACTTAATAGACTATATGTTTACAATGTTATATAAACATAGCATTGATATGTATTGGGAAACCAAACACTCATGTGACTTGATTTATTGTTATTTGCTTTATTGCAGTGGTCTGAAACTGAACCTGCAATATCTCCAAGCTTTGCCTATAACCACTTTTAGGATTTGTTGATTAAAAACCTCCCCCACATGACTCTCCATGCCCTTATAATGCTGGATGTAGGGGGTATGTTATCTTAGAAGCCACATGTTGAAGATAACAGAACCACAGTATAGAGGGAACCTGGAAACCCAAACCAATACTTCTTTTAAGCTTTATTTGGTGGGCTGAAATAGACTTGGATCATGTTTGAGCCACTATACAATTGGGTGTCTTTGTTACTTCGGCTAGTGTCATCCTAACTAAAACACTAGGTAGCGCCACTTCTTAGAGTTTGGAGTCTTCTTGGGGACAATGTGAGGAAGCAAGACACGTGCTGCCCCCAATTCTAAATTCCTAGAACCTGTTGAATTACCCTTCCCAATATTGGAGAGTTCAGAATTTCCTCAGGAAGGACTTCGCATGCACTTTCCTTGGCGTAATTTAAAATAATTTCCCCCAAGAAACCTAAGCTTTTCATGAATAAGCATCTAGGAAGGGAAAGAGGAGTTAACTTCCTGAAGTCTAGCAACTGCTACATTTTGTCGTAAAACAGAAAAGGTTACTTTCTTGGGAGAAAGGGGAAGGAGAGAACATGACTGGAAAAGCTGACAAAAAATTTTTCAGGGAGTTATTCTGCCTCACTTATACAAACCCCCCATTATCCAGGTTAAACTTGCCAAGTCTTTTCCTTAAAACCTTAAAGAACCTACATAAAATAAATACTTGGCAGTTTTCCTTTAATACATTATATGTAAAAAACCTTTTTTTTACATTGACAATATATATTTTTTTAATTGACAATATATTTCTTTTGTAGACATTTTGTGATACATTTTCATATTCTCTTTTCTTTTTTGCAGACACAACCTACCACATTGATTTCATGATGCAGTAAGTGAAAAGCGCTGGTAGAGATGATCTAGCTGAGTTTTTTTTCTTTTTTTTTTAAATTTTATGGACGTATAATTGATTTACAATGTGCCGTAATTTCTGTTATTCAGAAAGTGAATTCAGAATTTCTGTTATTCTGACAGTGATTCAGTTATTCACATACACATATTCATTCTTTTCCAAAATCTTTTTCCATATAGTACATCGCAGAATATTGAGTAGAGTTCCCTGATGCCTAACAAACCTTGTATCTCTTCCATATGAGGTGAATAACTTACTTTCAGGAATATAAAATACGCAACTTTAAATTTTTCTCTCACTGCATCATCCTGAGTTTGTCCATATTAATTCCATTTCCTTCTTTTTGTTTAATGATGTTGCCTTAGCCTTTTCCCACAGTTTGTCTCCATCAACTCAGTACTTGCTCATGCAGAAAAAAACACCTCAATTTGATAAAAATCTATAGATTTCACTCTATCATTAATGTTGAGTTATATATATAATCTCATATACGCCCTAATACTAACCCAATCCACTCACTCTATGTAGCATCCAGATGTGTTCTTGATTAATCTCTACTTTTTGTTTCTTTCATTCCTGTATTCAAGGAAGAATAACTAAGATCATGGCACATCAGTAATGTTTCACATCCTTTGGAATGATATCTATAAGAACCCACAAGGATTTGTGGAGTATAAATGCCTCACATTAAGCTTCCGGATTACAGTTTAAATGCCTGACATTAAGCTTTTTGATTGCCAAGCCATTCATCTCGAAAGACATCCAACTTGAATAAATGTATTACCAACTCTGACTCCGCTTCTAGTAAGACAACGAGCTAAGAAGCCAGGACACCCCATTAGTGAAGTTCCCTTTTAGAAAGCTCTGGGTAATGGACATAATGACCACTTGAGTGACTCCACTTTACCCTTCCCGAGTCCTAATTCCCCCTCTGATGCCTTACATCTGCCAAGAGGAGGTGACCCAGGAAAACTTCAGCCCAAGCTCAACCTTAATAAAGGCAGATCTCCCAGTAAATGCTCTCTCCCCCTCTTTTCCCCCATGGCCTCGCTCTGGCCCCAGTTTGTCAGGTACCCTCAGGACCTGTGAGTCCTTTTCCATGATGGGTACTCTGAGATGCATCCCACAATCATAGTAAGAGCCGCAAGAGCCAGAACAACCACAACATTGGCTGCAGAGAGTGCCTGAGGCATTCCTAGTGGGGCAGATCACTATCAATTGGCCGAGACCTACACGACAGTGTACTTTTAAAAAAATATATTTATTTTGGAGTTCCTGTTGTGGCGCAGCAGAGGAATCCAACTAGGAACCATGAAGTTGTGGGTTCGATCCCTGGCCTCACTCAGTGGGTTAAGGATCCAGTGTTACTGTGAGCTGTGGTGTAGGTCGCAGACTCTGCTTGGATCCTGCGTTGCTGTGGCTGTAGTGTTGGCTGGCAGCTGTAGCTCCGATTTGACCTCTAGCCTGGCAACCTCCATATGCCACGGGTGCAACTCCCCCCCCCAAAAAAATGATCTCATATAGCTAAAATATATACCTTCACTTTTCACTTCTATTTCCTGGTTTATAAACTTAGACACTATCTATATACTTTCTGTTATGAAAATGAGGATATGACCTTTTTTTCATCAAGCACAGCCTCCCCTTGCTACATGTTCCTAATGTAGTTTCCTTATTGGTATTTATATTAGCATAGTTACGTAGGTGTGGTACACCTAAGAACAAAGAAGCATATTATGAGTCCATTTACTTTATTATACAGCCTCTTTGGGGATATTTTCATTGTCTTATTGTTCCTGAAATTAATCCTCAATTTTTTCAAATGTTCCATCGTATCCAATATTCTCTCCAGACCCTTTTCTGAGAGACACCTCCCAGGAGTACCCTTCTTGCTCTGGTCTAGTTGAAGGGCTGAAACTTTCCCACTGCCACAAAGGGCCACACACAAGCCCAGAACAGGCTCCCTGACCTTCCAGATGAGGTGCCCTGGGCAAGCAGGAAGCACCATCAAACTGAACGTCTCCCTTACTAAGTGCTAAGACAGAAGCGCCCTTACCCACTTCTGCCTGATAAAGACTGAGTACTCCTTGATATTTAAAAAAAAAAAAAAAAAAAAGATTCCTAGAGTTCCTGTCATGGCTCAGTGGGTTACGAACCCAACTAGTATCCATGAAGATGCAGGTTTGATCCCTGGCCACGCTCAGTGGGTTGACGATCCAGGATTTCTGTGAGCTATAACGTAGGTTGCAGATGTGGCTCAGATCCCGAGTTGCTGTGGCTGCGGTATAGGCCAGCAGCTGCAGCTCTAATTTGACCCTTAAGCTGGGAACTTACATATGCCACAGGTCCAACCCTAAAAAGCAAAAAAATATTTTAAAAAATTAAAAAAAAAAGATTCTTGATGGGGCAGATTCAATGAAAGAAACAGAAAAATAAACTGTTAAATGGCAACAAAGAAAACTCCTAAGCTCATCCAAGCAAAAATTTAAAAGATCAGAGAACAAAAAAAAATTTTTTTTTTTGGCCATGCCTGCAACAATTTTTTTTTTCTTTTTGGCCATTCCTGGGCCAGGAATGGAACCAATGCCACAGCAATGACCTGAGCCAGGGCAGCAACAACACTGGATCCTTAAGGGGACACCACAGAGAACAAATCTTTGGGGGAAATATTATATATATGTTCCCAGGTCATGGGCTGAGATCGATATGGAAACTTGTATATTCACAATCTACTTTTGCCGATATGCCAGAAATTGCTAGTTGGTCACTAAAAAAGATATTTCTAAGAACACAGGTGGACTACACTTCCCAGATGCCCTTGCAGTTAAGTGTTGCCACATGACTGCGGCTAGCCAATGGGAGGAGAGCAGAAGATATGTATGCCACCTCTGGGACTGGCCCACAAAACCTCCAGGATAGCTTCCATAATATTTTTCTTTTATGGCTGAAGGAGAATGACTACAGCCCTCAGGACACCCTTGGAAGTCGAGCGTAAAGATGTGGAGGCCAGAAAGTGGAAGAAACCCAGGTACCCTGAGCACGTCTTCAAGAAGAGTTGTTCCACCAGTAGGGGAATCAACTTCTTCTAGCTTGCCCAGAACATTCTCTGTTTTAACACTGACATTCTCACATCTCTGGGTCCCCCTCCATCCTAGGCAAACCAGGACAGTTGGTCTTTTTAAGGACCAGGAGCCTCTCCTTTGGCGTGCTTTGTAAGCTAGAGACAAGCTTTTATTACGTTAAGCCACTGAAACATGGGAATTTTTTTTTTTTTTTTTGGCTGCACCTGTGGCATATGGAATTCCTGGGCCAGGGAATGGACCTGAGCCACAGCTGCGACCAATGCCACAGCTGTGTCAACACCAGATCCTTAACCCTCTGCACCACAGTGGGAACTCCAAAATATGGGAATTTATTCATTCCAGCAGCTAGTGTTACTGAGACCAGCATGTCAACATAAAGGCTGGTATTTTATAGTCAGTAATTTGGAAGAAAGTGAGGACAGAGACATGTGAAATCCTTAGCATATATGCTAAGCGTAACTGCTTAGTATATATGAAATTTTGCTCAATTTTTTACTTTATTTTATTAAATTGTGATTCTGATGATGTGATTCATGAGTAATGGTTGTAACTTGACTAGTAGTTCGAATTTATTGGTAGAACTAATAGGCAACTATATTTACAGAAAGTGAACCATATCCATACTTTTTAACCTCAATCTGGTATCTGCTCTGTTTTCCCAGTGATGATATATTACTATTTAAAGTATCCTTCTCCTTCTCTTCTCTCCTCATGCATAAATATATACACAGCCACGTATATACCTCTGACTATAAACATATACTATCTGGGGTATCTGTTCACACTGGCTTCTCCCTACCTATTTCCAAAATGCAATTGCTTAAACCTATACCTGTGGTAATAGTAGGTTACCTATAAGTAAGACTATCATTCTCCAGGCTCCTCCCTCCAGAGATTCTCCTCATACTTAAAAGAGTCTGGGGAGAGAGACGAACCCATCTCAGACTTCTCCTGATGTGTGAAGTTATGGTACAGAGTCACTGATCCTGATGAGAAATTAGCCTTGGTGAATCATGCTTTGAAGTTTATAAAGTAATGTAAAGCCCCCGTCCTGAGAAAAGCCACAGCCAGAAGCCAGTCTCCTTATGGTGGTCTAGCCATACCCCAGTGTAATGCTCAATGGAGGAACTCCCAGACGAGATGGCCGGGGTTCCACTGATGGAAGTTCTCTCAGTTTCCGGTTTCCCTGCAGAAGGGAAGTTGTAGAAATGTGCCCTGTGAAGGAACTGAGCTACATTACATGAGTGGAGTCACTTTGTCAGAAGACACAAGGCAATGCAGAATGAGTTTCAGGATGGAAGAATCTGGGAAGAAACACATTCTCTGTACCAACAAGGTTGTCCACACATGTTGGATCAAAAGCCAGGGGTAAAGATAGAATCCTCTGCTACAGCTGCTCCTATGGGTGCCAGGATAGGGCTTGTTCCCAACAACGCCTTGGGAAAAGAGAAGCACCGTGGACCTCTCCATACTGCATCTGAATACTAACCCTTGACATAGCCTCTATCAATAACTTCACTTAGACAGCTCACCTACACAGCCACTTCCCTGAACAAGTCACCCCAAGAGAATCAGTCAGGCATTAGATCTCATGTTTTCTGCCTTTCAGGGTTGAATCCCAATTTTTAAAAACTCTCAAAATACAATAGGTTTAATTCCACTCTCTTCCTAGAACTAAGAGGGCTATCCTTAGCTGTGCCAAGGGGACTTCTGCCCTTGTCCAGTGGTGGAGAACTACACGTAGAGGAATAGAAACACGTACAGAGATCCACATGAGATGCTAGTGTATGGTAAGTATATGGATTATCCATGGTGATTACTAGGAAGAGCACTGTTTCTTGTGGATGTGGGCTCTTTGTTTGTATGAAATAAGGCACCACTTTATGGGAGTGAATTAAAGACAAATTCAAGGCAGTAAAACTGTTCCATTGAGACAAGACAGTCACCTGCTTTTGAGCAGGATTGAAAGGACAACAGAGCTGACTAACTTCAAGTGCAGAAGCAGAGTTGGTGATGTCCATGCAGCAGCAGAACAAGAGAAGCTCAGGAGGAGACGGGTGTGTGACTCACTGGGGATGAATCACAGGTCTGATCCTGGATGCCTTCTCACCCTAGGGTTGAGGGGGCCATTCCTAATGAGGAGTTAGGCAAGCAGCTCTCAGAGGAGCCTAAATGAAATGACTCCTCAGGTCACAGGGGTCTGGAGGAGCTGCAGAACATATGGGCAAAAGAAAGCAAAGCCCTCACTGAAAGGGCCCTGGTGACCGCAAGTGACCTTGAGGTTTCCCCAAGAAGGGCAGACAGAAGTAAAGGCAGAAACAGACTATTTTCAACTAAGTTGCACCAAATAATCTGTAACTTTTGATGTGAGTATTCTTTAGTTATTTTAGCTGAGTACCTATCCGTGAAAATTGAGTGCAGGTAATGAATTAAAAGCATGAGCCCTTTGCAGCAACATGGATAGACCTAGAGATTATCATATTAAGTGAAATCAGAGAAAGACAAATATCATATGAAATCACTTACCATATGGAATTTTTTAAAATGATACAAATGACCTTATTTACAAAACAGAAACAAACTTGCAGATATAGAAAACAAAGTTATGGATACCAAAGGGGAAAGTGTGTAGGAATGGGGATAAATTAGAAGTTTGGGATTAACACATATACACTGTTATATAGAAAATAGACAGCCAGCAAGGACCTGCTGCTTAGTACAGGGAAGTATATTGGAATAATATACTTCCCTACAATGGAAAAGACACTTAAAGGAATATATATATATATATGTATATATATATAATATATATACATATATATAATATGTATATATGTGTACATATATATATCTGAATCACTTTTCTGTACACTTGAAATTAAGACAACATTGTAAATTAACTGTACTTCAATAAAAGAAAAAAAAAAAAAGCACGAGCTCCAGAACCAGAACCACACAGCCTGGTTTACTTACCTCCTGTGTGGTGCTGAACAGGTTACTTGAGCTCCCAGGGTCTCAATTCCCTCCTCTGTAAAATGAGAATAATGATAATTCCCAATCAGCTATTATTACTGTTATCAACACCATCATCATTAGACATCTATGTGCCATGACATCTATTTCCCAGGTTTCTAGGTAGAGAGTCCACAGTCTTAAGAGGAAACAAGATGAACTGATTAATACCTGGAAGGCAGTTCATATCCACAGGCATCCTTAGCTTGCGACATAGAACCACAGCCCCATGAAGATGTGGACGCTTCAATGAGCAGCTACAGCATGATACTCATTCACACTGAGAGGCAGGGGCGAGTGAGTATGTGTAAATGATCTGAACAAAATGAGTGAGTTGCCACGTACATGGGAAAGCTGAGAAGGAGGCAGGCAAGAAGTAGAAAAGATACACATAGAACATCATTTGGGCTCTTGATTAAACCGTGACATTCCACTTGTATTTTTAAAGCCCTGATACCTTGGTTTCTATTACCCATCCTCTCCAGATCCCTTTCCAGGGTCCTATTTTCACAAGAACCACTTAATTGTAGACCCATCCTGCATCCAGGGCTGGTCAGTAAGTCTACCTATTCCTGGTGCCATGTATATACTTAAATTGGGAATTCTGTTAAAGGAATAAACCTCCTTATGACCCAGGGACTTTCCCCAGGACCCCTCGGTCACACCACATTCTGACTCTAGGAGTCTGGCTGTTGGGGGAAAAAAAAAAAATCACAGGGTATAAGCCCATGTGTCATCTTAAAATTATCTTCCTCTTCAGTAATAAAGTACAAAATGTTCCTCAGTGTGCTGAGATCTGCTAGATAACACTGGAGATTAAGGAAGAAGGGAGCTCGAATGTTCACAAAACAAGTCACTAAAATTCAAGTCCTTAAACTAAGAAACCACATGTGAATAAAGGAAGGCTTCTTGATCGAAATCCCTGTGCCAAATATTCAACAAGACCTTGGCTTTATGTGGCTCCAGGGCATGACCTTTTCCTTAACATTCACTCCACCGCCGTGAATAGGTGGCTACGTGTCTTAATTGTCATCCTTTGAGAAGTGGACTGTCTATGTCCCTGAGATGTTGTCCTAAAAGAAAAGCATCTCCTAAGTGTAGGGCCAAAGACTTGAACAGTTTTCACCACTATCCCCCAACCCAGCCACCAATTTATTTAAATTAGTTAAGGCTTCAATTATCCCCAAAGAGCCCAAGAATATTTGCTTTCCTCTAAATCGCCTCTTCTGTGACCTCAAGAGATCCACTGGGCCCCCAAGGAATATGCTTTCTCTCCAGTGCAAACATTTCACCACATGTGTTTGTTATGATTGGCTAAGTATGTGGTGACTACTATTTAATTAGGGCAAGACTTAACCTCCTGAAAGAAGATGTGGCTCATGTTTTCAAGATCTGACCATCTTGAGACTTGCCCTCCCAAAGAGAAACCAGTGAATCCATGATTCTTTTAGTGAAACAGATTTCCAGTCCTGTAAGGAGGGAGTCATCTTAATATTCTCTAGTGATATATGGGCACAAAGAAAAATTTCAAAAACTCAGAACATCTGTTTTTGAAACTAAAGAAAAATTCATCTTTCTCCATTATACATCTGTGTGTTTCCAGCTGACAAGATTTCATCATGGGTATACTTAGCTGTGACTTCTAATTCAGGATATTTGATTAAAATATGTCAAATTAAATTACTCACCATAATTTTCAACCTAATGCGAATTCCCCCAGATACATTTTTTATAACTGTCTACATTTGTTTCATTTTTTTTCTCAGAATAATTTGTTTTACACATTCTATTTCATACTATTTTACTTTGTACTTGTGTTTTATACTTTTTCATAAGTGATGGAGGTATATTTTATGCCACCTTTTGTGTTATATATAACAGAATTATGACAATGAAATATCTTCTCCGGGAGTGATTCTCCTCGACATTGGCACTACTTGAAGTATTTGTATTCCGTAAAGTAAATGAATGATAATAGAAACTCTCATTATGTATTATATAAAGTACTGTGTTTATTCATATTACACAGTTATATAGTGTTTACTCTGATAGAGGTAACATTCTAAGTGCCTAACATTTACTAACTCATTTAATCCTCAAAACATCCTCATAAAAAAAGGTACTACACCAGTCCCTGACTTATGATGGTTTGACTTAGAATTTTTCAACTTGTTGATGGTGTGAAAGCATACGCATTCAGTAGAAACATGTGTATAACCATCTCCACTTTACAGATGAGGAATGTGAAGCAAAGAGAGGCTAATAAGCTGCCCCAGTCACAAGGTAATAGGCAGCAGAGCTGGTTTTCAGGTGCAAACAAGTCTCAGGTTGAGGGATCCTTTTTCTTAACCACCACGCTGAACTGCCTCTGTGAACTCAGATCGCTTTACACCATTTTCACAAAGATAGTTCCAATACACAAAAATGCTCTGATACTTCCCCACTAATCCAGCTGGCATGTGTAACACTTTTTATACATGCAACTCACTGCATGGCATTATGGTTGTATAACTCTCAACGTAAGAATCATAAATTCTACAAGGACAAAAATCACGGCGTATTACTAGTTGTTTGATTTTTTAAAAAATCACTTTGCCTCCATGTCTAACACCCTTCCTTAACTCAATAGGACTTGTACATGGGCAAACAGCAAAAGAAAAGAAGGGCTGCCCAGGGGAACCAAGCAGCTATTGCTAGCTCAGCCCCACAGCTCGTTTCAGGACTTCTCAGCGAACAGAACTAGGTAACACTTCTTTTTAGGATAAAATACGTCATAAATACATACGTTCGATTCCAGTTTAAATTAGGACTATGGGATATTTAATTAACATCATCAATCTTAGTTTATATCTACCCCACCCCCACCCCAGGCCCATGGGGAAAAAAAAGTCCTTATTCTAAACAACACCAACATAAATAGTCCATTACATTTATTCCACAACTGTATCCATAGCAATGCCGACACTATTAATAATAGTGTGATTATTGGATACATTTAAAGATACTTCTGCAATTCTTTTTGTTTTTAAATTATAACACTCTAGGGATCAATGGATAAATTACTGTGTTACAAAGTCATCTGATATAGTCTTTCCCTGTTTGGGTATGCCACTAACTCAGTACACAACACTCAATTGTTTTTGTTTATTTTTTATATTAAGTGATTGGTATTTTAATTTGTGTAAGTACATATTTATGTGTGTTAAGTATGATTCCAAGGGCAAATCTATACAACAAAATATATTCACAGAAGTCTAGACTTTATTCCTGCCCCATCCACCCCTATTCTCTCAAACTCCCTACTGGTAACTACATTTTTAAATTTTTTTATTTAATGGTTTATCTTATCATGAACATAACATTAGGACATACGTTTACATATAGTCATATTTCTTCTCCTTCTTGAATAAATGGAATAAAAATGAAAAAATGCAAGAAAAGTAGCTTAAATAAAATACAACGTTGACTTCTCTCTCTCACCTAAGAGCACATAAATGACTTGGCACAGTTCCTCTGCTCCACAGAATTAGCGATCCAGCACCTGGATGCCAGCTCACAGCTCTGATGTCAGGTGAGGCCAGTGGTCACGCTCAAGGCCCGGGATGGTATTATCCATATTCCAGGCTGGAAGGTGTAGGAAAGGGTGAGGAAAAGAGGCCATGAGTGCACATCGACCATCTCTTTAAAAAGATTCCTGTGGAAATTCTACAGGACACCTTAACTTACATCCCGTTGGCCAGAACAAGGTAACATAACCACCTGCACTGCACAGAAATATGCGTCTTTATTTTGCATGGCCGTGTGTCCCAGCTAAGAAAAAGGAAAATAGGGAGAAGGAGCTTTCGAAAGCAAGTAACAATTTCTGTTGTAGTTTCTTTTCCTATCTCAAATGGTGGTTCTGCAGCTCAAATAAGTAGCAAATGCAAAGAATTTTCATAAACTATAAGGTAGTAAATGTGAAATATTATTAATATTAACTATAATCAGCTTCTAATAAACTAATGATTTAAATTTAGGTTTCCTGACTTTCTATAATTTTAATAAAGATCTACCTGAAAGTATGCCTTTAAAGAAAAACCACTCCAATGGCAAGAATTTCCTAAATTTTAAAATACAGAGCAACTTTCTTAAACTTACAATCTACTGAAAAAAAAGCCCACCCTACACTAAATATTATACTCAATGGTGAAATATTAAAGGCATCCATTTAAAATTCAGAAACATGTGAAGAATGCCACTGATTCTGTTTATCCTTGTTCTATATGTCCTATTGAGCTCAATAAGACAAGACAAAGAAAAAAAGCTGTGTAAGAGTATAAAGAAGGAAACAAGAGTCATTATTCACAGGTAATAGTCACCATAAAAAAACAAAAGAATATACAGATAAATTAGAATTAATAAGGGAGTTTATCAAAGTTTCCAAATATAATATCAATAGGCAAAAATTAGTGGTAATTCTATGCACTAATAATAATAACATTCTATTTAAAAGTTGCCAAATATAGTATCAACAGATAAAATTAAAGATAATTCTATGTACTAGTAATAATGAGACTATACTATTTTTTAAAAATATTATATTTTGATAGCATGCCAGATCCATCCTTCTTTATCTTGCTTTATAATGATATCTAGATCCTATAAACATTTTTCCTTTGCCATCTGGTACCATGTTAGGATTTGTCAGTAGAGGGCACTACTGGGATGCTGTAAGTGTAACAGGAAAGTTTCTCTTCCTGGTTTTGGTGCACCGTCTCTCCCTATAGCTTGGATGTCAGTGGTGTGCAAAGGATTCTGGGGTGCCTGCATTTCAACAAGTTTTGCTGATATCCAAGGGAATGACTTTCTTGTCAGTGATGTATGGGAGACACAGTGTTGCATGCCCATCACCAAATTTTCTCTGTCACGTCACCAGGTAGAATTCTGTTTGCCATGTACTGGCACCCTAACAAGTTGTGCAAGTTCAGACTTTATCTTCTTTTTGAACTTCTTCACCATCCAGTGAGCCATAGGCTCTCCTGCCAATGAGATCTGAATCTCAGCCAGAGAAGAAAAGATTTACCAAATGTATTCCTCCATTAGGAATTTTCCTTAAGTCCTAGAAGTAGAAACTACTGCTTGGATTTGCTATATATATATATTCTTGCTTTTTTTAAGGCTGCACTCATGGCATATGTAGGTTCCCAGGCTAGGGGTCGAATCAGAGCTGAAGCTGCTGGCCTACACCATGGCAGCATGGGATCTGAGCCATGTCTGAGACCTACACCACAGCTCACTGCAGTGCTGGATCACTGACCCACTGAGCGAGGCCAGGGATTGAATCCGCATCCTCATGGATATAGTCAGATTCATTTCCAATGAGCCACAATGGGAACTCCTGCTTTTCCTGTATTATTTAAAGTTCTCTTTTATCTTTTTTAGAAGTTAATCACCTTTCACTAGTTAAATGTTCTTTATATTAAATTTTATTTTATTAAATTACAGGTATAATTTCTGCCTTTTGCATGAATTCTGGCTGATTGGTTGCAACAAAAATAAAATTAAAAAGCCAGTAGTTAATTCAATAAAATATATGTTAAGATATTTCTGGAAGAAAAATGAAAAAAAAATGTGTTCAAAGAAAATTTAAAAATTGAAAACAAATGTAGAGACATACCATGCTCATGGATAGAAAGATTCAATAACTCATCAACTTTCCCCAAATAACCTACAGATTCAATATAATTATGGGCAAAATATCAAATGTATATGAATATATTAGATACAATCAATTAAGAATAAATACAATTTAAATAGATATACAAATGTATATAAAATATTCATAAACACATACTATCTATAAATACATGATTGAATAAGTATGGTTGATCCTTGAACAACCTGGGTTGGAAATGCATGAGTCCATTTACATGCAGATTTTTTTTTCAATAAATATATTGGAAAGTTTTTAGAGATCTTCTAGATGAATTGTGTAGCATAGAAATAACCAAAAAATTAAGAAAAACTTATGTATGTCTTAAATGCTTAAAATATATGTAGGTACTAGTCTATTATTTACTACCATAAATTATACACAAATCTATTATGAAGAGTTACAATGTATAAAACACACACACAAACACAAATACTACATGGCTCTATTTGAAGTCAAGAGAAATCTAAACAAACAGAAAGATGCAGTACTGAATCATAAATCCATAAAATTAACTGTTATACAGTTACTATTGCAGTAATTTCTCAGCCACCTCCTTTTGCTGTTGCGGTGAGCTTGTGTGGTGTCTGCTTAAAATGCCATGTGCCACTGATCATCACTGTGTGAGCAGTTCGTCTCTCCATTAAACTGCCTGTCACAGTGAAGAGTGATCTCTCACTGTTCATATGTGCTTTTCATCGTGTTTAGTAAAATACTATAAACTTTAAGTAACACCATGGGACCTAAGCAAATTGCCACTAGTGATGCTGAAAGCGCTTCCAAGAAGAGAGAAATGTCATGACTTTGCAAGAAAAGGTTGAATTTCTTGATATTTACCACAATTAAGGTCTATAGCTATGATTGCCCTCCCCTTCAAGATATGTGACTCCAGTCTAAGGACCACTGTAAAAAAAATAAAAGGAAATTTGGAAGCTATTACTGCAGGATATGCCAGCAGGCATGAAAACCTTGCACTTTTCGCAAAATATCTCTTTATTATGTATTGAAAATGCAGATTTTATGTGGGTGCAGGACTGCTATAAGAAAGGCTTATCTACAGACTCCAATGTGATTAGAGAAAAGGCAAAGTCATTATATGACCTTTAAAGCAAAAAGAAGGTAAAGGATCTGAAGCTAGAGAACTTAATGTCAGCAAAAGACAGTTTGATAATTTTAGTGGCTTTTAGGGGGGTGCTTTTTAGGGGTTTTGTTTTTAGGGATACACCTGCGGCACATGAAAATTCCCAGGCTAGGGGTTGAATTGGAACTGCAGCTGCTGGCCTGCAGCAGAGGATCTGAGCTGCCTCTGCAACCTACACCAGAGGTCACAGCAATGCAACGCTGGATCCTTAATCCACTGAGCAAGGTCAGGGATCGAACCTGCACCCTCATGGACAATAATTGGGCTCATAACCCACTGAGACACAACAGTAACTTCCTTTAGCAGATTTTAAATGTCAGTATAACAGGAGAAGGGACTTCTGCCAACCAAGACGCAGCTGATGAGTTCGTACACACTACTAAGAAAATCATGGAGTAAAAAGAATATCTGCCTGAACAGGTTTTTAATCAGAGGAACGTGCCCTATTCTGGGTAAGAGAGGGTCCACAAAGGACATTTATCACTAAGGAAGAGAAGGGAGCACCAGGTGGGAAGAGATCAGCTGACTCGACTGTTTTGTGCCAATGCAGTCAGGTTTATGATCAGAACTGCCTGTATCAATAAAGCAGCTGTTAATCCTGAGCCTTGAAGGAAGAAGATAAACACCAGCTGCCCATCTTTTAACTGTACAGCAAGAAGACTTGGACCATGAGAACCATTTTTCTGAACTGGTTCCATTGATGCCTTGTACTTGAAGTCAGGAGGTACCTTGTCAGTTAAGGACTGCTTCTACAATTTTACAAAAATTTTATTATGATTCATTCACTAGTATTCAGGCTAGGCTACCATGAAGTGATCATATCAATTACACTGATTGAAATAAAGCAATTACATTGCTGCTTCTTTGTTATCAATGAATGTTGGTTATACTCGTAAATAAATAATTTCTTTTTCATGTTGTCTTTTCATTGTTGATACTTAGTGTTAGTAATACATATAACATCTGTAGTATTTTGTATCATATAAGACAATACTGATGTAGGGCAGACAATTCATCTTGTAAATAGACCACGTAAACTCATGGTATTGATAAATATAGTATAGTGTGGTGAATGTATTTTCTCTACTTTATGATAGTCTTAATGTTTCTTCTAACTTATTTTATTGTAAGAAAACAGCATCTAATATATATAGCACACAAAATATGTGTTAATTGTTTATTTATTGGTAAGATTTCTCATCAACAATAGGCTATTAGTAATTAACTTTTGAGGGAGTCAAAAGTTATTCATAGATTTTTGACCATTTTGGGGGGGGGGGCGGTTGGCACTCATAAGCCCTGTGATATTGAAGGGTCAACTCTAGATACATGGGGAAACAGAGACACATTTTCTATGCAGAGTATTTCAAAATAAATTATGTAGATAGTCCCTCCTCAAGAAAGTAGAATAAAACTTCTCACTCCTTTAGTGCAGGTTCTTTTTATGGACTTATTTCCAAAGAGTATAGAAAAGGGAGGAAGAGTAAATTCACAGTGAAGAAAGTTGTCAAAAACTACCTCAGCCAAGTGGTTAACATCAAGGGTCCATCATGCTGTAGCCTATATTCTTGATATAATGTGTTCAGAATGGCATTTCACCTCTATGATCGTCCTCCCCAAACCGATAACCTCTCAGTGAAATCATAAGAAAAGCAGCAAACCAAACTCGCTTGAGGAAATTCTACAAAGTACCTGACCAGTGTTTTCCAAAACTGTCAAGGTCATCAAAACAGAGTCCGAGAAACGGCCACCATTAAACTCACAGAGGAATTTTAAGACGTGATTAAATGTAATGTGGTATCCTAGAAGGCATCCTAGACCAGAAACAGACATTTTTAAAAAACCTAATACAATCTGAATAAAATATAGAGTTTACTTAATAATAATAACAATGTATCTATATTGATTCATCAGTTGTACCATGGTAATGCAAAATGTGAATTTAAGGAAATTGGGAATAGGACATATAGTTAAGGATCTGACATTGTCACTGCTGTGGCGCAGGTTCGATCCCTGGCCCAGGAATTTCCACATGCAGCAGGCACACCCAGGAGAAAAAGCAATGAAGAAAGTTTATCTATCGAATTCACAAATAAAGCATTAAATATATGTTTTTTAATATATAAAATAAAGGGACAATTATCAAGCTTGCATGTTCATTTTATTAGGTATAAACCATTATATTTCTAGGAAATAATTTGGCAGAGTACATCAAGAGCCTTAAAAATATTTTCATCATTTGGTGTAATTTATCTTCTAATTTTCAAAGTATCCAGAAAGAATATGTTCTGATGTTCATCATGATGTTTCTTATAAATTCAAAAAATGCAAACAGCTTAATGTCAGAATGAAATATAACAAATTAAATTATAGCACACTCATGAAGTGAAATATCAAACATTAAAAAATATCTTCAAATTTTAATAATGTGAGACAATGCTTATAAGAAGTTTTGAGTGGGAAAAAATCAAGATTCTGAGCAGAATACCCAGATATGTCTTAAAAGCCTTATAATTAATTTTCTTTGATGCTTTAATTCATTTTTTAAGCATCTATTAGAAAGTGTCTGAAAGTATTTACTCTTAGATTTTTGGAGGGGATATATTAGAACATTAATAGTGATTATCTCAGGAAACAAAAATTATAGGGATTCCTGGGATTTTTTTAAAACTTTTTTACACTTTTTCACACTTTACGCTTTTCTGTACCTTTAAAAAAATCTCACCTATGAAAATGCAAATTTTATACAAAAAGGCATCATTAATATTTTTATTAATTCATTCAATAAATATGTGTTTAATATCTTCTCTGTCTAGACACTGAGGATTTGTTTATCGACAGGACTGACACAATCCTGTCTTCCTCAGACCTTACATTCAAGGAGAGGAGACAGAAAATAAACAAGAAAAAAAGCCCTGCTTGCCTGGATGTGGGGTGAGATGGGAAGAGAGGACTCAAGATGGTCAGAGCAACTGAGAGTGTAGTGCCATTTACTGAGAGAGGGAGAAAATGTTTCACATGTGTCAAATGCACTGAGAGGCCACTGATCAAGTAATATACGTGGAATACACATATGAAGGACATTACATACAGGAAGCGTCATTGGGATTGACGCTTGACTACATACACTGAAAAGCTAATTCCCTATTTCTCTCTAAGACATAAAAAAGGAAAACTTTGTTTCCAGTATGAAATTTTCAGTGTAAGGAGTTAAGCACTTTTTATCAGAGGGGAAAAAGGTGAAAATTAAAGCATTTCCGGATTCTATAGTTCTTTGCAGCTTCAGGTTTGAATTTGTTTCTTTTCTTTTCTTTTGGCCAGACCCAAGGCATGCAGAAGTCCCCCCGCTGGGGATCAAACCCACACCGCAGCTGTGACCCAAGCTACTGCAGTGATAACACAGATCCTTAACCAACTCTATGGTTTGACCTTCTTCACTTGCCTGACATGCTAAGAGAATTAAGTATGGAAGATTTTGAGAGGCATTTAGAGGATCCCTTCATCCCTTCATTTCACTATTTGCCCAAATACTTATGAAGATCCAAGGATCCTGTAATTATAACCATTAATTGTACTTTGATGATACAGATTCATCAATCTCTTTTTTGCTTTGAGGAAAAAAAAATCACTTCACTTTAAGAATTATGATGTCATTTCCAAATGTTTTAGTGGCATATACTTTGTCAGTTACTAGTAGGTTCCTATGATATTATTAAACGGAAACCTAGTATCAAGGAGTCAAGTTACTTTTTACATACTTGTACACTTGAGGAAATAACCTGCACTTCTTAAATTCAAACAGAGAAAACGTTCAATACCATCTTATGCGACAACCAAAGTCACCCCTACCATCTCCTCCCTTCTCTCCCTAGAATACCCTTCCCCACCCCCATCTGATCTAGTGCTATTACTTTTTATGTTGTTACTCCTCTTTTACAGGACATTTTAGAAGATTCCCCTCATCTCATGGCCCTAACTGACCCCCGCTTCCACCCCCACTGTGTTAAGTGCGGCCATATCCACTGCTCACCTCTCTCATAGCAACATGGAACTTGTTCATGCATCTGTATCAATGACTGATTATCAAAGTCCAAGACATTGGGATACCATGGTAAAGAAAGTAGTCCCTACCTGAAAACCCACTGAGGAAACAGAGCTTTTAGAGCTCGGTGTTTTTTAATTGCATGAATAAATTAACTTGGAAACTACATAGAATCACTATTATTGCAGAATTGGCCATGAAAAATTAACTTTGGGAGTTACAACATCCTCTGCGATTAGTTCAACAAAGCATAAAGTAGATTTCTTGAAGAAATCAAAATAGCACTTTTAATTAAGAGAAGTCAGAATTTAAAGGTATGAGCTTTTCATAAAAGTTGAAAATGCTTTTAATGCACGGAAGCCGTCTCTTTTCAGGCCATAAATATGCTTTGTTTTGTTTTGTTTTGACTTTTTTTGCATGTGTGCAATGCTTTTAAAATCAGTGCCATATAGTGCAAAAAAGAAACTTGTATCTAAGACATCAAAAACTTAGGTTTTAGTGCAGTTATCATCATCTCACACCTTTGGGGGAGGTTCTTAGTATCTCTCTAAGTTCCCTCATACGCAATTGAGCCAATGATATTTGTCCTTTTGCCTCAAAAAACTGTTATGAGATTCAACTGAGCAGTCAGACTGGAAGTCTATTAGAACTTAAAATTGATACAGAAATAGATTTTGCTGGGGATGCAGTTCTATCATTGCTCTCTACAGTAGGCCAGCTAGTGCCTCCCCAACCAAAGTACAGGTCCTAATCCTCAGAAGCTAAGAATGTGTACTTTATATGGCAAAAGGAACCTTGCAAATGTGATTGAATTAATAATTTTGAGGAGTTTTCTGGTGGTTCAGGGGTTTAAGGATCTAGTATTGTCACTTCTGTGACATGGGTTCAATCCCTGGCCTAGGAACTTCCATATGCTGCAGGCACAACCAAAAAAGAAAGAAAGAAAGAATCTTGATACAGAATTGATACAAGTTGGTGACAAAGACTCATGATCAAACTCTGGTCAGGCTCTCGGAACTCTCTTCTCAAAGAGGCCTCAACCGTGGCCTATGAAGACTTGAACAAATACTAACATAGTTTGCAACACCTCGAGGGTGCATTCTTAAAAAGACACTAGCCCCTCCCAAAGCACCTGCCAGAGAAAACTCAGATATGCCAAAAGAATTTCCTGTTTGTTCTAGCCAATATCTGAAGATAGGGCTCCTTTCTCCCAGTCTCTGTGGGAGGGGAAGAGCCTAACTACAGTAGATACTTGTTAGTACATCCAGGTGGGTTTTACATGGACCAATCCCTACTTCCTTCTTTTCATAACTTTCCTTTTCCCTGACTCTGCTCAAGTCATTCCCCCCTCCGCCACTCCCTCATTCTCCCTTTAAAACATGCAATCACCTCTGCACAAATCACAATTGAGCTCAGCTTTCCCACTGTGGTGAGTAGTTCACTGAATAAAAGTCACTGTTTTAACTAGAGTCTGACTGCAGTTATCTTTGACAGTGAGCCCATATAAAATCACAAGTGTCCTTATACAAGGGAGTTAGGACCATCAGAGAGAGAAAGAGAAAGAAATATGACAACAGAAGCAGAGGTACTGAGGCAGGCAAGAGCCAAGGAATGTGGGCAGCCTCTAAAAACTGGAAAAGGCAAGGAAAGGATTCTCCTCTAGAGCCTTCAGAAGGAATGTAATCCTGCTGACACCTTGATTTTAGCCCCTTTTCAGACCTCTGACCTTCAAAATTATAAAATAAGAAATCAGTGTTATTTTAATCCACTAAGTTGGTAGTAATTTCTTACAGCAGCAATAGAGAACTCATAGACCATCCAAGTTACAGGATCAACCCAACAAGGTGTGTTAATATCATCTGATCAGGGGAGACAGTATTAAATCAGTCATCTGGTGATCATGAAAGATCAAGAACTTAGAGTAAACTACAATCAACACAGTTTGAAGGAATATGTCTTCAAATAGACCAAATCAAAATCAGATATCTTTCTTTGGGAACATGCAATACCAGCTAAAACAGCAGAGCCCTTGCAGAAGACTAAGTAGAACTTCCTGTCAAACATTTAAGTGTTAAATCATGATCATTTTCATCAGCACTTTTAAGAAGTCTGATTCATCTTTACTGCAACTGAGTCATTTCACAATTTCTAAGGGAAAATTTTGACATATGATAATGCACTCTTAATTAGCTCTGCTCATAGGGGCGATAAAATAAAGTTATATACCGTAGACCCAACACCAGCTTCTTATAAAACCTTTAAAGGGTTGCTTCTGTCTTTTTGGTATGTGTGCTTATAGAAGAGAAAGAATGATGGACCCTTTTCCCAGAAACAACATGCAAAGACCAGGCAGGCTATGATGTGCAAATACATACAGTGTCTATGCTGAAGACCAGATGTGATTCTTATTTGATAATTTATTTTCCCTCTCTGGAGTTTAGAACGACTAAAGATAATTGTAATTCAAGGTGTTTTTTTTGTTGTTGTTGTTATTCATTCATTTTCAATCCTGAGAGGCAAGTAGATCACCCAGGCCACCATCAGTCCCTTTCAGGCTGTCTAACTTACTAAAATTGATGTTTCCAGTGTTGACGTCTTTCCTAGTTAATATTATTCAGAGTAACCATCCGGTCCAAGTTCGCCCAGTTACTAAGATGGCAATTAACATTCCCATTAATCTCACATATCTTTAATACTCTTAAATGTATACGTTATACTCTCTTTTAATACATGTGGGCTCAAGTAATTTCATCCAGACACATGTAATACAAAGAGATTGTGCCAATTTCTATTCTGCTGTATTTTTGCCTGCCACATTTGAGGGAAATAACTAGAAAATGACTTGTTTCCAGGACCCTTTTTGATTTCATCTAAGCTCAGGAATATCAACCATTCGAATTGGATGAAGACTTGCGGCAAGGGAAATGAAAATTATATTTTTCTGGGAACTCCTGTTTTGTCACCATTAAATCATACTATGAAACAATTTCAGTTTGGAAAGATTCCATCTCTGCTCCATTGACCCTGTGGTTCCAATTAGGCATTTTTCTTCAAACTATAAGCTACTTTCAGCTTAAGTTTAACTTCATCAGGAAAGTAGGTAAAGACAAATATTATGTTTCAGCTGTAAGTTTGGAAGGGATTCTGTTGTGACCCTTTAGGGATTTTGTAATGGCAAAATTGCCTTGATGCAAACAACCCTTCTTTTAATACATGTGCATGATACACATGGTTTAGAAAAAGGAAGCCAGTTATGGCCAGTGATCCATTTGTGGTGAAGTAATGTCTCTAAAATTACCATTGACATTCTACCTTCTTTGGTGGCAAGTCTTACAAAAGCAACAGCAAAATGAATAAATCTCTTACTTCAATTTGTGGAGGATTATAACGGGTACTTCCACTCATGAGGGCCTTAAAGTTTTATAAGTTCAGAGCTGCATTCTAAATTAATTAAAGGAGACCCAATAAGAGAAACACAGAGCCAGCCTACTTAATTGTGGAACCTTGGGATGTAACATCAAGTCTTTAGAAGTTAAATTTCATTAAACTGATTCTTCCTTTAAAGAAATGCAAACTGATCTTCTAGAGAGTCAGATTAATTTGGTTATCTATCACCTATCATGGTTTGAGAGAATGAGGCACTGGATAAAAACTTATTACTGCTAAGAGTTTATAAATATGCCACACTTAGTTTGACAATTTTATGCAAGGACTTTAAGTATAATAAAATAGAATTCATTTAAAAAATTATATGGTATGGATCTGTGCTTCTAGGAATAGCAGATCAAGCTAATAATATTATGCAAGACTCTTAAGGATAATTAAATATAATTATTTTTTTAAAATTATATGGTACGGATGTATACTTCTAGGAATGGCAGACCAAGCCTTCCACTGAAGACAACTAGAAAATCTAGACAAAAAAAAAAAGTCTGTAATTACTTGATGGAATGTTATAGCTAATAAAACAGTGAAGAATTACTGAGCCAGCAGCTAGAAGAGGACATAGGCCTAGGAAGGACGTCGGGAGTTTGGGGTCACATTTCCCCTGGGGATGTTCGCCAGTCTTGGAGGTTTCCTTTACGAACCCCAGAGGAGGAAGCTAAGGTTGAGTGGTGCTTTAATAGCCTCAGGAGTCTTGGGAAATAGAAAATGATGTCCAGAATCTACCAAAGTGTGTCTGATGAATCTTCTCCTTCTAATTTCAGGAAAAGAAAATTTTGTACCCTAAAATCAGGGCTGAATCAGAAATTGAGAGCCCAGAAAATGAAGAAAATGAAGCTTTGATTATCTCAATGCCTAAGATTGGAGTAAGATGAAGGAGCTGGATAGATGCAAATGTAAATCCACGCTGGTGGAAGATTACATCTTCCAAGGATTCTAAATCCAAACAGGAATCAAAAATAACCAGGCACCTAAAGGAAACATCTTCCAAGGATTCTAATTTCAAACAGGAATCAAAAATAACCAGGCACCTAAAGGAAACACATAACACAAATAAAAAACTAGAAGTAAAAAAAAAAAGAAAGAAAGAAACATATTTGCAGGGGCTTCAGAGAGAAGTTAACAGACATGAACTCATAATTGTCAAAAAAGAAAAAAAAAGTTTGATGTCTGGCTTATTCCACTAAGAAAGGGACAGGATTTCTGAAATGCCAAATTGCTGGAGCATCTCTGTTTCCAGACTAGCCAATGTGGAATATGTGCTCTGTACCCTAACTTCTACCTGGGACCACTCATCCCCAGCTCAAACCTTATGGCAAGCTCCTCCCTCCTTCCTCTTGCTGACACACCCCATGGCTCCTTCAAGGTGCACTGTCCTTGCCACAGCCAACAAAACAAATAAACCTAACTTCAATATATTCCTATAGCCTCTGCCTGGTGGCTTTAAAACAATTCAGTCAAAGAGTTAGTATCATTTCCCTCTGTAAGGGATAGGAAAGTTCTGATATGACTTTGCAGCAATTGTAGACATAATAACTAAGAGTATGAAATGTGAATTTTTTGAGTAGTGTGGCTCATCTAAATGATGGAGAAAAATCTTAGATATTTAGGGCCTACTAATCACATAACTAAAGAAATTAATAACAACAACAATATAATTTGAAGATTATTAAAGCTGGAATAGCAATCAGTTCCTAGAAAGAACCCCAAAATATGACATAGACATCATGATTTAGAAAACCTAGCACAGATGATGTAATCCTTCAAATTTTAGACTACTCTTCTTGGACTTCATCTTTTTAAGTTGTAATTTAGCAAATTTAGCTTAAAATATGCTTTGCCTTGGTCGCCAGTTCATAATTTACTTATATGGACACTGAAAGGTAATATTATTTGATTTTCTTTTACTTTGCTTTTGAAGGCTTGTCCAGTTGAGGGCCAGAGATAACATTTACATCAGTGCGTGGGCCAATGAAATCAAAGTCTCTAGGATGGGGCCCAGGTATTAGAACATTTTTAAGCTCCAGGTGATCTTAAGTTCATTTAGGAGCAAGAATCACAAGTTTACACCTCTATATCTTAAAACAAATACAAGATAAAAACCTTGTTTATGATAATGAGGGACATTTTTTTCAGGTTAAATTATCCTGCTGTGTAAATTAACCAAATAACTAAAGAAAGGTTTACATTATGACAATAAAGTTCTTTTCATAACCAAGAGAAGGATGCCATGTGGTCAGACTTTCCACTATATTTTTTCATTCTACAAAGATTTATTGAGTGCCTACCATAATCCAGGCCTTGTGTACCAGAAACAAGAGTGAACCAAAAAGACATGATCCCTCAAGGACCTATGATCTGGAGAAAAAGCCAGACAGTAACTAAACAGTCATATAAATAAGTATTTAAGAATGACCTGTGACAAAGCCTATGCTATGAAGAAATAGTAGAGTATTCTGAGAGGACAGAGGAGGCTCCTGTCCTGGTCTGAAATATTACGGATGTTTGAGTTTAAGTTGAAATGTTTGAGTTGGAAAATTAATGAGGAGGGCGAGAAAATCCCAGAAAAAAGAAAAAGCATGTGCCTTGCCCCTAAGCAGAGAAATGGTATAGGATGATGCTTCTCAAGGTTGAATATGAAGAAGAATTGCCAGGGGGAGTCATATTTGGGGTTAGTAGATGAAACCTATTTAGGATGGAGAAATAACAAGGTCCTAGTGCCTAGCACCAGGAACTATATGTAATTTCTTGGGATAGACCATGGTGGAAGATACTATGAGAAAGGGAATTTATCTGTAAGTGTGACTGAGTCAGTTTGCTGTACAGCAGAATTTGGCATAACATTGTAAGTCAGCTATACTTTAATACAAAAATTGAAAATTAAAGGGCGAAGGTTTAAAATGTTTTTTTAAAAAAAGGCAACAGACCTGAAGTAGAACATGACATTTTCATTGTTACCAAGCTCTCAGGTGATACTAAGGTTTTTGCTCCTCAGATCACACTTTGAGTATCAAGAGAAGGCTATTCAAGAAACAGAATGACTATTAGTGTGTCTGGACCACAGAGAGGCAGGAAGAAATGAGGCAGGAGCCACATTACACTGTACAGACACAAATCTCATTAAGTTCTAACAGTCTGCCACTCAATTCACTCAGTTTTTCTAAAGTGATGATCATTATCTTAGAATCAATAGGGTTTTTTTCCCCAGTCTGAATAACTCACTTTATTGCATTTCTTAGAACCTCCAATACAATGTTGAATAGTTCAGAAGGGAGTACCAGTCTTTCCTTCTCCCTGGCTTTAATGAGGATGCTTCTAAAATTTCATGAATAAGTATATTTGCTTCGGTCTTTACTGCATACACTCTTTCCAGTCCAGGAAAATTCCTTCTATTCCTTGTCTGTTAAGTGTGAGTGTATGTGTTTGCTTGTGAATAGGTGTTGGATTTTATCAAGTAATTTTCAGAGCTCTCTGGTGGCATAGTGAGTTAAGGATTTGGTATTCTCACTGATGTGGTGTGGGTTCAAACCCTGGCCTCGGAACTTCTGCATGCTGCGGGTGCATCCAGAAAAAAAAATATTTTAGTTATCTATTAAGATAGCAAATGATCTTCCCCATTTAATCTAGTTTAGTAAATTTTTAATAATAATTTTCTAATGTAGAACCAACCTTATATTTCTGGAAAAAAAATTAACAGAAAAACCTGGGCTATAAAGTATTGTTCTTCTAACTCACTGCAGTATTCAGTTATTAATGTTTCACTTGCACTTGTGTCCATAAAGAAAGTTGGCTTCAAGTTTTCTTATGTAGCTTTTGCCCAATATTAGTACAGTGTTTATCCCAGCTTCAAAAAATGAATCGAGTAACTTATCTTTACTTAGACTCTAGGACATTTGTGTAAATGAAAATTGCTTCTTGAAGATGAGCAAAGCTTGCCCAAATACTGTAAGGATCTAAGGCCTTTTAGAGATATATCTTACTACTATGTAAGTTTCTTACATGAATCTTGGTTTATTCAGCTTTTTGGTTTTTGAGGGATTTTTTTATTTGATGAGCT
Source organism: Phacochoerus africanus (assembly GCF_016906955.1). Classification (NCBI taxonomy): domain Eukaryota; kingdom Metazoa; phylum Chordata; class Mammalia; order Artiodactyla; family Suidae; genus Phacochoerus; species Phacochoerus africanus. The sequence continues at coordinate 126,735,142 of NC_062554.1, forward strand.
AGTATTACTAATTTATATTATATAAATTGCTGGCATAATGTTGTATGTAGTATTCTCATAATTTTAAAGTATTTCTTCAGTATCTGCGGTAAGTTATTTTTCTTTCTTGGTGTTGCTTATTTGTAGATCCTCCTTGTTACTTACTTACCTTAACACCCTTGACTAACTTTTTTGAGTCTTTTTTTTTGTCTTTTTTTGTTTTTGCCTTTTTCTAGGGCCACACCCTCGGCATATGGAGGTTCCCAGGCTAGGGATCTTGGCGGAGCTTAGCCGCCAGCCTAAACCACAGCCACAGCAACTCGGGACCCTAGCTGCGTCTGCAACCTACACCACAGCTCACGGCCACACTGGGTCCTTAACCCACTGAGCAAGGGTAGGGATCGAACCCGCAACCTCATGGTTCCTAGTCGGATTCGTTAACCACTGCGCCACGATGGGAACTCCTTTGACTCTTAGTGTTGGTTTATTGAGCAACTTTTCTTATTTCTTTAGTTTGGTTTCCTATTTCATCAGTTTCTTCTTTTTCATTTCTTTGTTTATGCTTTCTTCAAATTTATTTTGTTTTACTTTAGATTCTGAAACTGAAAGATTACTTAATTTTGTTTCTCACTGTTTTCAAATAACAGTTTGGTTTCATTACACTAAATAGTTCCTCTAAGTAGGACTTTAGCCTCATTCCACAGGTCTTATTATGTAGTGCATTCTTTCACTTCAATATTCAATGAATATTTACTGAGCTCCTACAGTGTTCCCAAAACTGTTCAAATTGCTAAGGACACAACAATGAATGAACCAGATATTTCTTTCCCTGATGAAACTTACATTCAACTCTTATTTTAGATGGACTGAACAGAAAATGTACCACCACCCCCACCCGCAGGAGGTAAAGATGAAGAAAAATGAGAAAAGGATCCAGCAGGAAATCAGAATAATCATAGAGAACAGTAAGTACAAAGGTCTGGAGAGAAAAACTTAACTTGCTGCAGAGGAAGGAGGTGGGTGTGGAAGCAGTCCAGAGAGGAAAGGAGAAGGAAGGAACACCAGATGGGACCTGGAAAGCCATGGCTAGAATTTTTAGGTTTTATTATACCTGTGATATGAAGTCAACGGAAAGTTCCAAGCAGGGAAGTGACATGATCTGACTCTAGTTTTTAAAGTATTTCCCTGGCTACTCTATGCATAATGGACTTTCAGTCCTAAGGTTTTTAATTTACATTGTGGAATTTTTTTTTCAACTTTAAAGTCATTTAGCAAATAATTTATATTTTCTAAATGTGTGTGTGTATATATATATATTTTTTTTTTTGTCTTTTTTTGCTATTTCTTGGGCCGTTCCCGCAACATATGGAGGTTCCCAGGCTAGGGGTCAAATCAGAGCTGTAGCCTCCGGCCTACGCCAGAGCCACGGCAACGCGGGATCCGAGCCGAGTCTGCAACCTACACCACAGCTCACGGCAACGCCGGATCGTTAACCCACTGAGCAAGGGCAGGGACCGAACCCGCAACCTCATGGTTCCTAGTCGGATTCGTTAACCACTACGCCACGATGGGAACTCCTAAATGTATATTTTTTAATCTGAAAAATTTAAATATTTAGGAAATGAGTATACCTTATATATTAATGGGCTTCTTTTATGTTATTGAGATTGAGACCCAATTCATGATCAAATGATTTAATCAGAGGCCATAACTTTTTCATTCCAATCACAGTGTGTTTCATAGGCTTTGTCTACTTTATTTGTAGATTCCTGTGAAAAGTGTATAAATTCTTCCTCTGTGATTTGATGATATATTGTTATATTTCTATTAGTTACTACTTAACATATTTTGAGGTGATATTGTGATAATGATAAATAACTATTCATGGCCTTCTTTGTAAACTACTTGAGTTCCCATTAAGATTCTCTCTCCTTAATATATACATACTGTTATGTATAAAGTAGATAACCAACAAAGACCTACTGTATAGCCTAGGAAACTATACTCAATATATTGTAATAACCTATAAGGGGAAAGACTCTGAAAAGGTGTGTACATACATATACACACACACATATATACACATATATATGGAAACTAACACAATATTATAGATCGACTATATTTCAATTAAAAAAAGACAAAAAATAATAAAGCAGTAAATTCAAAACAACAGAAAAAGTCTCCTTGTTCCCCTTTTTTTGCATTAAGTAATGTTTTGTTTATATTGTTAACCTGCCATCTTGTGGCTGTTATCTGCCTAGTATTCTCTCCTTTACTTGTTCATTGCTCTCTCTCTTCAACCTTTTAATGCCATTTTTCTGAAGGAGTCAGGCTATATATGGAACATTTATTTATTCATTTCTAATTAGCACTTCTTAGCACATGGATAATTGGAGGACTATCTAGAGAAGGACAATAAGGATTATGAAGGGTCTGGAAACCACATGGCATAAGTAAGCTTAGAACAATAGCACAAAAAGAAAACCTATGGGGACATAGTAGTTGTCTTTAAATATCACGGGGTCCTATGAACATGTTATTGGAACCTGGAATTTGAGAATGAAAAGAGTTATTCTTTTTGTTAAAGCTCTTAATTCTATAGACCAAAAAGTTAGTTCAGGGAGATTAAAACCTTGACTTAAAGTCACAGGACAGTTACTTGCCAAGTTGGGACTACAACACTAAGCTTCTGATTGAAGTTAGCTATGTTATCTATAGCTATAAGAAGGCTGATTTAGTGCCTGTAAGTAAGAATTTCTTCGTAATTAGAATGCTTTAAAAATGGAATGGACTCTTATGGGTTGAACCATATCCCTCAAAAAGATACGGTGAGGTCTTAATCCTCAGTACCTGTAAATGGACCTATTTGGAAATAGAATCCTTGCAAAGTAATCAGATTAAAATAAGTTCAAACACAATAGGGAGCCCAGAAATAAACCCAGACACCTACAGTAATTCATCTTCAACAAAGGAGGCAAAAAGTCTCTTCAGCAAGTGGTGCTTGGAAAACTGGACGGCTGCAGGTAAATCAATGAAATTAGAATAAACCCTCATAGCATTTACAAAAATAAACTCAAAATGGCTTAAAGACTTAAACATAAGACATCACACACTGAAACTTCTAGAAGAGAACATAGGCAAAACATTCTCTGACATAAATTGTACAAATGTTTTCTTAGGTCAGTCTCCCAAGGCAATAGAAATAAAAACAAACAAAAAAACAAAAACTAATTGGACCTAATCAAATTTAAAAGTTTGTGCACAGAAAAGGAAATAAACAAAAAACAAACCAACAAAAAAAACCCACAGCCTATGGAATGGGAGAAAATAGTTGTAAACTATGCAACCGACAAGGACTTAATCTCCAAAACATACAAACAACTCAAACACTCAACAACAACAACAACAACAACAAAATGCAACCCAACTGAGAAGTGGGTAGAAGACCTAAATAGACATTTCTCCAAAGAAGACATAAGAATGGCCAGCAGGCACATGAAAAGATGCCCAACATCACTAATTTTTAGAGAAATGCAAATCAAATCAAAACTACAATGAGGTACCTCAATGTCCATTGACAGATGAATGGATTAAGAAGATATGGTACATATATACAATGGAATACTACTCAGCAATAAAAAAGAATGAAATAATGCCATTTACAGCAACATGGATGCAAGTAGAGATTATCATTCTAAGTGAAGAAGGTCAGAAAGAGAATATAAGTACCACTAATATCACTAATACATGGAATCTAAAATATAGCACAAATGAACCTATTTATAAAGACAGAAACAGACTCACAGCCACAGAGAATAGACTTGTGGCTATCCTCCTCCCAAGGCGGAGGGGGAAAGAAGTGGGAGGAACCAGGAGTTTGGAGTTAATAGATGTAAACTATTACATTTAGAATGGATAAACAACAAGGTCCTTCTGTACAGCACAGGGAATTATATCCAATCTCCTGGGACAGACCATGATGGAAAATAGTATGTAAAAAAAATACCATGTGCATTATTTTTGGTAATCTTTAATTTGGATTTCAACTCCTAAATTTTGCTAAATTTTGAAAGTTTCTACCACGAAAACAATTGAGTTCATACTGGATTAGATTGTCTGTATAAATAGAGGGAAATTTAGACACAGATACACAAGGATTTCTGAGGACCACCAGAAGTTAGACTGTAACCACTAGAAGCTAGAAAGAGGCAAGAAAGTATTCTTCTCTAGAGCCTACAGAGAGGGCATGGCCCTACTGACAAGTTGATTTCAGATTTCTAGACTCCAGAACTGGTAAAGAAATTTTTCTTGTTTTTAGTCAAAAATAAAATTACACAGAATTATCATCTTATTGTTCTGGAAGTCAGAAGTCCAAAATGGGTTGGCAGGGCTGTTGCTTCTGGAGGTTCTAGGGAAGAATTAGTTTTGCTCACCTTTTCTAACTTCCTCGAGGTTTCCCACATTCCTCAGTTCATGGCCTTGTATCACTCTGAACTCTGCTTCTATTGTCACAACTCCTTCTCACTTTATGATTCTCCCTCTTATTTTTGAGCTTAATTATCTATTAAGTAATTAATTTATTTTTGTCATTTCTAGAGATTTTTATAAGAGGGAGATATAGCATGTACTCAACACAGTGTCTTTAAATCAACTTTATAATCAACAATTTGTAATGAAATTTTATATTTGCATTTCTTAAATAGAGTAAAAAGTGGCACTTTCCATTGTGGTACAGGGATAGACCAATGGAATAGAACTGAAATAGATGCATATATGTATAATCAGCTGACTTGTTACCTCAATAAATAGTGCTGAGATGACTGGATAACAACATGCAAAAGAATGAAGCTGACTCCTTCACATGATATTTAAAAAATTGATTTCAAAGGGATCAAGCAAGCTAAATAAGAGCTAAAATTATAAAACTCTTAGAGGAAAATGTAAGACATTGGATTAAATCTTAATTAACTTGGATTTATCTGTGGATTCTTAAATATGACACCAAAAGCATGAGCAAAAAAACAAAAAATAGGGAGTTCCCGTCGTGGCACAGTGGTTAACGAATCCGACTAGGAACCATGAGGTTGCGGGTTCAGTCCCTGCCCTTGCTCAGTGGGTTAATGATCCGGCATCGCCGTGAGCTGTGGTGTAGGTTGCAGACGTGGCTCGGATCCCGCGTTGCTGTGGCTCTGGCGTAGGCTGGTGGCTACAGCTCCGATTCGACCCCTAGCCTGGAAACCTCCATATGTCGCGGGAGCGGCCCAAGAAATAGCAACAACAACAACAACAACAACAAAAAGACAAAAGACAAAAAAAAAAATAGGTAGCCTTCACCAAAATGAAAGTACCAAAAGTCATCATCAAGAAAGTGAAAAGACAACCTACAGAATGGAAAAAATATTTGAAAATCATATATCTGATAAGGATTTAGCATCCAGAGTATATAAAGAACTCATAATTAAACAAAAAGATGTACACAGTTAAAAAATGAGCAAAGGACTTTTTTTTTTTTTGGCTTTTTTAGCTTTTTAGGGCCACACTTGCAGCATATGGAACTTTCCAGGCTATGTATTGAATCAGAGCTCCAGCTGCCAGCCTACACCACAGCCACAACAATGTGAGATCCAAGTCATGCCTGCGACCTACACCACAGCTCACAGCAACACTGGATCCTTAACCCACTGATCAAGGCCAGGGATCAAACCTATTTGGGTTAATTACTGCTAAGCCATGGTGGGAACTCCTGGGCAATGGACTTTAATAGACATTTCTCCATAGAAGATATATAAATGACCATAAAAAGATGGTGAACATCATTAGTCATTAGGAAAATGCAAATCAAAACCACGAGATGATACTTCACATCCACAAGGCTAAATATAATTTCAAAATAATGAGTATTGATAAAGATATGAAGATATCGAAACACTCATACACTGCTGCCAGGAATGTAAAATGGTTTAGCCTCAGGAAAACAGTTTGTTCTTCAAAAAGGTAGACATATGATCACTACCTGAATCTGAAATTCTATTCCTAGCTACATATCCAAAAGTATTCAAAACAGGTACTCAAAAAAGTAAGTGCACACAGAAGTTCATAGCAGCATTATGTGTAATAGCCAAAAAATGGAAACAATTCAAAAGTCCATCAAGAGAAAGACAAATTGTGATATAAACACGCAATGGAAGATTATTCAGAAATGAAACACCGACACATGCTGTGACATAGATGAACTTCAAAAACATTATACTATGTGCAATGACAGAGTCAAAAGATCATATATTGTATGATTTTATTTATATGAGATATATAGACTAGAAAAAGGCATTGAGGCAGAATGAGGATGGGTAATTGCCGGGGACTGAGGACAGTGGGGAGTAAGGAGGAACTGATAAGGTACCAAATGTCACCAAATCATTCGCTTTAAAATGAATTTAAAATTTTAAATTTCATGTTAAATTCTCCTCAAAACATAATTTTCAAGTGGTAACTGACTTCCATTTCTGGAATAGATGGAGTAAACACACTTTCCCTGTTCTTCCTACTAAATAAATTCCTCCCCTGTATGCCATATAGAAAATGAACATAATGAGATTCTGAAAGGTCGAGAGAAAAAGTCAGACTGTCTAGGGGCCTTGGGATCTGACAAGCAACATGGTGGTATATTCTTTGGGTTTGCTTTTTGCTTCACATATCTGAAACTAGGTAATGGAGAAGCCAGAAACCTAGACAACACAAAAGTATAGACCAAAAAATAACCCCCCAAAAGCCCGAAGAATAGACTACTCTCTTCATCCAAAGGATCAAGAAAGGGACAACCTAGCAAGACACCAACTTTTCAACAATAATTGCCCTATTCCTCACATCACAAAAAAAAAAATGCAGCTCCCACACTGACCCCCATAAGTGAAGGCTCAGTGGAGAGCCTAGACTCCCATCCCCACCAGTGGTAAAGAGGGATTTCCTCCCCTCTCTTTTGAGGTGGTGTCAGAGGAGTCCTACTGGAAAGTCAGGGTTTTCACTACTGTGCTGTGGTAACAAGGCCACCCCCAGCAGTGTCCGTGTGGAGACCATCTGGGAAATGGGAATGAGACACCCTGGCCTCAGCCAAGGTGATATCAGTGGACGCCTAGTCTGGCTGGAACACTCATCCTCATCTAGCTGTAAAACGAAGCCCTTCCCCAACCCTGAATATCAATGGAAACTGGACTTCCAGGTGTTCCCATCATGCCTTAGCAGAAACAAATCTGACTAGTATCCATGAGGACAGAGGTTTGAGCCCTGGCCTCGTTCAGTGGGTTAAGGATCTGGTGTTGCTGTGACCTGTGGTGTAGGTTGCAGACACGGCTCAGATCTGGCATTGCAGTGGCTGTGGTATAGGCCAGTGGCTATGGCATAGGCCAGTGGCTATAGCTCCAATTCAACCCCTAGCCCGGGAACCTCCATATGCAATAGGTGTGGCCCTAAAAAATAAAAGAAAAAGAAAGAAAGAAACTGGATTTCCACCTCCACTTAGCAATAATAAAGCAGTATTCTTCTTCCCCCATCAGAACAGTGCCAGAGAAGTCTGCTAAGCAAACTAGTGGTTACCAATGAGGAGAGGAAAGGGGCAATATAGGGGTAGAAGATTAAGAGGTACAAACTATTATGCATAAAATAAGCTATACAGGGTATACACAGGGAAAACACAGGGAATATAGCCAATATTTTATAACAACTATAAATGGAGTATAACCTTTAAAAATTGTGAATCACTATATTGCATACCTACAATGTATATAACATTGTACATCAACAATAACTCAATAAGAGAAAGAAGCCTGCTAAAGCAGAACATTTAAGTGAGATTCAGAGTCTCATGAAAGGATATAAAGATTCCAGGTTCAAACAAAAATCCCCTGTCATAGTAAGAACTAGGAAAATCTGAACTTGAATCAATAGACACCAAAACCAAGATGATGTAGATAGATGTTAGGATAATCTGACATGGATTTCAAGGAAGCCAAATGGAAAAACTAAATGGAAATTTTAGAACTGAAAAATACGGTAACCTCAGTAAGAAAATATCAAATGGATAAGTTCAACAACAGATAGAGGAGGTAGAAGAAGGAATCAGCAAAACTGAAGATAGAACAATAGAAATTATCCAATCTGAACAATAGAGAAAATAGACTTAGGGACCTGTGGGACTATAAACGTTAAAAGAGCTAACATTCATGTAATCAGAGTCTAGAAGGAGAGGAGAAAGAAAAAGTGTTGAAAAGATATTGAAAAAATAATGATCAAAAATTTCTTAAATTTGGTAAAATACATAAACCTATAGCTTTAAATTTTATGAAGCTATAAGCCCCAAGCAAACTAAATCAGAAAAGAAAAGGTAGACTATTTTCAGGACATAGGGCTTGTAAAGAATTATTAGACATGATATTAAAAACATGATCCATAAAAGATATTATTGATAAATTGGATTTCATCAAAATGTGAAATGTTTGCTCTATGAAAGAATTCCATTAAGGGGATAAAAAGACAAAAAGACTGGGAGAAAAAATTTGCAAACCATTTATACTATAAATGACTTATATTTAGACTGTATAAAGAACTTGCAAAATTCAACAGCAAAAAATAAACAATCCAGTAGAAAATGGGCCAAAGACATAAAGAGATATTTCATGGAAGAGGATATACATATGGCAGGTAAGCACATGAAAAGATGCTCAAAAATTATTAGATATTAAAGAAATACAAATTATAACCACAATGAGCTATTATATACAAATAATTTTTTATAAAAGCAAAAATTTGAAACATAGTGACAATACCAGTGAAGAAAATGAAGAAAAACTGGATCACCCATACATTGCGGGAAGGAACTTAAAGGTACAGCCACTCTGGAAAATAGTTTGGCAGTTTCCTTAAAAACTGAATACACACTCACCCAATGATCCATCAATCATGCTCCTGGACATTTGTTTCAAAAAAATGGAAAAAGCATCACAAAAATCCTTCACACTATTGTTCATTGCCTCTTTGTAATAGCCCCAAACTAAAACAACCCAGATGTGCTGCAACATGTAATCAAACAAACTCTAGTACATCTTATCATGGAATACTACTCAGTGATAAAAAGGGATGACTTGATATACACAGCTTCTATGAATCTTCTGGGAATTGTGCTGACTGGGGGAAAAGTTGATCTCAAAGAACCACATGTTACATGATTTCATTTATATAATATTCTTGAAATGATAAAATTATAGAAATGGAAAACAGATTATTTGCCAGACATTAGAGATGGTGGGGAAGGAGGGGTATGATAATAAAAGGGAAGCCCAGAAGAGACATTTTGGGGTGATGGAATCATTCTGTATCATGACCATGTTGGTGGTTACACAAATCCACGTATGATAAAATGACATAGAGCACCCACTGTACCAATATCAATTTTCTAGTTTTATTATTGTATTTACAATATCATATACAATTAATATAGTACTATTGTACTATTATCACATAAAGTATAACCCACAGGGGGAAACTAGATATAGGGTACATGGTCCTCTCCATATAGTCTTGATAATTTCCTCTGTTCTATAATTATTTCAAAAACGTGGTGACTATAATTTGACAGCTATTTAGTTTAGAGGAATACTTCTTTAGTCATGTTTTCTAATGATTTAGCATGATCCTCTGGGATAGTTTGTTGAAATTTAAAGGAATTACCACTAGATGACACCACAGATTGCACAACCAAACCATTAGCATATTCCCTAAGGATCTGAAATGTATTTAAGCCTCTATTCTTTTAAAAACATGGATTTTTAAAAAAATTCCCAGTTGGCTCAGTGGGTTAAGGAAGGGTCTGTCACTGTCACAGCTGTGTCTCAGATCGCTGTAATGGTGCAGGTTCTATCCGTGGTTTGAGAACTTCCACATGTCATGGGCATGTCCAAAAAAAAAAAAAGAAAAAGAAAACATGGGTTTTTAAGAATATAAAATATAGGATTTACAATCAGCCAAAATTTTACTCTCTGTCGATCTTAAATCTCTTTAATTCATGTCTTAATAAGCCTTATGGGGTTTTTTGTTTGTTTTAAGATTTTTGGTCCAACTAAAGTAAGCTTTTTAAAAAAAAAATATGAACAAACTTTACTTACTTCCTGGGATGTGATGAAGTCATTTTGTGGCCATTATTGAGTATTAGGGATGGTCGAAATATCACAAAAGAACCCTGAGAAGTATAAATCCTGTGAGTTAAGTACCACACCTGTGAACTAAATTACAAACCAACTTCTATCAAAAGGTATGGGGAGTTCCTGTTGTGACTTAGTGAGTTATGAAGACAAATAGTATCCATGAGGATGTGGGCTTGATCCCTGGCCTCATTTAGTGGGTTAAGGATCCCACGATGCTGTGGTTGTGGTGTAGGCCAACAGCTACAGCTGCAGCTCTGATTTGACCCCTAGCCTGAGAACTTCCATATGCTACAAGTTTGGCCCTAAAAAGCAAAAAACAAAAAACAAAAAACCCAGCAACAACAAAAACAACAACTTACCTGCAAAGGTCTTTCCTGTTTTCTCTAAGTCTCTAGGAGAGCTTTAGAGACTTAAAGCTCTAAAGCTTTAAGGCCGAGTAACCCCATACCCACATCTTTCTTGAAGGTCCATCTGTTTTCCTTGGTCTTGGAGTGCAAGAGGTGTCATGAGAAGTGACAACTTCAGAACCTTGTTCATGTTGTCACCTTTTTCTGGAATAATCTCTTCTCAGTTGTCCATTTGGCCCTCTCCCTCACTTTACACGAAGTCTCTAAAAGGTCACCTACTCAGAGATGTCTTCCCTGAGCCACTCCATCATACATAGCAAACTGCCCCTTGCCACATACACCACATCTCTCTAGCCATGCCACTTACTTACTTTTTTCTTCCTAGTACTTATCTGACATTGTGGCATATTTTTCCCCAAGGTATAAATTTAAGTCCATTTTATTTTTTTTGGTCTTTTTGTCTTTTTAGGGCCACACCCATGGCATATGGAGTTTCCCAGGCTAGGGGTTGAATCGGAGCTGCAGCTGCCAGCCACAGCCACAGCCACAGCAACACGGGATCCAAGCTGCATCTACAACCTACACCACAGCTCCTGGCAACTCCAGATTCTCAACCCTAAGAGCAAGGCCAGGCATCAAACCCACGTTCTCATGGATGCTAGTCAGGTTTGCTAACCACTGAGCCTCAACAAGAAAAAAAATCAATAAAACCAAGAGCTTGTTCTTTGAAAGGGTAAACTAAATTGACAAACTGCTGGCCAGACTCACCAAGAAGATGAGAGCAAAAACCCAAATAAACAAAATAAGAAATGAAAAGGGAGAAATCTCAATGGGTACTACAGAAATACAAACAAAACAAAACAAAACAAAAACCATAAGAGAATACAAAGAACAATTACATGCCAACAAACTTGACAACTTAGAAGAAATGGACAACTTTCTAGAGACTTATAGCCTGCCAAAACTGAATCAAGAAGAAACAGATCAATAAAACAGACCGATCACTAGAAATGAAATTGAATATGTAATAAAAACACTCCCTACAAACAAAAGTCCAGGACCAGAGGGCTTCACAGGTGAATTCTACTAAATATACAAAGAAGAACTTATACCCATCCTTCTCAAACTTTTCCAAAGGGTTGAAGAATGAACACTCCCAAAGGCATTCTATGAAGCCACCATCACCCTAATACCAAAACCAGACAAAGATATTACCAAAAAAGAAAACTATAGGCCAATATCTCTGATGAATATAGATGCAAAAATTCTCAACAAAATTTTAGCCAACCTAATCCAACAACATATAAAAAAGATCATGCACCATGATCAAGTGGGATTCATCCCAGGTTCACAAGGATGGTTCAACATACACAAATCAATCAACGTCATAAACAAAAGAAAAGTCAAAACCCACATGATCATCTCAATAGAAGCAGAAAAAGCATTTGACAAACTCCAACATCCATTCATGATAAAAACTCTTACCAAAGTGTATACAGAAGGAACATACCTTAACATAATAAAAGCCATTTACAACAAACCCATAGCAAATATAATACTCAGTGGAGAAAAGCTGAAAACCTTCCTGCTAAAATCTGGAACAAGACCAGGATGCCCACTCTCACCACTTTTATTCAACATAGTATTGGAAGTCCAAGCCACAGCAATCAGACAAACAAAAGAAATAAAAGGTATCCAAATTGGAAGAGATGAAGTAAAATTATCACTGTATGCAGGTGACATGATACTACATATAGAAAACCCGAAGGACTCTAAACAAAAACTACGTGAACTGCTCAATGAATTCAGCAAAGTAGCAGGATATAAGATTAACATTCAGAATCAGTTACATTTCTGTATACTAACAATGAAATATTAGAAAAGGAGCATAAAAACACAATACCTTTTAAAATTGCACCCCCCAAAATTAAATACTTAGGAATAAACCTGACCAGGGAGGTGAAAGACTTATATGCTGAAAACTATAAAACATTAATCAAGGAAATGAAAGAGGATTAAAGAAATGGAAAGATATTCCACACTCCTGGGTTGGAAAAATTAATATCATAAAAATGGCCATACTATACAAAGCAATCTGAAGATTCAATGCAATCCCTATCAAATTACCCATGACATTTTTCACAGAACTAGAACAAACAATCCAAAAATTTCTATGGAACCACAAAAGACGCAGAATTGCCAAAGCAATCCTGAGGAACAAAAACCAAGCAGGATGCATAACTCGCCCACACTTCAGGCAATATCACAAAGCCACAGTAATCAAGACAGTGTGGTACTGGTACCAAAACATACATGCAAACCAAAGGAACAGAATAGAGAACCCAGAAATAAACCCAGACACCTACAGTCAATTAATCTCAACAGAGGAGGCAAGAATATAATATGGGAAAAAGACAGTCTTTTCTGTAAATGGTGCTGGGAAAACTGGACAGCAACATGTAAATCAATAAAACTGGAACACATGCTCACACCATCCACAAAAATAACCTCAAAATGGCTTAAAAACTTAAATGTAAGACAAGACATCAAAAAATTCCTAGAAGAGAACATAAGCAAAACACTCTCTGACATCAGTCTTACAAATGTTTTCTTAGGTCAGTCTTCCAAAGCAGTAGAAATTAAAAAAATAAATAAATAAACCAATGGCACCTAATCAAACCTACAAGCTTTTGCAGACCAAAGGAAAGGATTAAAAAACCAAAAAGACAACCTGCAGAATGGAGGAAAATAGTTTCAAACGATGCAACCAACAAGGGCTCAATCTCCAAAATATACAACCAACTCATACAACTCAACAGCAAAAAACCCAACAACCCAAATGAAGAATGGGCAAAAGACCTGAATAGACATTTCTCCAAAGAAGATATACAGATAGCCAACAAGCACATGAAAAAATGCTCAACATCACTAATTATTAGAGAAATGCAAATCAAAACTACTATGAGGTACTACCTCACATCTCTCAGAATGGCCATCATTAATAAGTCCACAAATAACAAATGCTGGAGAGGGGTGTGGAGAAAAGGGAACCCTCTTACACTGTTGGTGGGAATGTAAATTAGTACCATCACTATGGAATATAGTATGGAGGTACCTCAGAAAACTAAATATAGAACTAACACATAACCCAGCAATCCCACTCCTGGGCATATACCCAGACAAAACTTTCATTGAAAAAGATACATGCACCTGTATGTTCATTGCATCACTATTCACAATAGCCAAGACATGGAAACAACCTAAATGTCCATCAACAGATGACTGGATTAAGAAGATGTGGTATATATGCACAATGGAATACTACTCATCCACAAAAAAGAACAAAATAATGCCATTTGCAGCAACATGGATGGTACTAGAGACTCTTATACTAAGTGAAGTAAGTCAGAAAGAAAAAGAGAAATACCGTATAATATCACTTGTGTCTGGAATCTAATACATGGCAAAAATGAACCTTTCCACAGAAAAGAAATTCATGGACTTGGAGAACAGAATCTCCAAGGGGGAGGGGGAGGGAATGGAATGGAAAAGAAAAAGAAAAAGTAAATAAAAATCTGATGGCTTTCCAATGAATTTTTATAATTAAGTCATGTTTTTAAAAAAATATTTCTAAAGGGCAGAAAGTATCAAAACAGAGTAATTAGTTGTCAGTACTACTTGTAAATTTATAAACAATTACAACTTTAATTAAATTTTATATCACTTTTACTTTCTGCCAGTAAAAACCAAAACATGAGGCTTTGGTTTGTTCTTAGAAAAAACTAACAAGCGTTTCTTAACATAAATTAAGTATATAACAGTAGTAATATTATTTTTTCTTCTTATGGCCCAGCATTATAAAAAATGCTCCTTAATACCAACATGAAAAATAATTAAGTACTCATGGAATTTTTTTTTTTTTTTTGCTTTTTAGGTCTGCACCAGCAGCATATGGAAGTTTTCAGGCTATGGGTCAAAACGGAGCTGTAGCTGCCAGCCTATGCCACAGCCACAGCAATATGAGATCTGAGCCATGTTGGCGACCTATACCACAGCTCATGGCAAGGCTGGATCCCTGGCCCACTGAGTGAGGTAGCATCCTCATGGGTACTAGTCAGATTCATTTCTGCTGCACAACAATAGGAACTTCTGGTACTCAGGGAATTTTCTTGTGGCTCAACAGGTTAAGGATCCCACATTTTCACTGAATAGGCTTGGGGTACTGCTTTGGCATGGGTTCACTCTCTAGCCTGGGAACTTCCACATGCCAGGGGTGTGGACAAAACAATATTAGTACTCATGCTGCTTAACTACCACCTCTTCATTGGTTTCTTTCTTTCTTTCTTTCTTTCTTTCTTTCTTTCTTTCTTTCTTTCTTTCTTTCTTTCTTTCTTTCTTTCTTTCTTTCTGCACCTGGGGCTTACAGAAGTTCCTAGGGCCAGGGATCAAACCTGCACCACAGCTGTAACCAGAGCCATAGCAGTGATAACTGCCAGTCCTTAACCCACTGAGCCACCAGGGAGCTCCCTCATCATACTTACTTAATCTATGTGGAAAAAATATATTTTCAGTCATACAATTTTGTTTTCTGCTTTATTCAGGTCGTATGTACACCGAAAAAGTAAATTAGCTTAAAAAAAGAATGAGAGCATGATTCAAATTAAAAAAAAAACTATTCAGAATTCTACAACTCAAAGTTCTGAAAACTGAGTTTTATATAGTCTATAAAATATAACTGGAGAAGCACTTTTGGAATGGCAGAATAAGCAGCTCTGAAAATCAGCTCCTCTATAAAGGCAAAGTGTCAAATCACCTTTTTCAGAATTTGAAAAAATAGCCAAAACTTACAATAATACAAAAAGTATCTACGAAGTACTATTACAACTCAACAATAAAAAGTCAAATAACCTAATTTTAAAATGGGCAGGAGATTTGAGTAAATATCTCTCCAAAGAAGATAAAGAAATTGCCAATACATACTGAAAAAATATTTGACATCATTAACTATCAGGGAAATAAAAATCAAGACCACAATGAAAACCATTTCATAGTCACTGGGACAGACGTTCCTGTTATGGCTCAGTAGTAACAATCCCGACTAGTATCCATGAGGCTTCAGATTCAACTCCTGGCCTCACTCAGTGGGTTAAGGATCTGGCATTGCCACAAGGTGTGGCATAGGTCACAGATGCAGTTCAGATCCCGTGTTGCCATGGCTGTGGTGTAGCCGGGCAGCTCAGCTCCCATTTGACCCCTAGCCTGGGAACTTCCATGTGCCGCAGGTGCAGCCCCCCATACACACCCAAAAAAGAGATGGACGATAACAACTATTGGCAAGGTTGAGGTGAAGCTGGAACCATCATACATGGCTTTTGGGAATGTAAAATTGTGCAGCCATTTTGGAAAAAATTTTTTCAGTTTCCCAGACATTTAAACAAAATTGCCATATTGATCTAGCAATTTCACTCATAAGTATATATCATATGTTCACACAAAAACCTTGTCCCTGATTGTTCATAGCAGTATTAGTCATTATAACCAAAAATTGACAAACCCAAATATCCGTGATGAATGGATAAACAAAATGTTATATAATCCATACAATGGAATATTAATCAGTGATGAAAAGGAGTGAAGTACTCATATAGGCTATGTATGCTAGTACCCATTTATGCTATAAATCTTAGACACATTATGATAAGTTAAAGAAGGAGACACAAAGGCCACATACTGTGAAATTTCAATTACATGAAGTGTCCAGAATAGGGAAATCCATAGACACAGAAAGTAGATTACTGGTTGCAAGGGGAAAGAGGGAGAGAGAAACGGGGAGTGAAGAATATATTCTAAATAAGGGAGTGGTGATACCTCCACAGCTCTATGAATATATTAGAAACCTCTAAATTATACTCTTAAAAATAATGAATTTATGGTATATAAATTATATCTCAGCATTTTTTTAAAGTAAAAGAAAAAATATGACTTGCGCTCATAGCCTAACTATTATAAAATTGTTCACTATCTTTGCACCACTTAATGTAACTATTCATATATTTCCCTGCAGAAATTAATGCATTTCTTCATCAGGTGCTGTCCTGGGCCCTACTCCAGGTGATGTATTTTATGAAATATATTTGTTCTTTTAGCATATTCTAAAATGCTAGAAATCCTAATTATTTAATGATAGGTTCCAGGGGTTTTTGAATAACAACTATGAACCTGGATTATTATTGATAACCACATGCATAAAAACAAATACTGAACTTCAATTTTAGTTCCCCTCTTGCAGCCCAAGACGAGGGCAAACAGATACAAATTCAATAAAAACGTTACTGTGAGGTTACTTGGCCTGAAATCACTCCTGGACATTTAGAGCAAAACGGAACTACCTAGGAGTTCCCACTGTTTCCCAATGGGATTGGCAGTTTCTCTGGAGTGCTGGGACACAGGTTTGGTTCTTGGCTGGCACAGTGGGTTAAGGATCCAGCACTGCCACAGCTGCGGCATAGATTGCAAATGTGGTTTGGATCTGATCCCTAGTCCAGGAACTCCATATCCTTTGGGGTGGCCAAAAAAAGAAAAAGAAAAAAGAAAAAAAAAAAGGGACTGTCTATGATCTATGTAGATACCTCTGATCTAAAGTTGGTTTGTAAACTAGGTTTGGTTCCTAATTCACAGAATTCACAGCTCTCAGAGGTCTTTATTGATATTTCTACCTTCTCCCATCTTCAATTATGGCCACAAAGAAACTTTAGCAACTCTAAGAAGTGCTTAGAAGTGTTTTGGTTTTTTTCCTCAACACTTTTAAAATGGAACTAAAAATCTTAAAAGAAAAAGAAGAACAAACAGCAACACCAAATAAACACACTTGTGCAACATACACGTTCTGATGCAAAAATTCCCACCATCACCTGTAAGAAGACTAAGGTTTCTCTTAGTGAACCACTGGTGGGATGAAATATGAATCAATGGAATACAGAAAGTCAATGGTTCTTTCTGTTTCATACCATACACATCGATGCTATTATAAGAAAGCAACTTGTGGGTCTCTGGAGAACCTTAGTGGATTATTAATATAGTTCTTAGTTGACACTTTTGAAAATACTAGATTGTGTTTAAATGACAACAACAAAAATTTCAACAAGGAGAGGTCTAAGTCTTAGTTTGCTTCTTGCTGGAAGTTGAAAGATACAAGGGACGCTTGAAAATATATTTAAATATGTGTAAACCAAAATGGATATCCAAAAAGTTTGAATACCTACGCTTAGGTATCATCATCATCTGCCTACTTATAGAAATGCACATTCCCAGGCTCCACTACAGATTGATTGAGTCAGGAACTCCAGCCAAGGTGGGGCAGCGGCGTGTCCACAAGCCCTCCAGCTGATCCTGACACATGCTATCGTTCAAGAACCACAGGACCTCCATGTGGAACATGAAACGCCCCCACATATTCCAATATACATTTGGAAAGTGCTTTACATAACATCACCCTTTTAGAAAGTCATGCTTCACCATAACTGCATATTAAGGGCTTCGAGGAGGCCAACAGTAAAGGAAACATGAAAGCACAGGAGCCCAGGACTAAAGCAGAGCATAACAGTGCCTTTGGGAGGCAGTTTGTTGCTTTCCTAGAGATATAACTTCAGTGTGCAGAGATCAAATCTGCTTTTCCTTTAAGCATCGCAGTAAAAATTATTTTTAATGGTCATCTGTGCTCTCTTTTTGCCTTGCTAGGCTGCTGTTGGTCTTTATGTAGGGCACATCTGCCGGCCTGTAGTGGGCTAGGCTAAATTGCTCTGGTTCCCAGAGGGACCCCACATGGCTTGGCAACGTCCATCTCCTTGTGGGAGGGCTTGGTTTTAGACTTTTTTTTCCATAAAAGAAAAGCAAGGATTGGAGTCCAACCAGAGACAAGTTGCAAAGACTCTGAAGCTGACACAGATGGGGTCCATTAGCAATATTCTAAAAAGGCCAAAGGAAGTCAGGAGTGGAATCTTCTTTCTCTTGTTCTCTCTCATTCTTTCTATGATAGTTTTTTATTTTGTTTTATTTTTTGTGCATCAAATTCACCCTGCTCCCTTTAAACATCTGTTTAAAATTAAGACAGCAATGTATTATTGGAAAGCCTGATAACCATACTGTCTTAAAAAAAAAAGAAAAATACTCTTTCACCTCCAGGCTTGAAACCTCAGTTTAAACTGATCTTGAAGAAATAAGCAATTCTGGCTTCATTACTGTCATGACAGTTGTGCTCTATTAAACAAGAAAATTCTACTTTCCATTCTCAGCAAATGTATAGGTTATACATTTTGTGCATTAGCCTCATTCTTATTTCTATAATACATTCCTACCTTAGGTTTTTCTTTGCACCAACTTCTCTTGCAACTAATCTATAAACAAAAGTGAATTCGTATTCTCTCTTTCATTCTTATACATAAAGAACAACCAAATTCTGTTTTTTCCTCTAGCATTCTTTATACCCTGGCAAATATTTGTTGAGCATCCACTGTGTCTACCTATCCTGTGGCAGGCACCATAGATATATAAAAGTATATCACTTTTATTCCCCAAATCCTAGTAAAACAATTAAGCAGATAAACTTTGCAATTATGAAACAATGCAAGTAAGAGTCCTGGACAATGGTGAAGGGAAGAAAAGAATGTGATAAGCAACATTATCAAAATGGCTTGCGACCAGATTGCACAGACAAATTTAGAAATCTGCCTACATGTCATTTCTTCTCTATTTAAAATATAAATTAGAAATAAGATGAAATATTAAGAAATGCTTTGTTTAAATGTACTATTTTAGTGGCTCAAAATTAGTGCCATCCAAAGAAAGGCCGAATATCTGTAATATATAAATAGCTCTTTAAAAATCAAGGAGAAAAAAAGCAAAAACCTGATCAAAGTTGTGTGGGATTTTTTGTTTGTTTGTTTGTTTTCTTTGTCTTTTTGTCTTTTTAGGGCTGCACCAGCAGCATATGGAGGTTCCCAGGCCAGGTGTCTAATCGGAGCTGTAGCCGCTGGCCTAGGCCAGAGCCACAGCAATGCCAGATCCGAGCTGCGTCTGCGACCTACACCACAGCTCACAGCAACACTGGATTCTTAACCCACCGAGCAAGGCCAGGGATTGAACCCTCAACCTCATGGTTCCTAGTCGGATTCATTTCTGCTGAGCCACGACGGGAACTCTGGTTTTTAAAATATATGTATGTATGTGAACAGGCAATTCACACACACTCAGATGTAGTACCGGGAATGATGTTCAACCTCACTTCTAACAGGAGAAATGTAAAAAAACTATGCTTAAGGAGTTCCCGTTGTGGCTCAGCAGAAACAAATCTGACTAGCATCCATGAGTCCACAGGTTTGATCCCTGGCTTCGCTCGGTGGGTTAAGGATACGGTGTTACCACGAGCTGTGGTGTAGGTTGCAGATGCGGCACAGATCCCGCGTTGCTGTGGCTCTGGTGTAGGCCGGTGGCTACAGCTCCGATGAAACCCCTATCCTGGGAATCTCCATATGCCGTGGCTGCAAATGAGTATCTAAATTATGAAGGGGACATAAGAAAATATATGTATCTGCCACACTGTGCAAACAAACAAAAAAACAAGCAAAAAACACAGGAGGGATAAATTAGAAACTCATAAGATTGGTTACCTATAAGGAATGTAGGTAAACATGGCAGGAAAACGGAAAAGGATGAGAGAATAATGAATAATGAATAATATAATCTCAGTAAAGTGGGATGGGAAACAAACCAAACAAACCTAAGTAACTTTGGATAATAGTCTATTTAAACTATACACTCCAAGGTAAAGGCAAGAACTATGCACAAATATAGTATTCAGTTAGTAGATTTGTTTTTCATAGAGATATGGGTTAGCATTTGAAACTAGTTTATGTGTATTCTAGGATCAAGCAAGTAAGTAAACACATTGTGAATTATGACAGCTAGTCTTCTCACTGTTGGAGTAAGGTGTTGAAGTTTTTTTGAAAAAAGAGAGAGAGAGAAGGAGAAAAGAACAGAATGAACACAGTGGTTTGGAATTGTAGGTATCAACATAAACTCACGGTTTTTAATAGACACATGGACGGATGGATGGATATAGAAGTAGAAATAGAGGAGTTCCCGTTGTGGCTCAGTGGAAATGGATCTGACCAGCATCCATGAGAATGCAGGTTCAAGACTTGGCCTCGCTCAGTGCATCAAGGATCCAGCACTGCTGTGAGCTGTGCAGCTTATATCTGGCATTGCTGTGGCTTTGGCATAAGCCAGTGGCTGAAGCTCCAATTCAACCCCTAGCCTAGGAACCTCCATATGCTGCGGGTTCAGCCCTAAAAAGATAAACAAAAAAAGAAAGAAAGAGAGAAAAAGGAAAAGAAAGAAATAGATACAGAATGTATGAGCATGTGTTTGCTTTTTCTATGGCTCTATACTCTGAGAGACCCTAGAAGTCAAGGACATCCCAGCACTGAGGAGCACAGCCAGTGCTCAGATTTGGTTTCTAAACAACATTCTCTCGCCCCCTTGCTGGAACAAAAAAAGGGAGCCAAGGCTCCTTGGAGAAGTTCTGTGGAAAAAGTATAATACTGAAACATATTGTAGAGCTAGAAAGTAGGAAGTGCTCTAGGAAATGATGGGGATATGTCTAATGGACATAGGAACCACTTTGGTAAGACTCCCAATGGCCAAATCTGGAACACTTTAAACAATATAATAAGTAATGATGTAATAGATTATAACCCTTTAATAAAATAAGAATCCACGGGTCCATTCTGAATAAATAAATAAGAAAACTCTTCCTTCTAGTAGGAGCCAACTAATAAAAGTAGAAGGAATGAAAAAAATGGAAAGTTATTACTTGTCAATACCACCAAAATATTTGTTTTAGGTAGAGGTCACCAATGGATGCTAAAATGAGTGGATGAAAGTATAATGAGAAATAGTATACACAGTCTTAAATTATCTTCTCACAAGATATTTATTCATTACAAAGGTTTTTCCACCTGCCAGTGGAAAATCTTGCGGGTACCACTTTCACCAAGTGATCAAATGGATAAAATGTGCTTCCTAACATGATATATTGAGAAGAGGACAACATCACTTCTGTGATATTCTTGACAAAAATGCAAACCTGAATTTAATGATGAGGAAAAATCAGACTAGCCCAAATTTAGGGGAATTTGACAACTGGCCAGTACTCTTCTAAACTGTCAATGTCACTGGAACCCAGTCTCCCCAAAACCAAATTCCCTGACCAAGTTCATGGTTAGCCTCTCTATCCAAAAGTCTATTCTGTTTTTTTTTTTTTTCTACCCCTATTTCTCCTCAGGATTGATGATCAAGAAAATGGGGAGCTGAAACTGAGCATGACCCTGAAGAGTCCTCCTGGGTACAAAGGCCCCTGGCTCACCCCACCCTCCCACCGCCACTCCATTTCTTATTTGTAGAAAAAGGCTTCAGTCTCCTAGGCCTTCCCTGAGTTCCAAAGAGCAGACTCAAGCAGCCACTTATCAGGGAAGTAATGGACTGCAGAAACAAAGGAAAAGCATTTAAGCAAAATGGCAGTGATAAAACAGAATCCTAATTCCTTGTCAAGAGATATTTGTCACAACCCGACACATGACTTTGAGTTGTTCTGCAGAAACTAAGACCAGGTAGAGGACGCTGACTACCCACCCATCATAAGTAAATAGATCTCAGACTGGTTGGAACCAGTAGGCTGATGAGTAAGATTCCTGAAACATCATCCTGTTATCTCACTACCAACCAATCAGAAGAAAGTCCATAAGCTACAATTCTCATCCCAAAGGTTGCACTTAGAGGAGTTCCTATTGTGGCTCAGCTTTAATCAATCCAACTAATAGCCATGAGGATGTGGGTTCGATCCCTGGCCCTGCTCAGTGGATTAAGGATCTGGCATTGCCGTAAGGTGTGGTGTAGGTCCCAAATGTTGCCCTTAATAGCCCTTTCCGAAAAGCCATTGGAAAGTTCTGGTCTTTTGAGCGTGAGCTACTCATTTTTCTTGTTTGGCACTCCGCAAGTTAATGCTGAACTTTCCTTCACTATAATCCAGTGTCAGTAGAATAGCTTTGACACGCTACAAGCAAGTGGTCCCAAGGGATGTCCCGTGATGTTCCTCATCATTGTTTAGAAGAAAATATTGAGGAAATTTTCCAAAGTAAAGGAGAATGGAAGATACATGGCATATAAATGCAATGTGTGATGTTGGAATGAATCCTGGACCAGAAAAGACATTAGTAGAACAAGGAAATAAAAGTCTATAAAGTCTGTAAATTAGATAATAGCATTATAATAATATTTCTTGATTTTGAAATTGTGGTGATGTGAGATGCTTACATTAGAGAAATATAGGTGAAAGATATATGAGAAATTTTCATATCATTTTGCAATTTTTTATGTCTGAAATTATTTCAATGAAAAGTTAAAAGTAATAGTTTTTAAGTGGTGCCCTTCATATCAATGGTTCTCTTTCAATAATACATTATTTGAATTATGTAAATATACTTATTTCCTCAATACAACTTTTTATTTTTAATTACAAAATGCAAATTACAACCATTTAAAATTTTTTCTGAATTGCCTTCATTAAAAAAAAACAACATCAAAGAAAAGAAAGAAAAAAGTTTGCCATTGTTAAAGTCAATGAGTAATAAGTATAGTGCCCACAGGTCAGAAAGAACAGAATTCTGTGGGTAAAATACAGCATCTATTTCTTTTCTGTATGCATTTTAATACAAAAGATATAAATCTTAAGTTATTCAATGACAGCCTCAAAGAGAAAAGGAAAATTAATAAAGAAAAATAACATGTAGGCTGAAGCAGGAGAAGTGGAAGAGTGGGGCTGTTTCAGCTGTTTATTTTGATGATAGGGGTAGATGCATTCATGTTATCATTCAACAAGTTTCTAAGCACTGAAGCCCGAGAGAGAATAGGGATGAACAAGATGTGAAGCTCACAGTGGGGTGTGTGTGTGTCGGGGTGCTGGAGGAGAAGGTGAACTGGGAAGGAAGGTGCAACCACAGAAAGGCATTAGAACACACAAGGCTATTACAAGACAAATGAAGCAATCAGGGGTCTTTGTAGTGGCAAAATTTGCCACTGCAAAATGAATCTCTTTGGCATGAAGATCAATTAAGGCTGATTTTTTTTTTTTTTTTTGTCTTTTTAGGGCATACGGAGGTTCCCAGGCTAGGGATCGAATCAGAGCTGTAGCAGCCAGCCTATCCCACAGCCACAGCAACGCCAGATCTGAGCCATGTTTGCCACCTACACCACAGCTCATGGCAACGCTGGATCCTTAACCCACTGCGTGAGGCCAGGGATCGAACCTGTGGCCTCATGGATGCTAGTCAGATTCGTTTCTGCTGAGCCATCACGGGAACTCCAAAGGCTGATTATTTTTAAGAAACAGAAGATTCAGGAAGTTTTTCTTTTTACCTCCTCCTTAACTGCCTAAAAGAATTTAGATAAAGAGTTTGTTCCTGGAATAGAGCTTTTATCGAAGATATTCCCAAAGAATGGGGCTAGGAGTGGTGGGGGAAACTCAGCAGGGCTACTGATCAGAGCCCACTAAGTGTCCCATTGTCTCTGCATGATCCAGCAAACATTCGTTTCCTAGACATTTGCTTTTCCATCTCTATGCGAATTGCCTTCCTCCACTTTGAGGCCCTAAACCACTAACCCCAACATCCTCTTTCGTCTTCAGCTGAAGATGGTTTTTAAGGTGAAGGTTTCAGCCATTCTGGCGAGTAACTTAGTTTTCGTGGGTCTCTCTCAGTTAATTGTCAATTAAACTTTTGTTTGACTGTCTCCTCTTAATTTGCCTCATGACAATTTAATTCTTAGAGTATCCAGAAGATTCTGCAACATCTTCCAGGTAGAAAGGACATCTACATGGAGACTAACAAGGTCAGAATTACTTTGAATATTTCTTTGAATCCTCTCAGATGGCCACCTCCTTCATCACAACAAGTTGCCTCCTTGAATCTCTGTCCAACTCACCAGTCACGGGAAAAGTAGGAAAGGTCTTCACCCACACTGAGAAGCGAAACGTGTCGAAAGAAAAGCAGACTTGAGAAAACATAGCTAAGTGAAGAGACTATAAAAGGTTCAATATGGTCCATGTAGAACGAAGGGGAGGGGGGATTGGAAAGAAATGGGGCTGTGAGGTAAACAAACGTCAGCACAGGAAAGACGTATTTTGTACTGAGTTTTTTGACATTATTTTGAGGACAGAAGGGCATGGATCTTTATAGATAATTTTTTTATTTCATTGTATATATTTTAGTAGTTTGTATTTTTGTTTTTAGGTCTGCTGTCAGAGCAACTTCCTTCTGACTACACTGTCCCAAAGAGAACAGAAATCATCCCCACTTGCTGGGCCCTATGGAAAGCTCTGTTGATTACATGATATATTCGAAGATGGAGACCAAAGGAGATGGTCATTGGGAAGATTCTTCTTAGAACACCAGCATCCAACTCTGTCCCAGGCTTCTCTCCCTCTCTGTTAGAAACTGGCTTTGCCGCTAAACCCAGGGATTTATGGCAAGTAAATATCCTCCATATCCGTATAAATATAATGGCGATTAATACTTTTACAAAAATGTAATATAATGGGATTTCTGGTTTCCAATTCTACATGTAAGCAGCTTGGAGTCACCCCTCCACCCTACTAAGTAAAAAGCTAGAGACTGAAAAATCAACTACTCTTCTTAGATTCAAAGAGAAGTGAGGCCATAGGGCAAAGGGCGACGCCTAAATGGGGGAACACAGAGAAACACAACTTACCAGAGCAGAAACTCGCAGACTAAAATCTCCTTGGGAACAATGCCTTGGAAGGAGAACCAGAACAGTAATTGATAAAGGGCTGGAGGCTCCGACTGGACAAGTCTGAGAGCAAAAAACCCCATGGAGACCCAAGCTTAGGGGGCCACCACCACATCTGGGGGACTTTTACCTCCAGGAACTTGACCAGGTTGTCACCGAGATATGGGAGAAAAATGCCCTTGTGCTTCCAGCATGGCAGGCAGGAAAGGAACCATTCTGAAATACACCAGATCCCTCTGTTCCACTTAGCAAGCTCTGCTCACAGCAGAAGCTCATTTACCCCACTGCTGGGCTCTTATGGGAGGCAAACTGACCCGGGGTGGGGAGAAATGCTCAATCCAGTGCACCCCAGCCTTCCTGTTCCTCCTGAGGGGGTGGGAGAAGGAGGGTGCCAGAGAGAAGGAGAATCAAGAAACACTTGTGAAGTTCACGGTTATGAGGTGTAGCTTATTAAAAGACGGAGACCTAAACCTAATGCTTCCCCTGCCCCCACACCTCACCAGCACATTGGTAAAGGCTTATTTACAGCAGTTTCTTTTACCAAGTACATCATGTCTGGCTATGAGCAAAAATTGCAAGGTAAAGTAAAAGGCAAACAAACAAACAAACAAACAAACAAAAACAACCCCCCCCCCCCACACACACAGTTTGAAGATACAGAGCAAGCAGAACCAGATATGGTTGGAATATCAGACCAGCGATTTTAAACAACCATGACTAATAAGCAAAGGGCATGAAGCAGGCAGCAGGCAAAAAAAAAAAAACGGATGTGCAATTTAAGCAGAGAAAAGGAAATCCTATGAAAAGAACCAAAAAGAAATACTAGAGATAAAAAATACTGCAAAAAAAAAAAAAAGACATGAAGATTGCTTATTAGTATCCTGGATTTAGCTAAAGAGAGAATTTCTGAGCTTGGGGATAAATCAATAGAATGCTCAAAAACTGAAAAGCAGGAATTCCCATTGTGACTCAGGGGAAACAAACCCAACTGGAATCCATGAAGATGCAGATTCGATCCCTGGCCTTGCTCAATGGGTTGAGGATCTGGTGTTGCAGGAGGATCTATGGTGTAGGTTGCAGACGCGGCTCAGATCTCAAGTTGCTGTGGCTGTGGCGTAGGCTGGCAGCTGTAGCTCAGATTCAACCCCTAGCCTGGGAACTTCCATATGCTGTACCTGCAGCCCTCAAACAAACAAAAAACTGAAAAGCAAAAAGAACAAAGACTGAGAAAAATAGAATAGAATGTCCAAGAACTGTGGAATAACTACAAAAGATGTGACAAATGTATAAAGAGAGTACCCGGAGGAGAAGAAAGAGAAAGGAACAGAAAAAATACTTGAAACAATAGTGACTGAGAATATTGACACCAAGCTTGTGTGCCAGACACACAGTGAGGCCAAAAAAACATGAAACTTTGGAATGTGGAGCAGAGAAAGTTTATTGCAAGGCCAGGCAAGGAGAACAGGCAGCATATGCTCAAAAAGCCCAAACTTCCCGATGGGTTTGAGGGAAGAGTTTTTAAAGGCAAATTTGCAGGGTGTGTGACTTTCTTCTGAAGGGTTGGTGGTGAGGCAACAGGGTGGTGTCCTAGGAAACTCAGTCATTAGCCTTCTGGCCAGTCTGGGGTTCATGTGCTTATGCTCAGCCTGATGTTACCATCCTCCACCTGGGTGGGGACCCGCCACCTGTGGAAGAACTCAGAGATGGGTATCACATTGCTATGCTCATCCCCTGATGAGGAACCAGGATCCTGCCCCGTCACTACACTATTGTTTGTTTCTCTTTTTTCCCCCCTTTTTTGGCCACAGCACATGGAGTTCCCTGGCCAGGGATCAGATCCAAGCTGCAGTGGCGACGCCAAATCCTTATCCCACTGCACCAGGGCTAGGGATTGAACCAGTGCCCCAGCACTCTGGAGACATCACCCACCCCGCTGCGCCACAGTGGGAACTCTGCACTATACTTTCTTGAGGGCCTTTCCTTTGTTTCTGCATCCCCTCACTTCCTCCAATTAGTAACTGAATCCGCTCTTTGAAACTTGGGAAAGATCTAGGAGGATGAAGCCGTTTTCCTACAAATAAGAAATGAGAGACATGGAAAGGCATTTGTACCTAGGAGAGCCCCATAGGGTCCTGCTCCCAGTTTCAAGAATTTTCCCAAATGAATGTCAGACACCAAACTGCACATTCAGGAAGCTCAGAGAATTCCTCCCCCGCCCCTGCCAAAAAAAAAAAAAAAAGTACCTGCACATATTGTATTAAAAAAAAAAACCTGAAAGACACTTTACCCACAGATGAAAAAAGATATGAATTATATTTGACTTCTCCTCAGAAACCATCCAAACAAGATAGTCAAGTGAAAGTGTCAAGAGAAAAAAAAAAAAGTAATGCATCGTGGCGTGGTGTAATTTAAGCTGTTTACCACAATAGTTTGATATTTCCAAACTGGTGAAGTTAAGGACTGATCTTGAGTGGGCAAGCTGAAAAAGCCTGACACTACTCACAGTGTGATGCAGGGAATTTTCCATTCAGTCGCTTTTTACCAGTCGCCACAGGCACTTCGTAAAATTACTCGCCAGAGATGAGAATGTTCTTCAGTTTTATCTCAAGCGTGGTTCTACTTCACTGGGAGAAAGATCTGTTTACACTTGACTGGTTTTTAAGATTTCTGTATTAGTCAGGCTATGCTAACTGCTATAAACCAAACCAAACCAAACCCCAACACCCTCCCAATTCTCTCTAACGTAATTGAAGTTTATTTCTTGTTCATGGCACAGTCTAAAGCAGGGAATAGGAGAGGGAGCCCCTGATCAGGGATCCAGGGCTCTTCCACGGGGTAGGCTTGCCTTCATCCAGAGCCTGCGAGTCCTTGGCTTTGGGCCAAATGAAAGGGGTAGCCTTCACTTCTGCCTGTCATCTGTTATAGTCACGTGGCTCCATCTAATTGTAAAGGATGTGGATAAATGCAG
Organism: Phacochoerus africanus; assembly: GCF_016906955.1. Classification (NCBI taxonomy): domain Eukaryota; kingdom Metazoa; phylum Chordata; class Mammalia; order Artiodactyla; family Suidae; genus Phacochoerus; species Phacochoerus africanus. Next base: position 126,763,491 of record NC_062554.1, read on the forward strand.
TCCAGTTCTGTGCCCCGTTTCTTTTCCTTAATTTCCATGTGAAACCTGGAATTAACTGGCTCCATATTTCTGACTTATCCAGGGATGTTTTTGTGACACCTGTTGGCATAGTTTTCCCTTGCCAGTTCTGGTCATAGGCTATCATTTGGATTTTTTTTTTTTTTTTTTTGGCTGCGTCAGTGGCATAAAGAAGTTCCTGCAGCTGCGACCTATGCAACAGCTGTGCCAGATACTTAACCCACTGCACCCGGCCAAGGATCAAACTCGAGCCTCAGCAGCAACATGAGCTGCTGAGGAGACAATGCCAGATCCTTAATCCACTGCACCATAGTGGGAACTCCCTATCATTTGGATATTGACTGGATATTGTCCTGACATTGAAATTCACATCATAAATAGTTGAATATGCTTTTGCTTTCTCATAGATTATTTATTGTTTGTATTAATTTAATATGGCAGACCAAAAAATGGTGTTTATAAAACCTATTTGAATATATCTCCTGTCTTTTTAAAAATTTCGTAGTAGAGAAATTACTGAAGCATTTGAATTATATTCTCCTTTGCAGAAACAATTATTTGACTCAAGAGACTTGTTAGAGTTAAGCCATAAATTTAGCTTTAAATTTTCTAGCAATAAATATGAAGAGATAAGAGTTAATTGATTTTATATGGATGTTAATTATTTATTGTCATAATCATTTCATAAACTATTTTGGGATGCAGGGAGCATGGAGAAGAGAACCAGTGAGTTGGTGGGAGTTACTGAACACAAATGAATCCCTTTTTGGACTTATGAAATTGTCATGAAAGTCCACAAACTTATAAAAATACTGCACATATAGATTGTATTTTTTTGTGAATAAGACATTGAAAGAGTAGGGCTTCACATTATGATTTCGCCCAGGTGGATGAACAGAGTTGAGGGCCTGGATGGAAATGAATAGAGATTCTGTGACAAAATTGTACCGTGTACCAGTGATTCCAACCTACATTTTTCCTTTTCTACTACAAACCCACACTCAGTTGGAAAATGGCATACTTTCTCATAGGATAGTCTGCTAAATCCGAGAAGACAATATTTTACCATGGAATTTGGTACCACATCACGTAACACTAAAAACTCATAAAAAAAGGAAAGTAGTGACATTGCAAGATAATTTTCATTGAGTGTTCACTACGCAACTAGTATTATTCTAAGGGCTTTGTATGCATTAACTCACATAGAACACTGCAACAACCTTCAAATACAGGCGTTGTTGGCACCCAGGTTTACACAACCAGTGACTGGAAGAGCCTAGATTTCTTACTTTCTTATAGAATTTTCATATACTATTCTTCCTATAGACAGGGGAAATTTTCAGCAGCTTTTCAAAAATTTTTGATAGCTTACCAATTAGATTATGAGTTCATGTTTCCCTGTTATAATAGGGTAGCAGAATACCTTTTTAAAGCTTAGATGGAACAAAACAAACACCATATCTATAGTATCTCATCTCGTGTCATGACTTTGTTAACTCTATTTTTGCTAAATATGCTATATTAGGGACCATGCAGTATATTCGAATTTATTTACATTTATATATAATGTCTGGATTTGCCTCCAAGCTTTACATTCCTGTGCGCTATTTTAAGATGACGTAAGTTAACAGACCTAAGAATCAGAAACCTGCTCAAGCGTGCTCCTAGTTCTCTGCTTAATGATGAATTGGTCAGAAATCAGACATGCCTCCTTTTCTCAAAATTTAAAATTGAGGTGTGGGAGTTCCTGTCGTGGCGCAGTGGTTAACGAATCCGACTAGGAACCATGAGGTTGCGGGTTCGGTCCCTGCCCTTGCTCAGTGGGTTAACGATCCGGCTTTGCCGTGAGCTGTGGTGTAGGTCGCAGATGCGGCTCGGATCCCGCGTTGCTGTGGCTCTGGCGTAGGCCGGTGGCTACAGCTCCAATTCGACCCCTAGCCTGGGAACCTCCATATGCCGCGAGAGCGGCCCAAAGAAATAGCAAAAAGACCAAAAAAAAAAAAAAAAAATTTGAGGTGTGAAGATTCGCTTATGAAATCACTCAGACAAAGTTGCTTTGGTAAAAGGTTGATGCTGTAATTTCAGTTACGAGTTTCCATGCTTTGAAAAAAAAAAATACATTTTTCTTTAATTCAACATTTGTTAATGTCTAAAAAAGCCTGTCAAGGGAAAGTATGAAAAATATATACAGATCACATGTAAGAGAGAAAATAGTCCCAATCCTGAGCTTGGGCAGAAATTTACCATCTGATGTGATTAGCTGCTCCTTCTGAGAGGAAATTAGATCGATTTTCATGAGTTTAAGAGCCACTCCTAGGAATCCCACCCTTTTTTTTTTTTAGGGCCGCACTCACAGCATATGAAAGTTTCCAGGCGAGGGGTTGAATTGGAGCTACAGCTGCAGGCCTACAGCACAGCTCACAGCAACGCCAGATCCTTAACCCACTGAACAAGGCCAGGGATCAAACCCACATCCTCATGGATCCTAGTCCGGTTCCTTAACTGCTGAGCCGCAAGGGGACTCCAGTCCTTCACTTTCTTATCTATGTAGAAGAGTTTATGCTCTCTACTCTCCTATTAAGTATCTCTATCAGGAGAAAAAAAATCATTCCCTTGGTTTTCCCATGGAACATTTTCCTTGTAGCAGGCTTGCAATAAAATTTTGACTCCTTATGATGATTTTGTCTGAGAAATTGCTTTACAGAATTTTTCAAGGGACGTGGTGATTTTTATTCAAATTCAGATGCGACTGAGACAGCTAACACTTAAATCTTTATCAACTTCATTGTCGGATTTAGTTGCTTCCTTTCCAAAGGCTTGCTTTTGATAGGAGGGCATAACCGCAGGACATTGATGCCTGAGGGGAGGAGAAGGGACATCTCTTAAGGGAAGAAAATGTTAAGAGTCAAAAGTCAGCAGAATTGGAAAGCCAAGAGAGACCAGGACACAATTTTTTTTTTTTTCCTCTTTAGGGGGCCTGCACCCGAGGCATATGGAAGTTTCCAGGCTAGGGGTTGAATCAGAGCTATGGCTGCCTGCCTATACCACAGCCACAGCAACACCGGATCCAGGCCATGTCTGTGACCTACACTGCAGCTCATGGCCACATGGAATCCCCAACGAGGCCAGGGATCAAACCCGCATCCTCAGGGATACTAGTTGGATTCACTTCTGCTGTGCCACAACAGGAACTCCACCAGGACACAATTTGCTGTATGGGAGAGAAAATGGTCTCTCTCCAGCTCTGTGACTGTAAATTCTAAGGGCCAAGGGTGAGATCGTATATTGTCTCTCCATTTTATAGAAGATTGCTTACTTCAGGCAACTTAACTTTTGAGAAAAAAAAAAACGCACAAATTTTTCTGTGCTTCAGTTATTTCAGGATATTACTTGTTAATTTCCTATGGATCATGCAAGGACTGACTAGGAAAAATGGTGTAACTCTAGCCTCTGCTCTCTAAATGACTGGCATAGACTTTAGCTGCGTCTATCGTGACATGAACTCTAAAAGCGACATATTTGAAAATACATAATTTTTAAAGCTACAAGATAATTCATCTATATTATGAAAAGTATTCCTTAAAACATCATCTTGGTAGGTACTCGCCTCAAAAAGTATCAAGGGGAAAAAAAAAAAAAAACCTCTCCCAACTTCCTAGCTCTCCAAACCCAGCCCTTTTGTCTGTTGAGAAAGGCTGTCAGTGGCAGGTACTTGCAGGAGGTCTGGCCAAGTTCCCAATCAAGTTCGTCAGGCCTCAGTGTGTCCTCACTTGCTTTTCTTGGTCAGCTCCATCCATTCCTATCCCCGGATTGTTACCAGATCTAAAGTGTCCACTCAGTGCTGTTGTTCCCGGGCCATCAGAGGGGCAGTGTTGTGTGTCCCCCCCCCCCCCCCCCCCCCCCCCGCCTACAACTTGTCCCCCTGGAGAGCAATTATCTTCCCAGATCCAGGTCCCATGGAGTGACTCATTCTTTCCTTCTTTAAACCCCCTCGCCCATCACGACCTTTTCTTATGTTCCACAAGTCCCTGCTGGTACTTCCTCATTAACACCAGCAGTTTTGAAATGGGCTGTTTTTAGGCAAAATATACTTCTCTGCTGAGATTTTCCCGGGATTTCTCTTAGGATTTTTCCTATATAATAACTTTAATACTCCCCCTGCCTTTGGTTTTCATAAGATTCCATCCATAATCCCATATATGCTGGTCAGTCTGTCGGACTCCTAGGGTGAACGCATTGGTGGTCACAGAAGGCTCAGCAACAGCTGCAAATAATTAGCACTAGCAACTTCTAAAGCGAAATCGTCTGAAGGAGTGAATGATTTGGGGTGTTGCCAATGGCAGCCAGCCTGGACTAGCGATTAGATCACCCCCATTGAGTCTTTGATTCATAGGTTTGCTTCCTGTAAGAGGCTTTAAAAAAATGAATGTTGAACCCAACTTTCCCTGGCGCAGTGAAACAGGAAGGGATGTTCAGGTGAAATTCCAAGAGCAAAAGGAGAGGGATAGGAGCGCAAACCAGAAGATAAAAAGTGATCTGTTCTCCCAAAGCTGCTGTAGTTTGTTGACCAATTTCCCATTATACAGTCCCTGAGTCACTCTGGCTGTCAGACTTCATTCTGGTTTATAACAGGGCAACACTTAAAAATTACCATCAAGGAAGAAGGAACTGGCCATAATCCATGAAGAGCAAAGAGCCCACTTTTCCCTTTATATTTGAAAATTTATACTTGCTTTAGTAATTTTTTTTTCAAATCATGATTCACTATTGTTTTGTTCAATGATAAAAATCTAAACAAACCCCCACACTGTTAGCTCTCTAGTCCTCAGACACCTCAGTCCAGGACTCTGGAATTGCCACATGGGTCAGACCAAGAATCAGTCCTGCCAGGACAGGGCTGTGTCTGATAGAGGTCCTGTCGGGAGGTGGCAGGGGTCGGCTCCACAGTGCCCTGTGGCAGTCTTCCAGGTCAGAGATGTCTCTCAAACACTTTAGCTCTAACTCTTCCTTAATTTATTGGAGCTATTCATGCTGTCAGCCCATACCTCTCCTTGTGAATCTAAGCTCCTGAAGCCTCTGAAAGCAGATCTGATGAGGACAATATATATATATTGTCTTTTTAGGGCCTCAGCCACAGCATATGGAGGCCAGGCTTGGGGTCGAATCGGAGCCGTAGCCACTGGCCTAAGCCACCCGCCACAACAATGCCAGATCCAAGCCATGTCTTCGACCTACACCACAGCTCACAGCAACACCAGATACTCAACCCACTGATAAAGGCCAGGGATCTAACCTGTGTCCTCATGGATGATAGTAAGATTCATTTCCGCTGAGCTAAAATGGGAACTTCCCCAATATTTTATATATTAGATATCGTCTCATTGTTCAGTTTCTTTGGAGGTCAAGGAGTAGAGTAGTTCTCATGTACTTCTGGTTTTACCCAGTGCCAACCATGTCTGTGGCCAACAAATCTGCAGATATCAAGAGCTTTTGTCGTAGTTCCCATCGTGGCACAGCGGAAATGAATCCGACTAGGAACCATGAGGCTGTGGGTTCGATCCCTGGCCTCAATCAGTGGGTTAAGGATCCGGCATTGCCATGAGCTGTGGTGTGGGTCGCAGAGGCATCTCGGATCCTGTGTTGCTGTGGCTGTGGCGTAGGTTGGCGGCTATAGCTCTGATTAGACTCCTAGCCTGGGAACTTCCATATGCCACGGGTGCAGCCCTAAAAAGACAAAAAAAAAAAAAAGTTTTTGTGGACATTGTGGGATTGGGATTGATAAAAGTTTGTGTAAGGAACAGGGAGGGGAGGAGTGACACTGCACACGACTTAATAAATCTTCATTATTTAGTAGCTATTAATTCAATTTTCCCATTGGAGACACTCTCCTCTCTCCCCCTCTTCCCTCCAACCCAGGACTCACTCCCTCAGCTTCCCTCTACTTTTCTTTACCATGCAGAGTGCCTGGGTGCTGGCCAGCTTTTACTTTGCTAAGGGCTTGTTAAAATCTTATTTCCAAGAACCAGTTTCTCAGGAAGGCAGGTGGGAGTACAAAATGAGTAGTTGCTTAAAAAAAATATTTTTTCCATCATTGCATCACACAATCTGTAGTTTCTTTACTTTCCCGTGTCAAACTCATTTTTAGATCCAAAAACAGAGCCATGAAATCGTTCCATTGGTTTCTCAAAAATTTTAAGCAATCCCAACTTTAATTTTACTGGCATTCAGATAAACTACTCTGCTTTCTTCCCCCTCTCTGTTACTCCTATCTACCTCTTACCAGAGGAAGACAGAGGGTTCTGCGCAAGACTGTGTCAACCATTTCCATCTAGGTTTATCTTTGGCCTTTTACTCCTCTTCTCCTTAAGTCCCTCACATTCCTCTCCTACAAGAAGCATGGACGAGATAAAAGGTGATGGGAAATAAATTTGGTTTTGGCTGCTCGCCTCCACTTTGACCTTCATCGTTCATCAGCGAAACTTCATGGCTAGCAATGTACTTTAAGGTGAGAAAAAAAGAAAAGAAAGGAAAAGAACCCAAGCAGAGAGCAGTGTCTAATTTCAATGCTATGGAGGGCTGACTGTACATTTGCCGAGTTCAGGGATCATTCCTGCAGAAGTCACTTGTTTCCCAGTACTGTTCATTCCCTTACTGGGTTTTCCCAACCTGTTTTCCAAGGCCAGAGATCACATCCATCAGTTGGCTCATTTCTACATGTTCAAGCTGTCAGATACAGCCCGCGTGTAACTAAATACCAACTCATTTCCCTTGTTGGGGTGGGGAAAAAGAGAATTTTAAAATGCCTATCAGGAATTCCCGTCGTGGTGCAGTGGTTAACAAATCCGACTAGGAACCGTGAGATTGAGGGTTCCATCCTCGGCCTTGCTCAGTGGGTTAAGGATCCGGCGTTGCCGTGAGCTGTGGTGTAGGCCACAGACACGGCTCGGATCCTGCGTTGCTGTGGCTCTGGCGTAGGCCCGTGGCTACAACTTCAATTCGACCCCTATCCTGGGAACCTCCATATGCTGTGGGAAGTGGCCCTAGAAAAGAAAAAAAAAAATTAAAAATAAAACAAATAAAATGCCTATCATAATTCTACAGCTTCACTCAGTTCAACTTGATATCTCATGAAATGCTTCTATGTGCACGCCCTTTGCGAGGTGCTGGGAGTCCAAAAGCATATTAAACAATTTCCTTGCTTTGGTGAATTTGCAATAGACAGCAAGATAATGCGACAACGCGACGGATATCAGGAATCAAAAAGATGTTACCTGTCGTGGTGCAGCGGAAGCGACTCTGACTAGAAACCCTGAGATTCCTAGTCAGATGGTAAAGAAAGATGTTACCACTTTCAATGACTTACTTTAAAGATAAAATTCAAGGGAGACTACATGGAAATAGGAGCTCATTGCAACATTGATCATAGCCAAAAGAACTGGAAAACCTTGTAATAACAAGTGAATAAAAAATATAGTTGAGATTGAAATAAAATGTAACCATTTAAAATAACTGTGAAGATGAAATAGAAAGAGTAACCGTAAGGATATACGACTGATATTTATTAAATTCAATATCATTAGGAAGGCGTGTTCGATCTCATTTTTATAGTTAATAAGACAGATTTAAGGACAAATACACCCTAAAAATATGTCCCTTTGGGAGTTTATAGAAATTAGGACAAGGAGAGGCAATCTCGTTTAAACAGACTAGAATTGTACACTTGCCACTGAGAAAAGAGACTCCATAATATATCACAAAAAGTTTTGAAGGAAACGTTAATTATAGGCCACATGATATACAATTTTTCTTTGGGATCCAAAGTTTAAATTTATGCAGCTGAAGCTTAGGCTGTTTCTATGACTGCTTCTTCTAACCTCCAAAAATACAAAAGAGTTCAAATTACCTATATTTTCTATGTAGAGCCCCCAAGTTGTCTTTGATAGAAAAAAGGCTAGATAATTTTCATTTCAAAATAGCCCCCTCAAGTCTTGTAAATAAATACTTCAATAAAATTAAATTATGTACCTCAGCTACATGGAGTATTATAGAAGAATTAACATGACAGGAGTTCCCGTCGTGGCTCAGTGGTTAACGAATCTGACTAGGGACCATGAGGTTGCAGGTTTGATCCCTAGCCTTGCTCAGTGGGTTAAGGATTGGCATTGCCGTGAGCTGTGGTGTAGGTCGCAGATGAGGCTCAGATCCCGTGTTGCTGTGGCTGTGATGTATGTTGGCAGCTACAGCTCCAACTGAACCCCTAGCCTGGGAATCTCCATATGACACGGTGCAACCCTAGAAGAAAAAAAAAAGACAAGAGTTAACATGACAAAGAACATCACAAAGAAATATAAACATGTTTATAATTCAATAAGTAAATTCAGTAAGTAATGCAATAAAAATTATTATTGATTTTAAATTTATTTATAAAATTTCAATTGCATAGGGCAAAATCTGGAAAAGACTATGGAAGCATATAAATAGTTGTATTAGGGTGGTAAAATTATAGGTGTACATTTAATTAATGTATTTTTGTAATTATATAAAAATGCAAATTAAAAACTAAGACTTACCTGTTATATTCTTCTGAACTCATCCTCTTTGATGCCATATGATGACCACCCATCTGTGGAGGATGAAGCCACAGCTGTCTTTTAAACTGGAACAATTTTTGAAAGACCCAAATCTTCCTTGCTGCCTATAGCAATTCAGTGACAGAACTTGTAATATTACAAGAAATTTAATTCTATCCTTTTCATACAAACTTAGGCTGAAATCCTACTCCTTCCATTTTCCAGTAAAAGCTACTGAAATGCTGACACTGGATTTCCTTACTTGTCAAAAGAATAATAATGCAACCAACTTTGTTGTTTTGTTTTGTTTTTATTTACATTTGTCTTGCCTAAATGAGTGCCTGGAACCTATTTTCTACTCAGTAAAATTAAGTGCCTGGAACCTATCTGGTACTCAGTAAATGTGGATGGGTATTTGTGGGAGTACTGGCCAAAGACACACTGGACTCTGGGGAACACGACTGTGACCTTGAGTTTGCCTCCAGAAAGGGCAGAGCTCCTCATGATACTACTTCAAGAAGGACTTGAGGGGAAAAAAAGATCTGGCCTCCACCAAGGCCCCTACCATAAATGCTTCCTTTGCAGAAAGTGAACAGTACAAATAGAAAGACAAATAAATGACACTTCGTTTCATCTCCCTCTCCATCCCTTCACTCTTGTGGTCTGACCCTTACAGAGAAGCCAGGGGCTTGTAAATACCAAGACCCTCCTTCCCAGTCCAAGGGAGAGGCAGAACAAGTACTAATATTAGCTGTCACATTTATCCATGAATTCATCTATTGAACCAACATCTATTGAGCCCCCAGAGATAGAGAGATCCTCTGATATCTGGTTTCATAAGGATCAGCAAAAAGGATCAAGAGGAGGGAAAATGATAAGTTGTATTTTACGCTTCTGATTTAGTTTTCTATATCAAGCTTAATAAAAGCTTCATGGGGGAAATTCATTGCAAAGGCCCTGCTGCTTAATCCTTTTGACAGAAATCAGCTACCATGGCGGGCAAAGGGATTTTACAAGGATTATTGTGCCATGTTGTACAACTGGCCCAAAGTGCATTATACCCATATCTCTGAAGGGCTTGGTATTCCTGCTCTGGAGTGACACAGTGAAATGTCCTCCACAGTGTCTCTTGAGAGACTTCCCTCCTGTCCCACCTATGTATGGTCCTTCCACCACACCCAAGCTTTGCTCCCACTCTCTGAATTTCTCAATCTCAAGCATTTGTCACACTGAGTTCTTAAAGCACTCCAATTCACTTTCACTCACTTAAACAGTTACGTGGAAATTATTCATGCTGTTGGCTACTGGAAAAGAAATTTGTAATGATTTTGTCTGAGCTGTCATAGAATATGCTTCCTTGACATCTGGAATTCAAGTGATGTAGACGGGAGCAATCACAATGCTATAGTGGTAACAGCTAGAAAATAGAGATTGGGTGGCAAAACAGCCATTAGAAGAAAGACTAAACTCGAGTTAAATTCAACAAGTAGATACAGAGTATCAATAATGTACAAAAAAAATTGCAGGAGTTCCCTACATGGCTCAGTGGTTAACAAACCCAACTAGGATCCATGAGGATGCAGGTTCAATCCTTGGTCTCACGCACTGGGTTAAGGATCCAGCGTTGCCATGCGCTGTGGTGTAGGTTACAGACTTGGCCAGGCTCCTGTGTTGCTGATTCGACCCCTAGCCTGGGAACTTCCATATGCTGCGGGTGTGGCCCTAAAAAACAAACAAAGAGCAACAACAACACCAAAAAAGAAATTACACTAGCTGTGAAAAAGCCTGCAAAATGAGCAAGATGAAATCAATCTGGAACCTATGACTTTGTGGGGGGATAATGATATTAAGTAGAAAATGCCATTATAGAATACAAATAAACTTATTAGAAGCACAAAGTAGTTATTAACATTGGATATTATAGTATATGGGTCTAGCCAGACAGACCTGGGTTAAAATACTAGTGTTAGGAGTTCCCTGGTGGCTCAGTGGCTTGGGTCACTGCCACAGCACAGTTTCGATCCCTGGTCCTGGAACTTCTGCATGCCACAGAGGCAGCCAAAAAAAGAAAAAAAATGCTAAATTTACCATGTATTGGCTTTCTAGTTTTGTGATCTTAAGCAAGTTACTTGATCTTTCTGTGTCTCAGCTATTTCAAAGGTAAAATTGGTCTAATTACAATAATTATCTCATTAGGTCACTGTGAAGCTCAATTAAGCCATGCACATGCACCATGCAGACCTCTGCAAGAAGCGGGGCAAAAGAGTCAAGGTCAAGCAATTTCCTGTTAGGCAAGCAGAGGAGAAGCTGCACATATTCCTCCTAGTCACATTCCCCTGGAGAATGTGCAGTCACCTGGCCACATATGAGTGAAGGTGTTGCTGGGCAGTGGAATCTCTAGCTGGGCAAACAGAAAAAGGTAGAAAAGACAGGGGTAAATATTGAATGGCCACAATCTCCAAAAGCAAATGCGATCATACATTTCTTATCTAATGGTCAGATGAAGAAAAGCTGCATCCCTGTGAAAATGCCATGAACAGAACAGACAGAAGCTGTCCCCAAATCTTCCTCTCTATTCCCTACGAGAGGAGGGGAGGTTACACTTCTAGAGTACTCTAATTTGGCATTGTGAGTGAAATTTTTTTTAAAAAAGCAAGCTTGCATCTGGTTTTCCCCTGGCAGCCTTCAGTTTTTCCTGGGCTGCTGCTGGAAGAAAATGAAACACATCAAAGGTGTGGAAAGGTGGAGAGAAGCCATAAGGTACAGACATACTGGCGACAGGGCAAAGTGACAGCTAAAAGCAGGGATGGAGACAGAGGACACCAAACAGAAGGACACATCTGTCTGGGATAATTGAATGGAGAGAAAATATCCCTACACACTTCAATGTTCTCTGAAGGCATCACTGTATGGCTGCCAAGCCCAGAAGCTGATGTTCGGGGTGGCGGGGTCAGGGAGGAAACTGTTGGAAAGCATCTCTAGCAGATGAGTGTAGGAGCCAATATTGTTTATGCCCTCTTCACCTCTCCTTCCCGTCTCCCGCACTAAAACCTATCCTGGGATAATTTTTATCCCAATTATATGAGGTCTAAGTGACCATGAAGAAAATACCTTTGTTGAGAAAAGTAATCTCAAAGGGGGGACCTATAATCTAATGGAATGGTTACTGTGTGGTCAACAAAGAAGGTTAAATGGCCCAAGAGTCACTGGATGAAGTGTTTAGTACAGTTTATGAAGACATATTTAATAGATTAAAATTAAAATGCTGCCATGTTTAAGGGCAAACGTTAATTTACCAGATAGCCTCATTACCCAGTAGAATTATGCAAATCAGGTTAAGCTGCATGAATTTGATGTTTAATAAAGTTTCTCATTCTTTTTTATATTTTATTATGCAGAGAAAATGTATTTGATGATGATAGGAATGTCTCAATGGATATATTTCAAGTTATTACTGGCCATAATTGTGTGAGTGTGTTTGTGTATGTGTTGTTTTGTCAGTTTTCCAAGCCTAGAAGGTGAATTTAAGAACAAGTGTTACTGGAGCAGACTTTCCACTCAATTTAAGAATGTCTTTTGCCACCATTCTAATGTCCGAAGGCGGAAAATTGTAGTACAGGTCATTCTAAAAGGCAGTAATTAGAAAGTAACTTATGTTTGTTTTATGGATAAGTGTCTCTGTCTATATCTGTACCTGATATTCTCAGTATTCCCAGCTTTTCAAACAAATAATAAGAAACACTGCAAAGATTTGACTTGAAAAATTATAAAGCTTCTAGCTTCCTCTTCTTGACCTTGGGAAAGCTACGAATTAAGAGAATTCAGTTTAATTCCCTCCAACAGGATCTTCTGTAAATCTACTATGTATTGATTAGTGACTTTAAGTAGGAGAAAACTTCATCTTTAGCCAGCTTCACCCCCAAAGGGAGTATCTGCCATGAGATACAGAGCAAGAAGTCACCTGGGTCTTGGGAACAGGGAGTAACCAAGATACAGAAAGCTCTCGGGATGCTCTCTGCCTCTCTCTGTGTGACTGCTTCATGCACTTGCATGTCTTTATTCTGAAGCACTTTCTCTACTTCTTTAGACCAAGGCCAGATGGTCACATAAGTCTACATAGACAAATTTATAATCCCTGGATGGCAATTCCTTATTTTAGCAATAAGCTGCCTGCTGAGGCTGATGTGACAAGATCATATGCAAAAGCGGATAAAAGGGAAATGCCCTTCAAGTCGGGGAGAAAGTTCCCAGAGAAAGGAGGTTATTTAGAGGTGAGCAGATTAGTCTCTAAACTGTCCTTATACATTATAGATGGAGCCCAGAATAAGAACTGTGGGAAGAAAAGAGAGCTTATGTTATTATAATCCCTGTTTTAACAAAGGTCACATGTACACATGGAGGAGGAAAATTTAGAGCTGTGATTCCATCCTGAAATGACGGCTTTCATCAAAAGGTAGCTGGATGTCGTGGAAACATGATGGAACTTAAAATAGACATGGGTTCAAATCTTGGCTCTGACTCCTACTGCTTTATGTATCCTTGGACGGGTCACAGATTCTTCTTTTGTGGATCTCAACTTATTTGTAAAATTGGATGATTATATTCAAGTTAAAGGCATTTTTGGTAATAATTAAGTGCAGCTCCTACCAAACACATTGTACCCAGAAAAATCCAGGTTATAGCAGTTTGGTTCAACAAGCTTTTATTAAACATGCACTTGATGAAGCACTGAACTAGATGCTGGTGATGGCATTAAGACATAGGCTGGTGGTCCTTGGGGAATTCAGTGTTGGGGTGGAGGTCGGGAGGAGACAGATGAAGAGTTGACGCAATAATGATTTTGGGGAGTTCCTGTCATGGATCAGCTGGTTAACGAACCCAACTATTATCCACGAGGACGTGGGTTCGATCTCTGGCCTCGTTCAGTGGGTTAAGGATCTGGTGTGGCTGCGGCTGTGGTGTAGGGTGGCAGCTACACCTCTGATTTGACCCCTAGGGAACCTCCAAAAAAAAAAAAAAAGATTCTGGATTTGCTTTGGATTGATCTGAGAAGGTTTCAGGGGAGGACTGGAACATAAACTAGGCCTTAGGTAGATCAGGCTTGAACAGGAACACCACATACTAAATTGGGATAAAACCTTGAGCTAACTCACCCTGCTCTGCAAGGTTGATAGTTCCCATTTTCTCTGTGGCAAAGAAGCTAAATTAATAAGTAAAAAGACTTTTTCAAAACATTGCTGGGCTTCAATAAAGTGGCTGAGAGCCATACCAATATAATTTTTAAGCAGGTTTTTTCATAATAAAGGAAAATTTTACATAATTTTTACATATAAAATCCACAGTGTGCATCACCCACCTATGGGTAATTGAAAGCATATTTTCTGTGCTCAGTGCAACTGAAAATACTCAAGAAAAGAAATGTGCATTCAACTTAATAGTATAAGTTCAGAAAATTTATGCTACCAACTAACACCAGCTATGTTTCAAAACCACTCTTTTTTTTTTTTGCTGAATTAACTGGGGAGAGGGAGGAGAAGAAAAAGAGAAAGAAATGATACCAGCGTTTGACTATTTTAAAGTTGCTGCATAGTCAAAGCCTGCCAGAGCGATTTGCCATCTCAGAACAGTTTGTTCACTTCACTTAGAAGTGTGTTTGGGCCAATAAATCTAAATTTATTTGTAGTAGTCATTTTTCTTAATGGAAGTGTTTTCCAGATGTTGCCTAAGTCTAGTCGTCTGGGACCTCTTCCAATAAATGAGGAAAGTTTGATTTCATAGGTTGTCACTGTTGATTTTGTCTAACCTTTGGACTAATTGGTTCATCCCAATATATTTGCACTGATATATAAGACCTCCAGGACACTGGAGAAATTCATCTCTTCTTTGACGGGTAAGTGTCCAAGTTAACTGGCTTCATGGAATTATATGTGTTTTCAATTCAATAGGGACATATTTTATTACAGGTATTTGAAAAATATTTATAAGGCTAGTAGTTGGAAAGTTTTGAAAAGGATCACATTTATGAAATACACCTGCTGGAAGCCTATAAATTTATATTGAGAGTTAAGGGAAAGTTGGAACAATAACTCTGTTTGTTAAATTTTATTGAAGCTGGTTGTTATTTTTTTCCCAAGAGAGGATTTAAACTTTTCATTGTAAGTACCTGCTATAATTTGGATAGAGTTTTAAGATAATTCTGTTTTCTATTTTGGGAGATTCTATTGAAATGTATTAAAGTATTAAAACGGTCAGTAACATGACTGAGATGGTGATTTGATGATTTTTTTCTGTATAAGATTAAATCTAATGGTCAAATACTTATAATGAATTAAGGCTGATTACTTTTAAAAGTCTTGTTTCAAGAATGGGATGATCTTAGCATTAAATTGCATTTTAAAGCAGGCATAAATTAACGGTGAGATTTCTGTTACTTTTCTTTTCAGTGAGGGCTCAGTATCAGAAAACAATCATGGAGTGGAAAATACTTCCCATTTACTTGTTCCTGCCGCTTTCTGTTATTTTGATTCAACAAGTTTCTTCTCAAGGTAACTGAACCTTATTTATTAACTATTGCTAATCATAAGTCCTGACTTTTATGATGACAAAAGAAATAGATTTCTAAAAAGATGTATTTGTTTGAGTTTAATACATAATACAACCTTAAAATTATGTGGAATGTGTAGGATATTTATAAGCATTTTTCTCATGGATTATGAAGTCTTTTACGAAGCTTTGAACTTTTCCATAGAATAATTTTTGTATTCATTACCCCTATGGCTCTCCCACAGGTTTAAAAAGCACAGACACTTACACAATAAAACTATGCTGGAGTTAAACAATATCATCAGATTAATTGAAAGGAATGATATTTAAGTAGCATATAATTTTCTTACATAATTCTAAAGATATTTAACTAGTTTTTTACATCAAATAAATTGTTGATAGAGAATTTATTCTGGCATCATGCAGATATAGATACCATGTTACAATGAACATTTACAATGTTTCAAATGCATTTTATTAATCTTGAAAGTGTTCTTTCTTTTTGAAAAAAGGAATATTCACCCACCTATGAATTTATACAGGTGTGAACATCATTTCGTGTCATTGTATTGAACTACTTACTCACAGCTCTTCCAAAACAGTCAGTCTTGGATGAATGGTTCTTTTTATTCATTTCTAGACAATGTTAAGGTACACTCAGTTTAATCACCTTAGCAGAAGTCTCTAGGATCACAAAGCAGATTAGTGACAATTACCCTAAACTTCAGATTTTTGTTTCCTTTTTTTTCTTTTTCTTTCTTTCTTTCTTTCTTTCTTTCTTTCTTTCTTTCTTTCTTTCTTTCTTTCTTTCTTTCTTTCTCTCTCTCTCTCTCTCTCTCTCTCTCTCTCTCTCTCTCTCTCTCTCTCTCTCTCTCTCTCTTTCTCTCTTTTATAAGCAAAATCTGAGAGAAGAAAAATCAAGGTGCATGATTGTTAGGGCAAACCTACATTTATAAAGTAGACATTTCCAGGAAAGTCTCATGAATCTGAGCATGAGGCCTAGCTGCCTGCCATGGACATAGTTTCAGAATCACTTAGATAAGAAAAGGTGGAAAAATGCACGAAAGCAAATATAAATATTTAATCAGGTATGATGACTACTCTGGTATCTCCAAATCCTTCCACTTGCTCAGAATAAGATTACAAGGTTCATAACACTGAGTGCATTTCCTAATATACCTCTCCTCTGTAATAAAATTGCTTGTTCACTAAAACAGTTTTACTTTAAGTAAATGAATTATTTAACATCAATAAAATTAGGACAGTCATTAAATCTATGGAAATAAACTGTTCCTGTAATAACTGATTTTCAGAAATCTACTAGTTATAAAAGAATAACCTTTTGATGTTGTTTTGTCTGCTTTTCGTGTCTTCTCAATTGTTTTCCCATTCTTTTTTCTTTATATATAATATATGTATTTATATACATACACTATATATGATAAGCATTTTTGTATGTATTGTGCACGTATGTATGTAAAAAAGTTCCGAAAGTTGTCTTAATAGTTACTCTGTTATTTGCATATTAAGACTTTAACTTTCCTGAACTCATTATTTGGAGGTTTTTTTTCCAGTGTGTTTTACTGTGTCTCTATGGATTTAGGACATTGCACCTGCCAATTTCTATTCCAGAGATGCATTTGGTTGTTACACTTCTGTGGTTATCTCTGGAGTGGGGGGTGGTCTTCAAGATGTTTTCCAAATGATTTAAAAATATATTTAAAGATTATGCTTTTATTTTAGTTTTTTCTACTCCAAATAACTCTGTTTATGACCTTATATTCATGCCCAGATGCTTTTCAAGAGCTATTTTGTACTCCCTGTAGTAGTGGTTGGAAGCACTCTGATTTCCCTAACATTTAAAGAACCCAGTTACCTCCAGCAATGAAAGGAGCAGGAGCCTAGGAAAGTCTGTGGGGGCATAAGCAGCTTGCTGTAAGTGCATCATCAGGAAGGAGAGACCGTGTGATTGGATGGGAAAAGTTGGGATTTTAGAATCAGATATATTAGAGTTTATTCTAAGGCTGTTTCCTTAGGATGACCATGTAAGTTATTATCCAAATCAGGAGACTTCTGAGGGTGAAAGAGGTCGATTTGAACTGTCAAGAGGCATTAACTGACCTGTAAAACATAGATACTGGAACTATTAACTGCCCTGGTGCCCTTGAAAAATTTATTAAAATTCTGTGTTTCAGCTTTCTTATCTCTAATGAAAAGACTACTAATACTGTCCTGGCAACATTTTCATAAGCATTAGAGATAAAGAAAAAACACAGTGCCCAGCACCAAGATGCTCGGTAAATGGCAGTTAGTCATCATCTGAGTAGCAGCTTCCATAGAGCTGGAGCCAACGCCCCTTCCCCACCCCACCCCAATACCACCCTCTTTATGCAAAGCATTTACCTAGCCTGATTTTCAAAAGTGTATTTATTTTCTCAGTCTAATAAAGAATAAAGCAGCATGATCAAGGTTACCTAGGAGATCAGGCAAAGATCACCCACCTGGACCCAAAGCTACAGGGGCATGACTGACTGTATAATCAATAACTCATCATTCCTGACCTTTTCCATTTGATAAAATTCTCCCTCCCCCCAGTGGCTTTGTCCTCATCAGACCTCCTTCCTTTTGTAAAGTGGTTTGGCCATGTTCACGCTAGTATTGTGTACTTTTAGATTTATCAAGCTGTGCAGGGAGATGTGGGGAAGGGTATTCTAGAGATGCCACCTGCAACTGTGATTATAACTGTCAACACTACATGGAGTGCTGCCCTGACTTCAAGAAAGTCTGCACTATGGGTAAGTCCTGAGAGCTTGCGTCTCCTCTGTCAAGCACATGTCTTGTGAGAGTCCCCTTGCACCCCTTGCAGTGCTGTCGTCACACTATTCCACTTCGTGCTGAAGTGCCTTTCCCTTCCCTTGCATAAATGTTGCTGTGTGCTGTGCCTGAGGTTGGTGTCAGAGCTTGTGACCACTGGGGGGAGGGGAAAGAAGCCTGCAAACCCGTCACTTGCACAACTATCCTGTCTTGTTTTAAATAGACTTCATACTGTGACTCAGGACCTATTAAGTAAATAGTAATGAGCAATTCTTTGCTGTTAATCGGAGAGGTAATTACGTAGTAATGGGGTCTTTCAATAGCTTCACCGAAAGAATTCATGGATGTTAAAGTAATCTTGTCTACTGCTTGACTTTTTTGATATTGATGTTTCTAAATTACTTGAAAAAGGCACTTTAAAGTATTTAATGATGACTGTTTAATGATGAATTTCAGTTAAAATCCAAAGGGTATGAATTTTAAATTATGAGTGGTACGTCACTTAAACATATTTTGGATCGTTTTGTTGTTAATGCCAAAACATTTCATATTTATAAAAATTACAATTAAAAGCAGTTGAAAGTTATATTTGCTTTAGAATTTGCATGTGAAGTTGATGAATACAGTGTTGTATAATTTACGTGTTGTGTAAGGTAATTATTTCAAATAGGCCTTGGTAAATTATCGTGGCTCTAACCAAGGGTGTTTTTGGAAAGGATCAGGCTTCTCTTATGTAGTCCATACCATGAAATTAGGCTGAAATCTTCCAACTCTATACTATGCTCAGTTTATTATAACAGAAATGTCTGTACTATAAGTGATTTTTGAGCATAAATGGTGATCTCTTTATATTAAGCCAGTGCTTCAGAATATACTGTTATAGAATAGGCAAGTTCAATTAATAAAAATCTATTTAAAAAGTAGTGATGTGGGAAGAAGAGGACAGAGGGAATTTATATAACAGGGACTTAACTTGGACAGTTTCCAGTTTTCCACTGCCTGCACATGAAATGACTCAGGCAGCAATTGGGGTGTCTCTTGGAGCCTTGAAGGGCAAGAAAATTTCCCTAAGTCACCACATTTCTTTCCTGACTTAGGCTGCCTCCATTTGGGAAATTATCCATTTTCCAAATTCCAAATAAAAGACTTAGCTATGCACTTTTGGAACTCTGGAGCACTTTTGGCTATAAGGTGGAAATATCAATACAGGGGCATGACTGACTGCATAATCAATAACTCATCATGTTTTGTTTTGCTCTGGGTAGAGCTTTCCTGTAGAGGCCGCTGCTTCGAGTCCTTTGCAAGAGGAAGGGAGTGTGACTGTGACTCTGATTGTAAGAAGTATGGCAAGTGCTGCTCCGATTATGACAATTTTTGTGAAGAAGGTAAGCATCTCAATACAGCCAGATCTGTGCACTTATTTTGGCTTCACTGACAATGTCTAACACGCAGGCCACCTCAGGTCCTGCTTTTACTAACATACACGCTAATTTCGTATTAACTTCGTTTCACCAAGATGAATCAGAGAAGGAATGCTTCTTCTCAAGCACTCCCTGGCTCAGCCAGGCTCCAGGAGGGCAAGAGAGCACAGGCTGGGTAACAGAGAGGACAGGGGCCAAGTGTACATTTTTTTTCTCCTACAGGTATGGTTCGTTTCAGGTTAAATCAACAGTTACTGGCTCATCTGATGATTTCTTGTCTTACTCTATGGTGCTCATCCTAAAGTCAACTGTCCTTTGAGCTATCTGTACTTTTGCTTTCAGTGTTTTTTGAAGTTTATTTAAGGACAGAATCAACCCGTTCAGCTTCTCTGAAGGAGTAAATTTATGAGTTAGTTTAAAGCATTACATCTATAGGCAAACCTGCCCAGAAGTTAACTGTCCTTTGTATTTCCCTTCCCATCTCTATAGGCCCTCCATAGTCCCTATCTAAATGCTGTCTGCCCATGTGTGGAGTCAATAACAAGAGATCGTTCCATTTTAAAATCCACTTCTCTGGTAATGGGTCCTGAAGGAGTACTCTGAGAGTGTCATAAAAGCCTCCATATTAAAAAAAAGAAAAAGAAAAAGAAAAAGAAAAAGAAAAAGATTTAAAATAATGGATTCCTTCCTTTTACCAAATATTTGTTCTTAATCCTACTTTGTTAAGACAATATCTGTGGAGGTAAAAGTGAAAATAAGCATGGCTTGCACAATCTTAGCATTTTCTTTAAACAAAACTTCACCTTCTGCTTCTTTCAAACAGTGGAGAAAGAGGATGGAAAACTATTAATCAGCATAGTTGAGGAATTTTTTAGCTCTTCAATGTTTTCATTGGAAAGCATTCCAAAAATAGTAGAGACAACACCCTCATAGTCAAAATCTCAGAATACAGAGTTCCTGCTGCTTTCAGAAGGACCCAGGAGTGCTACGTATTGACTCATTACTCTGATAACTGTTTTGGCTTCGAGACAAAATTTTAAGAATTTATTTTGGGTAGAGATGAGTGGGGAGGGAAGCTGGTTAGGGAATGATAAAGCATTGCGAGAACATGTTAATAAGACAATAGTTTTTGCTACCAAGTAGTAGGTCAGATAACCTAAAATTTATATACAATGCAATGAAAAAATTGTTGAACATAATGGTTCACTTATAGAATTCAGAGACAGTCAGGGTTCAACCAAAAATAAAGGCATCAGCTAGTGCTTCAGTACTTCATTAAAAAAAAAATCAAAACACTTTGTTGTTTTAAGACTGCTATAGATACCACCTATAGGCATCTATATGGCTCAAATGTAACAGTTTAAGAATTGAAGGAAATGTAGCAGCCAAGTACCTCTGAATGTGGATGAGAAGACAGTCCAAGAGGTTAAGCATTTTGATCAAGTTCTCTAGCTACAATGTGGCAGAACTGGTTTTCAAGTTGAGGTATAGGGCATTTTTGTGGGTTTGGAGGAGAAAGATGGAGGTGACTGGTGGTCAGCTCACGGAGATGCAGAACTGGAGTTGTGAGCAGCAGTTTGGTAAGAGCAGCAGTATTTATCACCCCTGTCCTCTACTCAGAGCATCTCCTTCCAACTCCCATTCTCTGCTTTCTTACCTTTCCGAAGTCCCTTTCCTTCTGGTTCCTAAGGATCAAAACATGTTCCATGTCTTCTCTTCTAGACAAGAAAAGGGCCAGAGAGTGGGGGTGATAAAAGGTTTAAAAGATCCACATAAACCATTAACAGCTGTTTATCTTGGAGAAGGGCAATATATTTTGAGGAAAGTATAATGTGAAGGTGTGAAATTCTTACAGGAATAAATATTCGGCTAGAATTTTTGTACTTAAAATCAATGAAAAGAAAATTGGTACCATTTGACTTAGATGAATATGAAAACAGGAAGCATAATTTTTATTTTCTTCTCAAGAGCACAAATATCTGTCAACCACATGCAGGGATTATTTTTATATCACATAAGGCACAAAGATGGAGCTCAGAGTTAAGTATTTTTTAGGCAGGTAAATACCTTCAGATATCATCTAGAAGAAACATCTGTTTGTAAGCAAGAAAAGAGGCATTCAAGAGGGTTTGCCCATTTACCCAAGGTCACAATAAAGCCTTGCAGATCTAGAACTGGCATTCAAGACTTCCAACTTGTGAGCCTTCGCTCCCAGTCATAATTTACAACAATTTGAGAGTTAATTTTTTTTTTATAGCAGTGCATCCTCAGAATTAATTAGTTTGGAGTAATGAGTGCTGGGCTAAGAGCTTACCTGTAATGGTTTTCACCAGCAACTACTCTTGAAGCCAGATGCATCCGTACCTCTCTCAGTTAGACTTGCTGATGAATCTGAAACACGATGTTAACTGACCTATCTTGCTTGGCCTCAGTGCATAATCCCACATCACCACCATCTTCAAAGACTGCACCTCCGCCTCCAGGAGCATCTCAAACCATCAAATCAACAATCAAACGTTCACCCAAATCACCAAACAAGAAGAAGACTAAGAAAGTTATAGAATCAGAGGAGATAACAGAAGGTAGGAAGATGACAGATGTAACAAAGGGAGGTTTCTGAGATAAAACACTTGTAGGTGGACGACTTTGTAAGACTCCTCATAGAATGGGGTGATATTCTGAATCATTAAAGGCGCGTCGCACATTTTGCTTGTTTGTTTTAATTAAGTCAAAGTTTAAGCCAAAGTATAAACAGTTATTTATTTTCCTTATTTACCAAACTCAGTATGGTTCAAGGTTAAAGTAATCAGAGGAAACAAATTTTAGTCCAATAATCATGGACTTAAAAAAGCCCATGATTTTCTTTGTACAACAGCTTGATTCTGTGAGATATAAGAAGTTATACAGTTATATTGCTAATATCTGTGAAACAGGCTCAGGTACTTACTTTTAACTGACATTTAGCAGAACATAGGTATTTGTAGATCAATAAGCAGCATTTCTTGTTATTTGGACTGGCGGTTTCCTTTTTGCTTTAAATCACAGTTGGTGTGATCAACGTTTTTATTTGATTTATAGAACATTCTGTTTCTGAAAATCAAGAGTCTTCCTCCTCCTCTTCCTCTTCCTCTTCAACTATTCGGAAAATCAAGTCTTCTAAAAATTCAGCTGCTAATAGAGAATTAAAGAAGAAACCCAAAGGTTTGAGCATTGATAAAGATCAATGACTATATCAATGCTGTGCCAACAACAATGATCGAAACAGAATGTGTGTGGGTAGAGTGATTTGAAGACATTTCAATATTTGCTGGGGGGGTATGTGACTTCATAAACATGTCTTTAGAAGGCAGCAATGAAAATTTCCCATAGGAAATGAGTGCCAAGCAGCTAAGAAACCACTCTATAAGCAAAGGATAAGAAGATGCTATAGCAGCAACTGTGGAACCACAGGCTGGCGCCAGAGATGACAATGGTTTTCTATTTTGATTCCTGTCTACCTGGTATCATTTCTCTTTCTTCTCTTTCCTCTATCTGCTGTTGTCATTTTTCATTCCCCAGATTTCTTTTTTAAAGAAATTTTTATTTTTATTTATCAAACACTCATATACTTCTTTAAGTGTTTTAAAACATGAATCCATTAAATTCTCATATGTCTTTCTGGGAAAGGCAATATTATTATCCACATCTGACAGATGCTTTTTAGTCTTTTCCTAATAAATTATAGGTCACATCTGGCTGTTTTTCTGTCGT
Source organism: Phacochoerus africanus (assembly GCF_016906955.1). Taxonomy (NCBI): domain Eukaryota; kingdom Metazoa; phylum Chordata; class Mammalia; order Artiodactyla; family Suidae; genus Phacochoerus; species Phacochoerus africanus. The sequence continues at coordinate 126,786,607 of NC_062554.1, forward strand.
AGAGAATGTGCTACAGAATTGGCTATTACATGCTCAAAATAGATTCACTTTGTTCTGCTTTTTGCTACTTTCTGAATTTCTAAAATACATTCTCTTTCTCCAGGAAATACTGGAGTTTGGATACCGTAGTTGTAAAGAACTCTATTTTCTGGGGGGTTATGATTTCCTCTGAAGCCTTCTTTCTAGCTGAATAGCCAGATAGTTAATCTTTGAGTTATCCAGAGTCTTGTACACAATACAAGTGTTTACTACATGGAACTCAACTCAATGATGTGCCTCTTGGGCTCTGAAGCTCACCTATAGGATAGCTGCTATGGGAAATCTTTTAAATAGGGTCTTTTTGCTGCCGTGGCATCCTAATCTCTTTATATCCTCCAGGACTGCTGAATTTAGGTGGGCAGAGGAAAGAAAGCAGCTAATAGCCATGTGCTTGGGAACAGGACTGGAGCAGATTCTTTGGTTGTAGTTATAGAGGCCTCTGGGGGAATTGGCACAGTGAGCCTACAAGATTTTGGAACTGGGTTTCCAATAGGAAGGAAAGGGCACTGAGCAAAAAGAAATAAGAAAAGCTGAGAAAGTGAGGGGCGAAGAACATTAATATAAAGAGCTGAATTAGTGTTATTGATCATGTTGATAATTTTAAAATTGCCACTTGCTTCCATGTATTAATCGTATTGAGTTTTAGTTGTGTTCCTCACCTCTTATCTCATTCATTCCCTAAAATATATCAATGAGATAGGCTGAGTATTTACCATTTTATGATAAATTAGTAGACGTGTTAGAGGTTAGTTATTGCCTAAAGACACACAGCGAGTTAACGATAAGGATGACATCTTCATGTCACTATTAAAGAAAAAAAACTATACAGAAATAAAAGATGTATATCTTTTTCTCTAGTAAAAGACAACAAGAAGAAGAAGAGAACTCCTAAAAAGAAACCTACCCCAGAACCACCAGTTATAGATGACGCTGGAAGTGGGCTGAACAATGGTGATATCAAGCTCATCCCAACTCCTGACATTCCCACCACTCAACGCAGTAACAAAGTTACCACAACTCCCAAGATTACAACAGTAAAACCAATTATTCCTAAACCCAGTCTTCCACCTAATTCTGAGACAACAAAAGTGACACCTTCCACAGCCAATAAGGAGACAACAGTTGAAACGAAAGAGACTTCTACAACAAATAAACAGACTGCTTCAGCTAAAGAGACAACTACTAAAGATTTTGCACCCACATCTGAAGTTCCTGCTACATCTACACCCAAAGCTGAAACCACAACCAAATCCCCTGCTCCCACTACCAAGAAGCCTGTACCCACCACTCCCAAGGAGCCTTCTCCCACTACCAAGGGGCCTATACCTACCACCACCAGGGAGCCTGCACCCACCACCACGAAGAAGCAAAGTCCCACCAGTCCCAAGGAGCCTGCTCCCACCACCATCAAGGAGCCAGCTTCCACCACCCCCAAGGAGCCTGAACCCACCACCCCCAAGGAGCCAGCTCCCACCACCCCCAAGGATCCAGCTTCCAACACCCCTAAGGAGCCTGCACCCACTACCAGCCCCAAGGAACCAGCTCCAACCACCCCCAAGGAATCAGCTCCCACCACCACCACCAAGGAGCCAGCTTCCACCACTCCCAAGGAACAAGCTCCCACCATGCCTAAGGAAATTGCACCCACCTTTCCCAAGGAGCCAGCTCCCACCACCCCCAAGGAACCGGCTGCCACCACCCCCAAGGAGCCTGTATCTACCACCACCAAGGAGCCTGTACCCACCACCACCCCCAAGGAACCAGCTACCACCACCCGCAAAGAATTGGCTCCCACCACCTCCAGGGAGTCTGCACCCAGCACTCCCAAGGAACCAGCTCCCACCACCCCCAAGGAACCGGCTCCCACCACCCCCAAGGAGCCTTCACCCACCACCACCTCCAAGGAACCAGCTCCCACCACCCCCAAGGAGCCTGCATCCACCACCACCCCCAAGGAATCAGCTCCCACCACCCCCAAGGAGCCTGCACCCACCACCACCCCCAAGGAGCCTGCACCCACCACCACCCCCCCCAAGGAGTCTGCACCCACCACCCCCTCCAAGGAGTCTGCACCCACCACTTCCAAGGAGCCAGCTCCTACAACCCCCAAGGAACTGGCTTCCATGACCCCCAAGGAACCGGCTCCCACAACCCCCAAGGAGCCTGCACCCACCACCACCCCCAAGGAGCCTGCACCCACCACCACCCCCCAAGGAGCCTGCACCCACCACCCCCTCCAAGGAGTCTGCACCCACTACTCCCAAGGAACCAGCTCCCACCACCCCCAAGGAACCGGCTCCCACAACCCCCAAGGAGCCTGTACCCACCACCACCCCCAAGGAGCCTGCACCCACCACCACCCCCAAGGAGCCTGCACCCACCACCACCCCCAAGGAGCCTGCAACCACCACCACCCCCAAGGAGTCTGCACCCACCACCCCCTCCAAGGAGTCTGCACCCACCACTTCCAAGGAGCCAGCTCCTACAACCCCCAAGGAACTGGCTTCCACGACCAAGGAACCGGCTCCCACAACCCCCAAGGAGCCTGTACCCACCACCACCCCCAAGGAGCCTGCACCCACCACCACCCCCAAGGAGCCTGCAACCACCACCACCCCCAAGGAGTCTGCACCCACCACCCCCTCCAAGGAGTCAGCTCCTACAACCCCCAAGGAACCGGCTTCCACGACCCCCAAGGAACCGGCTCCCACAACCCCCAAGGAGCCTGCACCCACCACCCCCTCCAAGGAGTCTGCACCCACTACTCCCAAGGAGCCAGCTCCTACAACCCCCAAGGAACCGGCTTCCACGACCCCCAAGGAACCGGCTCCCACAACCCCCAAGGAGCCAGCTCCTACAACCCCCAAGGAACTGGCTTCCACGACCCCCAAGGAACCGGCTCCCACAACCCCCAAGGAGCCTGCACCCACCACCCCCTCCAAGGAGTCTGCACCCACTACTCCCAAGGAGCCAGCTCCTACAACCCCCAAGGAACCGGCTCCCACAACCCCCAAGGAGCCTGCACCCACCACCACCCCCAAGGAGCCTGCACCCACCACCACCAAGGAGCTGGCACCCACCACCCCCAAGGAGCCAGCTCCTACCACCCCCAAGGAGCCTGCACCCACTACCACCACCAAGGAGCCTACACCCACCACCACCCCCAAGGAATCAGCTCCCACCACCCCCAAGGAACCAGCTTCCACCATCCCCAAGGAAACTGCACCCACCACTCCCAAGGAGCCAGCTCCCACCACCCCCAAGGAACCAGCTCCCACCACTCCCAAGGAACCAGCTCCCACCACCCCCAAGGAACCAGCTTCCACCACCCCCAAGGAACCACCTCCCACCACCCCCAAGGAACCAGCTTCCACCATCCCCAAGGAAACTGCACCCACCACTCCCAAGGAGCCAGCTCCCACCACCCCCAAGGAACCAGCTCCCACCACTCCCAAGGAACCAGCTTCCACCACCCCCAAGGAACCAGCTCCCACCACTCCCAAGGAGCCAGCTCCCACCACCCCCAAGGAGCCAGCTCCCACCACCCCCCAAGGAGCCTGCACCCACCACCCCCAAGGAGCCAGCTCCCACCACCCCCAAGAAGCCTGTACCCCCCACCCCCGAGAAGCCAGATCTCACCACCAACAGGGAGGCCGCACCCACCATCACCAATGAAGCTGCACCTACCACCAAGGAGCCAGCTCCTGCCACCCCCAAAAAACCCACTCCAAGTTCTCCTGAGATACCTGCTCCAATCACCTCAGAGGCCTCTACTTCAACTACCACCATGGGACCTCCCACTACTCCCAAGAACTCTGCTAAATCAACTCCTGAGTCTGCTGTAGAACCCACACCAAAGGCTCTTGAAAACAGTCCCAAGGAGCCTACTGTACCTACAACCAAGGCTCCTACAGTGACCAAACCTGAAATGACTACAAGAGCTAAAGACAAGGACACAGAAAAGGACATGTATACTACACCTGAAATGACAACTGCTGCACCTAAGACTGTAACAGAAACAGCAATTAAAACAGAAGAAAAGGCCAGTGAATCCAAAATCACAACCACACAAGTAACATCTACCCCAACTGAAGATACCACGACATCATCCAAAACTACTCTTAAAGCAACAACTCTTGTACCCAAAGTAATGACAACAACAAAAAAGACAACCGAAAAGGCTATGAGCAAACCTGAACAAACAACATCAATACCAAAAGATAGAGCCACTAATTCTCAAGTGACAACTCCTAAACCCCCAAGGCCAACCAAAGCACCCAAAAAGCCCACTTCCACCAAAAAGCCAAAGGCACCTAAAGGGAGAAAACCAAAGACCACGCCAACTCCCCCAAAGTCGACGACATCAGCACTGCCTAAAACGAGCCCTACTGCTTTAGCAGAAGCCACGCTCCAAACCACCACCATTCCTCAACAAACTCCCAACCCAGAAATAATTGACATAAACCCAAAGAATGAAGACGCAGATACTGCTGAAGGAGAAAAACCTCAGCTGATTCCCAGGCCCCCTGTGTTAACTCCTATCGTTATTCCAGGCACTGATTTCACAGTCAGAGGATACAATCAAGGCATTGGCATCAACCCCATGTTTCCAGGTGATATGATCAGCTACTTTCACTTTTAAAATTGGCAATGTTAACATATCTTTTTGAACCAGAATGTCCTGTTTAGTATTACTCTCCTGGTATATATTATCTAGAACCTTGACCTTGTTAACTTGTGAAATTTTACATCTTCTCTGTAGGTGAGCAGAGGGGTAATCACAGTATGTCTATTTGGTATTTGGAAAACTCAGTAATAAGCTATTAAGAATTTGGTGCATCTGTGTCAGAAGCAGAGACATCATGTAGAATGTAAAAAACATTTAGTTGGACCTCTACTTAAAAAAAAAAAGTATAATGCAAAGCAAAAATCTGCAATGTTCTTTCCAAACCAATTCCACAGGGCAATCAGAACTGAAAAACAGAATTTCACACTGAGAATAAATGACTAATATTTATCTAATTGACATGAAGTTCAGGTATCCTGACCCATTCCAATCCATAATCTGTTTTTATATGACACTTTTGGAATAATATTCTCCTTTAAGTAAAAAACTATATCATTCTTTTTTCACCTTTGAAATATGTGTACCTCAAACTATACTCAAGGACTTAGGAGAACAGTGGAAACAGAACCCAGTGGGAGGATTTGAAATAAACACTTTTCTGATTTTGTTTTTTATTGGCTTAATTTTTGTTAATTTATTTTAGATGAGACTAATTTATGCAACGGTAGGCCAGTAGATGGACTGACTACTTTGCACAATGGGACATTAGTGGCATTTCGAGGTGAGTTTTGCACACATTTCTTTCTCTGCCCCTCATTTTGTTCTTGGCATTTATGAGAATCAGAGTCACAGGAAAGTACAAGTTTGGGTTGAGTTTTCTGGAGGGAAATTTGACTAATAAACTTACCTCACACAATATTATAAGAACCTGAGGGCAAATACCAGAATATTGGGTTAACAAAATTAAACATATTAAAGTATCAAACTGGTCATTTGTTAATTCCTTAATTCTAACAGATAAAGAAATGGAGAGATAAGTGTCTGTCTGTAAATCACAAAGCCAGAAGGCTCTTTCTAGAGAAACTACAAAACTACAAAACAAATATTTAAAATATTTCAAAAGCTATGCTAAATTTCAGACTTGAGAGATAGCTACTCTCACAAATGTTCAAATATCACCTTCTGTATTAGTGCTCACAATTCTGACTAAACTTCATTATACAGTGCTTGTTAACTTTGAATCTCTTTCTTTATGACCAACTATTTTTGAAAGATTTCATTTTGATTTTTTCTGGGTTAGGTTTAATTTTCATTCAGCTTGTAAGCTGATCTATCACTTTTAATTTTAGGTCATTATTTCTGGATGCTAAATCCATTCACTCCACCATCTCCACCTCGTAGAATTACTGAAGTTTGGGGCATTCCCTCCCCCATTGATACTGTTTTTACTAGATGCAACTGTGAAAGAAAAACTTTTTTCTTTAAGGTAAGAAAAATATCTTTGTGAGAGAAATCAGCAACTAGTTTCTTTTAAAAATTATTATGGTAACATAAATCAGTTTAATCTCTATTTCAGAAGGGTCTCCATATTTTAAATATTCTATCATTAAAATTTAATAAAATGTTAACACTTAAAACTTTCTCCTTATACATAAATGTAACAATGAGTTCCTAACCTCCCCCCCACCCCCACTTTTCAACCTTTAAACAGGAAACCTCCCATCATTTAACCTCCCATCATTTTCTCTTTTTAATCAGGATTCTCAGTACTGGCGTTTCACCAACGATATAAAAGATGCAGGGTATCCCAAACTGATTTCCAAAGGCTTTGGAGGACTAAATGGAAAAATAGTGGCAGCTCTCTCAATAGCTAAATACAAGAACAGACCTGAATCTGTGTATTTTTTCAAGCGAGGTATGTGTTGATAAAATTAAAAAACCTTTAAGAAGTGATCTGCCAGGAACATTTTATGCGGTATTTTCACTTATTATTAGGTTTACTGTCAAAAGATATCTTTAATAGCTAGAATCAAATAAAAAATAAAAAAATCTCTCAAAAAATAAAAACAAAGGGCAGTAAGAAGTATTTAGCCTTTTCACCATGCAAATTGCAATTTCATATGTTTTCAGGACATTGATGTAAACAATGTCATCATTTACTTTCAGAGTTAAATATGTAACTATGCAATTTGTTGGCTTTACTCACAAGTATTTCAAGGTTTAGCAATTATTTTTATATACCCTTGAATAATAATCATTATTAATGCCTGGATATAACTTTCTGAAAAACATGAAAAAGCACTGATTGTTTCTTCCACCGTAAAAGCTCTTTTGCATCTCTTTTGGGTATTAAAATTAATTTTCACGTGATATGTGATTTTCCAATTCATCATAGGTGGCAGCATTCAGCAGTATACTTATAAACAGGAACCCATCACAAAGTGCACTGGAAGAAGGCCTGCAGTACATTACTCTGTGTATGGAGAAACAACACAGGTTAGGAGGCGTCGATTTGAACGTGCTATAGGACCTTCTAAAACACACACCATCAGAATTCAGTATTCGCCCATCAGACTCACTTACCAAGACAAAGGTAATATTTTTTACTCTATTAAAATTTTTTCAACATGATGTAAATGTTATACGGTTTCTTATCGAGTATGGCTTTTTAAATATAAATACTAACCAAATAACCCTAATACTTTAAGTTTATTACTGCATACCATCAATTTGCCTCAATGAATAGCCAAAGATAGGTATTTTCGCTTTCCTTGTGGATTAGAAATGCAATTTATTCAGGTTTCTTAATTATAATGAATACTATTTACCAAGAATGTTGCAAACAAACCTGTGACCCTCAAAATGGTCCTAAAAGGAAACATCTGCACCGTATTAGAGACAGCAAAAGCTGAGGCACTGAAGTTAACTCACCCAAGATAACAGAACTACTAAGTGACCAAAGTGGGATTAAAATCGAGGTCTGTCTGACTCTAACAGCTGCTCTTTGCAATATAGCACACTGAGACCTTTCAAACTGAGACCTTCCAAGTGTCATCTACAGGTTTCCTTCATAATGAAGTTAAAGTGAGTACACTGTGGAGAGGACTTCCGAATGTGGTTACTTCAGCTATATCACTGCCCAACATCAGAAGACCTGATGGCTACGATTACTATGCTTTCTCTAGAGGTAAGTTATTAAGTACAATTTTAATAGCTTTCTGAAGATAGGATTCAATCTCGGAAACATGAATAAAATCAAAGCAAAAACAAGTATTCAATGGTGACTAAAGGTGAGAAGTTAAATTGTATCCCTTGAAGTTCCCCTTGTGGCTCAGTGGTTAGCGAACCCAACTAGAATCCATAAGGATGTGGGTTCGAACCCTGGCCTCCCTTGGTGGGTTAAGGATCCGGCATTGCCATGAGCTGTGGTGTAGGTCACAGATGCAGCTCAGATCCTGTGTTGCTGTGGCTTCTGGTGTAGGCCAATGGCTACAGCTCCAATTAGACCCTCTATCCTGGGAACCTCCATATGCCTTGGGTGTGGCCCTAAAAAGACCAAATAAATAAATTATATCACTTATTCTAATTATTCTGAAGAAGAAAAAGCTTGGATTTTTGCTTTACTTTCAATTAAGTTGGACTGCAATTCAATTTTGCCCTATCTTTCTTGAGATTAAATAAAGCCTATTACAACAAAACATCCAATTACTTGAGTAAAACCGCGAATGAAAACAATATTTTACTTCTATTACCTGCGGCATTTAACAAAGGCCTTGTTTGCCACAAAAGTTGTACAATTTGCATCATTACACAGTCCATGAGATCAGAAAGAAGTTCCTGAGAAACTAGTTTTACTAACTGAAATTTTATATCACCTGGGACATTTTTGCCTGACAAATCCAGAAACAGAAGTTATTCTGCCTATATAACTGATATCAGAGAGTATTTTTTAAAAGAATAAAACCCAAATGAATAATCAGCTTTTAAATTAACTTGGTTTTTATAAAATTCTTACTCTGAAAAAGCAGAGTTGAACCTAATTTTACTGAAAGATAGTGAAAGGTCAATCTGTCAAGGCAATTGTTTTCCTCTTTTTCAAAAAGTTCAAATTAATTAAAGTAAACATTTCTGATATTAAAATGATAGTACTGTTTTTGAGCATAGTAATTATTTTTAAGTTCAAATGTTTTTTCTTTTTAACTGAAAAATGATTTCTCTTCTATTTAGATCAATATTATAACATCGATGTGCCTCAAAGGACAGCAAGAGCCGTTACTACTCGTTCTGGGCAGACCTTATCCAATGTCTGGTACAACTGTCCTTAGACTGATGGGCAATGGAAGAATCAACTAATTAAAATGAAGACAAGAATGATAAATTTTGACACTGAAATACATTTTATTAATAAAGAATGTTGAGATAAGCACAGCAATTTAAATACAAAAATGTTTTTAAACTTGACAATCATTACACTAAAACAGATCTGGCAATCTTATTCACAGTTATTACATTTTACAGAACATTTAATTAATATTTCCTCTATTTATTCCTCCTCTCCCTCCCATTGCATGGCTCACACCTATAAGAGAAAAAAAAATTAAACTGAATGCATCTTTTAAAAAGTTAGCTTAATTAGAGTATTCACTTATCCCAGCTCATTATAAAAATTTCAAGAACAAGTATGTTAGGCATGTAGACAAAAAACTTAAGTATTTCACATCTTCAGTGGGAATCATGACAGTAATTAGAATAATGTTTTTATGACATGAAGGCGATCTCTACTAGTTATGTTAGAAAACGTAGATGTTAAAATTCTACATTTTTTTACCAGTTGAACAAGTCACAAAAGCTTTATTCTACTGTATAAGAAGTAAAACAACAATGATTACATAATAGCACTATGACATTTCAGCTTTTCCAACTCTTACTTTGAATTCAAGGAAGAAATGAATAAAAATAAAATACAAATACATATTCATTATATACCTATGGTACATAAACCTATCTGCAAGAAGCTTATAGATTAGTAAACATCTTTTGCTTGATGTATAATTATTTAATCAACCCTTGGAACACTTTTCAAAAACTAGATAACGTTGGAAGCTTAAGGATTAGAAAACTCACTGCCTTTATTACCACCCCACATCCTGTCACACGATCAGTATGTCAGAAATTTACCTCTCTGTCTGTTAAACTGACGACCACGGACACCTGGCCTCAATGTTGTCTGAAGTCTTACTCGTCTGAAAGGTTTTGGCTGACTACTGCTGGTATCTAAGAAAAGTATTAATATACAAGAAAGCAAGTTAATAAACAAGAAAGCAATTACAGCAACAAAAGCATTTTAAAAGCCAGGGAAAAAGACTCATCAAATTGTTATTAAAAGAACACTGTCTTCCGCAAACAAGTCTGATGTATAAAAGCATATTGTAGTCAAGAGCAGGAACTCACCTACGGAAGAACTGGAAGGGGGGTCCTGGCTGGTGGAAGGAAGATCTGACTCATCCGATGCCTGAACAGGCTCTTCTTCCTGCTGGCTATCAATTTCTAGGCCTGCTTCTGAACTAATACTAAAAAAGAAAAAAAAAATTGGTGACAAAATACAAAACTGATCTTAGAAAGTATCCCTAAATTGTTCCCAAACTCTTTATTTATTTATTTTTTTGCATATATCCTGCCACCCAGAGCTCCCCTCTACCCAAAATTATAGACTCTGATACTGGTAACCATAGACTTTTTCAAAAGGCAGGGGAAAAAGAGAGCTCAAGTGCTTTTTCCTTAATCCTCATTAGGGCATGTTTCAATGTTAATTTTTGTTTTTCCTCTTTTGTGTTTTTTCTTTTCTGACAAAAGATGTTCACATTCTTGACATTTACAGGAGATATACTATCCAGATTTTGATAAATCACAAAACTTTCTAGGAAAGCAAAGGACTAAAATAATTCAAAACAGTCACAACTATTAATAACACCTCTATCTCACTATGGGCTCTAGCCCAGATAAAACAGGCTTTGGGGAAGTGAACTCCTGGTTCAATGCTCTAAATCCATCTCTCTTTCCCACGTAAGAAAGCACATCGAAAGGCCATGTGAGGGAGAGAAGACTAAAAGGTAACTTGAATCTCTCCAGTTTTTATTACCTGCAAACGTTCCTGCAGCTCTTAATAACAATGTTCCTGAAAAATCTCTCTCATGACTCTGCTGAAGTTGAGACGAACTGGTGAAGTTCAGCCTAAGCAAGTTATTTTAATGTGTTCAGAGTCAGAGGTCTCTCATTTGTAAAATAGAGACAATACTTTGCAGAGATAGTGTGTGGGTTAAAAATGACATATATAAAGGGATCTGTATACATGGCGTGGGATTAAAGGCAGCTAAGTATTTTCAGCAGTGTCTGTAACTTCCACCTGATTAAGTAGCACTGTGTTAGATACAAAGAATAGACTCGCGTTCTCCCTCATATACTAGAGATGGCCTGTAATTACACTGAGAAAATTGTTGCTAAATAAAACAAAACCTTTGAGTGCTCATAGAAGTGTGGGTTCCATGTCTACCTATGCTTCTCACTATGAAGCAGTCTAATTTTTTTATTTTACAAAAAATCAAGTTCTACCTTAAAAGTTAAACTTTTCCAAGACCACCGTACCTGGTTCTTCCCATTAAATCTGTCCACCTCCTTTGGCTTACTGCTACTTCTTTTGCTAAACTTTGTTTATAGATATAGATGGTGTGTTAAAAAGGTAGTCAGGTCTTGAAAACTACTAGAAAGTTTCTAATTTTTAAGAAGTTAGTATTTCAGACCAAGTTCTAAATGCATATAAATAAGTGAGGTTTGCTTGAGAGCCCACTACTAAATGGAAAAGTGAGTCATTTTTGATTATTCCCAATCTTCACAAAAGATTGAACTTTGGGAAAAGTTCAAGCAGCTACAGTGATTTTGAAGAAAGGGTACCAGTGATTTTGAAGAAATACTTTGTTCTAAAATGCATCATGCAAATTACAGGGAGATGATCATTTTAAAAATTATCTTCTGTAATAACAATTGCTATCCTAAAATATACAATTTTCTACAAAAATTTGTTTTCTAAAATACATGGCTCAGTTTACTTTTGTAACAGGATGCTATTGAAAACACAGCTCAACAAGACTGTTGTTTCCTGGTTTCAAAAAAATCCCCAAAAAACAAAAACAAAAAGCAAATGTGAAAGTCTGACAAGTGTAAGCAAGCAAAAATTACAACGTAAACATTTACCCTTCAGATTCTGCCTCCACAAATACTTCATCTCCATCATCACCTGCTGCTGTTTCATTTGTTGTGGATAAAGTGCCAGTGGATGTTGTCACCATTGGAACAGACTGAGAAGCATGTTCTGAAGCATCAGAGGTGGTACTCTCAGTAAATACAGTCACTTGAAAAATTAAAACACAGAAAAGCAATGAAAACCATGATTTTGGGGTTTACCTAATTTTAAGCTAGAAGATACATCACAGGTTTCCATTTTACCAATAAAACACATAATCTACTGATCTGCATTTGATACCTACCTGGGGCTGCTACTTGTAGGGGAGTAGTGGGAACACTTCTGCCTCCCGACTCCTCTTCATGAGCTAGGAAAAGGGGTGTTTCATACATTCCCAAACCTAAAGACAATTCTGAATATTAATGAATGACTGAAAGAACAAGAAACTGTCAATATGCCAGGCATCTGAAAGAAAAAAATTTATCAGTGAAGACACATAACTTTGTTGAAGCCCACAATTAGCCCATCAGGCAAAAATCAAACCCTCAAAAATGTAGATACAATTAAAATGTAACCTTTAAGCTTTCTAATACTAATTTAAGAACCCTAAAAAAAAAAAACAGCTAAAATGCTCTTATAGTTTCATATAAGCTAACTTTATTGAGTACCCAACTATGAACTAGGTACTAAGTTTCAATTTATTCTTCACCAAAACTGCAAGGTATCATTACTCGCCTTTTTGCTAAAGAAAAGGAATTTCAAGGAGGTTAATTAACTTTCCCAAAGTTACAAAGCTGGTAAAGTGGTGACATTCCTATTTAAGCCTGGATCTGCCTTCCAAGTCTTGGAAGCGTCCTATAATAGAAGCACATAAAATTCTCAGTTTCTCTGAAGTCAACTCACAATTTCATATTGGTAGAGGGAAGCAGTGTCGGAATTAAGATCCTAAACCACCAGAAACTAAAATATGCTGTATGACTTACATGAGGGCTACGGATTAAAGCTTATTATTAAAGTAGCATGCGTTCCCTATTCACTTAGAAAATGCCGTAACAGCTCCCTAGAAATATAGTGAGTTATATGAATGCCAATCAGTAATTAATTCCGGAGTTCCCGTCGTGGCGCAGTGGTTAACAAATTCGACTAGGAACCATGAGGTTGCGGGTTCGATCCCTGGCCTTGCTCAGTGGGTTAAGGATCCGGAGTTGTCGTGAGCTGTGGTGTAGGTTGCAGATGCAGCTCAGATCCCGCGTTGCTGTGGTTCTGGCGTAGGCCGGTGGCTACAGCTCCGATTAGACCCCTAGCCTGGGAATCTCCATATGCTGCTGAAGTGGCCCTAGAAAAGGCAAAAAGACAAAAGGACAAAAAAAAAAAGGTAATTAATTCCAGAAATAGTCTAATTCATACCCAAATAACCAACTGCTATTACTTAGAGATCATGTTATTCCATGTATTTTTAATGGTGTATTTTAAGGTTAATGGAAAATACCTAACCAGTTTTACACATTTAACTAGGAATGTTAAATGTCAAACCAAACAGAAGATATGCTGCACTCCTTTCAACAACTTTAAAATGGCTGGTAGTACCTATGTATATTTATTCATGCAACAAACATTCCTGAGACTACACTAGCAGCCAAAAGAAATGCAAAGGTAAAAGCTAGTCCTTATGCGAAAAGAACTCAGAACTTTGTTGGAAAGACTTACACATAAGGCAATGTTTAATAAGTAGTAAATTAAAGCTTTTTCCATAAGTTAGGATAAGAACCATTTAGAAATAAACTTTTTTATATTAAACTTGTTCACTTAAAAAAATGATGTCAGAACAGCTTATGACCAAATACATACAAATCCAGGAGATCTAAGCTTTTATTTAGCTATTTACCTCCTTGAGAAGCAAGCTGGCCAAGATCAGAGTGACTAGAACTTGTCTGCGGCATATCTTCAGGCGGCCCAAACCGGAATCTAGGAACACCAGCAACCTGTGGAGAACTAAGTGGACAAAATTCAATGTAAGATGACATTTAAAGTTACCCTGTTTAAACTATCAGTGATGGAAAAAATATAGGAAGAAGGAAGAATAGCATAAACAAAGTAGAAAGAAAACAGACTGAGAATAAAGCTGATAAAGGAATTCTCATTTAGGAAAGTATTTTCAAAATATCAGCTGCCAAGAATTCAGCGATAATACAAATTATGTGATTCATATCATATAAGATTTATATACATGTGTTGTATATATAAATAGCTTTTAGCTCTTCTGAACTATGCCTCAATTTCTCGAATCTAGAAAGAAATCTCTACGCAGATATACTGAAAGCAACACAAACTGAAAGAGAAATGAAACAAACAAGTTAAGAGTGTAGTCATGAAACAGTTTTGTCTTAGTTTTCAATGTTTAGTCACAGATAAATTAGGTCATCTCTTGAGCTGATTTGTTATCTGAAAGAATTCCCTAGATGGCTCCCAAGGTCTGAAAGATTATCTAATATTAGAATGGCTAGAAACTTGTTTTCTCCCTGTCCGAATAATACCATCATCCATCTTCCTGCCAATAATCCAGGACATAAAATAGCATTATTTCACTCTCTGCCCACTCCTTAGCCAAACCTTCCTGGCTAGCCAGCTACTGATGTTTATGGATTATATGTCTGCAATAGTTATTGAATCTATTTTCATTTTTACTCCACGCTATTGCTTTAATTAAGGACATTCTCTTCCAGATGAATTTTTAAACCTATCTCCCTAAGTTATTCTTCTACGGAAGAGCTTAAGTTCTGAGCTATGTGAGAATGATGTTGATTTGCTGGCACTAGTTGTTTATTGTAGCGGGTCCGTCTCTGACTAGCTGAGTTTTGGAACGGTGGGCCTGACAATGATCAGCTGGCTTGTACACTGTGTCAGCTGAGGTGAGCTGCAGTTAAGTGGGCGAGTATATATTATCACATACTACAGAATAACCAATCATTTCCCAAGCTTGTGGAAATTCTATTTTTAAAGTACATCCTGCCATACAAATGATACTTCAGCCACAATTAAATATGTGTATTTTCATGTGGAAAGCCTTTTCAATCCCTTTTTATCCTTTAAAACCAGTGGTATAACATGAATTAAATAGGTTCAAGAGCCAGACTAATTGGTCTGAAATAAAAAGTGCCACTTCCTGGCTGTCTGACCTCTGGCATTTTGTTAGCATGTCCATGTTTCCTTACCTGTAAACGGAATGATAGTATTTATTTTTATAGTTATGAAGATTAAATAAACTGATTCATGGGAATGCTTGGTTAAGTTTTTGGTACTTTTTCCCCAAGACTCTCATGTTGTCGCCATTAAGTCTTGTCAGATTCCTTCCCCCTAACTGTTGGAATAAATTACTCCTTCATGGGTGTTAACTAAGCCTATTGCTCACGCCTCTATTCTTGTAGATTAATTTACGTTACCACTAGTTGCCAATGTGCTCAGCTTTCACAATACTGTCCACCATGATCACTGTAATTACAACACTTGCATCTCCATCTATAAAGTGTTTACTACGTGCCAGGTGATGTCAACCTAAACTCACTGAATTCTCACAATTTACAAGGTAAGAACTTTTGTAGTATTCTTCTCATTAATGAGACGAGAATACCCATGGACGGAGAACCCAGTAACTTATTACAGCTAACGGGCAGTACAGCCAGGTTTCAAACCCAGGCATTCTAACTCAAAAATCCATGTTCTTAACCACTGTTGCACTGACTTTAAAGTTCAAATTCCTAAAGGGAGCAACTGTATTTCATTCACCTCTGTTGTGATTTTCTCTAATACTACACCCTCAAGCCTTCTACCACCAACTGCTTAGTACAGAGAATGAATCAATCATGAGTAATCAGGTTAAGAGAAACAGGAGGAATGTGAGTAGTCACAAGGTAGGTTTGTCTTTTGTTAACTCACTGAATTGCTTCAGCAAACCCATCAGTACGATGTGGCACCACAAGCGTTGGAGTACTTGGAACTGTTCTATCTTCGTCATCAAAAAAATGCTGCTGCTAAAAAGACAGAAAACAAGAACTAAACAGGCATGACAGGAACATATGTATAGACAATACAAGTAAATGCTAAACAAATGAATCACTTTTACATGATAGGTAGGTACTTACCATGCCACCTATTCCTGGAGTCAACTGAAGTCCACGTCCCACAGACTGCCTCCGAGTCATCTGAATTCTCTGTGTCAAGAAAGGAATTTCATTTGTTTTAAGGAATTAGATAATGAAACAAACACCAAAGAGATACAAGCTTATTATGCTGGTAATCTAATAACTGCAATGCTAGCAGATAATGTAATCACTGAGATTTTTCTTTGGAAAGACTGTTAGCAGTTTTTCTTGTACCAGTACTAAAGAAATATATTTTGTAAATAATGACATTTTTTTTTCTTTTTTTTTTTTTGTTGTTGTTGTTGCTATTTCTTGGGCCGCTCCCGCAGCATATGGAGGTTCCCAGGCTAGGGGTCTAATCGGAGCTGTAGCCGCCGGCCTACGGCAGAGCCACAGCAACACGGGATCCGAGCCGCGTCTGCAACCTACACCACAGCTCACAGCAACGCCGGATCGTTAACCCACTGAGCAAGGGCAGGGACCGAACCCGCAACCTCATGGTTCCTAGTCGGATTCGTTAACCACTGCACCACGACGGGAACTCCAATAATGACATATTTTTAATTATATACATTACACTATTAACCAACAGACAAATATTTATTAACCGATAATATTAACCAATATGTAAAACTAAATCAGATAGTTCCTATCACCTTGATTTAAATGTTAGTAAGCATTCATTAGATCCTAAGGTTTAATTATCCTTTGATGTTCATACAGTAGTGGTGACTGCTTGTAAACTGGTTCCCAATTTAGACAATTCTAAACTGATAGAGTGGGTATATTTTGCAGGTTCCATAAACAATCCTCTAAGACTGTATTTTCACATAATGAATTATCATCGCCAGTGATATTTTAGTAGAATCTACACTTGACAGCGTTGTGTTTCAGGAGCTTCTGATAAGAGATATCCAATCCTACTTCAGTGTTACATGTAAAGGGTCATGCACACTTTCATGAGTTTTAAAAGTGGATATTATGTGACTATATGTGTGACTATAAAAATAAGAGGAAAAAAGTCCTTTCTGTTAACAGGACAGAGATTTCCTTTTTATTTATTTATTTATTTATTTTCCGTTGTTGTTGTTGATTTCCTTTTTAAAAAAAGACATGTACACCTTAGAGAAAGAAACCTTCAAAACAAATGGTGGTCAGTTGGTGGAATACATTTTATTTTAATTAAAATTCAAGAAAAAAATTTTTTTAACCTATAGAAACAGTAAGCAGACTTTTGCTTTCTGTGACTATCATCACTTCAATTAATATACAGCTTTAATAAGCTTTGTCTTTCCAAAGTTCACTTCATCTATGAAGTAAATTAATGCCCTATTTCAAGGAAAGGGATTCAGAGGTTAGTTTTAGTTCAAAAGTTTTATAAAAATATACCAAAACGTTAAAAAGTTTATTTAATTTCGGGGGGAGGTAATAGCTAATGCAAAGAAAGGGAGAAAATGCCACAGAATTTTTTAAAGTAAAATTTTCAGAATGACTACTTTCAATACCTGAACTGGTGGTCCCAGCTCTTGAGGTGGAGCGTGAATGGTCAGTCTTGGGGGAAGTGGGTGTGGTGGGCGTCTTGGTGACTGAGGTGCTCTAGGTGCCTGTCTTTCAGATGCTGATGATGGCTGTTGTTCTCTAGAAATCTCCTGGGAAAAAGACGACTCTGCAGTACCAGTATGTCCTTCACCTATAGGAGGAAAAGGGAAGATTATTTTGAACTTTTAAATTCACCACAAAGTAACTGGACAATCCCTACTTAGCACTAGGAACATTCACCTTATAATATTTTCAGAAAAAAAGTAGTGAGGTATGAGTCTCAGAGATAATGGGTGTGCAATTAACAATTGCACGGCCTTAGGCAAGTCCCTTCTGTTTCTCTGATTGGTTAATAGAAATAAAAATGTAATCTACAAGAAACATTTCTCTGAAGATTTCCAATAATGGACGTAAAGCACTTGGCTTACCACGTGATAAAATAAGCATTTAATAAATTTTGGATCATATTATTAAAAAAGATCAGACCACTGAAGTTAGCAGTATTACACTCAAACAGAGTAAAGGAGATTGGGGAAAAGCCTTACAATAGTAACACTTCCATATTCTGGTTTTCCTAAATTTTAAATCTCAATGGCCCTTCAGATGTCTACAAACATACAGAGTAAAACAACAGAAGCTGTCCCCCAGTGTGAAAAGTTGAAGAGGATATCAATTTAGTTGTTTAAAGTCTGAGATCTAGAATCAGACTCCAGCTCTAACTCTTACTACCCATGTGATCTTGGTTACAACCACTTTGCTTCTGCTTCTCAGATTCTTCACTGGTACCTAAATCTGATAAATTTATTGTAAGAACTAAGTAATTCAGTACCAGTATATTTGCTCAGACGAAGTTTCCTTTTTTTATTATTATTTAAAAATTTTTTTTATTGGAGTATGTTGACCTCCATCTCTGTGTTTCAGGTGTACAGCAAAGTGAATCAGTTATATAATACATATATCCATTCTTTTTCAGATTCTTTCTTCATACAGGTTATTACAGAATCTTGAGGTTTCCCTGTACTATACAGTAGATCCCTGTTAGTTACTTTTTTTGTATACAGTAGTGTGTACATGTTAACCCCAACTTCCTGATTTATCCCTCCCCACAACCTTCCCCCTCTGATAACCCTTTGATTTTGAAATCTGTGAGTCTGTTTCTGTTTTGTAGCTAAGTTCTTCTGTATCATTTTTTGTTAGATTTCACATACTAGTGATATCACATAATATCTGTCTTTCTCTGAGAAAGTTTTTATAAATTTTTTTTTTATCAGTTGTATCTGTGGCAGGCAGAAGAAACCCAAACCTCTAAAGTGGACAACACTGGATCCTTACAACCTGCTCCGCCACAAGAGAACGCCAAATAGTTATTTCTTTTTTGAAAAATAACAACTGGCAATGTACCAAATCCATTCACTAACTTTTATCCAGACTACTAGGCATATCTTTGCTTGACTGTAAAAAAAAACAAGGAAGTCTCCAACAAGTATTCAGTGAACATCTGTTATGTTTTTTATCTATGCAAAATGGCTAAGAACATCCATCCATCCATCCATCCATCCATCCATCTTATCTTTTGTCTTTTCAGGGCTGCACCCACAGCACATGGAGGTTCCCAGGCTAGGGGTCTAATCGGAGCTGTAGCATCCAGCCTATATCACCAGCAATGTGGGATCTGAGTCACATCTGTGACCTAAACCACAGCTCACAGCAACGCCCGATCCTTAATCCACTGAGCTAGGCCAGAGATCGAACCCATGTCCTCATGGATACTAGTTGGGTTTATTAACCACTGAGCCGCAACAGGAACTCCTGAAGTATAATTTAAGAAGATTCTAAAACAAAATTATTTTCTATTAATTCCACAATCCTTTATTGCCTACAACAGTTTAGTGGACCTTCAGGACTCATCCTTGAAAGATTTAACAAATCTCTGCATGCTACATTGATCAAAAAATCTTTTATTTACTGGAAAACTAGAAATACTGCAAAACTTCTATACCAACAAATCTTGAAACTTGTGGCTTGATTAGACTGACCTCTTCTGGTTGTGAACTGCTGTTACTGCTAGTAGAAGTTCCTGATTTAATTTTTTCCACTAAGAACAGCAACAACACGTGGCATTTTTAACACTTCATTGACTCCAAAAATTCTGAATCTAACAGCAGTCCAATGAGGTAGAAAAAAATAGTATAACGACTACGCTTAATAGACATAAACACAGTAGACTTTTTGGAAGAATAATTGTGACAAACCTAGACCAAGAACCAGTCTTTTGCTTGCCAATTTATTGACCAAGTTTTAGTATTTATTGAGTGGAATCCTAGTTTAGAAAATACTAGATTAAATTATTAAAAATGTTCAATTAAAAAGAGACTGAAAAAAAAACATAACAAAAAAGAAAAAAAACAAATCTCACCACTGTTTTGAGAATCAGCTGCTCTCTGATTACTTTCACCTCCACCCATACTTTCTTCTGTTTCTGTACCTGGATCAGTCCCATCACCACCCTAAAAAACAAAATCTGAATGCTAAACGCAAATAAATCAAGTCAACTATCTTAAAAAATAACTAAACCAAACCACAGTAGAAACAAATAACCACCCCCCCAAATAACTAACTAAACCAAACTACAGTAGAAACAAATAAAAACCCAAAGGTAAGAAAAGCTGTAGTGTTCTAAGAATACAAGGCATCTTTATACTCTTGGAAAATAGTAAGTTTTCTAAGCAAAACATTTTTTGCCTTTTTCTAGGTGCGCTCCCACGGCATATGGAGGTTCCCAGGTTAGGGGTCTAATTGGAGCTGTAGCCACCAGCCTACACTAGAGCCATAGCAACTCGGGATCCGAGCCGCATCTGCAACCTACACCGTAGCTCACGGCAACGCCGGATCCTTAACCCACTGAGCAAGGCCAGGGATCGAACCTGCAAGCTCATGTTCCTGGTTGGATTCGTTAACCACTGTGCCATGACGGGAACTCCCCTAAGCAAATTCTTAAAGAAAACAGACGGTCAAAATTCTAGCCAATTACCTCAGCATCATCGGCCTCATATCCATCGTTACCATCTGCACTTCCGGTGCCTTCGTTGCTATCTTCACCCTCATCTCCCATCCCTGTGTCATCTTCATCATCATCATCATCTTCTTCATCTTCTTCATAATCCTAATAAAAAACCCCCAAGTACACATAAAGATCTAGGATACGGTACAGATGTTCTGCATATCTTGATTCCATGGTTAGAAATTTAAGTGACACATCATCAGCAAGATACAGGAGTTGTCCTAAGAGTTGTATGGGATTAGTTTAGTGGCAGCAAGTATCAAAACTGTGAGGCTTACTGGATTAGTACAGTAATGATAAACTCTGAATTCTAACTGTTCATATGAGGTCAGTTCAAATATTAAATCCTCAGATGTCCGCAGAGTGTCAAGTGGTCCATTTTAGTTCTGAATTTAAAGTGCGGCATTCAATAAGAAAATGATGGAATTAAACTTCACTATGAGCTTAAAAAAAAAATCTAAAAAAGAATCTAAAAATGAGAAGCTGTCAATCTAGGATTAACTCCCAAAATATGCTTTATCATGACCCCTCAATTTCTTTTGAAAAGAATTATGGGGCTCCACAAGAAAAAAAAATTTTTTTTTTATTATCAGAAACCATAGAGCTTACAATAAATCCACACTTACCAGTCAGTTATTAATTTAACAAATCCTAAAGGACTTAGTAATCATTAAAAAAAGAGAGAGAGAGGGATTTTTCCATAACTTGGAAAAATACACACTTCATTCCAAAATGTTATTTTCAGAGCTACTCAGGATAAAAGAAACGCAAAACATCCCATTTAAAGTGACGGGGAATCAGAATTTACTGGCTGATGCATTAGTAGACTTAAGGACTTCAGTGTTTCATCTAGCAGTTTAAAACAATAAACGATTTCAAACTACATTTACCTCATGTTCCCCATCATTTTCATCATCATCTTCCTCTTCATCATCGCTGTCAATCACGATGACATCATCTCCTTTGCCCTGACCATCTTGGGATGAAGTTGTTGTTTGCTGATCTGACTGAAGAGGTCCAAGGTCTATTTGCAGAGATTGAGAGGTCTCTTCACTGTCTTCCATTGGAGTATAGTCTCCCTGAGTGACACCCTTTAAAAGCAAAATGAAAATAAAAATTTAAAAAGTCGGATATCCTTAAAACTATCAGTGAATTATTATAGAAATGAGTAAAGACTAAAATACACTTATGAACTATTGGTATTTTATTTTTAAAAATATGGTTTTTGAAAGCAGAATTAATTTAAAATACATGCTTGGGGTTTCTTCACTGTCTTCCTACACAAGAATTACTAAAAATCCCATTGGGAAATACTCCAACAAAAAAGAAAAAATATATATACAGGTGAAAGTGTGCCAACACTACCAGTGTGGTATTGTAGATTAGTGCTGTCCAAGAGAAATATATGTGAGCCACAATATGTTCACACACGTAATTTAAAATTTTCTAGTTGTGACTTAAAAAAAACACAGGTGAAGTCAATTTTAATTATAATTTTAATATAGCCAAAAATTATTTTAACATGTAATCGCTATAAAAATTACTAAGCCTACATTTTAAAATCTGTAATAAGTCTTCAAAATCCAATGCATATTATCCCCTTAAGCACATCTCAGTTTGGACTGGCCGAATTACAGTGCTCAAAAGCCAGTGTGGTTAGGTGACAGTGCAGTTGCAGATCAAAGTCAGAAAAGAGAATTTCCATGGGTCTGCAACACACCATTTAGAAAAAGATAAAAAATTTCCCTCCAAATCAGAAACAGTCTGTAACATACACTAAATAAAATAAGCTACTACCACATTTTTCTTTTTTTAACAAAAACCCTCCTAAAAAAACCTCCACCTTAAGCATTCAAATGACAACTGAAAATATACTAGATGTTAAAATAATTCTTGGGGAGTTTCCATTGTGGCTCAGTGGTAATAACCCGACTAGTATCAATGAGGATGTAGGCTCAACCCCAGGCCCACTCAGTGGGTTAAAGATCCAGCGTTACCAGATGACGCGGCTTGGATCCTGTGTTGCTGTGGCTGTGGCAGAGACTGGCAGCTGCGGCTCTGATTCAACCCCTAGCCTGGGAACTTACTTATGCCGTGGGTGCGGGCCTAAAAAGAAGAAAAAAAAACAAACTCTTAATCTATTTCCTCACAATTCCATTTTGTTAGCTACTGAAATAAACTTTATATTAACTATAAAAAACTAAATGTTTATTTTTATAGTTCACTCAGCAAAATCTGTTTTTTATATAAGCCAGAAACAATGTCTTATGAACGTAAATCATTCATAAAGATTGTGTTCACTGTAATGGAAAAAATAAGTCATGGTATAATTAAAAATGTAACTCAAACTGACATGTTGATTTCAAGAAAAACAACACAAAGAACATCTGCTTCATTGTCAGAAAATTAGAAAAATGAACTGCCGCATATTCATATACTCAGTAAACAGTGCTAGAAGCAGAATGGAAAGCCCCACGGCACTTATGACTAATAGATAATTTTGCCAATCTCAAGGAAAAGCTTTGCACAAAAGATTTCAGTATGATTTAATCAAGACTAGCAATAACAGAAATTCACATCTTATTTCAAAATTGTCACTATGCTCTTCAGGCATAATGAAAGATACATGAAATCAAAGTCATTTAGAGTATTATGTATACGCCTTGAAGGTTTAGTTTTCTGTTCTTAGTCAGGGAGTATCAAAAAAATTAACGTACATAACTAATACATGTAAAATTTACTTGCAATCTCAGGTTATTTTTGATTAGTTTGAAACAATTCCTTTATTTTACGCAGATAAAATAATTTAATATTAGAATAAAGTGATCCTAAAAATTTATCCACACAGAAAGCATTGTTTAAAGCTTAACAGGAGAAATGGAAATCTTACAGCCTGAGTTCAGATTCTAAATATGAGAACTTGGTACAACTGGGCATTGGTTGTCACACCTGTAAAATAGGCCTGTTACAAGATTCCTTATGAAGATTAAAACTAGTTGATAAATGCAAATGTCTTAGAATTACACCTGGGACATATGAGTTCTGTGATAACTAATATTATTAGCATAAATATGAATTACTACAAATTATGAACTCTCAATTTGTAGGGCAGAGGAATGGAAGAAAAGTAAGTAATGATTCGATGGACCAAGAGTTTGGGTTTAGTAGAAGCAAACTACTGCATATGGAGTGGATAAGCAATCAGATCTTGCTGTATAGCATAGGTAACTGAATCTAGTCACTTGTGATGGAGCACGATGGAGGATAATGTGAGAAAAAGAATGTATATATATATATATATATGCACATATACATACATACATATATATTTGTTTGTATGTATGACTGGGTCACTCTGCTGTACAGCAGAAATTGGCAATTTAAATCGACTATAATAGAAAAAATAAAAATCAAAAAATAATAATGATTTGAATTTTTAGTATGTGGCAGGCAGTATTTTAGATACTAAAATTTACATTATATTCTTCCAACAGATGAAAAAATTGGGGCATAGAGAGGATTAATGACTTGCTTATAGTCACAAAGCTTCTAAAAGTGGTGGACCTGGGAAGAGAACCTAGCACTTCTTAACTTCAGCTTCCATGCATTTCTATTAGGCAGGCTGCCTCTGGAGAAGCCTTAATGAGAGTTCAAAAGATGAAGACATAAACAAATACTTTTTCATTCCTAGATTATTTTAATTTAGGAAGGGAAGCAACAGAGGACCACCATACAGGGCACTATGGATCAATACAAGAACCAACCAGCACTCATTTTTTTTTTTTGTCTTTTTGCCATTTCTTGGGCCCCTCCTGCAGTGTATGGAGGTTCCCAAGGCTAGGGGTCCAATCGGAGCTGTAGCTGCTGGCCTACACCACAGCCACAGCAACGCGGGGGATCCGAGCCTTGTCTGCGACCTACCCCACAGCTCACGGCAACACCGGATCCTTAACCCACTGAGCAAGGCCAGAGATCAAACCTGCAACCTCATGGTTCCTAGTCGGATTCGTTAACCACTGAGCCACGACGGGAACTCCAACCAGCACTCCTTTAAAATAATGAAGAGTGGAGAACCTTTGGGAGTACGCTGGTGGCTCACTGGGTTAAGGATCCAACGTTACCACTGCTGCTGTGGTATGAGTTTGGTCCCTGGCCCAGAACTTGTGTGCTGGGATGCACTCCCCCATCCCCCTCAAAAGAGTGGGCAATTGTTACTCAAAACAACTCTTAGCTTGGAAAATCACTTTTAACTATACACAAAAACATTTCTTTAATAAAGCTTATTAAAGGATATTCATTAGGAGTAAAAAAAAGCAGAAATTAGACTGGTAATTCTAATAATACTTTATTACATATAAAAGCAGCATGCTAAAAATAAAAATCCAAATATTTTAATTTGTCAAAGCTCATCTCATTCATTAAAAGCAACAACTTGTTTACTTTCACTATGTCTTACTTACTTCTCCAATGGAATCTTGAGAATCTTGGTTGTATACTTGAGTTTCTACTTCCCCATCAGTACTTTCTTCTGCCATAACTTCTTCCTAGAATCATTACATACAAGTGTGTTAAACCAAATTAGTTTACTAAATGAAGCATTACTTTTCGGCTACTTCTCCCGATAAAACAAAAACTCAAATCAGTAATTTTATGAAGTGGTACATAAAAAATGTTCATTTACATTTACTTATAAAATATAGTCAATCATAGTCCTTTTCCGTATACACAAAATAAGTTTTAAAACAGAACATTAGATATATGCTAATGAAATTAATTTATGGAGTTCCGTTGTTGTGGTGCAGCCGAAACAAATCTGACTAGAAACCATGAGGATGTGAGTTCAATCCCTGGCCTCACTCAGTGGGTTGAGGATCAAGAGTTGCCCTGAGCTGTGATGTAGTTTGCATACGTGGCTCAGATCTGGTGTTACTGTGGCTGTGGTGTAGGCTGGTGGCTACAGCTCTGATTCGACTCCTAGCCTGGGAACCTCCAAACGCCATGAGTGTAGCCCTAAAGACAAAAAAAAAAAGAGAGAGAGAGAGAGAGAAATTTAGTAATCTCAATGTTTAATAAAATAATTCACTATAATTTATCCTTAACAAAAGAAAATTAAGAAATATCATTTTGATTAATCTGAGAGATGGCAGGTAACAGTTTGAAACATCTAGGAGACTATAAACTTCCTTATTCTTTGAATTAAAAATAATTGACGTGGAAAATAAACATATGCAAAGAATATAAAACAGCACTGGCAACAGCAACAGTATATGGGCTGTCAGTGGAAACTCTGCAGTACTGTGTTTAGCAACAGAGTTTTCTGGACTTTGATCCCCGAAGTTCTATTCATTTAATAATCCTATAACTGAAAGAATATCTTTTTTTTTTGTCTTTTTGCTATTTCTTTGGGCCGCTCCCACGGCATATGGAGGTTCCCAGGCTAGGGGTCAAATCGGAGCTGTAGCCACCGGTCTACGCCAGAGCCACAGCAACGCAGGAACTGAGCCGCGTCTGCGACCTACACCACAGCTCACGGCAATGCCGGATCGTTAACCCACTGAGCAAGGGCAGGGACTGAACCCGCAACCTCATGGTTCCTAGTCGGATTCGTTAACCACTGCGCCACGACGGGAACTCCTGAAAGAATATCTTAATAAATGGAAAGATCTTTACACACCTCGGTTCCTACAGGTGTAACACTTTTCAACTTCTTTGGAAGAGGCATTTCCACTGTATCATCAGAGATCTGGTCTGATGCTTCTATTGTGCTATCTTCTTCCTCCTCACGTGTACGCTTTGGCAAAGAAGAACTTGGGGTGGCTGAAACTTTGACAGTACATAATTTAAATTTTGAATCAGAGCATGATAATATACTCAATTTAGACAAAGTTAATTTTAAAAACATCTTGGTCATTAAAAAGAGACATGAACATTTATTTTGACAGAACGTAATTTGTTCCTTGCTAATCTATGTGTAAACAAAGAGCAATTTATGCTCTGAATCAATTTAGTCTTTTTTGATTAATACAGCCAATCAACTTTTACAGCAATACATCTGACTCACTATGACTGTACTGATATGTAACTGCTGTTCACAAAGGTTACACAAGGCCTTCTGTAATTTATAAAACCCAGGACGACTTGGATAAAAAAAAAAAGGTTTAGATTTGAAAATTCTTAAATGGTCTTCTTTTAGATGTTTTTAGTTCTCAGAACCTGTATTAAGATACAGCTGACCCTTGAACAACTAGGGGGTTGGGGCACTGGCCCTCCATATTCACCATTTCTTAGCATCTGTAGATTCAACCAGAGGATGTATAGTACTGTAGTATTTACTACTGAAAAAAATCCATACATAAGTGGACCACGCAGTTCAAACCTATGTTGTTGTTCAAGAGTCAACTGTACATATAATATATTACAGGTTGTATCACTTTTAAAATCAGTCAAAAATGGAGTTCCCATCGTGGCGCAGTGGTTAACGAATCCGACTAGGAACCATGAGGTTGTGGGTTTGATCCCTGCCCTTGCTCAGTGGGTTAATGATCCGGCGTTGCCATGAGCTGTGGTGTAGGTCGCAGACGCGGCTCGGATCCCGCGTTGCTGTGGTTCTGGCGTAGGCTGGTGGCTACAGCTCCGATTTGACCCCTAGCCTGGGAACCTCCATATGCCGTGAGAGTGGCCCAAGAAAATGGCAAAAAGACCAAAAAAAAAAAAAAATCAGTCAAAAAAAATAACTGGAAAGGAAGAAAGACTTTTTTTTGTCTTTTTGCCTTTTCTAGGAGTGCTCCCGTGGCACATGGAGGTTCCCAGGCTAGGGGTCAAAGCAGAGCTGTAGCCGCCGGCCTACGCCAGAGCCACAGAAACACGGGATCCGAGCTGCGTCTGCGATCTACACCACAGCTCACAGCAATGCCGGATCCTCAACCCACTAAGCAAGGCCAGGGATCGAACCCGCAACCTCATAGTTGCTAGTCGGATTTGTTAACCACTGAGCCATGACAGGAACTCCTGTAAAAAAGATCTTAATGGCAAAAATGAATGACCTAAAATAGAATTCAGTCATATACATAACACATTAGGAATCCACTGGAACAACTGGTAGAAAACAAGTACTTAAAGAATACTCAAAATATATATTGTATCCAAAAAACTATAAATGCACAGGTCTTCTCTAAGTTCATTTTAAATTCATCTTACCAGTGCCGAATACTGCTGTGGAAGTAGAAGGCCGCTCCACTGGTGAACTCTGAACCACCTCCACTATGTTTGGGGATAGCTCTTGATTTGTAGGCTCAATCTGAGGATGACTCTGTTGAGTTGGCTGCACAAAAGCTGTAGCCTGTGTTTGTTGCTGAACAGTTAAAATGGGTTGAGGGATAGAAGGCTGGACGTTAGGACTAGTAGAACGAACAGATCCACTCGTGCTTCCGAAAACTGGAACATGTTCCACAGGCCCTTCCGATTGCATAGCTGAAAAGTAATTTAAATATTTCATACATTAAGTTTTCTATTCTTACCGAAGCTGGAATTATGATTCCCTATTCTGTTACAGGTGATATTCTGGATAGCTATTTGTGTACATACCTCTACCACTCACCAGATAAAAACACTGAGGGTGAAAGTAACGGATGCTGTTTCTGTATCGCGCATGTGACTGACATGATAGTGTGCAGTGAACTACTGGCTGAATAAATATCTAGAACTGTTTTTGCATCTATTATTCCATTTATGACTAAATAAAATGATTTTAAGAAACTCAAATTATAAGCTTTTATTAAGCATCACTTTGTTTTCAACTGATATAAAATGACCACTAAGTTTAACTGGTAATGTATCTCATAATTATTTTATTTAATGTAGTTCAAAAATATTCTGTTCTTTCATAGCATACATACATCTCATATATTTCTAAACAATTGGATAATTTACTGAACTCTAAAATTTGTTAAGAATCTAAGAAAAAACTGCATTTGGTAAAATTTTATTGATACCTATCCTGGTGTTGGGTAAAGGGATTAAACAATGAAAAATAAGATTTCTACCCCTGAGGAGCTCAATCTAGTGGAATAAAAAGGTCTGTATTCAACTGAATAAAATGCAGTTGTAACTGCTATAATAAGTAAAACTGTAACATGGGAACAAAGTGGAGAAAGCAATTAAAAGGTCAGACAGTTTCAGTGAAGACGTGATGTTTGGGTTGAGTCAGTAATTTAATATGGTTTTCTTTTCTTTTTTTTGTCTTTTTAGGGCTGCATCTGCGGCATATGAAGGTTCCCAAGCTAAGGGTCTAATTGGAGCTGTTGCCACCAGCCTACGCCAGAGCCACAGCAATGCCAGATCTGAGCTGCGTCTTCAACCTACACCACAGCTCGTGGATTGACCCACTGAGCGAGGCCAGGGATCAAACCCGCAAGCTCATGGTTCCTACTCAGATTCGTTTCTGCTGCGACACAACGGGAACTCCTAATACGGTTTTCTAAAGTGGATTCCATATCACCTTTCTTAGTCAGTAGATGCAAAAATTTTGGTTCTGGAAAAAAGCATAACATACTTTTAAGGGTGTATTTCACTCCTTCTTTAGCTTAAAAATAAAACAAAGCAGAAAGAGAGGGAGGAAACTGGCCACATTACCAGCATCCTAGGAAGCATACCCCTACAAACATTAACCACTCATTTTCACTATGATGTCTGACTTTAGCTTTAGCAGAAGCCTCACTTATCCTGGAAGTTACTGTCACCTTCTGGTAATAAATCTAAGAAAGCAATCAGTCCAATCAGAGCTGTATTGCTTTACTTACCTTCCTGTGATTCCACTTGTGTAGTAGGCATCACTGTAGCTGTTGGGGTAGTAGTAGGATTTGTAACAGTTGCAGGTGTAACCATTGGGCGGATACTAGCCCTGGGTGTTGACTTATTTCCTGCCATAGCTGCAGCTGTCACTTTACTAGGAGTAGACACAACAGGAGTTGGCTTGATATTTGCTGTTGGTGGGTCTGATGTGCTGGCACTTACAGAGGGGAAAATGCAAGAATAAAAGATTCTTACAAATATTCCTTATAAAGCACATACATTCTGTCGAAAGCAAAGCACATGTTTCCTGAGGTGAATGTCTAGCAGTCACGACTTTTATATACATTAAGGCCTTATTAACTCTGTTCTTCCTAACACTGCTTTTGGTAGACTTTCGGCAGATTAGAAAAAAATTAAAGAGACACTGAGTATATTTCTGTTTTTATTAAATTTAATTAATAATTATGTCAAAACTCTTACTGATGAGGCTTTGAGCTTAAGCATTAAAAACTGCAGAAAATGCTGTGCAATGGTGCAATCTAACAGTGTAGAAGAGATTCAACCGTCGATCACTAAACCTAAGCCTCAGCTCAGCCTCTTTCACTTGTATCACACAGCATCACAGGGAACATCAGGAGCCTACCTCAGAAGTCAGTCACAAACTAAAAGATGAAAGGCATTTTCTCTGCCACGAAACTCTACCTATCTGACAGGACTGAAAGTATGCTGAAAACAAGAGTTCTGGAAGAAAAAACCTGAACGACCACATGATGTGGTTTTGTACAGCATAAACAGTCCTAGGTGATATATTTTTATAACAGAGTATGGATCCCCTCCCCGAAGACCACTAGAGCCTCCTTCTAAAAGAAAAATAGGGAACAGACTGTAAACAGACTGTAAAAGAACAAAACTCACATTCCTCTTTCCCCGGAAGCTGGAGTTGTTTTCAATGTGATCTGTCTCTGCTGTTCTGGGACCTATAAAAAGAAAATTATGGATTATCATGCATATCTCATAAAAGCCCATTACTCAATACCAAGAAAATGTTTTACTTATGTTAATTTTCTCTGCATACTTTGTTTAACCAAAATTCACTCTGACAAATGCTTCTACATCTCCAGGTTCCTTCAAGTAAAATGCAGAGAAAAATGATTTGTCATTTAAACAGAATGAGCTAATTACCTTATTAGTAGGTTCTTGAGGCTCATCTCTCTGCTCAAGGTGTCTCTCTTGATGCTCCCTGAGTTCTCTTTCCAAACGACTAATTCGACCTTCATACTGGGACTTAAGAGCAGTCATACGAACATCCAGCTCATCTTTCTGCTGATCTAAGGCTCCATTCCTTTGTTTCAGCTCCTCATTTTCTTTGGTTAGCTGATCTTTTACACCTAAAGAAGTAACCGTGTGACTCTATTAATATAATTAAACACTGGAAATAAAAAACATTTATGTGCTTAAGTACTCAAAGGTATCGGATTCTATTCCTAAACTTCAACATCTACAATAATTCTATTTACACTATATATCTCAATAAATTCTAAACATACTTGTATTTGTTTTATTACTCCAATATAAAGACATTTAACTTTTCCTAACATTTCAAAAAGATAAAGAATCTACTACAAACTATTGTCAGCAAAGCCCTTTTATATGGCCTTTAATATTTTAATATACCAGGAATTACAAAATTTTCATTTCATATAATCTATAGCAGATTAATTAAGTAACTTGACTTTTTTTTTGCGTTTTAGGGCCGCACTCGAAGCATATGCAAGTTCTCAGGTTAGGGGTCAAATCAGAGTTATAGCTGCCACAGCTACAGCAACGTGGGATCCAAGCCAGGTCTGCGACCTACACCACAGCTCATGCCAATGCTGGATCCTTAACAAGCTGAGCAAAGCTAGGGATCAAACCTGCACCCTGATGGATCCTAGTCAGGTTCGTTAACTGAACCATGAAGGGAATGCCAGTAACTTTACTTTTTTATGAATTAAGTTTCTAGGGGCACTATCTTCGAGATCACCAAAAAAAAAAAATCACTCAGAGTAAAACTCAACTGATTTGGCATTTTATTTACTTACTAAGCAGAATGGTTGCACTAAGGCCTTGAGCATTATAGCACTGGGCTCCTGTAAGTGTGACATGAAGGCTAAAGGGGCCCTCAGTGAAATGAGGCACAAAAAACTCACTGGGCTGGTAAGAGTCAAGGCTGTCTAGGAATTTAAAGACAGCCTCTAGACAGTATACTGTGGATCCAAATGATCTCCTTCAGAAGACAGTAATAATTACACACTGAAAAGGAAAGACAGTTATACTCTTTATCTATCATCAGTTAACGATTAAGAAAGATTCAGGAGTTCCCATCGTGGAGCAGTGGTTAACGAATCCGACTAGGAACCATGAGGTTGCGGGTTCAGTCCCTGCCCTTGCTCAGTGGGTTAATGATCCGGCGTTGCCGTGAGCTGTGGTGTAGGTTGCAGATGTGGCTCAGATTCCGCGTTGCTGTGGCTCTGGCGTAGGCCGGTGGCTACAGCTCCGATTCAACCCCTAGCCTGGGAACCTCCATATGCCACGGGAGCAGCCCAAGAAATAGCAACAACAACAACAACAACAAAAAAGACCAAAAAAAAAAAAAGATTCATAAATAAATCAAGGACATACTCATCATTAGAAAATTAAAACTGCTATAATTGTGTCTACTTAAACCTAACATCTAAAGCATACACACACACACCACTTCATAGTATTTACTTTTCTTTCCCATTTAATTTTAAGCCTAAATTCAATAACAAACTTTCTTTCCTTTTGCTTTTTTATGTCTGCACTCACAGCATATGGAAGTTCCCAGGTTAGGGAATTAGAGCTGTCGCTGAAGGCCTACACCCTAGCCACAGGGGATCCAAGCCACATCTGCGACCTACACCACAGTTCACAGCAATGCTGGATCCTTAACCCACTGAGTGAGGCCAGGATTGAACCTGCGTCCTCATGGATACTAGTCAGGTTTGCTACCACTGAGCCACAATGGGAACTCCCACAAATAAGCAACTTTCACTATCAGGTTCAAACCTTAAAGTATACAGAAACTTACCAGCTAAATGAGCAATTTTTGATTTTGCTGCTACAATAGCCTTTCTTGTTTTTTCTTCCTTTTCAGTTATCTGCTGCCTGAGCTGCTCCTCCTGCGTGGTTCTATCTTGAAGGTCCTGGCGAAGTCGTGAAAGTTCAGATTGAAGCTGCACAGTCTGTTCCTGGAGATTTCTTGCTTCCATCTCTTTTTCAGATAATGTCTGTTAAAAGAAAAAAAACGTATTCACCATGTAATTCAAACAAATCAATACAAACAGTATGCCCTATAGACTTAAAATGTAAAACTTATTAAATGGAAGAAAATACATAAAACAGTGGTCAAACCTAGTAAGTAGATATTTGAAGATGATTAGGTATTATTTACATACATGAGTCATTCAAAGTAAAAGGGATAAAATGTATACATTTCCATATGGAAGGAGAAAGTAGCATTGGTTAAGGTATTTTCTTTAAAACTTCTTTTTTTTCAAAGGAATAACGGCATCTGCAGCAATACAGATGGGCCTAGAAATTATCATGCTAAATAAGTGAAGTTAGACAGTGAGACACCAACATCATATGCTGTCACTTAATGTGGAATCTAAAAAAAGGACACAATGAACTTCTGCAGAACAGATACTGACTCACAGACTGAAAAACTTAAGGTCTCCAAATGAGACAGGTTGGGGGTGAGGGGATGCACTGGGGGTTTGGGATGGAAATGCTATAAAAATGGGTTGTGATGATCGCTGTTCAACTATAAATGTAATAAAATTCATTAAAAACAACAAAATAAACATTATGATCACAATGAGATTCCATTTCACATCCATTAGGATGGCTCTTATTCAAAAAATGGAAAATTACAAGTGCTGGAGAGGATGTGGAGAAATTGCAGGCTTTACGTATTGCTGATGGGAATGTGAAATGGTATAGTCACTGTGGAAAATAGTTTGGCAGTTTATCAAAAAGTCAGACATAGAACTACCATATGACCAGCAATTCCACTTTTAGGTATATACCCAAAAGAATTGAAAGTAGGGACTCACAGACATTTCTACACTAATGTTCACAGAAGCAGTGTTCACAACAGCCAAAAGGTGGAGAACAACCCAGATAGATGAATGGAGAGACAAAATGTTTATTATACAATTCGATCTTAAAAGGGAATGGAATTTTGATACATGCTACAACATGGATGAACCCTGAAAACAGTAAAACAAGACAGACACAAAGGACGAGTATTGTGGGATTACACTTATATAAAGTTAAAGCCAGACAGGAGGATATAGATTACCAGAGGCGAAGGAAAGGGGAAAATTATTGTTTAGTGAGTACAGTTTCTGCTTGGGATAATGAGAATTTTTTGGAAATGATAGAGGGGAGGTTGTACA
Source organism: Phacochoerus africanus (assembly GCF_016906955.1). Lineage (NCBI taxonomy): Eukaryota > Metazoa > Chordata > Mammalia > Artiodactyla > Suidae > Phacochoerus > Phacochoerus africanus. The sequence goes on from NC_062554.1 coordinate 126,820,442, forward strand.
ATATTACAAATATACTTAATACCACTAAAGTGCACAATTAACAGTTTAAATGGTTGTTTTTACGCTACATATATTTACCACAATAAAAAAGAATATATTGAAAAAAAATTGCTTTATTCTTTTTTTTTTAATGGCAACATTAGATCCTTTAACCCACTGCTCAGAGCCTGGGATCAAACCTGTGCCTGCTCAGTGACCTGAGCCACTGCAATTGGATTCTTATTCCACTGTGCTACAGTGAGAACCCCTCAAATTCCACTTTGTAAGTGAATAATATCCCACTGTATTTCTTCAGCTTTTCAACAAGGAAACAACTAGGAACATACACTTTTCACCCCTCATACCTTCTGCAGATTCTCTACTTGACTCTCAAGCGATTTTGACTTTGCTTCAGCTTGGTTAAGGGTTTCTTTAAGCTCCTGCATTTCCTGGACTGAGACATGCTGTTCCTGATGGTCTCCAGAAGACTGAGCTGAGGTCTCCATGACCTAAGATGATAAACAGTAATAATATACTTTCAAATTTATGTTGAGTAATCCTGCAAATTCATCTAAGGAAATAATCAGAAGTATGTAGAGAAATTTATATTTAATGACATTCATAAATATATCCTCTATCAAATAACTTTAATATCCAGAAATAAGCTATTAGGTTACTTTTAAATAGGTTAGGGTTTTCCATTCAACTATTAACCAGGTAATCAAAATGCTGATTCACTGTTTGACACAGCATTACTTGGAAAAGCAAATCACATACGTAAAGGAAAGCACACTAACATGCTAATAACAGTACACTTAACTGAGAGTTAAGAATTTTGAAAATTTTAAATATATTTTCTAGTCTAATGTGCTAAATATACAAAGTCAATGTACAAGTTCTTTATCATTGGGAATTAAAACCAAAATTCAAATCCAAAAATGGTAGTAGCATTTAAAAAATCTTTTTGATAGGTGGCTAACACAGACTACTTACTTAAAACCATGATACAACCTGATTAATTATAAAGAGTCAGCATTTTTTGATACACACAATTTAAATCAGCAATGAGTTATAAGAACATAGTTTTGAAAAGGAACAAAATTTAAAGTTGGGAAACTGAATTAAAATACCTAGCATTTACTATTACTTCTTTATGAATTTATAGTTCATTCTGGGGCATACTAAAGAGTTGATCCTAAACAAAATAAAGATGCCACATATAAACTTACACTCAAGTTTAGAATATAAAAGCCAGTAGTATAAAATTATGAATAAATACCGAATAAGATTTTTATTAACTCATTCAAATATACAGTTGTGTAAATTATATAGGTCATAATTGTGCCCACCAAAAAATTATATATATATAAAGAATATATAAAAAGAAAACTGTTTCAAAATACCTTATCTTGTTATATATAAAGAATATATAAAAAGAAAACTGTTTCAAAATACCTTATCTTTATATATATATAAAGAATATATAAAAAGAAAACTGTTTCAAAATACCTTATCTTGTTGTGCTTTAAGTTCTTCATATTGAGTCTTATACCTACGTCCAATTTTCTTGACCTGAGTAATAGTTTTAACTTTTTCTTGAATATCAATTATTTTGGCATCTAAGTCTTTCTGGATGCTTTCCTTTTCAGTTCTTACTTTATTTAAATCTTCCTTTAGACTCTGAATTAAATTCTGGTTGTTAGTCAAAGATGCATTTGATCTAAACAAAAAAAAAATGGGGTAAAGGATTAAAAGACTAAATATTTATGAATTTTCAAATTTTAAAAATCCTGTAATTTACATATTTACTGTGTTGCTTTAGTATGGCTTTATTTAAAAATTCTAAGAAAATCATACACACATTTCAAAAGATAATTCCTTAACTTATGAACCTGTGGTCCTTCAGAAAGATCTGATTTACTTATTATTATATGCCATGCATGCCCATTTTAGAGATGAGAAAAACTGAGCTACAAGGGGTCAAGTAACATGCATACTTTCATTCTGCACTGGTGCACAGAGTTCAGTCCACATCTAACTGACAGCAAAATCCACACTCTTTCTACTCTATCAGGTGCTGAGTTAAGTACAGTAGGCTTTGTGGGCCACATATAGTGTTTGTCACATGTTTTTCTTCCACAATACTTAAAAAATGTGTAAATCACTGGAGTTCTCAATGTGGTGCAGTGGAGACCAATCCAACTAGGAACCATGAGGTTGGGGGTTCGATCCCTGGCCTCCATCAGTGGGTTAAGGATCCGGCATTGCCGTGAGCTGTGGTGTGGGTCATAGCAACGGCTTGGATCTTGCATTGCTGTGGCTCTGGCATAGGCCGGTGGCAACAAACAGCTCAGATAAGACTCCTAGCCTGGGAACCTCCACATGCTGCGGATGTGGCCCTCAACAGACTAAAAAGAAAAAAAAAAGTGTAAATCATACTTAGCTTACAGTCTGTACATAAACAGGCAGTGGGTTATAATCTGCCAACTCATGTACTTTATCATGAACTGAACTTGAAATCAGATGACCTGAAATAAGAGTATGGATTTAATTGCTGCTATCTTTGTAAGCCTTGGATACCTTTTGGAATCTTGGCTTTCTCATTTTTAAACTTAAGTAATGATTTTAAGTTTTAAAATGCCAGAATACTGTTAAGAAAAATAAGGAGAATAAATATGACAAAAATTTGTAAGCTGTTCAAACATTATAAAAACAGGGGCTATGACAGGAACAAAGGACACTAAAGCTTAAAAGAGGTAAGAAGTAAACTAGAAATATTAATTTTAATATTTATCTTTAAAAGGCAAAACTTTAAGTTCATTTAAAAACTTTATTAAAAACTTTCAGCTCTGTGCAATGAAATCTGGAGTCACTCCTACAAAGTTAGCAACCTCAGCCAGGGCAGTAGCCGCTGCATCCAGATGTGGTTTGACTTGATCCAGGGCAACCCCAATAAGGAGACAGTGAGGTTCTATGCTAAGGCCATGAGTAGCATTGGGCTCTGTGAGGCCTGGCCTCTCCAGCTCAGCTGAGCTCCTTTTATTTTCTGATACCTGGATATCCCTGCCCTGTTCAGCCCCATAGCTCCCAGCTAATCAGTTCCTTGGTGGGAACGCTGTTTGAATAAACCAGTCACCTCACAAAAAACCCCCCCGAAATACACTTTCAAAACATGAATACCTTAACCAAACTATTTGCAAAAGTTATTCTCACTATTTAAAAAAGTTTGGTATAGCACAGGGAACTATATCTAGTCATTTGTGATGGAATGGGATGGAGATAATGTGAGAAAAAGAATATATATATATGACTGGGTCACTTTGCTGTACAGTAGAAATTGACAGAACACTGAATATTAACTATATTGGAAAAAATAAAAATCTTTAAAAAAGGAAAAAAAAACACCTTATGCCCTAAGCCAAAAAAAGTTTTGCTTTTAGATTCATACCAATTATACAGTTTTCTAAAAAGTAAAAAAATATTGAGAAATAATTCATATATGAAGGCATAAAGCTAAATTACTGCTTGCATGATACCAGAAAGTAATGAAGGGAAAGCCACATGCAAGGGCTCCAGCACTTTCCATTCTTTTTAAAATCAGTAGTATTTAGGGAGTCACATAGAGAAATAAACTTCAAGACTTCATGTTATTACATACAACTTGAGCCCTCTTCCATGTACCTTGCAATTTCAGCTTTAAGTCTCCCAATTTCTTCAGTCAATTGCTGAATACGCTTAGTATGAACTTCCTTTTCAGAAAGAAGTTTCCGATATTCTTCTGTATCTGGGTCTTTCTGTTGACTTATCAGATGCTAGAACAGCAAAAATACATAACACGGTTTTATAAAACTAATGCTCCATAATAAAGTATCAGAGTATCTAATGCCTACATTAGCTGCTTGCCTACTAAGTGATCAAGCACCAAACTACAGGAAAATAAGATTAAAGCTTTAGTTCCTTTGTTTAGCTGAGAGTTTAGCCAAAATGGAAAAACACAGTAAAGTAAATGTCATTAACTACTCATTTTTCATATTTGTAAGGGAACAATTCTGAATAGTTACAGTGAGTCAAATAAAGGGATCCAAAGAATCTACAAGGTTTTAATATTAAATACCTAATTTCACTAATGTGACATTTACAAGGAAAAAGAGGTTCACAACGTATTACAATCTAACAAAAAGATGAGAATAATCCTAAATGAACTTGCTTCCATTAACCAGGAGAGATGGCAATACCACCGAAGAGAATTATATCTAGATTTGGGCAGATCCTCCTTTCTTGACTGCTTGTGATTAAAAAAATAATAATAATAAAAAAATAAAATAAAAGGGCCGTAAAATTCTATAATCCTGTTCAGACAAAAGTGGTTTCCTAGAGCATTTTCTAGGTTTTAGGTGCTGGGTGAACTGCTTTACATTTATTATTAATTTCCATTACCAGGAGGAATGGTACTATGTCCTCCTTTTCACAAGTGAGAATAACTGATGCAGAAAGATCAAGAAATTCTCACAAGTCACACAACTCAGTGCATGTTAAGGCAGATTTCCAACTTCTGTCTTAATACAGAGCTGGAGTTTCTAATCATACCATGCTAGTCCCCATCCCCAAGATGTTGTAGTGAACAAGTCTTCTTAAAATGCTTCAATCCACTATATAAATCCATTTTTCATGTACAAAAGTATTTCAGAGATAAAAGCAAAAGCCTAAATTTGGAACCCAAGTAAATAAATTAGGTGTTTTTAAAAATATACAAAATATAACCAAAACTTCAAAAATTAAGCTGTAAGTTTAATGTCTATCACATATATATAAATAACATGTTAGACTTTCACTGATAAATACATAATACTTTTCACTAGTTCATCAAACATTTTTATCCCCTTAAATTTTACTCTATTATTTAAAATTAGCATTTTTCCATGGTTTAGAATGGGTTTAAGCTCCCTTACCTGGTTACGTGCTTTCCAACGTTTGACATCTTCTTCTAGTAACTTCTTCTCCGCTTGCAACATACCACTTTTCTCACTCAATTCAGCATTTGCTTCTTGTAAGGGTAAAATATCTAACTCCAGTTTCCTCACCTGAAAATAGTTCCAATATGTTAATACCTGATGTAAATCTTTATTTATATTGTTAAAAATAACGTGCCACAGAGTTCCTGTTGTAGCTCAGTGGTAATGAACCTGACTAGTATCTATGAGGATGCGAGTTCAATCCCTGACCTTGCTCAGTGGGTTAAGGATCCAGTGTTGCTGTGGCTGTGATATAGCTCCGACTCGACCCCTAGCCTGGGAACTTCGTATGTAGTGGGTGAGGCCCTAAAACAAACAAAGAAACAAAAACCCATGTCTCTATTCCCAGTAAGTTACAAACCTTGGCTTGCATCTGCTGCAGATCTTGTTCCAGCCTCTCTTTTTCCTCTCTCAGCATCTTATTGGTCTCCATAACTACATTCATTGTTTCAGTTTTCTTCATCAGTTCCTCATGTTGGGCCATTGTTTTTGCAGTTACCTAAAGGTTTCAAATATACATATAGAAACATATAACAATAAATTCAGGCCTACTTTTCCCTACCAGTTCTAATCTTCCCCACAAAAAGTAAAAAAGATTCAAATACCAACATTTAGAACAAATTTTTGACAGTCTTAACATGTTTATTTTTCTGTGATGCAAACTAATTATAGAATTTAAACAAGTGCAATAAATCACAAAGACGACACTAAAGAGACTATAAATCCTACCAACAGATAGTACTTACATCAGTTAAGAACATCAATCCAGATTTCTATCTTTCTGTACCTATTTTCTCGCTACAATGAATTCAGTAATGGTTCTAAAACGATGTTACTTTGGTCCTTGGTTTTTCCCCCCTTTTCAGAAACTCTTTCCCTTCCCTCAGTTGTTTCATCACTTTGGTTCTGAGCAATGTTACTGAATATTTGTTCATTTGTGAGGAACTTTTCTGTTCTCATTGAGTACAATTACCCATCTTTTTCACACATTACTTTATTCCTTCACTATTTTTAAAGTTATATACGACACTGTTCATCTTGGATAGATAGTCTATGATTTTTGATAGGATGTAAGTGACTCTCTTCCGACTCTATATAGGATTAATTTAAGCTGGGCATTTTCTGGTATCATTTGCCTTTCTATCACCCAAAGGAACAGCAAAGAAAGCAGAAGAGACTAAGAGAATGCAATCTTTGTTAGAATACCCTGATTCTGCTCTTTTTCTCCAAGTGTTAACTGCACTGAATTAGAGGGTCTGTTAATTATTTCCATGATGAGATATATTTGAATTTGGGTTGTTTTCTTAATAGGATGTAATTCTGGAACTTTTATGTCTGAAAATGTAAATCCCATATATCTAATTGTTTAATAATTCATTTTCTCCTGTTTCAATGGTTTCTCTCTAGCAGCCATTTCAACTATGTATCAGTTAAAAGAAGATAAATGATTCAAGGTCTTAATTTCCTTCCTTTCAAACGTTGGGTTGTATTACTGCATCTACTCAGGATGATGTTACTGCAATGAGCTTTTGGGTGGTAGTGTGGGCTAAGGAATCAAGCTTGTATTGTGATCATGCGCTCACTACAGTAGCTTCTTTACTTTCCTTTGGTTGATAGTTTTGACTATTTTTGGTACTCTTTCTGAGAAAGAAATATGCTGAAGCAGTTTTAATCTACATTTTTTCCCCCTAGAATGACTATCATCTATGACAACTGTAGTAATAAGTTAACTGAAATTCCTAAGTACTCACTGTGCACCAGACATGATTCTAAATGATTCATATGCATTAACTCAATGTTCATTATTATTATTATCCCAATATTACACATTATTATTATTACCCCAATATTACACATAAGAGCAAGGAAATTAAATAACTTACCCAAGGCACACATAATGCTAGGAAGCTAGAATTTGAAACCAGGCAATCTGGTTACCACGAGTCTCTCTACTACACTGTGCCAGTGCTTAATAATATTTAATGAATTTACAAGTTCAAGAATGCTTATTTCAAAGTAAATTTTATGTTATTAGAAACTGAACTGAGGTCATATCTCGATTTAACAAGTGCTTTCTTAAAGCTTAAGGATACATTACCTGAACTTTCTCCCTTTCAGCATTTAGACTGTCCTGCAATTCCTGCAGCTCTCTTTCTAAAAGTTCAACCCTTTGTCGATAACGCAGACTTTCCACCTGAGCCACCTCAAACCTAGTTTCGGCAATTTCTTTTTCTCGTCGTATAAACCTTCAAGAATACATAAGATTTTATTTGAACAGAAAAATGCCAACAACATTTCAAAACTTGGATTATTTTTAAGATGACAAAAATCATTCACTTTGAAAACTATTTGTATATGTTTCATTAATAAATAATAGGAGATACATGTTATTATAGACAATGTCTCTTATAGACAATGTCTTCTATCTTTAAAATTATCTGAAAGGCATTTAACTTCTTAAAGAACCCATTCAAGTTCTTACTATTAGATTCAACTTGAGCTTACTTATTTAAATAGGCATTATGTCTAAACGTCAAAAGTGACCACTAATTGAGCAGTAGTGGGTTTGTTGGCTATTAAGAGATGGAATGAGCTTTATACTTAAACAGCATAACCCCAACTTGTCTAATTTATAAATTTATAGTGTCACTTTGTAACTGCTGGTATACCACAGAAATAAAGCATTATGCGTATGTTAGATTTACCTGAGAATTTCTAAAATTTGTTCTTGAGATTTTCCTTCTTCACTGATAGACACATTCAATGGACCTTGTATACCTTCCTTCACAGAGGCAACAACTTTGTCACTTAATTTTTCAATCTGATCATGAAGTAATCTGTTTTGTTTTTCTAGATCTTCACAGCGAGACACACACTTGGAAACTTCATCCTACAGTAAACCAAGAATCTATCATAAAGATTTCCCAAAGTACATAAAAAAAAAAAAAAATCCCAGACCTCTCAATTCTCCAGAACATCCTACCATGATGTACGATTATACCTTTAACATTCTCTCTCTTTCCTCCCAAGATGCTTTACACTCTAACAACTGTGATTCTGCTTTCTGGGTAGTTTCTTCCAAATGCTGACGGACTGATGCCATTTTGGAAACCTGTTCCTTGGCAGCTTGTAGGGCTTCAACATCAGCAGCATGTAGCATCAATTCTCTCTCATATTTATTCTGAGCTTCCACAGCTATTTTAGCCTGAAAGAAATTATTCCCCCATTGACACAAAAGATTAAAAACCCATAAAGCTAGTCAGTACTCTTTGAAAAGATACACATTATATTACTGAAAGTAATAAAACTGAAGGCAATCCAAATGTACCAAAGCATGAAATGCTTAAGTTATGCTATTTCTTTTTATGAAATATTAAACTGTTCAAAACGAAACTTAAAGAGGACGCTACAGCCATCTGGAACAGGCTTATGAAATAAACACTAAATACAAAAATATATGAATATACATAATGAGAAAAGAGAAAGGAAAATAATCTATTTGAATACTGAATTATGGATACACCCTTTGATGCTAATTTCTAATGTTACACAGTTTGCCAATAAGCTGAAGACAATTCATTTTTGTCAAATTTACCTTCATTTTCCCTTGAATTCCATTTTTAAAGGAATCCTGATACACATACATCTTCTGTATATACAGGCAATAAAGAATAGTAACCAAGTGAACAGCTACTAATACACAGCTAAACATAAAAATGAGAACAATGCCAACATCCTTACATGGATTCCTTTCCCATTTTACCATTTTAGTAATCTCCATTTTCCTGAATTGTTTTATCATTTCTTGTTCATAAGATATTATAAAAAGCTTTATCACATATATATATGTGCGCATGTGTGTATATATACTTAACGTAGTTTTGCATTTTTAAAGCTTTTAAACAGTGGTACATAGAAATCTGTGTAATGCACTAAGAATGTTTTTCAAGTCCTTGCTTTGCTGCTACTGTTTTTATATATTCTTCCCCTTTGTCAACACTGTTTTGTTGATATTTGCAAAACAGACATTTCCTTCTTTTCAAAAGTTTGCTTTTATGCCACACTTTGCTTTTATGGAAGACCTACGCTAGTATCTGTTTTCACCAACCAAAAGAAATCCAAAAAATTGTTTTCCTTTTACAAGAAAAGGAAAAAGGTGAACACGGTGTTCCGCGTTTGTCTTGCAGAAGCCACTACAGGAGCAAGCCCCCTGGATAACAAGCACGGCACCTGGAAGCTCCCTCCCTGGGAACTATACTCAGCATCTCAGCATCAACCTGCCATAGTTTTCAACTGTGTCTGTAACCATTTGTGCTTTACTTCAATTCATTTTGTGCTTCCATTAGCAAGATGTGTCCTAAGACAAACTGTTCCTTCACTTGATGCCACTTCAACTTACACGTGGCTCTGCAGGAACTTTCTACTTTTGGATAGCGAGGGAAACCTGTGTTTACTTTTAGACATCATCTACACGTCTCAACTGATCTTAGTTCAAGTTCCACGTGAAAGGAAATAACCTGCATTTTCGTAAGGTTCACCAATCCCCAAAATGCATGCATAAACTCCAAGAAGTGCTCCCCGAGATTAAAGCCACTTCTCAATAATTAATACTCACTTGTTCCTGACAGTCCCTTCTGGCTTGCTGCTCGTTACTCAAAGCTGTGCCTGCTCTCTGAAGAGCTTCTTGTACTTCACTCTGTACACTACTGAGCGTTTTCTTTAACTCCGATAACTAAATCAGAAGAACAAGACCAAGACCAGAGTTAACTGCAAACTTACTTTAAAAATATTAAAGTCAGACTTTCAACAATTCAATTAGCCCAGAATTCTTACTAAATTTCAACATAATTTCATCTACTGTACAAATTTTGCAGGTCTGAATTTACTCCCTTCTAAAATGGGCAGAAGTCAATTTTTAGGCAGAGGCTTCTAAAAAGAACCAGATACCTACTACCATAAAGTCTCAAATATTCGAAAAGAAGCATGTACAGATATGTAAAGCATGTAAAAGATTTTAAATCCCTACAACAGAATAAATGATTAATACGGTAATAACCTAATTTACCTGTTGTTCCATGCTCTCTATGGCTTTTCTCTTGTCATCCTGAAGTTCCTGTTTTTCCTTCTCTACTTCCATCAACTTCTTTTCCAGCTGTGTCTGAAATTCAGCTGATTCTTTTAAGCGAACTTCAATATTTTTATGTACTTCTTCTGCCACCTTTACCATCAACCAATGGTAGGATACCATGAATATACACATTTAAAATTATATAATTACTTCCCCAAGTCTAAGCTTAAATATTAACAATACTAAAATTAGGGAGTTCCTGCTCTAGTACAGTGGATTAAGAATCTGACTGCAGCCGCTTAGGTCTCTGCGGAGGGGTGGGTTCCATCCCCGGCCCTGCACAATGGGTTAAAGGATATGGTGCTGCTAGAGCTGCAGTGTCGGTCACGGCTGATTAAAGAGCTCAAAGAGATCATTTAAAACTATAAGCATAATCTGTACCTCTCTACTTGGCTACTGGCCATTTTCTCTTTTGAAATTTTCAATTTTTATTTCTTCCTCTATCTTCACATCCACTTGCCAAATCTGTCCATTCTACCACCGAAAGGGGTCCCCTGCCCCCACCCTCAACAAACACCTTTTGACTTCCATGATGCCAGCCACAGAGGGATCTTTTAAAACTGTAGGCCTAGCCTATTGCCATAGCCTCCAAAATAAACTGAGTACCTTCCAATCTACTACATTATCTGTCTAATTAAAACAAATTCTGGTTATGACATGTTGGAAAAAATAAATTCAGTGTGACTTCAAGAGCTTTCATATTTCATTCTTGACTACACTTATAATTATATTCATCACTATTTCACTTTACAAATGCAGTACACTAGCCTTCTATCTTGGCAAAGGGGTCTTACCGCATGGAGTAATTTGCTACCTTTATCCAAATGATGACTTTTTTCAAGGCTGTGCACAAATGCTACCTCTTCTGTGAAGTCACGCATGCTCGAAAGACAAATAACCTTACTCACCTCCCATTCACATCGACATTTCACCTGTACCTTTTCTACAGCACTAAACCTCCCATGTTTCACAATTTTTTTGTGCTTTTTTTGTTTTATCTGGCTTAATAGACTCAAGCATTTTGTCTGTGTGTTTTTAGGGCCAAGCCTGTGGCATGTGGAAGTTCTCAGGCTAGGGGTCGAATCAGAGCTATAGCTGCTGGTCTACACTATAGCCATAGCAACTTGGGATCCAAGCTACATCTGCAACCTACACTACAGCTCACGCAATGCCAGATCCTTAACCCACTGGGTGAGGCCAGAGACTGAATCCGTGTCTTCATGGATACTTCATGGATACTAGATATCCCCACAATGGGAACTCCCAGACTCCAGCAATTTTAAGAGGTAAGTGCAGTGATGCCAGTTGAACCCATACTTTTACCGTGCCTTACACATCAGCAAACTGATTCCGTACCTGTTTTTCCTTGTTGAGGGACTCTTCTAAACTAGTAACCATTGCACGATACTGTTCCACATTACTCGTACTTGTCTTGAGTCTCTCCTTCAAATCGTTCACCTGCTCTTCTGCTTGCCTTAGCTGACTCAGAAGGTCATCCATATCTTCTTTGCTGCTAGGCTGACCTAAAAGATTTAACAGCTTTCTTAAAATTGACATTTTAAATATGAGATGACTGTAAACAAAAAGTATGTGAAATCAGAATTAAATGTAGAAGTATTTAACTATCTAAAAAAGTTTATTTCAACCTATGCTGAGTAACAAAACAAAAACAGGTATTTTATCATTATGTTATATCTTAAAAAAAAAGTTCAAATATTCTGAACTATGCTGTTACAAATATTAAAAAGATACTGTAAGAGAGTACAAAATATTGCCACTAAACTGAGATAGCTACTTGAAGAAACGACCACTCTTCTTTTTTTTTTTTTTTTGGCCATGCTCACAGTCTGCAGAAGTTCTTGAGCCAGGGATCAAAGCTGCACCACCGCAGCAACCTAAACCACAGCAGTGACATGACAATGCCAGATCCTAAACCGCGGAGGCACCAGGGAACTCCAAGAAATTACCAACCGTAATTTATTAAACATTATTTATTCCAGAACACTAAATCTTAAACCATGTAGCCCAATTTTCATTCTAAAATCCATGGAAAAGGAAGAAATGCAGATTGAAAAGAATGTTTTCTTATCAAATAATATCAACAAGAAAGGAGTACTGGATAATTATATATACACTGTATATATCATACACACAACTATATTTTAAGTTTCTATTAAATAAAACCATCTGAAAAAATTATCTGGATACACAGCTTTGCATTTGAAATAGCATATTTACAAAAAGAAACACAACCTAATGAAGTACATTTTTTACCCGTGGCTATCAATGGGCAAAGATTAGGAATACTGTTCTAAAAGAGACCAAAAAGTCAGTTATTCCATGAGTCTTATCACTACAAATTTAACAAGTAAATCTCAAAAGGAAGAGTTAATAATTCAAATACCAATCCTTTTCAAAATAAACATTCTTAAGCTATTAATAAAATGGTTTTGACAACTGAAAAACTAAAGAGCATACCTTGGTCAGCTGCTGTATGCACAACTATTCTGAATCTTCCAAGTCTGCAAAGTTATTAATTTAAGTGGAAAACTGAGCTTTACTATATGAATAGTGAAGGTGTGTGTGTGTTTGAATCTTTTGTTAGTATCCACAAAGAGGCTATTTATTTATTTACAGGACATGTTATAAACCGAAAGAAGTACTATTTATCAGTCTACTTAATTCTTTACCTTTACCAGATCTCTGTGAGGACTGAGAAGCAAGCTGGGCCTCCATATTACTGAGATGCTGTTTCAGGGTAGCAATCTCCTTTTGAGCATTTTTAAACAATTCTTTTGTGTTAAGATGGAGGTTTGTCTCAGTATCCAGCTGTCTCTTTGTATCTAAAAGTTGAACCTATAAGAAAAAATATAGGAACTCTATAAACATCTTTAAGTTATTAAGTAACCAGGGGTTCAAGTTATCTTTCTACAGAACTTTAAAACCTCAGACAAAACACACTGAAACAACTGTGGTACCTGAAAACCAAAGAGGAAACCAAAGAGGCAGGCCCTACAATTTTCCTAGTTTACTGACTTAAGAGTAACCAGGCTAAGGTATAGGGAAAGGGAAAAGAGGCAGGAGCCCACAGACTCCCTGAACTGAGAACACAGAACTGAGAGGAGAAGGCTAAATTAGCTTGAATTCATAAAACAGACTACCAGAGAGAAGAGAGAAGCACAGATAGAGCATTGTGGAGATTTGCACAGGACCCCTCTTGACTATTCAGCAAAACAGTGGTCAGTGCATGCATATGAAATTACTCCAGGCAGGGTAAAGAATCATCAGAGAATGCAGTGAAGAGGGTCTGGTGAAGGTCTGGTGCTCAAGAGTTAGAAGTAATGCCTGTTTCCAGCAGCATGACTGAAAAAATCCTTCATTCACTGGACACTGGGACTGAGGAAGAAATTGCCTCGGTTGCAGTGAATAATTAGTTCTGGACTAAGAAATGCTTTGGGCCTGCCTAATATATTATAAAAAAACATCCTTAAGAGGATCAACTACCTTCGATTAACTTTACTGCATTCTAGAGAAAAGCTCAAGATTTACAGAAACACAAAAATATCCAGCACCCAATAGGACAAAACAGTGTTATGGCACCCAATCAAAAATTACTGGACATACAAAAGAGGCAAGGAAAACTTGAGAGTTTAAAAGATATCTCTTCAAACTATACTTCAATATGAGATGACAGTTAATCTACACACTAGCTTAATTTTTAAACATAAACAATCTACAGAAATTCACAACACTGACAGACTCACATCTAGATTCCGCGTAAGTGTGTGTCTTTGTTCCACCTCATTTTCCAACTTTTTCTTTAGATGGGATATTTCATGTTCCAGTTTCTCAATCTGGTTACTAAGCCTTTGTTTGGTTTCCGTTTCAGATCGCTCTAATATTCCCTAAGGTTAAAAAAAAAAAGATTTTGATTATGCTTAAGAAAAAAGTCAAAAGAACAATACAAAAAAACCTACAAAAAAACTACAAAGGGAATAGGAACTTACACTGATTACAACCCTTTTCCACATGAAGAGATTAAGATCTAAAACATTTACCAAGATGGTATTTTGACACTTTCCATATCGAAACATTTATTTAATAGAGAAAATAAAAACCATATTATCATACCATTCAAATTCTTGAAGTTTTAAAGGAAAAAATACAAACAAAAGATTTAATCTTGTAAACAATTAAATTGCACAGGACTCTGTAAATACAGATCTGAAGATCAAAACTGCCAAGTGCATGATTTCAATCAATTCTCTTTCAATGTTATATTTAGAATATTGACCTGTCTTTAATAAACCTCATATCTCAATGATCATCATAATGTGTGACAAAAATTACGTGAATTTTCTCATTTAGAAAACTGAGAGAATACGATGTTAAAATTATTCAAATTTAACTTAAAATGTTTTTTTCTACATGTGCTTTTTTGTTACCTGAATTGTCTGCAGATTAGTTAGCAGCAAGTTTTGTCCTCTTTGTTCAGCCAACAAAGATTCTCTTTGCTGAGAAAGACGAACTTCTGACAACTTAAGCATTTCCTTTTCTTTTTTCAAATTTTCTGCTCTTACCTTGAGGTAAGTAGACATTAAAAAAATGTTGAAAAACAGTATGTCAACATAATAACAGAATAAAGGAAAAAAATCTTGCAACTACCATAAGTACTTATTTCTTTGCTGTAATAAATCAGATTTTAAAACTAGCAACAACAAAATTTAAAATGTCAGAGTATAAGAAACAAAACTGCAAAATTATGCTATAGCCATACCTGCACACTATCAAATTATCCAAGTTTTAGAATCTAAGCTTGGTTTCTAAGTGTCTGTTAGAGGGGGCTGATTGATCTAAACTTTTTCTCCCCTATAAACAGTATACTTTGGGATTCAGGGGATATGGGAGGGTTCCTTGAAAATCAACATCCTCAAATATTCATATTTATAAGATGGGTCAAAAACTATCAGTCATAAAACTTACTCCAGCAGCATGAAAAAGTGCTGCTATCTATTCCTACAAAGGAGTGGGAATAAGATAGAAAAGAAAGAATATGGTCAATAGAATTAGAAAAGCTAGGTGTATAAGTCCCAACCAACTCATCTCTTATGAGGGCCCCCAGAAGGTCAAATTACTTAGTTTCTGAGTCTGTTTCTCAACAGGTAACGGGGACAACTGTATCTAGCTTGTAAGCAATAATTAAAAAGTTGTGAGTGACAGAGAACATTACAAAAAGTAAAACACTGTATGAAAATTTATCATCAAAAGAATTTAGTTAAAAGTACTATTAATTTCCCTTTTTCTTTGCCACCCTGCAGCATATGGAGCTTCCAGGCTGAGATCAGATCTGAGCTGCAGTTGTGACCTGCACTGCAGCTGCTGCGACGCCAAATCTTCAACCCACTGTGGTGGGCCAAGAATAGAAGCTGTGTCCCAACATTCCAGAGGTGTCACTGATTCCATTGCATAACAGTGGGAACTTTTTTTTAATGCTTTTTTGGGCCACACTTGTGGCACATGGAAGATCTCTGGCTAGGGGTTGAACTGGAGCTATAGCTGCTGGCCTATACCACAGCCACAACAACATGGGTCTTGAGCTGCACCCGCAACTTACACCACAGCTCAAGGCAATGTCAGGTCTTTACCCCACTGAGCAAGACGAGAGATCAAACCTACAACTTCATGGATACTAGTTGGGTTTGTAACCCACTGGGGCACAAAGGGAACTCCAAGTGCTGTAAATTCTTGACTGACATTTATATTCATGGTGAAATTCAGAAATATAACCCAATGGTAATGAAATTTTTCTATTTTCTTTTATTAGAAATGAGCAAGAATGGATGAAATATTCATCTGCCTTTGTTTTAACTAAAACAGTGACTTACAAATTTATTTTGAAATGGAAAACTTGTAAGGAAATCTTAGCCCAAGGGAAAAAAAAAATCCTTTTTCCTCTCTTGAGTTTTATTAGAAACAATCACCCAAATGGTCTGATGCACAAGTGAGTATTTGGAAACTATGTAATAAGTACCAGTGATCCACAAACCCCAAGTATCTGCATTATACCAAACAGTAAAACCAAAACAATAACTAAAAAACAAATGTCACATGCAATTCATAATACAAGTCGATGAGGGAAATTGGTCTCACCTCTGCAACAGCTAGCTTTTCATTAGCGCCTCTCAAATCTTGGGTCATTGTATTGATGATCTGCTCCTGCTTTTGAGTTGTTGCAGTGAGTTTCTGATTTCTCTCATGCAGAGATGTTATTTCTCGACGATATCCTTCAACATTATCCTGTAGCATTTCATAACTTATATGAAAGAAAAATAATCCCATAAGCAACTGAAATACTATATCCTAGCTTAGTTCTTGAGTTTCACAAGAGCTTAATTTTACATAATTTGTAAAGTGAAAAAAGTGGCCTGTGCAATAATGTAAAAATCTTCATTCTTTTTTCTAAGCTCCATATTTAGCAGGTAAATGCAAATTCTAAATAAGCACAGTATTTCATGCTGAATTAACTTTTTTTTTTGCTGAATTAACTTTTAAATCTTATTCATTTACAAGAATCTTAATCATATTCAAAATAATGCCAAGACAATGTTGATCCACTGGACGTCCACCACAACACAGTATATAATTTAAGATATTCATGTATGATTAATGACAGATTTTTGCCAGTCCTTTTTTTCCCTCTAGAATTCTTTGTGGTGTTTTCTCATGTGCTTGAAAGTTTAGAAAATGGTTGGCTAGAGCTATCAACATAAGGGAAAAAAAGTGCTTTTAGTGGGGTCTCAAATTGTTACAATGTGCAGAGATAACTGGCTTGTCATGTGTTTATTAAAGAATACTTTGATCATATAGCATACAAAGAATTACATTTTTTCTAACGTGATAAACTAACAAGTACTCAATGACTTTGATAGTAACTGCAGAATGAAATTTACTATTATTCCTTTCTAAGTGACCAAGAAAGTGAATTTTCCCCAAATTAATGATCTAGCATCTGCTTCTCTTCTACCCAGACTAGAAAAGGCTGAAGGAAATTTGCTCATACTCTTCTTCTTTACTTAAAATAATTAAGTCCTATAGAAACAGTACCTCTTGCAATCTCAGGAAGGAAAACTAGCAACATTCCTTATATGAGCTTCAACTTTAGTAACTACTTGGACTGCTTAGCAACATCCAAGAAAATCATTAACCAAAATTAACAGATGAACCCCCGTAACTTATCATCATCCTGGATCACGTTCCACAAAAAAGTAACACTACTGCAGATTAACCCTTGAATTTTATTCAACTGAATAGGAATTATACTATTTAGACTTAATTTTTAAAAAGAAAATTTACCGTTTAGAAGCAAAATCTAGCTGGGTAGAAATTTTGGTGTTCTGTGATCTCAAATCTGTGACTTGTTCCTGAAGTTTCTCAAGCTGCTCATTCTGCATTTTTTCATTATCTGCCTTTTCTTTTTTGTAGTTCTCAAAGATTTCCTGCAACTAAATATTGGAGAAATATGACAGTCCATGTTCTCATAAAACCTAACCCAAGATAAAGATGTAAAAGAGATGTTTTTACCTGTTTAAGGGCTGCCTTGGCTTCTATAGCCTCTGCTGACTCGATAACAGGTACTGAAGCAGGAGTGGAAACAGTCTGTGATGTACTGGAACGTTTTGGAGTTGATACAAGAGAAATATCATCTAAGCCTGAAGCTTCAGAAATATAAAGAGTGACATAAAATTTCTTTGCAAACACATCATTACTAAAAATCAACGAACTAGACTTATTTAAATGAAATCCTAAGATTATAGCAATTAAGAAACAACGACTCTAGCATACAATCTATTAAGGTTATTTATGACTTCAGATTGCTAAAACCAATATTTGCAGATTAGACGCTAAGATAAAATATAACCCAAACACTGTTAATTCACAGACTCTCAGAAGCATGCTGTCAACAATGATCAGCATTTTTGCTGACCTAAAATAATGGTGAGTTTTAGAACTGGTAACATTTTATAATCACTCATACATGGTAGTTAAATTTGAAGTTATCATTAGAATAGATACTGTTCGTGTTGCAAAATCCACTCCCTAATACACACTTCAAGAATATTTCTCAAAAATACTTGGAAACTTTTAAATAACATACAAAAACCTACCCTGTAAAGGAATGACAACTCCTGTTGTTTGTGACAACAAGATACGGTACATATCACGCTGACGAACTATCGAATCAACAAGGTGCATTTGATGTTGTCGTGATTCACGGAGTTGTTCCAATTCAGTGAGGGCACTCTCAAGTTTGAGCTGAAGCTCAGTGATTCTGCAGAAAAAGAAATTAGAGTATTCCACAGGACTGAGATGGAGATGCAGTTATAATTTCTACTGCAAATGACTAAGCATTTTATTGTTTATCACTAAGCACAGAATTTTCATCTCTCTTAGCCTTTCTTTCTTCTGATGCTATTTTAAGATGTACTTTTAAACGCCCCTCCAACCAATGTCATCTGAAAAATTTGTTTTGCAAAATTTAAACCAATTCTACAGAGTCCAAACTCCAGTCTTCTTGCTTTCATAACCATTCCTCCTCCTCTAGCACCAAAAATATCTTTTCAAAAAAAATTCTTTACTTTGCTTGAGAAATTCCTACGTATGCCGGATGCTGAAACCACTGAGTGAGGCCAGGTCTGCTACATAAAATCTGGGCTGGGTCTCCCACCTCTATACCTCTATGCTCTCACAGATAGGTTTTTGTCCATACCACTATATTCCCACTATCTAGCGTAGTTAGAGACACAAAAAAAGCTTCAAATAAATGTTTTCTGAATAAACTGAAGCAGTCAATTGCTTACTTGGATGAAGTTGTTTCTTGTTCTTCTCTTTCTCTAGTTTCCCCAAGTTCTCTCAGGGCCACTAAGAGACGTTGATTTTGCTGTTGAAGCTCTTCAATGTTTCTGTAAGATACTAGATGCTGCGATATTACTTCAGATGAACTACTTATATCAGCAGAACTTACTTCTTCATCACGGATTACGTGGTTACCCCTTGCTTCTTCAAGTTCCATCAAAAGCAC